>NC_140589.1:758454933-759704933 GCF_964204655.1 Triturus cristatus
TTCAGCAGTAACATTGTAAACATGTTTAGAAATAGGATAATATATGTGCAACAATATACTTGCAGCGATTATTAAGACATAAGAAAAATAAAATTAATAACGTCACTGTGCAATGACTACGCAGTGATTTACAGTACGCATGTTTTTTCAACTTCATTTGATTATTTCTTTCTCTATTCCGGTCCAGAGGATACATGTCAGAGACAAATTCAACCGATTCACCTTGGAGAGGACTTAAACAATCAAATTGTCTGACTGACTGGACCTCAATTTTAGGCTGTATAGTTCTGAGTTCGTTTGCTCAACCAAAGGGAGCTTTGAGTCTGTCTTTGAAGAAACACAGGGTTTAGTCTCTATATCGGATGGTAGTCCATGAAATTTCTTGATATGACTCGAATGTATCCAGCCTTTGCGACCTTCGATCTTCACGGCTGTCCTCGTGGTGAGCAGAACAAGTTGAGGCGATTTCCACCTAGGATCCAGCTGAGTCTTTGGGTCAAAATTCCGCACTAACACCAAGTCCCCGGGAACTACGTCATGGGGTTTCACCTCGGTGTTGTCGGGAAAGGCTGCAGCTACCTGTGAACGACAAGATTGTAGTGCAGACATCAAGGAAGCCAGGTAATCTGTCAGCATATTACAGTCAACGTCAGTTATTTTACGAGGTATAGGCGTCCCCCACATATTTGGTGGTCTACCGAAGATCACCTCATACGGGGATAGCCCTGTTCGAGAATGTGCTACCATTCTCATGTAAAAGAGTGCGACTGGTAAGGCTACTACCCAATCGACACCTTTCTGTCTACATATTTTGGACAATCTAATTTTCAGAGTTTGATTATGTCGTTCCACGAGACCTGCTGCCTCGGGGTGTCGGACACAGTGAAATCTCCATTGATAACCTAACAAAAGTGAAACGTGTTTCATTAGTTCGGATGAGAACGGCTGGCCGTTATCTGAGTAGACAGCACGTGGTAAACCGTACCGTGGGAAGAATTCTCGAACTAACTGTTTGGCAGTAGTCGGGGCAGTGTAATCTGAAACCGGGTATGCTTCTGTCCAACGGGAAAGAGCACAAACAACTACAAGAACATATTTGAATCCTCGACATCGTTCCATCTGGATATAATCCATCTGGAGGACTTCAAAAGGGTGATCAGGAGGCTGAAATCCACCCTGTTCTACGGGAATGCTTTTACCTGGGTTAAACTGACAACAAATCATACAGGTACAAACTTTTTGTTTAGCTGCTGCTCGTAAATGTTTGTTGAACCAAATGTGTTGAATGCTGTCTAGCATAGCCTTTTCTCCTAAGTGCGCTGGACTATGTATTGTATTAATGATAACTTGGACCATTGAGTCGGGAAGAAACCATATAGATTTTTCCTTCGTCATCCATCCCTGATCAGTTTGGATCCCTCCTAATTCAGTCCATTTCTTTATTTCTTCTGGTGTAGCATGTGTCTGTATGTCAATTACGTCAAAAGCGGGATCCTTAACCGTCATGCAATGTGTTGGCGTCAGAACTGTTGTCTTTGTCATGTCAGATGTGTGAGTTTTATTCTGAGCAGTCTGTTTAGCTGTTCTGTCAGCTAGGTCATTGCCTTGGGAAATGATATCAGTAACTTTCGTATGAGCTTTACATTTCATAATTGATATTGCAGTGGGTAGATGTATTGCATCTAATAAAGCATGAATGAGGGGTCCGTGCTGAATGTGGGCACCGTGAGAAGTTAAATAACCTCTCTCTCGCCACAGTACGCCGAAGTCATGTACAACTCCAAATGCATAACGCGAATCTGTGTATATGTTAACTTTCTTATTTGTGGCTTGAATACAGGCTTGTGTCAGAGCGATGAGCTCTGCTGCTTGGGCTGACAAGGTATTAATACAATTTGTTTCAATGACTTCAGTGTCTGTTGTGACTGCATACGCGGCCACTAGCTCTCCTGTACTTGTTCTCATACATGAACCATCTACATACAACGTCAGGTCTGGATCTGTCAATGGGACGTCTGTCAAGTCTTGTCTGGGTTTCGTCGTGATAGTAATAACTTCAATACAATCATGTGCTAGTGGGTCTGTTCCGTTTACTGGCAAAAGTGTGGCAGGATTCAATGTACTACAACGTCTGATTTCTATGTGTGGCTGAAACAATGTTAGTTCGTAACCGGTGAGTCTCGCTATAGTCAAGTGTTGTGTTTGCGTGCGGTTCAAGAGAACCTCTACTGCGTGTGGTACTTGTACTGTCAATGGATGTCCTAACACTATGGCATCGCTTTGTCTGATTGCTAAAGCTGTCGCTGCCACTGACTTCAGGCACGCAGGCAGAGCCTGAGCTACGGGATCTAGTGTACTAGAAAAATAAGCACATGGTTTGTGTGATCCTGCTTGTTCCTGTGTGAGTACTGACAAAGCAGTACCTTCGCGTTCTGTAACAAAGAGTGTAAACTGTTTACTGTAACATGGTGTTGCTAGGACAGGTGCTTGACATAAAGCTTTCTTTAAACTTTCAAAGGCGTGTGTATGTTCTTGAGTCCAAGGGAGGACAGTCGATGTGGCCGCCTCCTGTGTTGTCAACTGAATAAGTGGTTTTGCTAGGAATGCATACTGAGGGATCCACTGCCTACAATATGAAGTGAGGCCTATAAAAGCCCGCACCTCCTTTTGTGTCTTGGGTACTGACATGTTATCAATTAACTGTATGCGGTCGGGTGTAAGCTGCCTTCCCTCCTTGGACAGCGAGTGACCAAGGTAAACAACTCGCTGGACACAGAATTGCAGCTTAGAAGGGGACACCTTGTGCCCCTTTTCGGCCAAAAAATGTAAAACCGTCAGTGAGGCTTTTTCACATTCAGGTTCGCTTCTAGCGGTGATCAGCAGATCATCGACATATTGAAGCAGGGCAGTGTTGACTGGCATGTGGATACTGTCAAGTTCTCGTTTCAGTGCTTGGCTATAGATGCTGGGGCTTTCTGTGAATCCTTGAGGTGCGCGTGTGAATTTGAAGCTTCGTCCATTTAAACTCAATCCGAACAAGTATTGGCTTTCCGGATCTATTGGGACGCTAAAAAAGGCATTCTTGAGATCAATTACAGTAAAGAATGTTGCTTCGGAATCAATGGCTGTCAGTAATGAAGAAATGTCTGGAACTACGGGGTATTGTGGTACAATACATTTATTTAATTCGCGCAGATCAATAACCAATCGATATACTGGCGGGGCTTTTGGATCAGTTCGTTTGAGAATCGGAATTATCGGGGAATTACATACATTGGAGTCGGTTTCCACAACCACTCCTTGGGTAATAAGCTCGTCAATGATTTGCAGTAAAGCCACTACAGCATCTGGGGGTAACTTGTATTGTCGCATTCGTGGTAGTACCACTCCTGTCTTTAGTGTGACTCGATATGGTGTAATGTTCATGCAACCAACATCTGTAGGGCCTTGTGCCCATAAATGTGTGGGTAAAGTCTGCAGTCGGTGATCCATGTCTCGGGACACATAGTGCCCTTTGAAATCACGTAAAAACAATCTTACTCCTTCCGGAGAACAACATATTATAGCTCCTAGAGCTTTCAATGTTTTTATACCTAACAGGTTTTCTGGACATGATTTAGTAAGCAATAAATCTGTAGTTCGTGTCAAAGGACCAATCGTAAGGGGAAGAGGCTGTGATACTTCGTTAATGATGGGTTTTCCTGAAAAACCAAGGGAAATATTCTGTGAGCCTGAGAGGGGTGCCCCTGGAACTTCACTACGTTTTATGGTTGTTCGGCTTGCCCCTGTATCAAGTAAAAATTTTCTATCCTGGCCTAATAGTTCACTGTATACATAAGGTCCTTCTTGATCTACAGGGACCTCGATAAGGGGTAAGCCAACCTCCCTCTCTAGGCTGTTTCATGAGTATCGTTGATAATCAGGGTAGTCATACTGTGCAGTCTGGTACATCTGTCGTGTCGTTGTTGGTGTGGCAGCAATAGGCTGCGGTGGTGGAGCTGGCATAGACTGTTGCGGAGCTGGCATGGCCTGTGCATGCTGCGGAGCTCCTAGTTGGTTCTGATCCTGTCTAAGTGGCCGCGGTCTTTCTTTTGTATTACCTATGGCGATATTATGTTTTAAAACTGGACAATCGTGTACATAATGACCTGGCTGTTTACAATAGTTGCATGTCCCTTTTACAGAAACTGCTGAAACACTGGACTGTGTCATACCCTTTTTATGACCGTCAGCTGGAACTGTCTGGGAAACTAGCATTTTCATTTTCGTGTCTTTCATGCGTCTTTGTTCATGTTCTTGTTCCTCTCTAATTCTATTGTGATGGTACTGTAGCATTTGTAACATTTGTGACGGAGTGTTACCTTGCCAGGTACTCTCGAATTTCAATACTCTATTCTTAACTTGGGGCAGGGCATTTTCAACTAATTTTGTCACAAACAGATGTGGATAAGATTCGCTACTTGCTTTTATTCCACTATTTATACCAAAACATTTTTCGAATCGGGCATAAAAGTCACTAGTGTCTTCATCTTGCTTTTGTTTACAGGCTGAGATTGCACCCCAGTCTTCCTTTTTCGTAGTTAATAAACGTGGCAGTACCTGTACTAGTAAACCTGGTAGTATTTTGGTCTTCTCCCCAAGCCCTAGACCTGGACCTCGAGCTGTTTCTTCGTTTTCTAATGCTGTCCAATCTATCTTTTGGTCTCCCACCTCCCAATCCTTTTCTTTGAGTTTTTCATAAATGCCCGCAGGCATTAATACCTTTAATATTTTCATAATGTCGGGATAGGTATACTCTCCCATGAGCAACATGTCTTTAATTTCACGGTGGAAACCCGCTGGGTCTTTGTCATGACTGGGTACCACTTTCTTCATTTCTAATAGTTCCATTTTAGATATGGGTGTGTATACAAACACACGTTTAAACTGGTTGTCATCACCTTTTATCGGGTGCACTTCGCGTAAAGGATTCTGTCTATCCATATAATACGTCGTTCTTTCCTTGATGGGCAGTGAGACATGTTCGGGGCATACAAAAAGAGTGTACTGCTTTCTGGATTCTAGTATTTCTCTAATTAACTCAGTACCTGAACCTCTCCATTTATTCGTGAGTAATTCAGTCAATATATCAGGTAAGGGACCAGGATCGGAGTGTTGGCTTTTATTTAATACGAGGAGTTGTTGAATCATGTAGATACCAGCTAAACGCTGTTCATCTGGGTTGAGGTTCAAAAACGTGTGTGCTAGTGTATCATCACTATATTTTCCGGGACTGTCAACCCAGTGAACGGCTGACCTGGCTAATTCTTGTTCGTCCATAGAATCGAGTATATGATAACCCCTTCGTTCTCGGAGTAATTTGTCAGCGGCTTGGAACGAATGTTCGGGGGACCTTATATTTATTATAGGGGTTTGGAAATTTGTTATTTTCTGGACGTATTGGACGTATCGGATCAGTAAAGCATCTAGTATTATTACAAGATCTTCCTCTACCTACATAGGCCATAGTTTCTAACTGTCCTGGGGGCAGTTCTATTTCTTCCTCCTCTTCGGTTTGTTCAGGCTGGTCTACTGCTAATCTTTCTTCGTGTATTCGTTCTACTTCTTTGCGGATCTTTCGGCACATAGCTATTATACTTAATCGTTTATCATGTCTCCCTTCTGATATATTCCGACTCCATGTGGTAAGAATTTGCATTTCTTCCGGATTTACCCCTGGTCGGTCTTGATTTCTGACCACACAATTTATGAGGAAACGTAACAGTTCTCCCTGTATCTCCACTTTCTGGTACTCCATGGCTCTATTAATACTTTCAGAATCTCGCCCTGACTGGACAAAATGATATATATTTTCTAAATGTGTAGTCATTCCTGGTAGCCTCCCTAAATATATTGCAGCTCGTCGGATACGTAATGATGCCAGCAGCATTTCATCCTTTTTGCCGGGCACAGGATCATATCTACAATCTATTAGAAGTTCCTTAAGCGTGTCGGGAGTTACTAGTTTGGGCGTACGTGGGTGGGCTAATTCTTGAAAGGAAAGTTTATTTACTCTGGGTGGCGTGGAAAAAATGTTTGTTGTACCTCCTGTAGCACCGCCTGGGGTGCTGGGTGTGAAAGGATTCGTTGAACGTGATATAGCAACCATAGGTGTGGGTACAGCTGTAGAAACAGATGTGCTGGCCGGAACTTGTGTCGGAGTTTGTTGTTGCGGAGGTACAGATGGAGGGTCTTGGCGTTGAACCCCCTCGGCAGGCGGTCTATGTGGTGCAGTATTAGCATACTCGGGAGCTGCGTCGTCTAAATAAGAGGAAAGGAACACGTCTTCTGCGGTTCTGGGATGCCCTTTGGGATGTGATTTTATCGGAAACAACGGAGGTGGCAAGTCTTTTGGTATCTCCAGAGTAGCCTTAGGTAACCCTTCGGCCAGAAGAGGATACATACCATTCATAAGGGCATTTCTTTGTCTGTCTACTTGTTCTGCTTTTGCTCGGGTACCTTCTTCAATTAATAGATTTTCTCGGACTTTATTTGAATTCTCCTTACTCTTCTCTTCCTGTCTGCGTGCTTTTTCTGTACGTCTATACGATTCTTTACGCCATAATTCAATGGCATCTTTCTGTGATTGTCTAGCTTTCTTTTTCCATAATTCTTCCTCCACTTTCATGATGCAATCTGCATCCCAGGTCCCAGTTGCGGGCCACCTCTGACTTTCTGGTAATTCCTTGGTGTAGTCTACCCATAAATCAAGAAATAATATGGCGTCTAGGCCATGTTTATGATACATGAAGTACCCTGGAGTGTCCCTAGGAGGAATGGGAACAGCTTCTTCGAGTACCCCTTTTCTAGTTTTGATCGGTCTTAATTTCGAAAAGAGCGGCATATTGAGAACTGATCTGATACCTAATTTTGAACACGTTTAATACAACAAAACACAATAATGAACAGTCATTCACACCACAATATGCAGAACGTATTTAAAACATTTAACATTTAATATTTAATGAACAACAATGATGGCCATTTAGGGATCTAGTCACTAAGCATAATACTCGACACTAGCTAGGTAATTCTGAATTATATACTAGACATACTTGATATACTGCTGAACAGTACAGATACACTGCTGAAACAGTGCAGACCGGATTTGTGTACCCAAACCCGTCTTGACCGGCACAACCTATGTGCACGTCAGAACGCCTCCCCGATAATGGTACTCACCGGGTAGCTCGGAACGGAAGGCCTCGGAACTGAACTGGACTCGGACCGGACTGGACTGGACTCGACTCGAAACTTCGGAACTTCGGAACTTCGGAACCTGGTGGGCCTCTGTATACCTCGGATCTTGCTCTCTCAGCTAGGCTCTGGTCGGGATACTTCGCACTTCTCACCGCCTCGTCTGGGTGTTGATCGCAGCCTCAGTTACCCCCGCTCGGCAGGAGGGAGATACAGGAAATCCTGTGGGTACGCGTTGTTGTCCGTCCAGCTGTGACAGGAGACCGGGCCTGCAACGCACCTCCGGCGCGTGAGATGAGAAAGTGTCCCTGTTCGGGCGCCATTTATGTGGTAAATAATTTAATTACCGGGACTTAATTTGATGCGGAAAATCTATAATAATAGCTCAGTAAAATAAGAGGCAGAATCCGTGGTATTAGAGGTTCAGAACGGGTTTTATTCCTATACAAAGGAACATAATTCGAATTATGGGCCTTCTATTCCATCACCACGAGAGTTCAGGAAGGAAGGAACATATATTATTGACAGATAAACAGTTTTATAGAAAATACATTACAATGAAACAGATGCAAGAGGCGTAACAGCTGATAAGAGGTGCATACGTAGCTAATAGAGGGCGTAATTTAATAAACGTCATCATACATGATGTAATATGTGGGTGGATCCATAAGAGAATCCTGCAATGTCAGCAGAAATAGTTGGCAGAGATGCGCGCGCAGCCGCATGACGTGTGATTGACGTGCAACTAGAGGGAGAATGGGACTTGACATTTAGCTCTATATGTGGAGACAGAAGTCTGGGGTTATGTCAACCTAATCCCAAATCATATCTAATATCCTATGTTTAAAGAACAGTGTTATCCAAAAAGAGAGGTCTCTTAGGATAGAATCTTATTCTATACTGACTGTTAGTGCGTGTACAAGCGTCTAAGTGTCTACACTAGATGCGAGGGGGTAGGAATATTCCATGGTAACAGGGCTATGAATTACTTGCATGAGGGCAGTGAGGCCTGGCCCTTTGCACGGTAGCTGGAGGAATGTTTACCTAAACTACCAGACAGGAATGCATCGGATGGGGAGCGGAGCAGAGCAGATAATCTTGAAGGTGAAATACAGTTTTTGGCAGGCAGATAGGCCGACAGGCCGAGTCAGGCACTGTTAGCCGCGCAGGGAGTAGGACAAAGTTCATGGATACAGATGCGAGCTCAGACTGGAGCTTTCAGAGGCAGAAGGCAGGAAAAGGCTTAATGGCAGAATCAGGGCCTACTCGCCTGGACTGTAAAATGGGATAAGTGAACCATATAAAGCCGGTGGCCTTTCATACTTAGGAATAGAATGTCCGGCCCATTCATGGCGGATCTGAAAGAGGACATGTTGACGGTGGACGCACATGTGTTTGCGTCTTCATAACTGGAACTGGAGGGAACATACATGTACTTGTGATTTATACATGAAACCGTTGGGGTCCAAGATAGGGGACATAACCGACCATAAAAATCCATATTTCCACAATTCCCTACCGCTCCACCTGATAGAAAATCCAAGAAGCTGAACCATCTTGGGAAGAAAATTTTTTCTTCCTCCAGGTTAGGACTGCGGTAGGTGAACACTTCATGTCTCTTGGGCCGTTACTCCCATTCTGTGTGGGACACGGTCGTGCAGGTGCTGCCACAGTGCCCGGAGTAGGCCCGGGCCATGCTCTCCCTTGAAGTTGCCGAAGGGAGACACGCAGCGAAGTTCGCCTCACGATGTGGGGTGGACACCGCCGACTCGCTTGTCATGACTATTTTAACGTCCGTACCCTTGAGACGCTACGCCTGGCAGGGGTCCACTGGCTTTTCGGTGATGTCCAAGCCACACTTTTGGACATGCCCTTTGATGGCCGTCACTTGTTTGGCAACAAAGCAGACAACGCGCTCCAGCGCTTTAAGGACTCCAGGGCTACCACCAGGTCCTTGGGCCTCGGTTCTAGATCTCGCACTGTGCAGTCTGCTTTTCGCCCCTTTTGTGGTTACAGAAGGGATGCCCCGCCATGTTCCGTCCAGAGCCACAGGCCTGCGCAAGCTGTCCAGCCTCTGGGCAGCCGGGGACGTGGAACCCACCGTCGTGGGTCTGGGGACCAGCAGGTGGGCCAGTCCACCAGCACCCCCTCTGCAGCTACCTCCTAGTCCGACCTTTCAGGGCCACCATTCGCCAGTGGGCGGCAGGATTCGCCATCACCTCCCCCACAGGCTCAAAATCAAGTTGGACAGGTGGGTTTTGCAGATAGTCCGAAGGGGCTACTCCCTCTCCTTAGAGACTAACCCTCAATCCATGCCCCCTCAATTCCATCACAAGTCGGCGGATCACTTGGCCCTTCTCCACCACAAAGTTACAGCTCTCCTGGCCAAGCGAGCCATCGAGCGAGTTCCTGCCCCAGAAGTAGGTTGTGGTTGTTGTTCCCACTACTTTCTGGTACCCAAGAAGGACAAGGGCCTGCGTCCTATCTTGGATCTCGGGAATATCAACCGCTTCCTCCGGAAGGAGAAGTTCAAAATGAGACATTGGCCCAGGCCCTGTCTGCCCTCAACCCTGGAGACTGGATGGTAGCGTTGGACTTGCAGGACGCTTATTTTCACATCCCCGTCCTGCCGACTTACTGTCGTTACCTACGGTTCACAGTAGGGCACGACCACTTTCAGTGCACCGTGCTCACCTTTGTCCTTACCAGCACCCCTCGGCGGCAGCAGTTCTGCGCATTGGAATTTCCAATGCGCCATTCACTAGGTGAAGCTTTACGTCGCGAGTGGCGTTGCAGTCTTCTCTACGCCTTTCCGCCTATACCACTTCTGCCCAGAGTGCTAAAGATCAAGCGCAACCGGGCCCAAGTCATTCTTGTGGCCCAGGACTGGGAACGAAGAGTCTTGTATCCTGAGCTCTTGCTTATTGCCATCGATCCTCCGATCAGACTGCCCCTTCAGGAGGATTTTCTGTTGCAGCAGGGGACGGTCCTCCACCTGAACATGTCCGTCCTCCACCTCCTTGCATGGAGATTGAGCGGCGTCAGTTGACAGCTTTCGACCTTGCTTCCGAAGTCTGTAACATTACCTTGGCAGCCAGATGTCCCTCCACCAAACACGGTATACACCTGTAGATGGAACAAATTTGTGGCATGGTGCGCAGCAAAGACTTTGGATCCCCTTTCTGCCCCCCTTTCAGAGGTTCTCGTCTTCATTCTTTCTTTGGCCCAGCAGGGCTCTGCTCTGGTCACTCTAAAATTCTATCTTTCGGCCATCTCTGCCTTTCTTCGGCTTCCCGATCAGCCTTCTCTTTTCAAGTCCCCTATTGTAAATCGTTTCCTTAAGGTCATTACTCTCTTGTTGCCTCTCATTCCTTTTGTAATGCCCCGGTGTGACTTGAACCTAGTTCTGACCTACCTTATGGGCGCTCTTTTCGAGCCGCTACATAACTGTTCTCTCAGACTTTTGACACTCAAACCTGCCTTTTTAGTTGCCATCACCTCTGCTTGCAGGGTGAGTGAGCTTCAGGCTCTTTCTTCCAAACCTCCTTTCCTGGCTGTTCATCCGGACAAAGTTGTCCTTCGCACTAGGCCTTCTTTCCTTCCCAAAGTGGTTACCTCTTCCCACATAAGACAGACCATCACTTTGCCCACCATTGTCCCGCCCCCTCATCCTTCTAAGGAGGAGGAGAGGCTCCACCGTCTGAATCCAAAACGTGCGCTTTCATTCTATCTGGATTGCATAAAGCAATTCCGGGTGGATGATCAGCTCTTTGTTGGCTACGTGGGCGGCAAGGTTGGGCCGTTCAAAAGCGGACCATCTCTCGATGCGTCGTTCTTTGCTTCAAAAATCTGTTATTCCTTGGAGAAGAAGGAAACCTCCAGTGGGGCTGTGTGCCCATTCCACCATGGCGACGGCAGCCACTACTGCTTTTGGACATGGAGTCCCTCTTCATGACATCTGCCAGGCAGCTACGTGGGCTTCATTGCACACTTTCACCAAACATTACTGTCTGGACAGCCAATTCCGTAGAAACGGCTTCTTTGGCCGTTCAGTTCTCCAGGACTTCCTAGTGTGATCTTAGTTCACAGACACACCTGGTATTGCTGGGGTATCTATTCTAAGGTGAGGCTTCCATACCGAATAGTCTCTTTCAGATGAACAAGTTACTTACCTTCGGTAACAATATATCTGTAAGAGCCATATATTAGTTATGGATTCCTCACCGCCCCACCCATTCTCCTCGTTCTGCAAACTGACTTCTAGGGTAAGGGACTAACTTTCAGGGCCCTAGTTTTGTGCACCAGTGGTCAGTGTCTTGCTTGGCTCTGCGCTTCTGGTGTGGAATGTCGTGTAAAGAACTGACATCAGTGCGCAGGGGCGGCATCTAAGTAGATACTGCGACGACATTCTGGCGATCACGACGCCAACGACTAATGTGGAGTCGACCGATGCCACTTACCGATGTACAGGGGTACTGCTGAAGAAAAATTCTCCGGATCCAGTCTGACGCCTGGGGGTAATTCTAAAGTGAGGAACTCATAGCTAATTGGTCCATTACAGATAAATCGTTACCGAAGGTAAGTAACTTGTTCTACACTTTTTACCTGTTGACCAGGAAAGCAGTGAGATGGAGCCAGTGGGCTGCTGCTTTGTGCATAAGGGGGTTTAGTCGTAACAGATCTTTTGACTCAAATGTCTTCGAGGTGAAGAAGAAAAAAGTTGCATTTGTATGGGAACAACACTAGGTGACAGTGGAGAGAATAAAGAGCATGTGGATCTACAGACATACATGCTACGAACATATGATCATGCGTTAAGTAACATTTTTCCTTCATGTTTCTTTTCGGTGTGACCGCATTCTTCTGTTTCACAAAGAGGACTTCCACAGAAAGTAGCTCACTTTACTACCAGGACTGCTATGGAAAATTGTACTTTGTGACGCCAAATTATATTTTTGCCTTTAACCAGATGTATTTTTTTCTTTTTATATCGGCAAGGGCTTAGCAGCTCCTATTTTACAAAAGTCATTAAATAAGCATTGACTAAGCCAAAAGGCTGGCAGCCAGTACCAGTCATATTAGCGTTACCAATGCTTGTTTTTAGATGCACTTGGTTACACTGGCTTGACTGTCTTTAAGCTGTCATTCGTATTTCAGTTCGCAATTCAATCATTGCAAAAAGTGCCAAGTGACACAACCTAGTGCATTTGTTTCTTTCCGCCTCCAAGACTTTATTCAAAGCGGATATTAAAGAATACTGTACTTAACAATACACTTTCTGGAGTACTTAATTTAGGCTTGGGCCTAGCAGAGAGGCACTTATCTCACTAGTTGAGCCTTGAAGCTAAATAGAGGGCTGTTGGAGCATATAGGTCTTGAACTGTCATCTGACGCAGTCCATGTTTAGTTTGCTCTGTAGTTATAAGGTATGTTTATTGAAAAATGAAGCGCCTAAGTTTCGGTCTTTAACATACCCACGCCACGTTTTTGTATCGAATAGGTTCTAATGGTCACATTAGCACTTTGGAGCAAGTCGCTGTCTATGCTTAAAAATAATACAAGGTATTGCATAACTGTCTTGCTTCTGCTGACAGGCAGTGCTAGGACGGTCTGGCCTCAGATGTAGTCACGCTTGATCAGATCAAATATCAAGTTGAAGCCCATGTTCAGTTTGGTGTTTCCCATGTAAAGGACATCGTCCTAGTTGAGCCAAGCATTAACAATTGACTTAAATTTGGTGGGACCCCGTTACTCTTTTCATTGGAGCCAGTTGGTACATGACCGTTTTCAAAGAGAAGTCCACCTCGGCCTCTATTTTGTTTATTTAAAACTTTTATAAAGCGCTATGTCACCAACTGGTTTCCTGGTGCTATCCACTAAAAGGGGGAAGAGGTTTGGAATCTTTACATCATGCACCCAGACGATGAATTATTCATACACAGGCTTATGTTCTGACAATCTCTCCTTTACAAGGCATGCTTAATCATTGGATCCCTCATCCAGATTGATGGTACATCTGGGTGGGGTCAGCTAGAGATCTGTAAACTCTGGATATTGCAGGGATAGATAGTGTAAAATTATCTTAATTGTAACCATGCAAGACTGTTTTAATGATCGTCTCCCTATTAAGATTAAAAACATGTAAGTAGGGGTGCGGGCTCGCTACGCATGGAGTGAGACGCACACCGAGGGACCTCTGGACAGCCGCTGCCTTAATAGGCTTTTAAAGTGGCATTTGGACTTCCCTGGCGACGCTGCTTGGAGCGTCTGGACACTAGAAGGATTGGGCACCCTCTACCCGTTTGGCGCACGCCTCAGACTGCTGGTTGTGGTGTCCCTGGCGGCTCAAGGCAAGGTCGCGGTCCAGGTGCATGCAGCTGCCATTTTGCGCCTCCTGGGTCCAGGAGTGTCTCTGCCCAGCGAGGGCCCGCACCATCCCCTTAATGCCGCACCCGGTGGCCCTACCGGATTCCTTGGGGTCCGGGGCAGAGGTCCGGACCCCCCCTGTTTTGGCACACGGAGGGTATCCTGCTTCACAGCGGCTGCTACTGCCACCATCTTGGGCCCTCTGATGCGGTCCATGTGAGCAGGCCGCAGAGTCCTGGCCTGGCCCTCTGCCATCCCCTGGTGACGCCTCCTGTGCCATTGGACGCCGGAGGTATCCTGACATTGCTTGCAGCCTCGGACTGCTGGTGGCGGTGTTCTTGGGGCCCTCTGATGCTGCCCATGGGAGCTGGTCGCGGAGTCCTGGCCCTGACCTCCGCCATCCCCTGGTGATGCCGCCTGTGCGATTGGACACCGGAGGTCTCCAGACATTGCTTGCTGCCTTGGGCTGCTGGTAGCAGTGTTCCTAGCGGCTCAAGGTCTGGTCCCGGCCCGAGTGCAAGCGGCCGCCATTTTGCGCCTCCCGGGCCCAGGGGTGTCATTGGCCAGCGAGGGCCCTCACCATCCCCTTATTGCCGCACCTGGGTGCCCTACCTAGTTGTCTGGGGTAGAGACCCCGACCCCCCTGTTATGGCGCACAGAGGGTGTGCTGCCCCACAGCGGCTGCTATTGCTGCCATCTTGGGCCCTCTGACGTGGTCCATGGGAGCGGGCCGCGGAGTCCTAGCCCAGCCCTCCGCCGTCCCCTGATGACGCCGCCTGGGTGACTGGACACCTGGTGCACCCTTCTTGACGCTGGCGGCGGTGCGCTGGGTGGCTCTGGGGAAGGGGCCTACGGGCGCCATTTTAGATCTTCCCAGGCCCCGGAGAGCTTCTGAAGACGGGGGCCTGCCACTGACACTGGTGAGCCTTGTTCCGCTCCCTGAATATTGGAGCGGGGATTTGGAGGCCTGGGCACACAGCTCTAACCGATGAAGGGTGTGCTGTCCCACCTCTGCTGAGACTCCCGATTCCTTGGGCCTGCTGGTGCTGCACGGGGGAATGAGCTGCCGAGCATTTGGCGGACTGCCCACCGTAGCGCCGGCCCTCTAGGGGTCCTGTGAGGCTGCCTTCCAAGCAGAGGGGACTGGCGACGCACACAGGATTCCTTCTCCCTATGCTCACAGCGCAACTGGGCCCTCGACTGGTCATTCTGCTTTCCTGGCTTCGCCCCCCTGACGGCCCGCGAGTGGGGCAACCCTCATTTTCCACAAGCCTCTGAGACCCTGGACTTGTACTGCGCCCTTATCCTCTGCCAGGGGTGTGCTCACTGCGGGTCCCTCCGATACAACTTCCCTGAACTCTGCTGCTGGGGCATGGGGAGGCTTGGTGATTCGCATTGTGGACCTGGTGCAGCGCGGGCCCCACACTTGATGTCTTCTGTGGCACCCATCCCTGTGCGCTCTTGTGGGTGACCCCCTGATCCTGCTACATACCGGGCTTTGGCTCCTGTGGGGCATGGAAAACCACTGCCCCTGCTGGGGATTCGCGGGGGATCCCAGGGATCCGGCCTGTGACTCGGACTCTTTCACGTGCCTGGGGGTGGGCCTAGGGGGGGGCTCAGGCTCTGAAGGGTCGGGCCTTCGTTTCTTGCTCCTGGACTGCGGACCGCCCTGCTCCTGCATACTGTGGTGCTCTCTACTCTCTGCACGGGGAGACATGCGATCTCCTGCAGCACTCTCCTGCCCTGGCCCCACGTCCGGCGCGTGGGAGCCTGAGGCATCCTGACACACGCTAAGGCTGGGAAGGACACAGCTGCACCCCCTAAAGACAACCCTGTGACAGCCTTGTGGAACAAGCCGTGCTCTTTTCCTGCTGCAGTTTTGGCTTCTTCGATGGGGGGGGCCCTCCGACCTTGTCACCCAATCCTTTATGGCCAATTTTATGCAAGAACTCAAATCCAAAATTGGCTCGGAGGTACAATCCTGTGTTAAGGAGCTCAGGAGAGACGTTGCGGAAATTGGAGGGAGAGTAGATGACCTTGAGAAAACTGTTGACGCTCGCACAGAAGATCAAGAGCAACTTTGGCAGCGCCTCGCCCTCTTGAAGGAACAGCATATTGAACTCCAAATCCAACTGGACGATTAAGAAAATCTGAGCCGCCGTAACAACCTGCGCCTTAGGGGTGTGTCAGCTGGGGCAGAGGTATCTGACATGACCTTTGTTGCAGATCTGTTACAAGAAATCCGAGGGGATGACGATGCCTCTACCCCCCACCCCCACCCCCGCACTCGATCGAGCCCACCATGTGTCTGGTTGCCCCGGTCTTGTACCCGACATACTGGTCAGGGTCCTATTTTTCACGAAAAAAGAGGCCATCCTCAAGGCACCACGATCCAAGGCGGAACTAAACTACAAGGGCTCTCCCATACAGTTATTCCAGGACATTGCTCCAACCACGCTTCGTCGCCGCTGGGACTTCAAACCCGTTACCGACAAGTTAACACACGATGACCCTCACCTTATCCTGGGGGGTGATTTCAACCTGGTCTGGGACGTGTGCCTGACCGCAGCGATTGCTCGTTTCATGGGGCGGGGGCCATGTCCTCTTCCTTGATAAAGCATCTAACTGATCCTGGCTTACTTGACTTTTGGTGCTACCACTCCTCAGCCGCGCGAGACTATTCTTACTATTCACATGTCCATCGTTCTTACGCTCGCATCGATTACGTATTTGTTTCGCACTCCCTCATCTCATTCACGTTGCCCTCCTCATTGGCGGATTCAGGGGGGCCCTCCGCCTCTATATGGCAATGGCGGAAATCGCACTACTTTCCAAACCAGGGAAGGATCCCACGCTATGTTCCTCTTTCCGCCCCATCGCGCTTTTGAAACACTGATCTGAAACTCTATACCAAAATACTGTCCAAACGAATCGACCCGCATCTACCCAGGCTTATCCAGCCGCATCAGGTTGGCTTCATTCGTCACCAGCAGGGTGCGGATAATGTGCTGCGCATCGCGCATATAGTCTGGAAGGCTCACCACTGGGATATACCTGCGTGCTTGTTGTCACTTGATGCTGAGAAGGCTTTCGGCCGGGTGGATTGAGTCTTTCTCCGGGCTGTCCTGCATAAAATAGGACTGGGTCCTCAGATGATTGCTAGGATCATGGCTTCCTACCTTTCACCTCTAGCCCAGGTACGGGTCAACGGCCCTATCTGTCTATAGAGGCACCCGCCAGGGCTGCCCTCTCTCCCCTCTACTATTTGCACTTGTTGTAGAGCCCCTCTGTCATGATACGCCAATCTCCTACATCCATGGCATCACCCTCGGAGGTTTGGACCATAAAATAGCCTTGTGTGCGGACAACCTCCTCCTCACGCTCTCCGGCCCGCGAACCTCCTTGCCCACCCTTCATGGGCTGTTCCAATCGTTCGAACGGGTTTCGGGCCTTAAAATTAACAGCGCTAAATCATGGGCCCTGAATCTCACAATCCCCGAAGATTCTGTGCTCCAGTCTCTCGTCCCATATCAATGGGCTTCTCGTTCCATCCGTTACCTAGGACTCAATTTGACTCCCATTCTCAACACATGGTCACAAGCCAATTGGCAGTAATGTAAAAAGGCCGTTCTAGATCTGCGAACGTGGAAGTCTCTCCCTCTTTCTGGCTGTGTCGCTTGAATACAGTCAAAATGTAGGTGCTACCGAACATATTATACCTATTTCAGACTCTAACCACACCTTTCCCACAGCACCAGATTCAGAATCTTCAGCGTGAACTCACTACTTTCATTTGGGGAGGACATCGTCCACACGTCTCCAATAAAATACTCTTGCTGCCCCGAGACAGGGGAGGTTGGCTTGTCCCAATTTGATGGAGTATTACTGGACCTCTCACCTTCACTTCATCTCAGAATGAATGGCTTGGGAGAGTGAGAAGGTCTGGTTCCATATGGATAGGGCGGTGACCTGTAGACCCACATGTGATCTTGCCTGGCTCCCACGGGAGGCGGAGGCTCGATCACGCAGCACCTCTATGGCCATCCCAACAAAGACTGAGCTCTATCTGGGATAAGTTAGCATTGTCTTGAGGTCTTCTCTTCCGTCCTCTCACACTCCTATCGCACGCAATCCATATTTCCCGCCTGCCTTGCACCCACATTCTTTTTCGGCCTGGTCGGAAGGCGGGTGTCGGACACTCTGGGACCTCTTTAAGGGGAACTCCTTTAAATCCTTCGACCAATGCAAACGGGACTTTCAGCTTTCCGAGCGGGCCCGGTTACAATATCTTCAAATCCGGCACTAGATTCAGGCGTCACTCTCCGCACAGGGAGCCACCCGCCCTTTTACCCCTTTTGAACAGCTGGTGCACTCCTTTGATAACTCCAGGGGTCTGATCTCTCGCACATATCAAGTCCTTCAGCACTCTCTTTGAGTTGTCCCACATGCTTACCAGTCCAGGCGGCAGTCCGACACATCTACTGACATCACGTCTACAAAATGGGACCATTTGTGGCGCGACATCCTGAAGGTTTTCCGCAGTGTCTGCCAGAGGGAAACCGCATACAAGGTTATGTGACAAAGGTATTACATTCCCCCCCCTACTTCCTCACCTCTGCTGGTGCTGTACGAGCGCCACTGGGAACTTTGTCCACATCTGGTGGACTTTCCCGCTCTTGACCACCTACTGGAAGGAGGTCCTTCGTCACATCAAACTGGTAATTGGTTACCCGTTGCCCGAAACTCCGTCCACGGTCATTTTGGGCCTCAGGCCCATGCACCTGCTTGCCATGACGCGCAGGGATTGGCACCTAAGCCTCCATATGCTTGGCGCCGCTAAACAAATCATAGCTCTATACTGGAAGAAGGCTGAAATGCCTCCAGTGAATGTTTGGTTCACCCACCTGTAGCATACTATGGCACTAGAGTTATGGCGCATTTGCAACTCTGAGACACCAACTTCACCAAACTCTGGCAACCATTGATAGACTATTTTTGCAAATTGGATCATGCCCGTCTTCAGCCTCCAAAGCTCCGGGCTCTACGCCTGTTTGAGGATAGTCTATTCCCCTCTGATGCGGATAGTCTCTGGGTGCCCAATAGAGATGTTTGATCTCCTCGTTATGTTCGGTTCCCCTGCAAGCTTTCACGCCCCTCCCCCTCCTTGCCCCTTCCCACCAACAGGAGATCAGTATCTAGACTTGGGACGCCTTATCCACCACGCCTCCACTTCACACAGCCCCCCCCCCCATTGGGAATCCTCCATCATCCCACTCCCTTCTACAGCTTGGGTAACCTTGCCCCCTCCTTGAGTGGTACCCTTGGTTCTGTAGTAGGGGATCTCTGTGTATAGTCATAATCTATGAATAGTCCTGCCCACCCATGTGCGGGGACCCCGGAGCAATCAAAATATCTCTTAAGCTGTCCTGCATTTGCAAACCTGCAAAGACAGACAAAATAATACAGCCTAATGACAGTATGGCTGCACTGGCCAGCACTTCATCTGAAGTGAACACAAAAGCCAAAATAAAGTTTAAATGTCATCTTTATTCACATCTGACATGTTCCTTTATTGTATCACACTCCCTTCACCAAAATCCCTTTAAACAATAGAGAGGAAGGGGTGGACAGACAAGCCCTATAGGCTGTCATTATGTGTCTGCTAAAAGGATACCGTGCCTTTAAGGAACTCTCCAGAGACCCCCGGTATCCCAGGATGCACAGCCAAAGCAAGTTACTTTCAGTTCTTTTTTCCGGCTCCTGCTATCAGGACCCGGGAGCATTGAGCTCTACCCTTTTGGGTGGATGTTTTGGACTCAAATTGGTTTTTTGAAGATAAAAGTTTGTTCATTCGACGTCTAGAGCCTTTCTCTGCTGCATCCTGTAGTTTGGTGCGGTTTGACCCACTCTTAACATGGCTTTATTTGATAAATGCCCTGAGTGTGGGAGGAAAATGGCCAAGACGGACCCACATGATGTCTGTATTCTCTGCTTATCATCTTCACATGTCCCTGCTACATGTGACATCTGCAAGACCTTCTCCAAGAGGACCCTGAGGGACAGAGAGAAGATTCGCCTTCAGGGACAGGAGAAGCAGAGAACAGGTGGGACTTCTGGGCATGGAGGATCTCCTTCCCCATCCTCTGCCCATGCTTCAGCCACTGGAGGGACCTCCGGGCAGAAAAAGGAGCAGAAACGACACCTACCGGCCGGAAGATCCCATTCGACGTCTAGGACGACGACGTAGACGGCGAGAGGTACAGCACCGGTGTGTTCGCCGTCGATCCAGGGCTCTGGATCTCGGCGTCTTCGACGTTCGACGTCGAGAGAGGGGCCGGCGAGACCTAGGACTAGGTCGCCGTCGAAGGCTTCACAGTCGACGTCGACACACCATCGACATCGTACTGCGCCCCGCAGACAGCGCCGCTCGCCGTCGAGGCGAGCCCGCTAGTCTCCTTCGCCGTCGACTCATAGATCGACGTCGACAACATCGACGCGGAGACACCGGCGAAGGACGTCGAGACTAAGGAGATCGCCGTCGAGGCGAAGGAGATCGCCGTTGAGGCGACATCGCTCACCGTCGACGTAGAGAGGCTCGCTGTCGAGACGAAGGCGCTCGACGTTGAGGAAAGACAGAGGACGCCGGTCGACGTCGAGGGGACGCAGTTTGCGTTCGGCGAGGAGAAGCCGTACGAGGTCGACGCACAGTTCGACGACGAGATCCCCTGGTAACACTTCTTCAGTGATTACGATATCCAGTCGTGGATCTAGGAGAGGAGGACGCTCTCCCTCGTTCACTTCGGCCTCTTCACGGGGTAAACCCGCAAAGAATAGAAGGGTGGACGGAAGTCCGGACAGGGCTAGTCCGGGTTCTCCTGCAAGGAGTGATGGACGGAGAGAGCTCCAATGGACCCACTGCCTCTACCGCGGCCGCAACCTCAGCCGCGGCCTCAGAAGCCTCCTACGCCGCCGCCTCCTCCTCCACCTGACCCCCGGCTCCCAGTGGTGCCTCCTAAGCAACCTACGCCACCTCCGCTACCACCACCTCCGGTGCCACAGCTCCCGCCTTCTCCTCAGCTACCAGTGGCTCCTAAGAGACTGAGATCACGCTCTAGATCTCGCCGGAGGTCACGGAGCAGACACAGATAGTCCACTCACACACGGCATGGACGACGGAGGTATAGATCTCGATCCAGAGGCACGAGGTATTCGGACTCTTCTGGCACTGGACGGCTTTCCCCCACGTTATCGGAAACACCGCCTACTAGAATCTCGCCAGTGGATGATATTGCCACTTTCCAAGATGTACTGATGAGAGGGGCGGCAAAATTGGGAATCTCAGTGACCGTACCAGTTCCCCCTACCTCTGTGATATTCGAGACATTACACAAGGCGCATCTATCGGATGTATGTCGTTACAACGCACACTTTTACAACGCATGCACTTACAACGCATTTTTTACAACGCAACATCCACTACAACGCATTCCATTACATAGCATGACACTACAACGCATTTTTAAAAACTACCTTTACAACGCATTCCATTACATCGCATACTACCTTTACAACGCATACCATTACAACGCATAATATTAAATTGCATTTAAGGTAAGTATTGGATAGTATAGGGGTAAAAATTACTATTCTAACTCCAGGGGGTGCAACAGTAGGGTAAGTGTTGGCTAGTATAGGGGTAAAAATTACTATTCTAACTCCAGGGGGTGCAACAGTAGGGTAAGTGTTGGATAGTGTAGTGTAATATTATGCGTTGTAATGGTATGCGTTGTAAAGGTAGTATGCGATGTAATGTAATGCGTTGTAAAGGTAGTTTTTAAAAATGCGTTGTAGTGTCATGCTATGTAATGGAATGCGTTGTAGTGGATGTTGCGTTGTAAAAAATGCGTTGTAAGTGTAGTGCATTGTAAAAGTTGCGTTGTAAACGTTGTTCCCCGCATCTATCACGCCCCTCCTCCCTTTGGTTCCAGGTCTGGAGGAACCAGCCATGGAGGTCTTCTTGACACCGGCCGTGGTGAAGTCTGCTCCCTCAAGGTTGCAGAAGTACAGAGCCCCTGATTCGGACCCGGCGTTCCTCAGGGTGGACCCTCCCCCGGACTCTGTCATTGTAGTTGCGGCTAGGAAGCAACATGCCACGTCGCCCTCTTCAACAGCTCCTCCGGATAAGGAGAGTCGCAAGATGGACTCCTTTGGGAGGAGGATGTGCTCTACGTCGGCCACGACTATGAAGGCTGCTAGCGCCTCCGCTCTGCTGGGTCGCTATGACCGATCATTATGGGACTCCCTGCAACAGTTTGCTGACTCCCTGCCTAGGGATAAACGGGAAGACTTCCAGGAGGTGTTGAATGAGGGCATGATGGTTTCCAACCAGATCATCAGTGCAGCGGGGGATGTGTCATTGCTGGCGGCCCATGGGTACTGTCATGGAGTACACATAAGGAGACATTCCTGGCTGAGACTTACCTCTCTAAAGCCTGAAGCGCAGCAAAAGATTGCTAACTTACCTTTCTCTGGCACGACGTTGTTCGGGTCTCATGCGGATGACGAAATGGCCCGCATGAAGGCCGAAGCAGAAACCCTGAAGGCCGTGGGGTTGGAAAAACCCAAGGAACAGAAGAGATCATTCCGTTCCTATGGCAGACGTTATTCTAAGCAACGCGGCCAAGGGCGTCAGTCTGGTCAACAACACCAGCAACAACAGCAGTTCCCGAGGCAGTCCTTTCAAAAGCGCCAGAGGGGCAGAGGACAGCATCAATCCTAGTCGGGGAACAAAGGCCCGGCCGGGTCGAAGCCCTGAAAGGTCACTTCCCCCTCATCCGTTACCCGCTCCGGTGGGGGGGAAGTATTCAATACTACCTGGCAGAGTGGAGAACAATAACTCAGGACAAGTGGGTGCTGAATATTGTTTGCAATGGGTACAGTCTTCGTTTCACCAGCCTGCCTCCACAGGTCCCACCAGTGCGCTCTCCCTACATGGTGCGAGAGCTCCAGTGGGAGGCGGACATTCTGTTAAAGAAGAAGGCGATAGAGACTGTTCCTTTGAGGCAAAAAGGAAAAGGTCTTTATTCAAGGTTCTTTCTCGTCAGAAAAAAGGACAAGAACGAGTTCAGGCCTATTCTAGATCTGCGTCAAGCAAACAAGTGGATCCGCAGAGAAAAGTTCCGTATGTTGTCCCTGCATCAGATTTACCCTCAGTTGCATCGAGGAGACTGACTGTGCGCCATAGATCTGCAGGACGCTTACTTTCATGTGCCGATCGCACAAGAGCATCGCAAGTTCCTGAGGTTTCTGGTAGGCAACAACCATTACCAGTATACAGTACTCCCGTTTGGTCTGAAGTCTGCACCAAGGACGTTCTCCAAGTGCATGGCAGTGGTGGCAGCACACTTGCGGAAGAACAAAGTGTTTGTGTATCCCTACCTGGACGATTGGCTGATCAAAGCTTCCACGTACCAGGAAGCCCCGTATCATTTCAACAGGACAGCTGCCTTGCTTCATCGCCTGGGACTGCACATCAACATGACAAAGTCAGTGCCGATCCCTGTGCAGTGTCTCCAGTACTTGGGGGCCTCAGTCGATACTTTGAACGCAAGCGTGTGTCCTTCGGAGGAGAGACGCTTATCTATCCGTTGGAAGGCCCTGCACCTCCTCTCAGCCCACTCTCCTGCAGTGAGGACGGTGTCCACTTTACTGGGGTCGATGGCTTCATGCATCTCTCACCCCCAATGCACGTCTGCATATGAGGCCTCTGCAGGAATGTCTGGAGGATCAATGGGACCAGAGGCGGGGGCGTTGGGAGGAGAAGATTAATCTGTCCCAACACGCTCTACAGTCTCTGAAATGGTGGTGCTCCTCAGAGAATGTCTGCAAGGGGACTCCCTTTCACAAGGATATTCCGGTCCAGACCATAGTGACCGATGCGTCTCTCCAGGGCTGGGGAGCGCATTCGGGCCCTCTTCAGATTCAGGGGATATGGTCACAGACGGAGATGACTTACCACATCAACTTTTTGGAACTCAGAGCAGTACACTTGGCCCTGAAGGCGTTCCATCCCTCCTTCAAGACGAACTCCCTGCTAGTTCAGACGGACAATACTACTACCATGTATTACCTCAACAAGCAGGGGGGCTCCCGTTCACGCACGCTGTCTCGGGAGGCACAGGCGATCTGGAATTGGCTGGTGGCCAGGAACCTAACGATCACGGCAACCCATCTGCCGGGAGTGCAGAATGCCCAAGCCGATGCGCTCAGCAGGCTCGTTCAGGAAAATCACAAGTGGGTGCTAAACGACGACGTGCTAAGAGAAGTCTTCGCAGAGTGGGGCACTCCGGATATCGATCTGTTCGCTACGGCAGAAAACAGCAAATGCCGTGACATCGCGTCCAGGTACTACCAACCAGGGACGCTGGGGAATGCACTATGGATCAGCTGGTCGAACAGCTTTCTCTACGCCTTTCCACCCATTGCCCTGATTCGGCGGTGCTGATCAAGCTGTCGCAATCCAGAGCCAGGATGATCCTGATTGCTCCGGAGTGGCCGAGGCAATGGTGGTTCACCGACCTTCTTCACCGGTCTGTTCTACCACACCGGCGCCTGCCGTGTCGGCCGGACCTTCTCACGAAATTCGGAGGACAGATGGTTCACCCCAATCTCTCGTCCTTGAGTTTGGCAGCATGGCTCCGGAGCTAGTACAGTATGGACACTTGAACCTACCTCAGGACTGTATGGAGATCTTGAAAGAGGCGAAGAGACTGTCTACGAGGACTTCTTACGCCTATAAGTGGAAGAGATTCTGCTTATGGTGCACGGCAAAGGACATTGACCCTACATCCTGTAAAGATGTTATTTTGCCTTATCTGCTGCAGTTAGCTCAATCTGGGCTTAATTTTCAATCTATTAAAGTTCATCTCGCAGCTTTGACTGCGTATAGAAAGGGCCCTTCCCAAACCTCATTTTTTCAAATCCCTGTGATTAAAGATTTTTTGGAGGGTTTGCGTAAGGTGTTTTCCCCCTGTTAGACGACCTTCTCCACCATGGGAATTGAACGTGGTGTTGTCCAGATTAATGAGGGAGCCTTTTGAGCCTATTCATAAGGCTTCTCTGCAGCATTTGTCCTGGAAGGCTGCCTTCCTTGTGGCCATTACATCGGCCAGGAGAGTAAGTGAGATTCAGGCACTGTGTTGTCAAGAGCCGTATACTGTATTCTCTGCTTCTAAAGTGGTAATGCGTACTCATCCTAAGTTTTTACCTAAAGTGATATCTGATTTCCATGTAAATCAAATGATAACTTTGCCTACATTTTTTCAGCATTAGAGTGTTGAAATTCTATCTAGATAAGACAAAAGACATCCGCAGGTTGGATCAACTGTTTGTAAATTATGGTTCGGTACGAACTGGTCTAGCTACCTCGAAACAGTCCATCTCCAGATGGATTGTGTCCTGTATTCAGCTCTGTTATCAGAAAGCTAATAAGACGTTAGGGGGTAAGCCTACAGCGCATTCGACTAGGGGCAAAGCAGCGACTACAGCTTTGCTTAGGAATGTTCCAATTGCTGACATTTGTAAGGCTGCCACCTGGAAGTCGGTCCATACGTTTACAAAGCATTACTGCCTGGACTCTGATGCTAGGGCAGATGCGCAGGTTGGACAGGCTTCGCTGAGGAATTTGTTTGCACAGTAATTTGTTGGTGTTCGGTTTTTACTCCACCGCTGTTTATTGGTTGGGATGGGCTTGCCATTCTATTCATAATTATGACTATACACAGAGATCCCCTACTACAGAAGGAGTAGTTTCTTACCTGTAACTCCAGTTCTGTAGTAGGGGTATCTCTGTTATAGTCATAAGCGACCCTCCCTCCTCCCCGGTGGAGTAAACTGACAGTATCAGGCCTGTTATACACCTTCAAAAAGAACTGAAAGTAACTTGCTTTGGCTGTGCATCCTGAGATACCGGGGGTCTCTGGAGAGTTCCTTAAAGGCACGGTATCCTTTTAGCAGACACATAATGACAGCCTATAGGGCTTGTCTGTCCACCCCTTCCTCTCTATTGTTTAAAGGGATTTTGGTGAAGGGAATGTGATACAATAAAGGAACATGTCAGATGTGAATAAAAATGACATTTAAACTTTATTTTGGCTTTTGTGTTCACTTCAGATGAAGTGCTGGCCAGTGCAGCCATATTGTTATTAGGCTGTATTATTTTGTCTGTCTCTTAAGTGTCTTTGCAGGTTTGCAAATGCAGGACAGCTTAAAAGATATTTTGATTGCTCCGGGGTCCCCGCACATGGGTGGGCGGGACTATTAATAGATTATGACTATAACCGAGATACCCCTACTACAGAACTGGAGTTACAGGTAAGAAACTACTCCTTGGTTCACGTTGGCTTTGGGACATGCAGCTGCCTTGCTTACTAAACTTGCATGCGCCGACCTTGGGGGATGCTGAATGTCACCTGCCTCCTTGGCTTTTTCTCTCTCTCTCTCTCTCTCTCTCTCTCTCTCTCTCTTCTCCTTTTCCTTCTCTCCTCCTTTTCCTTCTCTCCTCCTTTTCCTTCTCTCTCCTCCTTTTCCTTCTCTCTCCTCCTTTTCCTTCTCTCTCCTCCTTTTCCTTCCCTCTCCTCCTTTTCCTTCTCTCTCCTCCTTTTCCTTCTCTCTCCTCCTTTTCCTTCTCTCTCCTCCTTTTCCTTCTCTCTCCTCCTTTAAGTTTTCTAATGATCTCGATGGCTATATTGTTTTCTTTGAATTTTATTCTCAATAAACAGATTTGAAACAAAAAAACATGTAAGTACTGTAGTAGTAGTATTAACAGGTGCTGGACTATAATTTTCTCTGCGTCACCAATCGGGATTACATGTTTCGGCTTTGATATATTGGCCATGTGATTCAGGAGGTCTTAGAGTCCAAAAAATCCATCGGCAATGTGGGTGCTGGGAACTCCTAAAATTGTACTCCCAAAAAAACACCTCAACTCTCCCAAAGGTAGTTGAATTGGGGACGGTGTTAAGCCTGTTTCATGAGGCAATTTGTCTGAGATAAGGCACTAGACAGCATTTATTTTCAGCATAGTCAAGTAAGGACAGTCTTATTAAGTGAGTTCTAAGGCAGAATTAGACAATTTAGAAACATTTATTAAAAAAATTCAAAAGTACAAAACAAACTGTGAATGCATATATAATAAGCCATTGTCATGAAGACTCTCCGTAATTGGGCAATACAGAGTTAGGGGAAAAAACAAAAAATATTTGAAGTCCATCTGAGCAACAAAATCAGTAAGAAATTAGACTCCATCCATAGTATCATCAGGAAGAACTGTGGCTCACTCCTCCAAATTTGAATTTATATTAGAAATCTCATAAGGCAGAATGAAAATTAGATTTGTCCTGGTGTGAGCAAAAGAATAACATTTTAGCAAATCAGAGCACAGAAAAGTATAGCATCATACTACCTTAGCACTATCCCTTACCTTTTCGACTTCCCTGGAGAACGTTGTCCTCCAGACCGACTTAGATCGACCCACAAATGCTCCTCCCTGGACTATGAAGACCAAGGATGTGAAGCCTCTGAGTATTTCTATACAAGTGCCGCCATCATCTTCAAACGCCGCTCCTTCTACGACTTTGGTTTTAGTTTCTGGCAGTAATCACAATCCTCGGCATCGTGGTGCTCACCTAAACACCACATACAAATTGTATGCGGGTCCGTCACCAACATTTCAGCTGCAAGACCCACAAGGTTTAAAATCTGTCGACTTTAGACAAAGGCACACTGTTCCACCAACACCCGGTGTCGAAGTAGGTCGATAAACTACTTGAGGAACTGCTTCTCAAGATCCATGTTACAGCACAGAAAAGAAGAAACTGACGTCTGCGTGCTGGTGGGGACTTATATGGCTCCACTGACGTCCTGACCGGAGTCTACATCATCGTGGAGTTGTTCTGCCTATTCTGAAAAAAGAAGACGCAGATCCTGGCATAGTCAAGAACTATAGGCCCATCTCCCTTCTGCCCGCTCCTGCAAAAATACTGGAGAAAAGTTCAGAGACAGCTCTCTAATTATCTGGAATCGAATAACCTCCTTCATGATTCCCAGTCGAGTTTTAGGGCGGCCTATAGTACCGAGACTGCGCTGCTGGAGGTGGCGGAAACCATCTGAGAATCCCTAGATCAGGGATGCTGTGCCATGCTTGTGCTGCTGGACTTGTCTGCAGCATTCGATCCGGTCTTGCACTCGATTCTTATAGACCGACTGGCTCAGCTGGGAATCGCAGGGACCATCTTAAACTGGTTTCGCTCTTTTGTGGAGGCGCGGTCTCAGCAAGTTTTGCTGTGCCCTCATGTCTCCTCCTCTTGCTCCATGGTATGCGGAGTGCCGCAGGGCTCGGCACTTAGCCCCACCCTGTTTAATGTCTATCTGGCTCCTTTGGCATCGTTTGTGGAACACTGTGAAGTGAGAATAATTTCTTACGCTGATGATACACAGCTTGTGTTTTCCTTTAAAGACACTGCTAAGGCTGCGTTTGACAGCTTCAGGCATAGTCTAACTAAGATCACCTCCTGAATGACGGACAATTGCTTGAAATTAAATACTGACAAAACAGAGGTGATGTTTTTTAATCAACCTTCACCCCCACCGGCTGATCTCTGGTGGCCGACGCAGCTGACTCCCCCTCCTACCCAGGTCTCCTCATTCAGAAATTTAGGTTTCAAATCTGACTGAAAATTGTCGGCCAAGGCTCAGATAGGTCAAGTTTCTAAAGCATGTTTCTGGAAACTCAAAACCTTGCGAAGATTGCTTCATCTGCTGCCGATGGACTGTCGGGCCACTATAGTCCATGCCCTTATTACATCTCAGCTGGACTATGCTAACGGCTTATATTTGGGTTTGCCACCTTATCTTATCCATAGGCTGCAGACAGTCCAGAACGCCACAGCAAGGTTCATCAGAAATGTTCCCCTTCGACACCACATCTCCCCTTATCTGCGGAGCCTTCACTGGCTCCCAGTGAAAAGAATTTAATTTAACCCCTTCGCTGCTAGGCCTTTTCCCCTCCTGTGCTAAGCCCTTTTTGGGCTATTTGAGGTAGTGCGCGCTTAGGCCCCTGTAACTTTTTGACCACATTAGGTATCCACGCCAAATTTGCGTCCTTTTCTTCCAACATCTTGGGGATTCTAAAGGTACCCAGGGTTTGTGCATTCTCCTAGAGGGGTCACAGAAATTAGTCAAAATACAGCAATTTTTTTTTTTTTTTGTGAAAAATGTGAAAAACGGGCTGCAAATGAAAGCTTCTGGGTTTTTCTCTGCAAATGGTATCAAAAAAGGGTTTGTGGGGCTGAAATCACAATTTCTCCAGCTTTTAGGGAATGACAGACTTTTGTTAGAAAACCAACATTTTTTTACACAGTTTTGGCATTTTTCTGGGACATACCCTATTTTTGCTATTTTTTGTGCTTTCAACCTCCTTCCAGTTAACGGTAGAAAAGGGTAACAAAACAATAATGGATCCTGGAAAGCTATACATTTTTGAAAAGTAGACAAAATTCTGAATTCAGCAAGGGGTCATTTGCGTAGATCCATCAAGGTTTCTTTATAGAAATTTACAGGCAAATATAGGAGAAATTAAAAATTTGTTGAAAAAAGCAGCCTCTTGAGTCAAAGTTTTTACCTGTAACTTCTTCGAATTATGACATCTCTTTGAAAGCAATGTACCGTTACATCCGGTAGACCTTCCTGGTTGTGGGGACATATAGGACTTGTAGGTTCATCAAGAGCCCAACGAACCCAGAGTAGAAAAATGAGCAGCATTTTGTAATGTTTTTTTTTTTTGGTCCGGGTATATAGCAATTATTGTGGGAAAATGTATACTTGGAAAAATCGGTATGAAAGTCACCTATGTATTTCTGAAATGGGAACAAATTACAGAGTTCAGAAACAGTGCATATTTGCACATTTTCGAAATTGGGAATACTCATATTTGCATGACAATTATTGGTCATTTTTCAAAATGACTTTTTTTTTACACAATGTCTTTCATTTGGAAGGGAGAAATGCATCAAAAATCAACAGGTAATAACAGTTGCTTTACAAATTTGAACTACCCTAAGTCTCCCGAGAAAAATGGTACCTCACTTGTGTGGGTAGGCATAGTGCCCACGACAGGAAGTGGCTCAAAACCTAAGGTGAACACACCACATTTTCACACTGAAAATTTACACTTTTTTTGCAAAGAGTCTAGCTGTAGTTTTTGAACCCTAGCCCTGCCGGCACCTAGGGAAACCTAGCAAACCTATACATTTTTGAAAACTAGACACCCAGGGGAATCCAGGATGGGGTGACTTGACTGCCTCCCACCATGGTCTGTTACCCAGAATCCCTTGCAAACGTAAAAAATTGACAAAAAAAACACATTTTCCCCACATTTCTGTGATGGAAAGTTCTGGAATCTGCGTGGATCCACAAATTTCCACCCACCCCGCGTTCCCCAAAGTCCTACGAGAAAAATGGTACCTCACTTGTGCGGGTCGGCCTAGTGCCCGCGACAGGAAACGGCGCAAAACGCAACGTGGTTTTGGAGTGAAAAATGACCCTTTTTTTGGCAAAGTGACTAGCTGTAGATTTTGTACCCTAGCCCTGCCGGCACCTAGGGAAACCTAGCAAACCTATACATTTCTGAAAACTAGACACCCAGGGGAATCCAGGATGGGGTGACTTGACTGCCTCCCACCATGGTCTGTTACCCAGAATCCCTAGCAAACGTAAAAAATTGACAAAAAAAACACATTTTCCCCACATTTCTGTGATGGAAAGTTCTGGAATCTGCGTGGATCCACAAATTTCCACCCACCCCGCGTTCCCCAAAGTCCTACGAGAAAAATGGTACCTCACTTGTGCGGGTCGGCCTAGTGCCCGCGACAGGAAACGGCGCAAAACGCAACGTGGTTTTGGAGTGAAAAATGACCCTTTTTTTGGCAAAGTGACTAGCTGTAGATTTTGTACCCTAGCCCTGCCGGCACCTAGGGAAACCTAGCAAACCTATACATTTCTGAAAACTAGACACCCAGGGGAATCCAGGATGGGGTGACTTGACTGCCTCCCACCATGGTCTGTTACCCAGAATCCCTTGCAAACGTAAAAAATTGACAAAAAAAACACATTTTCCCCACATTTCTGTGATGGAAAGTTCTGGAATCTGCGTGGATCCACAAATTTCCACCCACCCCGCGTTCCCCAAAGTCCTACGAGAAAAATGGTACCTCACTTGTGCGGGTCGGCCTAGTGCCCGCGACAGGAAACGGCGCAAAACGCAACGTGGTTTTGGAGTGAAAAATGACCCTTTTTTTGGCAAAGTGACTAGCTGTAGATTTTGTACCCTAGCCCTGCCGGCACCTAGGGAAACCTAGCAAACCTATACATTTCTGAAAACTAGACACCCAGGGGAATCCAGGATGGGGTGACTTGACTGCCTCCCACCATGGTCTGTTACCCAGAATCCCTTGCAAACGTAAAAAATTGAAAAAAAAAACACATTTTCCCCACATTTCTGTGATGGAAAGTTCTGGAATCTGCGTGGATCCACAAATTTCCACCCACCCCGCGTTCCCCAAAGTCCTACGAGAAAAATGGTACCTCACTTGTGCGGGTCGGCCTAGTGCCCGCGACAGGAAACGGCGCAAAACGCAACGTGGTTTTGGATTGAAAAATGACCCTTTTTTTGGCAAAGTGACTAGCTGTAGATTTTGTACCCTAGCCCTGCCGGCACCTAGGGAAACCTAGCAAACCTATACATTTCTGAAAACTAGACACCCAGGGGAATCCAGGATGGGGTGACTTGACTGCCTCCCACCATGGTCTGTTACCCAGAATCCTTTGTAAACGTAAAAAATTGACAAAAAAAACACATTTTCCCCACATTTCTGTGATGGAAAGTTCTGGAACCTGCGTGGATCCACAAATTTCCACCCACCCCGCGATCCCCAAAGTCCTACGAGAAAAATGGTACCTCACTTGTGCGGGTCGGCCTAGTGCCCGCGACAGGAAACGGCGCAAAACGCAACGTGGTTTTGGAGTGAAAAATGACCCTTTTTTTGGCAAAGTGACTAGCTGTAGATTTTGGACCCTAGCCCTGCCGGCACCTAGGGAAACCTAGCAAACCTATACATTTCTGAAAACTAGACACCCAGGGGAATCCAGGATGGGGTGACTTGACTGCCTCCCACCATGGTCTGTTACCCAGAATCCCTAGCAAACGTAAAAAATTGACAAAAAAAACACATTTTCCCCACATTTCTGTGATGGAAAGTTCTGGAATCTGCGTGGATCCACAAATTTCCACCCACCCCGTGTTCCCCAAAGTCCTACGAGAAAAATGGTACCTCACTTGTGCGGGTCGGCCTAGTGCCCGCGACAGGAAACGGCGCAAAACGCAACGTGGTTTTGGAGTGAAAAATTACCCTTTTTTTGGCAAAGTGACTAGCTGTAGATTTTGTACCCTAGCCCTGCCGGCACCTAGGGAAACCTAGCAAACCTATACATTTTTGAAAACTAGACACCCAGGGGAATCCAGGATGGGGTGACTTGACTGCCTCCCACCATGGTCTGTTACCCAGAATCCCTTGCAAACGTAAAAAATTGACAAAAAAAACACATTTTCCCCACATTTCTGTGATGGAAAGTTCTGGAATCTGCGTGGATCCACAAATTTCCACCCACCCCGCGTTCCCCAAAGTCCTACGAGAAAAATGGTACCTCACTTGTGCGGGTTGGCCTAGTGCCCGCGACAGGAAATGGCGCAAAACGCAATGTGGTTTTGGAGTGAAAAATGACCCTTTTTTTGGCAAAGTGACTAGCTGTAGATTTTGTACCCTAGCTCTGCCGGCACCTAGGGAAACCTAGCAAACCTATACATTTTTGAAAACTAGACACCCAGGGGAATCCAGGATGGGGTGACTTGACTGCCTCCCACCATGGTCTGTTACCCAGAATCCCTCGCAAACGTAAAAAATTGACAAAAAAAACACATTTTCCCCACATTTCTGTGATGGAAAGTTCTGGAATCTGCGTGGATCCACAAATTTCCACCCACCCCGCGTTCCCCAAAGTCCTACGAGAAAAATGGTACCTCACTTGTGCGGGTCGGCCTAGTGCCCGCGACAGGAAACGGCGCAAAACGCAACGTGGTTTTGGAGTGAAAAATGACCCTTTTTTTGGCAAAGTGACTAGCTGTAGATTTTGTACCCTAGCCCTGCCGGCACCTAGGGAAACCTAGCAAACCTATACATTTCTGAAAACTAGACACCCAGGGGAATCCAGGATGGGGTGACTTGACTGCCTCCCACCATGGTCTGTTACCCAGAATCCCTTGCAAACGTAAAAAATTGAAAAAAAAAACACATTTTCCCCACATTTCTGTGATGGAAAGTTCTGGAATCTGCGTGGATCCACAAATTTCCACCCACCCCGCGTTCCCCAAAGTCCTACGAGAAAAATGGTACCTCACTTGTGCGGGTCGGCCTAGTGCCCGCGACAGGAAACGGCGCAAAACGCAACGTGGTTTTGGAGTGAAAAATGACCCTTTTTTTGGCAAAGTGACTAGCTGTAGATTTTGTACCCTAGCCCTGCCGGCACCTAGGGAAACCTAGCAAACCTATACATTTCTGAAAACTAGACACCCAGGGGAATCCAGGATGAGGTGACTTGACTGCCTCCCACCATGGTCTGTTACCCAGAATCCCTTGCAAACGTAAAAAATTGAAAAAAAAAACACATTTTCCCCACATTTCTGTGATGGAAAGTTCTGGAATCTGCGTGGATCCACAAATTTCCACCCACCCCGCGTTCCCCAAAGTCCTACGAGAAAAATGGTACCTCACTTGTGCGGGTCGGCCTAGTGCCCGTGACAGGAAACGGCGCAAAACGCAACGTGGTTTTGGAGTGAAAAATGACCCTTTTTTTGGCAAAGTGACTAGCTGTAGATTTTGTACCCTAGCCCTGCCGGCACCTAGGGAAACCTAGCAAACCTATACATTTCTGAAAACTAGACACCCAGGGGAATCCAGGATGGGGTGACTTGACTGCCTCCCACCATGGTCTGTTACCCAGAATCCCTTGCAAACGTAAAAAATTGACAAAAAAAACACATTTTCCCCACATTTCTGTGATGGAAAGTTCTGGAATCTGCGTGGATCCACAAATTTCCACCCACCCCGCGTTCCCCAAAGTCCTACGAGAAAAATGGTACCTCACTTGTGCGGGTCGGCCTAGTGCCCGCGACAGGAAACGGCGCAAAATGCAACGTGGTTTTGGAGTGAAAAATGACCCTTTTTTTGGCAAAGTGACTAGCTGTAGATTTTGTACCCTAGCCCTGCCGGCACCTAGGGAAACCTAGCAAACCTATACATTTCTGAAAACTAGACACCCAGGGGAATCCAGGATGGGGTGACTTAACTGCCTCCCACCATGGTCTGTTACCCAGAATCCCTTGCAAACGTAAAAAATTGACAAAAAAAACACATTTTCCCCACATTTCTGTGATGGAAAGTTCTGGAATCTGCGTGGATCCACAAATTTCCACCCACCCCGCGTTCCCCAAAGTCCTACGAGAAAAATGGTACCTCACTTGTGCGGGTCGGCCTAGTGCCCGCGACAGGAAATGGCGCAAAACGCAACGTGGTTTTGGAGTGAAAAATGACCCTTTTTTTGGCAAAGTGACTAGCTGTAGATTTTGTACCCTAGCCCTGCCGGCACCTAGGGAAACCTAGCAAACCTATACATTTCTGAAAACTAGACACCCGGCGGTTTCCAGGGAGGTATGGCTTGCGTGGATCCCCCAACGTTTCCTTACCCAGAATCCCCTGCAAACCTCATTTTTTTCCCAAAAAATCACTTTTTTGACACATTTTGGGGTGGGAAAGTAGTGCCATCACCGGGCTCACACAAATTTACCACCACCCAGCGTTCCCCCAGGTCTCCCGGTAAAAATGGTGCCTCACTTGTGTGGGAGGCCCAAGTACCCGCGGCAGGCAAGGGCCCCAAACGTAGTGAGGCGACCTCAAGATGGCCTATCGCCCAACCACCTGGTTTTGCAAGGGGGGTCACTTTGGTTTTTGGCCCGGTGCGCGGCGGCCATCTAGGGAAACCTACCAAACCCAGGCATTTTTGAAAACTAGACACCCGGCGGCTTCCAGGGAGGTATGGCTTGCGTGGATCCCCCAACGTTTCCTTACCCAGAATCCCCTGCAAACCTCAATTTTTGCTCCAAAAATCACTTTTTTCACACATTTTGGGGTGGGAAAGTAGTGGCATCACCGGGCTCACACAAATTTACCACCACCCAGCGTTCCCCCAGGTCTCCCGGTAAAAATGGTGCCTCACTTGTGTGGGAGGCCCAAGTACCCGCGGCAGGCAAGGGCCCCAAACGTAGTGAGGCGACCTCAAGATGGCCTATCGCCCAACCACCTGGTTTTGCAAGGGGGGTCACTTTGGTTTTTGGCCCGGTGCGCGGCGGCCATCTAGGGAAACCTACCAAACCCAGGCATTTTTGAAAACTAGACACCCGGCGGCTTCCAGGGAGGTATGGCTTGCGTGGATCCCCCAACGTTTCCTTACCCAGAATCCCCTGCAAACCTCAATTTTTGCTCAAAAAATCACTTTTTTCACATATTTTGGGGTGGGAAAGTAGTGGCATCACCGGGCTCACACAAATTTACCACCACCCAGCGTTCCCCCAGGTCTCCCGGTAAAAATGGTGCCTCACTTGTGTGGGAGGCCCAAGTACCCGCGGCAGGCAAGGGCCCCAAACGTAGTGAGGCGACCTCAAGATGGCCTATCGCCAAACCACCTGGTTTTGCAAGGGGGGTCACTTTGGTTTTTGGCCCGGTGCGCGGCGGCCATCTAGGGAAACCTACCAAACCCAGGCATTTTTGAAAACTAGACACCCGGCGGCTTCCAGGGAGGTATGGCTTGCGTGGATCCCCCAACGTTTCCTTACCCAGAATCCCCTGCAAACCTCAATTTTTGCTCAAAAAATCACTTTTTTCACACATTTTGGGGTGGGAAAGTAGTGGCATCACCGGGCTCACACAAATTTACCACCACCCAGCGTTCCCCCAGGTCTCCCGGTAAAAATGGTGCCTCACTTGTGTGGGAGGCCCAAGTACCCGCGGCAGGCAAGGGCCCCAAACGTAGTGAGGCGACCTCAAGATGGCCTATCGCCAAACCACCTGGTTTTGCAAGGGGGGTCACTTTGGTTTTTGGCCCGGTGCGCGGCGGCCATCTAGGGAAACCTACCAAACGCAGGCATTTTTGAAAACTAGACACCCGGCGGCTTCCAGGGAGGTATGGCTTGCGTGGATCCCCCAACGTTTCCTTACCCAGAATCCCCTGCAAACTTCAATTTTTGCTCAAAAAATCACTTTTTTCACACATTTTGGGGTGGGAAAGTAGTGGCATCACCGGGCTCACACAAATTTACCACCACCCAGCGTTCCCCCAGGTCTCCCGGTAAAAATGGTGCCTCACTTGTGTGGGAGGCCCAAGTACCCGCGGCAGGCAAGGGCCCCAAACGTAGTGAGGCGACCTCAAGATGGCCTATCGCCAAACCACCTGGTTTTGCAAGGGGGGTCACTTTGGTTTTTGGCCCGGTGCGCGGCGGCCATCTAGGGAAACCTACCAAACCCAGGCATTTTTGAAAACTAGACACCCGGCGGCTTCCAGGGAGGTATGGCTTGCGTGGATCCCCCAACGTTTCCTTACCCAGAATCCCCTGCAAACCTCAATTTTTGCTCAAAAAAATCACTTTTTTCACACATTTTGGGGTGGGAAAGTAGTGGCATCACCGGGCTCACACAAATTTACCACCACCCAGCGTTCCCCCAGGTCTCCCGGTAAAAATGGTGCCTCACTTGTGTGGGAGGCCCAAGTACCCGCGGCAGGCAAGGGCCCCAAACGTAGTGAGGCGACCTCAAGATGGCCTATCGCCAAACCACCTGGTTTTGCAAGGGGGGTCACTTTGGTTTTTGGCCCGGTGCGCGGCGGCCATGTAGGGAAACCTACCAAACCCAGGCATTTTTGAAAACTAGACACCCGGCGGCTTCCAGGGAGGTATGGCTTGCGTGGATCCCCCAACGTTTCCTTACCCAGAATCCCCTGCAAACCTCAATTTTTGCTCCAAAAATCACTTTTTTCACACATTTTGGGGTGGGAAAGTAGTGGCATCACCGGGCTCACACAAATTTACCACCACCCAGCGTTCCCCCAGGTCTCCCGGTAAAAATGGTGCCTCACTTGTGTGGGAGGCCCAAGTACCCGCGGCAGGCAAGGGCCCCAAACGTAGTGAGGCGACCTCAAGATGGCCTATCGCCAAACCACCTGGTTTTGCAAGGGGGGTCACTTTGGTTTTTGGCCCGGTGCGCGGCGGCCATCTAGGGAAACCTACCAAACCCAGGCATTTTTGAAAACTAGACACCCGGCGGCTTCCAGGGAGGTATGGCTTGCGTGGATCCCCCAACGTTTCCTTACCCAGAATCCCCTGCAAACCTCAATTTTTGCTCCAAAAATCACTTTTTTCACACATTTTGGGGTGGGAAAGTAGTGGCATCACCGGGCTCACACAAATTTACCACCACCCAGCGTTCCCCCAGGTCTCCCGGTAAAAATGGTGCCTCACTTGTGTGGGAGGCCCAAGTACCCGCGGCAGGCAAGGACAACAAACGTAGTGAGGCGACATTTGGGATAGGCAATGTTGATGTTGCCTCACTACGTTTGTTGTCCTTGCCTGCCGCGGGTACTTGGGCCTCCCACACAAGTGAGGCACCATTTTTACCGGGAGACCTGGGGGAACGCTGGGTGGTGGTAAATTTGTGTGAGCCCGGTGATGCCACTACTTTCCCACCCCAAAATGTGTGAAAAAAGTGATTTTTTGGGCAAAATTTGAGGTTTGCAGGGGATTCTGGGTAAGGAAACGTTGGGGGATCCACGCAAGCCATACCTCCCTGGAAGCCGCCGGGTGTCTAGTTTTCAAAAATGCCTGGGTTTGGTAGGTTTCCCTAGATGGCCGCCGCGCACCGGGCCAAAAACCAAAGTGACCCCCCTTGCAAAACCAGGTGGTTTGGCGATAGGCCATCTTGAGGTCGCCTCACTACGTTTGGGGCCCTTGCCTGCCGCGGGTACTTGGGCCTCCCACACAAGTGAGGCACCATTTTTACCGGGAGACCTGGGGGAACGCTGGGTGGTGGTAAATTTGTGTGAGCCCGGTGATGCCACTACTTTCCCACCCCAAAATGTGTGAAAAAAGTGATTTTTTGGGCAAAAATTGAGGTTTGCAGTGGATTCTAGGTAAGGAAACGTTGGGGGATCCACGCAAGCCATACCTCCCTGGAAGCCGCCGGGTGTCTACTTTTCAGAAATGCGTGGGTTGGAAAGGTTTCCCTAGATGGCCGCCGAGCCCTGGGCAAAAAACCAAAGTAACCCCCCTTGCAAAACCAGATTACCTATTGTTACTACAGCGTGAGAATTTAGGAATAATACTGCAAAGAAAATGTGGCAGACAATTTGAGGTTTACAGGACAATGGGGATAAAAAATATTTTTCAAATCACTAGAGAGACATCACCATGAACTCCCAAAGGTTTTCGACAATATCTACAGTTGGTGGGTTATTCTTACATGGAAAGTGTACCTTGGCAGAGAAACAAAAAACAAAGATTCCTGCACAACCATCTATTCCTCAAACACACACACATACTGGTTGGATTTGGCACGAGGGCAAGTCATGGTTCAGTGTATTAAATTTTATTAACAAGAGATTTCACAAAAATGAAATACACTGTCAATAATTAAATTCACAAAAAACCAAACCAATGACTTGCAGCTCGTGAGCTGTAAAGCCACGTCAAGGCACCAACCGCTTTACAGGCCATTCACACACCTTTCATACGTGATACAAACAAGACCATTCGCACCACCAGGTACAAAAGCAACACAGTACAAAAATCACCAAAAAGGGACAAGGTACACCCTGCTTCAGAAAGACAAATATTACTGCACAGTCATCTAACCCGCAAGCACACACACATACTGGTTGGATTTGGCACGAGGGTGAGTGATGGTTCAGTAGATAAAATTGTATTACCAAGTGATTTCACAAAACATGAAATGCACTGGTAATAATTGAAAGGGCAAGAAACTGAACCATTGACTCTCAGCTCGTGAGCTGTAAAGCCACGACAAGGCACCAACCTCTTTACAGGCCATTCATACACCTTTCATACGTGTGAGACATACAAAACCATTCACACCGCCAGCCGCGGGCCCATCACATAACAAAACTCACACCGGCACACAGCGCCATTCAAGGGCCCATCACTTTCACACGCCCACAATCCAGACACAGCAACTACACAGGCTGAAGGATTGCGTGGAGTGGCACTCAGCTAGCAGTGTGTGTAGTGACCAGCATAAAGTCACTACTCACACACAGCCAGCCAAGCACCGGTCGACACACACCGCTAGCCAAACGCCAGTCCACGCACACCGCTAGCCAAGCGCCAGTCCAGGCACACCGCCATCCAATCGCCAGTCCAGGCACACCGGCAGCCAATCCACCTACACCGCCAGCCAAGCTCCAGTCCACGGACACCACCAGACAAGCACCATTCCACGCACACCGCCAGCCAAGCTCCAGTCCACACACACCACCAGACAAGCTCCAGTCCACGGACACCACCAGCCAAGCTCCAGTCCACGGACACCACCAGCCAAACACCAGTCCGCACACACCACCAGTCCACACACACTGCCAGCCAAGTACCAGTCCACGCACAGCGCCAGCCAAGCACCATTCCACGCACACCACCAGCCAAGCACCATTCCACGCACACCGCCAGCCAAGCACCATTCCACGCACACCACCAGCCACGCACCAGTCCACGCACACCGCCAGCCAAGCACCATTCCACGCACACCACCAGCCACGCACCAGTCCACGCACACCGCCAGTCCATGCACACCGCCAGTCCACGCACACCGTCAGCCAAGCACCATTCCACGCACACCACCAACCAAGTGCCAGTCCACACACACCAACAGCCAAGCGCAAGCCTACACACACCGCCATCACATTTTGGATTTTTTTAGAAAAAAATAAAAACACAAACAAATTGCAAATAGATACAAATCTTCTAACAGAAAATCAGCAACTAAATACATTGCACTAACACCAACATTGAAACAGAATCAAATTATCCAAAGAATACAGACCAGGCAGTTCACTTTACCTCTCAAGAATCCTCCCAAAAATTCTTTCGCGTGTGGTACGCTCTAAAACAAGCAGAGAGACACAGTGCAGGATGAGAGGGACAATCGGGGCAGTACATACGACTCTCCTTCCGCAAACCTCTTCGCCAACAGACTCTACATCTCCTACTGGGAAAATCTTTTGCGGGTGTGGGAGGAATGTGATCTGGAAAGTGGCGTTCTTTCAATCTAGCAACATCCTCCACCAGTCCAACTCTAGGAACACTTGCCTGTTCCACTACAACAAGGCTGCCTATTACAGACTCCTGAAACTTAACAAAAGTCATCTTTGACTCAGGGCAAGAATCCTGGAACACAACAAAAGCATTAAACATTGCCAAGTGGAAAAGATGGATAGCCAACTTCTTGTACCAAATGTAAGCCTTACGAAGAGCAGTGTAAGGTTCCAACCTCTGATCTACTCTGTCAACACCACCCATGTACCTATTATAGTCTAAAACACATACAGGTTTGCGCGCTTCAGCGACCTGACCCCAAACAGTCACAGGTGCAGTGCTTTCATCATGGATGGAAGTCAGCATGTAGACATCTCTCCTGTCTGTAAACTTCACAGCAAGAAGCTCCTGGCAACGCAACGCACTGCACTGTCCCCGCACAAGCTTTTGACAAACAAGTTCTTTCGGAAAACCTTTACGGTTACAGCGGACTGTGCCACAAGCAAAAGTGTCCACTTTGGCCAATTCCCTGAACAACCGTACACCAGTGTAGAAGTTATCTACATATAAATGGTGGCCTTTGTTAAAAAATCCTCTTCCAAGTTCCCAAACAATTTTCTCAGTCACTCCAAAAGTGGACGGACAACCAGGGAGGTTAAACCTAGATTCCTTACCGGTGTACACCCTGAAATTAGAGACATATCCAGTCCGACTGTCACACAGCATATACAGCTTTATTCCATAGCGTGCCCTCTTACTAGGAATGTATTGCCTAAAAACCAAGCGGCCCTTGAACAACACCAAAGACTCATCCACTGCAATTTCTCTACCAGGGGCATAAATCTCAGAAAATCGATCAACAAAGTGATCAAGGACAGGCCTAATCTTAAAAAGACGGTCACAATCAGGGTGATCTCGTGGCAACGCTAAACCATTATCTACAAAGTGCATCATCCGAAGCAGAAGCAAATACCTGTCACGACTCATGACTGCCGGAAAAATAGACGTTGCCATCAAGGGACTGCTAGACCAATATGAAGCCAATGATGGCTTCCTTAGCAAGCCCATCAAAAAAGTTAAACCCAAGAACTTCTTCATCTCTTCAACATTTGTGGGAGTCCACCGGGTAGCTCTAGAGTGTGGCTTAAGACTGGCACTGTTGTCCCTCAAAAACTGTTCGGCATACAAATTAGTCTGCTCAACAATCTCTGCCAAAAACACATCGTCCATAAACAACTGAAAAAAATTTACAGGCAAAAAGTTCTCGGTATTCACTCTAGACCCTGGAACACCAGTAAACTCAGGAAATTCCGGCTGCACCATGCCAGGGGCAACCCAGAGGTCATCACTTTCAACGGGAAGACTTGCAGCCCCAGCCTGCAGCCCAGATGTCTCTTGCCGCACTACACCAACGGAAAGGCTTGCAGCCCCAGCCTGCAGCCCAGATGCCTCTTGCCGCACTACACCAACGGGAAGCCTTGCAGTCCCAGCCTGCAGCCCAGATGTCTCTTGCCGCACTACACCAACGGGAAGCCTTGCAGCCGCAGGCTGCAGCCCAGATGCCTCTTGCCGCACTATCGGCACATCAGTCTCCTCCTCTAACACAGGCACTTCATCCGCACTAAGAGTATCTTCATCATCCGATGACCCCATACGGAGAGAAAACTCACTGCCAGAATCGTCCCCTGCCCCCTCTCCCTCAGAAGCAGAGTCAGTCTCTGACCCAATATCAGAGGAAGACTCAAACAGCAAACCAACAACCTGCTGAGCAGTCATCCTGCGGCTAGCCATTATACCTACTAAGATGGAAGACTGCACAAACAAGTCAACAACAACCAACAATGTGCAAACCAAGTAAGTAAAGAAATGTGTACCTTATATCAATAAGATCAATGTACTCAAAAACTATACAATCCAAAATCAAAAGAGACAGCTACACTCACCAGAAACAAACTCTGCAGTGACACAGCAAAGACCAACGATATCAAACTAGAAAGAAGAAAAAAAAACAAATTACTCACAAGACAACAAAATACACATCGTGCACCAATGCAAAAAGTTTTTGAAACTCAAAAACCAAACATACTGCTATTATTACACCATTTGCAAAAAAAAACAGGCAGAGAAATCAAACACATTTGCATTGTACAAAAAAACAGTCTCTTACCAAACTACACAAACAGCAAAACCACCAGAACCAAAACGTCACCGTGAACAGAAGAAAAGCCTTCACCTAGAACAAAAAAGTAAACAAAAAAAACATTACAATTGGAAATCACAAAAAATATAACAATAAACATTATAACATGCCATGTCACTACCCAAATGGTCAATCGGTTTGTGTGCCAGGTCAGGCAGAAAACAGCAGGAAAAAAAAGGCTATTCAGTCCCGGGGCAGGTGAGCCAAATACATATAACAAATTGCACCCTGGAAGCGAGGGGTCACTTCTATTTCTAATTGAACTAATTCCCTGGTGTCTAGTGGGCTTTTGTGCCTCCAATGGGAGCAGAAACGGCAAAAAAATAAAACCGATCTGCCCACAGAGGGGGCAGAAAAGTCTTCAAAACATTTAGGGGCCCAAGGAAGCGACCCTTGCCCAAGGGGTCGCTTCCTACAATAATATTTATATCCCTGGTGTCTAGTGGGCTTTTCTGCCCCCCCCCAAGGAGCAGAAACGGACAGAAAGACGACCAATCTGCCCCCAGGGGGGGCAGAAAAGTATTCTAAATAATTAGGCCGCAAAGGAAGCGACCCTTGCCCAAGGGGTCGCTTCCTACATAAAGAAAAAGACATCCCTGGTGTCTAGTGGGCTTTTCTGCCCCCCCTGGGGGCAGAAACGGGCGGAAAGACGACCGATCTGCCCCCAGGGGGGGCAGAAAAGTCTCCTAATCACTTTACCACCCTAGGAAGCGACCCTTGCCCAAGGGGTCGCTTCCTACATAACGAAATAGACATCCCTGGTGTCTAGTGGGCTTTTCTGCCCCCCCTAGGGGCAGAAACGGGCAGAAAGAAGACCGATCTGCCCCCAGGGGGGGCAGAAAAGTCTTCAAATTATTTGGCCCCCCAAGGAAGCGACCCTTGCCTAAGGGGTCGCTTCCTACATAGCATAAACGATATCCCTGGTGTCTAGTGGGCTTTTCTGCCCCCCCCGGGGGCAGAAACGCGCAGAAAGCGGACCGATCTGCCCCCAGGGGGGGCAGAAAAGACTTCCACAAATTTTGCCCCCAAGGAAGCGACCCTTGCCCAAGGGGTCGCTTCCTACATAGTAAAAACAACATCCCTGGTGTCTAGTGGGCTTTTCTGCCCCCCCTGGGGGCAGAAACGCGCAGAAAGCGGGCCGATCTGCCCCCAGGGGGGGCAGAAAAGACTTTGCCAAATTTTCGTCCCCAAGGAAGCGACCCTTGCCTAAGGGGTCGCTTCCCAAACTCAAAATACAAAATCCCTGGTGTCTAGTGGGGCATCCCTACTCCACGATCGCGACGCTGTGCGCGATCGTGGAGCAGGAATGCCCTGTATTGAGACATCGGGGGAGAGGAAATACTCTTTCCTCTCCCCCGATGCCTCAATACTAGAGATTTCACCGCCGCGGCCCCCACCAGACGCCAAATACCTACCTCTGCTCCCCTTGGACGCGCTGGAAGAAATGGATTCCAGCGCGTCCAACGCTTCCTGATGACGCCGGCGCGCGCTGTGCGCGCTGACGTCATCAGAAAGCGTGGGGGGGCTCGGGGGGGGTCGGGGGTGGCAGCGGAAGCTCTTCCGCTGCCACCCCCGTAAAGGGGGGCAAGATCGAGGCACAAGGGGGGGAGCGCCAGCGCTTCCCCCGGGGGCTGTCCTCATGACGGAACGGTTCCGTCATGAGCACAGCCCAACCGATGCTCATGACGGAACCGTTCCGTCATGAGCATCGAAGGGGTTAAGGCACTGTCTCTTGCTTTTAGAGCCACAAGAGATAGAAGTCCAGGATACCTTAAACAGACTTCAGAAATACCATCAGTCTAGGACCTTGCGTTCTAACTCTCAGATGCTTCTCCATAACCCTCGCTTCTCTAAAGCCAGGATGGGCCGGCGAGCCTTTGCAGTGAGAACGGCAGCTCTCTGGAATGCTATGCCTTACCATCTGCGTAAAGCAGAATCGGAACCTACTTTTAGGAAGGCTTTGAAAACATGGCTGTTTGAATTGCCCTAGTGTGTCCCTTCCCTCCCTTTCTGACCACTCAGTGCCGGGACACTGCCGTTGGTGGTAGCCGAGCGCTTTATAAATTGCATGGTATGGTACTATGCAGTCTACGTCATCGTGGAGTCGTACTACGCAGTCACTTGGGGACATTTTCCAGATCCAGCCTGGTGCCTTGGGAGAATTAAAAAAATTAACAAATCTGCGGGTAGACTGTCTTTACCAGATGTACGTTACTGAAGGTAAGTAACTTTTACTTTAGCTACATTGAACCCATCCAGAGATAGCAGAACAAACTAGTTACTAAAATCACAATGGATTATTCTACATGAATGCGATACAGCAGGCAGTGAGAGCTTAAGCAGTAGAAACATAACTGAGCCCATATTGAAAGTGTTCAATAACAGCAAGAACGTCATTCAGAAATAAACCAGTATGATTTTGCTTTTCTGTGTGCAACAGAAATAAACAGTAAACACTTTAATACCAGAATTTAGGCAAATATATAACCCATTCCCAAAGAGGTATTTGGAAATATTCATATCGGACAATCTGGAAGATCTGTTTTCATTGAACTTCTCACCTCCTGTTAAGGTTGGGTCTCTTTTAGAGAGTTGGAATTTATTACCCCTGTCTTTAATGGGGCGAGCAGCACTAATACGAATGTCGGTTCTACCTCTTTTTAATTTTTTATTCGATGCTCTACCTTGTGTAATGCAGGTCTCTTTTTTTTTTTTTTTAAAGTGGATGCCCTGATTTCCTCTTCTCTGGGCCAAAAAATCTCCGAGGCTTGCATGCAACACTTTATACCTTCCTTCTGTTCAAGGAGGGTTGTCCCTTCCAAATATTAGAGAATATTACTTTGCATCCTTTGCACATCACAGTTTTAGGTTTTTTTTCTCCGACACTAACGAGGCAGACAATTTTTTTATGAAGAAGATGCTGTCAGAAGTAAAAATAACCGACCCGATTAGAACGACGAAAGATCCAAAGAAAGTTTGTTACAAATCCCTCCAGTAGATTTTCAAACAGAAAATTCAGTTTTTGAAATTTTACTCTATTCCTAGAATAAGTAATACAACGGATTTGAACAACTTTAATTTGGGAGGAGAGGGAGGTATGGACAGTAAAACAATAAATCTCTGGAAAGAAAATGGCTTTGTAAAGATTGAAGTCTTCCTTACCGGAAATAGGTGGAAGTCATGGGATGAAATCTCCAGACAGATACACCTCTCTTATTCCACCTTGAATTGGTCTTTCTGTATGCTAAATCCAAGGCTTAAAGAGTTGGATATAGGAAATCTATACCACAAAGAAATTATCTCGACAGCTTTGAATAATAAAATTCAAAAAAAGATGAGTATTTGGATCAAATTATTAAAAGAGGACAAAGGGCTGGAATCCTCCAGTAGGATCATTGAGAGGTGGAAGAAGAGGGAAAATATTGAAATCAACCAGTATGTATGGGATAAAATAAATAAATTTAATAAAATATTTCGCGGCGCTAATTTTAGACGCATGCAATTTTATAATAAATGATTGATCTAAAGAACTCCCTCCTATCTCCACAGTATCTTCCCCCTAGTTGCTGATAAATGTTTCCGGTGTGAGGATAAAGGGAACTGGAAACATATTGTCTGGGAATGTCTTAAAATTCAGCCATTCTGGAAGGAAATTGAAAAATACCTCTCCCTGGAGCTTAAAGCCACTATAATGTTTGACGATTTAATTCCTGTACTAGGCTGCTCTATGAGCCACACTCCATATGATGAGTCCCTTTTCATAGCCTCCCTAATAGCCAAATCCCTTATTTTGCAGTCCTGGAAAACCGATAAAGTACCAACCTTTCAGGCTTGGAAGGCAAAACTACTACGAATCCAGGGCAGGGAAAGGAAATATGCACTGAGATCAGGGGCACTGAAGAAATATGAGAAGTTTTGGAGTGTGTTCGAAACCTAGTCTTTTCTATCATATTTTCTGACAGCATTTATTCTTAACTATATCATCTTAACTAACAGTCTGCTAGATTGTTTCTTCTTATGCACCTTGCACTTTACAATTGCTCTGAATAGTTGAAACTTTATTATGCTTTTTATTTTTACACTCTGCACTTCATAATCAAGTTCCGAATTGATGCAATTTGAAAATGTTTTTGCACCAATGTGCCCTGTACCGTATTAATTCTATTATAAATGTGTTATGTATCATTGATTTTGTCTTTATGAACTCTCAATAAAAAGAATAATTAAAAGAAAAAGAAATAAACAGTAAACATGCAGGGTGAGACATCCATTTTGAACAAGATGGCGTCAAGTCCTAACTGAGGCGTAGTTAGAATAGGCAAAGAAAAGGCATTTTAAGAGGACATACCAAAATCCTGTTAAAAGCAAAAACATTAGGTAAGTGCACACATGTAAATTTAAATGTAAATCCATATTCTGTACATTAATAATGCTCAAAATTATAACGTACAAACTCCCACAGCTATACAGTAGGAATCCTCTTGTGATTTACTACCCTTATCTGTAACAAAGAACATGCACGCACTCATACAGACTTTAATACGTGGGAAGACAAAGTGGTCATCCCTCATGGTGGGGTGGGAGGGGTAGGCTGGACCTGTAGGGTGAGTGGGGGGGCCGACTAGTCACACATTAAGAGTTCTAGTGCTCTAATTTTACCTAGTGCTCTAATTTGACCTAGAGTGTGAAACTACTTGTATTTCAACTTTCTATACTTTTTATGTTTCAGTTTAGTATGAATGGTTGACATTAGACACCCATACAGTTTACTTCTCACGTTAATATTGTTTTCTCATCACAAACTTTAGATACAGAGGTGGTCTCCACATTGGGATGTGGGGGCGATCTGGCAAATGTGACGAGACACAAACGGAGCTCACAGCAACATTTGTCACAGCAAATGCTGAGCGACTGAAAACAGACTTGAAGGAACTAATGGAAAAAAATAGTGCACATACACGAACAGAAATAGACAAAAGTGAAAGGATACAGGTAATAGGCTTCTGCTCCGTGGGAGGGAGCAAGACACCAAAAGGAGGGACAAAAAACAATTACCCATCCAGAAGCAAGCTTTTGGGAAGGACGTACAAATAAACGAACGAAAAGCGATGGACGGCCTGTATGCCCACAGAGTGGATATAGCATATCTCGAAGAGACAGCACATGCGCTGCCTATGCAAGACCTAAAAAAAAAAGGTCTTCAGACTTAACAGCCTTCGAATTAAACCAAGTTTCGTTTCATTGCTGCTGAACCTTCCAACCTCACTACAATCCAGATATTATTGGAGTAGAATTGGATAAGAAAGGTGGTACATTTGGATGCAGTCCATGACAGTCTGAGATTTGAGATGCATTTTAATTACAGAAGGTCAGGTAGAAATGTCTTTTGCAGGTATGACAATTATCACATGGAGGTGTCAAACACCTTCCAGATGTGCAGCCCAAAAGAGTTGCGGATATTTATAAGCTGGTAAAGCAATCTGTAATCGTGACTTTAGTTGTAGCAGTCACAGAAAAACATTAGATAGGCACTAGCCTTCCCCCTCTTCCACACAACATGCATTTCCCGCCAACCTTGAACACCAGGCTATTCGACTGTCCTCACTCCTTTAAAAAATGTGCGTTTTCCCAGTGCGTCTACACAGTTCTGTACTGGGCTCCAACTTAAAAGCTACCGGGCGATTTCCACAAGGCCTTTTTGAGGCTAACTGGGTTGGGGGTGGCTTCAGAATGGGGCGAGATTTGTTGTACTGGAAAATAATCACATACCGTCAAAGAATTATTGTAACCTATAGGAAACGTAGGCTTGTTTTGGATAGTGTTTATGCTATAAAAATGAAAACGTTTATTTTCTGAAATGATGAATAAAGTGTAGGCCATTAGTAAGTATTCATGTAGCAAGGCCTTGTAGCCTCTGCTCCTGGCATCCATGTTTTATGGTGAAGCACGTTGGGGTTAGCCTAGTAAAAGGTGTAGGATATCTGATTTTTGTGTTTTACAGTTTGTGGTTAGGCCCGTCAACCTGTGCTGTCCTGCTGGTTATCCAACCGCCATACTGCGCGGTTAAAATTATTCGAAACATATTAATGCAAACGCCAGGAAACTAATTTTTCCTTTTTGTGAACATTTTGTTTGCAAATGTTGTCTGTTTGGCAGTCAGTTAAGCCCCCCAAGCGGTAGGCTTTATTTTTCCACAACATAGCCTTCCTTGGAATACAAATTGTATATCTTTTTATCATGACGCTTTTCAGAACATGTCTGTCCGCGCTTCGGGGATCGCAGGATTTTCTGGGACATTATTTTGTAATCCGATCTCTGTTCCTATCGGCCACAAGTCCAGACAGCCCAAGAACTGAATAATACATTAGCCCTGCTTCACTCTTCCTTACACGTATTGTATCCAGAGCGACAGACCACGCGGGAAGCTCACGTTCGCTCGGAATAAAGTTAGTGCGAGTTTATCCAGTATGTTAATTGGGGTCGTTTGAAGGACAAGTGCAGTCGGGGGTTACTATGACATCGTTTGAGGGCTGGCCAGTAGCCTCTTCACTCCTGCATCGGGGTTACGTTTGCGGCCTTTGGGGTTTTCAGAATCTTTAGCTGGGAGGCTCCAGTATGCAGAGTAGATGGAGCCCGCCCGTTTAGAGCAGTTAGTGTGTGCGTGCCAAGACCTAAATATACATTGTAAGCCAAGTGTTTTAAGCTTTTCATTTATGTAAAAAGCTAGCCAAGCTTCATATCTGCCAAGTATTTTCATTTACTGCCAAATATTTTAAACTTCTTATGTTTAGTAATCAATTTTTGCATTGACAAACTGTCCTGCTGTAACACTGTTCTGTGTGGCACAGTTTCATAATGGTAATAATCGAAGATCTAGGTTGGATTGTTTGAAATGAATGCACTTGTCTTAGTTATTTTTTTCCTTTGTAGGCATGTTCTGCCATTACACTCGGTCTAACAGTTTGGGTGGAATTACCACTCTTCTGTTAAAGCAACCCTCTTGGGCATAGAATATAGTGGTGCTTGCGAACTCTGTGCTTTATTTTACTAAAGGAGGAGGGCTAATGATTATGCTTTTAAGTTTGCTGGATGCATGCATTTTGGCTGGTATCTTACGTAAGATCGTATGGGTTTCGGATTAGACTGCTATCCATCCCATAGTTCTCATGATCTCTATCATGATGGATTGATGGATGGCTAGATTGATAGACTGCTCTCCAGCTCTTTACTCGTTTAACACTTCTATGGTGGGTGCTTAGTCCCTCCCACATTTGGGGATATATTGATGCTTTAGGTACCTGCAAGTTCTATTTGGTAATCAATTTATTTAATTTTTTTGTCCGAAGTAGTCCGTAACAGACTATTTGCGGTATGTTTCTCTGTATATTGACTAATTATTTAAAGCAGTGTTAAAATGTTTGAAATTTGTAACCCCACAGGCTATCGAAAAGCATCTAATTCGAAAATCTAGCAACGGGCTGACTTACATTGCTGAATGGAAAGGGGGACTCTTGGAGCACAAAATGGGCCACCTCACCTGTTTTGCCGGTGGCATGTACGCACTCGGAGCAGATGGCGCTCCCAGCGATAAAACAGGTCATCATATTGAACTTGGTGCAGAGATCACACGCACCTGTCATGAGTCCTATGATCGCACACGTAAGTATTTGTTCTAATAGGCAACTGCAGGTGATAAGTTATGTAGTTTGTATCAGTGAAGTAGCTAGAACATTGTTTCTTCTTTCATATTTTAAATCAACATTATTTTAATTTGAGGTTTGCACTGCTGGAAAATTGTTTTGATATTTCAGTTCTGTTAGGATGTTCTGCCTCCTCAAAGAAGACCTACTTTAAGGTCTGTCCATGTGAATTATTAAGGGGAATTTAAAAAGATCTGTGAAGTGTTTGGGGCAGCTGGATTTTATTTTCTAAAATCCCAGTTATTGGACTTAAAAGCATTGTTGTGCTTGCCTTATAAGAAACTGATTTATGTGAGCCGATTTCTTATAATGTGGTTGTTACTATCATTTGTAATTTAGATTTCCAACACCTCATAGCTGTTGAATAGTCCCTGCTCGCAACCACAAGGCTACTACTTAAGTTATGCTTAACATGAAAAGGCATGCATTTTTCTGTCTGAGTCTGCAGTCACAATAGTGACATATCTTAACAAGATTGTGAGATATGATATCGCTCTATGAATAAAGTAAATAACCTTTAAAAAAAAAGTCGAAGTTTCATATATATATTTAAATAAAGTACAGAACTTTTTAATCTTGTGTGTAACATGATTATTTCAAATATGACCATATGAGGTCAACAATCTGTCTTCTATCATTTAAATTATAAAGAGTCAGAGGGTGAGATGAGATACTACCTGCTTGGGGTCCTTTGGGGATTGAACTAAGCCTAGCTTCACTTCACCTTTTCCTATGACCTTTGTGAGGATAATTTGCAACATTTCACTGGTAGCCTTCCTACACTTGAGGTGTTTCTGGCCTTTCTCTCCAGGATCCTCCTTTACTTTCTGCCTGGGTTATTTTAGTCCATATTACCATAAGGCGAAGGCAAGTGGACAGAAAAACACTATTCGATAGTTCAACAAAGAGAAACAGTTGCTGGCAGCGCATAGACAGTCCACTTCATCTGCACAAATGTTGCCCAAATCATGGGCACAGCGCACCTATGTTAGATATGAGGACACATACCCTTCTAGCAAAATGACTGATCCCAGTGCGTCACAAGACCGGTCTGAATGGTCCAGAGTCAGAGAACAAGATTATAAGCTAAATGATGCAAGTGAGGAGGGGTGACTGCCACTCTCAAGGAAAGGAAGGGAAAGGTTGCCACTTTGATCTACTCGGTGCTGTGCTTATCCAGCTGTTGACATGACAACTGTCAGTTCCAAGGAAAACAAATAATTAACAGGAAATAAACTTAATTCCCCCCTTCCCACCCGCTCTTCGTGTCTACTTGCCCAGTAACTGTGTTCACGTCTATAATTTCATAACCATCTGTTCGAAGTGCCACACATTGTTCCACCTATCCCATTTCCTGCTCCGGGGTTTGTTGTAAATACCTCACCTCTACCTCTCCATCCAGGGGATCCTTCAAATCTGCAAGCATCGTGGACCATGTAGCGCATCCTCCAAGTCTATCATCTTTCCTAATGTGTGTCATCCGAACCAGTTCAGCTGTTGCCCACTCTTTCATATCTATTCCATCTGCTTAAAGGCGGTGGAGTCGGTCTAAGCCACGAGATTGCTATTCTCCGCTTTGCAAACACCAACCCCAGGAGCACGAACCTCCTACTCAGTTTTTCTGTTTCAGGGTGGGTGTTAGATTCAATAGAGCAGAGTCGTCCGGGCGCCGCATGTATAAGTTCCACCCCCGCCCCCCCAATTGGTTCAGACTGCTGCAGCACTCCCATACTATATGCACGAAGCGTGCTGCTGCTTCTCCACATGTAGGGCAAGCGTCTGATCACCCCGGGTAAATTTTACTTGCCCTGTATGGAGTTAGATATTCCTTGTGCACTATATTCTATTGAATTAACTTAAAACGGGCATTGGAGCTCACCTCTCGAACTCCTTCATATACTTTTACTCACTCCCGCTCTAATATGGGTTCCTCCAACTCCTCTATCCACCTTGCCTGAACCTGGAGGACATTGCCAGGACTTTTGTCTCAAAGAGCCGCCCACCCGCCATAGATAGTGCATAAGTGCAGCCGAGGCCCCTGCAGGTAAGAGCAGTAGGGCCGGCTGGCTGGGGGGGATTTCGAGAGACGACCACGAGGTAAAATGTATTTATTTCATTTTCCCTTGAGGTCTGCTCTCGAAATCCCCCCTCAGCCGGCCCCACCGCACTTACCTACAGCAGCTTTTGCTGCCTAAGTGTGGTTAATAGTATTTTTCTATTCCAGCCATCTTTATAATTATCTCCAATTGGGGCTTAGGTATGTCAATTCAATATTTTTGAGTACAAAGAAACCTTGTCCCTGCCACTCATTCAGATACTGCTTTGAAAAATAAATCAACAATAACTTTATAGTACCATTATGAATGTCGTACCAATTGAAAAACACTTTCTGTAGTGCCTTTGGCTTTACTGCATTCACAGATGTTAGCTTGAGGTCAAGTCTTATGGCTTGAACTGGTATTGAATTTGAAGGCCTAAAGTTAATTTTCACAGAGGATCCTCTACTGTATCCAAGGCGAGTGTACTTTCAGACCACCAAACTGGAGTGCTGCTGGTCAAGATCGGAACTGTTTTTGCTCTGTAATCAAGTTTGAGAGGCTGAAATAATCCCCATAACATGTATTAGAATAAAGCATTCTCACATTTCATAGTCCATGCTGCGCCACTGCCATCTAGATTTTCTAGTCAAGTTCATCATCGAATAAATGCTTTCCATATGTGGAACCATGAAATAGTTAAAAGTTGGTCATTAAGTCTGCCTCCCCTGCATTTACAGCCATCAGTGAATGCCACAAATTTTATCTTTGCAGTGTTAATTGTCATGCTGCTTTATTCAGAATGTGAAGATCGTGCCCAGGCTGTATTGTATCCTAGTCTGACTATGCAATGGGATAACTAAGAGCATAGAAAATAGCTTGTAATGGATATGTTCCAAGCCGTAATGGATTGGTATTTGTCGTACACAACTATCTTTCATGATCTGCCATGTACAAATTAGAGATACTAGAAACCCTGGTTTAACACGCCTATGTGGTGGGAATTTATATGTAAATTTATTTATTTCTGGCATCCACATAGTTATCCAGCTTCTAAGGGCAGACTGATGTAACTGTTATCTTAGCTACTCTGAATCTGTGAAAATAGTACTTGGTGCAATTGAGTGGCAAACAAGCCTTTATTATAGGCTTGGGCAATTTAGTTACATTCGAAGGGATAAAACTAGTCAGTGTGAAAAGGTGGTTAGTAGAATTAATTTGTCCAAATCACCAAGACCAGATTGTTGTTCCCGTTAGCCTGAGTGGTAGGTTTTAAATACTCATTTAGTCTAGTTGATAGACGTTTGATTTGGTGAAATTAAGATCCTAAGGGCCTTATGACCTGGCGTCTGAGCAATGCATGTCTCGTTTCTGTTGCATGCCCGTCTGAACTTGTGCTGTATGTTGTGACCTCCACAAGAGCATGGAGACTGCAGCACAAGATTGTTTTCCCCCTCTACATTTGTGGACATTCCCCATGTACCATCTGTGAAGGTTTGAAAAAAATGCATTAGCTTCCAGTCAGGTCAGGGCTTTTCTAGAAGAGAGACGAGAACTGTGTTGGTTATCTAAGCAGTTGTCTCCAGATCTGCCTGACACCAACTAAAGTTTTATCTGTTTCCACTGTGCCGTGCCAAATACACACCATAGTGCCCCCTTCCATGTGTAGGAGTTTCAACACAGAATAGATAGTGCTCAGAATGTATGGCCAATGTCTCATTGAAGAAACATACCTTTGACCATGTGGTGCTATCTCCATCTCGACCAGTTTTGTGGGAAGATGTTCCCTGCACTCGAATAGACAAAATTATGAACTGTCAGCAAAGCTTGCATTTTCCTCATCTCTGGCTTTCTCACAGTGCTCCTTAGAACTGAATAAGAACAGACCGTCTAGACCAGTTCTCTCTATTTAAAATCTGGCCACTGCACCAGCACCAAAGGATATTTGATTTGCACACAGCCTGTTGCTGTTGTGTAGCACTCCATATGCTGTTCCCCTGGTAAATGTGACCACAAGCTTAGAATCTGGAGAAACATTGTAGCTCTACCCTCCTGCCAATATTCAACCTACATGCCCGGCTGAAGGGAGATGTGCTACCATACTCCAAAGACAAATGGAGTCCGATTGAAAACTGCATCTCTAGGGAAGTGCGGCCCCGGAGGCACAATGCATTTGAAGTCCAACTAGTCTAGTCTCACCCTAGGAAGCGTTCATGAGGATAGAAAGCATTTTAGGGTCAAGAATATGATTGCACCATGGTCGGACTATGACTGACACGGAGCCTGTAACTACTGTCTCCTGTGGAGTGCTGCATTGCCCTTGTTAAGCCAAATAGGGGCTTCCTCAGTGCGTGTCTGTGTGTTGTCCTATTGATTGTGAGTGGGTGTTAGGTGAACATTCAAATGACTCTTGAATTGGGACGACCAGTTTTGGAGATGTTTGGGCCTGGGGGTGGAGAAGGACCCTTCGACTAAATATTAATGTTCCCTAATGGTATGTTTGAATCAGTTGGGCCTCCTGTATTCCCCTCCCCCCTATGTCTGCAGTTTCCAAATGTGATCGCCCCTTTTCAAGAAACTGTTCCCTAAAAATTAGCGCCCCCAGATTCCCTAAAATGTAGTGACCCTCCCCCCGAGTACCTAATGTAGGTACCAAGTTCATTCAGGCAACACTGATTTTTGAAGACCATTTCTTGCTGTAATTTGTCTCTTCTGTAATGTATTTGGAATCCTAGCTGCCTGTCGCCGTCCTTCACCGCATCCTTGCTGGCTTCGTTAACCGTTCACTTGTCCTTTGACGAAGGGACTAGTGTGTTTCGCCAACCAGCATACTTCCCCTTTGAGTTCATAATCCCTGATCTCTTTATGGTTGGGTATTTTGGGGGGGGATTTCGGCAAGTTACCAGTAGCATATGTTGCTGAGAAACCATTGCGAATAACATATACATTGAGAAATAAAGCCCACACAAAGAAACTGAGATCCTATTCCGCTCTTGCTAGGGACTCGCAATCTCAGGCCAAGAGTAGGACAATGTTCACAGACGCATAACGCCGTTTTAGTTATAAAAGTATTTGACTCCTATGCGTCCAGACGTTTTCAGAGCCATCTGGTGTTTGTGCTGAATTATAAATGCCATAAATTACCCGCCAGTAAATAAAGCTATATTTCTTGGCAAGAAAAACCACTTTTTAGTGAGATTTGTGTGGTTGTTGTCTTGTACGTTATCTTTCCTCATATCTACTTTCACATCCTGAAATGAGCATTAGCTCTTCTTACTTGATAAACGTTAAGACATTTCAAGAGCTCAATTATTTTCCAAGGCAAATCTAGGTATTAGAACTGTCCTTTTTAAAGGGTTTGTGTTTTTTTGTTGTTTTTATTTTTTAAAGGTGCATTTAATTTGCAAACGCTTTGTCTATGCCTTAGTACGGATTCTTGAGCTGCTCTGGTATATTTACTAGTAATGTTAATGTGGACCTTGTTTTCCCTCTTGGCTTTTTTTTTGTCATTTGTTGATTAGTGTGTGCCTGGGCATTTTTACATTCATTTGCTGATTGGAAAAACTGATACTTAAATAAAAACACAACGCCAGAGGTATAGCCTTTATCATGTCATGAAAGAAATAATAAATGAATACATGTTGAGATTCCAACGCTCAGCTGCTAGCATTAAAAACTTTAACTAGAGCCGAAGTTTGTATTGAAATCGTCTTCATCAAAAGATCTTTCATTGTCCTTAACATATATGTTCAAATATATTAAGTGCGAACACTCAGTACATTTTGTAACTATATTGGCAATTTTTCCCTTTTTAGCTATGAAATTAGGACCAGAGGCCTTCAGGTTTGATGGTGGGGTTGAAGCCATTGCCACAAGGCAAAATGAAAAGTATTACATCTTGCGGCCAGAAGTTATTGAAACCTATATGTATATGTGGCGATTCACTCACGACCCCAAATACCGACAGTGGGGCTGGGAAGCTGTTGAGGTACGTACACTGTTTTTCTGTTTTTAACTGTTGTAAAATGGGAAAAGTGATTTTGGTTGTTTAATTGTTTTTAATTGATAATACTGATCAATTTAACAGTTTACAGAATAGCTGTTGTGGGCAACAGCCCATTTACAGTAGCTAGTACACTAACAATTTTTCTCATGATGCTTAATTTTAAGCAAATCAGATTTAACTCACCGTTCTCATCGTATCCACAATTGTGATGGCTTTCAATCATTAAGGCGTGCACCTAGAGGCAATATAGTTCTTGGTGTAAATTATATTACAAAAATTACTCGACATAACGGTGTACCTGTCATTGTGTATTAGAGCCGATAGGGAAAGTTTCTTGATTTTGCTGTATCTGTTGCCTATTCTAACACATAAATGAGCAAGCTAAAATGCACACACACTTAAGATACTCTATAAGCGATGACATGCTCTGCGCCTGAACAGAATCTGATTTATGTATCCAAGCAGAAGTTGGACCATAATTAGCCATGATCATGACAAGTCTTTTCGTTTCCCAAAATGGCTTGCAGGGCAGGCATTATTTTGGTAGTTTCTTAAATATCTGTACCTTTGTAACCCATCTTTTTTTCTCATGGTGCATAGGCAGCTATATCACAGCTTTGGGTTGGAAGTAGTCTATTCATGAAGTTAGACCCCTTGTCAGGTTTTTCTCATACCTTGCAAAGTCTTGGTGGGATTTTGGCATGATTTTGTATCTCCAAGTCATGTGAAAGAGAGGCCTTGAATTTTAATCCTTATGTTTGAGACAATATAACAATGGGATTGCCTTCAGTGTGGGGGTCTACAAAGCCAAACTGTAGCAAATATCACTATGGATTCATGTAACTTTTAGGAGTTGTTTTCCGAGGAGCCTAGTTAAAGCACTAGTGCTGAGGTTCCAACTTCGAAAGTACAAGTGGTTTATTGGGTTCTCTCCAGTGTGTGGCCTGCAGCAGTTGTGAACTTTCCTCAGCATACTAAAGGAAATACACACCCTTGAGTTCTGCATGAATTTTTGGGTCATTGCACAGGTTTGAGCCAGATGTGATTCTTTTGTTTTTTACTTTCAGTTGGAGCAATGACCGCACCTAGTGCTTTAGTTCAGATGAATGGAGTGTTTTGTTTTTCGTCCTAGAATCGACAGTCTTCACATAAATAGAAAGGGACTGTAATCCTTCATCCAGTGAGGATGTGGGTCAATCCCTTTGATAAGATTCTGTAGTTGCCTTGAGACCAAACACGTCACCTTTTTAGCCGCTTCGCTGCGGCGAACATTCTGCCGGAGTGTGGCCAAATCTGACTCGTGTGCAGATCAGACGGCCCCTGGCCGTCCTCCGCACACGTCTATCGTGATTTCGGACGGCATGGGGCAGTCCGACGCATGGAAAAGGTTAGAGGATAATCTCAAAATCTGTGCACATTTGGAACAGGTGGACGTTAATTACCATGACCAAGATGAACCTTGCCGATGAAAGAAGAGAGCACTTTAAAATTTGAGTGTTAGAAATGAAGTTTCTGGGGGGCTAGGGAACGCACCTAAGCCAGACAGAACCCACCACCCCAGTCGGGGCAAGTAAGTTACACACCAATGATAACTTGTGCTCACTCTCTAGTAGCTTGGCGCAGAACACGCAGGCTTATTAGAGGCAATGTGTAAAGCATATGCACACCACACAGATACATACACCACAAGAGACACCAACCATGATTATATGGCAAAATATATAGTATATTATACATACAACAAGACAAAAACGACATGAATCAGAAGAACTGTGCATACTATGCAAATCCTGAGATAGATAGTTATCCTGAACAATGCAAGGCAAAAAAGACATACAAGTACCTTTGCAAGCATGGCAGTATAAACTAACCACCACTGGTATTACAGTAATATCACGTATAGATTAGGTATTGCAGGAGTATCATGTAAGCAATCCTATGTATAGCCGTAATAATCATTTGTTGCAGGAAGGCATATAGGGCCTTGGAGCACCTGCGCTGCTATTAGACCGTTTACGGTGATTCCAAGGTTTCCTATGCACGGCTAGATACTAATATCACTTTAACTGTATGCAATCCCTAAATCCTTTCCTGGGTACATGACCATGCTTTAAAAGCAAGTAACACCCCAGTATTGAGCCAGTTATGTGAGGTGGGAGTAGAACATCTGCTGCCTCTCTACAACATGGGGCACAGGAGCACCTATTAGCTGACATGCTGTAAGAAGGGAAGGAAAGTTTGTGATTTCGAAACAAACAGGGCGTTGCCTTGAAGGCCTTCTTTCAAGGGAGGTAGTTTTATGTACCTCTCGAGGTCTCATCCCGGAAGGTTTAGCAATAAGAAGGCCCCCATGTTTATGAGGAAAGAACTCCCCCCCCCCCCCCCCCCCCCCGTGTAGACGTGTGGGTGACGGCACAATTCCCCTAGGCCAGGCCCTACTCACCCACAGTGCTTCACGTGGGGACTGGCCCATCCTCTGGGATCTGTGGCAGTGAGGTGGGCACCCTTGCAAGGTGTTGTGGGGAAGGATGCAGGTAGGCAGGCCTGCCTCGGAAACAGGGCTCAAATCCTAAGCCTTCAGCCTTCCCTTGGCTGGTTGCACACAGCACTGTTCAAGGAGCTGGGACTCGTGATGGTCTTTGTACCTGGCCCGCCCCTGGTTACTGAAAAACGTGCTGGAGGAAGTGGAGGCCACTTGTGCAGGGTTGCTTTTAGCATTGACATCCTGAGAACTAGGTGAGCCACTCCCACAGGGCTTCCCTGCGGCTTGCAACTCCTGAAACGGCGATCAGATGCTTCGAGCTGGCCTCTCGCTGGGGGTGCTGTTTGATAAAATAAAGTGCTCAACGCAAGCTGATTTAGGGCAAACAGTGAAAGCAGTCACATTTTCTTCTTTAGCAGACACTGCTGCCTTACTCCCAGGCAACCAGAGTCCCATGGCAGTGGTGTGCAAGCGCACATTTTGATGGCAATAAATTTGAAAAAAGCGCGGGGTGACAGGGGGGCAAGCAGGCCCTTGGAGAACACTGGATGCGGGGCACAAAGGAAGGTAGGCATCCGGCCAACAGATATATGGCGGGTTAACTTTACTGCAAAGCAGTCCTTTGGCAATGTGCAGCATGTAGAGCCAGCAGCGTCTAGTTACAAGTCCCATGCAGTGTCTGGTTAGACCATAGTCGGGGAGCAGCAAGGCAACAAGCAGAAAATAAGTCCAGATAAGTCCTTTAAACAGTGCAGCAGTCTTAACAGAGGTTCTATTCCAGATCCAAAAGTGCTTCACCAAACTAGGGTCAGAGCCCCTGTACCTCTACTCCAAATTGTCTTTGAAGGAGTGACTTCAAAGAAACCCTTAGAAGTGCGCAACAATCCCTTTTAACCCAGCCCTTGCTCCAGCCAATCAGTAGGGGGTAAATCAGCTCTGTGTGAGAGGAGGGCATAACCTATACAAATGTAAAGAGTGAACATCCTCTCCCATTATAGGAAGATCATCAGTATTCAGATGAATGCAGATGTAACCCCTGTCACATCCAGCCCTTTCTGTGTTGTGGCTTTCTGGAAAGTATACACTAAGTGTAGCTGTCACCCTAGCTCAGGAATGTATTGGAGTCAGGCTGCAAAGCTGTAATATACAAAGTGCCTTGGGACCACAACGGGCATCACCAGAGGGTGTTCCCTCCTTTCCATGGGGTCGTAACCCCATGCAAATGAGGGAATCCCTTTGCCTTTGCACCCGTGCCGTATTAGACGCGAGAGCAATGGGCAAAGAAGCTGTTGAGGCGCACTAATAGTGTGCCCCTGATGCCAGCCCTGGGGGCCCATAGGCCCTGAGGCCTATGGGCCCCCAGGCATCCCCATGCAGGCAGGTGCAGTCACTCACTGCACCCCCCCCCCCCTACAAGGGGGATCTCTAATCCCCGTTAAAAGTACAGACGGGTTGCCGCATGCACAGCAAAACACCGAGTGGCTGCTTCGTTTTTCAATTGAATGCGCTGCGCCAAGGCAGCGCGAGTTTGCAGCTGCCCTGGGGGCAGTGCATTCAACATGACACTCCTTAATGCAGAGTTCTAACAAGGAGAGTGTGCTGTATTCCATAATGCGACCCAAAGAGTCCTAAGCACAGAGAAATGCTCACTTCTAAAAGGGGCATTTCCAAAATAATTGAACATCCAACTACACCAGTAAGCATGATTTATCAGTATTCTAAACATACCAAACATGGCAACGCCCCTCCTTTCAGATCAGGAATGACCACTTAAAAGTATGTAAGGGAATTCCCAATGCTAGCCATTGAGAGGAGTAGGCCTCACAGCAGTGACAAACAAAATAGGCTGTTTGTTAGTACCAGGTTATGCCACACATAAGGCATATGTCCTGCCTTTTACTTAGACAGCACCTTGCCTATAGGGCTACATAGGACCTATGTGGAAATAAAAGGGGGAGTTTAAGACTTGGTAAGTAGTTTTAAATATGCAAAACAGGTGTACACTAAGCATACCTTGTTTAGAGGAGAATGCACATACACTTTAGCACTAATTAGCAGTGATAAAGTGCCCAGAGTCCTAGACCCAACAAAAAGGTCAGCAAAATAAGGCGGAGGAATGTAAAACGTTTGGGGATAACCCTGCAAAAAGGGCCAGGTCCAGCAGTGTGGTTGGAAAGATATTTGTGGACCCATTCCAAGGCCATGCCCAGGCACACACTGTTCAACAGCTGATGGCTCAGTCAGGTTCATTAGCTTGTTTTTATGCTTCCGACAACTTTATTGGGATCAAGGCTGCTCTTGATCCGTTGACACGTGTAGCATGGTGATTCTCTGTCAAATATGCATTCTGAGTGTATTCTCTCCTTCCCCATAAGAATCCTAGGTCCCAGAATGCATTTATGCCTATTGTCAAAGTTGAGGCATGTTCAGCAGCTTTTTTTTTGCCCCTGTACTATTCATGTAAACTGTCACTTTATTACAAGTGTATCCTTTAATCGCGACCAATGTCTGGGCAGACGTTCTGACAAGCTGTCACCATTGATATCCACCAGCTGATGACTGAAAGTATAGTAAAATCTGTACCCCTGGGTCTGAAGTGCATAAATCTATAAATACGCATGTACATGAGAGTTCAAATTCAAAAGGAGCGCTATCAAAGTTTTTTCTTTTGGCAGACATTTAATTCTGGCAGTATGGGGCATGATTGGGGCCCTTCTGTGCTTTTGCCTTCTTTAACAATAGGCTGTCATGCTTATTGGGCATCCACAGGATGACCCTTTACACATTTTAACGAGGACGCTTAAGGACTGAAAACAAAGACACACCGTAGCTATAAAATTGCTTGTAGGGCACAAGAACTATAAGGTCTGTGTACTCATTAAAAAGTAGTTCACAAAGCTGTTGCCATTATCTTGCAGATGTGTATATCATATTATATTGCATAGATAATACATTTTTGTAAATTACTAGGAATTGTTGAATAATTTGACCTGTTACTCCAAGTTGAAGCCTTTTTGGGTAAAATTAACTATTAGTGTTTGACAGAGCATGAATCAAATGTGCTTTGGGGGTGTATCAGTTCTTTCAAATGTAACACTACTTTACCAGTAGGGCATGTGGGGCATATCCGTTCATGATTACATGAGGAGCAAGGGAGTGTGCTTTTGAGAGACAATTGAGGGTGTGACTGCAAGAAACTGAACTGGAAGTTTAGAATTGAACCGCACCAGGTGTATTGCTGATGTCCAGAGCTAGGGTTTATATTTTCGGGTAATATGTGCAGGCGACCTTTTAGTGCTACATTTCTTATTTGCGTTGGATTTGAAGAAGGGGTAGAGCATTTTATGGCTCTGCATGGTTGACTGCATTGCTTGACCTTGAATGCAGGGTAGGCGTTCACCGAGATAGAAGACATTTAAAGTTTGATACTAGCTTTGCTTGGTAGCAGTTAAGCTATTGTTGTGATGTAGTACAAGTTGTGTTGACCACTCCCTTTGAAGCAATGGCACACTTTTGTTTTTTCTGTTGTCTGTCTGTGCCGCAGAGTTACTTAAAGACGGTCTGCCATTGTGATACGATTGAACAGGAGTACGCAGTGAAGGAACTCCTACACAACTTTCAAAGGCTCTGTTCAACATCACTATTTCAGGTTTCGTGGATTGAGAACCGTAATCCATGTTCATAAGGGAAAGCAGTTTTCTTATTTCATTATGTCTAAAGGACGACTTCGTGCATTGGTTTGCATGTATATAAGTACCTACATAGGTACCTTTTCTATAAAATCCAGGAATTCATCTACTTATTTTGTGTGGCCAATGGACTCCGTGCCAACAATCCAAGAAACCAGGCATACCAAACATGTGTTTTTCTGACCTTAAAATACTTTAAGCCACTGGTTTGTTTGATGTATTTCTTGCTTTAATTTCTCTTGCCTTACGATCCCTAGATTTATTTCTGTGTATTGACTAGCCATTTTGGCTTGTTTTATTTTAATGGTGGGTTATAGATTAATGCCCACTCCCCTTGGATACACCCTCAAACTAACCCAGCAGTTCTGACCTAACTGTGTCCAGAGAGCACAGTGGAGCGTTTGTGATGCATTGTCATGATAGAGAGAGCAACCCAAAAATCCTTTCCGCTTATTATGAATAGGATATGTTAGTGCTCAGAAATACTCTGCAATACTTTCAACTAATCAAAGCACGGTCTGATGCGCTTTCCGTCGGTTCCAATTTTGTTTTTCTGTTTTCTGTGTTTTATCTATGCCTGTAATTTGAAATTATGCCCAAATTCACTGTGAAAAGAGGAACTAATTTGGCAAAAGCATGTAATGTAATTGGATTTGGCAGGCTAATAGAAAAATTGGCAGTAGATTAATTTGCTGAAGCTGGAGTTTGTTCTCATTCATTCAGGCATTGGAAAAAAACTGCCGAGTAGAAGGGGGATTTTCTGGCCTTCGAGATGTGTACGCCAGCCAGCCAACTCATGATGATGTGCAGCAGAGCTTCTACCTTGCAGAGACACTCAAGTAAGTAAAACACCCAGATTGCAAGGCTTTAATTAATATAAAGTGTCAATGCGGTGTTCTTTGGAGCCTACTAATTATCAGTCATGCACTTGACATTCAGATCATGTTAAATGTGACTAGACTGCATTGTCGTTCTTCCATGGCACAGAGCGGCATTGGATTTGTTACCCGCCTGAATCAGGCTGCATCTGACAAATCTTAGCTCGCTTACATGCGAGGTTGTTTATTTTTCTTCTGAAAGGCCCTAGTGTGTCGTGCATCCCTGATTTGAAAAGAGACAAACTTGTATCCTATTTATATTTTATAAAGCACTCATGGGTCGTAATTACTCTACCATTTTTAAATCGACCGTCCCTCCTATTTTAAAGGCGCTTTCTCATATATTTAGAAGGAAAAAATGTATGAACTATCTGTCTGTGTAGTTTTTAAACTACAATGATGAAATTGTATGTGCTTTGAAAATGCAATGCTACGAAATGCTAACCTCGCTCGGGCAGGCCAGAATTTAAGCGGAAGGAATAGAATTGCATGTTATACAGATGAAAGTCGAATGAAATGGAAAGCAAGTGTGTTGGCATTAATAATTAGATTTTGAACAAACATTGTTACACCAGCGCTATTGGTCATGGTCGTATTTCACTTAATATGTATTTAATTAGTTTATTTCAGCTTAAAAATAAACCCTATAAACTTAATCAGTTAACTAAAATGTTAAAAATCAGTTAAACTTTACAAGAGTTATACATGCACATTGCTTTTTACCATTTATTTGAAGAAAAATACCTTTTCGTTTAGTTTACCATAAATATAAGAACTCAATTTGTGTCCACCTTACATGCACTGTATATTTAAGCATTGGTGAAAGACGTCCTCTGTGTTATACGATCTCATTAGCAGAACTTACTTTTGCAGGCTTTTGCAAGTGACTTTTTTAGGTATCGACTAGGCAACGCTTGCGCTGTCTCTTCGAGACATGCTGTATTCAGGATATGTGAATAAAGCTCCACCTACTTCCCGCCCATCTTTTTAATTGGCTCCTTTGTAAATGGTGGCTTTTCATTGGTTATTAGGCTTTGTAGTACCTCCTTAGTAACTCTGTTGTAATCCAAATGAAGATATGATCTTCTAGCGTAGATTAGTTAAGTTCTTTATTTAAGTTGTTACAAGTATAAATCCGGAAAACCCCACCAGGAGCAGCTGTCCTGCTGCTCAGCCCATACCCAACTGACATTCACAGACATCCAACATTCCATTCATCCAACATTCCACACCACACTCATTCTGGCTGAGCAGCAGATAAACGTAAGTTACAACATATCTCCCTTCTTTACGGGGAACAAGTGCATTGTGAAATAGATTAGATGAAACTATAAAATAATGACAATATGGCAAATAACATATAGTCAAGAAATAGAATACAATGCACTAATAATAAGAAAATAATGCAATACAATATAAACATCTCGCATCATACCCTGTCAAACCATACCACGTCTCATCAAACTCACATGAAGAAAATATCCAATCACAGCATACTATATCTCACCAAACTCACATAAAATAAACATCATACTACATGTCATCTCCCTATCACACCATACTACATCTCAACTCGCACACAGTGAATAATTAAAAACATTCTTTTACACCATACCACATCACACCTCACAGGGAAACTATACTAAATGTTTCACACCACATTAAATTCAGACCAAAGTATCACGTCACTTCCTGAATAAACCACTGTCCTACATCACACACCAAAGCCCATATGGCACAGATCACACCAGTTGGCCAGACCGGCACGACAAGCAACATATAGGGAACCAACCATAAAACAATACAAATATCAGGACACAACGTGCGCACCGCAGGTCAGAAAACGATCACCCTCATAACACTTATACACACACATCCAAAACTAAACCACTAATACAATCGGTATCACGTTCACACACATTATACAACAAACCATACCTAATAATGAGTGACTTAACTACAACACAGCCATCTCATACACAACTCAAACCAATGAGTGGCCTAACACCTCAATGCCAACTCATACACAACAAACTTTTGCTTCCGGGACCATTGTCCCTGTTGTGGATCAAGTTCTGGGACCTTTGTCCCAACATTGGCTCTTTGACCACATGTTTTTGGGCTTTCCGTTGTGTTTCAAGTTCCGGGACATTGTTCCCGACATGGTCACTAAGACCTGCTTCCATTACTGGGACCTTTGTCCTGTTACAGCTTCTTCTGGGTTCTCAAACCCGCTTCCAATACTGGGACCTTTGTCCTGTTTAAACTTCTACTGGGCTCTCTGACCCATTTGTGGGATCACTGTCTCAGTTCTGACTCAGTTCTAAGCTCCCGCCTCTTTTTTTTTTTCCCACATGTATATTTATTTTCCTCGCTGTTGCCATAGCTTCCAAGGAGCTCACCAACCCACTGACATTGTTCACGGAGCAATACTCCGCAGAATCGTGAGTTTTGTGGTTGACATGCGCGGGCAAGAAGAAACTGCTTTCATGCCATCTCTTAAACTTTTTTTTTCACACATTGACGATATCATTAGCTTTGTCCCAACATATTGTCAGTACCTGGTTCTCTACGCAGTACAAGACCCCCTGCCGATTTTCATGCAGCGACCTTCACAGTAATCTTCAATGAAAAACTGGGCTTGACGATGTAATCCTGTATTTTTCATAAAACAAAATGGAGGCACGCGCGTCCACGTAGAGCCGGCTGGTTCTCAGCACAAACGTACACCAGAAAATGCCCCCCAAGAGTACAGACGTGAATGGAGTGCAAGGTCGTCACAGAAGATGACGCTGAAATCCACTGTGAACAGGTAAACCTGCACATATGTTATCTCTCTCGTGCCAGATTTTTTTTTTTAAACTGTAACTGTCAACTCCCTTAACTGAAACGCTCATGTCCAAATGAACAAAAAAAAAAAATATCCTCCTTTCCACTCCCACAGCATCCGGGCAAACTCCACAGCACAGTCTCCACATCGTGAGCCAACAACTTAGGCACACCCCTCTTGCTCCTCAATCTCGCTTCAGCTCTTCAAAGCAGCAATGGGCCCGATCTCCATTCTCAATCCACACATCCCAAAGTGCACAAAAGCTGCCAACACCAATAGTCAGCAACAGGTCCCGATATCCTTCCTTGAACAATCAGATGTGTTCGTTTTCTGGTACATGTTATCCTTGCAAAACTCCCGATTCAACACCGGATAATTGCTCATTAATTTACATATCTTGCACAGAATCATCACGTCGTGAGCAGTTCACAGCGGCGTTCGATTTTTTTTTTTATTTTTTATTTTTTTTTTCTCACACAGAGTATTTCAAAGTATGAATTCACTTAGAGGCAACCCATCACACCGCAAGCATCTCACACCAGGGCTCGATCATTTGTCCCCGACCAAATATACACATTACACTGTGGCTGGTACTATGCCGTTGTTTAACTCTGAGTTTGGCACACCTGGGTTTTAGGGCGACCGATGGCAGGGTCACTGGTGGGGTTTGGGTGCCAAACAGCGTCACATTCTTAATTACCACAAAGATGTCTTTTACCTTGTGATTTTCTTGGTTTCAGTTCACGGTTTCTGTCAATTCTTAGTTTTTCAACATCCTTTGGCTTCACTTTTCAGTTCCTGTCACATTTCTGTTATGTAGTTTTCGGTTTTCTTCAAATTGCACACGTGGATTCTTCTTCAAAACCATCGCCAAATGTTGTAATCCAAATGAAGATATGATCTTCTAGCGTAGATTAGTTAAGTTCTTTATTTAAGTTGTTACAAGTATAAATCAGGAAAACCCCACCAGGAGCAGCTGTCCTGCTGCTCAGCCCATACCCAACTGACATTCACAGACATCCAACATTCCATCCATCCAACATTCCACACCACACTCATTCTGGCTGAGCAGCAGATAAACGTAAGTTACAACAAACTCCCTGTCTCTCTTTGTAACCTCCCATGAGGACAACCCCTATTACATGTGTTGTTACTCTCTAGGTTTAATTACAACCTCAAGGCACTATTTTGTTAAAGGCCTTCAGACAGGACACTCACTTGGTCCTAAACCAGGTTAGCAGTGATTACTTTACTTGCTAGCACATCTCTCATTTATATTAGACAGTCTAGAAAATTTCCCTTCATCAGTTCCACATAGAGAACCTAATTCGGAATTAATATAATATTTATTTTGTCATATTTCAAAGCTATTTGTGTTTATATGGAAATAGCTATTTGAATGTACTTGTGGTACTGTCTTTCATGCAGTGCATTAGGGGAGTACCACATGTGACCAAAAGTTTGATGCTCACTAGGGACCTCTACTACACCTACACATCTGTTAGACCGTCTATAAATTTCCCTTTATCAGCTCTACATAGATTACATCCTAATCCAGAATTAATATAATTATTTTGTCACACTTCAAAGCTACTAATTGTATATATTGAATGTACTGTGGTACTGTCTTCCATGTAATGCATTATGGATAGGGTGGATTTACCATATCTTCAAAGTTGATGCTCACTAGAGACATCTAGGAACAGCTTGCGGTACTGCACCTACACATCTCACATTTATATTAGACCTTCTATAAATTTCCCTTCATCAGCTCCACATAGAGTACACCATAATCCGGAATTAATATAATTGTTTTCACATTTCAAAGCTATCAATTGTATATATGGACATAGCTATTTGAATGTACTTGTGGTACTCTCTTGCCTGCAATGCATTATGGGAGTACCTTATGTGACCAAATGTTTTTGATGCTCACTAGGGACCTCTAGGAGCAGCTTGCGGTACTGGCAGTGCTGGTGCCTTGCTCACTAGGGACCTCAAGGAGCAGCTTGCGGTGCTGCACCTACCACATCCACATCTATATTAGACCTTGTATAAATTTCCCTCCATCAGCTCCACATAGAGTACAACCTAACATAATTCGGAATTAATATAATTATTTTGTCACAATTCAAAGATGCTAATTGTACATATGGACATAGCTATTTGAATGTACTCATGGTACTGTCTTGCATGCAATGCATTATGGGCAGGGTGTATTTACCATATCTTCAAAGTTTATGATGCTCACTAGGAACCTCTAGGAGCAGCTTGCGGTACTGCACCTAGACATGCAGTGCAGGAGTATTGCTCACTAGAGACTTCTAGGAGCAGCTTGCGGTACTGCACTGAGACATACAATGCTGGTTCCTGGCTCACTATGCAATCATTTGCAATGTATTACCAAAAGTATGAGCTATTGGCATTGCATTATTTGCAACACCAATACCTCAAACGATCAGTAATGCGAGACCTATTACATTGCAAATGCTTGTTTTTTTTAGGTGCATTTACCTTGCTTTTTGTGGTGGTTTTTGTTTGGTGGACTGCCTGCAGCAGGGGAATAGTTGTTTTATCAAATGTAACGATCTCCAAGCGCTCAGATTTCGAAGGTAGCTCCTGGAACCGACCAAGTAGATTCCAAACATGAAAGATTGAGGCATTAAGTGATGAGTTCTAATGGTTTCTAATGAATACTTCTAACTGCAGAGTCCTCACCTTTTGAATTCCTCCTGATGACCGACTTCAACCGAACTTTTCAAATCAATGGAGGGCTGAACCGGAGAAGCGGTGAGGAGGCAGGTGCAGATCTGCCAGAGACGCCTTGTGGCGGGTCTGGGGGAGGCCCCTGGCCACCACCGGTGAGAGCTGCGCTGGTTCCTGGAGGTTAGGCAGACTGCAGCGACATTGAGGAGGCTGGCAGGGGCAGCTGCCGGTAACTGAGGCAGAGCCCCGCCCCCCCCCCCCCCCCCCCCCCCCCCATCTTTAGCAAGACTGAGCGAGTGCAGCCCTGGAGATACTAGTGGGCGCCTGGGGGAGACAGAGGCCCGGAGGAACCAGGGTAGAGCGGTGGGGGCACGGAATTGAGACCGCGCTGCAGAAAGTCCTGAATATACTGGAGGCTGGGAGACCCCGGGGGGGCTTTATGGGAGAGTGCCCAACAGGATCCTAGAAGCGCGCCCGGGGCCCAAGCTGTGAGGACCAGGTCGGCAGCAGGTCATGCATTGAGACCTGAGGAGAAGGACAGGCGATTAGCAGCGCCAAAGAGGAGGCATGGAGTAGCGTAGTGGGCCCAGCTGCGCTGATGGGGTCGAAGAGGGGGGCATCCAGAGCTCGCTGATATCAGTGACCAATATACGAAACAGAGGGGAAACCCCCCCCCCCCCCCCAGCTGCCCCCCCCCCCTCCCCCTGGCACTCCATCACTTTGGACAGGTGGGTTTTAGACATAGTCCGGAGTGGCTACTCCCTCCCCCTCAAGACTACCTCTCCAGCCATGCCACCCCAGTACCACCGCATGTCGGGGGATCACTTGGCACTTCTTCAACAGGAAGTCGCGGCCCTCTTCGCCAAGGGGACCATCAGCACGTTCCTGCACCAGAAGTAGGACGTGGTTGTTATTCCCACTACTTTCTGGTGCCCAAGAAGGACAAGGGCCTGCGTCCTATCTTGGACCTCAGAGACGTCAATCGCTTCCTCCGGAAGGAGAAGTTCAAGATGTTGACGCTTGCTCAGGTCTTGTCAGCTCTCGACCCGGAAGACTGGATGGTAGCGTTGGACTTGCAGGACGCCTATTTTCACACTCCCGTCCTGCCGGCCCACCTACAGTTCACGGTAGGCCACGAGCACTTTCAGTTTACCGTGCTCCCCTTTGGCCTTACCAGCGACCCTCGGGTGTTCACGAAAGTGATGGCGGTGGTCGCAGCTCATCTGCGCAAATCAGGGGTTCCAGTCTTCCCCTGTCTCGACGACTGGCTGTTAAAGGCGGGCTCGACCCAGGCAGTCGATTCCCACCTCCTGACTACGGCCGACCTCCTGCATTTGCTGGGGTTCTCCATCAATGTGCCGAAGTCGCCCCTGATTCCCTCTCAGAAGCTCCTCTTCATCGGAGCGGTTCTGAACATGACGCAGTTTCGGGCCTATCCTGCTGAACGGCGAGTCCAGGATATTCAGGTTATGATTCCGATCGTTCGGCCTCTTTCCTGGGTTTTGGTCAGGATGACCCTGAGGCTGCTGGGCCTCATGGCCTTCTGCATCCTGCTGGTCACTCATGCCAGATGGCGCATGCGGGTTCTGCAGTGGGACCTAAAGTTCCAGTGGGCGCAGCATCAGGGGAACCTGTCCGATTACATCCAGATCTCGGAGGGCACTGCACAGCAGTTGCAGTGGTGGATCACGATCACGGTTCAGATCCCTCTCCCTTCCCCAACCGGAGCAAATGGAGGTGACGGACGCGTCCCCCTTGGAATAGGGGTGCCCATATGGGAGAAGCGGAGATCAGAGGCCTCTGGTCTCCAGCGGAGTCCAAGCTCCATATCAACCTTCTGGAGCTTCGGGCGATCCGACTTGCACTAAAGGCATTCCTTCCCTCTGTCAAAGGGAAAGTGGTGCAGGTGTTCAGACAACACCATCGCCATGTGGTACTGCTACAAACAGGGCGGGGTAGTGTCGTGGACCCTATGTCAGGAGGCTGTATGCCTCTGGACATGGCTGGAAAAGCAGGGCATTTCCCTGGTGGCTCAACACCTGGCTGGTTCACTGAATGCCAGGGCGGACAAACTCAGTCGCAGGTGCATGATGGATCACGAATGGTGTCTTCACTCTGACGTGGCGCAAGGTCTCAACTGTGGGGAGAGCCTTGGTTAGATCTAGTCGCCACCGAAGAGAACACACAATGTCAGCAGTTCTGCGCGTTGGAATTTCCAAGACTGCACTCTCTTGGCGACGCTTTTCGCCGGGAGTGGAGTTGCGGTCTGTTGTACTCCTTTCCGCCTATACCAATTCTACCCAGAGTGCTTTAGATCAGGCGTGACCAGGCCCAAGTCATTCTTGTGGCTCCGGACTGGGCTCAAAGAGTATGGTATCCCGAGCTGTTAAAATTTGTCAAGAAGGCAATGCAGCACACCCCAAAAGTAACATACACCCCTAGATCAAACTTTGCTCCGGGTATAGTCCATTAGTTGTAAATTTCATTCAAAGAAAACAATCGATATCCGTTCTTGATATAAATGGATATGTTGTATTTATTCAATGGTATTCATACAAAGGTCCAATTTTCATAGCGCAGCCGACGCGCGTTTCGCCCAACGGGCTCTCTCAAGGCTGCATACATACAAGAGAAAAGAAAAACATAGTATCTAATACTCTGTATACACAGATATGTAACCAGTATTTTAATCTGTGTTGCACCGTGCATGTAAGTCCAAAGCAAATCCATTATTTTATTTATATAAAGACAAAGGCAGAGACCTATCATAAGGTCCAAAAAGTTACAAGGTCTCTGCCTTTGTCTTTATATAAATAAAATAATGGATTTGCTTTGGACTTACATGCACGGTGCAACACAGATTAAAATACTGGTTACATATCTGTGTATACAGAGTATTAGATACTATGTTTTTCTTTTCTCTTGTATGTATGCAGCCTTGAGAAAGCCCGTTGGGCGAAACGTGCGTCGGCTGCGCTGTGAAAATTGGACCTTTGTATGAATACCATTGAATAAATACAACATATCCAGTTATATCAAGAACGGATATCGATTGTTTTCTTTGAATGAAATTTACAACTAATGGACTATACCCGGAGCAAAGTTTGATCTAGGGGTGTATGTTACTTTTGGGGTGTGCTGCATTGCCTTCTTGACAAATTTTAACATCTTTGGAATCTTGTATTCTCTGAGATGACTATTACTCTTAGTGGATGAGTATGTGGCTATTTGCTAGCACCCAATACAACTGTCCTGAATAATTCATTGTATTATAGCGTATACTTTACGATGTGCAGGTCCTTATAGCATATCCACCGAAAAATATAGGCATACATGGTATCCCGAGCTACTCAGTATGACAATCGATCCCCCGGTCCAATTGCCTCTTTGGGAGGATCTTCTGTCGCAGCAGCAGGGGACGGTCCTCCACCCGAACCTGTCCAGCCTCCACCTCTTTGCATGGAGATTGAGCGGAGTCAGTTGATTCCTTCTGACTTGTCTCCTGAAGGCTGTGATGTCATTCTGGCATCCAGGCATCCCTCCACTAAGTTGGTATACACCTGCAGGTGGAAGAAATTTGTGGCATGCTGCACAGCAAAGGCTGTGGATCCCCTTTCTGCCCCTCTTTCCGAAGTTCTTCTGTTTCTTCTTTCCTTGGCCCAGTAGGGCTCTGCTCTGGGCACTATCAAGGGCTACCTTTCTGCTATTTCGGCCTTTCTCAGGCTCCCTGATCAGCCCTCTTTTCAAGTTCAGTTTTTCCCTCATATTCCTTTGTAATGGCACAGTGGGACTTGAATCTAGTTCTTACATATCTAATGTGCGCTCCCTTTGAGCCTCTGCACAATTGTCCTCTTCGTCTGCGGACCTTGAAGACTTCTTTCCTGGTTGCTATCACCTCTGCCAGGAGAGTGAATGAGCTCCAGGCCCTTTCTTGTAAGCCTCCTTTTTTTTATCTGTCCATCCGGGCAAGGTTGTACTCAGGACACGTCCATCCTTTCTGACAAAGGTTGTCACTGCCTTTCACATCGGGCAGACAATCACTTTGCCCACCTTCTTTCCGCCTCCATATCCTTCAAGAGAGGGAGAGGCTCCACCATCTGGACCAAAGGTGGGCTCTCCTTTTACTTGAACCGTACACAACAGTTCCGGGTGGATGACCAGCTTCTTGTTGGCTACGTTGGCACCAAAAAAAGTCGGACTGTACACAAGCGTACTATCTCCCGATGGGTCGTCTTGTGTATTAAAGCCTGTTATTTGATTAATAGCAGGTCCTTGAAGAAGCATTACCAGGAGGTGTCAAATGTTAGAGTGCCTGGACCTAGATGTCTTATTCTTAACGGAAACCTGGACTAGCACCGACTCCTCTGTAGAGCTGGGCTTCGCATGCCCAGGAGGATACAAAATCTTTCATAAACCAAGGTCTTCTAGGAGAGGAGGGCGGGTCGGGGTGATTTTTAAAGAAAAATTGGATTTTGCTCCATTACATGTCTATGTCGAGGGTATTGAATTACTAGGCTTCTCATTGCAAGAGGCAAGAGGAAGATTGCTAACAGGAATAGTTTGTTATAGACCCCCGGGTCTAAATACCCAATATCAAGCCCTGTTCGACACCCTCGCCGACCTGACCTTAGCGCACTTCAAGAATGGTTATATTAGTGGACTTCAGTCTCTGGGATAACGGGAACCTAGGACCCCATCTGAGAGATTTAAGGCAAACCTGTGAAAGCCTACATCAGCTGGTACATCAGCCAACTCACCAAGGAGGGCATGTCTTAGACCTCCTGTTTGCTAATCGGAATGAGACCGAGGTGATGGATGTACTGCCCCAAAGTTGGACCGACCATTTTCTAATCCACTTCAGGATAACACTCCCTAGTTTAGTGAATAACGCAAATCGGTCTGTGACCTATTGTAAGGGAAGAGAATGGGCCAAGCTAAAAAAAGATAGACTACGCCCGACATTCCTAGAACAGAATTTGTTTGCCCCTAACGACTCAGTAGAAGAAAACTGTCAAATCTACTGTAACTATATAAACGGTACCCTGGATCTGATTGTCCCGGTAAAACAATTGAAGAATAGAAAGAAGCCCTCAGCCCCTTGGTACAGTGAGGAGTTGAAATTGATGCGGAAAAAATGCAAACAGGCCGAGAGGAAATGGAGAAGGTTGTATATAGTCAGATAAAGAGTTGAAACTATTTCAGGCTCTGTATAAGGAAACTATTTCTTGGTCCAAAGCAGATTTTTATGCTAACTCCATTCTGCAAGCACCCAACAGTACTAAAGCGCTTTTTTAATATTATAAAGGACCTTTCCAGTCTGTATGGGCAATAAGGTGGTCGCAACGCCAAAACTCTGACATTGCCGCCCATTTTAGCGAGAAGATCATCAAAATTGTTGGAGGTTTCAACCCCAGCAACAGCAGCTGTCAGGATGAATTACTTCAGACACCAGCCGAATAGTCACAGATAGAAACATCTCATAGCAGTCAGTCGCCCACTTTAGAGTGTTTTCAACCTCTTACCGAGGATTCATTTAACAGCCTTGCCCAAAGTGTATCCTCAGGCTCTCCTCTGGACCCTCTTCCACATAGGATTTGGAAGGAGTTTCGGCAAGAATTATTCCCCTGGCTGCGGAAGATTTGCTGCCAGTCACTGGAAGAAGGAATGTTCGCAGAAGTTTGGAAGCAGGCAGTGGTGACTCTGCTTCTTAAGAAACCGTCTCTTGACCCTACAAGTCCAGTGAGCTTCTGACCAATCTCTCTCCTGCCGTACGCGGTAAAAATCCTGGAGAAGGCAGTTAGTAAATCTCTGTCCTTGTATCTAGAGGAAAATCATCTGTTAGACAGGACCAGTTTAGGTTCCGACCAGGACATGGAACTGAAACAGCCCTAGTGACTGTACTGGACAATCCAAGAATATGAGCAGACAATGGTAATCCATCAGTACTAGTGTTACTAGACATGTCGGCCGCATTCGATACGGTGAACCATATAATACTGCTGAAAAGACTGGAGAATATAGGTGTGAAAGGATGGGCAGTGAAGTGGCTGCAATCTTATTTGACGGGTAGACAACAGGTTGTGACCATTACACCGTTCACATCCACTAAGACCCCGGTGCGCCATGGGGTGCCACAGGGCTCCGCAATAAGCCCCTTTCTATTTAACATATACTTGCGCCCTTTGAATCCCTATTATCAGGTCTTTCGGAATTGACCCAGTTAATTACGCGGACGACACCCAATTGGTGTTTTCCCTGGAAGGGAATCAAGCAGTAACTATGGACACATTCCAGGAGTGTATGTAACAGACCTCCAATTGGCTTAGGACAAACTCCCTACAATTTAATGGGGGAAAAACTGAGGTTGTGTACTGCTCCATGGCTAAAATGTCTCGGCACCTGCCGCTGGAGTTCTGACTCACCCCGAAGGACGAACCACTGGTTCTAGTTAAAACTGTGTAAACTAGGGGTCTTAGTAGACGACAACCACCAAATGGAGTCACAAGCCAATAGAACCGTTAGTATCTGCTTCTTGCTAAGAGCGCTTCACCAGATTCTCCCACTACTACCTAGCGCCACTAGACCTCTTGTAGTGAGGAATATAATTTTAAGCAGACTGGATTACTGCAATTCTGTACCTAGGAGCACCACAAACAGTATTGCAGAAATTGCAGAGAATCCAGTCTATAGCAGCAAAACTGGTGTTAAACAGGCAGCGTAGATCTTCAACAACGTTGGCTTTAAAGGACCTGCATTGGCTACCCATTAAGGAGAGAATTCAGTTTAAGTCTCTCTGTACTGTATTCAGAGCAGTACATGGTTTGGGCCCAGTACCTCTGCAGGAGAAACTCACCTGGTATAATCCTGGGAGAAACCTTCGTTCTTCCAGTGCAAATCTAGTAACTGCTACCATATTCAAGAAAACCAGGATTGGAGGCAGAGCATTTGGAGTAGCAGCTTCACGCCTCTGGAATGATCTGCCCCAGAGTATTAGACAATCTAACTCCCTATTTCTCTTCAGGAAAAGCTTAAAGACCTGGCTCTTCCCTAGGAATGAGTAAAACTAGCTGTTTACTTTTCAAATAGGATTTCTGTTTTGCTGGTGCCACCTGATAAGTCGAAGCGCCACAATACCCGTAGGGTGACAGTCTGCGCTATACAAATCTGATACAATACTATTCTCTGGCTAAAAAGGAAGCTCCACCAGGGCGACTGCAGCCACTACAGCATTGGGACATGGTGTCCCCCTGCAAGACATCTGTCAGGCAGCTACGTGGGCCTCGCTGCACACTTTTACTAAGCATTACTTCCTGGACAGCCAAGTCCGGAGAGACTGCTTCTTTGGCTGTTCTGTTCTCGGAGACTTCCTGGTGTGATCTTGGTTTGCAGACCCACCACCGGGGTTGGTATTGCTGGGGTATCTATTGTAAGGTAAGGAATCTATCACTATGTGTTTCTTTCAGATGAACAAGTTACTTTCCTTCGGTAACAATAGAGCTGTAAGAAACAGTAGTGATAGGTTCCTTACTGCCCCACCCATTCTTCCCTTTCAGGGCTCTAGTTTCGAGGCACTAGTGGTGAGTATCTTGCATGGCTCTGCATTTTCTGGCGCAGAAAGTCATGTATAGAACTGACGTCAGCGCGCGAGGGCGGCGTCTAAGTAGCTGCCGCAACGTCTTCTCGGCGACCACAATGCCAACGACGGATGCGGAGCCACACGACGCCACCTAACACGCAGGGGTACGGCTGACAAACTTTCCGGATCCAGTCTGACACCTGGGGGTAATTCTAAGGTAAGAAATCTATCACTACTAATGTTTCTTACAGATATATTGTTACCGAAGGTAAGTAACTTGTTCATTGAGTATTAGTTAATGTAGTTGTTTCAGGGGAGATTTTTTGGCACTCCACAGGACCAAAAGTGGATCCTTACTGGTGTGGTGATATTCCCTGAACATTTAAATTGTGTGATGTAATTTTAATTTACTGTAGTTTTGGTGGACTTTAATGTCCAACTGAAATGTTTACTGCCTCATATTGGATAACATGGCATTTATGATTCATGCCGTACTTCGTTCCCCATCTATATGTAGCTCCTGTAATAAGCCAATACCAAAACATATTTTAGTATGTTTTAGACAGCCTCATCAGACATGTCAGTCATCCTAGCCGTCTCGATTTCATTGCCCAATCTGAAGCACATTATATTTTTGCAACGTTTTTAATTTAACATGTAGAGGTAGGTGGGATTCCACCTCTTGTATTGTTCCCCTTCCTGGACCGCTCTGAGCTACTACATTGTTGCTGTTTAACCTGTAGTTTTAAGGTAAACAATACACAAGGTGTGGGCTTTAATAGGTTGGAGGGAAATCCCCACCTAGTTGGTCCTTCGGACACTGCTAAAGGTTGCCCTAACCCTACATCAGTAGTTAATTTTAAAGTCTTCGACATAAACTCGCGCTCACTTATAACACATAGGCTGGCGTTTGCTGTTTTTCTGGCTTAATGGGACCTTGACTGGGTTTTTATAACTGGATCTTGGGCCAATGAAACGTCTGAGCCTTACCTAGTTTATTCCTTTCTGCCTAATTACTCAATCCTAACAGTGGATAGGGCATTTAGGCCGAGAGGGGGGGGGTTTGGCTTTTGTGTATAAAACTCAGTATTAATGCTTGTTGGAATCTGGGTTTGACTTAAAGACTTGTGAAACCCTTCATTTTAAGTTTATACTTTCAGCCACATGTTCCTTTGGCAGTCTGCTAGTATATAGGACCCAGATTCCCTTTTGTAAATGAGCTAAGATACCTCATTGAATCTTTTATCGCTAATAGGTGCCTGACCATATTGAGTGATTTAAATTTTTATCTTGAAGAGAAAAACAAAGACTCTTTAGCAGTTATCAAAACCTTGTCCTACGTGGAAATGACTCAACTCGTGTCAGGTCCCACACATAAGGCACGTCAAACCCTAGATTGTATATTCTCTAATGATACTAGGGGGTCCTATCACTCAGTCACTCCCTCAGCTTGTTCAATCATATGACAATTGTGTTTTCTTTTAATCCCCCCTCTGTAACTAGAAGCGGTCAGCCCCCTAAGATTAAAACCTGGACAAGTTGGAAAGGGGTCTCGGCTGAAGCCTTGTACTACACTCTGGATGGCATACTGTTAGGGTATGCCCAGACGTGGGTCCCTTGCTCACTTTGCCACTGGATTCAGGATAGCCTGGCTGATGAAGGTTAACGCGAAACCAGTCCCAGGATGCTTGTTTCCGGTCCAGGGAAGACATGGCTTGGCAGTTCGGGCTGTACTGTTCCCATGAGGCACAGGGTCAGACTGATTTGCATATGGCCATGTCTGAACTGGGGTGGTGGAGTGAGCTAAAGAATGATGATGGATTAAACCCAGATCAGTTGACTGGGGGTGAGTGTTTGATTTGCTCAAATGCTCCGTCCATCATCCCCTTTGGTATCGTACTGTTAGACTTGGCATCTTTTGTCGTGTTTCCCCTGAGTTTTTGCTTTCTGACCTCCCAGTTTTTGCTGGCGTAGTGTTTCTGCGCACTTTTCGCACTGCTGATCAGTAATAAATTGCAAGTGCTCCTGTGGTAAATTGTGTTATGGATTGGTGTTTCCATGATTGGATATTTTATTTACTTGTCAGTCCTTAGTAAAATGCACAGTGTGCCAGGGCCTGTGAATCAAATGCTACTCATGGGCCTGCAGCGCTGATTGTGCCACCCACGTCACGTGATTAGCCCTGAAAAGGTAACTCCGACCTGCCAATGCAGAGTCTGCACGCAGTTTGTAACTGCCATGTCGACTTGGCCAGTGCATACACTTGCCTAACCTTCCCTTTTCATACGTCAGGCACCCCTAAGGTAGGTCCAATGTACCCCTGCGGGCAGGGTGCAGTGTATGTGAAAGATAGCTCATGCCCTGGTGTGTGTGGTATGTCCTGATAGGGAATTATGACCAATTTCATTCTTCACAATTGCTAGGCTACATGTTCCCCATAGGACAAAATGTGGAGTTTGTTTATACCATCTTATAAACATAACTGGCCCAGGGAATTGGGTAGGGAAATAAGTTTAGCAGGCCTGAACTCAGACTCTAAAGATCCAACGTTTAGTGAAGGTGATTTTTAAATGTTGTGTTTGAAAACACCACTTTTAGAAAGTAGGTACTTTCTTTCTCAGTCATCCCTTGTGCCTCAGCTGGAATGTGCATTGCCTGTCCGGGCTTTGGATGACAGAAGGCTGGGGAGCAGGAGTGGCTCCAGATAGTCTAGATGGGTCAGGAAAGGGCTGAATAGGCCTGGGCTGCAATTGGGAAAGGGGGAGGAGATATCCTTGTACCTCAAAGGGCGTGGTCTGCCTCTGACAATGCCGTCTCCACCTCCTGCCAGGAAATCACACCAGAGAAGGCAGAACTGGTTCTGGCTGGGCACAGACACACTCTGTCTAAGATCAAAGGATTTGTGGATATAAATATTGGGGCCCAGACCCCGTTACTTTAAAACTTTTTTGGACCAAGAAGACTGCCAAGGAGAAGAGCTGGAGAAGCTGCGAGGAGGGACTACCACTTTTTCTGTGTTAGCCTGCAGTGGCTGCTTCTGTCTTGGGCAGTGAAAGGACTGGACTGAACTTTCTGCACTCTACTTTGTGAGTTTCTCCAAGGGCTTGAGGTAGAGCTTGCCCCCTGTTCAAGAAGTCTCAGGAACCGCAAAGACTTCAAGCTCTTCTGCCCTCAGCACTGGGGACTGTGTGTTTTGTGCTGCAACAGAAGAAAAGCAACTCAACGACTTCTACGACGCCACTGCTGACTCCGTGTCCTGAAGGCACCGCCGCACCGCGACTCTGGTCTCACCGATGACGCCTGCTGATGCCGCCACCGAGCCGCTGCACACCGCGACCTCTGGGCACTCTGCACCGCCTTGCTCACGACGATGCCTTGGTATCCCCGACGACGACGCTCCACGATGAAATTGACGCCGCTGCTTGCACCGTGGTTCGAGGGCACTGCTCGTAAAGTCACACGACGCACCGCCCTCATCTCGCACTGCAGCCTTGGCCTGCCGGCGCCATCAACTCCAGTTCGTCAGCCGACAGCGCTTCAGAAATTACTACGCTGCTTGCCCCGTGACCTACCAGCACCGCAACGAGCACCGCCTTCATCTCGCATCGTGACGCCACTGCCGACTCCGTGTCCTGAATGCACCGAAGAAGGCAGCGACGCACCGCGACCCTGGTCTCACTGACGACGCCATCTGACGCCGCCACCGAGCCACTGCTCGCCCGTGACCTGAGGGCACTGCGCCGCTGCACTGAGCACCACAGCACACGACGCCTGCCGACGCCAGCGCTCCTGACTCCCAACAGAGAGATCGATCTGCAACGCGTGTGACTTCGAGGGCACCAACGACTCCTGCACCGACCTCCGGAACAGACCACTGCGGACACCGTGTTTTCGAAAGCTCAACGAGAGGTCGCCGACGCCCGGCATGTCTAGAAGGTAATGTTTGCGATTCTTCCCGACACCGTAGCTGGCCCGCGATGCTGCGGTCAGCCTGAACTGTTTGGATTTGTTTGCTCATGACGCCGTGATAGCCCCGGGCTAGATTTTTAAGCCATGTATTGTGGATTTCTATCGTTTTGGTCTTGTCTTAAATATATAAAAATATTGGATATTTTTCTAAACTGGTGTTGTCCTTTTGTAGTGCGTACACTGTATTACTGTTGGTTATGTGCAAATGCTTTACACACTGCCTCTAAGATAAGCTTGACTGCTCGTGCCAAGCTACCAAGGAGATGAGCAGGGGTTATTTTAGGAGTGTAACTCCCTTATCCTGAATAGGAAGAAGGGTCCCTATTTGGACAAAGGTGCAAGCCCTTGCCAACTAGAGACCCCCATTTCTAACACATACACATTGAGATTGTGGCGGATGTAGACATGGGTGGTGATCCTTTTGCAGTGTGTCTGGAGTTAGGCTAGTCCCCCCTTACGCAAGTTAAGCATAAGACGCTTTCTCAATCCACCCCATGGTGTGATGATAGATTCAGAACACTCAAGCAGGCGTGTTGGCGACAAGAGCAGATCTGGAGGAAAAATCAGGAAGAGCAAGAAAGTGATCTATAGGAATAGAATTGGGCAATATAAATTATCTGTGACGGAGTAGAAATCTACTTTCCGTACCCATGAAATTGAGAAAACTACCTCTACCAAATAACTCTTTAGAGTAGTTCATCAAATCTGCACCCCTCCGGGTGCTGGTGAGTCCAAAGACTCACAAAAAGTTTGCAACCAACTAGCTAATTTTGTTCGATCTAAAATTTTTGATATCTATGATGGCTTTAAAGTGCATAAATCCTCTAATCCTCATGCACAGGAACCCTCGGGTAGAGAAGCTAAACTAACACCCTCCCAAGATGTCTTGAGTTTAAGGACCAAGAGCCTAAATTACTGTTTCCATCCCTTACTCCTAAGACGTTGGAACAATACATCTTTAATACTAAATCTGGGTCGCCTCTGGAATCCTGTCCTGCAGCGATCCTACACACGGCTGCCAGCATTGTGGCTTAACCGCTCTCCAATTTGATGAATAAAATTCTACTTTCCGGGACGTATCCCCGGCGTTGGAAGGAGGGAGTGATCAGGCCCCTTCTAAAAAAAAAAATCTAAAAAAAATCCTAACTTGGACAGTAAGGTCTGTAAATGTGGTGTTCTATCTCGCTGCTCCCGTGTCCTGCTGAAATCCTTGACAAACATCTAACTATCCATCTGAAGGAATTTGCAGAACAAAGAAGCTACTAATTGGTATAAAGCCTCAACACTCATGCCCCCTCTCCCACTAAATGGTCAACTCCAAAGACCTCATTGAGCTAGTTTCTGAGCAAACCGTTCCCTACTGAAGACAAAGCAGATCTAGTCTGTCCACACGGCAATAAAAAGGACTTTTCAGCCAGAGTACAGCAAATACTCTGTCACCAGATAAAGAGAGCAAAACGATAGAGGTCTTAACAAGCAGGCTGCTGTTGGAGATTGTCCCGCAGTGGCGATTTGCCAACTCCATTGACCTGCTGTCTGAATATGACAGACCTCATTTGGATGAAATGGAGGAGCATAATAAGCACTTTTCTAAACCTTACAAAAAGCCAGGGAAAGAAATTGTCCTGGAGTCACTAATTTCATTGCTATCATCTGGTGCACCCTCAATGCCACTGATAGTTTCCCTCTGGCCCAAAAGAGATATCTTCTTCCACTGCCATGTTTGAACTAGAGTGTCTGGTTTACACCCTAATGTGCAGTAGCAGCTCATTGTTTTGTCCTTCAATTCCACACACTCCTTGGACCACAAATGGACTTTGTTAAAGAACCACACCAACACTACAAAATCCATGGGAGCGCTCCAAAAACATCCACAGACATCTGGGATTCTTCGCCAGCTGTGGAGGATTGCAGCAAAGACAGCAGACCAACCACAATCTTCGCAGCAACCCTTTCTGCAAGGTCAGTCATCCAAGCAGTACACCTCCATGACAACAGCTGTTAGAGGCCAGAGGCACCCAAACCAAGGACACCTCTGCCCTTAGCAGTGACTCACCACACATTCCCCTCTGACCACGCAACACCTATTCAGGGACGCATAATGGTATTTATATATATTCCACAGAGGAAGGATATAACCTCAGAGCAATGTGTGCTCTCAGTCACCACCCCTCCCTGGCTGTTGTCTAGAATTTCACACTACTCCACCCAGTATACCATCGTACTGGCATAACATCAGCCAAAACTACCAGTGACTGCTGCTAAAAGTAGTGGAAGTATACTCAAAATTGAAGCTTTTAAACCGGTTACACCAGATTAACGAGAACAAGGAATCCTAGTCCTTGTACTTCTAGCCACAAGAAAGATTGGATGTTGTGGCCAATGCTCAACTTCCAAGCACTCAATTAGTAGATCATGTCCAAGTGCTTTCAGTTGAAAATTTTCCAAGAATAATAATCCACATTTATAAAGCGCGAACAATCCCCCGTAAGGGTCTCTAGGCGCTGGGGGCCGTCGAAGATTAAGCAAGCTATTGCCCAGAGTCACATGGTGCTGGGCTAATCTGGCACTGGGGATCGAACCATGATCCCCAGAATCCGGAGTCAGTCGCCCGGGCTGCAGCGCCACACCTCTTCCAACTTCGTTTCTCTTCTCTTCGTCGGGGACTAGATGGCGACCTGCTATCGCAAGAATGCCGATTTCAACATCCCAGTCCACCAGCCTAATCAGTACCGCAAATTGATGGAAAGTGTAGTTCAATTCAAAGTACTCTCCTTTGAGGAACTATGCTGTTTACTAAATGCCTTGCTGCAATAGCAGTACTACTTCGACGCAGTGACATTCATGCATATCTGAAAGAAACACGTTAGTTAGATTCCTCACCTTAGAATATCCCCAGGCGTCAGACTGGATCCAGAAGATGTTTCGTCAGCAATACCCCTTGCGCGTCGCTAGGCGTCGTCTGCGGCTCCGCGTCCATCGTCGGCGTCGTGCGCCGGAATGACGTCGTCGGAGTACTTAGACGTCGCCCTCGCGCGCTGACGTCCGTTATTCTTTTTTCCGCGCCAGTAAGCGCAGATCCGGGAGAGCTACCCCTTTAGTCAATTTTTGACGAACTTTTTTGACTCTTTTTGGTCAATTCTCGACTCTGGTGCCGGTAGGATGCCTGGTTTCAAGGCCTGCGACGACTGTCACCGACTGATGTCGGTGACCGATCATCACCGCCGGTGCCTGTACTGCTCCTCGACCACGACGCGGCGTCGTGCTCCGACTGTATGGCCCTGACCTCGAAAGCTAGGCGGGAGCGGTCCCGCAAGGTTCTCGTGCTTCGCCACTCGGCTCCGCGTCGCTCTCGATCCCGGTCCAGGAGGAGGTCCACGGATCGGTCGCAGAGCCGCACTCGACATTGTCACTCATCTGGCTCGAAGTCTTCGGGTAAGTTGAGGCACTCCAAGAAGTCCAAGAAGCGACACCGCTCTTCGGACTCCCCTCACCGGTCGCGCGACTCGGCCGAGGGTCCGGGTGGTTCCACCTCCGCGGCTCCGCAGGAGCCGCGCAAGTACCCATACCCGACGGTCCCTGGGACTGACGCGACGCCGGCGGAGGTCAGTGCCATGAGGAACCTGGCCCCGCCGTCGACGCCCGCTGGCGCGCCTTAGGGGCCCCGCGGACTCGACTGGGCGACCTCGCATGCCGGCGGCTCCGGCCCCGGCACCGTTGGAGGCTCCGACGCAGTTGGAGGCTCCGGCCCCGACGCCACAGGTCCCCGAGGGCCCCAAGCCGGGGCCCCCCGTCGACGCCGGTCGACCTCGTTACGCCTCCGGCGCCGACACCGATACCACCCCCGACACCGGCTCCGGTCGACGTCGATCCCCGGTTCAGCCCCTGTCCGGTCCCGACACTGATGCGGCGCCGCCCGACGCCGCATCCGACGCCGCTAGAGACACACACTGTCTATCGACCGGCTCCGATCATTCCTCCTGTTTACCAGGAATCGGATGACGGGGGCGACTGGGAGGGGTCTGATGACCCTATGGCCCTTCAGAGCCAACTTGCTCAGGACTGAGCAGATGAACTGGGGGAGACCAGTGGGTTGGATACCTCACCAGACACTGGATTCATCTCTCCTCCGACTGTGGCTTCGGAGGAGGGTGCAGCCTTTTCTGTGGTGCTGCGCAAGGCGACCGAAGCCCTTGGGCTCGAGCTGCCTGCCGTGGCTGTGAGGACTAACATCCTCACTGAGGTGCTTCAGTCTGCCGCATGCTCCACTGAGCCTCTGCTGCCATTCAATGAGGCCCTCACTGACGTTCTGCAGGGCACCTGGTCCAAGCCCTCCACAGTCCCTCCTGTGGATAGGAACATTGCCAGGCGCCACCGCCCTGCTCCGGGCGACCCCAGTTTTCTGTCCCAACACCCCACCCCGAGAGTCTGGTTATCCAGGCCTCTACCTCCCAATCCTCCTTCCCGTCCGCTCCTCCGGACCGGGATTCCAAGAGACTGGAACAGTTTGGTAAGAAGCTGTTCTGTTCGCTCAGTTTGGGCCTGCGGTCTTTGAACACCGCCTGTCTCTTGGACCGTTATTCCCACTCTCTGTGGGATGCGGTGGAGGACGTGCTGCCACTGTGCCCGGAGGAGGCCCGGGCTCGGCTTTCCTCGGCCCTGGCCGATGGGAGAGATGCAGCGCGCCATGCAATCCAATGTGGGCTTGACACTACGGACTCGCTGGGTAGGGAGAGTTCTACCACGGTGGCGCTTCGACGTCACGCCTGGCTGCGGTCCACGTCCTTTTCAGGGGATGTCCAGAGCACCCTCATGGACATGCCTTTTGATGGCGCTCGCCTTTTTGGTGACAAAGCGGACAGTGCGCTGGCTAGCTTCAAGGACTCACGGGCTACGGCCACGTCCTTGGGCCTCTCGGCCCCACGGCCACAAACTTCCGCTTTTCGCTCCTTTCGTGGCCAAGGAAGGGGCTCCTCCTCACGTCCGCCTAGCCACCGGCCGCAGAACCAACCTGCACGCGGTCGCGGACGTGGTTTCCGCCGAGGAGGTACTGGAGGACGACGCGGTCAGTCCACATCCACCCCGGCAGCATCCGCCTCAAAGCCTTCCTAGTCCGAGCTTTCAGGCCCATTCCACGCCAGTGGGCGGCAGAGTTTGCCATCACCTGCTCCACTGGCGGTCCATCACATCGGACAGGTGGGTGCTGCAAATCGTCCGAAGGGGCTAATCCCTCCCCTTCGAGACGACCCCTCCAGCCATGCCACCGCAGCACCACCGTATCTCGGGGGGATCATTTGAATCTTCTCCACGAGGAAGTTTCGGCCCTCTTGGCCAAGGGGGCCGTCGAGCGCGTTCCGAGCCCAGAAGTAGGTCGTGGTTGTTATTCCCACTACTTTCTGGTTCCCAAGAAGGCCAAAGGGGGCCTACGCCCTATCTTGGACCTCCGGAACGTCAATGCCTTCCTCCGGAAGGAACAGTTCAAAATGTTAACTTTGGCTCAGGTTCTAGCTGCCCTCGACCCTGGAGACTGGATGGTAGCGTTGGACTTGCAGGACGCATATTTCCACATCCCCGTCCTGCCGGCCCACCGGCGTTACCTGCGGTTCACGGTGGGTCAGGAGCACTTTCAGTTTACCGTGCTCCCCTTCGGCCTTACCAGTGCCCCTCGGGTGTTCACGAAAGTGATGGCGGTGGTCGCAGCTCATCTGCGCAGATCAGGGGTTCCAGTCTTCCCCTATCTCGACGACTGGTTGTTGAAGGCGGGCTCGCCCCAGACAGTCGTCTCCCACCTCCAGACTACGGCGGATCTCCTGCATTTGCTGGGGTTTTCCATCAATGTGCCGAAGTCACACCTGAGTCCCTCTCAGAAGCTCCTTTTCATTGGAGCGGTTCTCGATTCGGCGCAGTTCCGGGTTCATCCACCGGAACAGCGGGTCCGGGATATACAGGCCCTGATTCCCATCTTTCGGCCTCTATCCTGGGTTTCGGTCAGGCTAGTGTTGCGGCTTCTGGGGCTGATGGCCTCCTGCATCCTACTAGTGCATCACGCCAGGCGGCACATGCGGGCTCTGCAGTGGGACCTGAAGTTTCAGTGGGCCCCGCATCACGGCAACCTGTCCGACCATGTCTTGATCTCGGAGGGCACTGCACAGCAGTTGCAGTGGTGGCTCACGGACCGCGATTGGGTCGCGGGCAAGAGCCTCTCCCTACCCCTTCCGGAGCATGTCGTAGTGACGGATGCGTCCCTCCTGGGATGGGGTGGCCATATGGGAGAGGCGGAGATCAGAGGCCTCTGGTCTCCGGCGGAGTCTCGCCTTCACATCAACTTGTTGGAGCTGAGAGCGATCCGACTTGCACTGAAAGCCTTCCTTCCCTCTGTCCGAGGAAGTGTCGTGCAGGTGTTCATGGACAACACCACCGCCATGTGGTATTGCAACAAACAGGGCGGGGTGGGGTCGTGGACCCTTTGTCAGGAGGCTCTGCGCCTCTGGACATGGCTGGAACACCAGGGCATCACCCTGGTGGTTCAACATCTGGCGGGTTCTCTGAACGCCAGAGCAGACAAACTCAGCCGCCGGTGCATGATGGATCACGAATGGCGTCTGAACTCCGAGGTGGTGCAAGGTCTCTTTCAGCAGTGGGGAGAGCCTTGGTTATATCTATTCGCCACCGACGAGAACGCGCAATGTCAGCAGTTCTGCGCGTTGGAATTTCCAAGGCGGCACTCGCTCGGCGACGCTTTTCGTCGCAAGTGGAGTTGCGGTCTGTTGTACGCCTTTCCGCCTATACCACTTCTTCAGCACTCTGGGCAGAAGATCAAGCGCGACCGGGCCCAAGTCATCTTGGTGGCTCCGGATTGGGCACGAAGGTACTGGTATCCCGAGCTACTCAGTATGTTGACCAATCCTCCGATACGTCTGCCCCTTCGGGAGGATCTTCTGTCGCAGCAGCAGGGGACGGTCCTCCACCCGAACCTGTCCAGCCTCCACCTCCATGCGTGGAGATGGAGCGGCGGCAGTTGATGCCATTTGACTTGCCTCCTGAAGTCTGTGATATCATTCTGGCAGCTAGGCGTCCCTCCACAAAGACGGTATACGCCTGCCGGTGGAACAAATTTGTGGCATGGTGCACAGCAAAGGCTGTGGATCCCCTTTCCGCCCCTCTTTCTTCTTTCTTTGGCCCGGCAGGGCTCTGCCCTGGGCACCTTGAAAGGTTATCTTGCTGCTCTCTCTGCCTTCTTACGGCTTCCAGATCAGCCCTCTCTTTTCAAGTCCCCTGTAGTGTCACGCTTTCTTAAAGGCATTACTCACACGTTCCCTCCTGTCCCTTTCGTAATGCCTCAGTGGGACTTGAATCTTGTCTTGACATTCCTGATGTGCGCTCCCTTTGAGCCTCTTCATAATTGTCTTCTTCGTCTTCTAACTCTTAAGACTGCTTTCCTGGTCGCCATCACCTCGGCTAGACGGGTGAGTGAGCTCCAGGCTCTATCGTCCAAGCCTCCTTTTCTATCTGTTCATCCGGACAAGGTTGTCCTTCGGCCTCGTCCTTCCTTTCTACCGAAAGTGGTGACCCCCCTTTCATCTTGGGCAATCTGTCACCTTGCCCACCTTCTTTCCGCCTCCGCATCCTTCCAAAGAGGAAGAGCGGCTCCACCGTCTGGACCCAAAACGTGCGCTCTCCTTTTATTTGGACCGCACTAAACAGTTCCGGGTGGACGACCAGCTTTTCGTTGGCTACGTGGGTGCAAAGAAGGGAAAAGCTGTACACAAACTGACCATCTCCCGGTGGGTCGTTTTGTGTATAAAAATCTGTTATTCCTTGGCAAAAAAGGAACCGCCTGTTGGGCTGCGCGCCCATTCTACTCGGGCCACAGCGGCTACTACTGCTTTGGGACGGGGGGTCCCTTTGCAGGACATCTGTCAGGCGGCAACGTGGGCTTCGCTGCACACGTTTGCCAGGCATTATTGCCTGGACAGCCAAGTCCGGAGGGATGGCTTCTTTGGCCGTTCTGTCCTCCAGGACTTTCTGGTGTGATCTTGGTTCGCAGACCCACCACCGGGGTTGGTATTGCTTGGGTATCTATTCTAAGGTGAGGAATCTAACTAACGTGTTTCTTTCAGATGAACAAGTTACTTACCTTCGGTAGCGATGTATCTGTAAGAAACATTAGTTAGATTCCTCACCTACCCACCCATCCTCCCCGTTCTGCGAACTGACATCTAGGGTTAAGGCTATCCCTTTCAGGGCCCTAGAATTTTTTGGCACCAGTGTCGGTATCTTGCATGGCTCTGCGTTCCTGGCGCGGAAGGCTATGTACAAGAACTGACGTCAGCGCGCGAGGGCGGCGTCTAAGTACTCCGTCATTCCGGCGTACGACGCCGACGACGGACGCGGAGCCGCAGACGACGCCTAGCGACGCGCAAGGGGTATTGCTGACGAAAAATCTTCCGTATCCAGTCTGACGCCTGGGGATATTCTAAGGTGAGGAATCTAACTAACTAATGTTTCTTACAGATACATCGTTACCGAAGGTAAGTAACTTGTTCTTCAATACCTAGAAGATTATTTGGTAAAGAGTAACAGCCAAATGGAATGCCTCGCTCTCACCCAACCACCAATCTCACTCCTCCACACATTGAGATCCAAAGACCATACCGAAAATCTCATCTTTGCTTCTAGTAGACGCAAGCCTTCTTGAGTGTCACACTCATTACTGTGACTTGCAGAGCCTAACCTGGCAATTAATGTGATGGTGTTTCAAAGTCTGTTTTCCTTGCAAATGTGCCCTCTGAGTGTGCCCTCTGAGTGTGCCTTTCAACACACTGGTCACAAGCAACTAGTCAGTGGGAAGGTCTAGTGTTCGTGGGGCCCAGTATTCTGAACAAACTGCAGTGCTCTTAACAACAAAAACGTGTTCCTGGGCAAGAAGTTGCTCAACATGCCGCAACAAGTGACAATGCAAAGATATGTATTGCCGACTCCAGTGGGTCTAGTCTGACCGCTTTGATGCATTGCATGGCTATTTATACAGTTAACGGTTGATATGCACAAGTAATTTGTTGTTCCCGGAATTGCTTGACTGACTGCCCCATACTTGTTGCAATCTGATTTAGGTAGCTCTGTAACAACACTTGCTTAATTCTCTTTGACTACAATCCAACTTAGCTTGGTTGCAGACAATGTGGACTAACTGTACTTCACTTAAACTCAAAAAGATTTTAAAAGCGAAAGTGACCATCAACATAGACACCTCCCTTCTGTGGTGAGTAGCATACATGGGCCAGCTCCCTATCCAGGGCCAATGATCTAAGCAGCAATATTACTTGCACATTAGTGTACTAGAGCTGACATCATAATCCTTGCGTACTACTTACAAACAATTGTGGGGTGCACTCGCTGCAGTAGTCCATGCTAGTTGAGTCAATTTGGCACTAGGCCATACACTCTAGTTCGCCCTCCTAGCAGAACCACTCCTTGGAGTGGACATTGACTTTGCAGATTGCACCAATGCACCAACAAACACATGAATGGAAATACATTTTATGTGCTTTAATAGCTCCAAAAGGATGGTGGGAGAAGGGAGGGGGGGGGGGGGGCGGGCAGTGGTCGAATTGTTTACCCCATGAGAACTCAGAATACCAAAGCTTCACCTCCAGGAACCTGCAATCCATGGGCAATGTTCTAAGAATCAGCTGGTCAGGGATATTTGCGTTATGCTTGCCCCCTACTGCTCATACCATATGTAGTCAAGATGTGGATAGCACAAATGAGATTAATAGCTTGACTATGTCAACAGCCTATTCCTTGGTGCACCTGCATTCATCATACACAAAGCTTCTTCTCTGCTAAACCCAAGCGAACACATGACTCCAGTCCTGCAACCGCTCAACTGGATGTCTATAGTTAGAACAGCAATGTTCAAGGCACACTACATTGTCCATATAGCCTCTCAAAAAAAGGACCATGTTTGGGACAGAAAAGTCCCTCGCGTGGTGATGGACGTTCACCCCTGCCAGAGTGCCCCAACTTTAATGTCTGGATCCCGATGCTGGATCAGGAGTGTGTGCCATTTCATAGTTCTGTCTCATGGATTGCTGTCTTTTTTGACCGGGAGGGGCACCCAAAGCCCTACCCTCAAAATGGTGAAAGGCTACTGCCTTTACCAGGAGTTAAGTAGCACAAGCCTTTTGGTTGCAGCATATTGTGTAGTGATCAGTAGAAGTAAACCGTTCCCTTTTCCCTGTGTCACTGGAGTGAGGCCTACAGGGTCACTCATTTAAATTTCTTCTGCTGTGTGCTTTACTCCCCTTTGGCCTAATTCAGGTGTGGTGTGAAGTGCAACACAGTTTGTGTGTGGTACACGTGCTTGGGTGTCTGTGTTAACATCGGGGATAATGCAGTGCATGTATATTATATGCATGTGCTTGGTGCATGTGTGCCTGTGAATGAAACAATATATGAAGGATGTAATGCTGTGCTTTGTGTGCATGCTATATAAATGTGCTAGGTGTATTTGTGCCTGTGAAGAGCACAACACATGGAATACTCTGGGTTTCATTTTGGGAGACCTACTGAGTGGAGGAACATGAGGGGAGGAGGTAGGGGAATCCCCAGGCAGATTTGTGTATTGCTGCATTCATGTAAGCTGGGCGGGACAACATGGAGGCAGAGACAGACAAGCTCTTCAGTACACTTCAAAGGGTGCTGTTTGGTTCAGAGAGGTCACTGAGAAGAGGCCTCTGCACATCTCAGGAAGGAGATGGGGTTGATGAGAGAATGATAAAAAGGGCTGAGGCCCTTGGATAACCTTTTGCTTCACATCACTGTGTCTAACATTCAGGTGTGAACCACTGGTCTCCCCCATGGCCTGTGTTAGGCTATCGGATTTGTCACTCCTCCAGTGACAGCCCTCCTTTCTGGGGGAAGGGCAGGGCAGAGGAGAGACATTATAGAATTAAGTACTTGAATATATAACAGATATGGCCCACAATAATGCCGAAACCATAATACGCAGCGGTCCGCAACAAATTATAATGTATACCTCTTAAATTCACATAAGACATATCTGGTATGAGGTTTGTCCATCACCAGCACTGTACAGCCAAAAAAGAATCTTCACCAAATGAACAGGCATGGAATTACTGAAGAGATCTCTCACACATTGCTGGAGGACTTGAATAGTCCTTTCACTGCAGCTCTCAAATACCTATAAATGTTGATCCCTATAAATGTTGATCCCTTTACATCTCACAAAGAAAATCAGATATTGGATGATGACAAAAATGCTTATCCAAACAGATCTCCCCACTTCTGTCTTCCACCAAACATGCCTACTCAGGAATACAATACACAAATTCTCAGTTTCGACAAACCAGTGCAGTAACCAGCTCAGCAGACTACATCATGAAATGCCATGAAGGGGCCTGCGGAGCTGTTCTAAGCTGCCGGCATGCTGAAAACCGTAAAACGGCTTGGGTCTCATTTTATCATCCAACACCCTACTACACGCTGCGGTTCATAAGATAACTGCACCTCAGTGGTCATCAAACATGGGAACACTTGCTACATATATTTTTAAAAAAGACTACATTCTTCCAACCACACATCATACACGGTGTTACTCATGTTGGCAAGCGCTTCAGCACCCACATAGCGACAGTAAGCACTAGAAGTACTGCAGTGCAATAAGCCCGAGAACCATGGTACTTGTATTACTCCTGTAAATGTCCATCCGTCGTCATGAAGAGCTACAACTACTTCCAGATCTCCTCATGCAGTATCCGGGTCAGCTGCTCCACCTCAATATTAGGGCACTCACTGAATCTTAGTTTGGCTATCTACAGCTTTCTGAAGACAGCATGCAAATTCATAAAGAAGTCAAAGCCACAACAAGTGCGTTTTCACCATTGTCATAAACCATGGCATCTAAAAGCGTCTTGCAAAGACTAAGACTTCACTGGTTACATGTGGCACCTAACAGAAATTCAGAATTGGTCTACTTCTCCATAATGTTACACCTAGCCACTTAGATGCAAAACAGGATACACCAGTCCATCTTCTAAATCACCCTTCTAAAAGCCTTACGGATTGCATCAAGAGGGTTATTGTACCTCACAATTCCAGTCCCTTCATGGGACCTTTTATTGTCCTTACTTGACTTATGGGGCCTCCATTTGAGCTACTTCTGTCCACTGCAGTTCATTACTTGGAAAATGACCTTTCTCATTGCCATCCTTTCCTGCCAAAGGGTAAGTGAACTGCAAGTTTTGACAGGTTAGCAGCCGTTTATCCAGGTGCGCAAAGATCAGGTAGCCCTTAGGACACATCTTTCTTTTCAGACCAGTTGTCTCAACTTTCCACGTCAAGCTAGTGATTTACCCTCTTTTTTTCTCTAACACAGTCTATTGTAGAAGGCGCTTTACACACTTTAGTTGTAAGCCCTTATGTACTAGGTTGACCATTCTAAATGCTTTAAGGAAACCAAACTGCACTTTATTGCTTTTGGCCATTCTCATTTTGGAAATCCGTTCTCTAAAGTGAGCCTTGCCTGATGGATTAGCAAATGCATTCAAGTTTGTTATTCTTTACTTTACCTTGTTGTTCCAAAGCCAACCGCCCCTACAGCCTAGGGTACTTTCAGGTTCGAGGCATGTGGGCTGCTGAATTCATATCTGTGCATAGATCGCCGCCTAGTGTTGGGTCCGGATGATTGCACATTGTTCTGGAAGAGTCTTTGAAGTATCACAAGATAGGTGGCTCCTCCCCTGGACTACAGTGCGCATGGGCATCCTCTCCATCCTCAGATTGTTTTTTTCCGCCATTGGGTTCGGATGTGCTTATCTTAGCTCAAGTTAGGAAAACTTTATTTAAGGCAAAAAGCCTTTAGATATCGTCGGTATCGTTTGCGTTCAGTATCAATAGATTATTATACTTGTTTTCGAACTTATTCACCTTTATCGGATCGAGTTTCGGTCCGAACATCGATTGACGTTCGAAGATGGAATCGAGGACTCCCTTCAAAAGATGCCCTCTATGTCACGCAAAATATCCACACGTCGATGTCCATCCGGTGTGTAACAAATGTTTATCACCGGATCATGATGAGACCAAATGTATGGCCTGCGCCCGGTTCCGGTCGAAGAAGACCCTTCGGAATCGACGAGCGGCTCGATTGGAGGCCAAGAAATCGGCACCTAACCCGGTTAACATATTCAGTACCGAGGACGAAGAAGGCGAGAGCGTCGAAGAGGTAGACCACTCCGACGACGTTGTAGAGCAGGATGTTCAAGACCAATCGGACCCTGCTTCAGAGCATTACTCCCAATATGACGAAGATGAGGAGATCTTCAGGGAAGAAGACGTCGTCGACGTAGGAGACGACGAGGAGGCCCTTGGGGCCGAGGAAGATAGCTCAGGCGAGGAGCTAGGCCAATCCGTCGATGCGGAGGCCGAGGGAGATAGTCTTGATAAGGCTCAGGTCGAGGGATCGCCTGCGGGCCTTACCCAAGATCGGTCGGATCGTTCTACAGCCCCGCATAAAGGCCCAGCTTTGAACATTTCAAAAGAGCCAGAAATATCAAAAAAGACTGGAGTCGATTCCGTGAAATCGAAACCAATACCTGCACCGGTCAAATCGAAACCGAAAGTGCAACTGGTTCAGGTCGGATCGAAGGCATCGAAACCTTCCAATCCGTCGACACTAAAGAAGGACATCGGAGCCGACAAACCAAGGAAGGACTTCGGTACCGAGAAACCAAAAAAGGACTTCGGCACCGAGAAACAAAAGAAGGCCCTCGGTCCCGAGAAGCCGCAGAGGCCTATGGCACCGAAGGTTGGGGCACCAAAGACCAAGGTCAAGGTGGTTGATCCGACTACATCAACACCGAGGAGTGCTGAGCAGATCGAAGCCCCGAAGACAGGAAAGAAACCGGAGACCGCGTCGAGGCCTGTCTCCAAAGAGCCTGTCGGATCGAAAGCACCGCCGACATTCACGTTGCAACTGGTATCGAAGTCCCTAAAGCGCATCAGGGAACGGGACACTCTCGAACCGAAAACGGGTCCCGAACCAAAGAAGGTCGCCAAGGCTCACTCGGCGCCCGCACCGATCAAGTTTGGATTGCCACCACCGGGGACACCTAAGATGTTCGAACTTAGGAAGAGTATCGAACAACCACAAACAGTGTCGACAGGAAGGACAGATGTCGAAGACTCACAGGACCACTTTATCGACGTAGAGACTGGTAGACTGTTCCGCAAGCGGAAAATTGTCCCAGAAAAGACTTTGGAATCATACAAAATTCCCCTGAAAAATAAAATAGCGTCAGGTTCGACACCAGTGCTTGTGGAGCCTTACCAAACATATCATCAGGAACCACAATCCTTTTCTCCCGCACACTCTGAGGCGGATGCAGGAGAGGGCTATAATGAGGATACCACTTATCCTGGGGATATTGACCCTGATGAACAACAGCAAGACCAGGATCAAGCATGGGGAGACCCTAATGACCCAGGAGACCCACAAAATGCTCCTGACACTCATATTTATAATATAAAAACATCTCCCACTGAAGATACTGCTGCTTTTAACGCCCTCATTGAAAGAGCGGCGGCCAATCACGGAGTGGAACTTCATTCTGACTCGGTGGAAGAGGATTTCTTGGTGGACACGTTCTCAACATCAGAAAGAACAGTCAAGACTCTACCAATGCTAAAAGGGGTTATTAAACATGCTAAGGACATCTTTAAGGAGACAACCAGAGCACGGGTATTGAACCCAAGAATAGAAAAAAAATACAAACCAGCACCAGGGGACCCAATGTACATTAAGGGTCAATTGCCGTTGGACTCGATGGTAGTTTCTAATGCTCGCAAAAGAGCTAACTCGTAAACTACCGGTGATGCTCCTCCTCCAGACAAGGAGTCCAAAGTGCTAGAAACATCTGGAAAAAGGATAGCAGCACAAGCAGCAAACATCTGGCGCATTGCCAACACTCAGGCACTCCTGGCCAGATACGACAGGTCACACTACGATACCCTAGAAGCACTAATAGAACACCTACCAGATGACTACAAAGATGGAGCGGAGCTCCTCATCATAGAGGGAAAACTCATTACAAATGCGTCCATCAAATGCGCACTAGATGCAGCTGACACTGCAGCTAGGGCAATCAACACTAGTGTGATGTTAAGGAGGCACGCATGGTTGAATATCAGGTTTCAAACCTGAAATTCAAACTAATATCTTGAATCAACCAGTCAACCCAGACTTTTTATTTGGCCCCGAGGTTGATACTACACTAGAAAAGATTAAAAAGGACACTGAAACTGCAAAATCTATGGGGGCTCTACAGTCGCAGCAGTTTCGGAGTGGCTCCTTTCGTCGCCCCGGGAATAGAGGAGCAGCTAGAGGTCAGGGGTCCCAGCAGCAGTACAATAAAGGAGGTAACCAGAGTACCTATAATAAGACCAATAGGGGTGGATATCGTGGATCCAGCACCAAAGGCAGAGGATGAGGAAACAACAACACCAGGTCCTCCGCCAATAACAAACAGTGACGTCTTGTCACAGCCCCCCGACCACATAACACCAGTCGGGGGGAGACTCCAACAGTTCTTGACAGTCTGGAGATCCATCACCACAGTTAAATCAATGAGGACATTGTTCCATGTTGGCGGTGAAACAAAAATAGCGATCACCTGCTCAACACAAGTAGAAAGAGAAGAGAAAGTGTAGAGGGAGGGAGGGAGGTAGAAGGGAGATGAAAAGAGGCAGAGAGAAATTTCCCCAGTCTCAAGGATCCAATCCCGAAGGGGAGGACTCAATGTAGCCTCTAGTTAGCCCTCACACACCCCGAAGGATGTCTTGCTTCATCATTGGGCTTGTTGTTGCTACTCGTCGGGCCGGCGCTGCAATGCCCGACGGTCCCCCGAAGGGTCTCTTTATCGGAGGTCTTTTAAAGAGAAAAGCCGTAAGGTGAATGCGGGTATGTGGGCAAAAAAACAATAACCCTCCTCCCCGGCGCCTGTGGCGGCTGCAGCACTCAGACTTACTGTATAGCATGGTCATCACTTACTGTATCTACTCCATCACTGCCACAATGGCGAAAAACAATCTGAGGATGGAGAGGATGCCCATGCGCACTGTAGTCCAGGGGAGGAGCCACCTATCTCGTGATACTTCAAAGACTCTTCCAGGACAACAATGTGCAATCATCCGGACCCAACACTAGGCGGCGATCTATGCACAGATATGAATGTCAGCAGCCCTACATGCCAAGAACAGATGCATACTGGTAAGTAGCATATTCGCTCCTCATAAAGGGACCAATATGGCTTTCCTAGGCAACCTCCCACTTGCAGACTTCTTAACTGTCATTGTGTACTAGCCATATGTTCAGTTAGCATTACTTCGTGGACATTCATGCCTGACAAGAAGTTCACCCTGGACAAACTGCACTTTAAACATTGCTCCAAACGTCTACCCGCAGAACCTCGCATGGCTTCACTTTAGGGACATGGATACTGCTTTATAGTTGATGCATAGGATGTGATTTACAGCAGCACAAGCTGCAAAATGAAAATGTTGCTTACCTGTAGCAGTCAGTTTGCATCTTGTAGAATCACATGTGCCATACCAACTTCCCAGATGCAAGCACACGGTATGACATTTTACAATTGCAATTTTCCTAAATTCAGTTTTCTCTACACTATCAATAACTTTTCTGCTTCTCATCTATGCACCTACTTATCTGTCGGGTAAAAAACTCAATCTAAGGTGGAGTCTGTGTCCTGGTGTATTGTGAGTTTTGGTGAAGGTATTTCCGTGAAGCATCATGGTTCACCTTAAAACTGAAACTTCTTCGAAGAAAAACAACCTGCAATGTCTGAGCCCAGCACTTGATAGGTTTGTGCACAGCAGGCCGATCTACAGTACTACAAACCAGTTGTTGCTTGTAAGCGACTTTTTCCTTGCTGTACCATGCAACTTTCACTTGCTGCTCAAGAAGAAGATAAGGAGGCAAGACTTTATTGAAGGGCTTAGTATGACATCCAGGAAGGCTACATTTTGACTTGAAAGAGGTAATCTCTCAATGATACCTCTGTGATATCTCCTCAAACCTTACCTTGATTGTGACTGGTCAGATACTACAGTAGTGAACTCATAGAGGACACTTAAACATTGTTTTCTGAGAGTAATGTTATGCCTATTCGAACCACTCAAAAGTATCCCAAAGCCTCAGATATCTGTAACAGCAGTAGACTGTTCTTTGCTTAAAGGTACAATTTTTAGTTTCCCTTTAACGGTGAAGGCTACAATATGAGCGTGCCAGTCTATTTTGACAACCCAATCATTTGACTGTTTGTTTTTTTTCCTTAAGTAATGACCTTGTCTGGTCATTCATACGTTTTTGAGAATCGTTATGGATAATAAGTAGTAACTCAACCTTCACACCATCTGAAAATCCAGTATTAGTGTAGATGGTTCCTACAGTTTTAGCATCTGGGAGGATTGAACATTTCCAGTTACAAACACTCACTCGGTTATCTAATTTCATAATGGAATTAGTTTTTGGTAGGTGGCCTTTCTTAAGTAATAAAAAATACCAATGAGACCTTTCTTGGAGGACTGGTTAAGTAACCAATATTTTGTAACAAAGGTCTGTTAACTCTTCACAATAGATCCAGTCACATTCACAAAATAGGTATCCCTCGAACGAAAAAACGCATTTTATTATTCGCTGCAGTGGATGCCAACTTATGCGGGGATCAACACTAACACGCGTTAGGCCTATGCTTATCCATCAGAGTACTAAGGTGGTCTTTTAAAGCATGTTGCAATAGAAAGGACGACAATAAAACATCCATTCATCTGCCCCACCAAACATTTTATTTCCACATTTCTTTGAGAGGTGGTGGAGCATCTGCTGGCTCTGCTGTTGGAAACATCTCTGGCATCCTACCCATCAAGAAGCTGCCAGGGTAAATTCTTCTGGAAGGCTCTCCTATCTATGGTAGGCATTATTTTATTTTTTGGGTTTCAGAAGTGTATTTCTGGTGTTTGTGAATTAGTTCATTTTTAGTAATTGGACATTTCAATGGAAAATACCCAATTTTGTAAATCAAAAGCCAAACCACAAGCCAAGTTTCATTTATCGTAACAGTAGGTGGACTTTTTGTGAGTTGCAAGTTCATGGCCTGACCAAAGCAACTGAAGGTGTAATGTGGAATAGACAGTCCTAGAATAGGTAACATTAGATCCCAAATCAATTTAGACCAGTCAGCCTTAGGGTGGTCTTCCCCCAAATGTTTTTGGCATATTTAATATACTTGTTACTCCCTATTAAAGTGGTACCACATGTGCCCAAGGGCCTGTAAAATAAGTGCTACAAGTGTGTCTGCTGCACTTATTATGCCACGCACCCAAGTAGCCCTAGAAGCGTGCCTCAAGCTTGCCATTGCATTTCGACCTGGCAAAATAAACCTTTTACCAGGCCTAAACCTTTTTTTTTTTTTTTAACCCGTTCCATACTTCGGACGAGCAGGAGCCGTCAGACACAGAAGTGCTCATGTGCAACTGATGGCTCCTGCACATCCGATGCCATGGCACAGGGAATTCCTCTGGTGTGGGCACCAGAAGGACTCCGTTACCACACCTCCCCCCTCCCACCTCGGGAGCTGGGGAAGAGCTTCCTCCGCTCCCAAAACTGTATTTTTGGTTTTCATGAAATGACGATCAGCGCGCATGTTGCGCTGATGTAATTTCATAGAAACTGAAATGAGCTGATACTCATTTCTGGTTCGCTTTCTACGTGCTCATGGGTCTGTTTCAGCCCCTTGAGCACGTAGAAAGTCAGGAGAGGTATCATTGGAAAGGGGAAAATCTCCCCTTTCCAATGGTACCCCTCCCCAGTGGATCCCTGCTTAAGGATCCGGGGGGGAGCGGCCCCTTGGGCAAATGTCTTTGCTCCCCCCCCCCCCCCCCCCTCAAAATAATTGGGCACAATCAGTCTTTCTTCCCTCCCCTGGGGGGCAGTAGCCCCCAATCCAATCTGCCCCCCCCCCCCAAGCCTTTCCTGCATCCCTTTGAGGCAGTTGGGGACAATAGTCCCTAATCTGCCCACGTGGGGCAGAAAGCCTACTATGCTCCAGAGATTTTTTTAGTTTTTTTTATACGTAGGGGGTGGGGCTGCCGAGAATGGCCATGCTAATGCCCCTACCGACCAAAGAAGGCAGATCGGAGAAATAGCCCCCTATCTGCCCCCCCCCCCCCCCCGGGGGGGGGGGGGGGGCACAAAACCTACTAGGCACCAAGTATATGTTTATGGGCATGCCAGTGAGAAGCTCCATAGGCAAGGGTCGCTCCTTTTTTTTTAATTTTTTTATTTTGGGCGCACAGTTTGCCTGTTTCAGTGATATTTTTATTCTCATCTGCATACAAACGGTGGCAGAAAACCTCTATAAACCAGGGAGAATTTGTGTGTGTAAACTGGAGTTTGGCTGGCTGTCTGCGTGTACTGACCTTTGGCTGGAGTTTGGCTGACGGTCCGTGTTGACCGGCACTTGGCTAGTGCTGTGGGTGGATTTCCGCTTTGATGGTGTGTAGATTGGTACTTGCCTGGCGTGCGTGGAGTGGTGCATGCCTGGCAGTGTACCTGGACTGAGGCTTTGCTGTCTGTTTGAATGGATGGTTCTTGGCTGCAGGTCCGGACTGGCCATAGCAGGCACCAGACGTTTACCCGGTGGGCAGTAGAGGTGGGGCGGTTTTCTGGCTGTGTAGGTGGTTTTGTCACAGGGAGCCGATATCCCCAGCGTCAGGGCCGGTTAAGCAGCTATCTGCCAGGGCTGGCTGCTGTTGCCAGTCCGGCCCTGCTTGGCTGGAAGTGTGCGGGGATGGCTCTTGGCTGGCATAGTGATTGGGTGGAGCTTGGCTGGCATAGTGCATGGCTATTGCTTGACTGACTGTGCATTGATAGCATTTGGCTGGCGGTGTGTGTGGATGGCGCTTGGCTGGCGGTGTGCCTGGATGGTGCTTGGCTGGTGGTGTGTGGATGGTGATGTGCGTGTACGGTGGTGTGCGTGTACTGACTCTTGGCTGGCGGTGTGGTTTGCATGGATCCCCAGAATTTTCTTAGCCAGAATCCCTCGCAAATCTCAAATTTACTGATAGTCACGTTTTCCTCAATTTTCTGTGTCGGTAAGTTGTAGGAACACCACATGGGCACAAATTTCCTACTACCCAGCATTTCCCTTGGTCACCCGAGAAAAATGATACCTCACTTGTATGGGTGTTCAAAGTAGCGTCAGCCTTGCCCTTTCGGACCCGCTTTGGGCGCCCTCATTCTCTTCACGTTTTTGGCCCTTCCATGTCAGTCACTTGGCCCATCCACACAAATAACATATGATTTTTATCTGGAGACTGAGGGGTGATAAATTTGTGTCAGCCCAGTGATCCCACAACATTCGCACACAGAAATTTGAGAACATTTTTTTTTTCAGCTGAATTTGAGGTTTGCAGGGGATTCTGGGTAGGAAAAAGTTGGGGGATCTTCTCAAGCCATACCTCTCAACTCCACAGGGTGTCTAGTTTTCAGATGTAATGTGTTGGTAGGTTTTCTTAGATGCCCGCCTAGCCATGGTCCAAAAACCCAGGTTCCCCCCCTATGCAAAACTAGGTCTTTTTCTAATGGGTAATTTTGATGACTCTTCAATACATTTTGGGCCCCTGCCTGTCTCTGGTACCTGGCCCACCCACGCGAGTGACGTATTCTTTTTATCAGGAGACCTGGGTGAACGCTGGGTGATAAGAAATGTGTGTCCGCTCGGTGATCCCAAAACTTGCCTTCGCAGAATTGTGAGAAAAATTTGATGTCTTTAAATTGAATTTCAGGTTTGCAGGGAATTCGGGGTAGGAAAACGTTTGGGGTTCCACGCAAACCATACCTCGCAGGACTCTCCCAGGTGTCTAGTTTTCAGAAATGTGTGGGTTTACTGGTTTCCCAAGATGGCCGCCAAGTCCTCGGCCAGGAACCCAGGTGACCCCCCCCCCCACCCCCGCCTTGCAAAACCAGGTTGTTTTGTGATGGGCAATTTTGATGTCTCCTCAATAAGTTTTTGGCCCTTGGCCTGCGCACGGGAGTGAAGTACCATTTTTATGGGGAGAGCTGGGGGAATGCTGGGTGGCCCAGTGATTCCACAACTTTCCCACACAGATATTTGAGAAAAATGTGTTTTGTTTGAGCTAAATTTGAAGTTTGCAGGGGATTCTGGGTAGGAAATCGTTGGGGGGGTCACGCTAGCCATACCTTGCTGGACTCCCCCGGGTGTCTAGTTTTCAGTAATTGATGGGCTTGGTAGCTTCCCAAAATGGCCGCCAAGGCTGGGGCCAAAAACACAGGTGACGACCCCCTCCCCTTTGCAAAACCAGGTTGTTTTGTGTGTGATGGGTAATTTGGAGGTCTCCTCAATACGTTTTGGGCCCTTGCCGGTCACGGGTACTTGGCCCACCCACGCGAGTGAGGTAACATTTTTATCGGAAGACTTTGGGAAATGCGAGGTTGGTGGAATTTTGTGGATCCATGCAGATTCCAGGACTTTCAATCACAGAAATGTGAGGAATTGTTTTTGTTTTTTTTGTTTGTTTTTACAAAGTTTGACGTTGGCAAGGGATTGTGGGTAACAGAATCTGGTGAGAGCCACTCAAGACACCCCATCCTGGATTCCTCTGGGTGTCTAGTTTTCAAAAATGTATAGGTTTGCTAGTTTTCCCGAAGTGCCGGCTGAGCTAGGGTAAAAATCCACAGCTAGGCACTGTGCAAAAAAAGGGCCTGTTTTCACTGTAAAAATATGGTGTGTCCAAGTAGCATTTTTCAGCTGTTTCCTGTTGCGGGCACTAGGGCCTACCCACATAAGTGAGGTACCATTTTTATCAGGAGAATTGGGGGAACTCAAAATTGTAGACCATCTGTTATTACCTATTTACTTTCTATACATTTCTGCCTTTCTAATGTAAGACAATGTGAAAAAAGTAGTCACTTTGAAAAATGCCCTACAATTCAAAGGCTAGTATGGGTAACCACAATTTCGGAGATGTGCAAATAGCTACTGTTTATAAACTTTATATTTTCTTCCCATTTCAGAAATACATAGGTGTCTTTGATACCTATTTTTCACTCTTTATATTTTACCAAATTAATTGCTATATGCTCGATACACAATGAAAAAGCACTGCAAGACGCTGCTCAGTTATTGGCTCTGGGTTCCTCTGGTTCTTGGTGAACCTACCAGACCTATATATCCCCACAAGCAGAAGGGTCCAGTGGATGTAACAGTGTATTGCTTTCAAACATCTGTCATACTTAGAAGAAGTTACAGGTAAAAACGTTGGCAAATGGCTGTTTTTCAACTCATTTTCAATTTTTCTACCTTGAAGGGTCTACATAAATGACCCCTTACTGAAATCAGAATTTTGTCTACTTTTCAGAAATGTATAGCTTTCCGGGATCCATTATTGCTTTCACACCCATTTCTTCCACGAACTGGAAGGAGGTTGAAAGCACATAAAGTAGCAAAAATAGGATATGTCCCAGTAAAATGCCAAAACTTTGTAAAAAAAAAAAAATGGTTTCTGACAAAAGTCTGCTTGTCTCGGAAAGCTGTGAAGATGATTATTTCAACACCACAAACCCTTTGTTGATACTATTTACAGGGGAAAACCCAGACGCTTTCTTTGCAGCACTTTTTCCCCATTTTCCCCCCAAAACAAAATGTTACTGTATTTTGGCTAATTTCTGGGTCCCCTACAGGGGAATCCACAAACCCTGGGTACCTTTAAAATCCCCATGATGGACGAAAAGGGTGCAAATTTGGCGTGGATACCTTATGTGGACAAAAAGTTACAGGGGCCTAAGCGCACACTACCCCAAAAAGCCAAAAAACGGCTTAGCACAAGGGGGGAGGCCTAGCAGTGAAAGGGCTAATGCATATGTCAACCCTAGGGTAGTCCCTATACAGCCCAAAGGGTAGGGTACGGGGTATTTAAATAGTTGGACATGTACTTTTAAGTTTTGCATGTCCTGGTAGTGAAAAACTCCTATATTTGTTTTTCACTACTGTGAGGTCTACCTCTCTCCTAGGATAATATTGGGTTGCCTTATTACATTTAATAAGTGCTAACTTTTAAATGGGTACAGGTAAACAATTAATGTTTGGTGTCTGAGAAATTGTAATTAAAAATCTTCTTAAATGATGGAGTTGGATCTTCAGTTACAGTTTTGAAAGTGACACTTTTAGAAAGCTGCCATCTTCCTGTCCTATTTGATGCCTGCAGTCTGTTCCTGGATCACATGGCTATGTATAGTTGACAGTTGGGCTTTTATTCCTCCCAGACAGGCACACAATAGAGTGATTAGGGGTGTCTGGATGGGCCGTCAACTGGCAGGAAAGGGGCGGGGCAGAGCTGAGCACAGCTCCACATAAGTTGAATAGGCTGTGCCCTGCCTTCACACAAATGACTTGTCACCAATGTTTTGTTCATGCAGCCAGCTTTGACCCAGGACAAGGGAGGCTGAAAACTTCAAGGCCTTCATAGGGAATTCTCTCAACTTCTGCTTCAAAGAAGGCACCAGATATAAATTTTGAACGCTCAGTCCCAACACTTTAGTATACTCTTGGATCTTTGGATACTTTAGGAGGACTGCTTTGCTGCCAGAAGGACTGTTACTCAGCTAGTCTGCTGTATTGCTTTCTGAGAAGGGCCCTGCCCCCTTTATCCCAGGATTAAGGACCAGGCAGTTGGCCTCCTGTTTTGATCTAAAGGGACATATAACAAGCTTAAGAGGCCAGCTGCAACTGACCTGCTGCTCGACCTGCCTAAGCCCTGATGGTCTCTGCTGGAGTGATTTCCTAATCCCAAAGTGGTGCCCCTCGGGTCCTGGACCCTTGCTGTGGCCTCAGTTGAGCTCTCTTGAAGCTTTGGGCTCATTGCGATAGGGCTAGTTCACGTCAAGATCTTGCTGCCCGCCAACGCGAAGCTCTGGTGAATCAGACTCTGCTCCACAGCGACCGCCAAAGACTCCCAGCAGTGTGAGATCTGCACCTGTAACTACAGCGAAAGCATGCGATGACCGCCAACGTAAACCTCCATCACGACTGCCCAGGACGCCTGACAGAATCTTCATTCTACAGCCACGACTGTGTGCGACACTTGGTCTGCTCTTCACGCTACATCGACCATCTGTAACGCTTGCTCTGCTTCTTGTGGCCCCTTCCACCATGGACGGAACTCTTTGCACTGGACTTAGAAGGAACTAACCTTGTGCCTGTATATGATCTGCGCTCCATTGCTGTCAGCCTGAACTTGTGACTTTCACCCGGTCTCACATGACTAGATAATCGTGAGCGGAGCATTGTGCTTTTAGTTGCTTTATTTACCTGTAACGTCTGGTTCTACTGATCAGGTGTTTGTCATTTTAGTGTCATTCTATATATAAAATGTATCTGTGATTGTCATTTTAGTGTCATTCTCTATATAAAAAATGTATCTGTGATTGTCATTTTAGTGTCATTCTATATATAAAATATTTTTGTTTTTCTACATTGGTGAGGGGATTTCTTCTGTTATGTTTTTAAGCCAAAAGGTTGCTTGTTTATAAATAGGATTTGGAGTAGGTAGATGTTTGTTTTCACAATCATTGCTGAAAGATTTGTGCAACTTCCATGCCCACTTTACATTTGAAAACTGTCACTTAATATACATTATTTTTGTAAAAATCACTAATACGGATTGATAACTTATTTAAAATATGTATTTTGCAAAATTGCCTTCAACTTGTTCAGTCCTCAGTCTTTTTTCTCCTCCTTTTAAGATGCAGTGCTTTTGATTCGAAATATGATGAATTTAGGGGATATTTTAACGCTTTTAGGTCTGGCTGCTGAAGCTGTAAGTATATAGGTCTTTTGTAATTAGTTTAAAAAAGAAGAAAAAAACGGAGACCAAAGAGTGCATTTTGGGTCAGCCCCTTTTAGCCTTTGGCTTTATCAAGGCCTGCCATTACTTGTTTGATCAATGTCATGGCAGTGGCAATTTTATGGATGATTTTGTCTGTTTGCATTAGGCTTTGGTGATCAGGCATCAAGTAGTCATTTCGATAGAATACAGATGCAACATGCCATGACTTTGTAGTTGAGAGCCATTTTATTTTGTTTAATGTGTTTGTGTTGCCTACTCTAAGTTTTAATTGCATGTGCCAGGAATTTTTTGTTTAGGTAGTGGTTGCTGTTTAAATGGTATAGCCGGTGTAAAAATTGTGCTTTACACTCTACACTTTGACCATCCCAATGAGACGCGTTTACTGAAACAGACAGAGCATCACATAAAGTGGATGAAATGTTTGCATGCCTCGGGTTTTTACTAACCAAAGCACAACTCATCAGGGGAGGCGCAGGAGGGCAGTGTGGTATCTGCGGAAAGCTACATTGTGTTCCAGAAGTATGGCTACTGCTGAATAAATTATTCCTGCAGATTCCTCAATTTATGACCGAGTCCCAAAGCAATGCCCTTTTGGACGGTCAGTGTCCCCCGTCAGGATGAACCTTAATGGTCCAACCATTAATAATAATTAATGGCCAATAGTTTAGCGGACATTAATAGTTTGTTGTGGCTATCAAGTGTGAGGGTGGTGTTTCTGCCCTTTGCGCCTTGCCCAATGTCAGGGACTATTCCCTTATATTTATATGGAGGGGAGAATACTGCTATTCAATATTGCCCAAGCATGAGGGTGGGGAGATATTTATCACCCCATCTTGCCAATGGGAGACCGGTCTTTGGTAGTTAGTAGCCAATCTATTGTGAAGGGTATTTGTTCTACCCCCCTTTACTCCTCCTCGTACATGCCCAAGGAAATCTACTATTTTCTACCCTCCGACCGTGAGCTGGCAGGGCGGTATTTTGTATAACACTCCACCTGAAGGGACTGGCCGCCTGATGGGCTAATATCCGGCCATAAAAAAAAGTACCAGATTGAAATTCCTTTGGTTCAAAATTATACATGGAATGGAACAGATTAAATGCACGTCTCAAAAGGCAGATATTGTATGTGTATGATTGTCATCCTACCATCCACACTGTTCTAGAAAATAAACATATTTGCTCTTAAAATGTTTGATAATGGCAAAAATATTCAGTCCGATATATTGGAAAGTACATCTGGGCCAAAAATGGAGGTGGGACTAACTGAATTGGCTAACCTTGTGGATAAAATAAAGTATTGCATTATAGAAGAGATAAAACTTGCAACAGTTATGCAAATAACAGAAAATATTGTTGATTTTACTCTTTTCTATCTGGTACCTCACTGTGCATCTCAGAATTCTTTCTAATTGTCTCATGATGCAATGTTGTAACAAGTATTAGGAGATTGAATTAAGCATACTTGTTGTATCCTGCCAATATATAGATATATCATTAAATATCCATATATTATTTTTTTTAATTTTAAATAGAACTCTTCTTCCATTAGAGGAAGAGGTGCACAAACTGACCAAATCACCATTTATTCAAGGATGCAAGTGTTTAGTTTCCCTGAAAGAAAAACGCCGTTAAATAACGTGCAGGGCTGGAAAACAGAAACCGCCAACTCTGTACTTTTTCACAACACTGTCACTTGTTTAGTCATTCACATTATTCTTAAGTAATTTTTGTGACAGGCTAGGTGTTTGTACTATTTCAATATATCCTTTCTTTTGTCTTATTCTAGGTACTTGTACCTACTGTTTTCGGATGACGACCTTCTTCCATTGGAGCATTGGATCTTTAACACAGAGGCACATCCTTTACCAGTAATCTACAAAAACAGCAAGATGAAAGAGCAGTCCAAATGAAAAAAACTATTTTCAATGATGATTCACTGCATTCCTTTCAGATTTATTTTCCAGTATCTGACCACATGATTCAGTTTTATGCCAGTCCGTAGTTATTCTTAATTTGTAGACCAACTGTTTTGCAGTCTATTACATTTAATCTCTAAATATTTTTGAATGACATAAATTATTTTCATATGACTTGACTTTTCTGTTATTTCATCTCGCCATCTGAGCCACATTTATTTAGAAATTTGACTTTTTAATACTTTTTTAGGCTGCTGTGCCTCCTTTGCCAAATTGTTTAGCTGGGCGGCACATTATTAAGCCCCTTATTGTTTTTTGTCAGACTGCAAAAAAATCCTTCTCCTCCATGAGGAGATGTCTGCTTTAAGCTGTAATATTTTGCCATGTTGCAAAAAGCCATAATAAATTTAGTATAAAGATTTTCTTTACTTTACAGTGTGATGTTATGCTGGTTTGTCGGTAGCTCATCAGAGACAAACTGTACAACTGTGACAGCCTTTTTGTATGCGGGTTTATCCATCTTCCTTAAATGTCTCAAAGATTAATTAACCATGAAGGAAGCATAGGAATACTTCTTTATTGAACTACATCCATTTAATGTATTCATTTGGTTTCTAGTAGCATTACACTTTCAAAATTAATATATTTCAAGAGTGAAACCTAATTTGGAAAAAACTAATTTTGTGCAAAGTTTGTATTGTATGTGCTGATGGGTTGTAGTTCCTTCCCTTCCAAGAATAGCCAAGTTCAACAGACAATCTGAAGTGCGCAAATATAATGTAATTGTTTAGTATTGTTAAAGAACTGTATAATATTGAAAAGGGAATTCTGTATGTCTTTACAAACCATGCTGAACTTATTATAATAGTCTAAAACATTTTTAGACTTCTGGGTAGGTGTGAGACACGTCGGGTATTTGATAAATTTATTTTTGTATTTCACTTTTTTTCTTTTGTTTTTTTAGGGTTTGATTGTCGACTTGTTTGACATTTTTAATTAAATCCTTACAGCATCGCCTCTGGCTACGTAATGTTGACTGGGCCAAAATTAACAGTCAGAGACCAAATTTAGTCAGTTTTCCATAGTATATTTGTCTTTAACTCTAATTTAAGTTGGTCGAGTGCTGCTTAATCAGTTTAATTGTAATGAAGGTAATACCGCCAGGCCTGACAAACTGGACTTCTAAGATGTTCAAGTGCCTAGGGCCTTTCCTTCAATTGTAGAACATCACGTAGCAGGGTCTCAAATTTTATAGTACTAGGAGACCTGAATCTTCATTTCAATAATCCCTCAGATACCACTGCCACAGAATTAACTAAAGATCTTGCGGCATGTGAACTGAATTTGATAGTCTCACACCCTACCCACTCTAAAGGGAACCTTTTAGACCCCATATTTTCCAATATTGTGGACTTAACATCAGCTGAGCCTTATCCCACCCCCTGGACAGATCATATGGTCATCCCCTTCATATGGAATACGCCCACACCCGGTCCAACAGAACCGTCCAGAAAAACTCTGAGTAGGCGGTGGACGAAATTAAAAATGAACGAATGGGCAGAGGCACTGAATATAAGCGAGCCTCAGGTTAATCAGGACATTGACAGGGCTAATGTGGACTTTAACCAATGGATTGAATCATCATTGGATAGGGTGCTCCCTAAAACAAACATCTCTAAAAAGAAAGCCTCCACTAAACAACCTTGGTTCACTTCTGAGCTAAGGCTCCTAAAACAAGAATGTAAACGGTTAGAGAGACAGTGGAGAAAACACTTTGTGGAAGAGAAAAAAACTAAATACAAACTCTCTCTAAAAAAATATAAATCTGCTCTTAACGTGGCCAAATCCATCTTTTATGCAGAAAAAATAGAGATCTCAGCCAATGCCCCAAGAGAGATGTTCAAGATAGCTAAATCCCTGTTAAAAGCCCCCGACCCGCCATCCTCATTACTCTGCACGGAGGAGGCTGATGCTCACTGCATCAATCTGGCGAATTTCTTTGCTGAAAAAATTCAAAAGATCCTTCTGTTCCTCCCCCCTCTACCTCCTGAAGAACCTATCCTCCCTTTGCCAGATGATACAGATATTACTCTGCCTTGCCTCCCTTCCTTTTCCCCCCTCAGTACTGAATTGTTGCCCACGCTTTTCAACTCTGTAAAAAGCGGCTCCCCGCTAGATCCTGCCCCTATGAATATTTTAAAGTTAGCCTTATCCAACATCAGTACATACATTATCCATCTAGTTAACACCTCACTGGAATTAGGAAGGGTACCCCAAGACTGGAAACTGGCAATGGTTAAGGCCCTGTTAAAAAAGCCTCATCTCGACCCCCAGGACTTCTCCAATTATCGTCCCATTTCCCTGCTCCCCGGCATCAGTAAACTCGCAGAGAAATGGGTAAATAAACAACTAGCATCCTTTCTGGAGACCCATAACCTGCTCCACCCAACTCAAACTGGGTTTCGGAAAGGACAGGGCACGGAGACGGCACTGCTGAGGGTGGTAGAGGACTCCAGGAGGATTCTGGACGCAGGTGGCAGCGCGGCCATTATCCTCCTGGACCTCAGTGCCGCCTTCGACACGGTGAACCACCGTGTCCTCCTGTCTCGTCTTAAAAAACTGGGCGTCAAAGACAGGGCACTCATGTGGTTGGAGTCCTTTCTTGGTGACAGATCCTTTAAGGTCTTTACAGAAAATAGCTGCTCTCCAGCAATGCCATTACAGTGTGGGGTGCCACAGGGCTCCTCCCTTAGCCCCACACTGTTTAATGTTTATATGGCGCCCCTGGCAGAAGTAGTTGCCCCTTTTGGGATCCAACTGGTAAGCTATGCTGACGACACCCAGCTAGTTGTTTCTCTCAATCAGTTGGAATCCTCCCCCTCCAGGCTCTGTCATTGCCTGGAAGCAGTAGCAAACTGGATGGACCTGTCCCATCTGAAATTGAATGGAGGTAAAACGGAGCTGATGCTTCTAGGAAAACGAGCCACATTTGACAACTCGATATATTGGCCCTCCTGTATGGGTCCAGGACCCACTCCAAAGACCGAGATAAAGAGTCTCGGCTTTTGGTTGGATGCCGAGTTGTCATTTAAGACCCAGGCAAGGAAAACAGTAGCCACTTGCTTCGGACTGCTGAAAACAATCCGGAAAATCCTTCCTCAGTTACCCGAGGCAGCAAAGGAAACCATTGTCCGGTCCCTTGTTATATCCAGGTTGGATTATGGGAATGCGCTCTATCTTGGAGCCCCCGTGTCGGTTATACGACAACTTCAGGTTGTCCAGAATTCCGCAGCACGGCTACTCACGGGCACCAGCCATCGTACCTCAGCCAGGCCCGCACTTTGCACCTTGCATTGGCTCCCCATAAAGGAGCGAATCTATTTTAAGACCCTCTGCACGGTCCATAAAACACTCTATGGGAGTGGCCCCCCCATTCTAGATGATATGATCAGACCTTACAATCCTACCAGGAATCTTCGCTCGAACCAACAAAATCTGCTGACAGTTCCTAGGATCAGCAGATCCCGCACAGGAGGTCGCCTGTTCTCGCACAACGCGGCTGGGCTGTGGAATGCTCTTCCCCCACCTCTCCGCCAAGAGCCTAACCTCCCTGTCTTTCGAAAAAAGTTAAAAACTCTTCTGTTTCCAAACAACTAGTTAAAATAGCTCTAGATTCCCAATCCTTCTCTGCTTGGTTAGTCTTAAGCGCTGGGATGCTCCCGAGTAGCCATGCGCTATAGAAGAGCCTTTTAATAATAATAATAATAATAATCACCAGGAGTTAACTGAGCAGCAAGACTAACAAAATGTTTTTTGCAGTCCATGTCTTCCAACCTTTTTGGACTTATTTCACACAGATCACTCCTTTCCCTTTCAAAATGTCATGTTGATGGGCATGGCGAGGCAATTACTTCCCAGGAAAGGTTTTCAAATGTATGCATTGAATTTTATGGCCCACCTTGACAAGCTCAAGTTGGATGAAGTTCACGCCCTGGCATCCACTTTGTATCCAAAGGCTTGTGTGTGTGGAGTGAGTTGCCCTAAATCTATCATTTAGTGGATCTTAAAGTATAGGCATATTTTATCCCCGTCCTAAATGGCTGTGAAAATGGAAGAGTATTGCAGAACAATATGAAATTGGTCAGTGCGGCAGCAATTAGAATTTGTTCATTTGCAATAATGCAGTGCTTCAGCCTTGAGTACACGTAGTGTGGAAATATGCAATATGATGAAGCAGTGCTAGTGAGTTCATATCTGATTGGAGGTTTAATTACACCTGCGATAAGTATCCTTCTGCATTTTGTTTTATGATCTGTTATTTGCCAAAGATGCAATCCTGCTTCCTTAGATCCATCATCTGGGTGAGCTCTTCCAGCTCCCAGTCACAAAATGATCACAATTTGTGGAGATTAAGCTTTCAAAGTTAATGTTTTATTTTTGCCTGGAGAAACAGCCTAATGGTAAAGAAAAGTAAAAGGCAGTGTCTAAAATGTGTGTTTTGGGGGAAAAAAAAATTGTTTTCATTTCCTTGCACTTTTGAAATATTTCTGTTGGTGTTTAGATTCCACTGAGTGCTTAAACTTTGTGGTGTTAGAATTTGACTCCTCAGATAAAATATTTGGCATTTAGATTACCCTTAGGATTTTAATTTTAGTGTTTTTTTTTAATTTGCTGTATTATGATTTCCACTAATAGCGCAGGAAGAGGAGTTGAAGAGTAAAGCACCACTAATTACATACATATTTAAATGTGCTAGACAAAAATTGTTAGTAAGAAAATATACCTGGTCTGATTAACTTCTTGACTTTATCAAAATGTTTTCACCTGACCTTACATGTGGAATCTTATGTGATGGCTTCAGTGTCTAATACACGTGCCAACACAGCAACTGTAAACACCAGCTAGTATAAAGAATATATAGTAGATCACAGAAAAACTGGACAAGACAGTGGAACCCAAAACAGAGGATCGCACCTATCCGCAGTCTCCCAGAAGTCTTCAACTAGCGATGAGAGCCAAATATCTGGCCATGTGCACACACTCCAAGCACCCACTGCCAAGATGCGGTTTAAAAAATGGACTAAACAAATTCTAACATAATTGAGAGGAGCACCGTATAAAATTTCGATGAAAGATGTCCCCAAGTCAAAATGACCAATCATTTCATGATAATTTTCACGATGTGTTCAATACTTCTTTTATTGTTAATCAAATTCATATTAAAACTGTAAATACAGTCCACACCAGCCAACGCGTTTCGTCCAAAACATTGGACTTCAGGGCAATGATCCAATTGGAGAGGAACCAATGAGATCCCATTTTCCAGCTGTAAGTTTCTTGGATATGTTCTGCACAGTTCCAATGTCGTAGCCCTATCCCTAGAGTTTTTTCCAGACATACGTGTCTGTCAGTGAGAAAGGTCATCCCGACTGATCGCGTTGAGGCTTTCTGTGGCTAGCGGCACTGATTTCTGGTGCTTGACTCATAAGGGCTTAATTGACCTGCGTCCGACACGACTTGGAAACCCTGGGATTGGACCTACAGGGACCACCCATTAATTTCTTTCTCACTGACTGACACGAGTATGTCTTGACAAACCTCTAGGGATAGGGTTACAACATTGGAACTGTGTGGAACATACCCTTTCCAGCTGTAAGTTTCTTGGATATCTCATTGGTTCCACCAGAGGTGCAACTAGAGTCAAATTTCGGGGGGTGGGGGGGGGCTAAGAAAAAATTTCAGGGGGGGCTGTTTCTTCAAGCAAACGGCAGAGTGGAGCTGCAGGGGTGAAAACCATCAAAGCCTTGTTAACAAGCAAAAGGTATTTTAAAGACCTGTGAAGTACTCTAGTGCGGCTGTGTGTGTGCCCAGGAAGCCGTCTCATCCCGGGCAGCCAAACACGACAGGGGGGGGGGGGGCTGAAGCCCTTTGAGTCCAATGGGTGTTGCGCGCCGGGGTTCCACTCTAATTGGATCATTGCCCACAAGAAGTCCAATGTTTGGGACAAAACACGTTGGCTGTTGACTGTATTTACAGTTTTAATATGAATTTGATCGAACAATAAAGGAAGAATTGAACCCATCAGTGAAAATTATCATGAAATGATTGGTCATTTTGACTTAGTGATATCTTTCATCTAAATTTTATATGGTGCACCTCTCAATTATGTAGTATATCACCTTCACCAGCTCAGGAGGTAATTTTACAAAACTTATTTGAAGAATTAAGGTAAAATCTTAATGAGTTAAGAGTATGTAATGTTATAAAAATACACTATCAGGCTCACTAATTTGAGAGAACTTTGCATAAATATTTGATAGATTAATACAAACTTTTAAATGGGGAACTTAGTCGGTAGTAACAGTACTACTAAATATCTGTTAGAAAATCGAAATAGTCATACCTGTTAGTGCATTTCTAAAAATAATTAGTGTGTAATATATGTAGCTGTTCTTATTGATGCTGTTTAAAATACAGTACTATAAAGGACTGGAAGGCTGCTTAATTCAGGTCTCTGCTTTTCCACATCCCGAAATATTGGCAAGTAATAAACTGAAAAAACACATCAAAAGATACGTTTTTTAGGAATTCTAGTTCTCATCAGAAGGGACATGGATTATAACAAATATATCTCAGAGTGAAAGAGCTCCAGGAGAAATATTCTAAATGAGATCGCCTCAATCATTATCAAGAGAACTACATGACTCACACAAGCCAGTCTGTCTTTCTTGTTTCATTGGGATACCACTTTTTATCTTGATTTTAAAATTGTTTTCCATATTAAGGATCTCACCAAGACCCGTATCCGATACAAAACAGAGCAGTGTGCATATTTTTCACAAAGCTTTTTTTAACATATCGTGCATATACTAACACTAAGTCCATGAGTTGTTAAATGAGCTTTAAAAAATAAATATGAGATACACAACTTTATTCTGCAATACCGGTTGGTGTTGACTGTAGTGTGTGCACTTACTTATGAAGTTGCCGTGTTAGTGCATACTCTGGGCACAGTACATAATCTTGAAATAACAGGCACAAATCTTATATGTGCCGGTATAAGGTGAAGAACAAATATTCATGCTATTTCACATAATTTTCCTAACCTATCCTGTCTGTAGAACCAGTGCTTAATACAAGTTGGGGGTTACATTTGTGTTACAGGATCCATGTTGTCTTTGCATCGTTTTATTCGTTTTTACCGGCACCAGAAATGCGTCAATTAGTCTATTTATGATTAAAGATCAGTTGTAAACTAAGTGCAATTTAGCTTCTCAGATAATCATTTTTAACCAGCACTAATTTCTGTATGTCATTTCAGCCATACAAGAACCAGTCACTTGCATCTTGGAATGTGTGTTTGGGCATGCTGCTCAAAAGCATATTCATTGGCCATTACGTTGTAGTTTCCTTTACAAATTAGATTGCTTTGTGTGGGCCATTGTTAAAATTACCAGCTGCAGAATAATTGGATGCATTTTTTAATCATCCGCCTTATGGCGCAACTACTGGCTGCCATTAAATTGCAAAGAAAGATCCGAACTTCCGGTTTTGTGGGGAGGGTGAAGGGAGAGGGAAGTTTTATTGATCCTGATTCAGCTTAATGAATTAGGGAATTCATGAACATAACAGCTGCATATTTCAAATGTCCACTTCACTTTTACTAGACAGATCTCCTTATTTTACCTGCATGTTTTGCATTTGATTCATCCGTAACTGCTTAGTAAGCATTTTGTAGCACTGTGTACAGCTGTTCGTTCTGCTATTGAAAGAATGGGCATAAAGCAGTTGGGATTTTTTTTACCCCCGCACGTGTTGAACTGCTTTAATCAAATATCACACAATATTGCAGCAAATATAGATTTTACCATGATATGAGCATTGATTTTATCGAATTAGCACATTCAGCGTATGGTTTATATACACACACTTTAATAAAGCCACTGTTAGTGCTCCTCTGTGCATCCTGTCAATAAGCTGTCAACAAAACTCCTGTTAAGATCTTCCGAATTTCTTTCTGTGACATCTAGAAGGGCTTTCAATAGATTGTAATGTCATTTGACCCAACCCATAGCTACTTTGAGGACGATTGTTGTGATTTTTCTGCTGTCCACTTAGCAGCATTACAGTATCAAATCTACTATGACAACTTTTTCCAGTAATCTTAGCAGGGCACTTTGCAATGTAGCCCGTTGTCGGATAGGTATGACTTTTCTCTATTGGATGTTTTAATGAAAGGATTACCAAATTGCATTTTGCTAGTTAGGCCCTTGCGCAAACCTGAAAAAGTGGTTTTGATAAAATTAGTGGCTTCTCTGGCTTCTATGTGCAGTAATGTGACCTACAATGCAAAGATATTTATAAAAATAATTAGTGAGGTCTGCCCAAACGCACGTACAGTTCTAGTTTGGGTAAAACTGCAGACCTCCAAGATCCTACATATAGGACATATTTTGGATTAAAATAAGCTAATACTAGTTGAAACAAGTGATTGCTATGTAAACGTAACCTTGTTATTCATAAGCTAATTGAGCCATCTTTGGCGGATTGGCATGCTAATGTTTACTTACAAAGAATACAATTTCTACTTCCCACTTTCAAATCATATGAACACACTCGTTTAAATTGGCATCTTAAGCCTTTTTTCCTTAATGAACGACATTGTAATCCACACACAGCTGCACATTCGTCCCCATTTGACCCCCACCATTACATCAGCTGAAATATTAACTGTCTTAAGAGACCATTGGGCTTAATCCATTTGCTCTGCCTCAAGCAGCTGAAGAAAAGCATGAATAACTAATGGGACCATGCCAAGTCCTCTCTAATGTAAGATCGTCCTCCTTTTTTTCAAGTGCCTTTCTAGGAGCACTACAGTTTGTATGTTTTTAGTCTGTAGAAGGAGTAAATTCAATTACATTTTTATTGCACTAATACCTCTCACATTCCTTGTATTTTGACGTTTGAGGTGCCACATCATAACCTTGGCCTCTGTTTCTCACTCTAAACTTTTTCCAAGATTCCTAGCTCCCCAGAAAGAAGTTGGTTAATTCTTTCACATCCAGCAGCAAAGAACTCGAGGAGGCTTCAAGAAACACATTAATGTGTGAGTCCTACGTGTACTCGAGTGCGCAATCCAATTATAGCACCTATTATGACCAGGGTTAATAATGCAATATATTTTGATAAATAGTGTAGCTTTTCATATTTAGGGAGTGCGGGGTTATATAGACATGAAGCACCAACTACTTCATTTTGTGTGGGTGGTAGGGTGTGGAGAGCACAAATCCTAAAAACACTCAGCAGGTTATTTGATGTAAGTTATGTACAAACTGCACTAGATTGTACCTTTGATTTGCTGGTGTAAGTAGACAAAACGATTGTGCAGCATAAACAGGCTTACTATGAACATGGTGTTCATCTGATTAAGTCTGAACATTTTGTCATTAAAACATCCCGAAACATGTAATGTGTGATGAAAGATTGCGTTTGAGTTAACAGTTGCTTTCCGTTTTGAAAATGTAAATTAAAATGCGCTAAATATTATGTTAATCTTAAGTTATATATTTTTTGCAGTCTAGGTAAATGCAGTTCAATTTACATTTAATACATTTTGGGAAGTGAATAGGTTTAACAGCACTTAAATGTCATGTAATCAATTATTCAATTTTCATACACATGTGAAGTAAAATTTGCATCAACATTTGTTTAGTGTATTCCAGTGTCACACTGAATTTATGTTGTATTTTTCTTGATTTCTATGCATTTTTACATATTCCTTATGACCTTTTCCACCTTTATAAAAATCTCTAAAATTAGGGTTTATGTAATAGATAAAGATGCACAATTTCTAAGAGCTATATTTGTAAAAATTTCTCTATTGTGAATAAAGTCTTTTAATATAACTTGATTCTTTTACCTATGTTCTATTGTTTTTAATACGCTGAAAAATAATGATCCCATATGCACTCCAGAACTGGATTGAATCTACTGAAGACATTATTTGGGTTAATATGCAGGAATGTTGAGGAATGCATGTTGCTAGTGACCAGTCATTTTAATTCCTAGGTTATATTTATCACAAACTTATTCCCTCCTGAACAGCAGCATCCTAAATCAGCAAACACTGTGGAGTCAAAGGCGATAAAGCAGTCAATACTAGCAAAACAACATTATTTCTCACGTATTTGTGTTTTTGGCATTGACTGGAAGGCAGGTTCTGGAATGGAAATTCTTACTAACAGGCCCCACTTATGGTGACTGACCCAGAAATGTAGAGTTCAATTTGAGTCTAGGAATAAGTCTGAGTAGGGAACACTCTAAAGGCCACCAGAGGATTTGGTACATTGTCTCCAATACTGGTGTTTCAGTAGTGTGGGGGTTGAGGTTTACTGTTTGTTATTTATTAGCTATTTTCTATACGAGGAACCATTGGGTGTCAGAGCATTTTACATAGGAAAGGTTTCTTAAAAAGAGTGAAACATTTTGAATAATCAAACATATTGTACGATGTATGGAAATACGACATTACAAAAAAATATTAGAAATAATTTGCTACATAGGATGACTCGAATATGCAAAGTCAACAGTAGCCCATAGGAAAAATAATTTGCTAAAACAATATTGATATTCAGAACTACAGCAAATAACAAAAGGTCACCTTACAGATGCAAGTGGCACTGAAATAGCAGGCTGTTGGTAACTATTTTTTTATTATAAAACCTTCAAGGATCTGGAATTCTACTGGCCAACGCCCAAGACACATTGTTTGTGGTCAATGACAGCAAATTCTCATGTTGAATTTGTTCCCTGCAGAGGAAAGATTAACCTCCTGTTGCCAGTTTACAGTGCCACAGTATGGTTTTAGGGAAAAAGATTGTTTGCTGAATATACCAGATATGCACAATATGATATGTATAAGATGTTCAAAATTGTTTAAATGTCATTTATAAGCCTTTACTAATAGGGCTAAAATTATAGTGAAGTACACTGAGCTGTAAGCTGAACTTGCATTACTGACAGTTCTAATATTAAAATGTGTACACATTTGTAAAATGTAACAATTCTGTGTCTTTTTAAATTGAGCCCAAAATGCTTTTATTATATGCGATATATGCAGTAAAACGGAAGCAAGACTGGTGATTTCTATTTTGCAATTAATTGGCCCAAAAATAATTTAGTATGGGGAAAACTGAGTAAGGCTGCAGGCTGTTTTGCTAAACTGATGCATTTTGTTTTCCAAATAAAATATACCCTAACAATATTTGCAACATGGAAAAAATGGATAAGAGCTACTGGCCGTTTTGTTAAACTGCTGTTCACCTTTTGAGGGCAACACTAGATAACATTTCTTTAAACATTTGTAAATAGAATGCATTTGATGGCTGCCAATATTTGATTCAATATAACTGAATCTGTGTAAACTATTGAGATGCCCACAAAAAAAGAGGCTCCATTCTTGGTCACAAGTATACCTGCAGGTGTTTGAGTTGACCGAAGTACAGACTTAACATGTTCAGAAATTCACATGTGTTTGCAGAAGTAGTCCTGGTACACTAAGTTAGAAGCATTTGAGAAGACTTCGCACTTTATTAAATTTGTCATTGGAGGAAGGAGATGAGCTTAGAAAAAGGCTTTGGTATTACCTGTATTAAAAAAAAAATCTAACTGAGACCCGCCATGCTTGAGGAATTATAGACCAATTTTCTTACTTCTGGCAACCTAGAAAATGCTGGAAAAGTTGGTCAATAGACCAATCACGAGATTTATTGAAAACAAGGGAGTCTTTCACCCTTTTCATTCAGGCTTTAGTACAGAAGTAGCCTTTTAGGGATCATGTAATTCATCAGAATCAATCTTCACTGTGGGGGCAAAAAAGCAGTGGGCATTCTGCTTGATCTCAGCTGCGTTTGATAGTGTCCCATGAGCTTCTTGAGAGACTGGAAAATCGAGAACTGTGTATAAACCATGGCTGTAGCTAATATAGTTCCCATCTCACAAGCAGTCGTCTACCACCTTTCATCTCTAGCTATAGGGAATTGTAATGTTAGGTACCACAGGGCTCATCGTTAAGCCCCATGCTGTTTAACATATATTTGTAGTGCATTTGCTAAGGAAGTGGAGCCATGGGGATTTAATATTGTGTCCTATGTGGACAACTCCTAATTGATGTTAGTTTTTTAACAACTAGATGACACCATAGTCCAACACTTAGTTTTGCCTCACTGCTGTTACATGCTGGATACACGGTAGCTGTCTCAAGTTGTATTCTGATAATGTTGGGATTCAGGGTTTAGGCGCTACTTCTCCATTGGATCTTAGATTGTGGCCCGCTATTTTGGGAGAACCTCCAATCCTGGCACCGGTGGTCAAATTTGGCAATAACTTATCATTTGAACTGCAAGTGCAGGCCATAGTGGCCACTTAAGTTTCGGTCCTTATCATTAAGAAAGACTATGAAATTCCCGCCTGTGCACCTGGGGTAAGATGTAGTTAATGTTCTTATCACAGGCAGATCTAACTATGCCAAAGTCCTGTATCTGATAGAGACATCTAGCCGCAAATTCTTTACTTTTGAACTCCATGGCATTAGGCTGAATGCGAAAGATTTTTTAATAGCAGTGCTCCTGCGTGCCGGTAGGTGGTGTCTGTCGACTCCGATTGACAACGTGTTTGTCAATTTAACCACCACTCTGGCCCGCTGACGTCCGTTATTTTATTTCCGTGCCAGCCAGCTGAGTTCCGTCTAAGATTTTTTTACAGACTTTTTCAACTTTTGATATGCTCCTTTTGTTGTGTAGTGATGTCCAGAAAAAAGCCCTCGGGGTTCGAGCCGGTGGTGCCTGTAACTGCACCATGTTGGTCACGGACCCTCACCTAGTGTGTCTCTGGTGCCTGGAACGCGACCACAACACAGTCGTGCTCCACCGAGGTCGCCTCGTCTATCGTTCCCAGTCGAGAGGAATGTCCGAGCACCACTTGGGAGGGTCGAAGTCCTCTTCCTCAGTCATTGCAGTCAGGTAAGAAGCTCCACAAGTCGAAGCATGTTAGACTTGGCCCAGTCCGTTGCGCGATGAGACAAAGGAGCTTCAGCATTTGAGGCCCCACTCGGCAGAGTGGGTGCCTGGGTCGGCTCCACGTTTCCCTCCCTTTCCGTGGCCAAGAGCAACACCCACCCAACTAAAAGAATTGTATGATGCCATGTATTTGGGTGGCCTGAGCCTGCTGGCACACCTTCAAGCCCCGCAGGTTCAGATGGAGACCTGGGGGTCTGCTCCTTCGGGTCCAGCCCATGCGCCATGGCCTCCTCCTGGACCCATCCCCGGACCAGCACCAGTCGTACCTCAGTGACCTTCCCCAGCACCGCATCAGATGCCGAGGTCCTCTGCATTTCCGGTGTTCACCGGCGGAGCCTTAACTAATCGTCATTCTGGATAACACAGAGCTGGTCTGGCGTCCACCGGCACCAGCTGAGCTGTACAGCTCCATGCCGTTCAACCCGCCCTATTCTGAAGGGTTAGGAATAGATGATGAGGATTGGTAGGGGCAGTAGGATACCTTGGAAATCCTGCAACCTAAAGACCTGGACTGGTATGAGGAACTGGGTGATGCCAGCAGTCCCGACACCTCCCCAGATTCTGGCATGTTGTCCCCCTAACCTGGCTATGGAGGAGGAGGCTGCGCCATTTGCAATGGTGGTGAGGAGGTCTTGGACCTGCAGCTTCCTATGGTGGCAGTCAAGACTAACGTCTTGACAGAGGTCCTGCAGCCTGGTGTGTCGGCCTCAGAACCCTTGATGCCTTTCAACAAGGCCTTGACGGACGTTCTTCCGGGAACCTGGTCCAAGCCCAGCACAGGGGGTCCTGTGAACAGAAGTGCCCACCACCATCACCCTGCAGCGGGCGTCCCAGCTTTCCTCACTGCCTCCCCACCCACAAAGCTTGGTTGTCCAAACTTCCACTTCTCGTGGCACGCTTCCTTCCGCACCCTGGAAAAGGAATCCAAAAGGCTGGAAAGCTTCAGGAAGAAAATCTTCTCTTCCTCCAGCCTCGCACTGCGGTCGGTGAACCCTGCATGTCTTTTGGGCCGTTATTCCCATTTGATATGGGATACAGTTGCGCAGGAGTAGGACAGAATTCCTCGACAGTGGCCATAAGGCGCCATGCCTGGCTGAACACGTGAGTTTTCAGGGGATGTCTAAACCAAACTTATGGACATGTCCTTTGATGGCTCCCGTCACTTTGGAGACAAAGCAGATGCAGCGCTTGAGCGTTTCAAGGTCTCATGGGCTATGGCCAAGTCCTTAGGCCTTATCACTTCATCCTGGCCTGTTTTTGCTTTTCGCTCCTTTTGCGGCTACGAAAGGGGCTTCCAACTGCGCCAACCCATCTCCAGCCAGAAAGTTCCACGAGTTCAGCAACCTCTGTGGGGCAGTGGACATGGTTCACCCAGACCCGAGGTTTGGGCAGCCAGAAGTCGAGCCAAGCCACCATTCCCTTCTCCACCGCAAAACCTTTCTAGTCAGATTCCTCCCGGGTCACACACGTCCAGTTGGTGGCAGGATACGCCATCACCTCCACCGCTGGCTGACCATCACCTTGGACAGGTGGGTGTTGCAAATAGTCTGAAGGAGCTACTCCCTCCACTTTGAGACTACCCCTCGATCCATATGATCAGCTGATGGAGGATCACCTTGTCCCACGAGGAAGTCCAAACTCTTGGCCAAGGGAGCTATAGAGAGGGTTCCGGAGTCAGAAATAGGCTGTGGTGGTTGTTGTTCCCACTATTTTCTGGTTCTACAGAAGGGCAGAGACCTTAGGCTTATCCGCAGGGCCCTCAACTGCTTCCTCAAAAAAGTTCAAGATGCTCACCCTCACACAGGTCCTGTCTGCGCGGGAGACTGGATGGTAGCATTGGGCTTGCAGGACTCCTATTTCCATATCCCGTCTTTCCTGCCCATCGTCGCTATCTGCGGTTTACGGTGGGCCATGAGCACTTGCAGTTTGTTGTGCTCCCTTTTGGCTTCACCAGTGCGTTCAGAAAGATGGCGGTGGTCTCAACCCATCTGCGAAAATCAGGGGTTCCAGTCTTCCCCCCACGACGACTACCAGACGACTGGTTGCTGAAGGCAGGCTAGTGCCAAGCAGTAGTCTTCCCACCTCCAGATTATGGCGAACCTCCTGCATTCATTGACGTTCACTATCAACCAGCCGAAGTCGCACCTTTCATCAGAGCAATTCTGGACATGGTACTGTTTCAGGATTATCCTCCTGAGCAACGAGTCCAGGATATTCAGGCTATGATACCGATGTTTCAGCCTCTATCCTGGATTTCGGTGAGAATGACTGAGGCTGTTGGGCCTCATGGTCTCAAACATCCTGCTAGTGGTCCATGCCAGATGGCACATGCAGACTCTGCAGTGGGAACTGAAGTTCCAATGGTCACAGCATCGGGGAAATCTCACTGACCTGGTTCAGATATTGGACGGCACTGCGAAAGACTTGCAGTTCTATCTAACAAACCGCAATTGGGTCAGAGTTAGATCCCTCTCCCTTCCCCACCCTGATCTCTCAGTAGTGACTGATGCATCTCTTCTGGGAGGGGCTGGCCACCTGGGGTAGGTGAAGATCAGAGGACTCTGGTATCCTGTGGAAGCCAAGCTCCATATCATCCTGTTGGAGCTTCGGTCAATCCAATAGGCACTGAATGCCTTTTTGCCATTCTTCAAATGAAGGATAGTTCAGGTGTTTATGGACAACACTACCACCATGTGGTACTGCAACAAACAAGGTGGTTTTGGGAGTCGTGGACCCTGTCAAGAGGCCTGGCGTCTTTGGACTTGGCTAGAACAGCAGGGCATTGCCCTGATGGTTCAACATCTAGCCGCTTCTCTTAACGCCAGAGCGGACAAACTCAGCTGCCAGTTCCGTTTGGATCATGAGCGATGTCTCTATCCGGAGGGGGTGCAAGGACTCTTTAAGCGGTGGGGAGAGATCCTTGGTTAGATCGGTTTGCCTCTGAAGAGTATGCGCAATGTCAGCAGTTTTGCGCATTGGCGTTTCCAAGGCGGCTCTCATTCGTTGGCGCTTTTCATCGCAAGTGAAGCTCAGGCCTCCTGTACCCCTTTCCGTCCATACCACTCCTGCCCAGAGTGCTCAAGAAGATCTGGAGCAACCGGGCAGAAGTCGTTCTTGTGGCTCCGGACTGGACACGGTGAGTCTGGTATTCCGAGCTTCTGGCAATGAGCTTCGATCCTCCGATCAGTGTGCCCCTTTGGATCTTCTGTCGCAGCAGCAGTAGAGGGTTCTCCACCCAAACCTGTCCACTCTCTGCCTCCTTGTGTGGAGATTGAGCAGTGGCAGTTGACTGCTTTTGACCTTCCTGCTGAAGTGTGCGAAATTATTCTGGCAGCCAGGCATCTTTCCATGAAGTCGGTATACACCTGCCTATGGAACACATATTGCAAATATTGTAAAGAAAGGTCTATTGACCCCTTTTCTGCCGCTCTATAAGATGTTCTCCTGTTTATTCTTTCCTTGGTCCAGCAGGGCTTTTCTCTGGGTACTCTGAAGGGCTACCTTTTGGTCCTGTCTGCTTTTCTTTGGCTGCCACATCAGCCTTCACTTTTTAAATCCACTCTTGTGCAGAGATTTTTTAAGGTGTTTACCCATTTGTTTCCCCATTTTTTATGCTACAGTTTGACCTAAATTTGGTCCTTACCTACTTGATGTGTGCCCGTTTGAACTGCTACACAACTGCCCTCTATGGCTGCTCAGGATCAAAACCGCTTTTTTCGTGACCATCACCTCTGCCAGAAGGGTGAGTGAACTGCAGGCACGGTCATCACAGCCTCCTTACCTGACGATCTTTCCAGGCAAAGTGGTACTTCGGACTAGAACATCTTTTCGCCCTAAGGTGGTAACACCCATCTGGTACAGTCTGTTACTCTGCCCACTTTCTATGCACCTCAGCATACTTCTAAAAGGAGCATCTGGACCCCGAAAGAGCGTTGTGGTTTTTCCTTGATTGCACCAAAGAGTTCGAGGTGAATGACCAACTCTTTATAGGGTACGTGGGGGCAAAGAAGGGGCTTGCTGTCCAAAGGAGGACCCTATCACGCTGGGTTATTCTCTGTAACAAAATATGTTACGGCTTAGCAAAGAAACAGCCTCCTGAAGGCCTTGAGCCAATTCTACTAGGGCAAAGGCAGCAATCATGGCTCTTTAGCGTAGTGTCCCACTTGCAGATATCTGCCAAGCGGCCACGCGAGCATCTCTGCACACTATTGCCTGTTTTCTCAGGGAGAGCCTGTTTGGCGGCTCTGTCTTGCAGGACTTCTTATTCTAAAACCTTTCCGCAGTCCCTCCTCCAGGGATGGTATTGCTTGGGTATTTGTTCAAAGGTAAGGAAACTGCGGCTAGATGTCTCTATCAGATGGATAAGTTACTTACCTTTGGTAATGCCTTATCCTGTAGAGACATGATCTAGCCATAGATTCCTTACGGACCCACCCATCCTCCTCTGCACAGTGGATTTGTTTTTAGTGTGAAGGCTGTTCCCCTTCAGGGCCCTAGTTTCTTTTAATGCACCATTGTCAGTCACTTCATGGCTCCGTGCTTCTGGTGTGGAAAAGACATGAAAAGTATGGACATCAGCGTGCCTGAGTACCGGTTATATTGACGACGCGGACGTCACGACAACTAACACAACGCTGACTACGTCACGCTGAGCAGGCAGATGCCACCTACCAGTACGCATGGGTACTGCTATCAAAAATCTTCTGGATCAAGCCTGAGGCCCGGGAGTTCAAAAGTAAGGAATCTGTGGCTAGATAATGTTTCTACCAGATAAGGCGTTACCGAAGGCAAGTAACTTTTCCATCTGGGGCCGCCAGTGGACGTGCTAAACGGGCTTCAATGTGTGCAGAACGCAGCAGCACACCTAATCCTGAACACTCATAAAAGGCAGTCTATCCACTAAGATCTGAATCTACTGCACTGACTTTCTTTCAAGCAGAGTGGTAAAATACCTCTTGGGTTCATCCTTCAAGAACCTGACACTGCGACCCATGTTTTGGTAGTTTCCTTCAATCTCTAATTTTCCCATTCCCGAGTTGGTCTCCTTTGCCTGTAAAAAGTCAGGCACGGTCCGTTTTTACGGGCAAAGGAGACCAACTCGGGAATCAACGTCAGAACTGCGGTGGAGGATGTCACTCGCAAGACCGAGAGATGGTGTCAAGCTGGCCATAGGCTATGTGATGATAAATTAGAGATTGAAGGAAACTACCAAAGCATGGGTCGCAGTGTCAGGTTCTTGAAGGATGAACCAGAGAGTAAATACCAGTTCTGAGGAGAACCCGGGACTAATCAGGGATTCGAAACGTGTCGACAAGTAAAACACAACTATGCAAGCTTGAAAATAGGACACAGTGGGCGGGGGTAAAAAAAAAAAAAGACTGAGAAAATAAGTTACCTTGCCACGTGGATCTAAGAGCTTTACATGGTCGTGAAGCCCATTTACGAAGGGAACTGTATAATCTGCTGGAGAAAAACACTGTTTTCTTGTTGGGCATGAAAAGGCAGAACTGTGCTAACTGTTTTGTATTTAAAAATATCTATTGTCAAGCAAAGTCTTCATTTGTTGTGTATTGAGAGGGAGTGTATGGATCAGGGGTCTCCAACCTTTTGTGTAGTGGGAGCTACTTCTGGTCAGTGAAAATCAGGGTTCTCCAACCGGTCGATCGCGAGCTACCGGTAGCTCGCCGAGACCCTGTGAGTAGCTCTTGCAGCTTGCATTTAAATTTAGTAGCCCTTTGGTGTTGTTTGGGCTATTCAGGCTTTTTTTGTGCTCCGTTGCCTCCCCTCACCCAAAGCAGCTGCTCGGATTGGTTTTGAGCTTAGCTGGGGCGGGGCGGGGGGTTGAGAGGATGACGCTCCTCTCCTCTCCTTCGTGTACATCTTGTGTCTGCGCCCCCTGCTTTTCTCACTCTGGCACCGCACTGTTCTTTGTGCACGAGTGCCAGTACGGAGCAACAGGCGTGGCAGGGTGAGGCCATTGCAGAGCAGTAGGCATGTCAAGGTGGTACAAGCAGTATAGGACCACCGGGACCCACGCCATCTGCCATTTTGTGCCTACAGTACAGCCTGCCACTGCAGGAGGTAAGAGAAACGATTTTATTGAATAAGGCCCTTCGGTCCCCACGCACTATTGAAGAGATGGCATACTTAACTATCCAATTGCATAACTTTCCTGTGACTCATAGTTCCCCGTACTTAGGTAAAAACATATCCAGGAGCACACCCCAGCCCTGCCTTAATCCCTGGGCCAGAAATAGAACATTACTCGGGCCCTCATCTCCTCTCTAGTCTAGCTGCCCCGTCGTGTACTTTCAAACCAGGGAAACGGCTAACGGTGGCTTTGCCCAACCTTGATTAAAACCATACATGCCAACATTTCAGAAGAGCAAAGTGGGAGATTCTTTAAAAAAAAATCGGGAGAATGTGGCCTTGAATCGGGTTACCGTCATGTATGGGCTTTGGAAGCGTGCTGCCGCAGGATCGGACATTTGAAACGCAAATGCACGTTTTTTTTTACCTTCCAGAAGCATGGAGCGCAATGGCAGGCAGAGAGAGGGTTATGCAAGTGTTCTGCACTCACTGGCCTGGCAGGTTGCTGGCAGTGCAAATACCCTCCCCCCACCTGTGTGGCAGCCCAGACACACACACACAGCCGCCCCCGAGTACTTCACAGGTCTTTTAAAGACCATTCGCTTGTTAGAGGCTTTGTTGGTTTTTCACCCCTCCAGGAGCCCCTGCATCGCCACTCTGACTATTGCTGTTAGAATTAGCACGTTACACAATACCAAGCCCTGTCTGCTGAAACCCAGAGGAATCGGGTTTTTGCTTGCAGGAATCGGGAGGCGGGAGACTAGCCTTGACATCGGTAGTCTCCCGCCTGAATCGGGAGGGTTGGCATGTATGATTAAAACAGAGCACCTGTATTGCTAGAAAACTGTTAGCATGGGCAAAGCACGTCGCCTCCATAGTGCTATGCGTGCCTCAAGAAGATTATTTATAGGTCAAAACTCCAAAGGCACAGAGACTCGTCCCGTCTAATAACATAATTTTAGCCTTTTTTTGCTCCATTGTCCGCCCTCACACAAAGCAGCTGCTCAGATTGGTTTGAGCTTAGCTGGGGTCGGGCGGGCCGAAGGGGATGACGTTCCTCTCCTACATGCACATCTCATGTCTGCGCCTCCTGACTTTCCCACCCTGGCACCGTGCTGTTTATTGTGTGCGATAAGTGCCAGTGCAGAGCAGGTTTGCATGAGTAGTATTGAACTGGCCGGGCACAGTGCCACCTGCCTTTTCAGCCTGCCACCTTATATATCCGAGAATTAGGTAAGGTAAGACGCAGGAGAGGGCAGGGTCATGTTAAACAGCAGCCCTGCTGATTTATGTGCAGCATGGGCATGAATGGTGTTTCTATGTGTCTTGTGTGCGGTCTGCCCTCAAGCATGCCATATTTCTCTGCATATGAGGGCTCTCTGTGCAGCAAGCATCATGAAGTCTTGTGTTTTCTCAAGGCAGGTGGCCTGATTGTCCCAGGCTTTGCTGTGTTATTGCTTCATTGATTTAACAAAGCAAGCAGTTTGCGCAGCTTACTTCACAGGGTGGTCACAGCTAGTCATGTGGGCTTCGTTTCACTAACAGAGCATAGAAGTGCAGAGACTTTCAGAATCAGTTAGTCTTGGTTTCTGAGCCCACAGCACAATGCATGCTGGGGCTCGTAGTTTCACACTGTCCAATAAAGGCCAGGCTTCGTAAGAGTTAATGTTAATGAAAAAGAAGTGGAAAAAAGTCACTGTTGCACCCTGGATGAGACCAGTTCTGTCAGCAAGCAGCTAATTTCTTGAACAAGTTTATAAAATGGTGGATGCATGATCATATGCGCAACTTCTGGTTTCCACGATCCACCCCTTACTGTAACTAACTTTCCATTCCATCTCACAACACTGCCAGGAGCAAGCAAAGTATGTCTGTTTGTAATCCCCATTTTGCATTTTGCCACAATTGTTAAATGTGAAACATTATTATTGAGTGACTTTGTAAGGGGGTGATGCCATTCTATGGAACTGCACTTGAGAGGCCAGTGGGGTGGGAATGACAACAGGTGATGCAGACGCTGCCCTAAGGGCTGGCCTGACAGATCAGTGCATTGGTTGGTTTTTAGGCTGTTTGTGGGTCGATTTTATTGGCTGGTGGGCCAAAAAGTCCAAAGTTTCAGTGTTTCTAGGGAACTCTTAAGTATTTTGTTCAAACCACAGTATAGGTGCTAAAGAAATTAGACATAGCCTTATAGTCAATTAAACTAGGCGTGGGAGGTCGCTCGGAAAAATGCCAGAGTTCCTTGGGTTTAGTAGCTCACGATGATTTTCACCAGGGGTCTCCAACCTTTTGTGTAGTGGGAGCTACTTCTGGTCAGTGAAAATCATCGAGACCTGTGAAGTACTCGGGGGCGGCTGTGTGTGTGTGTCTGGGCTGCCACACAGGTGGGGGGAGGGTATTTGCACTGCCAGCAACCTGCCAGGCCAGTGAGTGCAGAACACTTGCATAACCCTCTCTCTGCCTGCCATTGCGCTCGATGCTTCTGGAAGGTAAAAAAAAACGTGCATTTGCGTTTCAAATGTCCGATCCTGCGGCAGCACGCTTCCAAAGCCCATACATGACGGTAACCCGATTCAAGGCCACATTCTCCCGATTTTTTTTTAAAGAATCTCCCACTTTGCTCTTCTGAAATGTTGGCATGTATGGTTTTAATCAAGGTTGGGCAAAGCCACCGTTAGCCGTTTCCCTGGTTTGAAAGTACACGACGGGGCAGCTAGACTAGAGAGGAGATGAGGGCCCGAGTAATGTTCTATTTCTGGCCCAGGGATTAAGGCAGGGCTGGGGTGTGCTGCTGGATATGTTTTTACCTAAGTACGGGGAACTATGAGTCACAGGAAAGTTATGCAATTGGATAGTTAAGTATGCCATCTCTTCAATAGTGCGTGGGGACCGAAGGGCCTTATTCAATAAAATCGTTTCTCTTACCTCCTGCAGTGGCAGGCTGTACTGTAGGCACAAAATGGCAGATGGCGTGGGTCCCGGTGGTCCTATACTGCTTGTACCACCTTGACCTGCCTACTGCTCTGCAATGGCCTCACCCTGCCACGCCTGTTGCTCCGTACTGGCACTCGTGCACAAAGAAAAGTGCGGTGCCAGAGTGAGAAAAGCAGGGGGCGCAGACACAAGATGTACACGAAGGAGAGGAGAGGAGCGTCATCCTCTCAACCCCCCGCCCCGCCCCGCCCCAGCTAAGCTCAAAACCAATCCGAGCAGCTGCTTTGGGTGAGGGGAGGCAACGGAGCACAAAAAAAGCCTGAATAGCCCAAACAACACCAAAGGGCTACTAAATTTAAATGCAAGCTGCAAGAGCTACTCACAGGGTCTCGGCGAGCTACCGGTAGCTCGCGATCGACCGGTTGGAGAACCCTGGTATGGATGATTAGACAGAGTGGATGGATGTTGTGTGTGTAAAAAATTGTACATTTTTTGTTTGTCCTCATTATGTCTCTATATGACTGTTTTTCAAAAGAAGATTCTGTTAAAAAGACAAAATAAGAAGTAAATGATTAATGGTTGGACACTGATATTAAATAGGGTGCTCAACTAACCAAGTGTGGTTTAATAATTATTTTCAGTACTGGCAATGAGTTTGATATAAATTTTAGGGTGGCCTAGCCTTACTGGAGTGATTCGGGTCCATCCACTGGGTAGTGAATTCCTTTCGATAATAGCACACATAATGAAAGCAGAGACGGCATGCCAAATGTCGGTCTCAAGATTACATAAAAAGTTAAAAGCTTCCTGAGGTAATAAAAATATTTCTGGTAAAAACAAAGGTGTCAAGGTAAGTTGTGTCCAGTTATCTGAGTGATACAAGTTAGCATTGTACAAGGAACAAGGTGTCTGTACAAAATGGGTTTATCCTATAATTGCAAGATTGAGTGCCCCGTCATGCCCCAAAGAGTTGCCTCATAGGTAGCTGTGGAAATGCATTTACTCCTATACAACTGTAACATCTCATGTATTGGGTTATTTCCTATTTTTGTGGCAAATCTAAACTGAGCCTCGATTGTCCTTTTACAATTGAGATTTGCTAGACCTGTATGGGTTTCCCAGGATCCAAATTTTGAAAAAAAATACGCCCAAGAAGGATAAGTTATGAACTTCAATTTATGGCCCCTTATATAATGGGCTTTTTTCTTCGCTTTCCCCCTTACACACTCTACAATTAAGGTTTTTGCTGGGTTTAATTTTAAATCTTACTGCTCCATATGTGACAAATTCATTGATCAGCTGTTGTGGACCATTTGCGGTTCTGGATATCACAACCACATTGTCAGCCTAGAGGAGTAGGGCGAGAACCTACTCTAGCCTCATCAAGCAATTCCTTGCAGCTTCCTGTCAACCCCATTTATGTATAGAGAATATAGGAAGGGAGCTAAGACAGCCTAGTCTTATACCTCTGGTGACCCTAAAACCTGGGGTACATTCTCCCTCTATCCCATGTCTCACTCGGCCAGTCAATGAGGCATACATCTGGGACTAGTATGATACAATGTCTTCTGAGGTGCCCATTTCGATCAGGTCTACCACAATTTAGTGTGGTTGACCAAGTCAAAAGCGCTGCTTAGATAATTTACACAGATAAATGTCCCTGCTTGGCTACAGTGTATTGGGAGATTGGTGCGTTTCGTCAATGTGCCAATATCTTTCCTAAAACCATACTAAGAGTTTAACACATTGTTTTCTGCTACCCAGATATCTAATCCAAAATTATTCTCCCCATTATTTTCACGGATGAATCCATAAGTGATATCATACTGTAGCACTTGTCCCCTTTTTTTGGTTATAGGAACTATTATGGGCTCTGTCCAAGTAGACTAGGTAGTCCCTCGTGCTTCAGCATTGAGTACCTATGTCAAGATTGGTGCCCACAAAGCTAGTCAAGATTTAAATGCGTCCACTGGGAACCCCATCGGGCCAGGAGCTTTGTAGTGGAAGACTTCAATGGCAATTTCCCCTTCTTCTAAACTAACTGCCTGCATGGGGGATGACACCTGTAAGGTGGAATCGTCCCCTTCAGCGGTGGCAGGTTGTTCAAAATGTGGATTAAATATACTTTTGAAATAGCATATCCAGTCCGATCGGGGAAACTAGGGCCCCTACTCTCAGGTCCAAACTATCTTTAATGAATGGAGAATTACTTATTCTCCAAAATAGTATGCTATCTTTGGTACCCACGGCGTCTTCCAGGCTGGCTCATCCTGGTTCTTGTAATTCTTTTCGGACTTCTTGCCTGTGTATAGTTAAGTCAGTGATTTAACTTCCTTTTTAGGTCTTGCCTGGCGTTGGAGCGTGCATGCACTCCTCCCCTGCGAGAGATAGTGTATATAAAACATTTCTAAAAGGGACTCAAAGCCCTGCCCCTCATTCCCATTGGGTAGCGTCAGCGTTTATGGGAAACGCTGGCTTCCCAGTGGAAAGAAGGGTGTTTGGTTGCCGCCCTGTCCGTGTTTTGGACGGCCCCTCCAGACACCATTGCCTGCTTCACGGATGTCGTGAAGACTTTTCTTATCTGCTTGTTTATTTAACAAGCAGATAAGAGAAGTCTTCACGACAGCTGTGAAGCAGGCACGGAGCGCAGAGGCGCACAGGGAGGACAGGGGGATCCCGGCAGACTGTTTTTCTGCTGAGGCAGCAGCGTGTGGGTTCTCTGTGAAACGTGATTTTTATTTTTTTTTTTATCTATCTTTGCTTGTTCAGACAAGTTTCCCCCGGTGGAAGGCTGGGATGATGATTAATAAGAACGGTAATATACTGAAAAATACCCATGGTGCAGCTGTAGAAAACACTGCTTAATCTCACCTTTATTGCAAGAACTCAGTCTGCTGCCAAGACTGGCACTTAATCAAAGCGCTGCCTCCTCCGGAGCGCGCAGGGCTGTAAAGAACAGCACTGCGCCGATATTAAACTGAGTGTCAAAAACTACAATCTATTACCGCCTCCAAGACAGTGTAATTCATATCGAGCGCAGACCGGGAGCTGACCTGGGACGACTGAAGCGGGTGGTGCGGTGGAACATACCTGTGACTGACCGGCCCAGAGAGAAATGGTAATGCCCGATGCTTCCGTGCAGCCTCTTTCAAATGCACCACAGTGGAGCCGCAGTGTTCCCTTCTAGCACCAGGAGGCCTTCCCCTTATGGTGTGTGAAATTCGAGAGTGCTCTCTTTTTTCATGGTTCAAATCAAATGCATTTATTTATTATAATGATTCCAATTAACTGGCGGCGCGATGCGATCATGAAATTCCCTTACTCCCCCTTTGTTTATTTCCCTTCCCCCACCGACGACAGAGCAAGCTTACAAAACCATGTTAACCGCGCTGGCTAATAACACGGAGCAGGTCACCCCAAGTTTATTAAGGGAGTGAGGACGGGCTGGATGGTTCTCAAATCTTGCAGACACTTGAAGCAAGGAGAGGAACTGTATTAATGGCACCCATTTTGTCTCAAGGAGCTTTGCAGTTCATGCGTGGGAGTTGGAAATCTTCTCCGTCCCTATTCTGTGCCACAAGCAAGCCTTGCACGCTTATTCCCATATAGGAGTAACGGTTTCAGGGCTATACTTTGCTGCTTCTTGTTTTTCTCCTTCCCGACTGCAGCCACCCTCCGCCATGCACTCGCAATACACAGATGTGCCCCATGCAAGGTAACTCATTTGGGCCACCCTGGATGTTGTGCGTGCTGCCACCCCTAGAACTTGAGTCAACTATTAAACCTGGGGGTGTTGTGCATCAAAATGCACCCCCTTTCAGCAGCCCTTCTTGCTAAGCAGGCACCCCTGCACCCAAGGGCCCCTCCACAGGGTCTGATTGAGTTAAAAATCGGCCTGGGCAAGCTAGAAAACAAGCATTTGCAATGCAATAGGTGTCACATTTATGCAAGTGTAAGCTATTGGCATTGTAAATGACAAAGCCTTTAATTTGTTTTAAAAACAAACATAAAAGGCATTGTTATTTGCAATGTCAATAGCTCAAACTCGTAAATGCGAGACCTATTGCATTGCAAATGCTTGTTATCCCTTGAGATTCGCTGTAGGGCCTTTTTAGGCCTCGCCTAGCGACGCAGCACATGCGCTGCTCGCTTGTGAGACTATTGTCGTTGGTTTTGCTTTGGAAGCGGGGTGGAAGCTCCACCCATGCTTTTCATTGGCGCGAGGGAAAAATCCTTGCTGTTGATTGCAAGTGAGGCATGTTTGTTCCCTCCCAGTCTCCTGCTTGCCATGCCTGCCTGGACAGGAGATGTTCTCACGCACAACGTGTCTTTTGCTTATGGCATCACTTTCACTGTCTGCAATCTGCTTGCTCCCATTTTCATCTCGCTCCCTTAACGCGACTCATTTACAGCAACGCAGAGCTGCTGAACCTGTTAGACGAGTCAGCCCTGATCTCTGTCCATCTGACCATGGGGCAGAGAGGAGCGGCGACGACCGACGTGACAAGACTGTGCAGCCAGGAGCCACTGTGCCCCACCGGGATAGAATGGTTTTAAGTTACTCACTTGGGTGGCTCCCTGTCTTTTGCTTTGTGGTTTAAACATTTATAATTTGTTGATCGGCAGCGGAGCCGCACGTCTATAAATGACTATTTGATCTGTCGCTCTTGAGGCTGTCAGTGGCGAGGAAACGCGATTAGACTTGAAACCCGTGGTTCACCTTAGGTTGCAGGGCAAGATTTGAACCGTCGTGTGACCTTTGATGTAAGAAAACAGCCGCACTCGGTCCACTGGGCGTGGCTAAATCCCTCACCGGGTACACAAATGCAGAGGGTGTTTAATGCATGTGTAGCGATCACCATGTTGTCTTTGTCTGCTACAGCTGACAACATATTTCCGTTGCACAGAGCATCTGAAAGTAGATTTTAGTGCAAATGGCTGCTGGGTAATAGTGTGGATATTTGTTTTGCATTTATATAGCGCGAATATGACATTACCCTCTTTCTACACACCACATGTGTGTCTTGCTAGAGGAGGGTGTAAACATCACCATGTTGGAAGCAGTATCCAGCTCTGCCAGTGGCGTCAAGATTCACTTTTTGGATGACTGCCCCATAATTCGTGAACTGATAGTGTATGAGGCGCGGGCTCAAAATGATTCTATGGTTTACTATTGTGACTGATTGGAAACAAAAACTTGTGGAGAGGGTTATGACTCAAAACACTGCGCTTCCACTATTGTGAACTTTCGTCAATGTGTGTGCAAATGTTGTCTGCATACCAGTGAACGCTGTCTGATTGTGTGATCATGTTAATGGTGCATAAATTATTATGGACAGTGTATGGCTGCATACACGTGTACCCTAATTGCCGGTATGTGTTTAATTACCTATTGGGGCACGTATGTTGTGAGTGCATAAAAGTGTACACCACTGTTGTGTGCCTGCTTATGTTGTAGCTGCAGCCTTCCTCCCTTCCACCCTTCTTGTTCTTGAATATGCATATGTTGTGGACGCATCTAGGGTTAGGCTGATTGTGTGTACACGTGTTGATCTCGTATGATTTTGTGCTTGTGTCAGTGGTGCCTAATTGGTGCCTGCAGGCACGTGTACGCCACTGGCATCTGCATTGTGGTATTTATGTATGCATGTTGTGGGCTGGATGCATGCAAGTGTGGCTGTTTGTTTCTGTGTGCACGTGTATAGTCTGTATCAGGGCTTTAAGTGGGCTGGGTCCTGCCTGTGCTCAGCGGCAGTTCTAAAAGCAGGGGCTGAGACAGGTTCCTTGTCGGTTGCCCTCACCCTCAGGATAAAAAAAATCTTAACTCTGCAAAAGTACCACTGTTCACTGCCTTTGATGTACCTTCAAGGAGACTCGTTATACTTCTTTCACACATCATTTCAGAATTAAAGCATGTTCGGATATTATATACAACAAAGCCATATTGCTTATTTATCTTATGCAACTAACAACCATTGGCAAAGTCAGTACTTCAGGCTTGTTACTGCCCGACTCTCTGCCCGCTGATTCACAGCCTCTCCTGCCGAGAGTCTCACTACTATCACTGACAGCATCTTCTTTCTCCTGCTCAGCCGGTATGAGGCAGTGAGACAGTAACACATTATTAGAGGAAGAACCAATAGAGAACTCTGCGGAAGAAAAAAAACAACTTCTTTCAAACACTGCACAACTCTACAAGTAAATCTGAAACCGTAAGCTTCACTACACACCCCATACACTCCATAACACATGGTTAAAAGACATTGTCATTTACAATGCCAATAGCTCTAACTTAAGCTAATGTGAGACCTATTGCATTGCCAATGCTTGTTTAGTTTTCGATTTTCTTGTGTAGTGGTGATCAAACCTGCCCAGATTCACTTGCTTTGTCCCCTTTTTAGTCTTTTTTAAAAATATCTGCAATCGCAGAAGAAATCTTACTGAAAGCTAGCACACTTTTATCTGGGAGGACTCTCGTTCTGTACAGACTAAAAGGTTCTTGTTGCTTTTCACCACCTTATCAATTAGGGCTGTCTTGTTAATCCCCGTCCACTTTAAACTAATCCCATTTTTCCTTGCAGTGTCAATATGAGCAGCCATCTGGGGTGCTTTCAGGCCTTGGTTTGTGAAAATCCGGTTTAGTGTGAGTGGAAAATTCATTAAAGCTACTAGCTTCTACAACGAGTGAGCTAAAAAAAAAACGGCATTCAATGAGAGCATTATATGGACAATATATGAACTTCTCCTATTCTGTTGAAAGGAGAGCCTTACCTCTAACATCACTTTGTGCCAGTAGTTCCAAATTATACCTCTATAGTAATTCATTTATACAATCGCCATAGCTTTGTCGAGGAAAGTGTGCCTCATTATTTCCTATGGTGTCAGTGTAACCACAATTTCCTGCTGAGGAGTACAAACGGGGACTAATATTAAAATCTCCTGCCCAGATGTATGCGCACACTGCTTCAAAGCCCTTTGTAATTGTGTCCAATACTTAATCAAATTCCTCCACAACCTCATGTCCTTTAACTTTAAACATTATATTATAAAAGTTTATCAGTACAAAAGATAATGTCGTATTGGACTGTAAGAGAACCAGCTGAAAAAGGAGTTTTAGTATCAATTGTCCTAAGAGTCAGCAGTGCTAAAGGTGACACCAAAATGGCCACGTCTTCTTTGCCCGCCATGGACTGATGGAGTGGCAGGGGTTATGAATGCAAAAAAACTGTTGATTGTAACATTTTCTGTGTGCCATGTCTCCAGTAAGTATAACAAATCTGCGTTGTGAATGTGAGATTGCCAGTCTTTGTTGTCTAGCTTATTTTCCATGATCTGAGAATGAATGTGCGAGTCGAGTATGGCATCTTTGTAATTTGCTCCTGGACCACATTCACTGTTCTTAAAGTTCCTCGCAAGACGGCTACGTCCATTTATTTATTCATCGTTCTTCTGATGTGAGTCTTGTTCCTCGAGGGGGGCAAATCGGGTTGCAATTGTCACGGTATTACATATACTAGGAATACCCTGGTCATATGGTGTCGAAAGGCCCTGAGGTTTTGGAATAAACTCTAGTGGTCTTTAAAAGAAGCCAGCGGTGCAGCACCCGAAACTGGTCCCAGGATGCTTGTTTCCGGTCAATGGAAGACATGGCTTGGCAGTTCGGGCTGTACGGTTCCCATGAGGCACAGGGTCAGACTGATTTGCATATGGCCATGTCTGAACTGGGGTGGTGGAGTGAGCTAAAGAATGATGATGGATTAAACCCAGATCAGTTGTCTTGGGGTGGGTGTTTGATTTGCTCAAGCGCTCCGTCCATCATCCCCTTGGTATCACCTGCATGTGTGGTGCTTGTATGTGGCACTTCTGGAATGGCCTAAAGTCAGTGAGGAGCCTCATGATGCCAAATTCCGGTTGCAGGAGCGCTAGTTTTGTAGGTTCTGGATCCAGTCTGGCGCCAGTGGATATTCACAAGGTGATCCTGTGGTTAGGGTATCCACAAAGGGCATTACCAAAGGCAAGTAACTTCTTTGGGGTTTTTTAAGTGCCTCTTACATGGTGATATGAAAGCAGTTATCCTAATGGCCAAGCATAGATGTTTCTATTGATATTATTAAATTTATAAAGAGCAACTGTTGCCTAGAAAGGTGTCATGCTGCTGATAACTGATGCAATAGACTGACAACGCGAGGAGACCTAGAGGGTGTAACGCCAAGTTTTAAGAGTCTCTCCTAAAAGCCAGTATTTCTTAATGGATTGAGATCAGGGGAAGAGTGTCCTAAATCCAGGCAGCTTTCACATAAAAGACTTGACCGCGTGATCATACCTTTATGAACTTGGGGATGATGAGCAGGTTAGCATTGACATAGCACAGAAAACATTTGGGGAAGTACCACTCACATTTTCCCTGTAGAAAACTAGGCCTGTATTAGTTGCACAGAGGGGGGGAGGGGCATGGAGCTTATAAATGATCCAGAACCCTTGCTCCCAAGAACTACAGAATTACTAGTAGGGTAACTATTAGTGTATCTCAGCGTGGAAAAATGGCACAAGTGAGGGGATCATCCTATTTAGGAAGTGGTGCCCTCACACACCTTATCTTCTTCGGGCTTGCTCCTCATGGGGTCGGTGCTGCAATACCCACGGGCCCAGCGAGAGGGCTCCTTGGCAGAGATCTTTTAATCCAATAGCTGTGATGAGTGTGGGTGTGAGAGATGGGTGAAGGGGTGAGTTAAAAATACCTAAGCCATGCGATAGACTGTGCCCTTCCTACAGACACCTCCCTCCCAGAATCCTCTCCTTTAGAGGACAGGTTGTTGCTGGACCCCATGGAAAACAAGGCTGTCGCACTAACATAAGAAACTCATCAACAACCAGCCCGATCCAATGCTGCAATTGCGTGCCAATTGGGAGATAGATTTGGGTGCTATCACTGATGAGGACTGGCGTGAAGCGCTAGCTTCCCCCCGCGAAGTGGCCATCCCAATGCGACTCCGGCTGGTCCAGCTTAAGATCCTACACAATGTATATTTTGATGCTAAACTACTATTTAGAATGGGTAGGAGACAGACACAAACTGTCTCCGACACTGCAATCAATTAGGCACAGTCATACACATATGGCAATGCCCCCACATACAGCAATACTGGGTAGATGTTACCCGACGAATGACTAGATCTTGTGATAAACCCATACATCCAACTCCCCGCCTATGCCTCCTTAACATCTGGGAGGCAACGGACCTCACACAAACCGAACAATCATGGGCCACCATGGGATGGAGTATATTGGAAAGAAATATTGCCCAGAAGTGGGGTGTGGATACTTTACCGTTGCGTGATTGGGCTAAGGACATGGACCCTGCTATGGTGGCGGAGAAAACTGTGTATAAAGGTAGAGGCTGCCCTCAAAAATGGGACCAAAAGTGGGGGCGTTGGAATAAATACAGGGGGGATATTTGGATCTCTCCCACGGTGGAATTTAGACACGAGAGAAACGCAATTCTGGAGGGAGCGGACACAGACGTGACGACATAATTCCCCGTCCCGGCAAAACATAAAACATGTGCAGAATGTGGTGACTCTGACTTGTGGACACAAATGTAACCCTCTATACTGACCATTATAATGTTTGATGCTATTGTTGATGCTCTTGTAAGGTAATGCACACTTTACTCGTTCTTGAATGTATGTACTAACAGCTGAACTGCTTAGGTACTGTCTTTGTTGCTGCAGTTTTTTCTCTAATACAAATTGTTATAAAAAAAATACCTAAGGGGTACCAAAACTGATTTAATCCAGCGTTCCCCTTGGTAGAGATAAAAGTAATCTGTCAATTGTTAGCTCCTAGTTATGAAGAGAACAATTAAGCAAAATGTGCAGATATAGTGTAGGTTGACATGTTTCATACCTCAGTGGCCCAGGAGGGATCCATGTAATTTCATCAGGACCAAAAAGAGTGATAATCAGTAACCCTACCCTTGATCATGGTTGGGAGGATGCATGCTGGTATCAAATGATTACCCAAATGTACTTACATAAAGTTGTAGGTCAAAACAATTTAACTCATAGGGCGTAAACCAAATGAAGTTGTCCTATGTTCCAGCCCTACGACCGTAAATTTTGTGCCCCTTAGGTCTGGACCCCAGGCAAGCAGATTATAGGGTAGGTTACAACGCTTCACACCCCTTACTATAATGGGTGTATGAGGGCACCACTTCCTAAATCGGAAGATCCCCTCACTTTCCACCCTGAGATACCCTCTAATAGGAGCAGTTACCCTACTAGTAATTCCGAAAACTAGGCCCAACCTGATGAATAGCTTTGTGACCAGGGATTTAAATAGAACCGTCCTGTCCAGAGGAAGCCAGTCCAAGGCGTCAGATGCACAGGTCATGGTCGGAACGCTTTGTTGCAGTCTAATGCAATATGGGCCCATAGTTGGCAGCAGAATAAGAGCTACATTGCTGCCAACATAATGTACCGTAACAAATCACACCATAGAACATTTGCCTCTTTATTCCCTGTATCTTAGAGAAGACATGTTAGCGTAGGCAAATGGTAACTGTACACCAGCAGAGCAAGCCCAATCATGGGATGCTCTTCTACCCTAAAGTCTAGATTTTCTGGAGCTATTGTTGCAGGAGACTGGCCTGAGAGCTGAGCAAGGGTTTAGGGCATGATACCTCTACAGTGGCAAGAATCTGATAGGAAGGGCTACAGAGTGGTTGCTGGTGATGGACAGACATCCCTGCACCCAGATTTGTCTGTGGTTGTGGGACCAAAGAAGACAGAAATGGTAGGTTGTAACTAAATGTTAGAAAGATGAAATTGAGACGCAATCCAAAAGTAAAGGTAATGTGGGAAAGTTGGAAAAAGTATTCATCCCTCTACATAATGCCTGGGGTCAATTGGTTTAGCAGTCTCTGGGGTGGTGGGGTGGCTAGCACTCCGAGGGAGAGTGGCCTTCCTGCTTGACCTACCCCATCCCATGTTTAGTAGCCGATTAATTCCCACTGGCCTCTGGTCCCTCCTTGTCAGAACCGGTTTGGGGATCCCGAAGCATGCAGGAGTTACTAAGCTTCAGCAGTAGGTGTTACCACTGATGGCTTATTGTGGACACCCCTTATAATTTAACCCTCAGATTTGCTATTGGGTTAGAGCATGGGTGTACTCAAACGTTTTCCTAGGGGCCACAAAGTTTGGTCTGTGATGTGACCAAGGGCTGCATTGATGCCAGCAGGGAAGTTAGGCATGTACATCTAGTGACTGCATTGCACAATGTGAAGCCAGAAAATTTGGGATTGAATCCAACTTCTCCTCTTTACCAAATTGTGCGATCCTAGCAAATTGTTTTATTTCGCTTTCTCTCCTTTTTCATCTCACATAAGAGGACCTCGAAAATACATGACTACAGGATGTGCGCTTTACAAAACCTCATGTGTTTGATTTAATAAACTATAATGCTGTTCATGTATAATAGGAACCCAGGCCACCCTAAGAGTGCACATAACAACTGACGTGTCTCTTGGTTCACTTGGCAATGTTGTCAGTGTGTGGGGAAGAATTAATGTTTGTAAATTCACGTTTGAAAGCTCACTGTAAAAAAAAAGACTTCTTAATGTACTGATATAATCTGATCTACTGAGGTGAAATGATTCTGCATGTTAATGAAATACACTTTTTGAATTTTGAAGAGACCTTCTCATATTTTTACATTTTTGCTGCAAGATGGCTTTGAAAATGAAGGTGGGCCTAAACTTAAGTTACCTAGTTAGTTCCTTTATTTAACTTCAATTAACCTTTAAAGAAAGACTTGCCTTTTTATTTAATATTTTTTCAATGTCAGTGCTGAGTTGTGGGAACAGCTGCCAGGTGCTGCTATTGATCAAGATGCTGCATGTAAAGATCAGGAGGGCAGCACTTTGAGTATAACTGGTTAGAGACTCGCATCTCAACAATCCACATAATCTCACTCAGTAAAAGAATGTCCAGTCGGTATTTTGATTGTATAAAATGACAAAGCGCTTTATTACACCAGCCTATCGATAGAGCACAAAATATGGGCAGAAATAAAGGTCTACTAAGGTGATTCTACATTTAGGACAATGGTAAACTACTAAGTAGGGAAAACTGGACAGATGCAGGCTCCTAGCATGAAGAGTGAATATCCTTCCTTCAGGTACGAATGGCTGTTCCAGCTAGGCTGCCTTCAAGCGAATGAGCAGTCACAATTCACTGTGATTAAGACTCGAAGCAACCCCCCCAAAAAAGTTGTCACAGTTCTCTCTCGCATCTTGAGACAAGTCCAAAAGAGTTTGTAGGGAGACAGAGTTTGTCTAAGGAGCCCACACTTTGGGGTCCCAGGCACACAGAGAAAAGGGTGCATGGACCAGCACAGTATTTTACAGCGACTGACCTGGATGTCAGTCCATCGTATCCTTTTGACTCTACAAGCTGCTGGGCCACAGTTCAGTTCACGGCCATGGGGTGTGATTCCAGTTCTCAGTGCAGCAGAGCTCAGGTGGGGATAGGGAGAAGTTTGTGGGAGCAGAGGGAGACCTGCTTCGGGCTCGCTAGGGTTAGATCCTGCAATGTTGCACCATGCTGATCACTTCTCTAATCGCTCCCCTGCTAGGGCAGAGACCTTTCTTGGTGTCCTGTGAGGGTAACTTGTGGGGGGGGTGGGGGGGGGGCAGCAAGCACTGCATTTGCTTCACAGCCGAGCTGCCCAGTGCCCATTACATTGTTTGTTCAAGTTGGCAATTTCTTCATTGGGACAGACCACACTTTCGGGCCGCTCCTTCAGGCAGCTGAGCTTCTTCCTCGAGGGATACCTCCAGTACACCTCTCAAGAGGCCAGGCAGACTCACAACTTCTCAGTTCTGTACTTGCATGCTTCTTCAGGCGATAGAAGGATGCTTGTCAAAGCACCAGCACTGGATCTTGGTAGTTTCCCCAGCCCCCTGCAAGGTATCGCCTACACCGGTGAATGAGAAGTCATAAAACACTCAATGGCAGCTTCAGCACTCTTATTCAGACATGTTTTTTTAATTCCACACGTTGTTTTAGAACTAAGGCGTTCCTTCACTTTGTGAAAACCCCTTCTTCCAGAGCAGACAACCTGTTTTTTTCCCTCCATGAGTTGCAAGGCAGATGGAGGTGATAAAAGAAAACCCACAAAAAGAGGACAAAGAGGAGAGAGAAGCCCTCCCACTAAACACTATCAGCCTTTTGAGAACAGCACCTCTGGTGGAACAAAGTGGTAAGGACTTGACATCACTTCAAAAGCGACCACTGCCTCCAAACTCTCCACATCTTCAATCTAATCTAATGAATGCTCATGGTAATAACTAAAGGCAGGGCACAACAAAAGGTCGCTTCCCAACATCTTCTCAATGTTCTCCCACAATTCAGCATTTATTACCACGCACAAGCTTCAGGACTGCTAGCAATACACACTGCTAAACTGCCAGGCTACCTCTAACCTTCATATTGCACAGCTTGCTCCAGTGGCATATACTACCAGCTAGTTATACCAAATACATGTGCAATCCGGGCACACTGGATGTAGTCGTGTCCCCAGCCACATAGGAATTAAGCAGCACCTGAGAAGAGGGGAGGTGTGTAGGCCCAGTGCAGTGAGCAGGGAAAAATGCCTGATCTGTGACTAAGATTAAAAACACGCCAAGGTTATGTCAGCTGATAAGGGGATTATAGTCCCTTTTGATAAGGAAGGCATGCATGGTGTGTACACCTCCAGACCACAGAGCCCCACCTTATTTGTCCTAACACTTAAACTAAACAGTCATTTGCTTGTGCACTGAGCCAGAAAACTCAAAGATGACGTAGAGACTTGCATATAACTTTGGGCAGCGGTGCATAGCTGTGAAACCAGTACTCTCTAACAAGCAGAGGGCAATGAGAAAGGTCTTTGTCTCTGAACTACTTTTGATGCAGGCCAGTATTAAGCCAGCATGTACCGCAGCGCATGGTGGAAGGATGGAAAATGGTGATCTCTGGGTTTTCTAAGCTAAAGCAAATGCAGTTGTCCCAGAAAAGACCAAGGGTAAGTTCAATTCTCCTAAGGCACCCTTGAGGCATTTGGATCTGCAATGCGAGGTAGGACCATCCCTCTCAATTCTTATGAATGGAGAGTTCCTTATTGCTGGCATTAAATGCCGCCTCCTTCCCAGTGTGACAGCCAGGCCACCGGGAAGGCATTTCCCTATTTCCACTCAACATCTGTGGGTACTTACGGGACCATGTTCTCCACTGGGCCACCCAGCATTCGAAGCTCATCAGGGCAAACGACCCTGACTCCTTTATCAGTCTGAGATCCTTACCAGTGCCTCTTTCAGAATAGGTCCTAGAGGAATGTATTCTGCCTTGACAGGGTTAATTTTGCAGGTGACTGTGTCCCACACTGTCGAAATGTTAAGTACATTAGAGCACAAGCAGCCCTCTGACGTGTGCACTGACATCCAAGCTTCTGAAAGACCGTCTGTGCAGATGGAAGTTCCCAGGACTAGATAGGGAAAACTGTATGGAGATAACTAGTGCTTAATTTGTAAAAAAAAAAAAAAAAGGGAAGGCCTCAAGATATTTCTTAGTAGTCCACTGCAGCCTGCACCATTCACTGTCCCTGTCAGTGCTGCCAAATGCCAGTAGCGACACTACCTAACCGTCCTTTAAAAGGAAAAAACATATGTGCAGGTACTCATCCAATGGCATTGTGGACCAGGGGTGGAGTTTCGGGCGGTGCAAAGGGCAGGGCAATGGGTGGGGCTAGAATCTAGACCTGTAATAAAGTCAATGATTCCTCAGCGTGCAACTGTTCATGATGGTGCAGAGGCATTTGTGTTAACTGTATTCTGCTTGTTTGTGCTGCCCAGCATTGCGGTAGTCTTTAAGATGGGCTGACCGTGAAGAGCCTGCAGAATGTTATGTAAGACAATTCGACAAATCCTTGACATTGTGTCCTTCTCCAAGCACTTTCATAGCACTTTACAGGGTCCTGACGGTCACTCCATCTAACCCGCTGCCCCCAGCCCTAGGGGTGTAATGAGAAATGCGAAAAGCACTTCAGAGGTGGGTTTTGTGTGAAAGTCTGTGGACAACTGAGCTCTGCACTTGATAGGAGAATTGTGAACTCCATAGGCTCTCCCAGACTTTTGCTTTGTTAAGGCATGTAATTACCTGAACGCCTATCCTGAAATCAGTGTCTTTGTTAAGGCAAGAGAACCATTAAAACAGAGTACTCTGCCATTCCTTAATCGATTCTTTTGTAGAAAGACTTTTTTGTTTCAACCTGATTTGACATGCATTATTGTTCCTTTATTTAATACAGTGCAGTGATGTTCCTCCTCGAAGAATAAAAGACAAAGCATTAATATAGGATGTAAAACAGGACCGAAAAAGAGATGCCTATCCGGCTGAATTGCACAGTGTGAGTTCCGAACAAACCGATCAATCCTGGCTTCCCTGCTTGACCAGATTGTGTGCTCCTGTGCAGTTACTTCATTTGACTGTGCCTCATTTTCCTCCATCATTACATTTTATAGCTGATCAAATTGAACACATGGCAACTGACTTGCCTCTCGGTTCTCTGATGGCATCACCATCAGGCTAATGGGGGACATGAATATTCTAAAAAAAGTGCCACTAAATGAGATGATAAAACTAATGTACTAAAGTAAAATGCTTTAGCATGTTAAAAAATACACTTTTTTAAATTCCATAAAATACTTGAACTAAAAAAAAAATACACTTTTTTTTTTTTTTAATTATGAAGACTCGCCACTTAAACATAATTCTACATGTGGATTGTGTCCAGTTTACATTCCAGATGTGTCAATGGCTTGCCTTTTAGAGAAAAGTAAGCCCATGGGTCCAGGTACAACTATACCTGTTGCACCAGTCATACAGATACACCCTCGCGGCTTGTGTGATGGCTTTTGTCCCTCCTCCTTCTGGGGGTAGGAGGACCCTGGGCAGCGGTGGTTCACAGCTGCCCTAGGGGCAGCGCATTCATTATAATACGGTGTATTTCCCTTCATTGCGCTGGGCGCACCTTATAAAAGGTATGCCAGCACAGTGAAGGGAAATGCGCTGCATCTGTAAAGCAGCCCCAGGTACTCAAGGGGAAAAAATGTAATTTGAAAATAAAAACCACCTCGTCACGTTTCGAGTCATAAGCCGTCTCTTCTCTATCGTCCCTTGTCGTCTCTCCACCGGAACCAGGAAGCACACAATGCAGCGTTGTGATTGGTCTGAGGGCTGTGGCTCGGTGCTCAGACAGCGAATGGGTGACTGGGCATGTTCCCCACCTTGCTGAGTAATGCAGCCTGGTGGGGAACATGCAAAGTGCGCATGCGCACTTTGGAGTGCAGCAACTCCTCCTCCTTCCGATGTCATAACAGAAATAACTTCTATTATCATTTTTTTTTTTACACTGCTCCGTGAGATAAGCGGATAAGCCACCACTGTGAAAAGCATGTTTGCACATCATTTCTATAAACAGAGTGCGTCTTATGAAAAAAAGTGCTATTTTTTTTTTTAACTCAAGCTTACTTGACAGTGCATGTGTTGTCTGTTGAGACACGCTGCTCACTCCAACCTCTATTTCCACCCCCTCTGTATACTCCACCCCACCCCTATACTGTACTTACATATGCCTCGCACTTGTATCTATCTCCTATAAACGACCCCGGTTTACCTCCTGCTTGCCTTATAATGAATGCCTTTTTCCTTCCCATTTTATGATACCTCTGTGAACGATGTATATATAATCCTTGTAAAGCCTTATATTGTATGACTCCTTCCTTCCCACTTTTGTTATACCGCCTATGTATATGTAAATCCATGTAAAGTGCTCTGATACCCTCGGATCAAGTTCACACTTCATTAAAAACAAACAAAATATATATATATACATATATATACACACACACACACACGCACACACACACTGTGGCTTACCAATAACATAGAGGCTCGGAGCCCGCTCATTGCATACCATTAGTTCACTTTCCTTTTCTTTTTTTAGAAAAATCTGTTTATTGTTTTGCAAATTTTACAGCTTACAGATAGGCATCAGGCCTCAATTAACATTGACCATATCATAAAGTAGTAGGCAAGAACAGAGGAGCAGTCCCGTGAAACATGGGGACCTCTCTTCCAACATTCAATGGTGTCAGTGACCAAGTGGTGATAATACGAACCCCAATACGATACACAGTATCATGTTTTGGTATGATAGGTCCAGTGGTATAGTGCACAGAGTCTACGCAAATTCGTCAGGATACTTGCGGGTACAGATAATAAAAGAGAACATAAACAGGGAGCAGAGTGTCAAGAACCCCCAGTAACCAAGAACAGCAGCAGAGTCCGACATGCAAACGTATATTTCACATTATTTCCCCAGCCCTCCCCCCCCCAGCATCCCTCGAGTGAGCAGTCCCACATAGGAGACCCAGTATTACTCACCCAGGGCAACAGGCATTACGCAGCTGACTACTTGGCAGGCAAATGAACCTCATACACCTACTCAGTAATCTCCGGGAACACGCCTCCCCCCTGAGCAGTGTGTCTCTCTGCCGTGTCCCCCTCAATCCGTGTCAAGGCCTGCAGGAGCCCTTCCCACTGTGTTGTGATAGGTGTCCTCCGAAGTCCCAGTGTTTCCTCTCTCAGGAGAGCTATGCCTTCCGCCTTGGCCCATGCCTGGAGTGAAAACCACCATGCCCGTGTGTGTGGTGGATCCGGTGCCTTCCAGCGTTTAGTGAGTAGCCGTTTAGCCACCACCAACCCCAAGTCGAGGAAGTGGGAGGTGACTTTCATAGGTAGACGGGCCACTCAAATGGTATGGTACGGCCTGTGCAGATATGCAGCGCCTCGTGGACTGAGTCCCAATATGGGCGCAGCTTGTGGCAACTCCCCAGCATATGTATCAGCCCTGCTCCTAGCTCCGCGCAGCGGGGGCAAGCAGTGTCTATGCCATGGAAATATCTATTGATCATTTTGGGTGTGAGGTACGCCCTGTGAAGTATAAACAGCTGTATCTGGCGGAACCGCATTTTGCGGGGTATGCGTGTTTGGCTCTGTAGCATCTTGCCCCCTTCCCTATCGTCCAGTGGCCTCTCCAGGTCTATCTCCCATTTGCGGCGGAGCGGGTCTAGGCTGATCGCTGCGTGCGTGCGGAGGGAGGCCGCAAACTAACGTATCAAGTGCCTACCCCACCCCATCACATGTAGATACTGTATGGTGAGGTGTTGGCCTGGTTCCACCTGCATGTCCCCCCGTCTAGCAGTCAATGTCGCAACCAGGGAACGGTGTCTGAGGAATTGCCCAGGTGGCAGGCCTGCCTCATCGACCAGGGATTCATACTTCATGAGAGTGTCGTCCCGATAGAGGTCACCCAGGGTCTGTATGTCTGATGCATGCCACTCCGTTAGCTCAGGAGCGGTGAGCACCCCCAGCCTGCTAGGGGAGCCCTCCAGCGGTATGGCCGGAGCATAAGGAGCCAGGGTTCTAGTAAGGTAGAGTCTGCAACGGTAGCATTTGTAGGCTACTACCATGAGGAGTGGTGTCGGCGTTGAGGCTTTCGTGGCAGGGTGAAAGAGCTTGGTGATGGCAGCTAGAGACAGGGGAGGTGCTGTTGTTGCAGTGTTATCGAGGCCCCTACCTGCTAGCCAGTGGGCTATCCATTGTAGCTGCACTGCCAAATAGTAATGTTCAAAGCACGGCACAGCCAGGCCTCCCTGGTCAGTAGGCAAGTAGAGCTTGGGCAGAGCCATCCGATGCCGCGCGTTACACCAGATGAAATCCCGGAGCAACTGCGTGAGTGTGGTGAAGAAGGCCGCCGGGAGATATGCTGGCAGATTGGCAGAATAGTACAGAAGACGGGGGAGTATCACCATCTTGGACAAGGCTACCCTGCCGGTGACTGTGAGTGGGAGCGTGCTAAAAAAACACATCTGGGACTTAATCGCCGTCACAGCCCTGCCCAAATTGCCCTCGATGAGGTCTGCCGGCTGGTGGTATATCTGGACTCCTAAGTATCGGAAAGTGTCCGCTTTCCACTGCACACACACGCCATCTAGGATATAGCCTGAGTCCAAGATATCCCCACCAAATGCGTAAAGACAGGACTTAGTGGCGTTCACCTTGAGTCCAGAAAGAGCGGCAAAGTCGAGCAGTATGCACTCCAGAGTGACCGGGATGTTACTAACATCTCTGACGAACACCAGAAGATCATCTGCGTACAGTGACACCTGATGTGTTGCGTCCCCTAGGGGGATTCCATCTCCTAGTGTCATATGCAGTGTCGCGGCTAGGGGCTCTATTGCCAACGGAAACAGGAGGGGCGAAAGCGGGAACCCCTGCCTGGTGCCCCTGCAGATTGGTATTGCAGCAGAGATGTAGGGCCCAGTTTTTACCCTCACTGTAGGATTCTTGTACAGGAGTGCGACCATCTGGAGAAACCCCAGGCCCAGTCCGTATCGCATCAACACCGCTTCGAGGTAGCCCCACTCCAAACAGTCGAAGGCTTTTTCAAGATCCAGTAAGAGACAACCCGCCCTAGACCATCTCTGCACACTATCCGGGGCCACCCTAAAGAACCGCCGCAGGTTCAGTGAGGTACTGCGCTTAGGCACAAATCCGTTCTGGTCGCTGTGCACCAATTGAGGCACCACCGGCGGCAGGCGCTCTGCCAACACCTTATCAAATATTTTATAGTCCACGTTAAGTAGAGCCAGGGGTCGGTATGATCCCAGACTCACGGGGTCCCTGTTTGGTTTAAGCAGGGACACCAGGTAGGCCTCGTGCATTGAAGGGGGCAGAACGCGCTCCTCGAGAGCTGTGGAATAAAGAGTGTGCAGTTTCAGCACTAAGGACTCCCTGTAGGCCTTATAGTATTCAGCCGGGAGGCCATCCGGTCCCGGTGCCCTCCTGGTGGCCATGGAGCCGATCGCCTCACCAATCTCCTCCAAGGTAAGGGAGCCGTCAAGCGACTACAGATGTTCTCCGGGGACCGTTGGCAGGCGGACAGCTTTCAAGAAACCGTCCAGCTCGAGCCCGGAGCAGCGCCCCGCAGAGTGGTACAGCTGCACATAGTGGTCGGACATCACCCGGTGTATTTTGCGCTGCTTGTATACCAGGGGGCCCTCGGGCGTACGTATGGCCCCAATCAGGGCATGGGCGTTTTCCTGCTTGAGTAGCCAAGCTAGCAAGAGACCTGCCCTGTCAGCTTTGGCATGAGTGCGTGTCGTGTGGGCCGTGTAATTGTGGCAACGCAGACGCTCCAGGAGGTCAGGATGCTGCGCCCGAAGACGTGCCAGATGCGCGGAGTGGCGACCCCCGCCATTGCCGTCTCGCTCATATTTAAGTAATTGCGTTTCGAGGCGAGTGAGTGACCATGCTAAGTGTTTGCGTATGTTTCACGTTGCACCAAGGCAGTGGCCCCTGATAGCCATTTTATGGGCATCCCACTCCACCAGCGCACTGCTCGCCGTCCCGTCATTCAGTTCAAAATACTCCAGGATAGCCGTTCCCAGAGATGCACGAAATTCCGGATTTTCTAACGCGGCGGGTTGAAGACGCCATGTGGGTACAGGGGGGCGACCAGAGTCCCAGTTCAGTTGCAGCTTCAGGGGATTGTGGTCTGAATGGGTACGCCCCAGCTACTCAGCATCTTCAATCAGTGGGGACAGTGCCTGGGAGCCCACCACCCTGTCTAATCGCACGTGAAGATCATGCACTGCAGAGTAGTAAGAATATATACGAGTGTCAGGATGCAGGCACCACCACACATCCAGCAACGCCCAGTGTGAAAGCCATCCAGCGAGGGCCCAGGCGTTCAAACTGGCCTGCGTGGTTCGGAGGGGCAGAAAGGACCTGTCCAGGTGTATATCCAGTACCGAATTGAAATCCCTGCCCAGTAACCACGGAAGTCCAGCATAAGGGCCAATGATGTGGACAGTTGTGCCAGGAATGAGGGTTGGTCAATGTTCGGAGCGTAGATGGAGCCCAATAGTATTTGCTGGCCGTTTAGTGTTCCCCGAGCCAGAGTGTACCTGCCTGCAGGATCTATCACTGTGTCGGCACATATGAATGGAGTACCCGCCCGCAACTAGATCAGTGTGCCCCGTGCACGTGTTGAATAGGTTGTGCCATATAATTGGCCTCTCCAGCGTTTGCGCAACCTGTCTAGATCCAGCTGGGTCATATGTGTTTCCTGTAGGAGGGCAATGGCAGCAGAGTGTCTCTGACGGTATGCAAAGATGGAATAACGGCGCAAGGGTCTGTACGTGCCGCGGATGTTCCACATAATTATGTCAGTGCGCGCCATCACGGGTGAGCCAGTGTAATAGCGGTGCCGGGGCTAAGGCGGGCGCAGGCGGCGCAAGGGACAAGGTCCGGCGACAATATGTCGGAGTGCTGCAACAAGAAACACAACTGAGAAACTAAGAACAGTGTAACAGCAGGGGCAGACATTGCGTAATGTCCGTCCAAACTTCTATAACGATGGAGTGGCGTAAACTAGGTCAGTAGGGTGCCTGTGAGGGTGCGCGCACCAGCTGTGATGTCGTAGCCTTCCCCCTTGCTCCTGCATATGATGTGTGTCAACAGTGTGAGCTCTGGCGTCATCGTGTTGGGCCAACGGGCCGTGAATCTAGTTGGTGGGCCAGGGAAATGCAACGCCCCCTGGGCTCACTCCCCCCCTGGCTCCATGAGATGGTATGTGTGACCCGGCCGACGACAGGCGGGTCACCACCGCTCCAACACCAGGAGGGCCCGACATTACCGCTAGTACAATAGATCCACCCCTGCTCGCAACCATAGCTAGGAACCAGCGGAGGCTGACCATGGGTTACTTGCGTGAGATGCCCATGATCGTGACCATCACCAGAAGGTTAGTTCAGATAAGATCATCAGCAGTTTGCGGAGTCACCACCGGTAGGGTAAGGTCATCTGAAGTGGTGGTGGAGGGCGAGGAAGAGCCGCTGGGCACCAGAGTGTTCTCTATGCGGGTGTCCAAGCGTTCTTGGGCATGTGGGGAGCCGAGGGTGGTGGCTGCTTCTAGAGCTTCCAATCTCTCTCTAGCATGCTTTCCGGGGTTGGGGCATTGATCCCAGGTTGGATGACCCTCCTGGCCCCGCGGCGTCTACGACGTCGGGCTCCTCCACTTGTTGCAGCGCCACTGCTTGTAGTTCGCAGGCCTCACGCCCGACCATAGCCCCGACTCCTCGAGCCAGTCCCATGCTTCCTCTGGGGAATCAAAGAAGTGTCTTCTCCTTGGCTATAATGCGCAAGCGTGCTGGAAACAGTGAGTATGGTATTTCAAGGGCGCGGAGTTGCTGTTTCACTGCAGTGTAGTTGCTCCTACGCTTTTGCACCCGGGCTGTATAGTCAGGAAAGAGCATGACCGAGCTACCGCCTACTGTGAGAGCGTCCATCTTGCGAGTTTCTCGGAGAACCACGTCGCGGTCTCTATAGTTGAGTAACTTAAAGAGGAATGGCCATGGTCTGGCTCCCGGCTTAGGCTTCTGTCCTGGGATGCGGTGGGCTCTTTCGATCATGAACTACCGCGACAAGAAACCTTGAGGTATAAGATCACGGAGCCACCGCTCCATGAATTGTTCCGGATGACTACCTTCTTCACCTTCCGGCAGGCCCACCACGCGGATGTTGTTACGGCGGGAACGACCTTCCGCATCATCCGCCTTGTCTTCCAGCTCATGAACACAATCCATTAGGTCTTGCAGCGCTGCAGTGTGGCTTTGTGTGATAGGCTGGAGCTCCTTAATTGTTTGGCCCTGCACAGTGACATTATCGGCCAACTTACGATGGTCTGCATGTAGGAGAGTGAAGTCCGAGGCAATCTTATCTATTCGGGTTTCCAGGGAGGTTCTGGTGTGTTCCAACACGGCACCTATCCTTTCCATCGCTGCAAGGACGGAGTCCATTTTTGCTGCTAGGGCCGTGGGTGTGGGTTCCGGCATGTCACCAGTACACGGAGTTGGAGGGTCTAGAGCATTCCCACGTGAGTGCCCCTGTTGCATTTTGGCTTTCATACGACCCATCACGAGTTGCTGCACCGTGGGCATTCGCAGGTGGCCACCAGCCAAGGTGGCGTAACATTAGTTCACTTTCCTTTTCAATCTTGTTTGCCTGCTTCTTATTCGTGTGCCAGCTTGCCAATCTTGTGTTTGTTCCTCCCATGGGCCATTGCGTATTTACAGTGTTTTTGATGGGCTGCCATCTCCGTTTCCTTTACCTCCCTTTCAAACCCTATTTTCTTCTTTTGTTTGAAGCACTTCATTAGTGTTTTTTGACCTGTCTCCTTCAAATACTTCTTCCCTGCTCTCCGTATTGCTCTCTTGTCACTTCCTCCTGCCCCCTCCTTCTTGCACTCATCCATGTGATTCTCCTCATTACTTTCACCCATGTGCCCTCTGTGTTGCCTCCCCTCAACGCCAATGTTGCTACTGTGTTCCTCCTGTCCTTCCTTGTTGCTTTTGCGTTCCCTCCAGCCCCCATTTTGCTTCAGTGTCCCCCCCCACCACTCTCCTCATGTTGCTTTTGCGTTCAACCCTAACCCCTGTGCTGCTTCCATGTTCTCCCACCCTCCCCGTGTTCTGTGTTGCTTCCACGTTCCATCACTCCACCCCAACCTGGCAACTTTAAAAAAAATCTTTTTTTTTAACAAATCGCCTTTTATTTTCATTATAGTTACTGATCCAACTCTGATCAGAACTGAAAAAAAGCACCTACATCATTTTGTAGGCACGAGCATGTGTGGCAAGCGGTCCTACAAAATGACGCAGTCGGCTGCTTCAAACGTTTTCATTTTTTTCTTTAACATTGCCCATGCTGCCCAGCATCATGGCTGCTGTGCAGCGTGGTTAAAAACCATGGGCACGGCCAATAGGTATAAAGGTGAGACCTATTACACTTGCCAGTGCTTGTTATAATATGGTGTGAAAGTGGTCAGTGGTACAGTTGAGTACCTTGAATAAAGGGAACAACTGTTGTAGCCGTAGTCAGCGGTGTAACATAGTCAAATGGACGAATTCTTACGCATTAATAGGTTACGCACCTTCAAACTCCTCTCCTTCATAGCAGTCCACAACTTAGGACCTGCATAACTCAATCATCACATCTGCATCCCTAAAAAGCCACCTCAGTTTGGCTGGACATCTCCCATTCAACAACCCCTGCGTCCAGCACATGAAATTAGGAGACATAACCCCCAAGACGTGGAATGAATTCCTTCTGCCCATCAGTGCTGCCAGCTCCCTCTGGATTCAGAAGGAAGCTGAAAACCTGGCTTTTCAACTAGACTCCTGTGAGCACGGTTACCCTCTCGGGTAAATAGCGCGCCATACAAATCCCAATAACATAACTTCTCCCACCCCCATATTCTCTTTTTCTCTGAATTCTGGGGATTGTTACTCCATCATTCAGCTGGTTCTTTGCTCAGTGTTACGTGTGTTCCCTCATGATATTCCTATTCTGTGGTTCTCGCTTGAGTTGGTCTTGTTCTGTGGGTAGCACACTGACGCTTGATCTGTAAAGGTAGTGTTGTGTTATTTAAAAGTGTAAAATTAAATTTTTTAAAACTACTCCAGGGGAAAATGTCTGCAAAGGATGTCTTCCATTACTTGCTGGGTGAAAATGAACCAGATTAAGAAAAATAGTCAGATATTTTTCTTAGTAAAAATGGACCACTGAGTGGCCTCCAACAAATAGGAACAGCATGATCTACCATGCGTGAGGAGTATGATTAGGTATGCAACTGTTTTAAAACATTTTGTTTTGAAGGTGTCACGTAAGCTCTCAAGGCTGCTTCTTGCGGGCTACATTGCTCAGATTTTTATGGCAATAAAAGTGCAGATGACATTAAGGAGTAATAGTTGGCTCCGCTGTTGTTCAATTTTGTTTTTTCTAAACGACAAATTCATTATGAAATGTAAAAGCATAAAAACCAAACAATGCGAGGCATACCGCATTGTTTGGTTTACACTGGCCTACAGACACAAGAACCGAGGCACCCACTCATGGCTGTCAAAATCATTCGGAAAAAGAACAAAACAAAGTTTTTCCAGGCAGCATTGTTATTAAAGTTTTTACAAAAATCCACTTTTGACTTCTTCAACGTCAAAAAGATTTTTAAGGCAGGCCAATTTCTTGGTCTAGGAAGGCCCATATTTTGTCTATGAAGACTCCAAGTACTTCGAGATCTCTCCCCTACCTTCGAGACCTTTTTATTGACTGCATATATGGGTGTGAAGCAGCTTTGCAAGATGGGGTGTGGCAGGAAGCAGCAAGTAGTAGGGCGGAGGATGAAAATGTCTGGAGGAATCACAAACAGAGACAGGGAATCCGTGACATTGGCCAAGCCCCAGAGGAACCAGCACATGTCGGATACCTCGTGGTTGGAACTGGTCACTGCCTGAGGGATCCCTTTTGCAATATTTGGAGCTCTTTTGCTGGGATTGGCAGTTTGCTTAAAGATTAAAAAGTCAGGCATCCAAGTGAAACTCTTTTAGACGTCTGTCTATTTCCCCATAGCTTTTCTGCTCTCACCCTGCAGAGTGACATTTACAAACTATTTTGTTTTTACAGCCTAGCCTTATCTTGAACCTTTCCTTCTGATTATCCCAACAATTCAAAGAAGATTTGCTTTAAGGACTTCCCAGACTAGATAGCAATCGGCTTAGTGGCCTCAGGTCCTCCTCGCGAACATGGACCATTTGTACCCTGAATGGTCCAAGAGTAGATAGATGTGGGTCAATGCTTCTGGGAAGCTGGTCTTTGCCACCATGATGTCCAGACTCTAACTCAGTGCACACTGATACTGCCTGGGACATGTGCTATAATGAATATCCCTATGCACAAGCATGTGTGTGCCACCAGACGATGAGCAAGGACTTCTAACTGCCACAATAAAATTGCTAATATCCTCTTCCTGAGGAGTGCTGAGCATGTAGTGTTTCTCTGCAGTTGTTTCTTGCTATGTTCACCAGCATCACCATAGTACGTAGGGTTCACCACAGCATGCTACGCAAAAAGCTCACCCCCTTTATTCCAAGTAGAAACCTCCGATCTAGCCACCAACCTCTTTTGTGCTCCCACTGTATTCGCACTGCCAAAAATGGAGGCCGTGCCTTCACCTATCTTGCTCCGCTCCACTGGAATAAACTTCCTCTTTCCATTTGAACATGCCCAAGCTTAGTTGAATTCAAGAAACTCCGGAAAACCTGGCTGTTCTGATTGCCTCTTTCCCTCACCTACCTGCCCCTCAGCGCTGAGATGTCCCTTCGGGGATGAGCCGTGCGCTATACCAAGAATCAAACAGTATAACATAACATAACATAACATGCATGCCCTTCTTATTGAAGGTGCCTTCTCGACCCTTACAACTTTGAGCAGACGCTGCTGCTGAGTAACGTCTACATCCTTTGACCTGAAAACACTATAAGATAATTACATCATATTGACTTCAAGTAAGAATTTGTGGCAGGTTAATATTGCAGCAAAGTACGTTTCGAAAAATAAATATCTGCAGGTTACTCACTCCGCTTCACTATTGAGAGACGCCACTGCAGAGAGCACCTATTAACTGGCACAACACACTCCTTTTCCTCGAGATAATTCTATTGAGAGTATAGCAATTGCATAGCTTACAATTATTCGTAACAGTGAGCATGAATCACATGGCTGTCTCCAGCTCCATTACGGTGCTGTAACTTACTTGGCTAGATCCCTAGAAGCTTACATGTGTGCGTCTTTCACCTCACATACACCTAAAGGAAACACGATTACAAAGGTATAGTTAACAGCTTTGCAGACTCATAACACTTTATCTCAGTTTACCATCTCCTGTGAGCCTTCCACTCTGCGGCACTGAATAGTTCATCACCTTAGTATCTCTATTGTGATTCTCCCTGTCTCTGAGCCACTTCCTTCTCACACCACAACCATCATTCTCGCTAGTGTCTTGTCTGCTCCTGCCTTGGCTGCAACAACAAGGTGATTGATGGAATGCTTGAATTCATCTCAGCCACTGGCAATCACTGGGGGGCCACATTACAGTCCATCGTTTTACACCCACCATGCCGCTCTAGACAAAGGCACACATTCCGCAATACAGTACCGACCATGTTCTTCATTGGAACAGTCCATGCTGAACTGTCAGGTGAGGGCTGCTTCAGAGGGTACCACAAGCAACCCCAGACCAGTTGTGCCCTACTTGAGGATTCTCAGAAGGGGGTACTTTGGTTCCTGTTGCACAGTGAGCACCAATTAGGATGCGACAGCCACCCTGGCGGTCGCAATCCGCATCTTTAATATTGTGGTGGGTGCTGCTGTAAGCAGCACCCGCCCCAATGCCAAAGAGGCCTGCTGTGCATTGCCGTGCACAACGTGACAGGCCCTGCGCGGTGCCTGCCACCTTGTGCATAGCACTGATACCCCCCAAGTACACCTTACACCCCTGGGTGCCCACAACGGGCCCCCAAATCCATCCCCGCCAGCCTTTCCATGGTGGCATCGCCGCCATTGAAAGGCCTTTACCACCAGGCATCATAATATGGATGGCGGTGCCTTCCAGGCACCGCCACCATATTATGCCTGAGCTCCGCCCGGCCAGCAATCGTAACGTTTGCCGACCGGCGGAAAAGCGGCGGGCGGACTTTCCGTCCGCCGCGGTACCCCCCGCCATAGTAATATGGCAGGGGGTAAATGTGGTTGTAATGGCGGGCGGATCACCACCGCCGGCGAGGCGGTGTCTATCCCCCCGCCGTCATAATCACCCCCTAAGTCTGTACAAAGACCACAATACCTTCTGATAGGCGTAGCTAAAATCATCATAGAGGTGCAATATATTGTTAAATAGTATGTCCCAGTGGGCCAATATATATTCAGAGCCTCATGGCCAAATAAACCAAATCTTATTGCGATTGGTGAATATATATAGTGATACAGCCAAATCTGTATGATATTTTTACCCACTTTGAGGAGAAAATGTGACTTAACGGCAATTCTGGTGGACCTCGGAGCTGGGGAACCGGATTCGAGTCTCGACAGGGACGCTCAACGTCCTGTGATTCTCGGCAAATCACTTAATCTCTCTGTGCCTAACAAAAATGAATGTGTCTGTCTGTAACATAACTGGTGCTCATGTAAAGCGCTCTGATACCGCCGGGTCTAGTTCACGCTATATAAAACTCCACACAAACAAAAGGGCGGATCACAAACTTTGTACATGCTCTATTGCAGTTCTCCCTGTCACTTCACTTACATCTCTTCAATCGAGTGTGTCCCACTTTGTCAGTTGGCCCTTAAGCAAGCAGAGTTAATACTACAGTCAAAATTGTATTAAAGGTGAATTCCCTAGCGCTCTCGGTTCCTCTCTCCATGCGTTGGTGTGCTGTGAAGATTATGAATGTGGTTTCCAAAAGGTCGGTAGATCTAAAGTAAAAATGCTGTGTGAGATAACTGGGCTGTGGCTCAGAGGACAGCAGTCACTCCAAAACTGAAGATTTGGCAGTATAGCATCTCGCAATGGGTAGCCCCGTCCAAATGAACATTTTAATGGAATATTTAGTATGGAGATAGAAAGGCCTGCTCTTTTTAGAAAAGAGCAGGCATACTCGCATTCCATTAGAAATATTTTGTGTGTGGCAGCACTGAAGTCTTGTGAGTGGATGATGTCTAGGAATACAGTGTGGAATTGGTGTTATAGCCTGAAGGGCTTTAAATGTAAATAATGGGGTTTTAGGGAGTCGCATGAGAGCAGACAACCATTCTAACTAATGCTTCAGTGGCATTGCTATTATGAAGATAGAAAAGCTCTCCTCTACTCCAAAAACCTCAAAAAAGTTGATTACATGTTCACATCTTCACCTTCCCTGGCTAAACCCAGTCCACCTCTACAGATCCTTAAAATGAAATTTAAAATTACTTGCTTACAAAAGCAGAACAAATATGCCTCAGATCCTTCATGTATAATTGTTACCATTGGAAAATGGTGTTCCTCGTTTTCTTTTCAGCTGTTCTGAGGATATGGACAAAATCCATAGGAGGATTCACCTGTCACTCTCCCAGACTAATTCATGTCCAACCCGCAAGGCATTAAAAAATCAGCAAAATGTCACCATTTACTATCCATATATATGTAACATCGGCTTTGGCATTTGTCCAGATGCCTAACCTATTTAAAGAAGCACTGATTGAAGCAATACTGAAGAAACACACAGGAACTGAGTTTCCAAGCTCCTGTTCTCGTTGAAAACTCTGGAATTTCTGCAAGTCCTTAGTTAGAACTAGAGTGGCAAATTTAAATTAGGCAGGCGTAATTTTGAGAAATTCATGTTACGCTTGTTACGCAAAATCCCTTGTTGCCCAGATCCTGTGAAAATAGGTCATGAGACAACAATGTTTACTATAAAGGATGATCTTCTTCAATTAACTAACACAAACAGTTGAGCTCCACCTGTACTGTTGAATGGATCACTGGCCTTCCATACTATAGATCAGAAAAAACAGTGCTTGCACCATCTTCAGATTGCTGCCTGAGTCACTGAAACCTCAAATAGATAGCCTGCTTCTTTTCTTCATAATCTATCCTTTCAAGTAGACCTTAAAGTTTTTATTCCCCTTTCAACAATTCCCTTTTCAATTCTGAAAAGATTCAATCCACACATGGTGCTTTAACATTAATTCATGCCTTGAGAATCAAGTTTTAAATCTTCGTGGCCCCATGCTGCTGTTTAAGACCCTCAACTCAATAATTGTTGGGTGCATGAGAATAAGATGTTTTGAAGACATAAATGCTTGTCATTGGTTTACCTGTTTGTCTCTTTTTGCTTTGAAAACAGTTGACTCTATTTTGTGTCTGCTGGAGCCGGGTACCCAATTAACTAAAAAAGGAAAAGCATAAAAGGATTAGTATCGCCAGTATCTCGGATATATGTATCTTGATTCTTGACTCCTTCATTAAGATCCTGAATCTCACAGATATTTCCATTCTAAAATGGATCAAAGCATACTTGTCCAGATTAGTTTCTCTTTACAGAATACTGCTTCGCACCCATTGTTCACTCTCCAGCAACACTTATTTATTCCTCAAATGCAGTCCTATCTGATCCTTGTGCACTCAAATTCTCAAGTGGTCGGAGATTTGACATTGGTGGAGCAGCCCAGTAGAACTCTCCTCTTTCAGAGGTTTGACCAACATGCAACATACCCCATGAACAGTTCCTTTCAATATTCTGAAACGGGCAATGCCCACTATCATTCCTCCCATTGCCAACTTAGTCAATGCCTCCTTAGCCTCAGGCATAGTCCCTCGAGATTGGAAAAATGCCATGGTGAGGACGCTTTTAAAGAAACCCCACCTGGACCCCTTGGAATTGGGCAACTATCGCCCCATTTCACTACTCCCCGGCGTCAGCAAGGTCGCAGAAAAATATGTTAACCATGCACTCTCCGCCCACTTAGAAACCTTCAACCTGCTCCACTCCTCACAGACAGGCTTTCGCCCTGGCCAGGGCACCGAAACTGCATTAATAGCGGTAGTGGAAGAGTCACGGAAGATTCTGGATGCTGGAGGATCCTCAGCCATCATCCTCCTAGATCTAAGTGCAGCCTTGAAATGTGGGAGTAACAGGTAAAGCCCTGTCTTGGCTGGAGTCATTCTTGGAAGAAAGATTCTTCCAGGTATTTGAAGGGAACATCCGGTCCCAACCAGTTCCTCTCCAATGCGGGGTACCTCAGGGTTCCTCCCTGAGCCCCACTCTTTTTAATGTTTACATGTCCCCACTAGCACAGATAGTTGCCCCTTTTGGAATCCAACTGGTCACCTACGCAGATGACACCCAGCTCATTGTGGCCCTGAATCAGGAAGAGCAGTCTTCCACCAATCTCTGCTCATGTCTTAAAGAAGTTACCAGCTGGATGAGTTTCTCTCACCTTAAGCTTAATGGTGACAAAACCGAGCTCATGCTGCTGGGCAATCAAGCAAGCTTCAATCCCAGCAACTCATGGCCATCATGTATGGGGCCTGCACCATTACCCAAACTGGAAATAAAAAGCTTGGGCATATGGCTTGACCATGACCTCACTTTCAGAACCCAAGCAAGGAAAACGGCTGCCACTTGCTATGGTATGCTTCGCACCTTACGGAAAGTACTCCCTCTTTTGCCTGCCCATTCAAGAAAGCTTGTAGTTCAGGCACTTTCCAGGTTGGACTATGGCAATGCCCTTTATCTGGGCGCGCCTAGAGCAGTCATTTCCAAACTTCAGGTTGTCCAAAACTCAGCCGCCAGGCTACTCACTGGCATTACTAACCACTGCTCAGCCAAGCCTGCCCTGAAGACACTCCATTGGCTTCCAATACAAGAGAGAATACACTTTAAGACCCTCTGTATCGCACACAAAATCCTTCATAATAAAGGCCCTCCCGTCATCAAAAACTTAATAAAACCCTATAAAGCCACCAGAAATCTCCGCTCAGACCAACTTCATCTAGCGGAGGTCCCCAGAATCAGAAGGGCTCGGTCAGGAGGTCGACTTCTTTCCTACAACGCCTCGATGCTCTGGAATACCCTTCCTCTCTCCATTCGTAGGGAAGCCAACCATCTGTCATTCAGAAAACAACTCAAGACATGGCTATTTCCATAAATCCGCCATCTCCTTGACTCGCACTCCGCAGCGCTGGGATGCCTCCGGGTAGCCATGCGCTATATAAGCATATTTTCATTTCATTTCATTTCATGACATAATCATCTTCTGAATTGTAGTTTATGTAGTTCAATGGTTGTCACATAGTCATTATGCTAGAATTAGTTTTTTTTTTACTTAATTGTCAATTGGCTAGCAACTTTAGTGACTGGTGGCAGACCCCACGTATCTTGAGACACACAATCTGCCAGTCCTGGAGGTTTTTTTCTAAATTTAATATCTTTAGGTTCGAAAAATAACCCTACTAGAGGGTTGTCAGAAATATTGGACACTGACCCTATAAGTATTTCTCTGCACAGATACCAAGCCTTGTATGTGCTTCATGACTGGTATTACAGGGTACACGCTTAATAGCAGTTTAAAATGGCATATAAATAATAGCCTTTCAAGAGTGGTGGTATATGAAGATGTATTTCAGAACACATGGGTGTTGGTTATATTAATGGAGTGAGTTCTTAATGATTGGCTTTTGCTCACTTCTGTCTATATGGTTTAAGATTCTGGCAATTGATAGTAAAGTGTAAAAGTTAATAGGCATTGGCTGTCCTGCAAGTTCATAGAAAATTATAATAGTTGGTAACATGCACAGAGCTATGTTTAAAACTCAGTAAGGATAACACCAGTGCTACCAACCTTTACATTGCCAACTTTAAAGACAAACATGTTTATCCTGTATCATAAACTTATTTTAGTGATGTAAAATGTTTGAAAAGATTCATACATAACACCAACCGTTAACGTCTCCCCATGACTGTGCCCAGATTCTGTAAAGAAAACTGTCTAATGAATAAATAATAGTGGGGCATATTATCAACGGCCAGCGATAATTATCGCTGGCCGTACATAGTGATAGAAATATTATCGCCGGCTATCGCTGAATATTATCGCCATGATAACGCTATATTTACAACGTATAGCGCTATGGCGATAATATTTCAGTGATAGCGGTGTTTTCAATGGAACATCGCTGGTTTTCCAGCGATGTTCCATTGAAAACAGCGATAACATTGCTGATACGACCCTGTGGTCCTATCAGCATAATCCATCTCCCATTAAAAGTATGCCTTAGTCAGGAATTTAACAGACGTTAAATTCCTGAGTTAAGGCTGAGGTAGCGCGATTTTTTTTATCGCTGCACCTCCTTGTTAATATCGCGAAGCTGCCTTCACGATATTAACACGTGTTGTTTTCCCAGCCACGCCTTCTTTGCATCTCATTAGCGATGCGAGGCTGGGAAAAATGGGCTCTACATCAAGGAAACACGCGCTAGCGTGTCCTTGATGATATTGCGATATAATTATCTCCGCTTTTCGCCCAAAAACGGACGCTATAGCGGCGATAATTATATTGCCAGCCCTCGCTAATATGCCTCAGTGTTCATTGTGAGAGCCAAAGTGGTGTGATCGATTTCAAGGTCAGTTTGTTACAGAAGTGTGGGTGTGGCATCTTTGAACAACAGATTATAAAACTTCTTGGCAGCAATTTTAGGATGTTTGCCTACAAAGTTTCAGTGACAAACTTCTCAGCCAGTCTATCCCAGAGTTAAATGTCTTGTCATGGGTTATGTGAATCATTTCAGTTGTTTCCTTTATACAAGAGATTGCTTGTACAAAACGGGCTTTGGGGGGGAAGAGTTATTCCAAAATTAATCCACAGTCCGCTTCGATGGGTCTAGGAGGTGTTTTGATCGTGCATTTATGTACTTTTAGGAGGGTATGGAAGGCAGACTGAAGGGAAGGGGGGTATGAAAGGTAGGACTGAAATTGCTTAAGAATGATGATCTGCTGGACAAGCTATGCTAAGTGTGTTCCTGGAAGGAGGCCAAATCTCTTGGGTAGAAACTTGATACAGTGTTGCATAGTTATCCCTGTTACCCAGTAATTCGATCTACCCTTCGTTATATTCAGTTGTGTGTTCGTGAAACCCAATACTCTCCTTATACCTGCTGGCTTAACAGATATAGTACAATTATCAAATGCCTCTTGGACCACGGATATTCGGTTCTTTTTACTTTGCGGGTCTTCTATTAGTACCTACTATTGACTTCAATTTTAATGAACTTTGTTTACTTCAATTCTTTTTCTATAAGAGAGAAAAAGCCATCATACATTCATTTCTTCAAAGAGCAGGACATTGTGACACATTGTTCATCATATCAAAAAATGCATTTTTTTACTTTATCTTTTGTGTTTGTTTTTCTTTAGACAAAACAATCATAATAATATTTTTGGTTCAGGGGTTGCTGTGCCTAAAACTTTATATACAATGACAAATCAAAACATCTGCATATAATACACAAGCCTTCTTCATATGAATTTAGATAGTTCTACTCTATTTTCTATGTATCGGGCCCTATTAACTTGTACCTCCTCGATACTTAATTATTATTTGGTCCAAAGGGTTGAGGTCAGAGAACACCTGTGAAAGTCCATGGCTAAGCCGCCTAGGTACTGCTTAGACAGGGTGTCTTTAGCATCTTAGTTGTTCAGAACGGAGAAACTCTTTGCCTCAGTGTGGGGGGGGGGGGTGTCGACGCCGTGTGGGGACCGTGATGATTTTCAGAAGGTCTTCCTCAGGGCTGTGGGGTTCTATGTAGGACACTAGTGAGTGCCATGGTGTATCTTGTCCTGTCGTAATAGTCCAGAAGACGTGGCACTTTGTCTCACTTATATATCTTCTTTTTTCATGGGCTTTTTACTCTGGGCTCTCGTCGCAGTTAATTTCGGAACCTGGGACTGTTGTTACTCGTTTCTCTTCTCTCGGTCTCCGGCAGCGTGTGACACGAGAGCCCAGAGTAAAAAGCACAAGAAAAAAGAAGATATATAAATGAGACGAAGTGCCACGTCTTCTGGACTATTACGCGGGTCGGCCTACTCCCTGCGCTGGCCCTAGGATTGGACCGGGGAGGGCCTTGGAGAAATCCGAGTCATTTGTGCTCTGTGCTGTGGCCTAATTTACACCCAGATATTCAGGGCCGGACTGGGAACCGTCCCCGGCCCTGGCAAACTGCTCAGCTGCCTCGCCCCCCCCTCCCCCCCACCAGGGGAGTGGGTGCAGCCAAGCAGTTTGCGAGGGCCGGTTTCGGCCGATTTTGTTACAGGGGGGCCATATTGCCAACCCCGGTAACAAAAACCGTCCCCCAGGGGCCCAAAACCGCCCCCCACCCTAGCAGCCTAATGGGGAAATGCCCGGTGCCCACTACGGCCAGTCCAGCCCTGCAGATATTACCTACACACAACATTGGCCAGTGTGGAGCAGCAGGCAGGACATAGGGAGGGGAGCCTACTTACACCTATTTCTATCGCCGATTTGTTATTGATGGGTCCTGGGTCGGCTGTGGTCCCGATACCCGCTGCTCACTGGCTGCCCCGAGTTTGCTGCCCGCATTGGCCCTGGAATTTGACCGGAGAGAGCTTGGGACGCCGGGGCGGGCATCGAGGTTCCCGTCACCGAAGATTTGGATGTGTGGTTCTCTCCAGATGTGGCCTAGGGTGTATTGGGGGCTGATGCGAGATCCCCGGTGAGCAGCAAGAATCTGGTTGGGTGCTGGTCATACCCACTTTCTGCCACTCACCCTGGCGGCGTCTTCGACGGTGCGGTGCTTCCTTGGATCCCAGGAGATTGCAGGATCTGGATGGCCTTGGACAACAATACAGAATAGGTTGTCTCCTTACCTATTCCGACCTGCACTGAGAGACATGCCTGTGGCCCTAGACCGCGGATGTGCGATGTCCCACAGATAACTGCTGCCAAAGTGTCACCACATCACTGCGCTATCCTTCAGCATATGCCAGCTTGCCCTCCAGCGTGACACAGCCACCCGAGGTAGACGAGGGTTGCGCCCTTTAGTGGGGATCGCCACGTCGGCAGAAGTGGCCGGGTTAGGTCCTTGTGCAGCTTATTCGTGTGGAGGATCCTCCGTGGCACCAGAACCCCCAGGTGCTGGTGTCCAGATACTTACCCGCCTCGAGGGGTTCTGACTACCCATACTTCGTCCTGGACTAGATCACATAATTACCCGCTGGGGCTTCAAATCACAGCTCTATCATCTTCGCCACCCAACCATATATTCAGCAAAATAAAGCACCACGGACAAATTTACGTTCAGCGGTACCGGTTCTGTTGCCCCCGAAGATACAGCCGTGGCTGTGACGGACACTGCCGCGATCCTAGCTGCGATTGCCCAACTGCGCAACATAATGGATGCTAAAATCGGCGCAGTGGGGGCGGACGTAATGCCGTTGGGCGGATCACACAGGCCAAAATCAGAGTCTCGAAAGTGGAAGAGGACATCACGATCCTGAAAGGAAAGGTTGCCACCCTCGAGTCGATCTCTAAGGGCCTGGAGGACGTTGAGGGGAGAGCCAGATGTAATAATCTACGCTTTGTGGGTTTCCTGAGGGATGCAAGGGTTCGGACATGTGCACCTTCCTAGAACATTGGCTCCAATTTTGGATCCCTGAAGGTTGTCTGTCACCCTGCTTCATACTGGAGCGAGCCCATCAAGCACTTGCGGTGGACCTCCTGGGGCCCGTCCCAGACCCATAATCGCACGGATCCTAAACTACCATGATCAGGATACCATTCTGAGACAGGCTAGAGCCCTAAAATCCCTCACTTATGAATCACAACCACTAATGATATTTCCTGACTACACTAGACTGGTGCAGCAACAGAGGCAAGCCAACACGGCCGCCAAAACACGTCTTAAGGAGCTGCAGATTTCATATATGTTGCTCTTTCTGGCTCATCTTCGTGTCAGCTATAAAAACAGCACCTTATTCTTTGACACTCCCGAGGATGCTTTTCGATGGATGAACGATGCCCAGTTAAACCACATACACCTCCACCACGAGATACAGATTCCTCAACTAGCGACTCGCGCCATCACAAAGACAATAACCCCACGGAAAAAATACGTCATCGTGCGAGGTCCTCTTGGCACTCTGGATTGCGTAGCGACCAGCAGGTTAATAAACAAGATAAATAAGGCCGGGCTTTAAGTGGCTGGACCCTCTGGACTCCAGGGCCCACTTGTAGTTGGGCTGGGGAAGCTCTTCTTTAACATGATCCTGCACATCGGCACAGGATTGGGCTACTCTACTGAACTGGACATTTTAGATCCCAGAGACATTCTATAGGGATGGGATCAATGGGGATCCATTGGACTGTTCCAGCCTTTAACCCCAGTTGGAGTGAGGACTATTCACATTCCGCGACAGATACTTCTGTGTTCCTGGAGGTGTTGGATTGGTGTGGCGGTTGGGGGTGCGTGGGTGTCTTGGTTATTAATGCTTTTGGTTCACGTTGTGCTAAGGTCCCCTCAATGCATCATAGCAGCTAGTCTTTTCTAAACACATTTTGTAAATCATTTCTCGGCACATTGTGACACAATTGACTCGGCTGGGAAAATATTGGTGGTTACCTAGAACGTCAGAGGCCTGCTGGATAAGGTCAAATGGGGAGCGGTCCTCAGACACCCAAAACAGTTAGGGGCTGACATCCTATTACAGCAGGAAACACATTTGCTGGGGACTAAAACCCCATGCCTGACTCGCTGTGGATTCATTCAAATATTTCACTCTGGCTTTACGAGGGGCTTTAGAGGAGTAGCCATCCTAATCCACTGTAGAGTACCATTCACACACATCCGCACTTGTGCTGACAAGCAGGGCAGATATCTTTTCGTTCATGGCACAGTTGGTAGGGAGGCCATAATACTGAGAAGTGTATATGCCCCTCCACTGCTCAGTTGCCCACTTACCAAACGCATAATCAACATCTGGGGGTCCTTTCCTGATGGTTTAGCACTGACTGGTGGGGATAGGAACGACGGCATACATCCTGGAAGAGATCGATGCCGCTCTACTACTACACAGCTTACACATAGAGAGTCCCGCTTCGGGCCGCTGGTCGAGGCGTTGGGTTGGTCTGACACCTGGAGGAAACTCCACCCCACAGAGGCAGGCTTCACGTACTTTTCAACAGTGCATGGGTCTTTTTCTAGACTGGATTATATTTTAATCACCAGGGAACACGCACTGCACCTGATCAAGGCAGATATCCTACCCAGGGGTCTCTCGGACCACTCCCCAGTACAAGTGCGATTAACGCTGGGCCCCCAGCAGATTCCGTTTCACTGGCGAATGTCGTCTTGGCATTTACACAATGCGAGCTATCGTTCTCATTGACACAAAGCCCTAACAGACTACTTAATTATGAATGAGGGTACGCTAGACTCTGCCACTACCCTGTGGGAAGCTATGAAACCCACTATTCGCAGCTTTGACATCAGTTACTGTTCTGCTGCCAAACGGCAAAAAAATCAGTGTTTGATACACTTAGAAGCACTGATAATACAAACGGAATTACAAGCACTTGACAAAGACTGACATGGGGCTCACCGTCAGCTAGCCATATTGCAGAAGAGATATCAAAGTATTCAACTCGATGAAGCCAAACTCATCTGGCGGGCTATGCAAAGCAGGCTCTACCAATAGGGGGACAGATCAGGGAAACTGTTACATTGATGTTGCCAATACTCCCTTAAACCAATACAACTCCCAACCCTTAAGTCACAAACAGGGAAATTGATCATCACTCCAGGGCAGGTTGCCCACTCCTTCGCCAACTACTACTAACCACTCTATACCAAGCGTGAAACCATATCTGAAGTGCAGCTTGGTTACTTTTGTCGGGATCTGCCACCCAAGACTCTTACTACCAACGCACACGACTCTCTCGAGGCTCCGGTCTCGCTGGAGGAGCTCATTTCAGCCACCTCAGATAAAGCAATAAGCAAATCGCCTGGCCCCAATGGGTTCCATAGCAAATTCTTTAAACTGTGAAGAACCAGGATTTAATCCCAGCGGCGCAGGGGACACGCCCGAAGTCTTCGGGTTCACCTGTCTTAGAGTACAGAGACACAGGATTCTTCTGCTGACATCAAAGATCAATTTTATTAGCTGCAGCCAGTAACAGAGGTCCTAGAAGTACAACACGGTGTATGTTCTCAGGAGACTGCTCTACATAATAGAGCGGAGCATTATCTTTTATGCCAAAAACCACATTCCTGGCTAACATTAATTACTCACAAACGTGACCAATCAGAGGACGATATTTACAGAGGCATCACATAACGACAAACCCACTTTCAGTTATCCAACCCACCGCCAATGACAAGGCATAAATCCGGCATTCTTGCTCAAACAGGCCGGACGGGCCCATCATAAAAGACCTCAACCCAAATCAATAATTAGGCCATAAGGCCATAAAAGTAAGGAGCAGAAACAGATGAGGAGAAAGATAGAGGGGTGTGTGCGTGTGCCATAGAATCAATAATGTCCTGCTCTTTGATCTCTATCTGACCAGCTGCTTAACAAGGTACTGGCTCAGCAAGTTTAGCCTCGGGCAACAGGGTCAGTTGACTCAGGTCAAACAGAAGTCAACACGAATTCAAACTAAGGTGTATGCATCCCTAGAGGCTCGCTTGGCCACAGTCATCCTGTAGTCATCAGCCTATGTGAGGGCAACCACAAAATGGCGGTTATGCACAAAATGGAACCCACGGGTGAAGACTAGATCATTAAATACACAGTGAATCCATCGGTGTAGCATGACGAAAATGCTTACGCATACCGCACATGTCAGTCGCGGTTCGCTGATACCAAAATCATCACGATACGACAACCTTCATTGAAAGGGTTCAGAATTCACGGAACCACAACTGAACATGAAACCATTAGGACCACAGTACCTCGCAACCCTCAATGAAGCCCTCGAGAATAAGTGTCTACCCCTTGATTGGAGACACGCTGAGATTCTGGTCTTTCTCATCCGAATTATGCACATCGTACCGGCCAATATCTTTTCTAAACATTGAAGCTAAGATTCTTGCCAAGGTACTGGCAAACAGATCGCTCCCCCATCTCCAAGTCCTGATCCACCCTGACCAGGCAGACTTTATGCCCCACAGTGCGACCCAACACAATATACGCAGAGCTCATAACGCTATAGCGGCCGCAAACAGATTAGACAGATCTGCAGCCCTACTACTCGTTGATATGGACAAGGTGTTCGATTCAGTCAGTTGGACCTATATGTTCATTTTACTAAGACACCAGAATATGGCCCCCGATTTATAGCTCTGATTCAACTATTGTACACTGCCCTAACTGCCTCAGTCCGGGTCACCGGGGCCACATCTCCACATTTTCCCATACAGCGGGGAACCAGACAGGGATGCCCCCTTTCCCCTTTTCTCTTCGCCCTTGCCATAGAGCCCCTGGCGGCCTGGGTAATTATAGATGCGCTATATTGAGGTTTTGAATGGACCCCCGAAATTTCTGATCGTATTGCGCTCTATGCAGATGATCTGTTATTCTTTCTAACAGACCCCCATAGATGAGGCCCCAGAATACTACAGATCATGCGTATTTTTGGTGAGTCCTTCGGTCTCTATATGAACTCTTCTAAATCGCTGCTTTGGCCGCTGTGGGGGTCATTGGGGAATGGTTGATGGGCTGAGGAACTCACTATAGTATCACAGGGGTTCACATATCTGGGAGTCTACATATCGGACACTCAAAGTATGTCCTGGATATGCAACTTAGAAGAAACGACAGAAAAGGTTAAAGTTGAGATTAAAAATTGGTCTGCACTCCCCTTATCCCTATATGTACGCTCGGCCATATTCAAGATGGTCTCCCTTCCCAAATTATTGTACCACTTACAATCCCATCCATATCCCGTCCCTATGGTATGGTTTCGCCAAATTAACGCACTGCTGGGACACTTCCTCTGGGGGGGGGTGGCGCTGCCAGAGTAGCCCTACGTATATGTACACAGTCCACTTACTGTGGGGGCATTGCCGCTGCTGACATACAAGCTTATCACGCTGCAGAACACCTACAGGTTCTGAATGACTGGTGGTATGGCTCTAGGTCCGAATCTGCATATCGACTTGAGCAGTGGATGATGGCGGACCCCAATGTTCTCTTGCTTCTCTACAATAAGACTGATCCCAAAGATCTTCCCCCGCTACACACGGTGTAATCCTAACATGGCGACAAACCCTATGTAGAATCGGATGGTGGGGACGTCTAACACAACCGACCCCTCTTTGACAGAATCGCCTGCTTCCGCAATTAGCTGATTTACAGGGCTTCAGCGGTTGGGACTGCATTGACGTCTCAACATTAGGGGATAATATGAAAGGGATGGTCCTTAAATCATTTGGAGACCTCCAAAAAGAATTCCACATGCCCCATACCCAATTATATCAGTTTCTGCAACTGCGACACGCTCTTCACCCATACATCAAAAATGTGATTACCCTCCCGGAATTCAGCCCTCTCGAATGCAAACTCCTCATGGGGGATCTCGAGGAACATAAGATAACCAAGATATAGCAAACCCTAGTTACTAATAACCCAATAACTTTAGATGCTCTCAGGGTCGCCTGGGATACATCTATTGGACCACTGGATGAGGATAACTGGGCCGAAGCTCTACGATCACCACGTGAGGCCACAATTTCCTCTCAACTTCATCTCATCCAATTTAAATACCTCCACAGAGCTTACTACACCCGGCCCAGACTGTGGACTGCGAAGTTGATTGCTTCCCCAATATGCCTCCGATGTCAATCAGACAAAGGCACTTTTATACATATAACCAGGCCCTGCTTGGTCCTTGACCGGTTCTGAGGAGGGGTTCCTGCTTGCTTAGCTGAGGTACTGGCTTGGGACATACCGAGGTTTCTGAAATTAACACTCTTACATAATACAGAAGATTTAGTGGGTAACAGATACATAAGACACTTACTGTTCTTAGGTCTTACAGTCGATAAGCTACAGACTGTAGAAGGCGTATCCCCCTCCCCCCAGGTCTCACAATGGAACACAGGACTGGACTTAATTATGGAGTTCGAGCTTCCAGTTTTTATCGCTCGTGGATGTCCACAGAAACATACCAAAATATGGGCAAGGTGGGCCACTTATAGGAACATTCCCCTGCAAATACATGAAGGCGCATAGAGTCAATTAGATGCCGAGATCAAAACATTTGCGTAGTAATGGTAGCTATACAATATCATCTATGGATACAACTGCGATGCATGGAATTACTCCTCATGCTTAGCTGAAATGGGACAATGTTAGTATTGAACAACGATAATGTTTTCTTTGTTACTGGCCCTGCAATGGTGTGTGTATTGAAGATCCCAGTCTGGCATGCCTTTATGTAGGCAAATTTGAGGACAGACATATCTTCAATGAAGCGGCGCCCTTCTTTGAGAACATCCGGTTGTGGCGCCGCTTCATTGACGATATCTTTTTTATTTGGGAAGGTGACGAACTCATTCTGGTTGAATTCTTGGAGTGGCTAAATCTGGGTGACATCAACCTTAAGTTCACTGCAGATTATAACAACAGTGCAGTGAATTTTTTGGATATCACAATTAAGGTCAATGAAGGACTCTTGAAAGTAGAACTATTCTCCAAACCCACGGACAAAAATACATTGCTCCACTATACGAGCTATCATCCGCAAACTCAGAGGGACAACATCCCATTTGGGCAGTTTCTACGTTTAAGGAGAAACTGCTCAACATTGGATTATTTTTATAAACATGCCGCTGTTCTAAAAGGCAAGCTGTTGGACAGAGGCTACCCTAAAGAACTGATTAAAAGATCATTTAAGCGGGCCCGCTTTTATAACCGGGAGAGCATGTTAAACCCTAGTGTGGAGGACAAAGAGAGGAAGAAAAAGAACACTGAAAATAGAATTGTGTTTGTTACCCAATTCTCAAATGTAAGCAACAAACTCAAAAATATAGTCAACTCGAATTGGGGCATTCTCAATGAAGGCAACGAGATGAAGTTACCTAAACCTCTGTTTGCGTTTAAACGTAATGACAACATACGAAAGAACTTGAGAACGTATAGGGAGGAAAGCCCCCGAGCACAGAGAACGATTGAGGGCAATATGGCGTTGGGAAATCATAAATGTGGCCATTGTTCGATATGTAATAACTGTGTGGTCACTAAATCTTTGACACACAATGGATACACAATGGTCTCCAAACACCTAAATAATTGTAGAACTAAAAACGTGGTGTACCTCCTACGCTGCCCTTGCGGATTAGCGTATGTGGGTGAAACAGGGAGAGAACTGAGATTAAGACTACTAGAACATAGGTCAGCAGTTAAAACAAAGAAACCCAATGCCTCTCTTGTGGAGCATTTCAACTTAATGAACCACAAACATACTGAGTTTGAATGGTTTATTATAGAGAGAATCACGATTAACAGAAGAGGAGGGAACATTGAGACCAAAAGGAAAAACAGAGAACAATGGTACATTTTCACTCTGAACACTGTCCAAAAGGGATTAAATTCGAAAGAAGACTGGATGACACTGGTGGTTTAAACACCCTGTGAAGGATGACTATCTGCAACACAAAGTGTTCACATCAAATAAAGACTCTAATTTTACACATGGAAAAAACTCTATAGGACGGAAGTGATTTATATGCACCCGCATAACGCAATTAATTTACAAATGAGGAGAGTAAAAATGAATACTACTCTTTAAAACATCAGAGTGGGGGTCTCTTGTTAAATATAACGAAATCAGATTTTAAATTTAACTGATTGCTGTGCTTTATGGACATCCCCAACTAAAAACGGGGTTTTTAAGGATCAGGGTTGGATCGCCCTTCGATTAATAGGATTGATTAATAAATGGGGCTTATATCTGTATATATAAAAACATACTGATACCAATTTGGAGATAAGGGTTTTTTGATTTTAATAATATTTTCCACAAAACGGGTGGTGTTAAACTCCTAACAATCGCGCAATATGTGCGGGAGTATTTTTCCCCCCATCCCAAGATGGCGATGACGGAATAGACGTGAATAATGTCGGGTTCTAGCGACGTACGTACAGTGAGATGTCATGCGTTTGCCAACCGATAAAACAAACAGTCTTAGACGGCGTCAGCATAAAGTGGGAGGAAAAAACGAAAGACGGAGGAACAAACACGCGACCCCGACAAGCGGTAAGCAAAGGTTGGGTAGGGGACATTGAAATTCTACATAGGGGAGGAATAAGCACTTTTAGTGCGGTATATACTGGGTATAGGCAAGGTTAGTTTTCTAGCAGTGTCGGAACCATATGGCTAAGAATCAAGTTCCAACACGTTCCTTTGCGAAGCGAGACATAGGGGGCAAGGTGGACATAGACCTAGAATCTGAGGGTCTATATTCGACGAATAAAATAGTGGCTAACATTATGACGCTTGGTTGGGAAGATGTATGCACAGGCTGACTCTTTCAGGAAACGTAATACATAAGTTCTGACAAACACCCCTACCACCATAGAAGTAATCAAGCACTGGAAAGGTGGAAGGCTTGAAGGAAATTATTAAGCATAATGCAGGCATTTAGAATAGTCCAATAAACAGCAGTACGACGGGTAGGTATCCCATTGAATAGCATAAATAGACAAAAACTGATAGAATATGGCATTACAAGCAGGATAGTGGTGATATACGACGACTAATATAGCTATTCTCATCACCTACACAGACGACCAAGGGAGATGACAAATTATATGCTCGCCCCTTTTGAACAATAAGAAAACGCGATATATGGACTTACACCCACATGGAATGAATGCAGTTCCAGAGAGGTGAGCTCGAAGTGAGAAAACCACTCCTCAATAAGAGGTTAAAATAGAAGGGGAAGTTAATTAAAAACCACTGCTCCATATTAAATTTGACCATATATATACCAAATATGTATTTTTGCAGCGACCGATATTGTATCCGGCCACTAACATGAACTTGAACTGAAGTCTACTTTATCTTTGCGTCCTATGACAAGTATCAAGGTGGGTTTTCGGACCTATATAGGAAAATAACTCCATAACATAAATACAGGGACTGTATGAGATTATATATAGTCAAAGCATTACACATTTGTCGTGGAAGTTCTTCACTTTATGAAGTGAAAAATTAGTGGGATAAAAGAGGTGGAATTGATGAGGGTTTTTACAGTCTCACATTACCAAAAGGAATTGATCTTGGGTGTCTTATCATTCTAGTAATCTTTGCAAGTTCTCAGCCATCCGCCAAGGACTCTAGAAGTACTCCTATATAGGAGACATGAGAGGAAAAATTAGTGGGATTAAAGAGGTGGAATTGATGAGGGTTTTTACAGTCCCACATTACCAAAAGGAATTTACCTGGGGTGTTTTATCATTCTAGTAATCTTTGCAAGTTTTCAACCATCCGCCAAGAATTCTAGAAGTACTCCTATGTAGGAGACATTCTTGCCGAAGTACGGTTGTACCGGTGAGTTTCATGATTAAAACGCTGAATTAAATTGTATAATAAGAGTTGAGTGAAAGTGAAGTGGATGAATGAGAACTGAAGGGCGCATGTAGTGATAAACATATATTTTCAGATTGAATAGAAGGGTCTGCCGAACTGTATGAAGCACTCATGTTTTGAACATTTCTATACATTTTGAGAAAAGTTTTTTTAAAGATATGTTGTTTATTATAAAACTGAACACCTGTAGGGGATTATACATCTGTATGGGTAACCTGTGTAAATTAACCATTGTGAACATTTTTTTTAGATTGTCAGTCTGGATCTTATAGTGTATGAATATGTTTTCTTAATAGGTGAATTCGACATCGTAGTTGAACACATATACACACAAGGAGAAAATATTTTGGGTCCTGAGGAAGGTGGTCCTATGTGGAGTTTTCACCACCGAAACGCGTCGACGCCTGTTGTTTTCAAAGTGTTACATTTGGTGCAGTTAGGGAAAGACAGGGATCAGTGACTCATGTCCGACACTGCCTTTGGCAAATCCAAATTAACAGATGTATGACACATTGTTTGTCGATTACCATTCTCCTTCTTATGGCATGTAATTTTTTAGAAATAACTGCGAAAAATTGTTTTGTGATTTTATCAATTTAAATTGTGTATGATTTTTATGTGTATGATTTATTGTGTTACATAAGAAATTCTTTGGATAAATTTACATTGATTATTAAAATACAGATTTATTTTACCATTTTTGTTTCATGACAAGTGCTTCTTACAGATTCAGCATTGAGGGGGACAGTGAAGTGTAAATATGAGTGTGTTTGAGGATTGAGAGGATAGCAATCGTTGATCAATAGCCAAGAGGTACATATACTTTTATACTTGTATTGAAGATAGACAAATAATATATGTACCTTGATCATTCTTATTTAAGCTGTATTGCTTCATGCCACAACGCCCTTTTGTAAGGTTAGAAAACTAAAAATCAATAACATTTGTTATGAAATTATGAAAAGATTTGATCCACACATAGTGCTTTAACATTCATTTAAGCCCTGCGAATCAAGTTTCAAATCTTCGTGGCTGACACTGTGGCTTCATGACTGCTGTTTAAGACCCTCAACTCATTAATTGTTGGGTGAATAAGAACAAGCTATGCGTTAATGTTTTGAAGAAATAAATGCTTGTCATTGGCTTACTTGTTTGTCTCTTATGCTTTGAGAACAGTTGACTCTATTTTTATGTCTCCTGGACAAGGATATCCAATTAACCAAAAAAGGAAAAGCATACCAAGATTAGTATCACAAGTATCTCTGATATATATATATATATATATATATATATATATCTTGACTTAATCAATAAGATCCTGAATCTCACAGATATTTCCATTCTAAAATGGATCAAGAGCATACTTGTCCTGATTAACTTCTCTTTACAGAATACTGCTTTGGACCCACGTTGTTCACTCTCCAGCAACACTTATTCATTCCTCAAATGCAGTCCTATCTGATCCTTGTGCATTCAAATTCTTGAGTGGTGGCAGATTTGACATTGGTGAAGCAGCCCAGTAGAACTCTTCTCTTCCAGAGGTTTGACCAACATGCAACATACCCCATGAACAGTTAATGACATAAACATCTCCTGAATTGTAGTTTATATAGTTCAGTGGTTGCCACTTAGTAGTGGTGCTAGAATTATGTGATTCTTATTTATTTCTTTTAATTAATTGTCAATTGGATAGCAACTTTAGTGACTGGTGGCAGACTGCACATATCTTGAGTTGGCAATGTGCCAGCCCTGGATGAGTTAAAAATATATATATATCTTTAGGTTCGAAAAATAAAAACCCTACTAGACGGTTGTCAGAAATTTCGGACACTGGCTCTATAAGTATTTTTCTGCACAGATACCAAGCCTTGTATGTGCTTTATGACTGGTATTCCAGAGTGCATGCTTAATAGCAGTTTTAAATGGCATATACATACCAGCCTTTCAGCCTGATGAGAAGTGGTACATGAGGCTGGATTTCAGAACCATGAGTGTTGATTATATTAATAGAGTGAGTTCTTAATGATTGGCTTTCAGTCACTGGTGTCTCTATGGTTTAAGATTCTGGCAATTGATAGTAAAGTGTAAAAGTTAATAGGCATTGACTGTCGTGCAAGTTCATAGAAAAATATAAAAGTTGGTAACATGCTCTGAGCTATGTTTAAAACTCAGTAATGATATTTATGGTGTTATGTATGAATCTTTTCAAACACTTTGCATCACTAAAATACGTTTTGGATACAAGATAAACATGTTTGTCTTTAAAGCTGGTAATGTAAACATTGGTATCACTGGTGTTAACATCACCCCATGACTGTGCCTAGAATCTGTAAATAAAACTGTCTAATGAATAAATAATAGTGTTCTTTGTGAGAGCCAAAGTGGTGTGATCGATTTTAAAGTTCAGTTTGTTACAGAAGTGTGGGTGTGGCATCTTTGAACAACAGATTGTAAAACATCTTGGCAGCAATTTTAGGATGCTTGCATACAAATTTTCAATGACAAACTACTCAGCCAGTCTATCTCAGAGTTAAATGTCTTGTCATGGGTTATGTGAATCATTTAAGTTGTGTCCTTTATTTAAGAGGTTGTTTGTACAAAACGGGTTTTGTGGGAAAAGACAAATATTGCAAGAGTTATTCCAAAATTAATCCATAATCTGCTATGATGGGTAAATGAGGTGTTTTGATTGTGCATGCGTGTACCTTTGGGAGGGTACGGAAGGCAGACGGGAGGGAGGTATGAAAGGTAGGACTGAAATTGCTTAGGAATATTGATCTGCTGGACAAGCTATGCTGACTTTGTTCTGGAACAAGTACACATCTCTTGGGTAGAAACTTGGTACAGTGCTGTATAGTTATCCCTGTTACCCAGTAATCCGATCTACCCTTTGTTATAGTCAATTGTGTGGTCGTGAAACACTATACTAGGCCTATACCTGCTGGCTTAATAGATATGGCACAGTTTTCAGCCAACTCAGACATATTGAAATAACTGTTTCACTTGTATTTTCAATAGAATGCAGTCCTATCAATAGAATTGTCTCCAAGTTAAGATCTTGGAGACAATGCTTAAAATTGGTGGGCTGAGCCTTGAAGGGATATGATGTTTTATCTCAAATTAATCAAAATCAGCGAAGACATGCTTCAAATAAACATGTCTTGGGAATTTCGCAGTCTTAAATCCAGTGTCTGACAAAACAGAGGTCGCTCCTCAGTTGAGAAAAAATGCATTTAAGAAAATATTATAACGCTGCCCTCCTCTCCCCCCCAAATAAGTGTACTTTCAGCATCACCAATATCAGATGCAAATATTTTCTTTGCGTTCATTATTTTTGTTTATTTTCTACATGTTATATAAGGCCTGCCACTCAAAAGCTCAGAGCTTGCTGTGCATAACATGTTGAGGATGTCTTTATTCAGATTTGGTGCATTGAGATTGAGTTTTGTCAAAGGGTACACCTAGCTTCTTGAGCCTAATGTGCATGGATGAAGGCATTGTGCAGTGGGTTATGGGGTAATGAGACTAAGGGCAAGGTGTGGCTCAAACCCAAGCTCTACCTCCATTGTAAGCAGCCTACGATAAAGGGTATATGCAATGGAGTATGCATAGGGATTTAGAGCAATATGGTTCTGGGTACATAAGTCCTTGATACAGAATTTGGCAGCAGGACATGCTTTATGTCAAGTGGAGGATTTATAATGGGAGATACCTAGTGGACTGTGGGGTGGATCGCTTTAATCAAAACACACTGATTTAGATGTTTTGAGTGTGGCAGAACAGTGGAGTGTGAACACAGGAGGTGGCAGCATCCCTTTCCTCCTACCTGACATGTCCAAGCCTGATGAAGGAGCAATATTTTTTTTTTATGGACGAAAAGATATCGCCATATCTTTCTATGAAGTCACGGGGAAGAGGGAGTAACCGGAGACTGACAAGGAGAAGGAGGTAAGGTGGATTGCAAGAGGTAGACACAGCAGGTCAAAGGTGCTATCAGATTTGAGAGAAGATTGACTTGTTCTGGAACAAATAGAGTGAGCAATGACCCTAGAAGTGGAAATCCACAAGAAATCAGTCACTCCAACAACACTTCAAGTCCAAATGTGCATACAACATTTTTGTTGTCATTTCCACAAGCAAGAAATGCATCAAAACAAGACCTATTTCCACACTCCTGAGGATGTCCACTAGCTTATTGAGAAGGACGGCCACTGATAACACTGTCAACAAAGCACTGATTGATTCTTCTAATTTTGATGCTTCTATTGTAATCATTAGTCATTATTCTATGTTGTGCTGTAGGTGCGACTAGTACACCATGTATCATTGGAGAACACTTATTTCTAAGGCACCCTTCCTTCGTACAATCGTTCTATGGCACACGAGCTAAAGATATTATGTAAGTCAACTGGAATTGCTATTTAGCTCTTTATATTATTGTATTGTTTATTATGGGTATTCTAAGTTTTGTAAAATATCCTGCTTCCCATCAAATATTTCCATAGAGTTGTAAATTATGAGGAAATATTTATTTCAGGGCAGTTGGAATTTCCAAAAGATTCAAAAGAGTATGTGGATCGGTTTAATTTTTAGTTCCTTCCAGTGCAGGTATCAGGCAATTATCAAAACTGGCAGTATCTCTTCACGCTTCCAAGCTATTCTTGAACCTTAGCAATCTTTTGCAGAGAAACACGCATTGACGAGAACTAAAAGTGAAACTGATCTGGATACTCTTTTTCACATGTAAGACATATCTGCATAAAAGACATTGGATGCTAGTACCCCCTGGATTTTTTTTATTAATGCACATTGGCCATTAGCCTTGACAAAGAGAATTACCTCAAAACATGGATTGGCTGTTTGCAATGTTTCAAAAAGAAATATCAAGAAAGAGATTACGAATCATATTATGGAGCATGACACATTTTTATTAATTGGACATTGTGTGATTAGCAAGGAGTCCGTGATCTCTTTTGAAAGTATTTTCTGAATAGCAACCTCCTGTACGATACAAAAAACATTGACATTCTCTGGCTTCACCAACTCAATCACCCTCACCTTTGGTCATTTGGAGTAGTACTCTATCAACACTATCGCTAGTTTTCCCTTCGCACTCCCATGTCCAAAAAGTCCACTTTAACCTTCTGCCATATCCTATCTGGATATTTCAAAGGTCCAATGGAGGATGCTCTCACAGAAATAGATTTCCTACTCTGCATGGGGTTTCTGCAATCTCTCACATGCATCTCTAGATCACGATTCATCCCTGGCCACCAAAATCCCATTCTTGCTTTCCACTTCACCCTTGTCATACCACTGTTCCCCTCGTAGAGCAAAGACATCTCTTTTGTATTCTAGGAAATTGGTACCACTAACTTGTCACAGTTTAGAACAATGTCATTAACCATTGACAGGTCTAGCCAAACACATTTGAATTTACCTAGCGAAAGATCTTTTTCCATCTCCTTTCTCCAACCCCAAGAGATATTTGACTTTACACACATCTACTCATTGTTCTCCATTCGTCTTCCATGATGGCCCACCTAAATTTAATTGCACGTCAGCAAGTATCCAGTCATCTTCTTTTTCCATGATCAGAGATGACAATGGCATTCTAAATAAACAAACAGCATTTGCAGTTCACATAACTGGTACATATTTAATCCCAAATGAAAATTCTTATCTGAAAAGCACTTGGCCATGTGAGGCAAGCTCTTTTTGGAACCTTCTCAGAAAATGTCTAACAAAGGCTCCTGTTCTGTTTTTAGTTCAAATCTTGTAACCAACAACTATGTACGAACACGTTGGCTTTGCTGCCAACAGTCCAAAGCTTCTTTTTCTATTACCAAGTCAGTTTTCTCGCACCATTCAGAGTCCTGGATGCAAATGCCACCACCCTTTCTAGTGTCATCAAAACCGCTCTGACAACATAGACACTTGTGTAAGTAATAAGCACCAATTTATATTTAGGATCGAATGGCTTCAAAATGGGAGCACACGTAATACAATTCTTCACATTTAAAAACGATTCTTCACATTCATGTGACCATTCAAACCTTGCATCTTTTTTCAACAATAGTCTCACAGATTTGGACCTCCCAGCAAAATTCCTCTGAAAGACCTAAAAATGATCTCAATTGATCTTTGTTTACAGGGCTTGGTGTCTCAAATTGAGCCATTATCATTGCCACCATGACCATCCCTGTGAATGAGATAGTGTCTAGTGTCAGCTTGAAGAATAAATCGTGTGGCATGTCTGGAAAAGCTACTCACACTAACTTATACTTTTGACTTATTGCGCCCACTAATCATGGGCCTATGGGACATTATGGTAGAGTGCATATTGAACCTCACAGGCAGTGTCAGACTGGAACAAACAATAGGCCCGGGAACCAAAATAAAAGTGGTCCCATTAGCAAATCAGATAGCTAAAAAAATGGGAATCATGACTATCTTGAACTTGTAAGGGCAAGCTGTATATGTTTTTTTATAAGGTATAAGAGATTGCATGGATGTGTGCTTGATGCAGGTAATGTATGTTTTAATATATGTGAAATCAACAGTAAGAATCAGCCCTACCTAGCCATAGAAACCAGCCCAAAAAGTGGCCCACACACTGATCTGTCACACCAGCCAATCGGGCACTCCCTGGATGCCCTATGGGCCAGTCCAACCCTGCTCACAGGTGATTGTGGGCTTGCCATCGACTTAAACACCTTTAGAAAAACACTGAAACAAGGTCATGGGGAAATGCTACTCAAATATTGAGAAGGGACTAAATGTCCCATGATTTATTTTTATTTTTTTAAATGATTATCTCAATTCATATGAATGCCATTTGCGTTAGTCTTGGTTTTTCAAAAAGCCATGTTCCATATTTTCAAGGACATTTAAAGTTATATGGAATGCTTTCAGGATGATATACTCATTAACTTGAATTCCAAAGACAAATATATGGAATATCTAAAAGAAGTATGCAATTGCCTCAAGAAACATGGCTTGATATTGAAAGGTCAAAAATGTAAGTTGTTCAACAGAGAAGCAGAGAACTTGGGGCATACCTTGTCAGGGGAGGTTGCTGTACCCAAAACGTCTTTGGTTGAAGTTGTAAGGGGTGCATCACCTCATAACAACAAGGAGACTTTTTTCTCTTTCACAGGACTTTGTGGGTATTATAGTACATTTTTCAAAATCATAAAAGCAAAAAGGATGTTACTGAGTAAGAATGCTGAGTTTGTCTGGTCAAGGCCACAAAAAGAGCTTTATTCAAATCAAAAAAGATATGATAGAAGGTCCTATCTGAAATGGTTCAGTGTGGGGAAACAGTATGTTATAACAGTAGATGCTAGTGTATAAAATGGAGTAGGGACTGTGTTATCACAAAAGAGGGGGAAGAATGGAATGTGGCATTTGCTTCTAGAACATGACATTTCCATGAAAGGAGGTATGCGGTTATTAAGAGAGAATTGCTTGCATGTGACAATCAATTCAGGAGAGATGTTCTTTGTCAAAAAGACGCTCTTAATCAAATGACTGCAGACATGCGATTTTGAAACACATTTGATAAAATCCTGGGTGACACATTTACCTTTAAAAGCCCAAGTCTCGTCTCTGATGGGATCACATTAAAGATTCAAGGTATGTTGAGGATTAATTCCCCCTTGGCTGTAGGACCAGTTGTCGCTATCAATTGGTGTCTCCTATGTAATTTTCGTCCTGATGATGACCCCGTTTTGAATAATACATACTTTGGGTGTCGAAACGTTGACAAAATAACTTATGTGGACTGTTTTTAATATACTGATGATGGATAGCAACACTCGCTCAACGGGTGCTAACTCAAAATATCCTACTATCCCTATCGGCCACATACATATGTTTCTGTTCATAGCACGTGTGCACTTTTTGCACCAATAGTCATTTTCACTGTACCATCACTTTTTAGGAGCACCTTACAATCGTTTTGAATCTAATTAATTGAATTGACAATCTCTTAGAATAAATTGAATAAAGTGAAATTATACCTTTGAGCTAATTCTGTTAGAGGTGTTTGTACACTGATCCTAACACTCTGCAGTGGAAGTCAAGGGCTACACTTACCTCCTTGGGACCACTTTTGAAAAATATGTGTTTGGGGGGTAGAACATTTTCAGAATCTTAAATGGGGCGTTCAATCCCTTTCGTGGACAGACCATAAACATCTTGTGGGGATATTGTCACTTGGTGGCAATATCAGGAAGATGGTTTTACTGTGGAATATGTGCCTGGCAAAAGTAGTGTAACTGCTGATTGTCTTTCACGACTACCTTTGGATGGTCCCAATTTCACAAGAAAAGTGATAGACACAAAGATGATTATGTTGTGGCAACATTAGGTAAAGATATTTCTCCTGTTTCGAAAGTAGTATCTGAAGAGGAATGGAAAAAGTCTGAGTGAAAATTCATCAAAGGATTTTAGAATTAGCCAATTAATGTCATCCGGGGATGTCATCTATGAAGAGGAGACTTAAAGAACACTTTTGGTGGCCTGGCCTTGATAAAATGGACTATAGATTTGTTAGAGATTGCCAAAAGTGTGTAAATAGTGGCAGGGTGTTGAAGGTTAAACTGGCACCTTGAACAGTGGGCAAATAATCCTTGGGAAAAGGTGGCACTTGATATAACAGGAACATTTTTAATTGTTTGACAGGGAACTCCTGTTTCACATTTGTATTTATTGGCTACTATTCCAAGTGAACTGAAATAAAACTAAGGTTGTGATGGATGTTTTTAAAGACATTTTCAGCAGAGGAGGATATCACAATTTTCTGGTTATAGACAATGGTGTCCATCTCAAGTCACAGGAGATGGAACAATTTGTTTTTGAGTGTGCTATTGTACTCATTACTACCACCCTGTATGAGCCGCAATCTAATGGTCAGGTTGAGAGCTTTAATAGTGTACTCAAAGATAGCATAGTTTGGTTACGGACATTGGGCATGAGTGGGAAGAGTTTTTTCGGCAAAGAGTATGGTTATATAGAGTTACCCCTCATTCTCTCACTGAAATATGCCCTTTTCGTTTATTGAAATGGAGAGAACCAGTTACCAAATTTAAACCATGGTGGTTTAAAAAAGAAATAGGTTGTGGAAATACTATTAATTATATTCAGGAAGTAGTGGCTAATAGAATTGCAGAGATGAAAGGGTGGGAGAAGGTGAAATATGATGGAAAAAACATCTTTGAAAAGTCCGCAGTTTGTGGTGGGGGATTGCATCAGGGCTTTTAAGTTTGGTTGGGTCAACAAAGGTGATTCCGAGATTGGGCGCCGTATCAGGGTATTGAACGTCCCCAAGGTGGACGGGTCTGGAACGTCAGGCATATAGTGAAGTGTGTGGGACAAGATCAGAATATTATAGAGAAAAGTGGTTAGTTCAGTACCGATGAAGGCATCTTTCTTGAAATTTGCTCTGCAAAATCTTTCCATAGGAATGGAGGTTAGGGGTTTGCCTGATGAGACTCATCAGCAGTTGACTGTTAAGGCTCATGGACAACTGCTAGTCTTTCTTCCTCAAATGGTTCTGGTTCAGGTGCATGCAAATGAGGGTGTGTGGATTTGGAAACCTTTGCCAACTGAGTCAAGAACCATGGTAGGATAGGGGCTTCATCTTTCAATGTTAGCTGGCATCAGTCCAAACTGAATATGTACTTTCACGTATACAACATAGCTGGCATTGTCCAAGCTGAATATGTAAAAAATGCAATTTATTATTATTATAGTTTTTTTGCTTTGTTTTGATTACCTTATTTTCCAGTGACTTTATCATTCTTGTTTGCTGCAATGTTTGTACACAATTTTATATTCTTTGTACTTTTTTAATTGAATTTCCTCGCGCTGGGTTACAGCAAAGTATGTTGTGCCTTACAGTGGCTCAGAGCGAGATATGTGTTGAAAAGTAAATGCAACTGTTATGATTGTTGGTGTAATGTGTTGAAAAAAGAGGAAACGTATCAACGCTGCAATAGTGTAAAAATGATGAATGGCAGTCGGGTAGTACACCGAGCGTGTACAGGAGAAGACAGTAAAGATGAGAGACGGATGGAGTAAAGTAAGAGAGAGAGAAAAGAGGGGGGGTGAGGAAATAGTGAGATGGGCTTCCATTCCCCGAACGAAGCTGGCATTTTAATTGACTAACCCCTCACTGGGGAGCCACAAGAGCATTTGCCAAACAAGCTGAGCCTTTGGAGGACCACATGGAAGGATGTGTGAGACAAGGGTATGAAAAGAGGAAGGTGAATTGTAATATTACTGAGTAAGCATAGATGCAACTGGATCCTTGGAGGATGTAATTCCAGGTACAACGAAAAAAGAACACACTGGACACGCAACAACCTCATCTAATCTAAAGTGCCACTCCAGAGCTTTCTAGGAGCCAAGCTTGGTGCCAACAGCCCAAGCTCGCATTGCACTCCAACTGACTTCCCCCTCTGTCCTCTCCGTCCATCTCTTCTCTCACCACTCCTTCCCTCGCGCCTCTCCTTCTAGTCAATATCCACCTTGCCTCCACCCTCTCGCTAGTCTTTCTTTCTTATGTAGTCTTCTCACCTTCTACTCTTTTCTCTATTCCTCCCCTCTTTTCCCATTCCTTTCCTCCTCCCTCTTTTCCTCTACTTCCCTCTGTATATTAATTCCATCTTCAATCTCCAAACTCTTCCCTTTTTATCTGTTAACTTCCCTTCCCTCTGCATTTACTGCTCGCTTCACCCATTCTGCTCTATCTTTTTGGTTAAAACAAATATATATTTCGATAGTATCTACAACTTTCGTATTAGCTATCACTGGCAGCTCATGAGGTTCATAAATGACAGATTCTTAAAAAGGTTCTTTTTTTTTTTTTTACCGAGCTTGCCTTCCACCAAAGTAGAGGAAACCTCTGTCTACAAGGAGGTGGGTTTAGTGGCTAGGAGTATGATATTCACAGCACTTGTCATAATATCACATGAGTGTATTATTCGAAAAGATCCTAAACACCCCTGTCTAACGAAACACATTTTTTGCAACATATTCATCTCCACCAGTGGCTTTTAGATGTTTCAAATGCTTCTTTCCAATTCTCCCACAACATTACTGGTTCACCAGGCGTTTGCAAGAAGTTGACGGATCCGCTACTCAGAGGCATCTTGAGGATTTTGGGGGCCCTGGCCCAAACATAATGTAGGACCCCTTACTCAGAACAACTCTGAATTTTTGTATGTATTTTCTGCTCATTCATGCCCTTGGGGACTTAGGGCCCGATTCACAGAAACAGTCTGAGACAAAATCCTAAACTTACTACTCATGGTATTCACAGAATGCACTTACGACTGTCCTAAGTTTATGTCCGCACTCGGGCCGGAATTTCCGCACCCGGAGCGGAAGCTCCGCACCCAGAGCGGAATTTCCACCATTGGGGCGGAATCTCCATTTCCGGGCGGGAATACCCACAATGCATCAGATATAGGCAATTAACACCAGATTGTGGGTATTCCGGCCCGAAAGCAGAGATTCCGGCCCGATGGTGGAAATTCCGCTCCGGGTGTGGAGCTTCCACTCCAGATGTGGAGCTTCCACTCCGGTTGCGGAGCTTCGCTCCGGGTGCGGAAATTCCGGCCCGAGTGCAGACGTAAACTTAGGACAGTCGTAAGTGCATTCTGTGAATACCATGAGTAGTAAGTTTAGGATTTTGTCTCAGACGGGTTCTGTGAATCAGGCCCTATGGTCGGATCACTATCAACCTTCTGTCTTGGGCAGCCTACAAATGAGCTCATCCTTTGAACAAACAGTCTCGGTCTCACTGGCTGGCACCAGAGAAGCAGAAAGACAAGTTGCGAAAGCAAGTCTGCTGCACATGGTACAGTTCACTTGTCCCTCACCTTTTTATTCTTACTGCCTATGAGGAACATGGATTCTGAATTAGGTGAGTCTAGATTTTGAGACCACCGGCACAGCAATGGCTCCAGATAGACGGTTCAGCCATGGATGGTACATATAATGCTGTTCTGCACTGCATAGTTATAGTTGGCCCCTAACTTGGCACAATCAGTCTTCAGCTTAACCACACCAGACAAGCTAAACGACTAGTGACACTACTAAGCCTTCTAAGCCACAAGGTATGGTGCAGCTAATCCTTCGGTGCTGATGAGTGCTCTTGTGTACCGCACTGCCAGTGCTGCCTGGGACTGGTATTCAGAGTCATGCGACATTAGGCTGTGATCGAGCTGATCTGGCAGAAGCTTCAGTAGGACGAAACAGTCATAGAAAGAGCACACAAGGCAAGCCTTTACTGCATTGTAAGTGGTGGCACATGTTGCATAAAGGTAAAAGCCTAGGCAGTTGGGCTAGCTCTGTGAATTTTAAAATGTTAAATTGCGTGCTTAAACTAAGCAGAATCTAGTAGGTATTTTTCTTTATCCATCGCCATTTCTCAAGTAGGGTCTTGTCTGGTCTGGCCAGACAGCTTGAGCTGGCTGAAAAAAACAGAAAGTAAACAAACTGGCTATTGTAAACCTCTAGATAGTCTAGAACTGTCCTGAGAGCTTAAAAAGGGGGCACACCTGAAAGATGGGGGCCCTGGGCCACAGCCCACTTTGCCCATGCCTTAAAACATCTATGTTCTCCTATAGTAGTTGTTTCATTCTTTGGTGGTTCGTGACCTAATAACAATAGAGCTGTCCTTCTTGCCAAGAACCAGGTGCAAGAAAGCTAAAGAAAGTTCTATTAGGAGTAAACTGAGAAGAAGAAAAAGAGGCAGTCGGGTAACAATATCATGATTCCTTGAGGATGAATCCAGCAAATAAAATCACTTAGTGAATGGGAGCAGGTTGGAGTTCATCACATAATGTTCTGGTCAAAATGTTCACCCCTCATCACCAGGGCACAAGTCCTAAGAAAAATAGAGGGGGGAGCAATTAGCATACATAAATAACAAACATATCTCAGGAAGTGGCATCACAATAGGTATTTTTTATTTTGATTTATTTTATTTAAGACGTTTTATATAGCGCTGGCCTGACCCGAGAGTATCGGAGCGCTTTACAACAGATACATTGCAGAGAATCACAAGAAAACAGAAAGAAAAAAAATAACACAGTAACAGTGGAGGACGACGGTTGGGAGATCTGCTTCGTCATGCCCTTATAATATTCCTCAGTTATATTATGGAACTGACATATTTTACATATGTTCCATATTTTACATAAACAACAAGTTAAAAAATAGTGACAACGTTGTTTGTTACCTTTTTTAATCAAATTTATGCTTTCCACATTTCAGTGTGTAATTGAACTCAGAAATTACTATTTTTAAACAAATGTGTGGAACTCAGAATGACATGTAAAACTGCGTTTAGAAAGTAACCAAAATGTCCTGTTTTATTTTTTAAAACAGTCAACCCTGCTTCTGATGCATATTTGCTTCCTGCTGGTTTTCTTTGTCCAGCTTCAGAGCACAACAGCACTGCACATTTGCAGTTCTTTAGGCCAGCAGCTGGTAAGCTGTGGTCCCTGGAATATTAGTAGGTGTATAAAGTATAAATACAGAAAAAAGCTAAATGTTAAAGTTTTAAACACTCTGTAAATGTGAAGGAATTTGAAACTGAAGGCTAAAAATTCAATTGTTATCCTTATCTTGATTCGTGATAGCAGTGAGAGTGCAGCAATCTGAATCTGGTATGGTCAACTGGTGGCCTTCATTGACTCTGGTATCTGTTGACAGAAAGAGAGCATGCTTTAAAATCAAAAGACAAAGTGAAATGCTAGAGACTAGCATATCGCTTTGTCTTTTGAAAGAAAAGTAAATTTTGCAAAGCTTCAACCTGCCCATTAAAATTCTGATTTTTGGAGAAAAAAATTGTTTGTGAATTGAATAAGAAAATTCATAATCTGTGTAATTTTTACGTAAACTTATTTCTGTATGTGTGTGTCTTGTGTTGAGGTTGAAATCATAGAAATTGCTTAGACGGGGTCCCCAGCTACCAGTAGTTTTTCAATGGGGGTCCACAGAAGTCAGAGCAAAGTTTGTAAATGCAGACAGCTGCAATGCTGGGACGTAAGATGCCTTTGGCCCCGGGCAAGGGGAACGGAATCCCCGCTCTTGAAATTGTGGGGGACTCTGTACACCTGCACGCACCCCTGATTTGTGCCCTGATCATTACCGCTCTAATCCCTGCACCAGTTTTAGTCAGTGGCACCCAAGAATCACAACGGTCAGTAAATATTGTTACCCAACGGTACTCATCTTATCAACCTCAGATGGATGAAAGGCTGAGTGGACACGTGACCATGAGGTCGAACACAGGTCCCTGCAGTGGATGCATTAGCCCACTGAGCCACCAGACTCTGTAGGCAAAACATTTGTAGACCGCATATTTCACAGGTCAGTGCAATCAAATAGACAGCCGTTGATAGAGATACCTGAAGTAGGGTATGGAGAGATGGACAGTTGAATATTCTAGCCAATGGAAGGGGGTTGGGAACGCAGGAAGTATAAAAGAGACAGAAAAACACCAACATCTACGAATGTGTCATAATATCAGCATCTCTACTTTGTTCCCACAGGGCTAATTTAGCAGTGCGATCCTCTGTATGTTTATAATTTAAGTTGCTATTTCAAGCCCTAGTCCTCTTTTCCGGGTTTTACTTGCTGCAGAAATGCCTGCTCTGCCTCTGATTGGGTGACAAAAATAACTTTACATTAAGTTGCCCTTTCTGATGAGCGATATACAAGACAGCAGCTGATACCCCGTGCATCAACAATTCCTTCCGCACTTCATTAAACTCTTTTGACTGCATCTGTGTTCCTTGACTAAAATTTGAAAATAGGAGGACCAGTTGCCCCTGCTGATCATATATTAGTATTGCTGCTTTCCTGAGTGTTTAGTCTCTTAATTTGGGTGGTAAAGAGTGCCAATAATGGAGACCAGGCTTTAAGACTGTTGGAGGCCCGGGGACCTGGATGCCAATCTGTTTGCCCTTTTCTTCAATTCAGCTATGTCACAATCTTCAGGTTTTAAATGACTGGTGAGAAAGGAAGGTACTACTTCCTGGACTGAAGCATTTGAAGCAATGGCAGGAAAGTCCCCAATTCTAATGTTCGTCACCCATCTGGCATCTTCAAACAGTCCCATTTTGCTTTTCAACATTAATAGAGGCTCTGCTGCTCTTCCTTGGAAACCCGCATATTTGTTGCCTGCTTCCTCCAGGTAATCCACCTTGGCTTTCAACTTCTGCATATTAAAGTCAACGCCCGCTGACATGGTATCCACACCTGCCACCTCTAGCCCATCTCTACAGGCTCATCTCATATACAAGAAATTACTTTTCTACCTGTTGGATCACTTTCAGGACAGGGCAGGAGTAGCTCACCTGGCCTAGCCGATTTTATGACTTTGACAGGCCTAGCCAAAAAATGGGCGAGTGCCTTGTGGAGCTCTAGGTTTGTATGTAAAATAATTTTCTCCTTAAATGGGACAGGACAGACATCATGCTGATAGGCACTTTATCGCCTCAGTCCTCCCCTTTCACTGACTGAGTCACTGAGCCTAGGACCGGTTGTAAAAACTAGGATGAAATGCTTGTGTTTGGGGCTAGGCTATGATCAGTCACTAAACAGGCAGATAACGGAAAAGGTGACATCTACCTTTCATCTCCTTCTAGCTTGGAACATTCTGCCTTTTGTGGATTTTCATGGAAGATGCTTTGATCCAGGCCACAGTTCTGTTTTTGATGGACTAGAGCTATTCTTTAGAATTAAGATACCCAGCACATGGAAAGGCAAAGGGTCAAGGTGTGCAGAACTGGGCAGTCACTGTAAGAGGAGAGGTCCATGGCGAATAAAGCCACATTGCACAAAAGACATTTGTGTTTCAGGAGAGCATCCTTGAAACATAAATCTTCCCAAGACCTCCACTGCACAAGACTTTCTGCCCAGGGTTCAGCTCTTTGAGAGGCCGAGGTCAGGCCCTTGGTATTCATGGAGCCAAGATACGAAATTACCTCTCAAAACACCTAATGGCCAGCTAGACCTGCCTAGGGTTCAAAGATGTCTTAAAACATGTGTGTTTTACTTACAGAACTGGCATGGAAGTGATTGCAGCTAATCGTGGCATCGTTCACTGGATAGCCCCTTTAAAACAGCCCTAAATCTACTCCCCCTCATATCTAAAGATTCACAAAATCTTCTGAACATCTGTGACCACAGAACCAACACCTGCGCTGATGCAATTAGAGACCAGAGGAATATTGACTGTTTTATTCAAAAGTGCTCTCACTTGCATCATCCTAATCTCCCTTCATTACCTTTAAAATCCAAGTAAGTGCAAGTCTCACAAATATACAAGCTACTTCGCCCGAAAACCACCAAACTCAAAGCCAAAACAACTGAATACTGGAATAACCAGACCCTCCCCCCGCTAAACGACCATGAGTGGAAAACTTTGTGGGCCTCGGCCACGCGAAATAAAATCACCCCAGTCCTAGCACAAAGTTTCTGGCTACTCCACAAACCTTTCTGGACCCCAGACCGGCTACACATACTAGGCCTCAGGGAAGACTCCCTCTGCTGGAACTGTAACATAGAGAAGGGAGACTTAGCGCACCTTATCTTCCACTGCCCAACACTCAAGGTGTTCTGGGGAAGGGTATTTGATTTCATAGACAATGTGTTTAAGTGCAAACTAACGAGGGATTTTGCCTCCCTCACCACGGCGTTTATACTAACTGATCTCGCCTCGGAGAGAGAGATGGAACTAATGGACCTACTACTCACAGATGCGGTTAAACTTGTACTGACCAACTGGAAAGACACTAGCAAAACTAACTACAAAGGTTGGGTCAACTGGGTCACTCACCTCAGAGGAGCGGATCGCATGGCGATGCAGTACTCCCCCTGGAAGGCGTCATCAAGGGGGCTGTGGGAAGCTCTGGACAGATCCCTAGACCCCTACGAGCCTCCATAGACACCCGACCCTAACTCCTACTGGAACCACCGACAGCCCAAGGCACAGCACAAGTATGAACCGAGTGGACTTCAAGAAGGGCTCAATAACCCCGAGTTGAGATAAAACGAATTGCAGTTGATATATCGACGCTAATCTTATGTCAAGAATGTATACCTATCTATTCTCTTTCTCTCTCTCTTTTCTAACTTTTCTGTCCTTTCCTCCTTACACCTACTTCTCTATCAAAATTTAACCAGCAAAGGGGTAACCGCATAAACAACACTATACTAATGAGTTATGCCAGCTGTGGCTATCCCTGCAGTGGTATCTGTGAATGTATACAATATAAAAATAATAAAAAAAGAGAAAAAAAATCCAAGTAAGTGCTTCTTTGCTGTTTTCTCTGTAATCAATATAGAATTTGTGATATTGGTCTTAGATTTTATAATTCCGAATTCAATGTCTTCGTTTCGCTACTTGATCATCTAATCTAGAGCTCCGGTCTTTTCAACCTGCGATATACCAATGCAATGAAATTGAAAATGAGGATCAAAGACACAAATGACATTCCACACCTCTCCAACTGTACACCTTACATCCAAAATTGGATGAGCAAAAGATGAATGACCAAAAGGTGAAATTCCTGATCGTGTATGCAAAATGCAGACTCACAGGAGCAAAGTGTGTTTCTCTTAAAAATGTTTATTGCTATCCCTGGCTGTCTTGTTTAATACCTCACTCACCTTCTTGCCCCACAATAAGAAATTCTGCAGAGATAATTTTGGCCTCCTATCTCCCTGTGTAAAATGAAAACACTCCTTTTTTCAGCTGTAGTAGGACTGACCCATGCTCATAACAAGCACCCATAGGCACACTGTTTATTTCAATCATATGCATCAACAGATTCTTATTCATGCTGTTAGTTTCCTTCTCTGGTGCAAGGTCCTCTAAGGGTAGAATCATGCTGGTGAAGAGGTGAGTCCAGAATGTTAAGCATCCAGCGGGTGCTTAATCACCAGAGGAACCCCACGGCAAGGGATGCTGTCATTTTGTCTCTATGGTGCAAGGTATTCTTAAGCCTGAATCCTTCTGGCGGTGAGGAGGCAGGACCAGATTGCTAAGTGCCGCGCTGGTCCTCAAAATGACCTGTGGTGTCCTGCAGTGTGGGACACACCCAGGCGCATACCCGGGTGAAGACCAGGCCAAGAGCAGGCCCGTTTGCGCCTGTCCAAGCTGAGATGAGGCTGGGCTGGGCCTCCCCATTCACCTTCACTACTGAATCTCCTTGGACCATGATCATGGGAAAGCACAAATTTACAGGTAACACACACGCCCTAGCCAAGGCCACCACCACTGATCATTTTCGGGCAATTGCGACTGGGGTAATTTCTAAGGAGATAGAACTTGAAGAAAGGAGTCTTTCTTTTACGGCAACACTTCATCTACACTGTCTTTATCTTCCTCATCCACTGCTGCAAATACAGGGTTAGCTGACGCTCTTGGTCAGAGTTGAACACCACTGGTCTTGACTTCTTCCTCCGGGTCACCACCCTTTGAACCTGTGGTCAAATGCAAAGGAAAGACAGCCCGTTTGCCTAAATTTCAGGATAGGGAATTTAACACCTCTGACAATTTGACTAACGCCCACCTTATCTGAAACGTGCCTGTAAATTAAATCTGTGTTAGTATTCACTCTGCGCCCAAAAAGCTTTTCTTCCCACTCACTGCAAGACTGGAAAGATTGCATCAAACCTGTATGAATTATATGGCTGTTTTATCAGATGAACTCTCTCCTGGTTCACAGTTGTCCGACGATGACAACCTTAGGCATCAATTGTCTATTCCATGCTTACGGTCAGTTCCATCTGTATTCATATGTGACTATGTTAATCCTTGTCTTGTGCTAATGTCTCAGCTCCTTTAAATTCTATTGCAACTATATCTGCTCACAGTGGTGAGACTGGTAATCTTTTTGCAGAATAAATGTGATCTTACGTATTGTTTGGGTACAAATTCAAGCAAGATGCCGATCATAAGCCTCCTGTTTGAAGTGGGTAATGTTCCTACTCTGTCATCTGATTCAGCTGAAACCGTGGAACGGCTAAAGTGTAAAGTTGTCCATTGGCTGGGTAAGACTTTGAGCTTAAATGTATATGATTCCAATCATGTATTGTTTGTTAGCAGAGTTTCTTGGGAGTGTCCCTCTAGTAAATCACTGGAGGGTGATTGTGTGGTCATTAATTTCTGGTGAACTTAATTTGTTCATAAGTTTTTGGTTCAATTCAGGCACTTCAATAAGAACTCATCAGTAGCGGCTGGTGACATTTGAAAGTGGTGAAGCGTAAAAGTTTGGTATGACTTTTATGTAGTGAGCAATGCGAGCAAGCTTAATGGACAAACGTGGGGTCCAGGCTGGGTCCTCCTCCAGAGAAGAAATTGAAAAAAGATTGGCTAATGGTGCATTTTAAAGCAAATTAATTTAGTGATAAAGCAAGGCTTAGAAAGCAATGGGAACATATAGTGTTGAAATATTAAACACATTAAAAACTGTCCTATATCTTACTGCATTACTATGTTCAACAGTTACTGTAATGTGCAACTTGTACAGCACAACAACTTCAGCCTTTTAAAGTGCTTGTTTGCCCAGTGTCTTGCAGTGCATGCGGCATCAACTTTAGAAGAAAAGGCTCTAAGAAGGCTTCGGGAAGGACCCACAGTTGCCGACTGCAATCAGTCGTATAGAAATATGTGAAGACATATCTTTAAGTCAGATGAAAAATGTGGGGGCTCTCTAAAAGGGAACATGTAAAATACATTTCTGTGATTCCCATAGTGTGCTACCCGACCGGCAGTTTGGTTTCTCTCGGAGATGTTATTGCATCCAGATATATAACACAAAAACTGACCTACACCTAAAACCTGTCAGTACGATTGGCTTTGTCAAAGGTTGTTAGCTGTTTAAGATAATGAGTAACAATAGGGATTTATTATAAATAATTAACCTTGAAAATGTTTCAATCCTGAAATTTCAATAGTATTGAGGCCTGTGGAAGGAGTTTTAGCCTTCAGTTATGTGCTCTTTATGTTAGATAGGTATGCCCTTTTTCTCTGCACATCTCGTCTTCAACCACCTCTCTTTCCTCTTCAACACCTCTTTTCACTCTTCCTGCACTTTCTCACATCTCCCTCACTTCACCACTTTCATGCATACACTACGCTCACTCACATTTAAACAATTTATTTCCGTTTTCTTTTGCCCTGTAAATATTTTGCCATCTGTGCACACCCTTCACACATATTCCCACAGAAGTGCAATTGCAACCGGAATAACTCTCTGCAGAGAGGCTAACCCACTGACAGGCACTTTACTTTGGCTTCAGTGTCAGAGCTCTCAATCAAATCCCATCAGAAACACCTGGCATGGAAAAAATACAGAAACACAACATGATTAAATAGCTAGCTCTTGGGAAAGGCAAGATTAAGTAAAAAGTGAAATAAGAGAGGAACTAAATCACTGACATGCATTGCCTTAATGTTTTAACACTCATTGTTCATGAATCAACCCATGTTTTTGGCATTCATGTTGTTAAGGGCATATGACAAGTTTTAGTGTCCTACAGAAGATAACTGTCTACTGTAAGCACATAACACTTGCTTTGCTTCGATATTTGGATCAACTTCACAAGGGAACAAGAACCCTGACCTGCTTATCTTTTGGATCAATTTCAGAACAAATACAGCAGTTCCACTTCTAACAGGGCCAGCAACATGCAGCCAGGGCCTGGTGTGTCACAGTAAGGGAGGTTAGCGTGGCAAGGGAACTCAGCACAATATACATAACCGAGGATTAGCATTTTAACATTTACCATTACTGAGAACAAGGCAGCAAAACACTCTTGCTTGCATCCACTCCTATGTGTGTCGAATGGGAAATGGTGGGATCTATGCCTGTGAGTGACAGACTGCTGCTCCCATGATGCTGAAAGCGTCACTGGCCTATAGTGGATACTGCTATAGACTACAATGGCAATTAAGGGCTTTAGAACAGTAAGCTCTTGATTTACTGCCTGGCTTCCGTCTTCTGCTTCAGAGCGAGGTGGGGCAGGCACCCTGGGAAAGACAGCACAGACTTAAAAACATTGATTTGTTTAGAGATACGATCATATCTCTAAATAAATTGATCTATTTCATATTTGTACAGTAATGTGTAGGAATTTCTGGAGGGCAGTCCCAGAGCCCTAATGGAGAAGCCGCCCCTGCAACTTATATGGCTTTAACACTTGGCTACTTCTATTTGCCTCACAGCAACCTACAATGTGCTAGCAAGGAACTCATTTCTAAGGAGCTGTCTCATTCTGACAAGTTACAAAATTGATTTTCTGTCCTACAGAGTTTAGACAATCTAGACTGACCAGTTATTATACCACCTTGTGTCACCTCAATGCCAAGCCCTGATTCTGTAACCATGACTAGGGAATCTAATCTAACTGCCAGATTGCTCAATTCCTCCCCCACCTTCACCATCTTCAGTGGGCATATTGCAGGGTAGAGAGCCAAACTGAATTCTACAGAAAGGCTTGCTTTCATTCGTTTGTATGCTATCACATTATTCCAAGAAACGTGGGATACCTCTAACTTACTCTGTAATGACTTTGGGCCTCATTTATGGGACCCTGCCGGCACTAGTGAGCAACCGGAACGTCACTTTCATGTTACATGCCTTTTCATGGCCTTATAAATATGTGCCCCTTTCACGCAGAAAACTGCATTAAAGGGGTGTTCCACAGGTGTTGCTGGGGGCATTCCCAGCAACATCCAAGGCTTTTTAAAACTGCCCCAGATTTACGAGAATTCGTAAGTCTGAGGCAGCGCCAAAAACTTACGCATGAGAGGCTCAACGGGGAAAAATATCTTTATTTCTCCTCGTTTTTCTGCAGCACACATACAAAGAGGAAAAAGCCTCCTGTGATTGTTTTTGTGCAGGAAGGTTTCCCTTCCTGCACAAGAATAATCATCCCTGCAACGCAGGCCCCCTTGTACCATGGTGCAAAGGTGCCTGTGTTGGCGCACAGCAGCCCATTGTGCGCCGGCGAAAAGGACAGGAATGCGCTGTATCTAATCAATATGGAGCATTCCTGCCCTTTTCTTTTGCTGTAGGGCCTGCTGTGCTGCCCTATGGCAAAAAAACATAAATGAGGCCCTTTGATAGTCGCTCAATCCCTGCCACCTCCTCTTGCTCTGAGTAGGCTAGGTAACATGGTTTAAGTTATCTCTAAAAGTTATGGTTATGGTTTTTAAATAAACAAAGAAAACCCAAGGTATTGGGTTTTGATACCTAGTCCAAGAATATGGCTCCTAACCAGTGGGATCGGGAAAAAACAGAAAGAAAGAAAAAAAAAGTTTTTTCTTGAGTCCCCTCACTCACCAGGGTTTCCCCACGGTGACAAGGTTCATCAGTGGGGCCAACCCAGTTCTCTATGAACTGGGGCGTGCAACGACTTGCGGAATTACGTAGGAGCACTTTTAGTGGAAGACTATGTGTGGTGCAGTGTGTGGTTGAGTGGTTAGAAAGTGATTAAAAATACCTTGCTAGTGGGCCTAAACAACTTTTATTCTTGCTCCTAGGTTGGTATGTCTAACAGGGGGGTTGCACTGGGAAACCTGACTGTGATTAATAGGAATTCAGTGTATGATCAACATGTTTCGAGCTTCCCCTGGCTCTTCATCAGGACCACACAGGGACCAGCCCTGTGTTTGCCACTTCTAATAAACCTTAATAGGAAAAAATAGAGATAGTGAAAAAATAATGAAAATAAAGTGAACGCTGTTACTAATAAAGCATGCGTAATTAATACATACGTTCCCTAAGTCCCGTTGTAAATCTGTAAAGGTAAAAATGTAGAGAATGGAGATAATGTGTGGAGTGTGTGTCGTTTGTGTGTCACCTCTTGAGTTGTGTGTAACTATCTATATACATATGTAAATAATCCACGCTGTGCGTTTGACCGGCATGTTTTAACCTATTTAGACACAACCACGCTCGCCTTGGAAGCCTGCATGCACCATTATGGAGCAAATCACCCATATGGAGCACTGGAGCATGGAAGAATATAATGTGTACCCCCACTCGAGTGAGGGGGGGTTTGCTTTCTAATGCGTTCTCTCCATTTTTACCATTACAGATATACAACGTGACTTAGTGAACGTATGTATTAATTACGCATGCTTCATTAGTAGCAGCGTTCACTTTATTTTCTTTATTTTTTCACTATCTCTATTTTTTCCTATTAAGGTTTATTAGGAGTGGCAAACACAGGGCTGGTCCCTGTGTGTTTCTGATGAAGAGCTAGGGGAAGCTCGAAATATGTTGATCATACCCTGAATTCCTACTCATCACAGTCAGGTTTCCCAGTGCAACCCCCCTGTTAGACATACCAACCTAGGAGCAAGAATAAAAGTTGTTTAGGCCCACTAGCAAGGTATTTTTAATCACTTTCTAACCACTCCACCACACACTGCACCACACATAGTCTTCCACTAAAAGTGCTCCTACTTAATTCAGCAAGTCGTAGCATGCCCCAGTTTGTAGAGAACTGGGATGGCCCCAATGATGAAGCTTGTCACCGTGGGGAAACCCTGGTAAGTGAGGGGACTCAAGAAAGCACATTTTTTTTCTTTCTTTCTGGTTTGTCCCGATCACACTGATTAGGAGCCACATTCTTGGACTAGGTCTCAAAAGCCCAATACCTTGAGTTTTCTTTGTTTGTATTCGTAAGGAGGGCGACCTAGTCTTACACCCTCCACCTCCCCCTACCTTGTGCACTGTTCATAGCAGTTTCTCAGTTGCTGGAGTTTTCCCTTCCCACCACACAACACTTTGTAGTTGACACCTGAGACACACACAAACATTTTAACAACAGGGCTCACAAACCGAATATCTTCCAAAACTATCATGGCAGAAGTAACAGGTCTAACCTTTTCGGATTAATAGGTAGACAGGGTCATTGCCTCCATGTTACCATTAACTGGAGCACCTAATAAAGATAACAATGAGGCCAGCCAATGTTGGGATGAATTAACCGAATTGAAACGTAGCCAAATCAAGACATTAGTCCATGGTATAATGATGGCAGAATACCTCAGGGCCAACTTCGCGCCAAGAGGTTTAATTGTGAGGAACGAACCCTTCATATTCCAAAAGGATAAATTATTCAAGAAAGATTGGTCGCTAATCTCTTAGCACTGCACCAGGGATTGGCTAGCGCTGATAATAAAAACAGCAGCACCCCTATCAGAGGCGCTGAAAGAGGACATTCATACACTAGAGATCCGCCTTAAGTCCTACCAAAGTACCACAGAATTGAAAAAGCGTCTGGAAGAATTGAATAAAACCATGACGGAATTTGAGATTGGGTTAAAAGACACGAAATATGTAAAACTAAGAAAAGATCAGAAATAATTTTCACATGATAAAGTATACCCCTACACCAAGGACGACTATGTACCAAGTGGGAGAAACCCTGGCTACAACACAGACAGCGAGGGAACCGATTGTGGCTCAGACAGTTCAGATTCATCAAGCAACTACAATCGCAACAGCAACCAGAGGTCCAGAAGGGCACCGGGGCAACTACGGGAGGTACCAAAGGGGACAACCCTTTAACTGGCCCACATACCCAGGACCTCAGCCTTACGGACCACCGCCGCCTTTCTTCTATGGCCCACCTCAATTCCCCCAGGCCTACCACCAACAACAATACCAACACTGGGACCAAGGGCAAGACCAACAGAACAAGTCTTTTTTAGGCCGAGGCAAGGTGATGCAATGAGGAAGAAACAGAAAAGGACAACAACTACAGTGGGCATAACCTCTGGAGACATCGAGGAGCCACTCACGGAGCATGGGCCCACCGGAGAATCCAACGACAAGCAACAACCCAGTCTAGTTGTGAATCTATCTGATGTCACATTAACACGTACACAACTATCAGTGCTGGAAAAAGGGTTAGGCTTTGTACCCACTCCATCTGTAGACAGATTCAAACACTGCTGTGAACTCAAGGAGTTCATCAGAAAAATAAAACTTGAAGTCTTCTTCAGGGGCAAACCACTAACTGATGAACAAAGAACCGATACAGGATTAAGGAAGAAATCTAACTTCACACCACCGCCTATCAACCTACCTGTGGAACTATTAGCTTTTGAGAAAGCAATAATGAAAGAAGTTAAGGAACTGAACCCAAGGTCCATCAAGATTTTCCACAACACAAGCAACATTGAACAGGAGGCAATACAACAACTATCCACCAACGATACAATCACAATAAAACCAGCAGACAAAGGGGGAGCCATCGTTCTACAGAACACTACGGACTACCAAAATGAGTGCCTGAGCTTGCTAGCAGACGAAAGAAACTACATTCGCATCAACGAAGACCCCACGGAACGACTTCGGATTGACATTGCGTTCCTCATTGAAAAATCATTAACCAACGACTGGTTGAGTAAAAAAGAAGCGAGTTTTCTTGATAACACCAACCCCACTACTCCCTATTTCTACACTATCCCAAAAATCCCTAAACATCAGGATAAACCACATGGGAGGCCCATAGTGTCAGGGATTGGTTCCATTCTAGAACCACTGTCCAAGTTTGCAGACACATTATTACATCATATTATACAGAAAACTGACACCTATCTACAGTACACCAAAGCAGTCCTCTGCCTTTTGAAAGATCTAGAATTTGACCCCACATCCAGCATACTCATTGGCTTGGATGTGGAGAGTCTCTACACAAGTCTCCCTCATAAAGAAACACTAGAGATACTAGAAGAGGTCCCTTTTGAGAATGACTGGACCTACCACACCCCCAGACACGTAGTGCTTGAATGCTGCAGACTGGCGCTCACTGAGAATTTCTTTAGATTTGAGGACAACCTGTACCGCCAACAACATGGTATCAGCATGGGAAGCACTTTTGCGCCAAACGTGGCCGGCCTCTACGTGCACCATTTGGAAAGGCACAAGATACTAAGTAATACCAACCCCCACTTACATCATGTCCAGATGTGGAAAAGATATATAGACGATGTTCTATTGATCTGGGAGGGCACTGAGGAAGAAGCCAATGAATTCCTAAGGTGGCTCAACTCGCAAGACCCCTACCTAAAATTTACCCACACCATGAGTAGATCGCACCTGGTATTCCTGGACCTAAACATACTGACACGACAGGGCTCTCTAGCTACCACCACACACATCAAGCCAACTGCAAGGAACTGCCTCCTTATTTATGATAGTTTCCACCCCCGGCATTTAAAACAAAACCTTCCTTTCGGACAATTCCTTCGTCTGAGAAGGAATTGCACCGACAAACATGACTACAACACTCAGGCAAAGGATCTCAGTGAGAAACTCCTGAAACGTAACTACCCAAAACATCTTGTATCCAGGCGAGAAAAAGGGCCGCAAATAATAACAGGGAAGCCTTACTTGAGCCCAAGATAACCAAAAACTCAGAATCCAAAAGACCAATTTGTAAACCCCCTTTAACGTGGCCTCAGACAGAGTCACCAAGATAGTGAAGAAACACTGGAACACACTAAATAGTGGGGGTCTGAACATACCTACACCCATGTTCAGCCACAGACGTGGCATGAACCTGAAGAACCATTTAGTGCACATACGACCCAGATCAACAAATACGAATTAAGGCAGTGCCCGCAGGCTACATCCATTACCCACAGGGCACTACCCCTGCAGCAACTGCAGCGTCTGCCACCTAACAGCAGCAACCAAAACAGTTACTCTGAACAACAACACTACTTGGGAACTACGGCAATTTTCAAACTGTAACACAGCAGCAGTAGTATACCTCATCACGTGCACATGCAACCTCCACTATGTGGGTATGACTACGAGGAAAGTGAGTATCCGCATAGTGGAGCACAGGAAGCAACATACGGTGCAAGCGCGCCACCACAAGAATGACTGCCCACTTCATCAAGAAACAACACACACCCAACGATCTGAGATGGGTAGTGTTAGAACAGATCATCAACAAGGATAACCTAGAAAAGAGGTTACACAAGAGGGAACAACGCTGGGTGTTCAAACTCCGCACCGGGTCTGTTCTGTTGAATTTTCCGCCAGTATCAACATAGTCACCACGGGTTAGGTCTGGTATCAAGACAAGCTGAAGCATGCAACACCTCTTGTGGGGTATATGCCTCTGCACCAATACACCATAGAGATGTTCCCCATTGATTTTCCAAAAACATGAGACACAGCAAGATCCCCATCAAAACACACATGCAATGTGCCTGAAGTGGGGTTACATAATGAGCAAAACTATCCTTTTTTGGCAAAATAGGATGTAGGGTTCACCCGTTTATAACCGATGCCTTTATTTCCTACATCACTAGAGGATCGGTTTTAAGTAACTACATAAAGAAGACACACTGCGCTTATGCTGTACAAATGCATACCAAACTAGAGGCTTCCACAGTAAAAAAACGAGTCCTTACAATAGAAGTTTCCATGGCCATACATTATCACCTCTAAATAATTTTGTTTATTGAATATTAAATTATGCTGTAAGACCAAAGTTTAACACCGACATGCTACTATTAAAGTGTTGAAAACGAGGATACTGCGGAGCCCACCCACGTATCCTACAAGCATGGCTGCCACCCTTTCCCAACAGCGGCGGCCATTTTAATCCCCCTTGCAATCTAGTCTCTCAAGACCATTACACGGCAAACACGGAAGCCTTATAACCAGCTCCTCGCCGGAGAAACGCTAAGATGCGGTCCGGCGGGGAGAAGTCTAGGTGCCTAGACGCGGTGTCCCCAACATTGAAGTAAGTGAAATTTGCCTCCACAGGTCTCGCTAGGAAGGTCGTGAGTTCAACGTACCTTTAACGCAACGAGAGCCCATGCAAACCTCAATCATTGTACTTCCGTTAACTGCATACGCTAACCTCTCCTACCTTCTCATTCTGGCAGGATTGTTTCATAGGGAGACACCGCCCCCCGAGTCCATGGAGCGCAACCTCGCACATAACAAAGTAAAGATTTGAAAATACGCAAAAACCCTTTTTTTACCTGTTTGTGTAGAGTGTGTGTCGTTTGTGTGTCACCACTTGAGTTGTGTGTAACTATCTATACACATATGTAAATAATCCACGCTGCGTTTGACAGGCATGTTTTAACCTATTTCGGCACAACCACGCTCACCTTGGAAGCCTGCATGCACCATTATGGAGCAAATCACCCATATGGAGCACTGCAGCATGGAAGAATATAATGTGTACCTCCACTCGAGTGAGGGGTTTTTGCTTTCTAATGCGTTCTCTCCATTTTTACCATTACAGATATACAATGTGACTTAGGGAACATATGTATTAATTACGCATGCTTTATTAGTAGCAGCGTTCACTTTATTTTCTTTATTTTTTCACTGTCTCTATTTTTTCCTATTAAGGTTTATTAGGAGTGGCAAACACAGGGCTGGTCCCTGTGTGGTCCTGATGAAGAGCTAGGGGAAGCTCGAAACATGTTGATCATACACTGAATTCCTACTCATCACAGTCAGTTTTCCCAGTGCAACCCCCCTTTTAGACTTACCAACCTAGGAGCAAGAATAAAAGTTGTTTAGGCCCACTAGCAAGGTATTTTTAATCACTTTCTAACCACTCTACCACACACTGCACCACACATAGTCTTCCACTAAAAGTGCTCCTACATAATTCCCCAAGTCATAGCACGCCCCAGTTCGTAGAGAACTGGGATGGCCCCAATGATGCAGCATGTCACCGTGGGTAAACCCTGGTGAGTGAGGGGACTCAAGAAATATATATTTTTTCTTTCTTTCTGTTTTTTTCCCGATCACACTGGTTAGGAGCCACATTCTTGAACTAGGTCTCAAAACCCAATACCTTGGCTTTTCTTTGTTTGTATACGTGAGGAGGGCGACCTAGTCTTACACCCTCCCCCTCCTCCTACCTTGTGTACTATGGTTTTAAATACACATTCCCAGTTTATTCAGGGGGTTTGGGTTAAATTCATAGCAACTTTTTGTTTATTTCTTATTAATTTTCATAATGATTTTTCTCATTCTAAAATTAGTAACGATCAGCTTCTTTTTAAATTTGTAGATGAATTGTTTAACCTAAATTACTTGTACTCTAGCAGGCCACATCTTGTCTTCATACGGGGATTTTAACGCTGAATTAAAGGCTGGGATCTCCATTTTTGATCAACATTTATTGATGGCTCGTTCCTAGACCTTTGAGATCCCAGAGAGCATGATTTCAATTTTATCAGAAAGATTTGGCAAATGTACATGATTGCAGTTGTAACCGCTTTACTCCCACCTGTTTTGGTCATGGTTGCTTTCCGGTGATTGATTCATTTTTCATTGCCCAGTGTTTTTTAAAACAGCTATAATCTTATGGGATTATGGAAAAATCCTTACCATATTCCACTATTTGCTGTAATCCTTCCTCCACTATCTATTTTTCACCATCTACCCAAGGATGCCTATCGACTTGCTTCGACCCCTGATGGTCTTAGGTTGGTCTGGGCACTTGATAATCCTGATGGCTTTTTAAGGTCTCTCATTCAACTTTACTATGATCTTTTTGATCTTTGCCTGTCAGAAACAGCCACTGATGACCTTACAGTAGCCACTTCTGTAGAGATTTGTTGTGGAATTAACTCCTCCCTATTAAAACCAGCCTGTAAACCAGCACATTCCACCTCTAAGTGGTTTCACTTCACCTGCTTGACCGCAAGGTGGCATTTATGGCAGGCTTGAAATCCAAACCTATAGACATATCTAAGATTTCAGCTTGCTGTGCACTATACAAAGAATCACTAAAAACAAAAATGGGCGCGCCTAATGTTTGTCTGTAAATCCAAGAACATTAAGGCATTCTGGAGTACAGTCAGAGCTATCAAAGTTAGCAATAATAATCTATCTAGCGTAAGTGTTCACATGACATCAGCACAGTGGGTTACCCTTTTCTAGCATATTTTCCAAGCAAACTTCTCTTCCGATGGCAGCCTAATGTATTCATTACATCCTGAATTCGGTGAAGGTCTATCTATTGAGATACTTGAGGTTCTTCGTGCCTTGCAAGAGAGCCCCTCTGGTAAGTCATCAGGGCCCGATGGGTTGCCCATGGACCTATTTAAGTGTAATATTGAATTATGGTCAACTATACATGCAAAAGTTTTTAATAAAATCTCATTTAAAAGTATACCAAGAACTTGCTCTTTGTCAACCATCGTACCCATCTTTAAAAAATGGGACATGCAGCAAGCTTGCTGCTATAGGCCAGTTTTACTCATCACTTTGATGCTTAAAGTCCTTGTCAGGGTTATTTTTAATAGGATCAGTAAATGGGCAGAGGGGAATGACATAATTAAGGTCTGCAAATATGTGTTCTGTGAAGGTGTGTGTACCATAGAGCAATGCTTAAATCTTCAATGCATACATGATCCCTCGAGCCAGCCTCATTCGCTCTCACAACATCACGTCCTCTCCTACGCCAATGGCACGCTACTCATTCTTTCCCTCACGGATAAGACGCCCAGGACACAAAGCTGAACACCGACAAGACTGAAATTGTGATCTTCAGGAAGAGTAGAGCACATCACCTTAGAACACCACCTGGTAATTTCTGGGAAGAATGGGGAGGCTCGATGGTTTTTAACACTCACGACAGAGTTACCCCTGACGAAGGGCGTTTGTGTCCCGAAATGCATTGGGTGTTCTTTTAATAAAAATATCGTCTTGGACGAATTCTGCATCAGTCTTGTTCTTGCAAGAGGCTCGGATGGGCACAGCGCGAACATTAGAAATTTGGAAAATGGCATTTAATACCGAGTGTGGATTCAAGCATGAATTTGAAATGAAAAAGATGGCTAAAAATGTTGGTTAAAAATGACGAAATATGAAGAAAGTGTGGTTCAAAATGAAAAATACATGATCGCCATGTTGGCACTATTAGCTGTGCGATTGGTTGGAGTGAAATGACGCTCCTATTTTCTACAGTTTGACTACCTAGGTGCCACGTGGGCAGGGCACTTAACCAATCTGCATGCACTCTTTGAAAAGCAAGGATTAGTTAAAGAAAGAAGACTCGGTGTGCATCCCACCCTTACAAATGTTGAATTTTCGATAGTGAAGCACTGCCCCATACATTCTCACTTATGTTTTCCCTTGGGAAAATATCATATATTCTTATATAGGTGTATGTTCCTGTGACGGTCTATCAGACCAGACACACTTGCACTTTTTTCTTTTGCAAATTTTATGGTATTTGTTTGAAATGTTTTTTTTAATTTTCGTTGTTGAAGCAATATACATTTATTCAATGTAGACCTGCACTGTGTTCTTTAAGGATGTTGAATGGGGATGCAGTAGAGATGCTGTGTTACCCCAAATTATTAAGGGTTACATCTAGTATATTTACTAAACCCAAAAGTACATTTTAACCTTTTTGGAGAAAAGGAAAACTGATAGGGGTTTCTCGTTCTTTCCCAAATTAGCTATGCTCATGTGGAAAGAGTGGTAGGCGTCAGGCAAAATCTGTCAGGGAAACTCTTTTCTGCATGTGTACCCAGAGTCCCACTCTGAGCCCCGAAATCGGTACTCGCACGCAACAATTGGTATTTTAAACTATAAGACTGTTGTACACTATTCATGTTTTACTAATTGCAAGTATTCGAATGACTGTAAAAATTATTAACAACTCTTCAAGCATTATATACATTCATGTAAAAGTTAAATAATCCCCAATCATATTTCACTATACTTTCCTACTCAATTAGTCGAATCTGTACCTTAAATATAACCAGCTGCTTAACAGAATAGTAGTGTTACACTACTGGCAATAATATGCAAAGTCATATAAATCCTCCCTATATACTTTATTGTGCCATAAGGCCTGAAGTCATAACTCTGTATTTCAGCATCCCTCGAACAACTCATGTGTAATCTCGTTTTATATACCTTTCAAATTCTTTTTTCTCTATTGATTGCTTAGGCATCACTTCACCCCCTGCTCCTGTTTCATTGCACAGCATAATGAGCAATGCTTCTTTTTAAAACATGGGAAGTGCACAGAAGCTTACTGCTACTTGTCTCCCTCCTCCCTTAAAGTTGGAACTTGCAAGGCTAACTCTTTTTGTAGCCATATTCCTGCTACTATGTTTATGGGAGGGCATCGGAGAGTGGAAATATTCTTTATCCAGCTCTTCTGGTGAGCCCAGGGCTTCAAGTGAGATGAAAAAACGTGGGGGTGGGGGAAACGGGGGTTCTCAAAGCAGCGTGGCCCTTAATTGGGTGTGGCTTAAAAACACATAAACTAAAAGTGTGTGCTTAGAATAGTGTGCCACCCAACTTGTATTTTACTGCTTTTGTCCTTGCATCCAGATATATAATACAAGTAGCATTCATTACACCTAACACAAGCCAGGACCGTTGGCTTTGTCAACGGTTGTTAGTTGCGTAAAGATAAATAAGCAATAAGTATGGCTTCGTTGAATATAACATTGAAAATGCTTCAGTTCTGAAATGATGAGACTCTGAAAGAATTTAACGAGTCTATTTGAAGTTACATCAAAGACAGTGAAGGGTGGAACTGCTGCAGAGTTAAGATTTTATTTTTGCACCCTGATTGTGAGGACAAAAAAGGAGATGCAGCTAGGGACCCGTCTCAGTACCTGCGTTTTATAACTGCTGGTGCCGAGCACCGGCATGACCCGGCCCACTTAAAGCCCTGGGTGAGCCTTAGAGTAACAAGGTCATCAAGCACATATTATATTTGTTGGGCAATTTAAACCGCTCTTTGTTACAAATGAGCTATGGGGCATATCAACAAGGGCTTTAACTCTGCTTTTTTGGCTTTAAAAGCCAAAGAAGCAGAGATAAAACTAGTGCCCTATCAGCAACAGGGTGCTAACACGCAAATTTGCATATTAGCACCCTTTTACTCTACGCTTCCCCTTGCATCTATGCAAAGGGGGCGTTCCAGAGTACATTAGCGACATTTCTCCTATTATCAAGGATATCGCTAACCCTGTTAGAGATAAAAAAAAGCAGCGCTAACCGCGGTTAACGCTGCTTTTTTATGTCTGGTATTTTTCTGACTTAGTCATGATATCCTATGTAAGGTGGATATCATGGCTAAGTATGTCTATCCGTATCAGCAAGCTATCGCCAAACCTTGTGGGATTATAGCTGTATTTCCAGCGATAATCTCACAATTGGCAGCTTGCGCTCTGAATTTTATCGCTTTGGAGATAAGCGTTGCTGATAGCACGCTATCTCCGGGATAAAATTCAGAGTTGGCCAGCGATAATTATCCTCACGCTAAGATATGCCCCTATGTACTTTCATTGCACTGCTCTAATGTATGCAGTACCCAATGATGTTGTTAGCATGCAGCAAGGCCTGTCTTGTGTGTAACACTTAAAAATACATATAAAAGCAATACCACACATCTCAGGGGCATGGGCTGCAGCCATGTCCTAGACAGTATAGCCTCTGTTGGCTTGCCACACTGCAATAGCCAACAATAGCCATAGAATATTAATTATTTCACATTGTTTTCTGAACTATTGTATTATGAATATTGCCCGGTGTAGCATAAAATACTTAGATGCTAATGATAGGCTCGTCAGCCTACCGAATGCTAAAGTCCAGGCAAACAATGAAAGTGACCAAAGTTATGCAAATGTCAGCCAATGACATTCGCTACGTGTAAATTATCCACATGCATATTCATTGTGGATATTCTGACAATCTGATTGGACTTTACTCTTCGTGAGTCCAAGAGGGCGAGCACTAATTGGCTCGTCTTTTTGTTGTAAAGAGCTCTCATTTGATAGGTGTGTGCCCTACAAATGTACATAAGTACATTTATATATCATTTAAACAAACTGTAACTTTTTTTCTTCCATATGGTTAGACATCCGTGTTCTGTAGAGTGCACTAAACAGTTTACAATCCAAATGTTAAATTGGTTTTGTTCGCTTATTTACAATGCATTAAAAGTTCTAAAAATCTAGTGTACATGTTCCTCGCGGGGCTCTTAGCAGTTTGTTCACATATTTGTTCTCTTTCGACCAGCAAACTCTGCCCCTGCTTTCCATATCTTCACAAGTAATTTGTCACTGCCAAAGTTAGCAAAATTTAAAGGGACAGTGTCAGGCCTCCCGTGCTCTCATTTTCAACTTAGCGCGAGAGTGGTCACCTCCCCTGAGGAAAATAGAGTGGAAATCTTTTCTGCAGCTAAAGCAATCCTTCATGTCGCCGCGCCTGTGCAGGAAGCACAGCAAGTATTCACAGCGGTGTCACTCTAGGGCGCGCGCGGCGGTGACAGATGTTAGATTGTCTGTCTGGGAAGAAATATCACGCAACAAGCAGAAGCGTCATGAATACGGGAGTGACTTCAACATAGCAATGTGGTAAAAAATATAGAACACGCTGTTTGTTTCAGCGTCGAGGCGTAATCATTCAGCGTGAACTTCTAATAGGGGCCAGTGATTACAGCACAAATCGCAGTTTTTTACCCCTCAGGAGCTCTGCTTCATTTTCCCTTAAACTTTAAAATGTTATCTCAGATTTAAAAATCTCTTTAAGGCTCTTTTCGCCCAAAACTTTTCTACTGCTTTAAACCTATGCTTTTTCCTCACCTTTGTTGCTCTGCTCCTTGTGTTAGGCTTCATTTCAAGCAAATGTGATGGGCTGCCAGACACGGCGTTTTTATTATCGCTTAGCATTCAATGCGCGATATTCCACGTCGGTGGATAAAAGCATTCAAGGAAAGATGAATGGCATGTATCGATAACGTGCCATAAATATTAAAGACATCAATTCCCCACCTAACAAGTAACAGGTACAGCGAAGCAATCAATACCGGCCAGCAGCCAGTATAAAAGCATAGAGTATCTCATCTCGAGAACAGAGAAAACAGAAAGTCAATCCAATCTCTGACCCTAGAACCCTCCCCCCCCCACACATACACACACACACACACTCTTCAGAATATACTTCTGACCAGTATGGTCCCTGCCGCTGTATAATGTAACTTGTCATTCCTCGCCCACGTTATAGGGTGCCCATTTCCACATGTTTAATTTGCACATCTATTGGTGCAGGAACACTTTTTTTAAATTGTCATTTGCCTTCAAACATGAAGTTGGAATTCCTTCAGCAATCCTTTGCTGCAGGAAGTTTGCTTTTAAATGTGCATGTGTCTCTGATTCTTGATTGCAGAAAGGGGTGTCGTTTTTACATTCCTTTTCCCAACAAGTAGTGTTATTTGCGTGCGTGGACATGTACATTGGGGATGTGGGGGGCAGCTGAGCACAGGAAGGTCTGCCCCCGTGGTTTTTGGGGAAGTTGGTGCAGTCAGGGCCGGACTGGCCGTTCCCCCGGTGCGCCGCACAGGTGGGGGCCGGTTTTGGGCCCCTGGGGGCCGTTTTTGTTACAGGGCCGTTCTTGCAGCATAGCTGCAAAATCGGCCGGGCCGGCCGAGCACTTTGCCAGGGCAGGTTGTGGTACCCAGTCCGGCCCTGGGTGCAGTCCAGCGACCGCACAGGAGTCTGGGCTACAGTTGGGCTACTTCATAGCCCAAGGCATATATAGGATCTCCATTTTGGGCCCAAGCCACCATTTTGTCTTGGTGACACAGTGGCTGGTCCCTAGGCAGGTTTTACATTTTTGTAGGTTTTCCACTCTGGTGGGTTTCCCCTTTATAAGTTCAGCATAGTGATTTGGTAAACACTTACCGTGATGGCTGGCATCGGCGATAAAGTGGCCCAGGCAGTGCTGCTGGTTTCAGAGGTGGGACAGCTTGATCTCCTCCCCAAGGGGTCCCTGGTGCCTGCATGCCACCCGGGGTGTAGGGTGGCCAACGGAGTTGCAGCTGCAGTTTTGGCCTGCAGGTCTCTGTGCCGGCCTTTGGCAGCGGTGTGCCAGGTAGGTAGGAAGGACCGCTCCCATACTCGGAGAGCGGCCCTGGGAAGAGGTGTGGGGCGGGTGGGTGTGGCAAGGGGACGTGGAGTTGCCTCTCCCTGCCGCGGCACGGCGAAGAGGTGTTGAAACAAGGATGTTGCGTGAGGCCTCAGGTAGCTCTGGAGAGGCCTCGCAAGTGGTGCAAGTTGGCGGGGCCGCCGCAGACGTTAGTGTGGCCCCACGGGGAGGAAGGGAGGGAACAGGAGCGATGAACTTGTCCCCAGCAGTGGCAAAGGGGCAGGAGCAGGATGTTGTGGATTGTGAAAGCTGTAAGGTCCCAGCAGAAAGAATAGGGGCCTCCTGCTTTCGATTTGGGGGTGGGCCTCTGCTGATAATCGCATGCCTCCAGTAGAGGGAGGGAGCGGGAAGGGCTGCCTCACATGGCTTTGCACAGTCAGCAGGTCGACCTTCCTGGGCAGGTGACAAGTGTGTGGAGGGAGGGTGATATAGAAGAGATGATTAAGTTAATGAGGGATAGCGAGGCAGCCAGGCAGGAGCGGGAACCGGTAGACTTCAGGGAAGTTCATGAGGAGTGGGTGGCAGAGGATGCTGCAAAAGAGCATGTCGGGGAGGAGGAGGTGTTGCCCCTTCCCCTCAGCACGGGACCTGGAACATAATTGATTAGGGCAATGATACTTGGGTGAACTTAATACTAACTGGAGTGGTAATAGTAAATTAGGGCAGCCTGGGGGTGGCTTTACAGGGAGTGGTGCAATTGGGGGATCCCAAAGGGAGGTGGGTGGAAGGGGCATGGCCACCCTTTCCCCCCTCGCCACAGGATAGCAGTGGCAGAGTTGATGTGGAGTGACAGGGAGGAGGAGGGAATGACGGGCAGGTCCAGTTGGGGGAGCACATCCAGTGTAGTGGAAGTGAGGTACCTGTGCAGGGTTTATGGGAAGCCCACATGGGAAGGAAGCAGGTCCCACAGGAGGGAGGGGCAGAGGGAACAGTTGTCAAAAGGGCTGTGGGAGCAGGATGGGGTAGTCCCCAGCACACCGGACCATGTCTGTCTTGCAGGCCTCAAGAAGGTCTGGAATGACCTCCAGTGTGCAACTGGCAGAAGAGTTGGGGTATCCTCTTTCCAATTGGAACATGGGACTATGCGTCCTGCATCAGTAGAGAGGTGGGGAGGGCAAGGTACAGCCCCCCCGGTATGTTGGCACGCGATCAGTTCTTGCACACTGAAGAGCTCATGCCCAGGTGGAGGAAAAAGTGGTGCTTTGGGAGTTGGCGCAAATGTGGACACTTTACTGGTTTATGATCAAGGCAATCTGGAAGAGGGGGAATTGAGGGATGACGACGAGGGTGAAGTAGAAGTGCGTAATTGGTAGTGGTAGAGTGCGGTGGGGGAGTCATCTAACCCATCTGCACCTAGTATGTTGCAGGATACAAGGGCCCAGCAGAACACAGGGAATTAAGAACAGACGTGGAGACAGCAGGCAATAGCGAAGCGGCGGGCCCATGAGTGGGCACCAACCCTGGCACCAGGTAAGATACTGAAGTATGGTTCTGAAATGCCCTGTGCGGGTTATACAGGGGTCTCAGCTAGCGAGGTGCAGGGATGCGAGGATGCTCACACGAAGAGGTCATTGGGGAAGGGCATGGAGTCTCAAGGAAGCATGGAGGCCCACAACAGGATACCTGCAGTGGGGCAGGATGCAGGAAGATACACGACAGGCTGGGAGGCCCGCACAACAATGGTGTTCATTGGAACAGAGGCAAGGGAGCCCCAGGACAGTGGGAGGCCCACTTGAGGAAAGGGAAGTACGTGTGGGACACTGAAGTGGGTACTGAGGACCCCATGGTGCATGAGGTGACTCTGCAGGGCAGCCAGGGGACAAGAAATGGTACGCTTTAGAGCAGGGGGCGACAGTTGGCAAGGAGGATGACAAAGGGGTGAGGTCAGGGGCTGGGGGGAGACGAAGAAGGACACACAGGACAAGCCTGGGGACAAATTAGAGAGTAAAGAGATTAGGTTTAAGAAGCTGCCTTATATGGGGACGGCCAAGCCATTGGGGGTGCACGTGATGCAGGTAACGATAGAGGAGATATGGAAAGGGGAGTATGTCGAGATGATGAAACTCCTCCATGGAAGTTTGAGGTCGAAGGAAGGGTCTAAGGAGGAGGAGCTAGAGCTGACAAAGCGGCCACGAGTGCGGATGACGATAGTGAACTGGACAGCGGCGTTCCTTATATATGCTAATGTTTACTGCGAGAGATATCCGGAGAGGTTGGTGGCACTCTTCAATTATATAGATGTGATAAGAAAGGCCCAGTTAAACTTCGGGGGCTATGGGTGGGTCCAGTATGATGAGGTGTTTAGAGCACGCATGTCTGTGTACCCAGGCGCACAATGGGGGGAGTTGGACACTGATTTATGGCAACACACTATGGGCCCGGCAAAATTCAGCAAGACAGTTTTTAAGGCCAGTGGCCTGCCAATCATTTACAAGCCCTTTCAGGGGCACCCCACCCATGGAGGGTTGGGGGGGGGGGTAGGAAAAACCCAAAATAGCCAAAGTGGGGCATGCTGGGACTTTAACAATGGGCTGTGCACTCAGTCAATTTTCACAACCCTCCTGGACTCATCTATGTTCCACGTTCATTACTTATAAAGCGCAAGTTCACCTGATCATCATGGCGCTGATAAACAGGACACATGAGGGGCCTGATTTACAAAGGAAAACTTACACTTTTGAGTACGTTTACCCTGTTTCTGTAAACACAAACTTTGACTAAGACTCCGAAGTTGGGGCAGAGAAATCCACTCACAAAAGATAGGACAGGCCTATCTTTTTATGTGTGGAACTCCACACATAAAACATAGGACAGGTCTATCTTTTTATGCATGGCGTTCACCACCCCGAATACAGAGTCTGCATAGTCCAAAAGTTACAATTAAATCATAGTTTGTGAATATGGAAAAAGAGTAAGCTTGCACAAAAGTGTAACTTTACCTTTGTGAATCAGGCCCACAGGGTAGCATTGATTGCTGTAAATTGAAGTTATATTTTCCTTAGAAAGAAAAGGTTTTTAACAATTTCCCAACACTTCCTGGTCCTCCAGCTCTTGATAGAATACACTCATCCCTTCTCCACATCAATGCCGGCGTAACCACAGAACTCCTTTGCCATTTCCTAATCTACTTTGCCTTCCCAGTCATGGAACTCCATCTCTCTTTCCATCATTCTCTCAGCGCCACCCATAACACCTGCAGTCTATGCATGGGAAATCATTATAGAGGGGTATGTTACCACTCCAGGTATTGGCTCTCTCTGATACTTCCACGATCATGCAACATTTACTATTGCGATTGTTTCTGTAGGGCACTTGGCTTTATTGTGTCTTCCAATACACACCCCTTGATTGACCATGGCATTAATCATTTCTAGGATCAGATTTTGCCAAAGACCTCTTGACTGCCTGGGATAATGCCTGGAAAGTCTTTTATGATGTTTTTGTCATTTAATATATGTGCACTATTTGATCCTTCTACGCATACGCCCAGAGCTCAGCCATCCATTGATGCTTAGTTTGCACTGTAGAAAACTTCAAAATTGAACAACTAAGTTCATCAAAAATGTCATGTGTATCTGGGTTTCTGCTACACTTTTGCAACAGTGATCTACAGTGGCTACTCATTTCAGTCTGACCTCTTGCATTACACGACTTCTGAAAGTCACTCTCTTTTCTCCATAAAGATTCTCAGGCCTATCAAGAGTCAGAAGTAAACATGCAGTTATAGCATACACGTACATTCTGCAGAAATATAATGAAGATATATGGTGCTGGGTACAAAAATTAGAAAATTAGCTTATTGAAAGGCAGTCACAAACACACATTTCAAATGAGTGTGTGCCTCAGGTTGTATATATATGTAAACATATATTATAGAAATGTGTACGATTAGTCAAAAAATGTATATTTTGCTGACTTGTGCTCTCCCAATTAAATTTCCGCACATCATCCCTAACCCACTACATCTTAACTTTTGAGTTCCAGTCTCAACCGAACCCCACCATGACCACTGCAGGTCACCTCATATTCAGATACCCTGCTACAGTAGGAATCTTCTTGTTAAATCACATTGCTGCTCCTTGCATGTAGTTCCAATTAACGTGAAACACCTAAAATAAAAAAATAATAAATCAGAAGGAAGAAAAGCAAGTAATCACAGTGAAGCAATCGTGGTACTCCTAGGGCAAATCCATTTATACAGCACTAACAGCAATAGTGCAGTGCTGTAATGGTGAAGCTATTAGTGGGGGTTACTGGTCATATCTAATTTAAAATATCGACTGACAATAATATTGATTTTTTTTATCGACAATACCACTATATCAAAGTAATTTATATCGATGACAAAAATATATATATATATATTTTTTGATATCGAAGTATGAAATATCGAGTCAAAAATATTGTTGCAAGAAAATATCGTTTGATAGTGTTGTAAAAATTTCGAAAATAATAATATAGAATGTATAAAATATCGTTTTTTGAAAATGTCGAAATAGTATTTTTTAATATTAAAATATTGTTGTAAAAGGTAGTAGGTGTGGATTGTTGTTTTATGATGGGATAACTGTGTGGTACTAGTTTTTTACGTATTCATTTTTTTTTCCAGAAATGAAATGTATAAATTTGAAATTTAAATAATAATTTGTTTTTGGAGTGGGATGTAGAGTTTTTGGACGGTGTGGATGGGGAGTGTTTTAAATAAATATAAAATAAATTATAGAAATGTAAAAAAAAAAATTGGGGCCTATTAGGGTGGCGGGTGGTGGCACCACCGCGGTGCTGGCGGTGCAGAAAAATGCATTTTACAGCCCGCGAGCAGCAGACCCCACGCCCACCTTATTAGTATGGCCAAACTTAGCCCATTTCCCTTCCGCCGCAGTGCGACGCGAACCGCCATCATAGTGCGCCCTCCACCGCAGCGGTGTGAGCCAATGAAGACTCACCGCCGTGCGGAATGATGTCCGCTCCGCTCCACAAATTAGGATGCCCCAAACAACCAGTCGCACCGCAGCGGAGAAACCGCCCAACCAGAGACGGCGGAAGCTCGACAGTGGAGCGCAAAACCAGAGTCCCGGTCCACACCACCGGGACACGACTGCAATGGACCCAGCCCTACACTTTTTTCCGGTGCTGTACCTGATACATCACCAGCAACTCATGGACCGCCGCGGACGCCGCCGCAGGTACGCAATAACACAACCACAACACACAACTCATGGGCTGATACAGGGTCCAAATCCACATCAGACACCCTGGTGGGGACAGGAACACATCCACAAGTGCACCCACACATGTCTCACCTGCCACCATGTCACCCCTCTGCATCCTGGACACACATTTTCCGCGATCATGCAGCAATGTCCCGGTCACGTCACCGCAGTGGTGAAGACAAGGGAATACATGCGCACAATGCAGAAGGCAGGGCCAGCGTCAGGCATGGGCAGGGCACAAAGAGCACAGGGCCACATCTCCACCCTCCACACACTAGCACACCCTTTGAAGGCACATGCCATGTGCCCCTCCTGTGCACCCCCATGCACAACAACAAGCCAGGTGAATCCACACCCTGCACCACACACCAAACAACCAGGGAGCCAGCCACAGCAGGAGTGGCTGCAGAGGAACACACATCACAGAAGCACAGGGCCAGGGAAACACACACACCACAACACCACCACACTCATGGCAATAAAAATGAGTACAAGCACCAAAGAACACACACACATACAAGGAACACACATCCTACTGGACACACAGCCTGCCAAGTCACACATACATACCCCATACTGACACACATACACATACACACACCACATGCCAACAGCAATGGAGCACAACAAATAGGAAAGCCAAAGTGGGGTCATGGAGACAACCAACAAGCATGTGTACATCACATGCAAGACAAGGAACATAGAACAACACCCTCAGCCCATCAAAGCACACATGGCTGGTACAGTTAGTGAAGTCAAACCACAGACAGCTCAGTGCAACAACACAGGGAGACAGCAAGGCAAACCATGTATAGGCACAAGGATGAAAGGAAGGCCCTGAAGTCAAACTGTGAACAGCCACACATGTACACAACTACTTCACAGGAGTACGCCAGCAGCACAACACACAGGGCACATTGACACACTCCATGACTGCCAAACACTAGTAGGAATCTACACACATACCCGCCCTCACACCAGCAGCACACAACACCAGTGTCAAACACACTGAAGGGTGGCAATACTTGCTAGTCAATACACAGTCAAACAATTACACACCCTGGGGGTAGCCACAAACATCACAAACACACACACAGGGGTGCCAGAACAAATGTCTGCACAAAAACAACAGACAAATACATAACCCAACAGAAACACACACAGAACCACAACAAGAAAAGACATGCCCTGTGCAGCTAAACTGTGGAAAGGCAATGGGAGCACAGACACAACAGGAGTGCACAACCTCGTCACTCAGGAACAATGCACAGACAACATACCACAACACAGACAAGAAGTGCACCATCACAGAACAACACAGCCACATCAAACAAACAACAGATGCACAGGCAACACAATCACATAGCAAACACAGCAGGACATCAGGGGATGCACACCAGGCAATTACAAGGCAACATACACACACAGCACTGCATGCACAACAAGCAGTGTGTGCACACCAAGCATACCAGCCCCACACAGACATGAGTGACATAACATTAACCCACACAACACCAATCAGCACAGCACAAAGACAACAGCACACCCAGGAAGTGAAGCAGTACCACAGCCAACACACAAACATCCAACACAACACCAACATATGCACAAGTCTGGGACAGAAAGGTGGAAACAACTTGACCAGAGGATTGGGCAGCACACACAGTTGAACTGCATATGAGCAACCATGACTGCCAAACAGCACAAGAACATGACATATAACCCATTGGGGAAATGCCCTGAGTGACACATTGCTCCTGGCCAAAGAACTGCACCACAAAGCACAGTGTCACAAATGAAGTGATGGGGAGGCCCACACACATGTAAACCAAGGGGACAGCTGACATCAAAGTGAAGTGTACTGCATGTCAGTAGGGGACATGGCAGGTGTGTATCATCCACAAATAGAGGTAGTGCAGACTCACAATAGGTAGGCATCTAAAGCACAGATAGGGGATGGCATGACACCACACACAACATGCCATATTGGAGGCAAAAGGCACCATGTGACAGCAATTCATGAGAAAACACAACCACAATGGCAGTGTGGAGCAGCAGGTCTGCACAGTCTCCACAAACAGCAACAAGACACATGGATGATCAACAAAACACAACGCTGACTTGCCAGTCACACACTCTGCATACTCACAAGTGAGAAAAACAACAAGTAGGAGTCAGCCAGAACTGCAAGGACACACCAACACACTGCACAGTGCACAACATACAACTCACACATGTGCATACAACCACATCCACAGGGCTGAACAATCAAGACAACAGGCAAACAACTCCTGGGTGACACGTGTGTAGTTGACATGGATGATCAACAAAACACAACGCTGACTTGCCAGTCACACACTCTGCATACTCACAAGTGAGAAAAACAACAAGTAGGAGTCAGCCAGAACTGCAAGGACACACCAACACACTGCACAGTGCACAACATACAACTCACACATGTGCATACAACCACATCCACAGGGCTGAACAATCAAGACAACAGGCAAACAACTCCTGGGTGACACGTGTGTAGTTGACAATACAGGGGCATACACACATCAACACTCCCGACGAAGTCACCCCCTTCACACTGCACACTTCTTGACCACCCAAGAGCACACATTGAAAGTAAGCCATGGGACTAGGATGACTGTCCATCACAAGATGACCACACACATACACCACTGGGCACACATAAAGGAAGAATACACATACATGATGACCCTGGCCAGCCTGCCTGCCTGCAATACTGTGGATAGAATCACACTCTGTGCTGGCAGTGCCCCCTCAACCTGACATGTGTACAATATAGCCAACATGAACAAATTCAGAAACTGACAACTGATTTCCATTTAAAATTGACATCATTGCCCCCACAAGTATCAGGGTCAGGAAGAACTGAAGTCCATGTCACCCCTGTAAAAAATAGAGTAAGTGAGCCAAGACATTGGCTATGTTGAAGTGACACACATAGCATGTGGCACAGTAAACCATATACACACAGCAAAATAACTTTATTCAGTAAGGACACTGACAAAACAGACAAAAGGGGCAACTGTCATAATCAAATATTGCACAGATAGGCACCATGAGTAGAGAAGAGCAAGGCACAAAATGCAGAGTATGCCTATGAGAAGCTGCACAGGGAATACTTGAACACAGCAAAGAGCAACAAGGCCAGTGGCAAAAACGAAGTGCACAGTATGTCCATGAGAAGCTGCACAGGCAAGGGCAAAACAGCAAGTCCAGTGGCCAGTTCAGGGTGCAGAGTATGTCCATGAGAAGCTGCACAGGGAATACGTGAACACAGCAAAGAGCAACAAGGCCAGTGGCAAAAACGAAGTGCAGAGTATGTCCATGAGAAGCTGCACAGGCAAGGGCAAAACAGCAAGTCCAGTGGCCAGTTCAGGGTGCAGAGTGTGTCCATGAGAAGCTGCACAGGGAATACTTGAACACAGCAAAGAGCAACAAGGCCAGTGGCAAAAATGAAGTGCAGAGTATGTCCATGAGAAGCTGCACAGGCAAGGGCAAAACAGCTAGGCCAGTGGCCAGGGCAAAGTGCAGAGTATGTCCATGAGAAGCAGCACAGGCAAGGGGCACACAGCAGTGAATGACACAGCCGGTTGGCAGGGCAAAGTGCAGAGTATGTCCGTGAGAAGCTGCACAGGCAAGGGAAAAACAGCAAGTCCAGTGGCCAGTTCAGGGTGCAGAGTATGTCCACGAGAAGCTGCACAGGCAAGGGCAAAACAGCTAGGCCAGTGGCCAGGGCAAAGTGCAGAGTATGTCCATGAGAAGCAGCACAGGCAAGGGGCACACAGCAGTGAATGACAAGGCCAGTTGACAGGGCAAAGTGCAGAGTATGTCCATGAGAAGTTGCACAGGCAAGGGGCACACAGCAGTAAATGACAAGGCCAGTTGGCAGGACAAAGTGCAGAGTATATCCATGAAAAGCTGCACAGGTAAGGGCAAAACAGCAAGTCCAGTGGCCAGTTCAGGGTGCAGAGTATGTCCATGAGAAGCTGCACAGGCAAGGGGCACACGGCAGTGAATGACAAGGCCGGTTGGCAGGGCAAAGTGCAGAGTATGTCCATGAGAAGCTGCACAGGCAAGGGAAAAACAGCAAGTCCAGTGGCCAGTTCAGGGTGCAGAGTATGTCCATGAGAAGCTGCACAGGCAAGGGGCACACAGCAGTGAATGACAAGGCCGGTTGGCAGGGCAAAGTGCAGAGTATGCCCATGAGAAGCTGCACATTCAAGGGGCACACAGCAGTGAATGACAAGGCCAGTTGGCAGGGCAAAGTGCAGAGTATGTCAATGAGAAGCTGCACAGGCAAGGGCAAAACAGCAAGTCCAGTGGCCAGCTCAGGGTGCAGAGTATGTCCAGGAGAGGCTGCACAGGGAATACTTGAACACAGCAAAGAGCAACAAGGCCAGTGGCAAAAACGAAGTGCAGAGTATGTCCAGGAGAAGCTGCACAGGAAATACTTGAACACAGCAAAGAGCAACAAGGCCAGTGGCAAAAACGAAGTGCAGAGTATGTCCAGGAGAGGCTGCACAGGGAATGTGTGTGACTGTACCTTTCCATGGTCAGCAACACAGTCAGGGTGTAACAATGTGCAGTACAGGCCCACCTGTGTGAGAGACAGGTGTGTAAGGGTAAATACCACTCAGACTTGGCTGTCAGGCGGACTGGGAGCTGGCTGTGTCTCGGGGACTGTCGGGGCACTTGACCGGGGAGAGAGCGGACCAGCTGAGGTAGAGCTATCAGTGGCTTGGCAAGTCGGAGGGCTGCTTGGCACGTGGAGGCGGAGTCATGCAGATGGGAGACACGGTGTGGCTGGGAGATTGTGGAGGGGTGCCTTTTCACTTCTTGGGGATCCTAACTGGCTTGACTGACTTTGGACCGATGGGAAGTGGTGTGGACACAACAAGCACACTCACCACCAAAGCTGCATCAGGTGCAGATGCTCGCACCCCCTCTGGTGATGTGCTGGATCCAGCAGAATGCTTTGTCTGACTTTGCCTTTGCCCCTCCATCCCCTGTTTACTAGGTGTTACCCCTTTAGTGCCCTCCTTCCCCTGCTTCACTGAGCTTGGAATGGGAGTCAAGGTGGTGGGTGAATGTGCCTTGGAGTCCTTCCTAGGTGTACCCTTGGCATGCACCACCTTCTCAGTGGGCACAGAAACTGTATGCTTCTCTTTGCGAGATGCTTTAGGGACAGGAGAGTCCTTGGATGGGGATGCCTCTGAGGCATATGAGCCTGAGGTCTGCTTCTTTGCATTTTGGCCCCTGGGGTCGCCTGACGGGCTTTTGTCCTTGCGCTTTGGGGTGGCTTTGGTCTTCTGTGGGGATGGTGTCTGCGCCTGTGACCGCTTGGGTTGTTGCTGCTGTGTGCTTCGTGTGCTGTATCGTGACTTTGAGGTATGTGGACCGTGGTCACTATCGTCAGACGTGGCAAATGCCAGGGGGGTGGACAAAGGGACCGGAGCTGGACTGTGAGTATGTGCCTGTTGAAGGGCTGACGTCACTGTGGAGGCCAAAGCCTGGACAGTCTGGTGCAGCCCACCCACGTCTGAATGTTTGCCCCCCATGAAAGCAACAACCTGTGCCAATATTTTGTCGTGGTCAATGAAGGCATTGAGGAGAGTTGTCTGGCCTACACACAGCTGGCGCAAAAGGACCACAGACTCAGCAATGATGGCAGCAGGGGGGGCAGGGGCAGGGGCAGGGGCAGCGGTGCCCGGGGTGAAGGACACCCTTCCCCTCTTATTGAAGCGAACAGGGGCAGCACCAGAGGAAGTGGCTGGGAGGGTGGACACTGACCGCTGTGTGGTGGAAGATGATGCAGAGTTCCCGTTCCCTGTGCCCGCCAACATGGATGCATCCCTGTTGGCATCAGCTGATGTGGTACTTTGCGTCTCAGTCTGGGATTCCTCCAGCAGACTCCTGTCCCCTTCTGAGGCGCTGGTGACATCTGTGTCACTGGGATCCTGTGCAGCTGTTGTGCTTGTTTCACCCCCACTGGTGTCCGTCTCCTGTCCCTCCGTGACCACAGGAGATGCTGCATGAGAGAGAGAGATGTAGGGTCAGTTCAGTGGCAGCCCCAGAACAAACATATGCAAGCAATGCATTACAAAAGATGACTAAATCTACATGTTACACACCACCCTGTGCAATCACATTGTGCTAACTCACTATATTGACTCAAACAGTGCGTGGAAACTGGAAATTCAGGCGCAAGGGAGCCATGTGATGACCACACAGCACAACACCCTGCTAGTGGCTCCTTTCAATCAGACACACAAATAGCTCTGAGCACACCTAGGGTTATGATGGGGGCACACTACTTGTTGCCACTGACATCTGGATGGAACAGGAGTGGACAACACAGACACAGACTACAACATGACATTCCACAATGGCCATGAGCCCATGCCACCCACCATGTTGTACTTTAGGGCCCAAAGACTGGTGCACATTGTTGTCAGATGTGTAGGCCTCCCAAATCTGAGTGCATGCAATGGACACATTGATGAAGGCACACTCAGATCGGGCACACTGCCGTTCCCTCCCATGGGATTCCCCAGACTACCCCAATGCAGACGATACCTGAAGACCACGACTCAGGATGCAATGGGAACGAACAGTACTCAAATTACCTTTGTAAGTACAGGTAGGGCAAATGTGTAACACCTGCACCCAGCCAGGCAGCCACTTACATGCCACTGCATCACAGTACCAACATCACATAGGCCAGCGCTGGCACAGGCTCTGTACACATGCAGCCACTCCCAGCCAAAGTCACCCTTCCCAGAATGCTCACCCCTGGCGAGCTGCAGATGCTCCTTCAAACGTGCATCCAGCTCAGGCTGTGTCACCGTCAAGATGCGGCCCATTAGTGGTGTGATGCTGCGCCGTGCCAAACGCCCAGTGCGAGGAAGCAGCCCCAAGGTAATCTCCGCCACGTTCTGTGCCAGCCGGCTGATGTCGTCCCACTTCTTGTGGCAGTGTGTGCGCCGTCGGTTTGAGACACCCAGAGCCCGCACCTTGGCCGCAATGGCCCTCCACACGGCCTTACGCTGGTGTACCTTGAGCTGCAGGCATGGGAGACAAGAGGAGGAAATGATCAGTGACACAGTGTTATATACCTACATAAATCAGTACAGCAGCAAGATACAAACTCATCACAAATCCAAAGATATGTCTAACAGAGACAAGAATACATCTCACATGGTATATCTGCATGGGAAAAGCTAATATAAATGCATGCAGGTGTGAGGGGACACAAAGTCCCTGCACATCTCACACACATGCAGGATGCCATCACTGAAACCCCTGTGTAGCCTGCCCACATCTCCAGTCCATTTTTAGGTTGAGCAACACATACATCGCATATCAACCTGTGTTTGGGGGTAGACTCACTGTCTCCAAGACTGCGCAGCCCTCAATGTCCCTGCCCTGTGAATAAATAACTGTGTCATGGTTTTCACATTGAGGGACATGATCTCACAAATCCAAAATCCTCATCACAAGGCCAGTCGTGTGCAATCTACAGTGCTGAGATGGCTCATAGCTGGAGTGCAATGAGAAAAGACTGATGGAATACTCTGTAAGTGAAGTGATGTGTCCTTGTCTTCTTGGGCGGGGACTGTGCAGGCCAGCTGGGCTGACACTGAGATGGACAACAGGGGCACACACAGCCATTCAGCCAAGCAATCACTGTCCTGACTCCTGCATGAACAACTTTCTGCGTCACTGTATGGCTGACAACACAACACAGGTCACACAAACATACATTTGCAGGTAGGGAAACCTGTGGCATTGGGTACACACACCTTCCCCCTGGAGACAGCATGTTAGGCAGTGCATGACACAACCACACACTCTCAGGCACATACTGCATCAGTCCAACTACATGTGTGCCCCCCTGCCCCCCCCCCACTGGTGTTGAGGACTTACAATGACATTTGGGGCACCATTTAGCCTTGGGTACTGTGTGAGCACCTCGTCCACCAGGACCTCCAGCTCCTCGCTTGTGAAGGGACTGGCACAGATCTTCTCTGTCCTTGCCATCACTGTGGACATGACACAACAGCGGCGGAATTGGGTGGTGAGGGGTCTCTGGCAGAAGTCCCTGGAGGCAGCAGCAGGTGAGGGGTCTCTGGCAGCAGTCCCTGGAGGCAGCAGCAGGTGGGTGTTCTCTGGAAGCAGTCCCTGGAGGCAGCAGCAGGTGAGGGGTCTCTGGCAGCAGTCCCTGGAGGTAACAGCAGGGGGGTGGTCTCTGGCAGCAGTCCCTGGAGGCAGCAGCAGGTGAGGGGTCTCTGGCAGCAGTCCCTGGAGGCAGCAGCAGGTGAGGGGTCTCTGGCAGCAGGCTCTGGGAGCAGTGGAATTATAAGGCTCCCTCCCACACATATATAGCTCCCTGGGGTCATTTCAAAGGTGCCAAGCTGCAGCAATTGGTGGTCCAGGTCTGCCTTTTTCAAATGCATCCAATGACCACCTCCGCGGTGGCAGAGCACGCCTACCGCGATTTTCCAAATTGCACCATGCTACCGCAATCAAGGTTCCAATTGGCTGTAAGGGCATGCTCCATGGCGGAGACACACCGCAGGGACCCGGCGTGCGCTACCGCAATGGTGCATCTTTCAATTGCATTCAATGACTGGCTCCGCGGTGGCGGAGCACGCCTACCGCGATTTTCAATATTGCATCATGCCACCGCAATCAAGGTTCCCATTCGCTGTAAGGGCATGCTCCATGGCGAAGACACACCGCAGGGGCCCGGCGTGCGCTACCGCGATGGTGCATCTTTCAATTGCATTCAATGACCGGCTCCGCGGTGGCGGAGCACACCTACCGTGATTTTTAAAATTGTATCATGCCACCGCAATCAAGGTTCCCATTGGCCCTACGGGCATGCTCCATGGCGGTGACACCGGGCCAGGCGGTAGCTACCGCGATTTGTGTGCCATATATCCACATGAGGCACCGCGATTTCGGTGACGGACCATGCCAAACGCCATTTGGCAATATATGGATATGTATCACTACCGCACTTGTGTATATGGGGATTGCTGGTGACACACCGCTGGGTACAGGCGGTAGCTACTGCGATTTGGGTGCCATACATTTACATGAGGTTCCGCGATTTGGGTGGCGGAGCATGCCAACCGCCATTTGGGCATGTCTCCATGACTATCACTACCGCACTTGTGTATATGAGGATGTGCTGGTGATACACCACTGGGGCCAGGCAGTAATAACCGCCATTTGGGTGCCATACAATGGCAATGGCCATCTGGCAAACATCAACAGTGCACAGTGGCCACATGGTAAATGGCACATCATTGTGCACACAATGCCAATGTTCCATTTACTCCACTGGTGACTATACATGCCACATTTGTGTATGTGATTTCGTAGATTGGCATGTACTCCCTCACATGTCACTTGTGATATTGATGGTCCTGTACACAGGACAGTGTTGTTATGGACTCTACAATGTGTACACATGTCAATGTGTTGAGGTGCTGTTTGTCTCAATTAATGATGTTCTTTTTTGCATGTCCTCTCATGTCTGATCACAATCGTCATTTCTGCTCAGAGTGTGGTCATTGTGTTGTTGATGTGTGCTCGGTTCAAATGACGCATGAAGGTGTGTCAGGTACAGCAGCTAGGCATTAGACAGTGAGGTTGATTTGTTACACATATGATGGATGCTATACTCCCAGACGTGCCCATGGTAATTGTGGCCATATCCCTATGTGCATTCACATTGACCGAGGTGGTGTTTGAGGGACTTGCTTTGTGTAAGTTTACAAGTGTGCCAATTGTGTAGCTGAAGGTGTCCCTACATGTAGGCTGGTCTGTAACTCAATTTTGATGACAGTCATTGTTGGGGTTGTGCCATCCAGAACGTGAGATACTGTGCCCATCTCATGATGTATTGCATTGACATGTGTCCACTTTCATCTTAACTAGGAGGAGACCAAATCTGCTTCGTCACTTGACAGTGCTGGAAGACACGGAGGATGAGGCGATCATCCGGAAATGCCGTCTGGAAAGAGCCACCCTAAAGACCCTTTGTGATATGTTGGAGCCCCACCTGCAGCCTCGCAGAACATATCCAACAGCTTTCACCCCAACGTATAAGGTGATGGCGGCCCTGCATTTTTTTTGCTACTGGATCATTCCAGCACACGGTGGCCAGCACAAGTGGGATGTCACAACCGATGTTCAGCATGGTGCTGTGTGATGTACTGTCCGCCATGATGATCTACAAGGACAGATATATCCATTTCCCCAGGGGGCCTGAATTGGCAGCTGTAAAGGGAGACTTCTATCCCCTCGGACACATCCCCCATGTTGTTGGTGCCATCGATTGCGCTCATGTTGGGCTTGTGCCACCACAGACACGTGAGCACATCTACAGGAATCGTAAACATTACCACTCCATAAATGTGCAAGTGTTGTGCCTGGCAGATATGATCATCTTACACGTGTGTACCAAATTCCCCGGCTCAGCCCATGACTCATACATCCTGCGGAACAGCATTGTACCCCAGCTGATGGCTAATCTGCTTCCAGAACGTGCATGGATTGTTGATGAGTATGCCTAGTCATATGGCATGCTGGGTGTGTGACCTGCTGCCCTCTGCCTCCACCACATAGCAATGTTTATTTGTGTTTGTCACACCTAGGTGACTCTGTATATCCCAACCGTCCCTGGTTGCTGAGCTCACTGCGGAATCCCAGGACCCTGGGTGAAGTCCGCTACAATGATGCTCATGGGAGAACACGTCCTGTGGTGGGGCCTGCTTTTGGTTTGCTGAAGTCACGTTTCCGCTGCTTGGACAAGGCCGGAGGTGCACTGATGTACTCGCCCGGGAAGGTGTGTCAGATTGTAGTGGCATGCTGCATGCTCCACAACCTAGCCATTTGCAAGGAGATTCCCCAGATTCTGGATGATGATGAGGACCCAAGGCCGACGCCTGCAAACCAACCCGTGTCCAGTGATGAGGACAGAGGAGAGGAGGAAGGTGTTGACTTGCATCAACAGCTCATCAACCGCTACTTCACTTGAAGGTGGGTGACAATGTACAACGTACCCATTGTCTGATGATGTTGCAGTTGTTGTGAAGGTGTTTGTGAGATTTGTGACAGCAGCCGGTTGCAGACTCAGTGGTAGCTGACAATGTTTCTGCTACAGTTAATTTAGGAACATCTACAGGATTGAGGAACTTCGATTTTCAATTGTGATCGTATAGACCCGCGATTTTTGTACTCCGCCGCCAACTTGTGTTGCCCTCACTCAGGCAGCATGATGATCGAAGTCTTTTTCTGCTTTTTCTGCAGCTTCGTGTCAAAATTAGCCTTCTGCCTCTATTTGCAAAGCTGGTGTTAGGTTTGGCCGAGTACACTAATCCCTGTCTGGTTTTTCTAATCCCCGTCTCAACTATCTGTTGGTTCACACTATTCTCCTCTGACTTTATCTTATCGTCTGGCCTTCGCTGTCCTCTGCTAGCATTCTCTCGTTTCACAACTGTCCTCCAATACACACAAACGTATCTCGCCACCTGCAAGTTAGTTGCGGATCTGTCAATGAATTAGTTTGAGGGAGGGATGACAAACACAGTTGAAGGAAAGGCTTCTTCGAGTCATCTGATACTTTGTTTTCAAACCTTTCCTATTGGTGCTGTCCTGTTTTTCAACTTTTCTTATTGGCTCTTTTCTATATGTTCTAGGTGTGTATTTGGTTAATGAATATTTCACTTATATGGTATATAAGACTGTGCGCCACGGAGTGAAGTGGCAGTCTCCTGAGAACCTACCTCGTGTACTTCTGGGACAACTGTACTAGCTGCAGCTAATAAATCTGATCTTTTATGCCGACAGAGTGTCCCCGTGTCTCTGTGTAGCTAAGCAGGAGAACCCAGGAGATTAAGGCGTACCCTGCGCCGCCAGGTCCAAAAGGTTCTGGTTCTTCAGGATGTGTATGTTGACACTTGTTGCCCATTGTGATGTGTGCATGTGGGATTCTCTTGTTGTGAAGTGTTGTGTGATGTCTGTGATGCTACACCCAGACTAGTGAATGTTGTTCTGTTGTGTTTTCCTAGCTGCCTTCAACCTCTCCTTGCCTACATACACTCCAGTCTCCTGGTACTTTGTAATCATGGTGACGACTGTACATCCTGGAATAAAGATGGAGCAGACACAACAACTTGTGTGTAAGGATTTTTTAATTACAATGGTGACAAGTGAGGGGGGAAACATTTACATTGAGGTGATTAGTGGAGCAGTGAGTTGACAGTTGTGGCAAATGAGATAGCCGAGTAGCCACAACATTGTTGTGGTGACCCAGTCCAACAGACAGATGCCATTCACAAGGCAGTGTGGGGAAGGACAGCCAATGAAGTCAATGCAGTGGTGAAGAGGGTTGCAATCATGGCTGGCTCCGTGACTGGCGTTTGCCAGGTGCTTTGCCTCCAGGGTTTTCTTTTCTTCGGACGGCCCCTTCGTCGCTTGGCAGGGGGGAGCCCTGCTGTAGGGCCAGTGGGGTATGAGGACTCACCCCTTTCTGTGGCCGCAGGGGAGGATGGTGAACTGTCATCCTGCAGACTACCAAAGGGGGTGGAGGTGTGGGTTGTGGCGCAGGCCTGTCCCTCAGTTACGCCACTTGCTGGCCCAAGAGGTCCACAATTTGTCCCATGCAGGTGTCGATGGACCTCATCAGCAGGATGAGCTCGTGGAACAGTTCGTCCGACCGGCCCGTTCGTGCCTGGGCCCGTTCATATGTCCCAAGGACTCTGGTGATGTGGTCCAGGGATTGGGTCCCAGCCTCTTGTTATCTGTGGGTGTCCCTGCCCCTCCCACCTTCCCTGCTGCCACAGACCTGTTGCCTCACCACTGTAGGCACCCGCATCCTCTCCCTGCCCTCCTCAGTCGGTGGTGTGGGGCGGTCATCCTCTGGGACAGGGAGGGTGTTGCAGGCAGCACTGGTGGTGGTGGTGGTGGCGGTGGACGCACAGGCCCTAACAGCAGGGCTCTGCAGTGATGTTGTTGGTGCAGCAGATGTGGTGGAGGACGATGGGGTCCTTGGACCTGTTGCTCCCTGGCACACCAGATGGGCCGGCTTCGAGCTCATCGTCCAGAGAATCCCGGGAGTCAACATCCGAGAGTTCATGTACCAGGGGGGAGGGACTGGCTGTGCAGGTTGCTGGTGTTGTCCTCTGCAGTGAGTTCTTGGTCACCTGTGGGTCAGATGGGAGATGGTCATTGCAGTGCACACCGAAAGCTTTGTGTTAACTGTAAGTCATTCACTGTTTATACACCACACAGTTGACTGATCATCACATTTTGTTGTATGTGCACTACTGTGCCTCCTGACATGGTGCTGTGGTACATGCATTACTTGTCCATGGTGTGAGTTGTCAATACCTACCATGTGCTACGTGCATGATTTCTGAGTACAGAGACATGTTGCCATCTAGGGACTAGCGCAGGGAAAAATATCTGTGAGGACCCTTTGTTGCTCACTCAGCCCTGTCAGACGTTACATCTGGCAATGAACAGGCCATTGTCATCTCCTGCATACCTTTATCTTGTCATGTGCATATCTGGATTCGTACCACAAACCATGCTTTCTAGTTTCACATTTGGTCCTTGCTGCTCTGGCCCTATGGCACTTACACATGGAATTCAGTGCTGTGCATGATTGTTCCCAGACTTTCTCCTACATGTGCATTGGTGTGTCACACTTTGGTTGCTGTGACAGTCTCATTGGCTTAGCTGTGTGCACACTGTGAGTGGCAATAGGATATGTGTGTGTATGCAATGAGGGGGCTGGTGTTGTCATGTGTCACCATGTATGTGCACATACTGGCTACTTACCTGTTCTGTTTTCCCATTTGGCTTTGACTTGACACATCTGTGTGTGTGTGTGGGGGGGGGCTTGCATCCTGCTCAGGGGTGTGACTAGCAAGCATGATATGTCTATCTACCTGTTATTTTGTTTGTGGTGATACAATGGCTGACACATGCATCTGGGTGGGAGGGGAGGCTCCATTGTGATGGTCTGGGGGACGAGTTGGCCTGGGGTGAGCTGTTGTTCAGGCATCCCACCCCCAAACACCCTCCCAGAGAAGATGGCTACCTACCTGTAAGTTTGTTTGGTGTACTGCAATGGCTTCCAACTGCTTCTGGGTGGCAGAGTGCTCCCTCCTGCTGAGGTGTGGGACAGGGGGCATGGTGGGAGTAGTGGTACAGGCCTCCCACCCCCAAACACCCTCCCAGAGAAGATGGCTACCTACCTGTAAGTTTGTTTGGTGTACTGCATTGACTTCCAACTGCTTCTGGGTGGGGGAGTGCTCCATCCTGCTGAGGTGTGGGACAGGGGGAATGGTGGGAGTAGTGGTACAGGCCTCCCACCCACAAACACCCTCCCAGGGAAGATGGCTACCTACCTGTAAGTTTTTTTGGTGTACTGCAATGGCTTCCAACTGCTTCTGGGTGGGTGAGTGCTCCATCCTGCTGAGCTGTGGGACAGGGGGCGTGGTGGGAGTAGTGGTACAGGCCTCCCACCCACAAACACCCTCCCAGGGAAGATGGCTACCTGCCTGTAAGTTTGTTTGGTGTACTGCAATGGCTTCCAACTGCTTCTGGGTAGGGGAGTGCTCCATCCTGCTCAGGTGTGGGACAGGGGGCATGGTGGGAGTAGTGGTACAGGCCTCCCACCCACAAACACCCTCCCAGGGAAGATGGCTACCTACCTGCAAGTTTGTTTGGTGTACTGCAATGGCTTCCAACTGCTTCTGGTTGGGGGAGTGCTCCATCCTGCTCAGGTGTGGGACAGAGTGCATGGTGGGAGTAGTGGTACAGGCCTCCCACCCCCAAACCCCCTCCCAGGGAAGATGGCTACCTACCTGTAAGTTTGATGTGGGTTATGTAATGGCTGACACATGCTTCTGGGTGGGGTGGGGGAGGGCTCCATCTTGCTGATGCAGGGGGACAAGGGGGCTTGGTGGGAGTTGTAGTGCTGTCTGCCTGTACACATGCCCCCATGGTAATGTTGCTAGCTAAGTTTGGGGTGTATGGGAGTGAGTGGATGTTGGATCTGTGAGACATGTTTTTGTGAGTGTGTGGTGCAGATGAATGGGATTTGTCCTAGGTGGTGTAGATTTGTAGTTGTGCAAGACAGTACATAGCAGTGTGGTGGTAGTCATTTGTTTGTACTTACCAGCCTCCACTCCCCCGGGTACTCCTGTGAGACTCTCTGGATGCAGTATGGTAAGCACCTTCTCCTCCCAGTGTGTGTATGGTTTTGGTGGAATGGGAGGGCCACGGCCAGTCCTCTGAGCCAGCTCACTGTTCTTGCTCCTCCTCTCTTTGACAACCCTCTTCAAGTCATGCCATTGCTTCATGATTTCCTTTTTTGATCGCGGGTGGTCCCTATTGCATTGACCTTCTTGACTATCCTTGCCCAGATTTGTGTTCTTGTGGCTAATGGTGTCTGTTGGACCAGGCTACCAATCAGTTGTGGTTCCACTCTGACTGTCTCATCTACCATGACTGTCAACTCACTCTCTGTGAATTTGGGCATTTTATGTGTTGCCATGGTGTGTGGTGTGCAAAGTGGTTGTGGGTGCAGGAGTGTGAGTGGTGGGTGTGGTTGTGATGTGTATGGTGTGTGATGTGCCGGGGGTTAGTAGTGCAGGTGTGGAAGTGGTGGTGGTGCTGTGTGTGGTGTGGCTAGTGATGTTGTGTTCTTTGCCTCTCCTTTAAGCTGGGGTGTATGTCCCTTCACTCCTGGAAAATTGCAAAGGATTGTGGTCAGGGAAGGGGCTGGTTTTATACTCAGCTATGTGGGTGTGTCCAAATGGGGTATTGCTGTCAGGTGTGTTGTCCTGTGAATTGTATTTTTCTTTTTGCCATGTGGTTGTGTCATTGGGGTGTGTTTTGTGTTTTTGTGGGGCACGGCTAGTTTGCTGTGTGCGCTTTTTGGCCTTATTGTGGGTTGTTTCATTCGTCCGCCATATTTTTCACGGATCGTCCGCAGCGGTGGCTATGCTGCAGATCTTCTGCCGGCTCTCCCACTCATCACTGTTTGCGACCACGGTGGTCGGAAACAGCGGAACGTACCGCGGGACCATCGGGGATAACCTAATTTCCCGTGCGGTGTCTCCGCTATACTTGCGGCGGGTTGGTGTTTTTACGCCGCGAATCCGACTGCCACGGACGGATTTTGGCCATCTCCACTCGCTATGGGCAGTTTTTCTTGGCTCCGTTCCGCCGTGGTCGGTGTTTTTTGGCAGTTGATCCTAATTTCCCTGCCGGTTTTTCCAAGGTGCCGGTGGGCGGTTGTTTTCTGATTCCATGGCGGTCAGGGTGGTTTTCTGACCGCCAACCTAATAGACCCCTTGGTGTTAAAAAAAAATTATCATGTAAAATGTGGATTTTTACTGGTTAGTATTGTTAAATTTAAATTTTAATATATGTATTACGGATTTTTTTAAATTACATTACATATTTTTCAAATTTTGTAACAAAAATTTCTTGAATTTAAAAAAATATATTTATATTAAAGATTAGGATTTTTCAAAACTGTTTAAATTATAAAAAATGTATAACGATTTATAATTTTTTTTAAAAATACTGTATTAATGCTTTATATGTAGTCTATTTTAAAATTTTAATATTAGTTAAAAGTATTAATCTTAAAATAATTTCAATAATATAACGTTTAAAGTCAAACATGTTCCTTGAATTATTAATAGCTGTAGTGGGAATATTGAATTAAATATGTTTAGTGTCCTTCGCCTTCCCTCATATAATAGAAAGTGGAGTGTGAATAGTTAATTATATAAGTTTATTGTCCAGTACCTTCCCTGACTTAATACTGACTGGAGTAGGAATAGTACATTATATATCTTTAGTGTCCAGCACCTTCCCTGACTTAATACTAACTGGCATGGGAATAGTAGATTATATATCTTTAGGGTCCAGCATCTTCCTGACTTAATACTAACTGGAGTGGGAATAGTAAATTATATATCTTTAGTCTCCAGCACCTTCCCTGACTTAATACTGACTGGAATGGGAATAGTAATTTATATATCTTTAGTGTCCAGCACCTTCCCTGACTTAATACTGACTGGAGTGGGAATAGTAAATTATATATCTTTAGTGTCCAGCACCTTTCCTGAATTTATACTGATTGGTGTGGGAATAGTAAATTATATATCTTTAGTGTCCAGCACCTTCACTGGCTTAATACTGACTGGAGTGGGAATAGTAAATTATATATCTTTAGTGTCCAGCACCTTTCCTGACTTAATACTGACTGGAGTGGGAATAGTAAATTATATAACTATAGTGTCCAGCACCTTCCCTGACTTAATATTGACTGGTGTGGGAATACTAAATTATATATCTTTATTGTCCAGCACCTTCCCTGACTTAATACTGACTGGAGTGGGAATAGTAAATTGTATATCTTTAGGGTCCAGCATCTTCCCTGACCTAATACTAACTTGGAGTGGGAATAGTAAATTATATATCTTTAGCGTCCAGCACCTTCCCTGACTTAATACTAACTGGCATGGGAATAGTAGATTATATATCTTTAGGGTCCAGCATCTTTCCTGACTTAATACTAACTGGAGTGGGAATAGTAAATTATACATCTTTAGTCTCCAGCACCTTCCCTGACTTAATACTGACTGGAATGGGAATAGTAATTTATATATCTTTAGTGTCCAGCACCTTCCCTGACTTAATACTGACTGGAGTGGGAATAGTAAATTATATATCTTTAGTGTCCAGCACCTTTCCTGAATTTATACTGATTGGTGTGGGAATAGTATATCTTTAGTGTCCAGCACCTTCCCTGACTTAATATTGACTGGAGTGGGAATAGTAAATTATATATCTTTAGGGTCCAGCATCTTCCCTGACCTAATACTAACTTGGAGTGGGAATAGTAAATTATATATCTTTAGTGTCCAGCACCTTCCCTGACTTAATACTAACTGGCATGGGAATAGTAGATTATATATCTTTAGGGTCCAGCATCTTTCCTGACTTAATACTAACTGGAGTGGGAATAGTAAATTATATATCTTTAGTCTCCAGCACCTTCCCTGACTTAATACTGACTGGAATGGGAATAGTAATTTATATATCTTTAGTGTCCAGCACCTTCCCTGACTTAATACTGACTGGAGTGGGAATAGTAAATTATATATCTTTAGTGTCCAGCACCTTTCCTGAATTTATACTGATTGGTGTGGGAATAGTAAATTATATATCTTTAGTGTCCAGCACCTTCACTGGCTTAATACTGACTGGAGTGGGAATAGTAAATTATATATCTTTAGTGTCCAGCACCTTTCCTGACTTAATACTGACTGGAGTGGGAATAGTAAATTATATAACTATAGTGTCCAGCACCTTCCCTGACTTAATACTGACTGGAGTGGGAATAGTCAATTATATATCTTTAGTGTCCAGCACCTTCCCTGACTTAATATTGACTGGAGTGGGAATAGTAAATTATATATCTTTAGGGTCCAGCATCTTCCCTGACCTAATACTAACTTGGAGTGGGAATAGTAAATTATATATCTTTAGCGTCCAGCAACTTCCCTGACTTAATATTAGCTGGAGTGGGAGTAGTAAATTAGACTGGATTACTGTCCAGCATTTTTCTGATTTAATAGTAAGTAACACATATATATATATATATATATATATATATATATATATATGTATATATATATATATATATATATATATATATATATATATATATATATATGACTTCTACTCCCTTTCACGCAATCGTTTTTGCCGCTGCAGGTAGGAGCCCGGACCACAATTTAGTGCTTAAGATTCGTTTTAATGTCTGCACACAAGCACAGCACAGCAATTACGCGTTTCGAGCCCACAGGCCCTTGATCACATGACGCAAATAGCAGTCTCTGCTGGGTTTTTCACCATTTTTTTCTTTTTTTCAAAAAAGTGCATTTTTTCTCTTTTAAAGTGACAAGTGCTTTCAACAAACATTAGTGGTATCGCATTTGAAATGGTTATGGACATAGAGGAGTTACTTAATACACAGACCCATACGTACAATACATAAATTAGTACTCATAGTTATAAAATCAGTGTGACAATAAATATATAAATATATAAATATATATAAAAATATATAAAAACGGCCATAGACTTGATTATAATAAATAAATAACAATTTAAGAACTGCTTAAAATGTCATGTGGCTGATCCCCTTTTTTGGGCTGCGGTTTTGTATCTGACATAGTGTCATAATTCGAGACATTTGGCCCTTGTGTAGGATGTGGGTATTTGCCAACAATAAATTTGGATATTAATAGATGGAACTATGTTGATAAATTGAACTGTATGGTTAGAATCATTCACAAGATGTTTGTTTTTGCTATGTCCCTATCCTGATTTTGCATCATATTCATAACCAATATCACTAAAGAAGTTTTTATATATATGTATATTGTGACGTGCGCATTTGTGAATAAATAAATAAACTAATATCACCTACTATTAAAAACCCATAAGTGTGACTGTGATAGGCTCAAAGAGGCAGTTATCATTTTTTACTATTAGCAGCAATATTTCTTAATTTTCTTTTCTGATCGAAATTGAGACTCTTACTCCTGTGACTGTTATAAACAGGTGTAGCGATCCTCCGTTCCATTGAGACCCGAAGGTTGTTTGCTGTCTAATTGCAAAATATACCTGGTTTCCAGCAGTCTTAAGGCTTTTTCTCTATTGCCCCCTCTTTTGTTGTATGGCACGCAATCGATCAAAAAGTATTTTAGGCCTTTGGGATCCCCATTGTGTGTTTCTTCAAAATGGCGTGCTACGGGGTATGTGTGATCTTTGTTTCTCATGGCTCTCAAGTGCTGGAGTATCCTTTTGTGGCCTTGGAGAACCGTGCTCCCAACGTATTGAAGGCCACATGGACACTCCAGCACATAGATCACATATTCAGTTTTGCATGTCAGATTTCTATGTATAGAAATCTCTTTGTCACTGAAAGGAGTGCTGTATGAAATTTTATTTACTCCTTGTTGACAAGCTTTGCATGATGTACACTTAAAAAAGCCTTTTCGCTGGTTTAACCAAGTGGTTTTTTTACAATCCCAAGGGTCATTGTTGACCAGTTCATCTTTCATGGAGGGCCCCTTACTGTAAGTAATGGCTGGTTTGGTTGGCAAAGTATGACCGATAATCGGATCACTTAGTATAAGCGGCCAGTTGTTCTTAATGATTTTCTGGATGGCTTTAGCTTGTTTACTATATTCCATTATGAATCTGAATGTATCCACATGTACAGATTCTTGTTGGGTGTTACTGTCAGTTGTGGTATCGTTAATGATCTGTGTTGTCAAAAGGCTATCTCTGCTGATTTTACTACTTCTCTTGATGGCCATATCTATAGTTTTTTTGGAATAACCCCTCTCCAAAAAACGTTGGGTGCTGGCCACCTGGGCCTTGTGTAGATCATCCTCATTGCTACTAATGCGTTTTAATCTGAGCATCTCACCATAGGGTATACTTTGTATGATATGTTTAGGATGAGCGCTGGTGGCGTGTAAAATAGCATTGCCTGCAGTTTTTTTGCGATGTAGTTTGGTGGCTATAGTTCCATTTTTTATCTACACCTGTACATCTAGAAATTCCACCACATGAGCACTTATGTTGGCTGTAAATTCCAAGTTTAGATTATTGGAATTGAGATCACTCAGGAACTCCTCCGCCTCCGGCCGGGTCCCCTGCCAGATGACGAAAAGGTAGTCAATGAATCTTAGCCAGATTTTAATCTTAGTATTGACTATGTGTTCATGTTTTTTAAGGAGGACCAGCTCCTCTCACCAACCCATGTGTAGACATGCATAGCTGGGGGAGAAGCTGGCCCCCATCGCTACACCTCGCAGTTGTTGATACAGAGTGTTTCTATACATAAAGATATTGTTATTCAAACAAAATTCGGTCATATCTTTAAACATTTTGTTATGGTGTAAACAATGTGAGGGTCTCTGATCAAGATAATGTTATAATGCCCAATGCCATCTTGGTGATTGATTGACGTATAGAGCGAGGAAACATCTAATGTAATTAACAAATAGTCATTGTTCCAATTGAAGTCCTTAATCTTGGATAAAAAGTCACCCGTATCACGAATATAAGATGGTAGCTGTACACAAAGTGTTGAAGAAAATAGTCCACATATATGGAAGTTCGTTCCAATAGACTGTTTCGTGCCGAGATAATGAGTCTCCCCGGTGGATTTTTGGGGTCTTTATGTATTTTAGGAATGAAGTATATGATCGGAGTTGTCGGATGATCATTACGTAAATAGGAATATTCATCTTGGGTCAATAATCCTGCATTTTTCCAGGCAATCAACTTCATTCTGTAGATGTTATAAGTATTTCTGAGTGTTAGTTGATCACTGTTGCAGTAGCAGTTTTTGTCTTGTAGTTGTTTCATTGCCTCATTATTGTAATCCGATTTTGTCCATAGAACTAAGTTGTCGCCTTTGTCTTAGTTGCGAATTACAAGGTCGGGGTTGTTATTTAATTTCTTCATCATATATATATAAATATATATATTTATATATATATATATATGTATATGATATTTTTAATTACATAGAATATATACATTGAATTAAAATATATATTTCAGGAACATATATAATGATAATAATTTAATAGAGAAAGAATAACACTTTTTAATTGTAAACATTATTTTATTATTTATTAATAACATGTTTAGGGTAAAAGAATACATTTTATTAAGGCAAAATTATACAACTGATGAAACATAGAAACAAAATACATATTTGTAATGGATGAAAATGAAATATTTTGCATATATATGTTTATTCACATACAATACTTTTTCAACATACATGTTTCTTGCTTTTTTACATTGTAAAACATAGGTACATTATTTTTGTAGCAGGAAACATTTTTAAACATTTTTATTTTTAACATTTTTGTAACAATGATAATTTTACTTGTTTATACAGTTTTGTTTTTGCATTCATAGCATTTACAAAAATTTATATATATTTTTGTATGTATAGTATATCATATTATGCATATTTTAACATAAAAAACATAGACACTTGTTATTTTTTTTAACATGTCATATATAGTTTTTTATTAATATTATACATTTATGATAAATTAATAATATTAATTAGTACGTTTTAGCATTTTATACAAATATGCTTTTCAAAAGATTACATTTTTCTTTAACATTTTAAACAGTTTTAGGCATTTTTGGATAGGTATTGTAAATGATACAAATTAATGAGTAATTATAATAATTATTAATATTTTTTATACTAATGATAATTATAATTTTGCGAGATGTCGATAGTTTGTGTTTGCGGCCTAGTGTACAAAGGGTAGGACATGTTTCTAAATGTGTGTTTATAGTACATAAAGTGTGTTTATATGTTGGTTATTATACTGTATGTGTATGTTTGTGTGGGTGGGTATGTTTATTTCTATTTTTACAGGTTTCGTTATCGGAATCGCGTTTTGGAGAGGATACTGTTTTTTTTTATTAAGAAGTGTTTATTAGTATTTAATACTAATATTTATTTCACACTTTCTTAATTTTTCGGGCTTTTCCTGGAGTGTTTCTACTTTTGAACACTATTTTTGGGTTTTTAATGGTTTAAAGCCGTTGGATTTATCGACACTGGATTTTTACTTTGGAACAGTTGTATTTTTGCTTTTTTGGGGGGGTTAATTTTAATATTTATTTGGACTGAGAGATACCTGGATGTGTTCAAGATTTTTGGATTACGTTTTCTTCAGCTACAGAAACCGTAAGTGTTTAATTTTATAATTGTGGGAGGGTATGTTGACAATTTTATTTTATATATGTGTTATGTTTAGGTAAAATGTAATTAAGATGTCAATATATATTTTTATAACTGCATTAAATTTATATGACAAATTATTTATATTTTACAAACTTAAGAAAAATTATATGTACAGTTACAAATTGTGTTTTGTAGGAAAGTTATTTTATATTGTTTTAGGAAAATTATTTAAAGAATTGTTTTTGCTATTAGTGATAGGTATTCTAGGCCTCTTGTAGTTGGGTATAGTATTACCTGACTTTGTAGTAATTCGTACATTTTTTGGTTTGTTTTGTGAGTTTAGGGCCTATTTGAGTTACAGATTGTTCCATTCTAAGTTCCCGGTACCTTTGGGATCTATTGCAATGCCATCGCAATGGCCATAGGGACCGCCCGCCATAGGTGTGGCTGTCCCGCCGTAGGCATTAGGATGCGCCTGCCACACTGGCGGGCGCATCGGGTATTTTTTAAATTGCGGCAGGCGGTGCTGCAAGCAGCACCCGCCGCAAGGTAAAAAATGCATGTTGTGCTTTTGAATGCACAACGTGACAGGCACCGCGCGGTGCCTGCCACCCTGTGCAGGCAAATGCTGGTGGGTACCATAGGTACCCCCCAGGTGCACCCCCCCACACCCTGGGGGACCACAACAGGCCCCCAAATGCAGGATCTGCATGCCTTTCCATGGCAGCGTTGCTGCCATGGAAAGGCTGCTCTCCGCATTCATCGTAATATGTACCGCCACCATATTAAATACTCCCCTGCCATCGTAATGTGGCAAGGGGGAAATGAGAGGTGGGTGGTGAATGTTGGTGGGCGGATCGCCACCACCATGCGGGTGGTGGCGATCCGCCCACCAACATAATCGCCCCCTTCATTATTTTTGTAGGGCTTGGAGTAGTTTATGTAGGGTAGGTATACCTCTTCCTGTTGCTGATTGGAAGGCATTATGCCATCCTTCAACAGCATTGTTGGTTTTGGCTTGTTTGTTTAGTGTGCTCAAGTACACATTCCACCATGGAATGTGGAATTTGGGTAGTCTTCTGTGCCCTGTTCTGTGGAGTCTTCCCACCCAGGTATCCTCAAAGTAATCCAATAGTGGGCTTCGTTTTTCTTGATGTCTTTTGTAGTAGGAGCTTTCTATTAGGAGGCTATAGTGCTCTGCTACCTCAGTTACTCGAACATAGGCCAGTGCAATTAATTTTTTTACTTGATATGCTAAAGTACTGTCAGTTGCATACTCAACACTATGGGGCCTATTACGATGGCGGATGGACAAAGTCCGCCCGCCACCGTAACGGAATGCGGGACCAACCGCCAGGAGTGCGATGGTCCCTCACCTGCAATTAGGATGCCACCGCCATCGTGGTCGTGGCATTCCCCATTCCCATCATTGTGGCAGGCGAAGCTCACAGCACCGCCCGCCACAATGCTGGGAATGCACGTTGTGCATTGACATGCACAAGGTGACAGGCACCGTGCGGTGCCTGCCACTGTGTCCATGCCAATGCAGGGGGGTACCATAGGTACCCCCATGTGCACCCCCCACCCCTCAACAGCGAAGACCGCATGCCTTTCCATGGCGGCAACGCTATCATCATAATATGGATATATTGCAGACACCACCACCATATGATGAATGTTTTCCGCCCGGTCAATGTGTCGACCGGCAGAAAAGCGGCGGACGGTCTTTCCATCCGCCGCGGACCCCCCAGCCATCCTAATATGGCGGGGGGTCTTTGAAGTATGGATGGTGGGCGGATTGCCCCCGCCGGGCCAGCGGTGACTACCGCCGGCCCGGCGGGGGCGATCCGCCCGCCATCCTAATGGGCCCCCATGGGTTGACTTTTGTAGATGTCTCCAGAGACATTGGTTAAAGTGGTAAAAGCAACCCTGGATTGCTGTATGGGGGTAGCATTTTAGTATAGTATTGATCATGGCATGTTCAAAATCAATAAATATTTTCTTAGGAAAATAATTATTGGTTTTCTCTTTTTTTTGTTTTAAAATTTCAATGTAGGTAGCTTGTTGTTTTTTGGGGAGTAGGGTATAGATAAATGGAGTATTTGATATTTGGAAAAAAAACATGTATTGTGCATAACTGATAAAATGGTTTGGGACAAATTTTGAATGTCCCATCCATCATCCAACTGTTACTTTGCTGTAATTTAAGTAAATTGTTTGCAGTAGCAAACATAATAATTTGTTTGTCTTTGCATTTATTGTCAAATAATATGAATGGTTCATTGCTGTGTGTTACACTTAGCTCAGGGGGAATCTCTACCTCTTGAAAGGTTTTAGGGGCAGGTGTACTAGTTGTAGTGGCTTTCTTTTGTCTTGCTATTGTTCTTTTTAAGGAATCAATAGATGGTAATTGACTAGATGCATGTTGGGATACTGTTAGTAACTGCTCCTCCAGTTTTTCTGTGATAGGTCTATCTGTACTAGTGCTAGCTTCTTTTATTGTTTAAAGAGCACCTCTAATTTCAATCTCTGTTACATTTGGTGGGTGGTTGTGTTCTTTAACAGATGTAACAGTGGTTTCCTGTGTAATAGCTCTTCCATAGCATTTATTCAAATAATATTTACTACATTTCCAAAACACTTTTAAACCACTTTGTTTTTCTTGGGTGTATTCATAACCCATATAACACAATAACATTTTGCCTTTTTGTGACATTATAAATTGGGCTCCTGCAGTCATGGTGGGCTTTTTTAGTTCTAAGGAAAATATTTATAAATAATAATTGATATAATACAGTACAGTTTTTAGGAAAATACATAGACATTTCGTTGCATATACTTACAATGTTGCTGTTAATGTCAGTGAAGATGGTGTTGGTTATTTTCAAACTTCTGTTTTCGTTTTCTTGAATATATTTCTGTTGGTAAGAAGAAATATAATGTTAAAATGTTTGCTCTATTAATTTATAGGTGATTGGAAAATTGGGGATAAGTGGGTTTTTGTGTGAGCCTTTTAGGGAATTGTTGAATATAAAAGAGAAATATACTTGCTGCTTTAATAACTTTTTTGTTGCTGCAGTAGAAGTAGTTTTTGGTGCTTTTTAGAAGGTATCTGTAGAGGAGATATAAGTTTAAGAGAGATATATTAGTAAATTAAATTTTGATATATTTTTAAGTGAAGAGTGTAAGTAGTGTTCTATTCTAAATGGCGTTTTACTTACTAAGGGGCTGATTCTGGCCGCAAAACGAACCGACCGACACGGACCCGGATGAATATTGACCAACACGGACCAGCGCCGTACGACCCGTGCAGTACGATGCAACGCGAGTGAATTACAACCGACACGTACGGAATACAAGCCGTACGACCGAGCCGGAGGGAAAATAGTGATCCGGCCGGAAAACCGATGCGATTTTCACCGACCGGCACGAACCCGGAATCAACCCGACCGACCCATACCTGCGATGTACGATTAGTGCAGTACGATGCAATGCGTGTAAAACCAGACCAACTCGCACGGAGACCAAGCCGCACGACCGACACGCACAGACAACCCGGCACACAAGCAATAGAGACCGCCGCGAACGACGCCTACCAAACACAGAAGACAGGCAGCGTGAACGAGGCGGAGAAGCCCGCACGAGACAACAGCAGCGTCTGTTTCCGTCACATGAACGTATCCTACATGCCTACAAAACACAAAGGAAAAAGCAAAAAAAAAGGACCAAACAAGCAATGACTAAGCCAATAAATATTCAAAAACAACAAACGAGTAACTGTTTAATCTAAAAGGTAGGACAGCACAAGGAAAGACTTATTTCTTTAAAAGAACCCTCACTCACCAACCTGGTTGGTGACATGCTTCATCATTGGGTCCCCATCAGAGAGGCCGAATTCCTCCCTGGTTTCTACAATGCCTGAGTTACAGCGGAGCAGGGTTTTTTGGGGGGGGTGCAAGGATGTGAGTGTTGTGAGTAGTGTGAAATTTTAAAAGGTGACAGGTTTTTGCCAAAAATAAATTTTAATGGTGGAAAAACCGGCGACCGTTAAAAGAAGTGTGACGGATGTTGACTGGCTGGTTAGGTTGACCAGGACCATCCGATTTGTTAAAATGAGTGAAAATAAATGGTGAACATGTTTCAGCTTATCTATGCATGTTCGCTGAACCATACTCGCCTCACAGGGAGTGGGAAGGGACCGACAAGATGTCTGACACTGGGCTCTGTTGTGGGGAGCACAAGGCCATGCTGGCAAATGGCCAACAACAAGATCAAACTCTGTCTGTGACAAGCTGGGAAAAAGCAGTGTACAGGCAGGCATCTGTTAGAAAAGTAGAAAATGTCATGTTTGTGAACCAACGATGCATGTAGAAACATAAATCACATTGTGTGTCTCTTCCAAACACAGGTCGTGCTGGGCACCCACTGACAAGTGACGAGGATACCCAGTCCCAGACTCTGTTGGACACTGAGCTCTCTGGTCTGACTCTCTCACTGTCCTCTTCGGATGACGACGACCAACCTGGCCCCTCTGGTGTGAGCCATCATGCAGCACCAGCAGCAGCAACATCTGCCCCCCTGTACCCACGCCTCCACCATCTGGACACTGACAGGGTAACCCCGCCAACACGGACAGACCAAGGACAATCAACACCCACAGCACAGGGACACAGGACCCCCCGGAAGCTACAGCCAACACCACCAGCAACACCACCCAAGGGGTCCCTGGGTCACCTGTGCGTACCGCCGCTGGTCCTGCCCATGTGGAGAGGGGTGCTGGGAGGGGTGGGAGGCACAGGGCACGCCTTGCAGAGGGGTCTGGACTGCATGATGACCCCCAACTGGCATGTATCATAGATGCGTACCAGGATAGCACCGGAGGATTTGGCCAGGTAGTGGGGATCCTCAAGGACATAAAACAGGAGCAGGTCGCCCACCATGCCCGCATGGAGGCAAAGTGGGATGCCCTTACTGCGGTGCATTGGGACATACTACAATGCCTCCGCCAGATCAACACCAACCTGTCCCCACCTCCCTGTGTGCCCACAACATCTGTCGCAACACCATCTGCCAGCGTCACAGGGAGGGAGGAGGACTCTGGCGGAGAGTACCCTGCACCGCAGAGGCCTGCACATGAGGATCCCCCCGGAAGAAGAGGGGTCGTCCGAAGAAGGACATGTGAGAGGCAGATGTTCCAGCACATCCCCCAGGGCCTCTAAACCTGTTCTGGATAATGTTCTTTGTGCGCAACCCGTTCACCTTGTCCAATCGCACACAACTCGCCCACATGACATGGAGGGTTCATGTTGGGCCAATGTATCAGATGACTGTGGACTTTACTCTGGACATTTCATCTACCAGCACTTCCAACTCAAATGTGAACTTTGGATTCACAAACCACTGTACAGCACCCACCAGCCTGTGCACCTCACTCACACATGTTTGTAAATAAACTCACCAGTACACCATACTTGCTTCTGCTGTGATTCAAACTTGTCATGTTCAGGGCGAATTCGATCTGCTACACAACACAGTGCATACCAAATACTACAACAATGTGACCAACGTAAGGTCAGTCATGTGGATGTGACACATGTGAGGGAGACACACCACTATGGCAACACAAAACATACTCACCATGGCCATGTGACTCATCACACACAATGATGTTGACCTGAAACACATTGGCATGCACAGACACAACACCAAGCACAGTCAGTGGTAACAAGTCCACAGGTGAGGTAAGCAGACATCACTCAGGTGTGGGAAGACAGACAATGCACATAACAAAGCATAGCACAGGTTCATTACATATAAGCAACACATTTATTCCACAATAGTTGCACGGTAATTCTACGTAACAGTGGACACACACTCACAATGTTTTGGAGAATGGAAGTCCAGGGATGTGTGGTTCATCAGTTGATGGGAATTGTCAACTTACACACTGGTGTTGGCTTCTGAGTGTTGGGGGTCAGTGTTGACCACACAACAGGCAAAGGACCCTGGGAAACACAGACAAGATACAGTCAAAAGCACAGACGAACAGGAGAGAAATGTAATACACATGCACAAAACATGTTGCAAAACACCTACACAAACACTTGTTAGCAGTACTACCCTATTGTGGAGTACACACCACCTGAATGGACACATCACAGTACGCATCCAGTCAAGTGGCACACAGGCACACTCAGACAGCAACAGAGCTGGCTCAACACATTCCTGGCTACCTCCATACATTGACATAACAACCCTGGAAACTCACTTTCAGGTGAAGAAGTTGTTGATGAGCTGGGAGCGGACGTCACCATCATCTTCATCATCACTGGCATCTTGGCCCAGGCCGGGATCCTCCACAGGTGCCGGAAGCTGGTCGTCGTCATCCTCATCCAGGATGAGAGGCACCTCCTTCTGCACCGCCATGTTGTGTAGCATGCAGCAGACTAGTATTATTTTGCACACCTTTGCAGGCTCATATGGGAGGGCCTCTCCGGTCTTGTCCAGGCAGCGAAAGCGGCTTTTCAGGAGGCCGAATGTCCGCTCAGTCACCCTCCTGCTCCAACCATGTGCCTCATTGTAGCGCAGCTCGGCTGGTGTCACAGGGTTCCTGAGGGGTGTCAGCAACCACGGCATGTTGGGGTATCCGGAGTCACCTACACACACAAAAATTAACAAGTAGATGAGTTTGGTAGGAGTGCGGAATACAACACTGACAAACACACACAATAAGAAACAGTCAGTACACACCGACAAGCCAGGCACGCTGAGTTGGCATCTGTGACATCAGCATTGCAATGTGACTACTCCTCATTATGTAGGCATCGTGCGCCGAACCAGGGAACCGTGCACACACATGTGTGATCAACATGTCAGCAAGACAGACCACCAGAGCATTGATCGAATGGTAGTGCTTCCTGTTGCGGTATGCCTGCTCATGTGCCTGTGGTGGTATCAGGGCAACATGTGTCCCGTCAATGGATCTATGACGTTTGGCATCCTCCCCAGTGTATAAAAGGCATACTCAATTTCAGGGAGTTCATCTTGGCTCGGGAACTTGATATACAGGTCGAGGAATTGCAATATCCCCTCCAAGACATCGCGTAGCACCCGACTAAACATCGTTTGCGACATCCCACCAGCAGTAGCCACAGTGTACTGGAAGGTACCAGTAGCAAAGAAGTGCAGGGCTGCCATCACCTTCACCTCTGGGGTCAGTGCTGTAGGGTATGTCCGGCCAGGTAGCAGATATGGCGCCAACTGCTCCGCCAACTCCTCAATCAGTGGCCTGGTGAAGTGGTACCGTCTGATGCTGTGGCGTTCCTGCATGGTTGCAAGGTCTGGGAACGGACGATGCACAGCTGGTGCCCTGCAGTACAGAGATGCACAAAGGAAGATTGTCAGTACATCCACCCATGTGGCCATGACCACGACCACTCTCACATGCTAGTTCATGACATTACACAATGTACTGAGGTGTGTGCTGTTGGTCATGGACACATATGTCACCTACAAGACCACCACCTCACATCTCAATTCCACATGTCCACATGAGTCCCATGTAGTGCAATGGGCTTATCATCTGGCTGTGTCACCCAACCTATGTGCTGCTGCAAAGTTCAAAAAACCTACCCCAGCGACTAATGAGGATTCATGTCTCCCAGGCATCACAGATCTTTGCCATGCAGAAACCCAGGCTCCCTGTATTGCCACATCAACACAGCAATGGACATGGCGTAGCACGCACACACCACAAGGCAAGCGTAAGTCCCACAGGTAGTGGCCACTGTTGTTCATGCCGGCCCTACATGTACGTCTCTTAGACACACACCCCATCACGGTTGATGCATGTACCACATGGATGTGGAGACTGTCACCCATGTGATGGTAACATGTGATCAGACACATCTGAGACACAACATGCACACAGACTGTGGGTGCACATCAGTATTGGGGCTACAGGTCTCACTGTGACGTACATGCCCTCACCCCCAGGACTCAGGGTGTATTTGACATGCCCCAAACATATCCAACCTGACACTGTGGCCTTCACTCATGCCCATTACTGTCCAATTGCACATCACAGTGCTAATGTGCACAACACACAAAGGACTCTGCCCCCATGTACAAGATAACAGCCTGGGAGTGGATGCACAAAGTGCCAGACAAAAAAACTGCTGTGGCCCCCTCAAACACCCAGGGAATGCAGCTTCACATGCCATGGGACACTGTGTGGCCAATGCTATAGTGTGGCAGGTGTGTGCAGGTGTCCATGATGAGAATATGTGTGTTGTATCCGTCTAATAGTCACACTAATGCGGTCCGATGCGGTTGACAATGCGTACGCATTGCACGGGTCATGTCGAGCCATGCGTACGCCTTGTCATTGAATGCAATGAGGTCCGACGTGGGTGACAATGTGTACGCATTGCACGGGTCATGTCCGAGCCGTGCGTATGCCTTGTCATTGAATGCAATGAGGTCCGACGCGGGTGACAATGCGTACGCATTGCACGGGTCATGTCCGAGCCGTGCGTACGCCTTGTCATTGAATGCAATGAGGTCCGACGTGGGTGACAATGCGTACGCATTGCACAGGTCATGTCCGAGCCGTGCGTACGCCTTGGCCATTGAATCGTATGGAGATGGGTGCATGTGTACATTCAAAATACGCGTTGTACAGTCAGTTGAATGAGCCGGGCACACCCATTGGCTCAAGACTGTCATGGAGACGGATGCGGATTCAAAACTTGTACGAGTTGTGCACTGGAAATTCAGTTGGATGCCTACAACAATGTGCAATTTCAAGTGTTCCATGAAGGTGAAGATTTGAACGATGCGGAAGGCGTGTATGAGTCGTACTTTTAAATGGATTGGCCAGATTCATAGAATGCAACCGTGTTGGACCTATCACTTTGGACACACGGCACAGAGTCTGCCTCTGCAGCACAGATATATGGCTGGCTGGACCCCAGGGAGCTCACTTGCCTGCACTACATTCTACTGGCCACATCCCTGCTACCACTGCTGCTGTCTATGCATCCTCTGGCTCCTGCTATGGCACGTACACTGGAGAGGGCCCCAGCCTTCACTGAGGAGGAGAACCAGACCCTGCTGGACGGGCTCCTTCCAGTGTACAGAAAGCTCTATGGGACACCAGGAGAGCAGGTGAGTGTGCTGTCCACTGCCTTCCTAATTAAGCATGTTGTCTGACTAGCAGTACTAGCAGTGTCTACAGCAGTGGCAAGCATTATCACTGACTACTTTCATCCCCCAATGTGTGTAGGGACATGTACTGAATATTTTTCCTGCTGCTAAAGTGCATTTTTGCCAGCTTAAACTATCCATGCATTGTTAACATGTCAGACATGCATGTGAGTTTTCATTCCCTAGGGTTGCACTACCTGTGTAATAATTTTCACTTTGTGATGATGACATGTATATCTAATTGTGTGCTGCACAAATCTGGGGCATGTGTGTTGATGTACTTTTCACTTTGTCCTCCTCACAGGTTGGTGTCCACCAGAAGCAGGAGATCTGGCTGACCATCGCCCGGGCTGTTCGTTCTGTGGGGGTCTACAAGCGCCGCATCCGCAACTGCCAGAAGAGGTCGCAGGACCTTCGGGGCTGGACCCGGAGGATAGCTAGAGTCCAGCTCAAGCTGTCACCTCCACGCAGGAGGGGTGGACACCGGACCCTGACTCCCCACATGCTCCGGATACTGGCGGTGGTCTTCCCGGACCTGGATAGGCAGCTGAAGGCCAGACAGCAGCAGGAAGGGGGTAAGTCCATGCCTGATCTGTGTACTATATCTGACATGCAAATAGCAGTCTTTTGTCCGGGTCACACTTCCACATTACGTAGGTCTTGTAGTCCCAAAATCAGGTCCCTCATCTGTGTGATGCACCCTCCTCATCTGTTCCACAGGTGTGGCCCCTACAGTCTTTTGATTGTGTCACTAGGGAACTGTGTCCCTGCAGTCAGCTATGTATCAGGTACCAGTCAGCATCAGTTCCCGTGACTCTGTTGTGTGTGTCATGGGTGGGTCAATTGTTTACACAATGCCTGAGATCCCACATGTGAACTGTGTGTGCCCTTGAGATGTGTACCAATTGCTGGCCTGATTCGCAACATGTTTCTGGGGTATTCAATACAAAACCATGCAGCAGGGTACTCCAATTTTTGGGCATCAGGAGTAGGTATCGCAAGTATGCCACAATTGCTTAGCCACCTGACTACTGTCCGGGGCAAAACACTGTTTCAATTAGTCCTGCCCAGTCCTGCCCCCTCAAGGGCATTCAGAAACACTCTGTAATCCCACTCCTGTGTGTGAAATTGCAGGTTGTGCTTCGTGACATGTGCCCTCAGGTGTGTGCCTCTGTGTCATTAGGGTGTGGCTTAGTTGTTGCTACGTACAACTGGGGTGTCCATGATTCCGTGGGTCAGCATGACATCTGCAATGTGACTGTGTGAGACAAGACCTGTGTGACATATAGGTGTGTGAGCATCTGACAGCGCACAATGGTGTATACAACTGTGTCCCTCATGCAGCTGGGTTATATGCATGGCAGACTGTGATGTGTTATTGTACATGGATTTGTGTTTGCTGAGACTCATTCTTTTTTTTTTTTTTTAAACAATTTTTATTGTTTTCAAAACAACAACTCAATACATGCCCCTCTACCTCCACCGTCGAAAAGGAGAACCGTACATTTATCATTGCTACCAAACATCCAGGAGCTTAATCATCCTTCCCATGTGGACCCTCCCGCCCTCCCTCTCCCACCCCATGTCAGTGTGCCCCCCTCTGTCGTCCCCTCTCCTTACGTACCCTTCCCCGACTATGAGTCATGTACGGGTGCTCAACCGCCCCTAGGAAACCCAGGCTTTCCCACACATCCCGCTACTTCTAAATTGTCCAGTGCTCACCAGTATTCCTCCCCTACTGTGTTTGCTGAGACTCATATGTCTGATTTTCATGATATGGGGTCTTCTGGGTCCTGGATATGTTGTTTGCATGGGATGGGCAAGTGCGCCGGTCATCTGCAGAGTTAGCTTTACCCCTGAGCTAGGATTGTGTTGTTGTCTGGATGCCCTGCCCCTGTGACAGGAGACAGTGTTGACTGACTTTCAGGGCATCCCAGTGCCATGGCATTTAACTTGCTATGAGTGAGCCTGCATTGTGTTCAAGTGTGCACCATGCACCCCATTGTGGCTTTGCCCATCCGGGCATGAGTACACCATAGTGTGTGTTGCTGGCATGCACCCCAAGCATGAGAAATGAGTCTCTGCCCATCCCTTCATCCGGACAGCTGTACTGAGTCAGTAGCAAGAGATGTGCTGTGTGTATAGTGACATACTCCTACATGTTCACTTGCATGTACAACTAATGTGTGGGTGGTGCATGTTGGCACATTGGGGTGTTGGCATCCAACATGCAACAGACATATGTGTACAAGTCAAGGAGCGATATGTGTGCCATGGTTGATGTTGGAAATGACAATTGTCTTATTCTAAACAGTGTTGGCACTTTGAGCTGCGTTCAGCTGATGATGCCAGGGCTTGCCCTGTGATGTGATGTACTCACTGTGGTGTGTGCAGTCGGTGCAGGTGACTGATGTTGTTCTCTTACTTCCTATTCTTATCCAGATACATCCACGGCCACAGGAGGGGACAGCTCCACGGAACAGGAGGAGCCACAGAACCTTACAGGGACAGAAGGATAGGAGTCAGGTGGACCCAGTAGCACAGAGGGTGAGTGGAGCCACACAGAGGAGTCGTCAGCACCATCCCCCCCAGCTGAAGGCCATAGCAGCTCTTAGGATGACTCCCCTGTGGAGGCGGGTGTCAGCAGCCACCAAACCCCAGCTAGTGAGGCTGTCTCTGCCACCACACTACCTGTCCAAAGCACAGAATCCCCCAAACAAAGGTCTAGACGTGCACACAAGCAAGCGCAGGGGACTGATTCCACACTCAAAGGGGCTGGTTTGCTGACACACACACAGTCATCCACAACCACTCCACAGTCCTCTGAGACCTCTCCCTCCCAGCCCCCTTCCCTTGCCTCACCTGCAACCCCATACCCCCAGAAGCTCTTCCTCTGTGACCTTGGCCTCTTCCCCACCGACCCAGCAGATCCTGATTACAAGGGGAAGAGGAAGTCCCCACACACAGAAGGGAGTGCCCCTCACATCCGGACACCCTGCCCCAGGCGCAGTCAGACCGAGACGCCCACCCGCAAGTCCCCCTGGCACAAGAAGAGCAAGAACCCCCCGCCAGCACGCAGATCCAAGGCAAAGTCTCCGTCCTCCATCCCCCAGGCCACCACTCCAGAGGTTCCCCCGCCACTCCCTGCCCCGGGTTCCCCCACACACAGATACACCATCCCCAAAATGCTAAGGCCATGCCCCCCTAGCACTTGCTCCTCCACACCTGGTCAGACAGTTGCTGCCACTGATGTGCGGACCGTGTCACCACCCCCTGCCCTGCAGACCTCACCTGTCCCCCATTCCGCTCCCATGGATGTAGGCACTGCTTTGGAGTCCACGCCCACCCCGTCTGACTTGGGCACTGCAGTGGTGAGCCAATCCTCTCCATCTGACCTGCCCACTGGAGTTGTGCCGGCACCCACCCCATCTGACTTGTGCCCCACAGTTGTGACAGCACCCACCACTTTAGTCATCTCCACTGCAGTTGCAAGTGTCTCGCCTGCATCCACCACCTCTTCACTGCCTCCTTCTGCTGTGCCCTGACCCTGTCCCTGCGGTGCCTGGCCTGCCCCCATGCATGCCCCTCCGAGGGGATGACCCGGGTCCGTAGCAGTGCAGGCAAGCAAGGTGTGACAGTTGTCACTCTAGTTCACTCCTTGGCAATTTGACATGGACTGGCCATTGGCCTTTTGTTTGCACAGACGTTTCGAATTCATATACTGCATTTGTGACTCTAGTTCACTCCTTGGCAATTTGACATGGACTGGCCATTGGCCTTTTGTTTGCACAGACGTTTCGAATTTCATATACTGCATGTGTGACTCTAGTTCACTTTTTGCCCTTTGGACATGTACTGGCCATTGGCCTTTTATTGGAACAGACGTTTCACTTTTCATATGCTGAATAAAGCTTTTTACTTTGTCCCTGTGAACTTGATTTAGCTGTACATCATGTTGAGGTTGTTTTAGATGCCCTTGCACCTGTAATGCTTGGTTTACAATGTTGCATACTGATGTGTTGATGTGAGGTACTCCCTGTGGTCCATGAGATATGTATCCTATTCTGGTGGGTATCCATGTCATCCTTTGCAGCTACCTGGGTGTGTCTGGATCAACTATTTGTGTACATCTCTCTGTGAGCATTTCATTGGCATGGTCACATCTGTGGCTTGCACCCCTGCACATATGATGTGCTTCTCATTGTCCAAATTGTCACTTCCACATACTTCGTGCTCATCACTACTGGCCCTACAGGTGTCGGCATCATTGTAATAGGAGAAACTGGGTCCTCTGTGGAACTTGCTAGACATATGTTTGGGGTATGTGCAGCTGACTTAGGGGTAACTCCCGTACCCAGGCTGTTGTGACCAGAGCCTTCAGTGTGCGGTAACTGATGGCTGACTGACCAAGTGTTCTGCAGACATGAGTGGGACTTGCGGTGAATATGTTTGGCACAGCTGGGCTCACACAGGAGTTGTGTCCCCTCAAGTTAGTGTGTTGTCCAGTGACATGGCCTGGGCCCATGGTGTGTGTTGTATGTGCATGTGTGTGTGTCCACATCCCTGTTCATACACAGACAGTGTTCCCATTATATGTTCCTGTTGTTGATGCTTGCTGAGTGGTACTGGGTTCATCCCACTACTTTTCCAATGGGCTACCAGATGTGTGGGTGCATGACTCACTACTGTTAATTGGTATATCATCATTGTGATTTGTCAGTTCTGAGTGTTGATGATGTTGTCAGACGCAGATGGGACACAGTGAGGGTTCCTCAAGGCACTTGTTTGTTCGCAATATCATGTAGTTGTCCCTAGGTGGTAGTTTTCAGTGATTGCGACATTTGTATGTGTGTGTGACTGCTCCCACTTGTCGGGTTCACGGCAGCGATGCTGGCAGGTGTCAGCATGGGTGCCTGGTGTTCCTCCTTGGCATCTGCATATTCCTGGGACTGTGGCAGGGATTGTGAAGGTCACATGAGCTTTGAGGTCATGGCCATGTACCGCATACTGTGCAGTGTGTCTGTCATTCCCCAGGGTTGTAAACAGTCCTTGTGTGATGTGTGTGTGCACCTTAGTTCCTGCCAACATTCCTGTGTTTGTCATGTGGGCATGTGCAATGTCACCTGTCCATGTGGGCTTCACAGATACACATTGTTGCAGTTCAGGTGTGTGGTGTTGAGGGTGGATTGATGTGAATGTTTGCATGGATGGTCCCCTAGCTCCCGTTTGTCCATGGATGAGTGCCCATGCTGAGTGATTTGTGTTTGTGTATGTGTGATGTACGTTTGTGGCACAGGACACATGTCTGCGTTTCCCAGTTTGTACAGTGGAGGTGTCATGCATGCTTGTGTCACACCAATGTCTTGTCCCTGGGAATTGTGCTGTTGTGTGTCAGTCTCTTGCTGTGTTCGTTGGTGTTCATTCCAGCTAGTGTCACATGTGTCTGTTGTGCTTCCTCTCATCTCCCAATGCCTGATTGCCCACTGAGGGTGTCCCAATGATGGTTTACTTTTGTATGGCACTGTGTCCACATCTGTGTCACTGTGGTTCAGCCCCCATCATGTGTTGTGTAGTTGCCTGGGGACACTAAGACATACACACACACACACATGTTGTGTCCGATGTGCAGTGTGAGTTTGCCTGTTTGTGTTTATGCATCTGCACCAGTGCATTGGTATTGCTGTTGTGAGCCTTTGTCTGGATGCTGTTTCTGTGACTTTGCATGCTGTTCCTGTGAGTCATTTCACATCATTGTGCACATTCATTCATTTCTGGTTGTTAGGTGCCATTGCTGGCATGGAATGTGAGTTAGTGAGCTGACACCTACAGTCTACACATGTTGTTTTGGTTGGTGTGTCTATTTTCGAGATGTGTACATGCTTGGTGATGGTCACTTCTGCTGTTGTGTCATTGTACGCTGTGTGCATTGTCAGCCCCCATGTTTTGTGCTTGTCTGCACATGGCCGAGAGTGTTATGTTTTCACAGCACTGTTTGCCTCAACACATCTCTGTGTGTATGGGACACAACCACTATTTTGCACCAGAGGTGTTTGATGTGTTGGGAGCAGGGATCATACACGCTGTTTGTTATTTGCATCTTTGACCATGATGACACTTACCTTTTGGTCACTGTGTTGAGGGGGGTTTGGTCCCCATCACCACAATGCTCCACATCTGCTGCGTTTTGTGAGCCCCCACTTGACTTCTGTTCTACACCGTGAGGGGGTGTTCTTTTTACATTGCCACAGTGCTATGGTGATGCTTGCCTTGTGTATGTCACACTTCTGTGTTGGTCACACATGTGCTGTTACTTACATTGTATGCTCGGAGCCATATTCACTGTTGTGGGCATTTGTCACAGACTACACACTGTTGTCATGATGTCGTGGGGGATGTATTTTGCGGACATACCTGATGCTTGCGTATGCTGGATGTGTTGCGCATCACCCATCCTATGGCTGGGGGTGGCAGGGGTAATGGCCAACAGGTCCCCTGTGAGTGGGCGTTGCAGGGGTGATGGGAAACATAAGCCCTGTAAGTGGGGGTGGCAGGGGTGATGGGCAACATAAGCCTGTGAGTGGGGGTGGCAGGGGTGATGGGAAACATAAGCCCTATGAGTGGGGGTGGCAGGGGTGATGAGCAAGAGGTCCCCTATGGGTGGGGGTGGCAGGGGTGATGGGCAACATAAGCCCTGTGAGTGGGGGTGGCAGGGGTGATAGGCAACAGGCCCCTTATGGGTTTGGGTGGCAGGGGTGATGGGCAACATAAGCCCTGTGAGTGGGGGTGGCAGGGGTGATGGGCAACATAAGCCCTATGAGTGGGGGTGGCAGGGGTGATGGGCAACAGGTCCCCTATGGGTGTGGGTGGCAGGGGTGATGGGCAATATAAGCCCTGTGAGTGGGGGTGGCAGGGGTCATGGGAAACATAAGCCCTGTGAGTGGGGGTGGCAGGGGTGATGGGCCACATAAGTCCTGTGAGTGGGGGTGATGAGAAACATAAGCCCTATGAGTGGGGGTGGCGGGGTGATGGGCAACATGTCCCCTATGGGTGTGGGTGGCAGGGGTGATGGGCAACATAAGCCCTGTGAGTGGGGGTGGCAGGGGTGATGGGAAACATAAGCCCTATGAGTGGGGGTGGCAGGGGTGATGGGCAACAGGTCCCCTATGGGTGTGGGTGGCAGGGGTGATGGGCAACATAAGCCCTGTGAGTGGGGGTGGCAGGGGTGATGGGAAACATAAGCCCTGTGAGTGGGGGTAGCAGGTGTGATGGGCAACATAAGCCCTATGAGTAAGGGTGGCAGGGGTAATGGGTAACAGGTCCCCTATGGGTGTGGGTGGCAGGGGTGATGGGCAACATAAGCCCTGTGAGTGGGGGTGGCAGGGGTGATGGGAAACATAAGCCCTGTGAGTGGGGGTGGCAGGGGTGATGGGCAACAGGTCCCCTATGGGCGTGGGTGGCAGGAGTGATGGGCAACATAAGCCCTGTGAGTGGGGGTGGCAGGGGTAATGGGTAACAGGTCCCCTATGGGTGTGGGTGGCAGGGGTGATGGGCAACATAAGCCCTGTGAGTGGGGGTGGCAGGGGTGATGGGAAACATAAGCCCTGTGAGTGGGGGTGGCAGGGGTGATGGGCAACAGGTCCCCTATGGGTGTGGGTGGCAGGGGTGATGGGCAACAGGCCCCCTATGGGTGTGGGTGGCAGGGGTGATGGGCAACATAAGCCCTGTGAGTAGGGGTGGCAGGGGTGATGGGCAACATAAGCCCTATAAGTGGGGGTGGCAGGGGTGATGGGCAACATAAGCCCTATGAGTGGGGGTGGCAGGGATGATGGGCAACAGGCCCCCTATGGGTGTGGGTGGCAGGGGTGATGGGCAACATAAGCCCTGTGAGTAGGGGTGGCAGGGGTGATGGGCAACATAAGCCCTATAAGTGGGGGTGGCAGGGGTGATGGGCAACATAAGCCCTATGAGTGGGGGTGGCAGGGGTGATGGGCAACAGGCCCTCTATGGGTGGTGGTGTTAGTGGTGCTGGCCATGCAACCCCTATGGCGGGCTGTTGTTAGCGGCCAGGATATGTATCCCCTGTGTGTGTCGGCCATTTTGCGGGTACGTGTTGTTTGTTTATGTGGTAGGTGTCTGACTTACCGTCTGCGCCATCGGCGTCGGTCCCTGATCCGGTCATAGATGTAGACTACTGGTATGACCTGCGCGATGGGATTCATGATGTGTTCGTGTCGTACACGCTGCTTGTTGCTCCGTCTCGTACCCGCTGCAAGCTGATCTGTCTCGTAGCCGTGTATTGATTTGTGGCGCGAATCGTAGCTGATATGCTTGTTTTCCGGATGCTGTGACGTGCCGTACGTGACGACCCGTCCGCCGCGTAGGGAGTACGCATCGTACTTGTCAATGCCGGAAACTGCTATGGATACTGCTTCCGGGCGACACGGTTCCTCTTTGGGAGTTACGGCTCGGACGGAGAATGGGTCTTGATTCACAGCCTACGTGTCGGTCGTGTTTTTGGCAGTTATGAGCACCGTACTTCCTATACAGGACGGACCGGCTCCGGGTACGTGTCGGTCGCAGCGTAAGGCTACGGACAGCTGTCCGACCGGCCATCGGAACCAGCCCCTTAGTGCTGTTGTAAAGGTTGTTTCTGAAATGTAAATCTGCTATCTGGAAGTAATCCGGCAGAGTCTCATCTTCTTTTTTCCATAGAGTTGTAGTTTGTATTATATGTAAAATGTTGTTGGTTATATAGTATTTATCTTTATTTCATTGGTGTATTTGATTAGTTAGAGGTTTCCATTTGTTGTTCTTCATTTTTTTAAAGTTTCTGGCAGTTAGTTTCCATATATAGGAAACGCTAATTAAGACGTTGTTAGTGCTAATTATTTTTTTAAACATATTTCTTTGCTTTTGTATGTTTTATATAGTTTATAATGTTTAATTTTGTATGTGTTATTTGTAATAATATTTTATGTTAAGTTTAATAGGCTGACTTTCAAAGTTTTGATGTTTTTATATGTTTATATGTTATAATAAAGTTATATAATAGTTATAATATGCGTAGTTATTGTTTATATAGTGAAAATACGTTTTGGGGTGAAGATATGTTCATTTTAGTTACTTTTTTAAATGTCGATATTTAAATAAAATCTATACAATAGCTGTCTATATTTTAGTTTTCGATATTTAGGACATTTTAATGTTCATTAAAGAAAGTTCGATATTTTTTCTGACGGTATTTGTGTGTTCGAAAATGTATACGATATTTTTTAGTTACGATATTCTCATTTCGATATTTGTGTAATTTGTTTAATAAGTATTGGTAGTCGATAATAGTGTAATCGATAATTTGGTGCTGATATTTTTGCATTTCGATATTGTGCTCGTCAATATTATGTCAGTGATTCATTAGTGGCATATTACACATGTGCTCCAAGATAACTACCTGGTTTATTCTCAAAATGCATACATCATCCTTGTTTCTGAACATATTTCAACAAGGGTATGAGGTTCTGTTACGACCAGTGTTGGACTGGCCAACAGGTCAATCAGCTATGTGTGTGGGCTGGTATTTTGGCTGTTTGTGGGCTTGTTTTATATTCAGATGAGGCAGTTTTCTTGATTTTGCTTATATTGGCCCAAACATTGCCTGCAACAAGCACAAATGAATGCAGTCTTCCATGCCTTGCAGAAAACCTTTATAGCTTTTTTTACAAGTTCAAAACTGCCCGATTAGCAAATGTGGGCCAGTTTCTTAGCTATTCGATTCGCTAATGGGGGTACTTTTATATTGGTGCCCAGGTCTATTTTCTGTCCCAGGCTGACCCTGGTTAAGACCATGTTTACCTCAGGTCCCCAATGAAGCGTCATCCAAATATTGTCTTCCTAATATGATAGGAGCACCTAAATGCATTAATGTTCATAACTACCACTCAAGCGAAGGGGGCACACACTCAGAAACCACAAGTATATCCACGAATAGCTGTTTCCAGACTCAGCACATCATTCCGCAACAACTGCATTAATTACCAGAAATGCCACACATATTTACATGATAAATGCAGGAAAGAGTATACACCCATGCTTCTATAATCGGTATGAAACCTACCCTAACAGAACAGCAACACAAAGCAACATAGTTACATAAATGGAACACCTTAGGAGAGCAACACAATATTGCTATTAGATGTCCCATCTGGTTGCTACTACTGCCTAAACACCCTGAGGTTATCAATGGCATATATGCAATTAACAGACTCACATGTCCACAGCTCAAATTAATTTGATATTTCCCTATATTAATTCACCCCTTATACTGTTTTTGGGTTCCGGATTGTGTGCTACTCACCAAAAAAGTGCTTCAACTCCTCATTAGAGGTGGCAAGCGCTATTTAAATGCAAACCTTTCAGTCTCTATCCCTCCTCTATCCTTTTTCATTCCAAATAAAAGACTCACATGTCCATCACTCAAATGAATTTCATATTTCCGTATACTAATTCACTACTAATTCTTTTTGGGTTCTGGAGTAGCATGCTAATCGCTGAAAAGCGCTTCAACACCTCATTAGGGGCAGCAAGCGCCATATATATGCAAACCCTTCCCTCTTCTATCCCTCCACTATCCTTTTTCAATCCAAATAACAAACTCTCATGTCCACCGCTCAAATTAGTTTCGTTTATCCTTATACTAATTCACCACTAATCCTTTTTGGGTTGCATTGTAGCGGGCTACTTGCAGAAAAATGCTTCAATGCCTCGTCAGGGCTAGTGGGCGCTATATAAATGCAATTACAATATATCAGCATGACAAGCAGCATCAAGCAATGTATCACAAACTTTGCTCGTTAATAATTTGTCTTATTTCCAAAAATCAGTCCCCATCAAGAAATTGTCCAATCGTTAGTTTACTTATAGGGACGAAGGGCTCCCTGATTCCTCACTACCAAGGGACCAGGACATTTTAATTCTGAATTTGCATTAGACATGTGCAATGCTGCTTGCTGCAGCTGCATAAACATGCTGCAACTAGCAAAGGTTTTGTTTGCTCCTGAGGCAGTACCTGAGGTATTTTGCAAAACATTGCCCAGGGGCATCTCACAGCCATGGACTAGGTTCTGTGAGGCTCAAACAGCGACATTTCACAAAGTGCTTTGGAGTCAACAACTTGCAGGCAATTGTGCCTTTTTAGCACCCTAGCTAGAAAAGTCTAGTAATGTCAGAACCGAGAGGCGACGATTATGCTTGATAAATGCTCACCATTAACACTGGCATGTCATCTATTGGCTCAAAATAGACATTTTTAAATGTCAATTCAGCCGACCTTTAAACGGTTGTTTAATATCCTGTGATCCAGTGGTTAATTAGTAAAAAAAAAATACTTAGGCTCTCCTCAAGAGGCAGCTTTCACCAGCCCATTTCTCTTGTTAGCGCAGCCTACAACAGAACTTCTAACCATAAAAGTGGGGAGAGGATGTGGCGTAATGGCCAAAGCTGCCAACTTTGAAGCTGGGGAACCAGGTTTGAGTCTCAGCATCGGCTCTAAATCCTGTGATTCTGAGAAAATCGCTTAATCTCTTTGTGCCTAAGAGGAATGTGTCCTTAACTGGTACTCATGAAAAGCGCTGGCTCAAATTAAGCACTGCTGTGATCTGGCCTCAGCCAAAAATATCTTTCCAGTTAATAGCAAACCTAGCTGAATGTAGCACAGTTTTTTATTATTATTAATTTATTATTGAATTGTTACAATAAAACTTTTAACGGTTCTGAAAATATAGCAACAAATATACCTAAAGACGTACTCAGGTAAATGTGCCCGTTCCGCAGCAGAACTGGTCAAGGATATACTACTGCAGTGAATCTCTCAATAAACAGTAATCCAGCAAACATAAATAACCAAACTATACGGGTATAGTAGCATTGCGCTTCCCCATGTAATTATCTGTCTCCCCAGTTGGTAAGCCCGCCCGCTGTAAGTGTCTCAATCCTACCCCAGTTTACTAGAGCAACCCCACATGTTAGTACTGATTACAGCAAATTTTAATTCCACATATATAAAATCATGTTCAAGGAGTCACCTGTTTCATCTAGCCTCCACTTTTTACAGGTATATATTCCAGGTGTCGTAGCAGATCTTGCTTGTGTCATCCAGGTTAAGTTTTGAGAAAATGTCAATATCGGCATACACCCGTTTCCGGACACCTCCCAGCCAGTCCCCAATGTGTGGCGCCGCTGGGGCCTTCCAAGCCATAGGCAGTGCTTCACCAGGGCCAGTGCTAGGTCTACAAAAACCAACAAGTGTTTAGTCTATTTCATGTGGGTCGATAGTCCCAGGGGGCAGAGCGTGGCTTCCTTAGGAACCAGTTTACTAGTTATATCAGTCAGATTCTGCACCACCTCATCCCAAACTCTGGACAATCCTGAGCAATCCAGGGCACCGTAGGAAGAGCGAGCACAAGTCGCTCACAACGACGGAAGCAGCAGGTCAAATGTGCCCACCGGTACCCTGTTGAAGCCTATAATCACGGGCTTGAAGATACTATATGACCTTCTTAATGAAAAGTGAACTATAGGCTGTTCACTTAGGTTGCTACGTTAATACACATAGCCACCATCACTTTCTTGAGGTCCTGAAGAAAGCCCCCACCGACCCGCATGGGCGATTGCAAGGGCTGAAACATGTCGACCTATTTTTTTGACACTTACAGTTTTAGACTGATAACCCGTCTTTTCACGCACCATACGGATTTTATTCACCTCGATTCCGGACTAATTAAAAATATTGTCTAGGTCATACGAGGTTTCTACTTTTAATCCACTTCACTAGGGCACTACGAATTCACTTCTCTCTGATCACTACTGCAATAACCAGTGGTTCTTCCTCCGGACGGAGGTAAGCATATGAAAAAGAAGCCCAATGATGATGCTGTCACGTTTTTTAACTTGGCGGAGAACCAAGATATACCGCCTATGACCTACATACGTGATTGAGGGTTTTTAATTAACACGTTGCAAACCCTGGTTACTCAGGTCAAGTGATCCATTCCCTATTGAAATGGAGCATTACTGCAAGGAAGCTGAATGGATCACAGCCTCTTCCTTCTCCCTCCACTTGATTAATCGTACTCCTGAGCAATGCCAAACCATATGAGGGAAGTCAGCGTCAATTTCAGTGAATCTCGGGCAATTAGTCGATGTGTCCTCGTGCATGCACCCTATACAACTTGGGATAAGAGTGGTGCAGACAGTTAAACTGAGTGTATTTCAGGTTTGCATTTTTGGAAACCTTTTTAACGCTGCTCAACATTTCAGCCATTTATCATCAGTCAGGTCCAGGTGCAGTTGAACTTCCCACCACCATTTCAGGTGGTACATAGACTCATGCCTCCCCTTCAGTAGTCCTGCATTGAATACAGTGATTGCTTTACGATTGTACCAATGCGTGAGAAATACACATAATGTAACGGAAGGCTTAGGTTCTTTATGTGTACTGTCCCATATCTGGCCCAATTGGCCCTTAAGTTTATTGTATAACAGGAAATTGCCGGGACCATTGTCAGACCTTTACCTCAGTTCCTCAAAAGGAGGTAAGTGATTTATTTTTTTGTAACCTACTTACCCCCCACCCCGCCCCACTGCTGCTAACAGGTAGCAGCCATCACTGCGTGAAAATCTGAAGCACTGTTCACACAAGGGAAAATAGCGCAGTGGTATATTTAGTAAGAGTTAAAAATTAAGCCATCACCCCTGATGGCAGAGATCTCTGCTCATGTAAGTGAATGATTTAGTAGTAAATGTTAGAGGGACAAAGGGAACAATGGAAAATAGAAATCATTACTTCAAAATGGGCGGGGTTAATGGAATATAAGGGTGGGTTTAGGGAGGACAGGCTGATACAAAACACACACCCACACATGAATAAGACCATTTTAATCACAGAACACACTTCTAATAATACTAATACAGCCCTAATCGTGACAAAACAGACTTAAATGTACTTTAACACACACTTGCTGTCAGTCAAGCACTGCACATGCATCATACTCCATTGGAAAACAATGTAGGCAGGCAATAACATTAAGACTGCTTAGAAAATAATGTAACATACATCAATTCTATATTTAAAATGCATATATACATTTTTAAGTTAAAAACGTTTAAGTACAATTTTGCTAAAGTTTATTGTGTTTTAATTTAATTAAACAATTTTAACTCACTTTTAAAAAGTACATTTAAAAAAAAAAATCAATAACATAACTTGTAACTGAGATTGTTAAAGAATAATCAAAATTATAATGTTAGTGCAGGCAGATAATTCAAATTTTATGTTATTGTTTAAAAGAACAATACTATAAAAAATCCTTAATATTAAATTCATTTTCAATACAATACAAAGATAATTTTAGGAGATAGTGTGCTGCTCTTTTAATAGTCCTGGGTTAATATTATTTCTTTAAAAGTATTTCACTTTTTTGCATGAAAGTATTTTTTTAAATAATAAACTTTTTTACATTTCCCTATAAGGTGATAAACGGAATAGATTTAGATCTACAAGTGAGTAGATCACCACATGCAGAATTACCTTTGTGAATTGGGCCCTAAATGTTGCACTATAGCGCCAAGATTAGCCAGTACTATTTTGAATGAGATTTGTACTTGAGGTGGATCCTCTAGTCCAAATTTTAAGGTGAAGAGAGCTGTCCAAATGCAAGTAATGTCAAATGTGTAATGTAATGGTTATTACACATCTTACATGTAGGAAGATAACAAGATATTCCACTTGTCTGCAGTCTGTGCATATTTAATTTGGTTGCAGATTATATTGCGGAAGCTATTTTGTGCTGCGCTCATGTTGATCGATGGTGCTGTTTGAGCCATAAACCTCTGCTTAACAGTTTGAGAGGTCCTGTGATAAATAATAGTAACTTGATATAATTGTTTATTGACTGATACATGTTTACCTTTTTCCACTTTCAGAAGTAAAAAATGTAGTCAGTGAACTAGATCAGCTCTAATGGCATAGCAGTCGTGTTTCATACATTACCCATACTAGGAAGACAAGTTGATCTAAATCCTTTGGATGTTCTTAGGGCCCAAGACGATTTGATGAAAATTGCAGATAACAGATTTTGGAACATCCCTGAATACCCCAAAATAATCCATGAAGTTAGTGGTACTAAACTCTCCGACACCAACATGTGCAGGCTCCCCAAAATATTTATCAAAATTAAGCATTCCAAGGAAGAAAGGATTAGGAAAATACTAAGAAAACTTCAGAGGACCTGGAAACTATGCTGGAGGCATCCAAAGGGGGTTCTCAGAACTAGAGATGCCAATTGCCTCAGAGTTTGAGAGATCATGCTCAGAATCATCACAAACAGTTGAAACACATAGTTCACATTTGTGATCCAGTTCTGCATCAATGCAACCACCCCCAGAGCCTAGAGATGCAGTAGCCAACTGAAGACCACCAGAAGCTGAGCAGAGATTGACAAAGTGAAGAGGTCTCTTGTAAACGGTCCCAAGAAAGTCACCAGCAATGCCACCACTGCCTGATCCAGGCTCCAGTTACCCTCACATATCTAAAATTGGAGTTGGGTTTCAAGTTCCCAGAAGAAATCTTGCACATACAGACATATATTTGCTTTGAACAGAAATGACAGTGTTAAACACCTAGATCTGCTAGTGCCTTGGATGTGGTGCTGCACAGATGCTTTATGTGCTGAACTTCTGATATGTTGTCTGTGCTCTGGAGGAAACAGCACTCAGCCTTCCTAATATCATATACTTGACTATGCAGAAGCCAGACAAAAATAGTCAAACTCTTTGAAACTTGGGAAGATTGTATTCTTCTTTGGAACTTGACCCAGTTGTTCTTAAATTATCACAAAGCCTTGATCCTTCACGAGTGTTGATGCTCACAGAATATTACTTCACGAGGTCTCCTTATCCTGAGACATGAGCATCATGTGATCCAGAAATATGAGCATTCAGGCCTCCTCCAGTGTGAGGGACAATGGTGCTGGTGTTTAGCAGCAGTTAGTAGCACCAGCTAACCAGGATTAGGTCAAAGTAAAGCTTTGATGGCACTACATATTTTCTTACCAAAATTAACTGAAGGAGGTTTGGTTGGCTTATTAATGGATTACCATCAATGCTATTACCATCTTTAAGATGATCCCTCCGAAGATGAGCTCTTCCATTTTGAAAGGACATTAGGCCCCCTAGGCAGTAACTTGACAGAGAGTTATTACTAGGTTTGGTACTTCACTGTATTCAGCAGTAAGGAAAAGTTATCTTCAAAACACCTAGAGATATGGAAGGATAGTTGATACTGCATTTTGCCTTCAGTTATCAGAAGTCCAATGATACCAGTTCCCCTTCCTGTTTTGAATTGGAACTGGTGTAGAAAGTCTCTGTTGCACTGTTGTACCATCCAGTGCTATATGGTATCCCTTCAGTACTTGCAAGACCCATGCAACTGGAATAAGTTTCTCTCTTAGTGATAGAAAGGGGTCTAGCTCTCCTGCTGCTAAGTCTGCTTCATAACCTCTACTATGTTGTCTTCTGCAGGGAATGATTGTGTTTGATCTTCTTTAGTCTTAGTATTTTCATCTTTGTTGGAAATGTGAGGAGAAACATGACTGGCCAAAGGTTTTGCTGAAAACCACCTTTTTATTAGAGGCTTGAGCATGATGGGGTGTTTTACAGTGGTGCACCTTATGTCCTCATCTCCTTCACAAATGGATCATCAAATGATATTTTCTGCACCACTGGGATAGCTTTCTTTACTCCGTTTTGGATCCAGATTGTGGATTTGACTCTTTGTGACAGATGGATAACTCTTTCGACTCATCCCTCCGGCCATCCTTGGAATTCTTTACCTATTTTGCCATGAATGTGAATACTGAATGGTCAATATTTTCAATGGCCATATCTTTCCCCTCCACTTCACCAAAGGACTCCTACCAATCAGTGAAGAACTAACACTCATATGCAACGCCTCCATCTACTTAGCCACACCGAATTAACCAGATTCCCGGAAACCTGGAAACATGCCACCATCATGGCTATGCTCAAGAAACCAACAACAGACCCATTTCCCTACTACCATACCCGGGAAAGGCCTTAAAGAAACTAATCAACTGATGCCTCACCAACCACCTTAGCAACCAGCAGCTCCTTGATTCCATGCAGTCTGGATTCAGGCACAACCACAGTACGGAAACAGCACTCTTCAAACCACATCTCCATGATCCTTGATAGAGGAGACACTGGAGCCCTCGTTCTGCTGGACCTCTCTGCAGCATTTAACATGGTCTTTCAACCTGAAGGAAGTGACGCGATTATGGTCATCCGGTTCACTCACGACCACCTCTCAGCCTTCCATACAAAGGAAGAGTCGGTCAGACACTATTTATTTGATGAGTTTTATATAGCGCTGGCTAGACCCGGAGGTATCAGAGCGCTTTACATACAGACCAGCGAGTTGCAAGTTACAAACAAAATTATTACATTTGTTAAACAAAGTTACATAACAGACAAGAGTAACTATTAATTACAAGAGCATGGAGTAACAGAGGACAGAGTATCAAAAGGGGTAAAGAGGGTAAGCGGGGAAAAGTAAAAAAGGAGTAAGGAAAGCAGATCAGGACAGGGAAATGAAAAGCAAAAAAACAAACCGGTGTTTGGACCCTTAATCTCAGGAACCCAGGATTCGGAGCCAGAAAAAGGAGAAAGGAATGGAGGGGACCTAAGGGGGGGTCAGAATTAAAGGACAGTAAGGCTAAGAACGAGGAGCAGTCCAGCAGTGGAGGGAAACGTTCGAGGATCGCCAAGATGGAGTCCAATGAGAAGGGGAAACGGACAAGGGTCGACAAGATGGAGGATCCAAGTTGAGGGGGCCAACAAAAACATCCCGAAATGGCGGGACACACGCAAGTCAAGACCCAAAATAAACTCCTGAGAGCGGATTTTATGGAGTGGAGCCAAAGGGGGGAAGCCTCCAAAAGCGCTGAAGGAGAGCGGAGTGCTGGAGGGAGTCAAACCCCACCGGTCCATCCGAATGCACAGGCTCTGGGTCGCGGGGGCAGTAGTGCCGTAGATCATCATGCCAAGGTCCGGGGAAATCTGCCTGGGTGTTGGGGCAGCGGTCCACTCGAAAGGGAGGCAGCAACGCAGTCTAGGAGGGCGTGTCTCCCAGAAGGAAAGAACAGCCTGGGGCAACACGCCGCAGTGCCGGGATACTCGCCGCCTCTGCACCCTTGTACCTGGAAAAAGACTCACGAGACCTGGACGTCCCACGGGAGGCAAAGCTGGAGGGCAGGCAGAATGGGAAGCAGCGGCTGTCGATCTCGGAAAGCATTGCGAGGGGTGACCTTGTTTCAGTTATTCCGCAGCCATCCGGAGAAGTGCCACCAGGCATCAGAACCGCTGAAGGATAGATCCGAACAGTCGACCATCAACGATTCGTCAGGAGGCAGGGGGAAGAAAGGTGTCAGCAGCGAGAGGCGCGGAGAAAAATGCCAGAAGCCCGGCTGGGTAGGTGACGGCCATGGCAGTGCACTGGGGCTAATCTCCTCTATAGCTGGCGATGCAGCTCCACCGGGCAACAGCCATGTTCCTCTGGCTCTGCCGATCAGAGAAGTTCACCTGAATTTGTCTGAGGTTAACGAATCCAAGAAGAGGAGATTGGAGAGACAATGGCTGCAATCGGAGCACGACCCCGGTGAGTAAACGGGTCCAGGAGGGAGTGGAAATTTCAGGATTAAAGCCAAACAGGCAATCCCTGACCGTGAGCTCCCAGCTGGAACTCCTCACCTGTCGGCCATTTTGAACCCAATCCAGACAGTAGAGAATACAAACTAATATATTTATTCAGATACACTCAAACAGAGCCCAGTCTGCCCAGTCTCTTAGGATTGCTGCAGAGGGACTGACGTCGGCAAACATGGAGATACATTATGTACAATTCAGTACCAATGAAGGCACGCTCATAATTGAATTTTCCGGGCAGATGCAGCTAAACAAAGAAGTACAGAAAGATAGGTTTCGATTCTGAGGCCGGGCACACACTATCTTCTACTCAAGGTCATTCTGTCCGTACCCGCCACTAGACAAGTGGGAGGAGGCCTCTATCTAGTGGGAAAGGTATGCATTAATAAGAACAGTGTATTCATTAGCACAGCAAAGCCCAACCTTGGAGAAGCGAAACTTACTACAAGCCGTTTCATAGAAGAAAATAAGGATCAGTTTCGATCATGGTTCAAAATGGCAGCCAAACATAAAATGGTGCCGCGAATGCTAACTTATATAGAATAATACACAGACAAAATAAAGAAAACATTTTCATTCCAACAGACCCTCCTTTTATCATGAGCTAACTATCTTATGAAATGATCAAAGAAAATATAACATTTTTAAGGACAAAGGAGCATCAGTATTAGGAGCATGTCAAATATTCAGTATCAGGGATGGAGGCTGCAAGGAAAGATGTAGGCTCAAAAATACCTTCATCAATCTGCATCAAATCGTCAATATCCTTTTGTATCATAATCGCAGTATTAGTATCATGAATTGATATTTTCTGCTTGGGAGTGAGGATGTTGACGTAATAGGAACAACAAGCTGGGAAACATTGTATGCAGAGGCAGCATGTAAAGAAGATACCGGCAACCACAGCCAAGAAAGTGAGGATCTTTCAACCCCAGGATGTTAGCGTATTCCAAAACCACCCAGATAAAGTCCAAGTACCTGTTTCTTGGTGTATCTGAGCTGATATTCTATGTAATTTTTGTATCGCTGAATAAACATTGGGAGCGTTATCAGGTATATAAACACAACAGCTGCTACCTATGATGCAACAGGTCCCTCCCCGATCTGCAAGGATAACGTCTAGCAACATCCTGTTCTGCAAAGTGACTAATCTCTGGAGCTCACCAGTGATATTTTCATTATCCCAGCAGTTGTATTGATAACCACTTCAACAACTCTTGTTAACTGACGAATTTGAAGGCTATTAGCCATGGGGCCCCAAAAAGGTAGTAGGCCTTTCACAGCATCTCCAAATTGTTGTGCAGTGGTGTCTGTCTGATCGATAGCCTTTGTGTCAACAACCCCTTTGGCTTGGGTCAGGAAGGTACTTCTATGTTGCAGCTGATGATTTTTATGATAATTAGACGGGGCAACATATACAGGGGGAAGAAGGAAGGAGAGATAACATGTACCTGACCGTCCCCTCGAGAGTCAGACGTGAGCTTGTGACCCACAAACAAAATAGACAATATGGGGCAGGATCAAAGGCAAATTATTAGTCGTATTCAGCTAGTAGGTGAAATTACATTTACTCACCCCCAACCTAATCTCCCCGGTCCCCGTATTGACCACCGACACAGGTATCGGCTTACCTTTAGTAATATTTGGACCTCAGAAGTATTGAAAGTACTCAGAAATGTTAAACCATTGGAAATCAGCCATTTCCATTTGAAACCAGTCATTATCCTTCACCCTATGGTACGTTTTCAAGCATAACTTTGAGGACAGTGTCCCTAGAGTCCCTTGTCCTGCTGGTCCTAGAGGGGTAAACCCTTGATAGAAGCGTAAATATTCATTTGCAGTGTGAGAATCAATAGATGTCATACCCAAGGTAGAAAGCTGATATTGGAAATACACCAGTCAAAGCAATTCGTACCAACCCTCACAGCTGCCAATATACGACAGTGGCATTGACAAAAAATGTTCGCTCTTATGAGTGACCGAAGGGAGCAACCAACAAACCCAACAGTTAGTTGTATCAGACAATTATGAGCATGGTGCAACATTTGTAGAAATACATTGTCTGTGTAGGACAGCCTATGTGCTTTTTTGTGTGGGGCTAGAGTAACAAAAATGTGCTCAGGGTGAGCGGGAGTTGTGACAACCAAGGAATGTACAGGAAATTTCCCCTCTAAAAACCAGGATATTCCAAATATTGTTGCTAGTGCAAGCACAAAAATTAACATGCAAATCATTTTACTCTTTGTCGACCAACCCCTTGTTGAACGTGGTGGTGCAAATGGCTGTTCCTCCTCATCAATAGGCCGACCAAAAGGATGCATGATTAAGCAAGGAACGAAATGCAACAAAAATGATAGGAAAGGTAAGTGTTCCCAGTGTCCGTCAGAGCCTCACTGGTACAGGCTCCTATTGTTCATCAATACATTGGCACTCTTGAGGCACCAGCGGTGGAGCTTGCTCCATCCTAAGCTCGTGATGTATCCCACGCCAATCTAGATAATGTACCCCCCTCTAAGGGAGTACGTTCAATCTATCCTGTCCAATGTCAAAACAGTGCAGAAATCTCACTTCACCCTAAACAAACTCTGTTGGTACTACAGCAAAGTACATCCTAACTTGCTCAGTCCAAACCTGTCTCATCTGACTTCTCCTTTTGTGCACTATTCCTCAGCCAAGGACGTAGATTGTACCTGGTGACTCCAGGCACAGAGGAATCAGTGAAAAGGGGTTCCTGAATAGCTTGTATCACTGGTGGAACTGCTGCATTCAGCACTTCATCATTCTCCACATCCGTTTGTGTCCAGGTCAGTTTAGAGTCACTGAAGGGAACAAACTGAGGCATCGTCTCACACTCAGAGTCCCCTACGCCGTCTTTGATCCATTGGTCCTAAGGCAGAGGTACCATTTTGCAATGAGTGCCATATGCACCCAATTCTTTCAGCCAGCGACCTTGACTGCAGTACGTGTAGCCAGAAGGACCTGGTCCGGTCCCTTCCAGCATGGCTCCAAGCTTTTTTTTCAGCTGAAAGTTCTTAATTAACACATAATCCCCAGGTTAGATGTCGTGTCCGGGTCCCTCGGGTGTAGCTGGCAGGGACTCGCGGACCTATTGGTGAATAGAACACACATTTTCAGTTAACTGGTAAAGGTAGTCAATCAATAATGGGTATTCAATGTCTGAGAACCACCGAGGACACGGGACGCCCCAGACATTTGCCGGGCATCCAAACCCGACCTCGTACAGTGACAATCCTGTCCTAGAATGTGCTGTTATTCTTGTTGATAAAAGAGCTAATGGTAGAGCATCTGACCACTGTAACCCCATTGTCTCCTGAATCTTTGCCAATTTCAGTTTGTACTATTGTACTTCCCAACCAAACATGCCGACTGCGGGTAGTTTGCAACATGAATCTTCTGTTTTATGTGCAAACCATCACAGATTAACTGAATGACCTTGGCATTAAAATGACTCCCGTTATCACTTCAAATCAAATGGGGCAAGCTGAAAGGAGGAAAGAACTCCTCAGGAGTACCTTTGCAGTTGTAACGGCTGTATTATCTTTAGTGGGAAAAGCCTCAACCCATTTACTGAATACACAGACAACCACCAAAACATACTTCAAAGTATTGCACCTATCTAATTCTATATAGTCCACCTGGATGACCTCAAAAGGGAAAGTAGGTGGTGCAAAATTACCGGGTGGTGTAGGAGTACCCTTCCCAGGATTGTGCATCATGCACACCATTCAGTACTTCACTAAATGTGCAGCTGTTTTCGAGATGTTATCATTCTGCCATACAGGGTCTAACAAGTTGCAAATACCCTTAGCACTGATATGGGCTGGGCCATGAGCCATCGTGACTACAGGAAGAACATATGTATCTGGCAACATCCATCTCTGCTTCCCTGACTTATCAATCCAACATCCCTCATCGTTCAATTGTGCTGTACTTTCTTGCCACATTGCTAATTCATCTATTGTGGCCTCACTTTGTATCTCCTTCACGTTCTCAAGTGTATCTTCAAACATGGCTACTTCAGGCACCCACCTAGGGGACATGCTACAAACATTCTTTTTGTTAGTTCGTTAATCTTTATTCGGTTTAAAAAAACAAAAATATAAAAGATACAGGATAACAGTTCATACATATTGATAAAACAGTTCAAATACAAAACGTTCCATTATTACGACCTTAAACAAATGCAGTTACTAAAATGTTTATATTTACAATAAAGTGCTGGCGAGTCAATATATCAAGTAAGGTTTGATAAAAATGCTATGCTTACAGTTCAGTACAATTAAAACATAGAAGGGAACATATAATATAATCCAGGCTGAGGTAGGAAGGTGCAAATACTAGAAAAGTACATGTAAGTATTAGTAGTTAAAGCTTTCTTCATAGATTCTAGGGAGTGAACAAAAGTGCAAGTGCTTTTCAAGTGCGTATATGCGAACTTGAGCAGCAACTAGCATATGCAAGGGTGCATGTTAATGTCTAAAGCATTCTGCCTAGTCTCTAGACAGTTCTAAAGTGCAAATGCAATATAGTGCATATTTGTAATTAAACCAACACCTAAGATTAGAACATTAAAATGTCATGCCTTTTTTCCCATAATAGACCAACGGCAACCAGATATCTGGTAACACTAAAAACAATTTTTTGTGAGGTATCAGTTTATAGTATTCTTTTTGCATCAGAACAAGACCTAGTTCCCAAATTACAACAGATGGATTTAATCCATTTTCGCATTGGAATAGCGTATGCTGGGCAGAAGAATAGTATATGTAGATCGTTTTCTTGTACAGTGGGTCGACATAATAAACAACAATAGTTGTTATTCTCATCTATTTTTCGACCCCATTTCACTGTCTTAGAATTAATTTGCAAAGCACAATAGCAAAATTTCATGTACAAGGATTTTGCCAACTGAGGCTGCACTTCGTCCAAATAGTGCTCAATGGTCAGAATTGGTTTTGTAAGAAGGAACTGAGACGTTAATCTACCAATTTCTGGGCTGTGGGTAACACTATTTTGTATGTATTGGAGGTTGATGTCAATAAAGTGGGCTCTTCCCAAAAATGCTTCAACCCAAGTTTACAAAACCATGGGGCAGATTTATGATAACTGGCACATCCCTGCATATCAGCAGGGATGCGCCAGTTATTATGCGCCACAGCTGCGCCACCATGGATGCACCGCATTTATAATGCGGCGCACCATGGGGCAAAAACGGCACAGATGCGTGACGCATCTGTGCCGTAAAAGTGGCGCATTGCTGGAGTTGCGTCGCAAGCGCGACGCAGCTCCAGCAATGTTCTGGGGGGCCCTATCTGTACAATGCTGCGTCAATCCTTACGCCTGCTTCAAGCAGGTGCAGGGTTTTGACGCAGCATGGGCCTAAAAGTGACTGAGTGAAATCTTGTAGATTTCACTCAGCCACTTTTAGGAGGCGTTCCTGCGCCGGAACGCCCCCACCTGCCCTGGAACGCCTACATGTGGCGCAGGGCTTTACAACGTGACGCATCTCCCAGATGCGTCACGTTGTAAATACCCCGCACCATGGCGCAGGATTTGCGCCGCTGCTGCGTCACAAAAGTGACGCAACGGCAGCGCAAAAGTGGCGCAAGTGCAACATAAATCTGCCCCATTATGTGCACATGCTTAACCCACTGGGGTTTAGTAAGCTGATCAAACCTTAACATTTCTACTAGCCTTTCTTTATAACTTGCTAGTTATTTTATGGTTCACAATCGCACCCAGAACAGCTGCGGTCTCAGTGTAGCCTGGTGGTCAGTGCGTTTTATGTTTAAATCGATGACAATAGGAATAACATGTGTGCGCACAGGGAGATGTAGCAACTTCCTATAAACGTATTTTCTTCCCCCCGCAAACATGTTCCTACAGGTAGTCCCCCATAGTTCTGCACCATAAAGGGTTGCTGATTGTGCCCTGTATTTATACACTTCAAGTGCAGGGAACACTGCCTTTGTGATACTATTTTGATGTGTTTTTAGTATTAGTGAGGAATTTTGGAGCGGGATGGTCTTACTTTTTTGCAGATGTGGGTAATAAGTCAATTTAGTATCAAGTGTGATACCAAAATAATTTAAATTCGACACATATTCTAGCTTCTGTTTTTGGACAGTAATGTTCTTCTTAAATGATTTATGTGGTTTAACTGCCATATATTTTGTTTAACTAGAATTTATTTCATTTATTTCAAGACCCTTTGAATCGCAGTAATGACTGAAGGAGTCTAATACATTTTGAAGTCCCTTCGGAGTTTGAGATACTAGAATGGTGTCATCCGCAAATAAAAGAGCTGGTACTGGCAACCCACCTAACCTCGGTGAGTCATGTATACACCCCAAAAGATATTTTGGGGCATCATTTACATATAACAAAAAAAGGGTGGGTGCCAGTACACAGCCCTGTCTTACAACCCTACTTATGGGGACTGCCTCAGTAAGCTCTCCACTAGGTCCCCATCTAACTTTTATGTAATCTTATTATTTGCACAAGGAGATCTTCAGGTACACATTGGTTTTTTAGAGAACTCCAAAGCAAATCTCTCGGGATAAGGTCGAAGGCGGCCTTCAAGTCTATAAAAGCTATATACAAGTGACTTTTCACTAAAATCGTGTATTTCCAACTCATGCAAAGGAGTCTAAAAGCCTGGTCTATTGTACTAGTTCTGGCTCTAAACCCATCCTGGTATTGTGATAAAATATGGTTTCATTCTATCCAGTCATTTAATTTTGATAAAATCTGCTTAGCATAAATCTTTTGTAAAGTAACGATTAAACTTTTAGGCCAGTAATTTGCAGGGTCTTGGCGGTCTCCTTTTTTAAATATAGTAATAATTTCTGCCCCTTTCAACGATTCTGGTATTGGGGCGCCAGCCACCACTGCATTACAGAGAAGATTGGTATATGGCCCCAAAACATCTTTATCATGCCTCAACAGGTCGCCTGGTAATTTATGTGGGCCTGGGGCTTTCCCGGGCTTAACTGCATTGATAGCTGCTAGGGTATCCTCTATACTAAATAACGGGGTTTGAGTTTGTTTCCTTTTGGTCGTTATTGCAGGGTTGGTTATATGTCCTTGCTGATTATTTGTTGGATCAGTGATGGTCTTTGAATACAGTTTTGAAAAATTGTTACGCAAGTACCGGAGTCCAAAAAGAGATCCATACAGTTCCTTCCCAATTTGTTACCCTTGGCTATCAGTCTCCAGAAGCCTGTGTGATCCTTAACTTTGGCTGCAATAATTAATTCCGCCCAGACACTATCGTCCCAATTTTTCTTAGTTTGTGTTAATAATCTATTATACTTGGACTTTTGTCTCTTAGTGTTTTGATATCATTTGATTTTGCTGCCATTATAAGCTTACTCTTAGCTTTGCGGCACTCGCTGCTGTACCACTGATTAGCTGAGATATAAGCGGCTGCTTTCCCTCCTCCCCCCATTCTCCCTAGGGATCTTACTCAAGATCTGTTTTAATTTGCCTACCATTGTGTGGTGGATCTGCACTATAGGAATCTTTGCAACAGGAAGATTAATATACGGAGAAATGACATCTGAAAAGATGTTATAAATCCTTATGATAACCTCGTCTTTACCCATTATTGCTGGCCATTTCAGGGCTCTACGATTGTTACTAACTGTGGGTTGGGTTGAAATTGGGTTGTTATCATTGTTTCTCCAATTCATAGGTTGAAAGAGAGAGCCTGCTAATGTTAAACACAAAGGATAATGATCGCTATCATCTCTGATTTCAACTTTTAGATCATGGATGTTAGGCCAGGAGTTAACAGATACCATTATGTAATCAATACTGCTCTTTGTGGTCCCTGCCCTGAGACTAGTCGAATACGTTGCGAGGCTGCAACTGTGCAGGGCACTGCGGGGCTGGTTTCCAGAGGAGGAATATTATTTGCAATATCCTCCTCTTCAAAGATATTTTCCAATCAAACTACCGGTTCAAATTTACGATTAAAATCTCCCCCCACAATTACAATTGGCCTCAAGTCAATTGTGCTTAAAAATGTATCTAACAACTCTATAACTGGAGATTCCTTACTGTGTGGACTTGGTCTATTATAAATATTTACTATAAAAATGTCAGCTTTATCGTGTGTTAATATCTTTATCCCCAATGTGTCTTGATTGGGAAAATCCAGCTGAGTTATATCAACAAATAGGGTGATTTTTACCCATAGGACAAGGCCACCCAAGGGTCTACCTCTTACTGTGGGGGATGGCATTAACACTGTATGTTTAATACCCAAGCTTGTGAGGGGTTTTCGATACCCAAGTTTCTTGTAGCAGGCAGATTTCGCTATGATCGATATATTCCTGCCATTCACCATCTTTTAGATTATGTTTCAGCCCTGCTGTGTTCCATGATGTCAGACACATTTCTGATTGCTCAGTTGGTGCACTTCGCATATGTTGGATATCTAAGGCATGATCTGCTCCTATTTCTCCCCTAACTTCTTGGACCTCTGATTGCTGAGTTGGTGAACTTCACATATGTGGGATATCTAAGGCATGATCTGCCCCTATTTCTCCCCTAACTTCTTGGACCTTGTGATATTTAGTAATGAGATCGGAAGGGTATGATTCTTCATTGGGTAAAATATGGGCCCCACGCTTCGATTAAGTGTGGGAGGCAGCGTTAGCTGTCAATCAACTGCCTCCAAAGTATTATTTGAAGGATCAGGGTTAGGTGTTGAACTGGGGTTGGCAGATTCGTGACAGTTCCCTTCTGTTATACCACGGGGATTAAATAATCTGAATCTCACAGAACTGCTGGAGAGTGGTCCCGTCCCTAGATCAAGGGCTGCTAATCCATCAGCTATATCTTTTGTTTTTAACGTGAGTAGTATTGTATCAAAGGCTGAATTTTTAGTGTGTTAAACGCTCTTCCTCCAGTTGATCAGAGTGGATTACAGATAAACAGTTGCGCTTGTGACGAATCCAGTGTATTACCTTAATTTTTCAGCGACTCTTTGTCCTCACTATATGAAGAGAGACTAAGTTTGGGGATGTTTGTCATAACTACTCTCCAACCCATTTGCTTGGTGGAACTACTTATCCTATGAGTGGTCAAAATCTGCTTGTCGTCTATATGTCTAATGGGTCGGTTTGTCATGTGCTGTATAGCATGCTGATCCTGCACCCATGCTGTACTTTCCCTGCCTTGTCTGTGCCAGCTGGTATGGCCAGCTCTATTTATATTTGATTGAATATTTGTGTAGGTACTAATCCTCCGCTCTCTCCCTGACCACTCAGTCCCACTCTCAGGTCTTGTTCTTTCCTGGATATGATTCATTCTATTTTACCAACCATGCCAATCCTCAAAGTTTTTATATGATGTTTCCGGTCTTGAGCCCTCTCATTGTGTATCAGTTCTTGGGTCCTTCATTTTGTTTTAATCTCCTTTCACTAGATCTTGTGATCTCGGATAATTATGTACAGGATCTTGAGGGGCTATATTGTTCCTGGCATGCACAGTGTTACTCTGGGGAAGATTCCCTAGATTCCCTGTTATGAATTGGTAAGTTACCTATTATTACCTTCAGGTTAGTGGCCTCTTTTGTTAATGTATCTAACTTCTGGACAAGGTCAGCTATCAATTGCATGTTTTCATTGGTTCGTTACTATTGTCCTGCAATGCTAATGTTATCGGCGGAGCATGTGTTTCACTAGGTTTTCCTTGAGTATTGACATGTTGTTGTGCCTGCATTGTTGTATTAGATGCCTGTATGGGTATTTCCATGCTGTTATTGGTCGGCACTATCTCTACAGCTGGTAGCAGACAATCGGAGTCAGGGTCTCTATGCCTCTCTAAGCACTATTTGGTACTTCAGGAGCGGTACACATTGGCTCCTGGCAGACATCGTGGTCGCTTTCATTCTGGGCCATATGTTGGGGGGAGCTAATATCTGTTGTGTATCGCTGGGGTACAATTACTACTATTGTGAGGCCCTTCGGTGTCGTGCTCACAAATTGAGTGCTTGGGGGAAATTTGGTATAAAAGGCGGTGATTTTTGTTTTACTATTGCTAATTAATTTACATTTCGTATTTAGCAATAATTCCACCAACTCAATCAAATTATCAATTTCTTCAATAAAGCAATTACCGACTGTGCTCTTCCTTATTTTTGAGGATTTACCTTTAGCTACGCCGTCGGATGTCTTCTGCTTGCCCATTATGTCTGCAAAGGATTTTTGTGTGTTTTAGGGCTAGGGGAAAAGCTCTTTCCCAAATGTACACCCACGCAAAGTTCCCTTGTAAATTCACCTCTTCCTTGTTGCAGATACTAGGTTAATACAATCACCTCTAAATAAAGTAGGGGCAATTAACAACTGAATACAGAGGGGAGGAGAAAGGAGAGACTGGCGATCGACTGTACACAGATCACTCCTTAAGCGTAATAGTTGAATAACAAGTTTTTGTATCTTAATAAGTACTGCTCCTCTGTAGCAAAAGTGTCAAATTTCAAGTATACACCCAGAGTTTAGTTTAGAAGTAAAAGAACAATAGTCTTATTTTTGATACTACTATTCTGGGACGGGTAGTCTTGGGTGTATTACCTAAAGCTGAAAGTGATTAGGGCACCAGATCCAAGGGGGGGGGGGGGTTTAAAGCACCTCCTGGCGCGTGAGGCAGCGTCAGCGACTCCTACCGCGAGGTGTGCTGGGGGATAGAGTCCCTGTAAGGCTCTGACTGGCTCCGGTGGTGGTAATTGCAATGATGAGCTCCCGCACCGCGGGAGCCCTGAGCAGTGTTGTAGAGTGCTTCCTGGCACGTGAGGCACCGTCAGTGGCCCCTGCCACGAGGTGTGCTGGGGCATAGAGTCCCCTTAAGGCTCTGACTGGCTCTGGTGGTGGTAATTGCAATGATGGGCTCATTTTCATTTTTGTCCGGGCCGTTTCCTTAGCTGTCTGATCTGCAAAAGTGTTTCCCCTACCTACATCATCAGTGACTTTCCAGTGAGCCCTACACCTCACTATTGCCAATTTCTTAGGGAGTGTTAAAGCAGACAAAAGCCTCAATATAAGGTGTCCATGTTGAAACTTGGCACCATGCGAAGTAAGAAACTCTCTCTCTGCCCAGAGTGGCTCGAAGTTGTGCGTGACTCCAAAGGCGTACTGACTATCTGTATAAATATTGACAACCAGTCCCTCACTCAATTTGCAAGCTCGTATTAGGGCAACTAGCTCTGAAGCTTGGGCCGACTGATAGGGAACTTGTGAGGTCTCAACTACTGTAAACAGCGTAGTAATAGCATATGCAGCAGTTGTAGTGCCATCTGGTAATTTAAAACAAGAGCCATTGCCATATAGTTCCTCTTGGGGGTCAGATAGGGGAACATCAGTCAAGTCTACCCATCCCTTCGTCTCTTCCTCCGTCCAGAAGATACAATCATGTGTATCAATTTCATCACTCTCAGAAGGGAGGGGCAGTAACGTGGCTTGATTCAGAGTGGCACATTGTTTGATCGTGATGTGTTTCGCAAACAAGGTTAATTCATAGCCAGTCAGACGTGTACTGGTGAGGTGCTGTGTCTTTGTTTTATTCAAAAGTGTATCCGCAGCATGGGGTACCATGACCTTGAGATCAGTATCAAGTACGAGTCCAGCCGATTGCCTTATTGAGAGCTCTTAGACAACTCGAGAGGGCTCGTGTGATCGGGTCAAGCACAGCAGAGAAATAAGCTTACGGCCTTTGCTTATCTCCAAACTTTTGTGCTAAAACAGAAAGCGTGCAACCAGTCATCTCATGAACATATAATACAAATGATTTGGTGTAGTTAGGGGTACCAAGCACTGGAGCCAAACAAAGCGCAGTTTTTAGTTGCTCAAAAGACTGCTGACATTCAGATGTCCAAGGTAAAGGCACATGCACTTCTTTCATGGTTAGTGCAAGCAGGGGCTTAATTAGTAGGGAGTAGTTAGGTATCAACTGACGACAGTAGGAGGTGATACCTATAAAGGCGCGTACATCTTTCTGAGTTTGTGGAACTGGCATTTGAACAATGGTACTAATTTTTTTGTTTAAATATCTTTATTGGTATTTTACATATTTATCATAACTGACAGTTCGAATCAATCGAAGGGAAAATCTTTTGGTTATTTTCTGCTGCGAATAATATAAATGCGAATCTCAGATGCCGAATAGCATTGACCGTTGTAACAGTTTAGAAACAACACATTGATGCTATTCCTGAATGCTGACATGTAGATCATATTTTAGCATACGCAGGAGTACCTCTGTGTGCTATTGCCTGCGATCGAGCTACATCATAGAATACCAATGAATGTAATTGCTATCTACTGCATACTCCAAAAACACATCATAGCGATACAGTCTTAACAGGAGCTTACGTTTGTGCACCAGGTACATCCAGTGCGTAACCGGTTAGATCGTACCGGCAAGTCACTTTTTAATAGGAAAAAGACCTTAAATGATTGTAAAACACACATATCGCTCACTAGTGAATTCCAACAAAGCATATTTTTCCCAAAATATTCTAAACATAACTAAAACTTAAAACATCTAAAGAATCATCTACCGCCCACTAATCTCAGTTAGCTTTAACTACACAGGACCGTACATTAATATGCATCATCAGTGCACTTCCACGCATCCGTACACCCAATAATTAGTAGACACAATACTTATAGCAGGACAGAGCTGTCATTGATGAGGAGGGTCTGTGTGTCTGGGGACTGAAGGGGGCATATGGGGAGTCATCCGTGACAGACTAGGGAAAGCGGTATAAATCTACTTTATAGGCTCAGAGGCGTGCAACTCCCCATTGCTGAGTCGTGGGGCTAGGTAAGGCAGTAAAGGATTGGCTAACAGGGTGGCACCTGGTGCTGTTGAATTATCAGTCTGGAAGGCGACTAGCAATTTGTCCCAGTCTTGTGAAATGGGAAATTTACGAAGCCCAGTTATCTCCTCACTATGCAGTGCTGCGCTTTCAGCCTGAACCCACACTGTGAATAAACGCCTCCTTGAACAATGTTACTAATATGCTCCAGGGTCAATCTCCTATCCTCCTTCAACAGTAGGTGACCTAAATAGGTGACCTCCTGTTGACAATACTGAAATTTAGAAAGGGAAACTTTATGTCCGTGGTGTGCCAAATGCAACAACAACTTAACTCTACTGTACCTACAACCTTGTCCTGTGTCAGAAGCGATGAGCAAGTCATCAACGTACTACACCAATACATTCCCTGGGGGAAGTGAAAGGGAATCCAATTGGCTCTTTAATGCTTGACTATAAATGCTTGGACTTTCTGTATAGCCCTGAGGAGCTCGACAGAATCTAAAGCTTCTGCCAGGTAGTGTAAAACCGAACAAATACCTGCTGTTTGGATGGATAGGAACACTAAAGAATGCATTTTTCAAGTCAATGACAGAAAAGAATTTGACAGTGGAAGGAATCATTGTCAAAAGAGTAGCAATGTCAGGGACAACAGGAAACTGGGGAACTACTATCTTATTCATTTTGTGCAAATCAATCACAAAACGATAAACATCTGCATGATCATCAGAGGAACCCGAAGGTGACCTTTTAAGAATGGGAAGAATAGGACTACTACAGATATTAGCAGTCGTCTCCTCAACCACTCCTTTCTCAATCAAATCCTGTACAATTTGCAATAAGGCTCGCTCTCCTGTCTGTGGTATTTTATACTGAGGGATACAAGGCAAAATAGCATTGTCTTTAACTTGGGTCGAAACCGGCGGTATCTGTAATAGTCCCACATCTGTGTCACCTGTTGCCCACAGAGTGGGCGGCACATCCTTAAGTTCAAAAGGAAGGGGCGCATCTTTGGACAGACACTGTTTAGTGCATACCACATCTGGACCCATTGTCATGTAAACACCTACCGGAGAACAATAAATTATGGCATGCAACTTTTTCAATAAATCCAAACCCATCAAATTCTCACCACAATAAAATGTCAGCAAGAATGACAAATCCACAGTGAAAGGAACAATGGTCAATGCAAGAGGTTTTGAAATGGGGCTTACAACCGGTACACCAGAGAAACCTACTGAAACATTATTATGGCCAGACAGAGCCGCCCCAGGGACCAAAGAACGAGAAAATATAACTGTTTGTTGCACATGTATACACCAAAAATTCCTTAGCCGGGCCACGCAAATCCGCAGTAACATATGGACCGCGTTGATCTACAGGTATCGGAACTGGTCCCTCACTCTCTCCCTGGCTGTCCTAACTCTAAGAAATTCCTGTCACCTCATCCGTGACATAATCATCATGATGATACTCTCCATTCAAGGGTCATCAAAGTATTTATCAGAATGAAGCTGCGAGGCCACAGCATCTTGAGCCCTGTCCGTCCCACCAGCTCCACGACCCCGTCCAGGGACCTCCACCTTCTGCAACAACACGGGATACTCGCCCCGCCAGTGTCCCTCCTCTTTACAATACGCACACTGATTCGGACCCAAGGGCATAGTATTCGGCTGCCTGCTAGAGCGTGTGAGCTGTCGGGCCAAACCACCACATCCTCTACCATTCCCTCTAGAAGCTTGCTGCAACAACACCTTTGTCTTCAAATCCTTGTGCTTCTTCTCTGTCCTCTCCTTGTCTTCATTTTCCCTATGCTCATATTACTGTTCCATATTCAAAATAACAGAAGGGGAAGAGGTGGACCAGGTGGTTTTGGAAGCCTGCAATCGAGTCGCAATCTCAGTAAGCAAATTAGAAACAAATCTATTAACAAACAACCAGACAGCTCCCTCAATCGACAAATCCTGCCCACTATAATCTAGAAACATATCTTCAAACCGAGTGAAAAAATCAGACATACTCTTGTGTTTTTTTCTGGCAACAAGCCGTTAACTTGTCCCAATCAACCTTCCTCAGTGGAATATGAGAATACATATACGTGATAATGCGGCCTGGCAAAGCAAGTATCTCTGCTTTAGGCTTATCACCTGGCTACCTTTCTTGATCACATACTTTAAATTGATCCCATTTACCCCCCAACTCTGCAACATGATCTTGAGTATGCACCTGCCTCCATATATCAACCGTAACAAGAAGTCCAAAAATCATTTCGATATCAGCTAGAGTCATCACTGTTGAAGAAGCAGCTTCAGTCAATTCTTTATAATATGCAGTAGCATTTTTCCGAGGATCAGGTAACTGACACTTAAGAGACAAAACTTTGCTCCTTTTCCATGGAGTATAAACCCTTTGTTCTTGGAAACAGGCCACCACACCTGGTCTAGTGACAGCACCATGCTGATCTGTTAACTCTGATATTTCCGGGTGATTATAGTATAAACCTCCAGCATCGGAAACTGAGTCACCGTCTTGGGACTGGTCTCATGCAACCTTCCTAAATAAGCTATTATTGTCGTGACATTACTGAAAACTTGTTCTGGGCTCAAGTCACTAACATACACACGATCTCTAATGTCATGTAAAATTTTAGGCGCTTCCGATTGAAAGCACTGCTGCCAAAGACCAATCCAAGTCGCCGACATGTGCTTAAGAGCATGCTGCTGTATAAAGGGCTCAAAATCTCGCATTGTTCCCCAAACATCCTCCACACTGTAAATGGGATTACGAGCCCACTGGGCAGCCTGATTAGCTACTACCCTTTTCTCTTCATCTCCCACATTAGGCCGTACTAACGGCCCCATACATTCCCTAAATTTTGTCCAATCTCTATCCTCAAATCCACGTACTGGTGTCCCACTACTCAGTAATGTTGGGGAATGAAGAAACAGAGTGGGAGTAGCAAATGTAACGGGCACTAACGTCACTGCTGGCTGCATCGTAGGTGTAAAAGTTGGTGGAAGGGATGCTGAAACAATAGGTATGGCAGGAGTACTAACAGTCATAGTTGCTACAGACGGCAAGGACAAAGAAAAGACAGGAGGTGCTGTGGCCAAAGCAGTCTGATCAATAGTAACAGGTGCAGATACAGCAGAGACTGAAGGAACAGGTGGCTGGGACTGTGAGGGGAGAGCAGGATATATCCTCTGCAGGGCATATGGAGGTGGGGGTCGAGTATCTAACAATTCTTCCACAAAAGTATAATTTTCTTCTTGGGCCACATAAGATTTATCAATCTGTAATCAAACCTCCTATCTCCACGTTTGATCCCATCTCTTGTTTTTCTCTATCATGTGCTACAGTTTTCTGAGTCAATGTTTTCATTCTCCCCTTTCTTGCCTCCTTTTCCATCTTTAATCATCTCTGTTTAGCCTCCTTCTGCCACGTTCGAAGTGAATCAAACATAGACTGTCTACTTCGTTTCTAAAACAATTTTTCCTGTACAAAAAAAATGTTGTTCGTCAAAATTGCCAGTCAACGGCCATTGCAACTCGGCATTGTCCTTCGTATATGTATGCCACAGTGTACTAAACATAATAGGGCCAAGACCATGTTTCACATACATATCAAAATTAGGAGTGCCTTCTGGAGGCGCCGGATGAGCTTCTTCCAATAAAGCATCTGTAGAACAACAACGACAACAAGAAACCAAGAATCGACTAATCCCAGGCATTTTCAAAAAGAACCCAAATTTGTTATTTTGCCTGGCAAAGCAATTGCAAGTGCTTTGATCCCAGAGACGGTCCTCAGACAGTATGAAATACAAGCCAAAATGGTACCATATCCACAAAGAACCAAAACAAACTCACCTGATGTATGCAGGTCAAACACATTTATTCTCCACTGCCAACTCTTCAGATAAAACGGTCAGATCCAAGGGTTTTGCCATTCAGGACCCCAGTCGGGATGACTGATGGGCGAGGAACCGTACGGTGGGACAGAAGGTGCAGCTGCGAGTGCAGGAAGTCTCTTGTGCAGGGCTCACTGATCTGTCTATCTGACCCGACAATGGCCTCGACTTTCCCACCCGTCCTCATAGGGGGGTTGGGTCACTCACCTGATGGTGTCCCCGTTCGGGTGCCAACTGAAGGAAGTGACCCGATTAGGGTCACCCGGGTCACTCACGACCACCTCTCACCCTTCCATACAAATGAAGAGTCGTTCAGACAGTAGAGAATACAAACCAATATATTTATTTCGGTACACTTGAGCGGAGCCCAGTCTCTTAGGATTGCTGCAGAGGGACTGACATCAGCAAAACATGGAGATACATTATGTACAATTCAGCACCAATGAAGGCACGCCCATAATGGAATTTTCTGGGCAGATGCAGCTAAACAAAGAAGTACAGAAAGACAGGTTTCAAATCTGAGGCCGGGCACACACTATCTTCTACTCAAGGTCATTCTGGCCGTGTCCGACACTAGACGATTGGGAGAAGGCCTCTATCTAGTAGGAAACGTATGCGTTAATAAGAACAATGTATTCATTAGCAAAGCAAGGCCCAACCTTGGAGAAGCAAAACTTACTACAGGCCATTTCAAAGAAGAAAATAAGGATCAGTCTCGATCATGGTTCAAAATGGTGGCCAAACATAAAATGGTGCCGCGAATGCTAACTTACATAGAATAATACACAGACAAAATAACGAAATCATTTTTAGTCCAACAGCCCCATCCTCATCAGGCACCCACACTAGATTGGAATACATGCACCCACTCTGTCCTGGATCTGCTCCTTCTTAACGGATAGAACACAAGCTGTCAGCCTTGCACCATAGTCCTCAGAAGCCCAAAAACTAATCTGCGGAGTGCCTCAAGGTTCATCGCTCAGCCTCACCTTCTTCAATGCATTTATGATCCCTCTGGGAAATACAATCTATGTACACAACCTCAACATCCTCTCCTACACGGACAACATGCATCTCAGGCTCTCCCTCTCGGACGAGACCCCCAACACAAGAAACAAGTTCTTTGCCTGCATGGCCTAAGTTGCTAAATGGTTGAAATCCAACTGTCTCAAGCTCAAAACTAAGAAAACAGAAGTAGAGATCTTCGGCAAAACTTGAACCTACACCCATACCCACAACCCACGCCAGGTCTCTTGGAATAATCATCCACAGCAAACTGGACATGACCACACAAACCAGCTCCATCATTGCATCCTACTTCCACATCCTGAAGATTCTGAGGAAGATCTTCAAATGGCTTCCAAGCAACACTAGAAAAATTGTCACTTACACCCCAGTCACAAGTAAGTTGGACTATAGCAACACCCTCTATGCCAAGATAACCAAGCAACTCACTAGAAGACTACAAACCAGCCAGAACCTGGCAGCTAGACTCATCCTCAACCTCTCACACCACACCTCAGGGAACTACACTGGCTTCTGATACACAAACGCTCTAAATTGAAACTCCTAACACGTACATTCAAGACACTATACAACTTAGGCCTCACGTACCTGAACAGTCACTTCTTCCACCAACCATCCAGACACCTTCGCTCTGCATGACTCCTTCTGTCACACATCCCACGCACACACAGAAACATATCAGGAGGATGAGCTTTCGTGTACATTCCTCCTAAAGTGTAAAACGACCTCCCACTCCACATTAGAGCCTCCTCTCTTTTCTTGAATTTCTCAAGATGCTGAAGACCTAGCTTTTCAGTAAACCAACCTACCATAGGCAGGGCTAAGCACACACACCTGCTCAGCACTAGAATACCCATGTGGGTGATAGCGTGCTATACAAATACAATAACACAACACAGCACAACACAACATAGCATAGAGGGTCTGAAGAATTCTGCTCTAAAGCATTCATGCATCTATTTGTCCAGCATTTTTCTCAGCTTGTTGTTAACTTTTTCCTCCTCTCCAGTTTTGGGGAAGCATAGTGAGGATCTCAGCGAGCATAAGTCATGGAGGACAAACATAGAATTACTGCTTTAACTCCCGGTATGTCTTTATTAGTAGTAGGTGTACTGTCTGCATCTTTTGGTTCTTTTGATGCTTGTTTTCTTATATGGCCCATGACCTAGACAGTCCCATCTTTTTTCATTCCCTTGCCATCCTCCAAACAGGTCTGTGCATTGTTGTGGTCAATTCCAGAGCTCGGAGTCGCCTCTTTCACGCCTCCCACAAGGTGACTCATTGTACATTTCACCATTTTTCTTTCTATCCAGAAGGCTGGGACTACTAAATTGATATAGACTTCAAGAGGGTCTGTGAAGTTTGTCAATGGAGTCCTGTGATATAGCATGTTTGTCTGGCTCACCTTGCACCCTTTATGCTTTGGCTTTGAAACTTTCATTTGCACCTGTTCCTAGTAGTGCTGCAGCACTGGATGGTGTGCTGTTCTCTGGTCCTACCATGAGTTTGTTCCAGGGCTGCAACACTCCTTGCGTAAGTTAATAGTTCATGAACTAGCTGTTGGAATAGATCATTAGACTGTGGAGTTCATTATGAAAGGAAATCATGGCTTCAGTAATTTTGTTTTCCATTCAGTGAAGCAGGGGCCTCTGAAGAGTATTTGTCTTTATTTTCTGACATTGCTGCAGTGGCTTAAAAGAAATCATTTCATGTGTAAAAATGAGGATGCCTCGTGAACAGTTTGGGTGACCACTAGAGGAGTAAACAAGGTTCACCAGTGATCAGAAGGAGGAAAATGGACACCAAACCCAACAGTCTATGACAAAGAAAAGAATCTCAGTGGCCTATCATAAATAAGCTCAACATGAAGATTGCTGAACTTCCAGGGGCCCACAATGCACAAGTGGCTCCTTAATCACAAAACCTTTCCCTGTACTTCTTCTGGTGCACACAAAAGTCAAGAACATCGGGTTATGCTCCTAATCGAGCACAACTCAGCTCCTAGACTGAACCCACCAGAGTAAGAAGGGGAGCAAGAAGCACCAATAGTCAAAACAGTGGGACCTGGGCTGCTGCTTTGACAAGGTAGGTCTGCTGTTAATTCCGCCTGATCTCAAATTGGCACCTATGACCACATTCATGTCATAAAATGGTAGCTCTGTTTCACAATGCACAGGCTCTGCACTGCACATCTCTTCAAACATCTCACACAGGAGCATCACAAGCATCTTAAGAGCTCTAACTCGAGCAAGTAAAATTATGTGTTATGCTCTTTGGTTGTTTCGTAAGAGGCAGCCATATCTAGGGAGCAGTGAACTCCTAATCTCCTGGGCTCCATACATATGATGCAGTAATGGCAGCTGTGTCTCAAAAGATGCAAACTTTTAGGAACACTCATGGGAGAGATTTAGGGAAAAATCCTATTAATATACATTGATGAGGGTGAAGTTCTAAGTGTAAAAAAGCTAGCATTTTTGTTAAACAAGTAGTGAGCCTACCACCTAAATTTAGATAGCCCTGTAGTGGCAAAATAAAAGGCTTAAGGGAGACAACCTGTTTGGAAATCAAATTGGCACAATCAGCTCATGGAGATCTTCCAGAGTGATAGTCAACACCCCCTTGCAAATCCACAGGCCCGAATGTGTGCCAAGGTTGTAAAAATGACTCTAAACAACACACTGTTGAAACAAGTCAAAAATAACTTTTAGAGAAAGCAGTCAAAGAAGACAGATTATCTAAGCTATCAGCAGTAAGGAAAAAGAGCCATTTTGTTTGGAAGGTTGGTGTAATGCTACAGAAGCATTCCATTGCTATAATTGGTAACAAGTTATTCTATTTCCTGTGAACAATTTTTCTCTACAGTTCATAGGAAATGTAGCTTTGCACTGGCTTTTAAATATTACTTAGCGGTAGCTTTCACTGCCTACTACATTTTATATCATCATCTCAAAAATATACAGAGAATGGGTTTTCATGTGCCCCGTTCACACAATAGTTATTTGGGCCATTCCTCTTCCCCTCATTTCTTGCTGAAAGTATTAGTTATGGTAGGTAGAATATCAGTCTGGCTTAGCTGCTGCTTTACCTTTTGACCAATGGTCGTGTCATCAACATAAAACAAGCACTGGTAAAGCCAACATGTCTGGCCAATTTTAAGATTTCTTTTTTAGTTTTAAGACTTGTTTTGACAGATGGTAACAGATGATAACAGATGATAACATCTATTTCCATCTGTCAACACAATGAGTGCATCAAAAGGACAATTACAGTGCCCACATACAATGCATTCATCTATAGCCTAGGAAGGAGTATCAGTGAGCCCACTTTGTCCATGCATCCAAGGGCCTAGTAACAATAGCCTTACACAGTGCATGCATCAATGGTCCAAATGTAGAGACTCGGTGATCACACAGTTTGTGTGCCTAAATGGGTCTTGTTGGAGCCTTCAGTGGTCCAACAATGAGCCTGCACCTATGGGCCGAGTGGCAGGGCACCAGGGGCCCACTATGCTGCATGCATCTATGGGCCAAGTAAGAAGTGTCACTAGCTCTGCACAGTGCATGCATAAATGCATACATGCACGCAGTTGCTACACCGAAGGAAGCATGTACTCTGTGGGATCATACACAGTACATACTTTTTTGAATTGGGAGATATCACCTTTTGCTGTTATTAGAATTAGGAGATGCACTTCGGGAGGGTAACTTTTCCATTTATGTAAGGGTTAGAGGGGGTAGTAGTTCTTGGACACGAAAATTTGGACAACAACTAGTCCAGACAAATGGGGGTAGGGTTCTCCAAGGGAGGGGAAGAGTGGGCGGGGGAGCACGGGGGAATAAAAAACAAAATCACCTCATTCGGCTTGATCTTTTTAGGCTGCATTGGGTTGTTAGTTTTATCTAGGATGAAATGGGCTGACTGAGTAAGAGTTAGGCATCGTGTCTGCCTTGCTCAAGAGAGGGTGTGGGGCAATGAGATTTAAAAATATGACTACACTGCAGATGTTGTCCTGGAATGTGAATGGCCTTCACGTGAGGTCACGTAGAGCAAAAATCTTACAACACTTAAAAGACTCCTCTGCGCAGGTCATGGTTATTCAGGAGACACACCTTCTTGAGGCAGAAACAAAAAATATACTAAGATCTCAGAAATGGGTGAATTATTTTGTTTGCACCAACCAGATGGCTAACATCAGAGGAGTGCTGATTCTCTTTAAAAAATCAGCTAAAGTACAGGTCCTACAATATAAGGGGGACCCAGGGAGGTGATGGTTGATTTTGAAGATTATTGTAAGAGGTACCCTCCTCACTTTGGTGGGGTATCATGGGCCGAATCAGGATGACTATTTCAGCCTTCATACTATTTCCTCACACTTATTGGACTTTCCAGAGCCTGTGATTTGAGCAGGAGATTTTAATATTGTTCTGGACCCTAAATTAGATAAATCCTCCAATAGCAGAGCGACAGTACCTTTAAGATCCAGGCGTCCCTTCTGTTAATAATGTCTCAATTGGGGCTCAGTGACATCTGGAGAGAGAGGTCAGGACAACAATTGGGGGTATCCTACAGGAATTTTAAATATAGACATAAGTCACGAATTGACTATGTTCTGATCAGCTATAGGCTAAGGGACAGAGTAAAAGATATAAAGTATTTGCCATCACATCTGTCGGGTCAATCTGGCATTTTGTTGACCTTAGACTGTACCCAGACACAACAGGGTAGAACATGGTCCTTTGATTGGACATTGTTACTCAAAGAAGAGGAAACAAGTTTTCTCTCAAGAGAAGCAAGCCTATTTTTGGAGACTAATATGGGACACTCTTAAAGCCTTTCTGAGGGGTATGATAACTAATAGGTCGAGCTATAGGTGCAAAAAGTACAGAGAAGAGATTTTAGCTCTGGAACAAGAAATGAGGATAGTGGAGGCAAGAATGAATAGCCAGGCAGGGGTAGGCCAAAAGGAAGACCTAGATGAGTGTAAATCCCTGAAGGAAAATTGGAGGCCACTCTTCAGGGGAAGCTTATGCGCAGATGGGAGGCTAGCAAGATTGCTCACTTTGATTATGAGGAAGGAGCCGGGAAATTACTCGCTTTTAAAATCAAAGCAAACCAGCTCCGAAATCACATAAAGGACATTTCTGGGAGTAACGGTGCAGCCTCCATTTCCTCGGATGAAGGTATTGGGGAGGCCTTCTTGGAATACTTTCAGGAGATATATAAAGAGACCTCCATAGAGGACAAAATCAGAGTGAGAACATGGTTGGAGGAAATCATCTTAACACCTATTAGCGCAGACCAACAATTAGATTTACAACAGAGTATAACGCAAGAAGAGGTGAGGAAGGTATTGGCAGGTTGTAAAAGAGGGAAAGCTGGGGGACCCGATGGTCTACCAGGCGAACTATATGGATCACTTGGGGAGAGTATAATACTAATACTAACTCGACTATTCAATAAGATATTTTTGGAGGGAGCTAGTCCTCATGCATCACGGAACGATGCTACAATAGTCTTGATTTTAAAACCGGGAAAAATCCTTCTAGCTGTGGGTCATATCGCCCCATATCGCTTTTAAACGTTGACTATAAAATCTTTACTTCCATTTTAGCGAACAGGCTAGGGGTGGTAGCATAGGATATCCTTCATCCCGATCAGAAGGGGTTCGTGAAAGGGAGACAATTGGCAGACCTCACCTGTGATCTGGTTGGTGCAATAGACATAGCTTCCACCTACTCACTCCCCCTGGTAGCTTTAATTTTGGATGCCACTAAGGCTTTTGACAGGGCAAACTGGACCTACCTGTCAGAAGTCATGAGAAAATTCAACTTGGGAGATAAGTTTTGTTGCACTATACAGTTGCTATACTCGGCACCATCTGCCAAGCTCTTGGTTAATGGTACTCTTACCAAGGCACTTAGTATTACCAGAGGGCCTCGACAGGGCTGTCCCCTCTCCCCCCTGTTGTTTGACATCTATATTGAGCCTTTTGCACAGAAGCTCAGAGAAAGTCTTGACATTGAGCCTTTCAGACACGGGGATTGGGAGAGGAAAGTGGCATTGTATGCGGATGACATTCTGATATTATCAGCGGATTTAGATACAACTTTCATAGCAGTAATTGAATTGGGGGAGGAATTTGGGCAGGTCTCAGGTTATGAGATAAACGCTGGAAAAACAAAAATTATGACCTGGAACATCTTGGGCACAGTCCATAGTACAAGTCATAATATGCGCTATCTTGGGATTAGAGTTATCCAGGATATAGATAAATTAGCAGATGTCAATTTAATTAGAGTCCTTCATGAATGCCAGAAGCAGATGAAGACATGGGCCCATCTCCCTTTGTCTATCTTGGGAGGGTAAACCTTGTTAAAATGTCAATATTACCTACGGTCACTTTCCTCTTTAACACTATCCCTCTACATTTTGATAAGGGCACTATTGAAAAATTTCAACGTTAAATAAACTCTTTTGTGTGGGCGTACAGATCTACCAGGATAGCCTGGAAAAAGCTAAGGCGGAGGAGAGAGAAAGGAGGTTTAGCGTTACCTGATCTTCAATACTATGCGTGGGCTTTTCAACTTACATACTCCCGGATGCTACTAAAAACTCCGACTGCTATAGGGGGAGGAGACATGTTACTAGCTATGTTAAGAGGGGCGGGTCTGTCGGAGGCGGGTTTTATGTTTAAATTTGGAGATCAAAAATTCTTCAAAAAAATTAAATTGAAGGTCCTACTGGGATTTGCCAGATTATGGGCAAGATTAAAAAACATGACAGGTCTTAACTACTTCCCTAATCTAGCACCACTCTGGGACTCCCCTGGCTCGCCCGAATGCCTTCAGGATAAGCTGGCAATACCACTTAAAGATACGGGACTGGGAGTATGGGGAGATCTTGTTAGTAACAAATCATGCATCTCATGGGAAGACTTAAAAAGCAGAGTGGGTACTGGCCTCTCAAGATTCGAATATCTTCAGCTACAAAGCTGGGTCCAGTCCCAGATCAGACAGAATGGACATATCGGTGAAGGAAACAGCTTAGAACAGCAGCTGGTTGAGGGGCCAGCAGGAAAGAAGGAGGTTTCTTTTTGGTATTGGGCCATAGAAGGGGCGGTGGATGGGGATTTTAAGCTACCCAACGAGCTCTGGAGCGAAAAGATACCAAATGTACAGTGTGATCTACTTTGGGAGGACTCTTTTAAAAATCTCTTCAGCATATTTAAACCTGCATGGCCGAAGAGAAATCAATTTATTACGCTACATTGAGCATATTTATCCCCCCTTAGGTTATCAAAAATCGTAAAAGGCTCTCAGGTCAATTGTAAAAAATGTGGGTTGGCAGAAGCATCGGACTTACATATGTTTAAAGACTGTCCCTCAATCGGTTTGTTTTGGGAAGAGTTTCGAGCTATAATGGAGAGTATTTTGAGAGTACCAATACAAATAGACCTGTCTTTGATAATTTTCGGTCTTAACAGCCACATTGTAGGACCAACCAGATCACTTTTATTCTATTCAATTTTACTGGCAAGGAGACAAATCTGTATAAGGTGGACAGACACTGTCCCTCCCAAACATTCGGACTGGCTGACCTCGTTATATGAAACATCTAAGATGGACCTGGCTAGATTTGGGAGTCGAAAGACAGCTGTTGCTTCGTTGGAAGTAGTTAAAGATAAATCTTTATATCTCTTATGTTATTTCATCGGGAAAATGTTATAATGAAGGGTGGGTCCAATGATTATGCCTATCGGAAACTCCCTGGACTATGTTGGGTCTTCCCCCGCAACATCGAAAGAGTCCATCTGGTCGCATAGATCAGGCGGGAGTGAAACCTACCCCCTTTTTTTATGGGGGCAAGTAGCAAGTCGGTCTGGATAGATACCCCTACAGGTTGAAGGTACCGATAGAATCCATCAAAGAGTCGGCGCTATCCTAGCTCGTCAAGTAGGGGTATGACCAGTCGATTTGGCTATTATGGTTAAAGGCGAATGAGGACAAAGCAAAAAAAAAAAGAAAAAAGGAAAAAAAATACACTATGGCAACATATAACGCACTAAGTCAACACAACCACACACACACTCAACACCCCACGGGTAGTCTGATTTAAAACCACATGTGACACCCTATTCTTCATTACCTCTGGCAAATGCTTCTTAGATGGCAGATATCCTAATTTGTTTAGGCCTTGGGGTAGAGCCAACAAACAGCACAACCATTTCATCACATAAACAGCCAAACATATGCACAAAAGCACCGATGATCCAACTCAAACAATGAGCAAGCAGACAGGTGTGTACTAAAATCCTCAAAACATGGTATGAAGGTAAGAAAATCTGACAGTGCTGGAAGGCCACACTAATGGCAAAACAGTGCTATGCAAAGCTCTGTAACATAGCATGCCATGAAATTATTACTTGGTACGCTGCAATCCATTATTATTTTATAATACTGCACAGCTTGAGTTAAATCCCTGTGAGTTGTATATATGTGTATACTAGGTTGCATATATTGGTATGCTGCCTGTGTTTAATTACAGTAAGATGTGAATTTTGGAGGTGATGTGGGCCCCTTATGCACTTGAGCCCAGGTGCCACTGCACCTGCTACACTATTGATACCCTCAAACTTGCATTCCATGAAAAAAAGTGAACCAGAATCCAGATCAAGAAGAATCCAGGACCTTTTTCCTGTTCTGGCAGAGATTGTGTGGTCTTTTGATCCTCTGTTCCTCTTAGAAACATGCCATACTGCTTCATTCCACATCCGGCCTCTCTCCAGATGTGTCCTCTTGGCGGGAGCACTTTCATCACCAAGTACGCTTGTTTTCCAGTCTGCTGCCTACATAGTACCCATGCCCACTGATCCTACTGGCAGTACCTGTTCGGACTGCCCCATCAGTTGAATTGATATCTTGTGGCCCACCCCTATCTTTTTCTCAGGCTTTCATGGAATCAATAGTCTTGTTGATGGCCTGCACATTCTGTTGTTGAAACGCTGTTAACTTTTACCTTTTGCAATGACATTTTGATATATTAACACTAGTTTAGAGTTTCCCAAGCTGTGGGTCGCAACACTCCAGTGGATCACCAGTCAATTTTTAGTGGGTTGCTCAAGTCAAAGCAGTAATTAAGGATGCTTTTAAATTCTGTATTTATCTTGTCACATTTGCAATGCTTCAAAGACAGAGGTCAAATGTCAGGTTATGTCTTCTGACAAATTGCTGCTTGTATTTTGTAACTTGGGGATTGGTGTTTAGAAACTCATCTTACTTTGCAGTGAGAGGAAGAAAAGTGAATTATGTGACAATCTGGCTTGGGTACAGGGAGTGGGAACGGAAAGGCTGTAGGGTGCCATTTTTTTTGTAACGCAGAACAAAATGAAAAATACCTGTAAATGAACTGTATGCAGCTAGAAAAGCAAAAACGAAGAATATTTTTGGGGTAATTCTGAAGTGTGATGGAATCGAAGATTTTAATAGGATCAAAACAAATCAAGACACTTTACTTGGGGATGCATAAATGATAAATGTTCACCAAAACCTGATTGCCACACATTATCATAAGTGTGCAATATATTTTTATCAGTAAAATTGTATGTCTGTGCAAATTTAGTGGCCATTTTAATAGAAGATATGCTGTCTGTAAATGTAAGTACTCCACCACCCGATGCTTTAGATACATTAAAAAAATCGCCCACCTCATTAAAGTTAGGTGGGTGGCAAACGATTGTTCTAAAATTGGGTCGTGGTTCTAAAATGTTTGGGAACAATGCAATAGATTGCGATTAGAAAACGATCCATTCGTTCATTGTGATTAAACAAAAAAGTTTCTAAATGTATTGTGTGAAACACGTTTTGAGCACGGAGCACGTGTTTTTCACTTACCCCCTTGTCCCTGAAGTCTTATTTTGTGTATATTAATAAGTACTGTCTGCTAAATTTCAGTGCCTGGCAGTGTGTTTTCCTAATCCATCATGCCTGTTCCTATTTAGCTTATTTAAGTTTTTTATTGAGTTAATTGTATTTACTACATAAGTAGTCCTCATGAATAGTAGGTTTTAGGCAAGTCTGAAAACCATTGCTTTTTTTGTTTATTCAGATTACCCAGATGTTTGGGATAGCTTTTGTATGCATCCTTGTATTATTACCTTTATATCAAAATCACATTGGCACCTCATCAAGTGTATACAGTGTAATATAAATATAATTGCAAATTAAAGAATGGCAAGTTTTGCTTTACATATGCCTATTTTTCACAAAGTTGCTTCCCTAGATAAAGGAAGGAGAAAATCCTAATCCAGTGGTGACTGTGTGGATCCAAAGTAGTGGGGCAGGGGAGGCGGGGGGAACAGACAATTTTTTTTTTTAACTATAGAACTTACCTACCTCATTGCTGCTCTCCCGATCCTGGTCCGGTCCTGTGCTCATCACGGTGAGCAGGCTCCCATATGCCAATTGAAGCGCTTCTCTCATGCTGGGAATAGTAATCCTAGAATAAGAAGAGTGCTTGGATTGGTCTGAGCTCTCTGGTTCGGCACTCAGTCACGGACTGGGAGCCTGTGGTTTTTCTCCACCCGGCTGTACAGCACAGCTGGGTGGAGAAAAGCTAAGTGCTCACTTGGTAGCGCCTATCACCCCTCCTCCCCACTGCTGTTGCACAGAGTGCATGGCCCCGCCATATGACGCGTTCGCGGGTAGCCGCAGGTAAGAAGAAAAATAAGATAAAATTGGTTTATTATCATTTTATTTGGGGCCAAATGAAGCTTATGTACCACCACTTCAAAGATGGAAAGCTTGCTACCAGGGTACAGTGGGCAATCACCCCGTTGCTAATAATCAGAGCAATTCCGTCCACATGTGTGGAGAGGTGTGGTGCAGCGGCCAGGGCAGCTGACTTCTGAGCACAGGGTTCACAGTTCGATCCCTGGCTCCGGCGGCAGCTCAGCTCGTTACCATGTGACTCTGGGCAATAGCTCACTTAATTTCCACAACGGCCCCCAGCGCCTTGAGACCAGTAAGGGTGAGTAGTTTGCACTTTACAAATACGGATTTTTTTTTTTCATTTGAATGACTGTTTTAAGACATTAACGCTTAAATTTCTGGGAGATGTGAACTAAACTGTATTTAAACCAAATCCCCCACATGGAAAACATTTCCCAACAATAATCAGAAAATAAAAAACTTTTCTATGTACACTCGGATTTTCCTTTTTGTGAGTCCTTGTCCTTGGTACAGAAGGACTCTAAGCTTCTGTTTTTGAAGCTGGGAACAAGTGGCCTCCTCTGTAAGTGAGTTAAGCATTGATTTGAGACAAGAAAATGAGTGTACCGTGCTTATACAAGTGTGCACTGAAGCAGAAGACACATCAAAGGCAGCAGGGGTGGAACTGTTTTGCTTTGGTCAGAATATATGTTGGTGTTTGTCGATTCCTACCCTACATCCAATTTCCTTGTCATAAGAATACAATATTTTCACAAAAGTAGAGGTAAAGCGGAGCTAGTCCTACACTACAAACTACAAGAAAAGTAAGTTTGACACTGCCCTTTGAAATTGTTAGGTCATTATCTTGAACTATATAGGGACAGATGTAATTGGGAAATTTACAAAAATGTACAATACTTTTGGAAACTGCTTTGAGATACCCTCGTTGAGATAAAAAAAACATTACTTCTCTACAGCAGTTTTACAGCTAAAGGCAAATGGTGGTTGCAGCTGGCCAACAGGCCCTCAGTACAAAGGATGAGTAGTGAGTTACGCGCATACCCCACACAGCGGCCATGGTGAGGTTTGGCTTCTTTCCTCCATGATCTTCATACAAAAGTGCTCGTCACGGTCGCGCCGGCTCAAAATAATGTTATTAGATGCAATTCTGATAGTTAACTCCACCTCAAAAATGTCCAGTTTTGTATTCCAGTAGCCTTAAAAATTAAGGGGCATATCATCAAGGGTCGTATCACCAAGGCTATCTCCGTTTTGGGTGCAACGTCGCTGGTTTTCCAGCGATGTTGGCCCATTTCCCTGGAATATTATCGCCCTGGAGTAACGCGTTGTTAATAACGCATTACCAGGGCGATAACTTCCTGCGATAGACCGCGATAAATAAACAAGCGCTAAGCGCGCTTTGCTATTATTTATCGCCGTCCTAGTAAATATGCCCCTAAGTAGTGTCAAAACCTGTCATTTGTGGTAAATAAACCATTTTCTGAAGCACATTGGCAGACAGTGCTTAAAGGTCGGCACGTGTGCAGAACATAAAATTGCAAAGATGAAATAAAATACAATATTTAAAAAAACGGGGTGCTGAGATCACCCAGTATGATAGGGAAAGGGCTACTACTTGCACCTTACAAAAAACACTAACAAGCTTTCACTTGCAGAATATGCATCCTAGGGGAATATATAAATAAACGTGCTGGTGAATTATACAAAGTGTCTGCAACTTTCCTCCCCATCCTACAAAAACTGATTAATATTCTTAGATAAAGAACAAAAACACAACAGTTGCAATCTTACAAATTTCCTTTTTGAGCTTACCAAGCGTTGCTATTTTTTAATTAGACTGAATCTAACCTGGATGCCTTTATTCTGTATTTACCGTAATCATCAGCGCCGTTGGGCCCTGCCATGAATCCAGGAGTGGTATCAATAGTGCAGCAAGTGCATTGACACCGGGACCCGGGTGTGAAGGGTTCACTTCACCAAAAGCAGTGGTCGTTTTTTTTGTGTTTTTTTTTTACCAGCGTATGGGGGCCCAGTTTCCTTGCTTGCACAAAGGACCTTGGTTCCCTCTTCTTCCCCTAATGGAATAACGCCTCTATTTCTAGGAGGCGGCAGCCTGGGCCTGTTCGCGTTTGTTTGCGTCGTGCTTGGAGGCAGGCGGTAATAAACGCCCCGCATTCCCGGGAATCTCGGCTAGAGAGGTTCATTGATCCGCGCCGCGAGCAGAGGGAGAGACGGCGGGCCGGCGATAGAGCGCTGCGATCCATTATTTACTCATGAGTTATTGATGCCCTGATTAATTGAAGAGTGCTAAAGCGCAGTCGAGAGTGAGCTGTGAAAGGTCAGCTGTAATGAGTGGAAGCAATTAATGCTTCTTTAGTTACGCCACGTGACAGTCTGTTGATGCCTCAGACTTTGAAACTGATTGTCTGCGATAAAATTACAGTTTTCCTACGTTGCGCCATTATTTTTGATCACATTAGTTTTGCGTCGCCGCTTCGGTGAGATTTGTCTTTCGCAATATGGCGTGCTCCCTTTTGATGCCTGTGCAGGCGCGTGGCTTTTAACTCCTACCGCTCTGAGGGACAGATTGACTCTGAATTCATGCAAGGCAGTGCTCAAGGCCAGTTTTTGCGCTGCGTTACGTGAATGGGAGAGAGCTGAAAAGCGCTATATCTATAGTTGTGACACTCTTCAGATTTCTCTCCGCGCAGGCGCACTTGAGGATGCCTAGCCCTGAAGCAGGCACCCTTAGGCCTAGGGCTGGACTGGGTACAGCAACCAGCCCAGGCAGATTGCTGCTCGACCGGCCTCTTGGGGGTGCTAGTGAAAAGCACCGCTCCCGCTTTTGCTACTGTGGGGCGATATTGCAGCACTGCTGCAAAACCGACCCCCAGTGACAAAACCGGCCCCCACAGCCAGAAAACCGTCCCCCACCCTACGGGGGAAACAGCTGGTGCCCGCTACGGCCAGTCCGGCCCTGCTTACACCATGGTGAAAGAATGCATGTGTTACCGACAGGGTTGTTTTTGTGCAGGAAGAGATAACTTGCTGCCCAAAACAATCGCTAAAGGCATTTTCCTCTTTCCGTGCATGCTGCAGTATGCAGCACACTTACGAAGAGGAAGTAACAAGAAGAAATAGAAACATTTCTCCTTGTTAGGCTTCATGAAGACATAGGTCCACCCAAGTGATCCTTGACTCTCCGAAGTGAAGTAAAGCAAGGCAGTTCTTTGCTCTGCCTTGTGTTACTTTGTATTTACTGTGCATTAATGTGTATTTACTTTGTATTTACTAAACCACACAAAGCCACACAAGGTTATGTAAGCATGTAGTAGACCTGTTTACATAAACTAAAGCATGATGGCTTACTTCCTCTTCTTTGAATTACAGATGGTGTTTACTGCAGTGTTAATTGAGCCTCCCGTCTTGCCATAGAAAGCATTCTCCAACATGCTTTATAAGGGTAGTCAAGTGCAAGGCACTAATGCTGCATTATTATATTGGTCACTAACACAGGATATCCCCATATGCTTACAATGCTCAGTGGGGAAGGGCATACGTTATGAGATTTAGCATTCCATTCATATTTTAGGGATTGGGTCTGGGGACCTCACTCAGAGCAGGGTAATGTGATCCTTCTAACTGATCACTCAGCAGATATGCAGATTAATATCGACCAAAACCTGTTTAGGAGGGTTTGGCGTAGACTGCAGTATAAAAAAATCTATTTTAGTGTGTTGGTCCATCCGTTTGGGCCCTGTGGAGTAGCTTTCAGAATCTGCATTATTTAATCCACCAATGAACGTCAAATGTATGAGAAAACTATCTGTGTAAATGATGTATTCGTACAGTGCAAATCTAGCCGAGTGGCAGAGTGCTGTACAGGGTCAGAGACAAAGAGACAGTTAATTTGTGATTGGGATGGAAGCTGGGTTCTGAGAGTGAAGATGGGCTGTCCTGTCATTGTCATTCAGTGATCTTTAAAGAAGCGTGTCTTCAGTTCTTTCCAAAGTCGACACTCTGAATATCCTTCTAAATAATGCTGACAGCTGGGATTTCTAGAAAGGCCCACAGAAATGATGACCATCCTTGTAAACTGTAATATCATGTGGGCCTATTATCAATGCCAAAGATCTACCATGAAAAATAAAAATCTTGAAAGGAAAACCTTCAATGCGGAAGCACAAAATGGCAGCCACATGTGCTTAGTGATGCTGATAGCTAAAAAAAAAAAAAGTCAACGAGAGCACCCACAAGGGCAAAATGTGGATGGCGAGACTATCTTAAACAAGCATTGGCATAGCCAATAGGTCTCGCCTTTGGGACCTTATAAGTGTTTAGCCATGCAACAGTTGCATAACTAAATTCTTATAAGGTCCCAAAAGCGAGACCTATTGGCTATGCCAAGCGGCCGCGAAAGTGATCACGATCGCAATCAAACATCAAAGCGGCCGTGCGGCCAGGAAAGTGAAAGTAATCGCGGTCAAGCGCGCGCCCGCGCACATTCACTGTAGCTCTAGGCTGGCCTGGTAGCACTTTTTGGAGCCCTCTCAAAAAGTCTCGCCAGACCCACGCATGCGCTGGGTCAGGCGAGACCTAAAAACGAGATGAGTGTAAGGTTTAATGAAGCCTGATACTTTTACTATGTTCAGTCCACACTGAGAGAAACATAATTTTCATTGTGTACAGCCAGCTTTCACTCCAGTAGAAAACATTTAGGGGCACATGCATCAACAATGCCATTTGCGATTCCTTATTAGCGAAAAATAAGGAATCGCTAATAAGGAATAGCAAAAGGCTATGCATGTAGGAATCGCTATTCAAATAGCGATTGCTTAACTTTCCTTAATTGCTACTAGCAAATTGCGAGTAGCAATTAAGGAATGCCATCCCAATCATTCCTATGGGCCTCCAGGCCCATAGGAATGAATTGGAGATTGCATGAGCAAATAGCGAGTACCAGTAGGTTCTCGCAAATTGCTCATGCAATTTCAAGGGTGCAAGGGTGTCAAAATGACACCCTGTTGCACCCCTGAAATTGATATGTGCACATATGTTGCACACACACATGCTCTAAGGGCATGTGTGTGCGCAACATGAAACTTTGAAAAATGCACAAAAGTGCATTTTTCAAACTTTTAGCAAATTACCATGCAGTTCATCTTCATGGTAATTTGCTCCCCCTATTAGCGAATTCGCTAATTTTTTTACTTTCATGCATTGCATTTAAGGAATCCCAAATTGAGATTCCTTAAATTAAGGAATCTCAATTTGGGATTCCTTAAATGCTATCGCTATTTAAGGAATCGCTATTTAAGGATTCCTTAAATAGCGATTTTTGCTTTTGGGTTGATGCATTGGGATTGGGTATTTTTAACTCAATACCGGGAGCTATTAGCGAATCGGTATTTTACCGACTGGATTTTGGCTTGATGCATGAGGCTGTTAATAAATAAAATAAATTGGTAAATATGTGAAAAGAAAAGCTATGCATTTTTTAAAAGTACCCAAGATTTTGAGTTTAAGGATATGGATTCCTTGTACCAGTCCACTTTTGCCCACTACTTTTACTTATCTAAAAGCGCTGTAAAAGTCAAACTTTTTGTGAAATCGCAAAATTTTCTAACAAATTCTGTGTAGGAAAGTTGTGGAGTCTATAAGTAACAACAAAATGTCAACCATGCAACATTTTCCCTCTTTTCTGGATAAAATCGGCACCCCCACTTGTGTTGGTTGGCCTAATACTAGGAAAAGGAAATATCCCTAAATGCATTGTAGAAATGTCAAGATTTTTGCTTTCAATTATAATCATTCTTGTGATGTGGTTAATTGCAGTATTTGGGCCGTGGATCAGTCAATACCCAAGGAAACTGGCCAACCTCAGACTTGTTTGAAAATTAGACACTTTTGATAGTGTAGGGTGGAGTGGCTGTATGATTACCAATATTTTTTCTTACCCAGAATACCTTGCAAATCTCAAACTGTAGAGGAAATCAGAGACTTTTCTCATATTTATGTGAGGAGAAATTGCAGGGAATAGCAAAGTCCAATCACCCATCGTTGCCACACTTCTTCCAAAAAACATGAGTTTTCCACTTGGCCCAGAACAGGAAATACCCAACAATGTGACATAGAAATGTCAAGAATGTTAGTTTTAACATGCATTGATTATTGGGATGTGGGGTTCTGTGCTATTTGTGCCAGTCAGTCACCCTGCATTTACGGAAAACCTACCAACCCCAAACACTTCTCAAACCTGGAGGCCAAGGGTGGTGTGGCTTGTGTAAATATCCTATCTATCTATCTATCTATCTATCTATCTATCTATCTATCTATCTATCTATCTATCTATCTATCTATCTATCTATCTATCTATCTATCTATCTATCTATCTATCTATCTATCCATTTACTTGAATGTCCTGCAAGCTCCATAGCTATCATGTCATGTCATGCAAGCGTCTTAACTATTCCTAAAAACACCTATTTTTTTCTCATATTCCATGGGGGAGGGCTGTAGTATTCAGGCATGGGGACGAAAAGCACCCACACCACCCTACCAGCCCTTTAGATATTTGGGGAAACTAGAGACAAGGGTAAGTCCAGTGTGATGTGGCATGTGTGGATCACACTACTTTTTCTTACCAAAAATTCCGTCAATGACAAGCTTTTAGTTGAAATCGCAGAATTTTATCAGTTATCTGTGACAGAAAATACTGGAATCTGAAAGTAATGACAAAAGTCCTAGCACACACTTCGCCCAATAAATATGGTACTTCATTTGTGTGGATGGGCCTTAAAATGCACTGTGGAAGGTTTTCTTTAAATTCCAATCATTCTTGGGATGAGGGTAGTTGCAGTACTTGGGCCTGTGGACGATCACAGATCGCTACCAACCCAAGACATTTTTTAAAACTAGAGACTAGAGGAATCCATGGCGTTGTGTGGATCCAAGTACAGTTTCTTACATGGAATGCCCTGCAAATATCATATCTATGCCTAAAAAATCCAATTTCCTCACATCTTTTATGGGGGATGGCTCATGGCTATTCAGTGCAGGGCCATCCTTCACCCAGAAAAACCTACCAAGCCCAATAATGTTTGACAGTCAGGGAAGCCAAGGATGGTGTGGGTTCTGTGAATCCCACTTTTTCCAATTCATATTGCCCTGTAAATGTCAAAATATGGGTGAAATGAATACATTTCCTCATACTTATGTGACAGAAAATCTCAGAACTTGCAGCCTTCGGCAATGGCCCCACCTTCCTGCATTCCCATGCTCCTCCTTACGAAAATTGTGCCCCAGATGTGGGATAGCCTTTTCTACCAGACAGGAACGGGTCAAAATTGAGATTCTGAGAAGTCAATGTGGTATCAATGTGGCCTTCACATGGTTACAGTTCTGGCCTGTTCCTGTCACATGATTTTAAGCTCTCAGTCCAAGGGCCTGCCAGTGCTGGAGGATGCCTCTGCACCTCAGGGGCCCATGCACTGTGGGGGCTTTTGTGATGCCACTGGTCGTAGGTCCGCAGTTCAAAAATTGTCTCATGCCAACATCTGATGTTAAAAAGTGAGTTTTCACCTCAAGTTTGCAGAGGAGTTCCTGGACTCTGCTATCACAAGCCCTTAGTGGCATTCGGCAGGTGTTGTGCCTCGTGAACAGTGCAGATATTCAGGGTGTTTCGCCTGTTAGGAAGCTTACAGCTGGTCATCAGAGGTAAGGGGATTCTGCCAATGGCCAAGGATATTTATCTAGTTCTAGTCCAGGAAAAGTTTTCCTGCCACCTGCAGAGATTTAGGAGATGACTCAACATTTTCAATAACTGTTTAGCTCTGGTGCAGAGATGGAGTCTCACTATGGAAAGGCTTCCAGTAGACTGACTTGTCTTCCCAACACACAACATATGTATAGAACATTAATAATGATGATTGTAGCTGTTCCCAAACACAATGACCTTTCTTCTGAGTAAAAAGACTTTGTAGCAAGCAAAGTTGATTAGGAGTCCTTCTTCATTTCCCTGTAATCAAATATCCAGTCCAATGTTAGAATCAACAGATCTCGAAGACGGAATAAAAAAGAGTAGCTGTTGGAAAAAGTGATCAAAGTTGGAAACAATAAAACTTAATACCTTTATGTTCCTCCCCTACCTCATATCAAATGCAGTCAAGATAAGTACCCACACACATATGCACACATACATGAATGCACAGACATACATATACACTCACACAAACCACATCCACATCATGCCTCCCTCATATGTGAGCCCGGCTTTGTTACAGCACGAATCATGTGCTTTCATGATCCATTGGCAAGACAAGATAAATCAAAGTACTTTTTGATTTATTCTCTTTATGCATAAAGCCAACATCCAAGACAGAGTAAGTGGGATAGCCACAATATTTCTTCCTAGAAAGACTTTCAGACAATTATGTTGATGTTATCATCACTTGACAACAAACAAAACTGAATAAAAAAAGAGAGAAACAGTTTAAAATAGTAATGAGGAAATGAATAAAAGGCACAGAATGAAAATCTAAGCCCTATATTATATTTTGTGGTGGTGTATGATTGCACTGCCTGTCCAGAAAAAGCAACCACTGGAGTTATTCAGTAGTGTCTTTCCTGGTTGTGACAAATGCAAAAACAACAGTTGATGGACAGAATGCAGAACAATGTCATACATTCACCCCAGTACAGAGATCTGGGCCTAAATCCATAGTTTTTCTGCTCACCATGCCGTTCCAGTTTGAACCCAGCCATATGCAAATCAGTCTTGACCCTGTGCTTCATGGGTACAGTGCAGCCCGAACTGCCAAGCCAGGTCCTCCCTGGACGGGAAACGAGCATCCTAGGACCGGTTTCGGGGTTTCACCCCTCTTCAGCCAGGATTGCATAACTCCAGTGGCATGGAGAGCAGGGGACCTACGTCTGGGCATACCCTTCCAACTTGGGGTGACCAGTGGCATGGAGAGCATGGGACCCACGTCTGGACATACCCTTCCCACTCGGGTGACAAATGCAAAAACAACAGTTGATGGACAGAATGCAGAACATTGTCATACATTCACCCCAGTACAGAGATCTGGGCCTAAATCCATCTTTTTTTTCTCACCATGCCGTTCCAGTTTGAACCCAGCCATATGCAAATCAGTCTTGACCCTGTGCCTCATGGGTACAGTCCAGCCCGAACTGCTAAGCCAGGTCCTCCATGGACTGGAAACAATCATCCTAGGACCGGTTGCGGGGTTTCACCCCTCTTCAGCCAGGATAGCTTGATTCCAATGGCATTGAGAGCATGGGACCCACGTCTGGGCATACCCTTCCCACTCAGGGTGACAAATGCAAAGACAACAGTTGATGGACAGAATGCAGAACAATGTCATACATTCACCCCGGGCCTAAATCCATCCTTATTTTGCTCACCATGCCGTTCCAGTTTGAACCCAGCCATATGCAAATCAGTCTTGACCCTGTGCCTCATGGGTACAGTCCAGTCCGAACTGCCAAGCCAGGTCCTCCCTGCCATAACCAGTGCCACATTTCCAGTAGGGATTTTTATCATCTTCCACAGCAGCTTTATGGCGAATGGGAATCTACAATGGGGATGGCCAATAAAATTGGTAGAGTTAGTAATATGCAGTTCCGTCCAAGCCCTTAAAGTTGACCACCCATGGAACAGTTTAGGGATTTTGGTTACCACAGCACATGACTGAGTCATTGTAAAGTTCATAGACTTGAGACCAATGTATTGTGCTGTGTCAGTGTTTCAGAGGCACACCTTCCTGAACTTCACCATTCCGGACATATATATCGTCCAAAATAGGCAAAGACTTGAACTGATGAGTTCAGTAGTTTTCTCAATGTTCACAACAGGCTTATCGGTGCTCCATGGAAAGACATATGTGATAGAAGGGCTTAACTTGGGCTTCTGCGGCATATTGTCATAGACTCATTCCCACATAATGTTGCAGGTGGCTTCACTGCAAGCTACAGACTGCACTAATGTCATCTCCTATTTTCAGCAGCACAAAGTCTTCTGGATGTGTTTCGAAAGCATGTTAGCCAGTGCTTAATTTGAGCAGGTGGTTTCCGGTGCTCGGCACCAGCACTTAATTGTCGACACTGTCGCTTGAAAGTCTACCACAAGGTGGCACTGTCTGGCTAATTTAGAGACGACCACAACATAAAAAATTACTATTACATGCCACCCAAGCCATTCTTATAGCTTCGGGGGCCTGAAATAGTCCGAATTGTCACGCTTGTAGGAGTGTTCTGATTAGCAGTTGTGCTTTAACTATCATTGACAGCGCTGGGATGGGCAATGTGTGGTGCAAGCTGCAGTGGCCTCCTGACGGGAGCCCTGGCACTTCTGTTTTTTTACAAATTAAGCTCTGATGTTATCACATTCAGAGCTGTGCTTTTAGGAATGCTTCTACTGAGTAACCATTAGTTAGATGTCATTAGTGAAGGTCAGTTTCAGAATTGGTGGATGAGAGAGACAGAGAGAGAGAGAGAGAGACTGTGTTGCATGAAGTGCTCCTTCAACACGTTTTTTATTTTTTATTTTACAGATTTATAACAGTGGACTTTTTTTACAAAGGAACTAAATGCCAAGATTTATTCAGATTTTTTCAATAGAATGTTAAGATACGTCCCAGCTAGCTTACAATGTTAGCCTATGTGGTTTTTGGTAAATATATCACAAATATCATTGTACACTACCCCAACCCTTCACCCTTGAACCCTACCCACAATTACATGGCCTACTGTTTGAAACTGACTGCCCCAGCCCCCACCCTTGACCGTTGCCCACAATTACACAGAGTACTGTCTGAAACTGACCGCCCCAGGCCCCACCCTTGAGCCCTGCCCACAATTACACCGAATACTGCCTGAGATGCACCACCCTGTGTGCTGACTCACTGAGCAGCAAGACCGGCTGCTGTTCCGGCAGCTCTAATGAGTCACTAACACCATGAACAAATTGTTTACATTTTGCCTGGAGGTTATTTAGAGGCGGTCACATTTTTCTTCTTTAAAAGCGAGCTAAAATCCTATCAGAAAACTCAAAAGTTTTCTGTCAGGCGACTACATTCCAACATGAGAATCTGCTCAAAGCTTGGGGACTTCCACAGAGGAGCTGGCTTGGGAATTGCCCGGTTGAATACATTTGCATGTGTGACAATTAGAAAACACAAGGGAATGTTGACTCTTGGCCCAGATTACTCAACCCTGCGGGCATAATAGTTAATCTCTGCTCATGGGTAAACGCTTTTCAATTAAACTGATGGTATGCACATGTTCAACCCAGGAGACGAACATCATACAGCACTGCTCGGGAAATTTTAAAATTTGCACATCTTGATCCAAGAAGAATTGAGAACAAGAGCAAAAAAAAAAGTCCATGGCAACGAAAAGAAGGAATAGTGCTACTTTATGTTGGCAATGAATTGTCACTCTAATTCTACTGTCGCACATTTATACATTTTCTGCTGCTTTATAGAAATGTGGTGCCTCATTACATCAAGGAAATACCATTTATAGTTATAACCAGTAAAAAGCTGGCGGTAATCGTGCAGATTTTTTTTTTTTTAATGAGTCTAGTAGGTACGGCACTTTCTTTATTTAGACTCACTTACTGGTTTGGTTTAACTTTCAAATGGCAATACCGTTTGCACAAAGGGGGATATTCTCAAGAACGTGTGATAATTATCGCAAAATTATCTTAACACAACTTTGCATATCGCAGTGTATCGCAGGAAAATAACACAGTGGTAACGTTGTACTCTCAACCAGGCGGCACCATGCGATAGTCTCACAATAACGCGCCAAATGCCCGTGATAAAATCAACGCGAGGCCTAAAAAATGCGAACCACGAACGCAAAAAAAGTTGCGATGCCCCAAATCGCGATACAAAAATTAGCGATGACCCGCGACAGGCATGCAATTCCCACACATCTTGCGGGAAAATGCACTATAAAAGCAACAAAAAAAACACACCTAAAGCAAAAGAAACTGCGTAGCACCATGGATGCACGCGGACCGAGTGCAGAGGACAACTCGAACCCCACAAGTCCCACGGAGGACCAGCCAGGAACCCCGTGGCCGGGGAAGGGAATGGAGAAGAGGAAGTGGAAGATGACGTTCAGTCCGCAGGAAAACCGAATCATCTTCACGGAGGTGATAGAACACTACCAACAACTATTCGTCACCTCCACTGTGTCATTGGCTAAAACAAATGGAAATATGGCAGTCCATCGTGAACAACATGAATGCAGTCGGAGTATCGAGGAGGTCAATGGAGGAGGTCAAGAGGCGCTGGCATGACGTGAATAGCTAAACGAAGCAGAAACTCGCTGCCAACCGGAAGGCAGCATTGTCGACCGGAGGTGGGAGTCCTGCGCCATAGGAGGAGCTGGATGAGCTGAAGGAAATGGTGGCCACAGTCATCAGTGTGGAGACGGTGGCAGGAGTTGGGGGTTCGGACACAGCTCGATATGACCTGACCGAACAGCAACAGGGTGAGTAAGAACCAGGGACTGAGGGGACGGGGGAGATGGGCACAATGGTACACATGCACAATTATGTGTAGCACACTGCACACCCACAATGATTGTGGAACATGTCCCTGATACCCTTGGCACAGTGCAGCACACATAGAAACACCAAGAAGGCCCCAGTCTACTATGCTCACAAAGGGGCCCCCCTCCCTATCACCAATCTCACAACCTACCCATGCACATGTCCCGGATCCAGCAAAGCAGCGGCTCTGTGAGCCACACTGACAATGCAAGTGACACTGCATGACCGATAGCATGGCTGCAGTCAAAATACATGACATGGTGCACGACACTGAGGTGGCCCAATGTGGATCACATCCTCAAAGGAGCAGTTCACACTCTGACACATCCACGTGCACATACAACCCTTGATGTCAACAACACATCTGCAGACAAGCAATGTACAAGAGTACAAAAAATGCCCAAGAGCACAAATGACCCAAATTGCCAACATCTCAGCACCGTAAAAGCACACAAGTCAAAGGCACACCGCCTCAAAGGGATAAGGGGCTGCTAAATCAGAGCTGCAGGGGCGACTCTCCCACAATGCAGCACACACACATAGCAATCACAGCACATCAACATTGACGACAATGTGGTACAAAGTGTAACACTTTCACTACAGAACAGAGGACACAACTGGTGCCGCTTGTGCGTAGAAACTGGCCAATCACATCTGCCATAGCAGGAAACTGTGAATTGATAATGTACGAGTACAACTTCACATCCGCCATGTAGTCAAAATGTCCACTGTCTCCCATCAAATATCCAGCCCCTCCAAAACAGTCACAATGTACATTGTCATGCAGTCTGAATGTAAACATGTACAATGCATCAACATATATGAAACACACTGTACCTCCCATTTACATTGCAGAGGGACAATCAACACCTCCTGCAGAGCAGACCAGACATCTCTTCAGTGATGATGATGAGGACCCCCCTAGCTATCTGCCCCGAGACCCTCCAATGGCTCGTGGACAGCCTCCACACCCCACCTCTAGGAGCAGGGCAGCCCAGCTGCATCGAGGTAACCCCACCCCCTGCACAGCCCACACAGCAGGAAGCAACCACCACCACAGCTGGCTCCCACTACTTTGCGGAAAAACACATGGCATTCCAACGCCGTGTGTTAGACTGACAGAGTGGGCTGGCTGAACAGGTGAGGGTGGGTTTCGACTTCATGGCAGCCAAACTTGATGCCATACGTGGGTGTATGAGTCCCATCAGGGACCACTTACAGTCCCTAACGGACACCCACAGTCCGTACCATGCTCTACAACACTCCTTGGCTGACCTCGCTGGAGCCATTGCTTGGATACAAGAACTGTCTAGTCAGACAGGCTCCAGCGATGTCAGCCGGGAGTTGGGACACATGTGGAGGACAATGGAGAATATGGAGCGGATGCAGGCTGGAAGGATGGCTGTCACGGATGTACACCAGTGAGATGTAGCTGGGATCTTCCATGCCCTGCAGAACTTCATCTTGCCATTGTTGCCACAGAGTCTGTCCCAGATGACTGCTGCAGGAACTTCGACACACACACCTCCGTCCCCTGATGTGTCAGTGGCACACAGTGAGGCAGCCATACCACCTTCCGCCCCCTGATGTGCCAGTGGCACACAGTGAGGCAGCATACCACCTCTGCCCCCTGATGTGCCAGTGGCATACAGTGAGGCAGCCATAACACCACCACACACACCACACACACCTGACACACCTGACAAAGAACACAAATCAGAGGACTAAGATGTGGATGGTAATGACTCAGTATGCAAAAGGAGGTTGTAGCATTCATCCACGCCATATGGCCTGTCCCTGCTTGGTTCAGCCCTCTGCATCATGCCCTGGAACAATACCTTCCACTGTCCCCTGAAACACTCTGCGACATTCACCTGGACACCAACATGGACTGCCATATCTACTCTTTTTACCAATGACACAGCAATCAGGCTGCGGACTGAACTCTTCCTCTTCCGATTAACTTATCATTCCCCAAGGGACTCTGCTTGGCCCTCCACTGGGCAACAATGTAATATGTGGTTTGCATGTCATGTACTGCTCCAGCTCCGACACGCCACAGAATGTGAATAAAACATTCCAAATCACACAGATGTGTCATGTCTATGTTCAATCAAGTATATACATATGAATGAATGTATGGACATTGATTGCACAAAAGGTACACCCTAGGAAATTACATCAATGCACATGTTTGAGCCTGACCCACATGGACAATTAGATGACTGTGAAGGTGTGAACTAGCTGTGGCCTCATTGCTCATGAACAACAGTCTTGCAACCCCCTAACGTAGCCCCACATCCATGTATTAAATAGAGCTGTGTGTAAAAATGTCAAATTCGGTAGCAGGCCCAAAGTAATGTCCTCCATCACATGTGACAACAGAACATCTCTTTGCATACCTACTCACACTCAACTGTGTGGACACAGCCTGTTTTGATGGATCACATTGATCCACATGGCAAGAAGATGGACACCATACCTACATTGCTGAAGACACGTAAGAGCACAGGTCTACCAGCAACTATCCCAACCACAATGTCTGGCTCACAGAGCTGGAGCTGTCAATAGGGACTCACCCCCAAGTGAAATGCGTCAGTCAGTCCCTCCCTGTGTATGGACAATGCTCATTGAGGCACATGATTTGTCATTCTAATCAACACCCATCACAGTTGAACACTAGTGAAGTTGCCAAGACTTTATTAGCATATGTGAGTCAGAACGGGCAAGACAAGGGCCACAACATGCAGACCAATGCTTCAGACACTAACAGGCAGCATAGGAACATGTAGGGGTGCAAGAAATGGGGAGGCAAAAATGAACACCAATCATTACGGATGGCAACGGTCTCCGCCCACCTTGCCTTGCTGGACGAGTCATGTGATGTTTGTCGTATGCCCATTGCTCCGTGTCATTGGACACGACTCACAGCCCATGGGATCTGCATAGTGCTGTACCACCGGACTGCGCTGACTGTCTGCTCTGCTGACAGTGAGCAGGTGAAAGGGTCCAACAAGGTCACATGTAGTACTACATTGCCATGTGTGTACTCTCCCTCCAGCAATATGTCAGATTTAGGAACGTTGCCAAACAACGCTGTGCAGCTCCGCCCACGGGACTGCCTCACCTTGCACAGGTGTGTGTCAACACATGTAGGTGTACGCACATGCATTCTGAGTCCAGGCAAATGCAGACAAGTCCACTGTTGTGGTGGGATATTCCTCCGAGATGCAACAAGGTATTGGGACCTGTGTTTTGGGTTACAATCAGTTGTGGCTGCAGGAACGTAGTTATTCATCCATGAATGCAAGCGCAGCTTCCAGGGCAATCAGTTCCAAGAGTACGTTGTTGTCGACTTCGACGAACACAAGGGAGAGCCAGTCCATTAACTGGTGCAGACATATGTGCTCTGTCCACGCCGTTTCACCAATCCGCAAAACAGCCCAATAGGGGAGTGCCTTGATGTGGTCACTCCCCACAAGGATTTGTGCAATCTCCCATGCCCAACTGCCAGCACATACGCCAAATATCAAGGCATCCCATGCACGGGTATCACAGTTACACTCCTGGTTGTGGGCCATCAGGGGGCGCACACACAAGTCATAATCCAGTTCAGCTACCATTGTGTTGGATAGGCAGACATCCATGGGCCACTCGAATGTGCATGTTCGACAGTGGAACTAGGGCTGGACACAGGTAACGTACGCAAGACGGAGGCTCAGACGGTAACTGATGTGCAACACTGCCAGTCGCAGTGCTCCCAACAAATGCAGCATACATGCACGGTACAGTTCCATGTGACAGGGGTTGTGAATGTGCCCGGGATGTCCCGCCATTGCGTTGGTGGCTCTTGTAGAACCGGCACTCTTCTGACCTGCGGCAGTTATGTGGATGATATGCCACAGCTCGGAGCAATGAGTCGTATGTGTGTGCAACGTTTGGAAGAATGGGTTGTTGTGTACGTAAGTGTCAAGGGCATCCCATGCAGGAGTACCTCAAGCAAGGACTTCTGTGTGTGGATACGTTGGTCTTTCATTAGCGCTGTGCATGGTGTGGGAGTCGTCATAATCTGCAACGGTATCTCTCTCAGGGGGTGCCAGCCGCATGCCAGACCAAGGTCGGAGGTGAAGATGTCCTTCCGCCTTATGTATTGAGACAAAGGAGCTTTTATCCCTAATGTTAGTCTGACTACTGCTTGCATTCTGGAAATGTGATGTGGCTTTCGAGCTGCAGTTGAGGCTGGGCCTTAGGCTCATGGTGCACCAATAGCGATACACACACAACAGTTGGCATGTATGAGCCAGAAGCCCGAGCGGCCTTGCGCTCCTTGTTCAGTCTCTCTCTCTCTCTCTCTCTCTCTCTCTCTCTCTCTCTCTCTCTCTCTCTCTCTCTCTCTCTCTCTCTCTCCCTCTCTCTCCCTCTCTCTCTCTCTCTGTCTTTCTCCCTCTCTCTCCCTCTCTCTCCCTCTCTCTCTCTTTCCCTCTCTCTTTCGCTCTCTCTCTCTCTCTCACTCTCTCTCCCTCTCTCCCTCTCTCCCTCTCTCTCTCGCCCTCTCTCTCTTTCTCTCTCTCTCTCTCTGTACTTTGATGAGCGCATGACACACCTTCTTATCATGAATTATGTCTTCCAAGCTGTGACTTACAGATTGTCCAGTGAAGACCCGCCATGACTCTTTCAAATAGTTGTTTTGAGTTAGGATTGAATGAAATATTTTGTTTGGAATTTCAATGATGAATGAATGAATCTCCATTTTCTAACCACACATGAATGTTAATTGTTGTAATTGTGCGATATCAGGCAAATTGTTTTGTTCTGATTTCGTAAAGTTGATGTGAAGTATCTTTGTCCAGGGTGGGGGGGGGGGTGCCTGGGGTAGGGCCCAGGTGGGGGTGGCGGCCTGTGGGTGGTGGCGATGGGTGTTGTGGCCCTCTTGGCTGTCCGAGCTGAATGATCAGTAGCTCCATGGCATCTGTTGTTCTTCAGGTGTGGCTCTGGGCTGGGCTCCCTTTCATGCTGCAGGTTGTCGTCCAAATTAACACCAGGTAGGAGCAGGTGTTAAATTCCTGCTGCTAACGCGCCTTATCGCATGTTTTGTGATCTTAACGCCGATCTGGCTGGTCAATGAGAATGCGAGAATGTTGCGAAGTGGTGTTGTCGTGGCTTTTTGCACAGGAAGTCCTACTCTGAATCTCATTAGCGTAAGTTGCCGGTGTCATCTGTGGCGATGATTTTTGCGGCTGCTATTGCAGGGAAACTGGTGATATTGGCTGTTAGCACCAGCTTGTGAATATGGCGATTCATTTATTACCACTTTGGCTGAGATAAAGTGCCGCTAACTCGGCGATAAGTCCTTGAGAATATGCCCCAAAGTGTAGTAACATTATTGATGCATTGCAGTATTATTTTATTATTTTGTAACTGAACTTAAGTGCAGAAGTCTGTATTTAAATCTTCTTTTTTGAGCTTTTTTCATATAACCGAATAGTACAATTTCTTTGTCCGTGAGATGTGATAGGTGAAAAAAGTGCTTGCGCAGTGCATCAAGATAAAAGTGATATACTTTTATACAAGAACAATTCAAAATATTTGGAAAGGCTGTCCAATATGTTCAAATCTTTAACCTTTCATTGGTGGGTTAAATTAATGTGTCCTTAGTTGCCTAAAACTGAGTTTGTGTACATGCTTAATATGAAACCATCAACGTTTTAAAACTCATCCTAGTTTTCAAAATGGGTAGTGCTAAAACATGGCATCCCAATTCTTCTTACTGATAAAAATAAAAATAGCACAGAAGAGCACCTTAAATAATGATTTTATGACTGGGTGCCTGGCATGACAGAGGCTAAATCTCATTGACAAATTAGCTATAGAATTCTAGGTTAAACATCTGGGGAGTGTGGTGTTGGGCCTCAGACCCACATGACTGCAATGACTGACACCGACACCAGGCGGTAAGGTACAGTAACTGGCCATGAGCACGTGCACCCAGGCCCTTTTTATTTTTGGGGCCATGTCACGCATGACACCCGTGATGGATTGGTGGAAGCGCCAGTGTGCCCAGCCCTCAAGGGAGTGGCTGGGAAAACTCATATTCTGACAAACACTAGAACGTGTCCTGCAGGACACTACAGGGAGCGTGGCCAGTGACATGGACGTGTAAGCAGCGTCCTTTGGGAGCTGACTAATCTGACTGAAATACTGCTATACTGACAAGCATCCGCTACTGTTTGAGAGGCCATCTTGGGGACCTCGCCATGCCCCGTGCCAATCTGCTGGTCTCTCGATCCAGCGACCCCGGGAGAGCTCGTATGGTGACCGAGGATGCGGCTGGCCCTTGAGAAGCAAGATGGCAGTCGGCCTGCGCTGACCGGGTGCCTCGGCCCCGCTGGACAAGAGCTACTCCTGACAACCGATGGCTCCCAAGGGCAGGGGGGGGTGATGCCCAGCCTCCAGGATGGTCCGCCTCCCCCCGCCTGGTTTTGGGTCGTGAATGAGATCCGCCATCGAGAAGACGAGAGAGATCGGATAATCGAGGTCGTTGTTTAACAGGAACGGCGTGCACCGAGTGAGACCAGGGCCGCAGATGCACACCCGCCTACTCGAACATTGATGTGGGTGGCTGCCCCTGTGGAGTGGCTGGGTGACCCGAGGTGTGCTGGTGAGAGGCCTGGGGCATTTTTCGACAGACGGGAGCAAACCAATGGCCCCTGCGGAAGAGGCAATCCTGCACTTGCTTGGCCCTAGACTGCCCAGAGGGCCTGAGGCGTCTCGACGAAAGGCACTGACCCGAAAGGTGAGAGCCTGCCGCCCAGTTCCCTCCCTCAATGTGTGCCTTGCAAGACCACAGCAGCTCTCTGCTCGGGTGAGATGGGCCGAGCGGTGAGGTTTGCCTGTGCTGTGGAGGGTTGGTGCAGTGCTGTGGGAGTGACGCGGCCACCCTGGTGCCACGTGGGGAGGGGTGCGGGGTGCTTGTGCCTGGGGCCTGGGGCCTGGAGCGTGCTGGTCCCATCATGGGCTGAGATGGGCCCACGGAGCAGGAAGAACAGCTCAGATCGAGGAAATGGTCGACCTCTCTCGATAGTGGTCCCTGGTGAGGGCCCTGCAGGGCGAGCTGACATCGGAGTTCCCTCATGGAGGATGGACAACGCCCACTATGTTTTCTGCACCGCTTTGACTGCCTCCTACAATACCTGCACAATACCTGTTTGCTGGGCCTTTATTCAGGGTGATGCACTGAGAATGGTGCAGGAGCTATAAGCACTACGCTGCGGGGTGGCACCCACACTTCTTTACCCCAGTCTATTTCCCTGACCACTCATCGGGTGTCCGATGTGAAGGTGAGCGGTCTCTCCCCACTTGTGGTGACATATTAGTGGGTACTTACCCCTCCTAGGTGCTGGCCCGCCAGCTACACCGTGATCATGACTAAAGACAAATATGCCAAGCACCCCAGGCAGGGCAAACTAGATCGTTATGCCAAATTCATAGACCCTATGGGGTAAGCAGAAAAAGACACACAGTCTGTCCCGAACAATACCATACTACTGCAGGCTATACAGTCATGACGAGAGGCCTTGGAGGGCAAGATCGGTGAAGTGTGTGCGGAGGTGTCTCTACTGCGTCAAGACCTGCGCAAGGTCTCAGAGAGGGTCTCAAAGAGGGTGACGAGGTAGAGACCCGGATCTTGGAGGTAGAGGACACAGTGAGAAACCTCCGAAAGGGAGTTGATGAACTCCGCCACACTAACAAAGATGTCCTCTGGTGACTGGATGATGCAGAAAACTAGGCACGTAGAAATAACCTCCATTTTGTTCAATTTCTGGAGGGGGTTAAGGGAAAAAATGCTCCGTGGTTCCTGGCAAAGTGGCTAAAGGATACCCTACCGCCAGAACTCTTCTCCACGTGCTTTATAATAGAGCGTACACACAGGTCGTTGAATCCAGGCCTCCTCTGGGGGCACCTCCTACACCTATTATAGCCAAATTCCTCAACTTTATAGATCGGGACATGATATTGTAGGAGGTGCACCGACGAGGTGAAGTGAAACATGCAAACGCCCGAATAATGACATTCCTGGATTATAGTCTCGAGGTCCAGCAACTCTGGCGCACATTTGACTCAGAGAAAGCAAAACTGAGAGCACTCCAACTCCAGTACATGCTTTTATTTCCTGCCAAGCTCAAGGTATTTTTTCAGGGCAAATCTAATTTCTTTTAGATGCCGGAAAAGGCATGGGAGTGGATTGAGGAAAGGCCCGTACTTTGCCCACAGCCTCTTTCAGACTAGGGGAGTGAGCAACAGCAGACTTCCGGAACTAGGCCCAAAGACAATGTTCGGAAAAAGTGAAATACTGGTTGAGCTCTTCGACTTGGAAGAAGAGGGACTCCATACATACAAGACCGGCTAAGACTGAGATGTGGCTTTTCCACAGACACAGAAGGAGACCGAGATCGCCCGAAGAATAAAATCAAGAAAACGCCTATTTCAGGAGCCACCCACTCAGACTCCGAGGAACCCGACCTATCCTCAGCAACAGAAAGTTTGCACCTGTTGGCTGCTGAAATTACTGCCATAGAGCGGTATGGGGAAGACGGGTGGCCAATAACATTGATTGACAAGTGCAACCCAGAACGGCCAGTACTGTGACGTGTCATCTCAGCTCTGGCCAGAGAGACCCATGAACACTTCAGGTGCCCTCAATGCCCTAATCGGTGGCTGGACTGGTACACGGCCCTACTGGAGCCCTAATCTTTGTTTTCTTTTCTGTCTGTTCTTTGCTGTAGGAAACTACTTGCTTTTTCTATGCTACTTGGGGGGTGGAGGTGGTCAACAGACCTCTCCTGTTTCTCCTGCACATGGTTTAGATATGAGGGTAAATGCAGCTGGAAGAGTTTGGGGGGTGGGGAGGGGTTGGTTGGGGTGCTGGGGAGTTATAGGTTTACTATTACAGGTTGCTCACACAGGCTATTTGTGGGCAGGTATCCATGAGGCCGCAGATGGGCCATATGAGTTTCACTCATCCAGCGGGGACACTTAGTTGGGTCTGAAATATGAAAATGGAATCCCCTGCCTTCACAGTAATGACGTGGAGCGTCAACAGGATGGGTAAGAAGATCAAGAGGGGACTGATCCTACAGTACATTAAATGACAACACCCAGATATTGTGATGCTTCAAGAGACAGACTTACAGATGTGGCTTTCCTGGAGGGGAGCCTATGTCCTGTTGACCCACGCAGGCTACACTTCTGGGTCCCAGGGTGTGGCAATATTGATCAAGCGCCCCCCCCCCCCCCCCTTTGAGGTGACCCACAGATGGGCAGGCCCCCTTGGCTGGTATGTCAGGGTTACAGGTGTATGGGGCAGTAGACTGACTACACTAATTTTTGTATATGCTCAGCCAAGACTGCAGTCCCAGGCTCTGGCCAAAGGGACGGATATTCTCCTAGAGGCTCCCACATCACTCCATGTGATTGGGGGTGACTTTAATGATGTAATGCATGTGTCACTTGACCGTTCTGAGACTCGAGGCACACCGGCGAGCACTTCCCCCCGGCACGCTTTGCATGTACTTTTGGGCTGAGGGACATATGTTGCTGTCACCACCCACATGACAGGCACTACTCCTACTTCTCCGGAGTCTACATAGCCTCCCCTAGATTGGACTACGTTCTGATCCCCATGGGCAATATAAGCGATGTAGGGAGGACAGACTACCTGGCGAGGGGGCAATTGGACCACTCCCCCCTCTTGGTAAGCCTAGGCACCAAACACCGGGACACAACTCCCCAACGGCGCCTAAACGCCTGGGATATACAAAACGATTATATCATACGGTGCCTTAGGGCAGACACTGAGATCTTTTTTACTGAAAAAAAGGATCGGTGGACTCTGGAGTGACACTATGGGAGGCATACAAAGTGGTGCTACGGGATAGAGCCTAGAACTGCGTTGCATGGGAAAAGAAAAAGAGGGTGGAGGAACTTGAAAGATTAGAGCAACAGATACTTAGTAAGACCCCCAGGCCCAAATGGTTCAGCTGCCAAACTATATAAGCGATGCTTGGTCCTATTGAGCCCCCACCTACTATGTCTTCATCAGGACGCGAACAAGGAGGCACTCTTCCATTGAATCATCGGACTGCCACAATCGTGGTTATCCATAAAGAAGGTAAACCCAAGGACAAGTCCAACTCATATCGCCCTATCTCCTTAATGAACATTGAGGTTAAAATACTAGCGACGATCCTTGCGACCCGCCTCCTAGGGGTTATCTCATCCCTAGTTCACTATGACCAGTCCGGAATTATGCCCGGGCGTGCTACAAAGTGGAAACTTTGTAGGACACACACTTGGCTGATGACTGTCAAGGGACAAGACCTACCACACATATTCTTGTCCCTAGATGCAGAGAAGGCATTCGATGCAGTGCATTGGCCCTTTCTCGAGAGTACACTGGCTAGATTTGGGTTTGGGACAAACTTTCGAAGGTGGATAGCGCTGCTGTATACGTCACCAGTAGCAACAGTTTGGGTGAATGGTATACTATCTCCACATTTTCCAATTGGTCGCGGAACCAGGCAAGGGTGCCTATTATCCATTCTCCTCTTAGTGCTAACAATAGAGTCCCTGGCATGCGCGAGCCGACAACATTCAGGAGTGGGAAAAATCACCATAAAAGTAGAAAAAACACCCAAACACAAACTGACCAACACCCAAGCACCATGGAGGCAGCCGGAGCATGCGCAGAGGATAAGCGCAACCCCACAAGCACCCCCTATGACCAGCCCGGGACCTCGGGGACAATGAAGGGCAAGCTCAAGAAGAAGAGGAAGACGAAGTTCAGTCCGCAGGTGAACAGGATCATAGTCACGGAGGTGATGGAACACCATCAACAACTGTAAGTCACCTCCAACGTGTCATTGGGCACCAGAGCTGGAATATGGCGGGACATCGTGGACAAGGTGAATGCCGTCGGAGAGCACAAGCGGACAATGGACGAGGTCAAGAGGTGATGGAATGACATCAAGCGGAAGACCAAGGAGAAACACGCAGCCAACCAGAAGGCAGCAATGCAGACTGGAATTGGGGGCCCAGCGCCACAGCTCCTGCTGGATGACATGGAGGAGCTGGTGTCGACAGTCATCAGTGTGGATACTGTGGCCGGAGTCGGGGGACCGGACACTGCTCGACAGGACACAACACAACCACAACAGGGTGAGTGACCACCAGGTACTGGGGGGATGGGTGGAGATGGCCACGATGGCACACATGCACAATCAAACAGAGCACAGTGTACACCCCAAATGACTCTGGGTCATCCCCCAGATCTATAGACTGTCACAATGTGCAATGCCATGCTGTCTGAATGTCAACATGTACCATGTGGCTACATACATGTGGACACATTGCAATACATCATCTCCCCTTCACATTGCAGGGCCATCGTCAACACCCCCTGCAGAGCAGTCCCAGCCACTCTTCACTAATGACGAGGATGACAACCACAGCATCGACGCACAAGCCCTCCTAGACATCATTGACTCACCTCCAGGATCAGGGCTAACCAGCTGCATCGAGGAGACCCCATCCATCACCCAAACCACCCATCAGGAGGCACTCACAGCCCTGGCAGTCTCCCAAGGCCCCCGGGAACAACACACAACCTTCCAGCGCTGTGTGCTGGAGGACCAGAGGGAGACGACTGAGCAGGTGCGGGTGGGGTTTGACCTCATGGCCACCAAACTGGACGCCATCCATGGGTGTCTAGGCCCACTCCATGGTCTCCAACGAGCCCTGACTTACATCGCTGGAGTCCTGACACGGAGAGAAGAACACCTGTCCGCTCAGAGGGGCACCAGCGATACCAGCCGTGAGCTGGCACACATGCGGAGGCTCATGGAGGACATGGTGCGGATGGAAACGGAAAGGATGGCAGCCACCGCTGCACATCAGCAAAATGTAACTGGGATCTACCATGCCCTGCAGATCATCATTATGGCATTGCTGCCACAAGGCGTGGCGCAGATGAATGCTGCTGCCCCCACACCATCCACATCTCAGCCCCCTGGTGTGCCATTGCCTCACAGTGCGGCAGACGTATCCACTCCAGCACCTGATGTGTCAGTGGCACACAGTGCCTCAGCCGGTACTGCAACACCCACAGGTGGGAGCACACATCCGGGGCACACATCCGATGACGAGGACGTGGATGAGTTTGTGATCAGGAGGCACTAGCATTCATTTCCGCCACCTGGCCTGTTTCTACTTGGTGCCACAGACGGCCTCAAGACCTTCCGCTGACCCCGATACACTCCAATGCACTCACCTTGGACAGCGACATGGACTGCCATATCCTATTTGATGACCAATGACACGGTGACCAGACTGCGGACTGTTTCCTTTCTCTTCCACAGTACTTGTAATCCCTGGATGGACTCTGGCTGGCCCTCCACGGGCCCATATTGTGTAGTGTGCTCGGCATTGCCCTGTACCGCTCCAGCTGCAGACCTGCACTAGATGTGCAATAAACATCCAGTGACGCACTGCTGTGCCATGTCTTTCATCATTCATGTATGAATGTGTGGATGAATGTAGGGACAGTGATTTCCGTTGCGTCAATGATGCTCATCCTGTGGGATGCCAGTCAGAGGGTGCTACATTGTATATTGTGTACCGGGTCCCGTGAACACTACAACAGGGACACACACATCAGTCACTTTCATGTCCGGACATAAAGTGAACAACGCCCAGAGCCCATGAGTCATTGTTGCAAGCCCTGCGCTGGTCCGGCGTACGGCAGGCCAGACCACTCCGCTTACGCTCCGGGGGGGCACTCATTGCTACCTGTCGCAGGCGTACTCGCTGGTGGTGTGCAGGTCACTGGTCTAGTTGTCAGCATGCTGGTTTGCATGCACACCACACCCATCCGGCACAGGCATCACAGGCCATGTGACTCCGCCACCATAAGGGGCCAACAACGTCACATTTCCCTCTGCCGGTGGTGACTGGATGACGGACGCTCCACGGTTCTCAATCATAAAGGGCCCATGAGTTGTTGCGCACAGGGTTAGTGGCACCCGAGACCTTGATGCCATCACGGGCCTACCACCACGTGGCGCTGACTGGGGTTGCACAGGGTTAGTGGCATCCGGAGCATTGTTGCCGGCACAGGCACCCCGCCACAGGACGGTGACTTTGGGTGCACTGAGTTAGTGAAACCTCAAGCTGCTGAGTGGGTGTGCTGCCCATGATGATGCCCTGTCCCGGCGGTCCGGACAGCTCAGGTTTTGTGTGCCTTGCTGGACCGCAGTGTAGGCCAGAGCCAGCGGGCAGCGCTGGCCGACAGCCATGTGGCATCGCTTCCGGGATCACAGAGTTAGAGGCACCTATTGGGATTAGTGGGTGTGCAGCCTGCGATGAGACTGGGTGCACTGGTATGTCCTCTGCCATGGAGTAATCAAGACCCAGCACCAAACGTGAGACCTGGTAGCCTGCGGAGCGGGGCTGCATGATGTGGAGGGTGCCATGTCCGCAGGCCCCAGGCTTGCGGCTTGCAGCGGCACGTGGTGGGACCTCCTGTCTGCACGCAGGTGGCGGAAGGTGAGCAGTGAGGCCTGGGTGTGCATGGGCGGGCATGCTCCGATGGGTGGCGGGAGGGGTTGGGGTGCCTCTGCCTGTGTGTGCATAGGCGGGCAGGCGATGTTGTCTTGTGCAATTGTGTGTACTGTGCCAAACATGTATCTGGACTCTGTTTCAGATGACGGCTCTGTCTCAGATGTGTGACCTGGTGTACTGCTATACATACCGGCAAGTGGTTGGAGACTCACCGCTGGCAGCAGGTGAGCAGTGTGGCCTGGGTGCGCAGGGGCGGCACTCTCTCTCTCTCCCCCTCTCTTCTCTCTCTCTCTCTCCCCCTCTCTTCTCGCTCTCTCTCTCTCTCTCCCTCTCTTCTCGCTCTCTCTCTCCCTCTCTTCTTATCTCTCTCTCTCTCCCCTCTCTTCTCTCTCTCTCTCTCTCTCTCTTTCTTCTTCTCTCTCTCTCTCCCCCTCTCTTCTTCTCTCTCTCTCTCTCTCTCTCTCTCTCTCTCTCTCCCTCTCTCTCTCCCCCTCTCTTCTCTCTCTCTCTCTCCCTCTCTTCTTCTCGCTCTCTCTCTCTCCCCCTCTCTCTCTCCCTTTCTTCCTCTCTCTCTCCTTCGCTCTCTTTCTGTCCTTTGATGTGCGCAGGACACACCTTCTCATCATGATTTTTATCTTGCGGGCTGTGACCTATGGATTGTCCTGAGTGGAGCCGCCATGTGTTTTTATTTCATTTCAGTGTTCATTTTAATAAAGTTTCATTTGTTGCTTCGAAAGTGAATGTGTGATGCTCATTTTTGTTACAACACATGCATGTCACCAGTTGTGATTGTGCGACATCAAGCGGATGATTTTGTACATGTCTAGGTGTAGTTGATGTGGCATGTCTTAGGTCGGGGGGGTTCCAGGGAGGGGGGTCCTGGGGGTGGTGGCGGCGGGTGTTGTGGCCCTCTTGGGTGTCCGGGCCGCATGACCAGTGGCTCCATGGCATCTGTTGCCCTTCCGATGTGGCTGTGGGCTGGTCTCCCTTTTGTAGTGCAGGCTGTGGTCCTACTTTGCACCAGGTCAGATCAGGTGTTAAACTCCTGCTGCTAATGCGCCTTATCACCTGTTTTGTGTTCTTATCGCAGTTCTGGATGTTCGTTGTGAATGTTGTGGAGTGGTGTTCTCGCGGCTTTTGGCACGGGAACGCCTCCTCTCCATCTCATTAGCGATAGTTGCAGAGGACATCTGTGGCGATGTGTTTTGCGGCTGCTATCGTGGGTAAACTGGTGCTGTGAGATGTTAACACCAGCTTGTGATTGGGGCGATAAGTCTATCGCAACTTTGGCTGCGATAAAGTGCCGTTAACTCGGCGATAGATCCTTGTGAATATGGCCTTCTGTGTTTATCTTTAACATCAACTCCCTCCATTTTCATTCTCTTCCCTTTTTCCCTCCTCCAACTCCCCAGCCCCTCCACTGGAGTGCTAACCCTTTCCTTCCTCCTTTAGTTTCTTCTCCTCTCTTTCTGATCGTTTCTATCTCTCTGTCTCGTCTTTTCAGTTGTTCTCGCCACTCTCATCCCTCCTCTCCATCTCACTACTATCCATGCCCTCCCGTCCACTCCAGTTTCTGGTTACGTGTGCACGTCACCACCCTCTTGCTCTTTCACACTAGACTGGTTTGACCAGAGTTAAGCCTTTCGCTGTCCCATGACCTTTCTCCTGTACTGTGGGTTATTCCTTCCTCGTGAGGAAAGGGGGGCGTTGACGCATTCTTCAAGGTGGCAGAGACATTTAGACTGTCCCTTGTGAGGGTATCTCAGGTGTTCCTGCGATCTTATTGCTTCCCACGTTTGGTGTGGGGAACAACCTTTACAACGCAACTTTTACAACGCACTACACTTACAACGCATTTTTTACAACGCAAAATCCATTACAACGCATTGCATTACAACGCATGACACTACAACGCATTTTTAAAAACTACCTTTACAACGCATTCCATTACAACGCATACTACCTTTACAACGCATACCATTACAACGCATAATATTACACTACACTATCCAACACTTACCCTACTGTTGCACCCCCTGGAGTTAGAATAGTAATTTTTACCCCTATACTATCCAACACTTACCCTACTGTTGCACCCCCTGGAGTTAGAATAGTAATTTTTACCCCTATACTATCCAACACTTACCCTACTGTTGCACCCCCTGGAGTTAGAATAGTAATTTTTACCCCTATACTATCCAACACTTACCCTACTGTTGCACCCCCTGGAGTTAGAATAGTAATTTTTACCCCTATACTATCCAACACTTACCCTACTTTTGCACCCCCTGGAGTTAGAATAGTAATTTTTACCCCTATACTATCCAACACTTACCCTACTGTTGCACCCCCTGGAGTTAGAATAGTAATTTTTACCCCTATACTATCCAACACTTACCCTACTGTTGCACCCCCTGGAGTTAGAATAGTAATTTTTACCCCTATACTATCCAACACTTACCCTACTGTTGCACCCCCTGGAGTTAGAATAGTAATTTTTACCCCTATACTATCCAACACTTACCCTACTGTTGCACCCCCTGGAGTTAGAATAGTAATTTTTACCCCTATACTATCCAACACTTACCCTACTGTTGCACCCCCTGGAGTTAGAATAGTAATTTTTACCCATATACTATCCAACACTTACCCTACTGTTGCACCCCCTGGAGTTAGAATAGCAATTTTTACCCCTATACTATCCAACACTTATTAAGTAATTTTTACCCCTATACTATCTAATACTTACCTTAAATGCAATTTAATATTAGGCGTTGTAATGGTATGCGTTGTAAAGGTAGTATGCGTTGTAATGGAATGCGTTGTAAAGGCAGTTTTTAAAAATGCGTTGTAGTGTCATGCGTTGTAAAGCAATGCGTTGTAATGGATTTTGCGTTGTAAAAAATGCGTTGTAAGTGCATGCGTTGTAAAAGTGTGCGTTGTAACGACATACATCCGTTTGGGGTGAATGGCGCACCCACTTTTAAGATCTCAACATGCACCATACCTGCAGTATTTCACCCATTCCAGAGGCCTAACACTGTCACTTGGCAAGAGTGAGCTGACTGCCGACCACGAAAAGGCCCGCCCCTTAAGCTGACCTTTAATAAGACTTTCTTTGTCCTCACAGTCCCCTCTGGACAGCCTGATCGAGCAAGCATTTACAATGCAATAGTTTTTGCATTTGCGAGAGTTTGCGCTACTGGCATTGTAAATGACAATGCCTTTTATTTTTGTGTTTTAAAAACCTGCAAACGGTGGAAAACACGCACGTTGTACTTATAGTCTTGCTTACGAGAAGCAAGGCTGGCAGTCAAAGAGGCGCAGTTACTGCTAGCCTTGCTTCTCGTAAGCAACGACTATAAGTACAAACTGCTTCTTTACGCACCAGTTGTTCTGTTATTCATTAGGATTTCTGCTTACTTGAGCAGGAACAGATCTTACACAAGCCTGAGTACATCTTGATGCTGATGTAATGATGTTGTTTTCGATTTCTATCCTTTGATCAATGTCACAAATGCACTATATATTTAATATTGCCGAATTATCCACTCTGTTTCTTTTCGTGCATGAACAATCTGTAAACTAAATACGGTGGTTTCGAAATTTGTTAATAAAGAAATATTATACAAGACACAAAGAATTCATATTGGAAGATTCCTGAGCGATAGCAAAAAATAGTCTCCTGTTTCAAAGAGAATGCATTTGTAAAGCACACAGTCACCCTGGCGTACATCTGGCACTAAATAACCAATGGTTATTTGGGTTTTTTACAGTGATAATGATTTGATCATTCTAGTGCAAAGGAATGGCTTAGTAGAGTCACCAACATTTGAATCTGTTTCCATGAAGATAATGACAGATGGCAGCAAAATTGCAGATGCCAGCAGTGGAAGCATTAGTCCACTTAGCCATCAGACCCAGGATGCAACAACTTACATTTCATTTACCTGCTTTTCTTAGAGTGTCTAGGTTCTCGGCCAATTGTGTTGGTATCTGCAGACCCTGGCTTCCCTTCAGCTCTTTGGACCTATGCTCACTTATCCTGACCCTGCTGTCCTGGCTCCCTAGTAACTCCTGTTCTCCCTACTCTTCTTTGCATAGAGCTGCAGCTCCTGGCTCCCACTGCAGCAGCTGGACTGAGGACTCCCTTTACAACCTTGCATCCCTGCAGCGCTGAGCCTGAGGGCTCATTTTAGTTTCTAGGATCTCTGGAACTCCAGTGCAGAGGTCTCCCTTTAGCTCCTGGTATCCCTGCAGCCTCTATGATGAGGGTTTCTTTCAGTTTATGCATCTCTGCAGCTCCGAGGCTAAGGGCTGCTTTCAGTTGCTAGCATCTATGGAACTCCAAGGTTGTGGGTTCCCTTTAGCTCCTAGCATCTCATTAGCTCTTGGGTTAAGAGTTCTTATTAGCTCATGGGGTCATTGAACGTCTGGTCCCATTGTTTATCTTCTCTGGCCTTCCTATACCTGGCCTGTCTTCAACTGTAGGCCTTCCAGTGCTTAATTTGTAAAATAATAAGTGCCAGGGCCCTGGCCAGGAGACCGCTGTAACTTGCACCACCCATTGCCCCTGTCATCGCTGCCAGCGATGGTGCCAAAACAACTCTCTCACCTGCAAGTGCGACAGTTCATATTATTCGAGATTCCCATAACTGAAGGAAGGGCTTGGGAGGTAGGTATTAGTAATGTTTAGTATTTATTAAATTAATAAACAACCATTGTTCTGCTAATCTCTAAATTAGATGAGCAGTGCCACCATGTGGCAGACTGTCATGTGTGTGCTGTTGACAATTAAATGCTGTGCAGAGCACCGCAAACCAATTAAGTGCTGGTGCCGAGCACAGAAAACCACCGGCTGAAATTTATCACTGAGGCTTCCTGCAGCTTTTGGTCTACTTCAACTCTTGGCTTTCCCCCTGACCATGTAGATTTTCAATTGTGCCAGGCTACGCTAACCTTGTTTGCAGGATACAAAGGATATGGTGTTATTTTCCGTCTCTCACCATTCCTGCCAATGACTACATATGCTAAAATGTGAGGGCCAGGGATAGAGGTGGGGGAGGGGAATGGGATAATGGAGAAAACAGAGACACATGACTCCTCACTCTGCCTCGTCACTTCTGGGGTGAAGGAGATCAGCAGGTTGTAGTGGATATTTACAATATAAAGAAATATCTTCAATAGATTGTCTTTTGAATACTATGTGTTATGATGTGTTTGAACAAATATACCATAGCAATATCTCTATTCAATCAACTCTCTACTCCCGACTAGACTAATTGGGTAACTGGGAATTCCTGAAAGCTAAAGACAAGGAAACCTAAAAAGCTTGCAAAATACATGTACATTCACACTTCTGACAGCCACAATGTCTTGTCCTAGTCACCTTCTTGTGCCAAGGCCTGACATCTTAGATATAGTTTGACAGGTGCACAATGATAATACTGTGTCAAAAATATCGTCTAACATATTGTCTCAAAAGTATTGGAGTGACAAGACTCTCATAGTACAGAATTTTGCAGGTAAGAATATTGTGTTTGTATGTGTTGTAATAATATTTTTTGAAATAGAGTTCTATATAATATTGCTTTTGTATTATTTGATAATGTTTTATGATTTTGCGCAGTTTAAGTTACTAATATTTTATTTTGGTTGGCAGTAATTGTTTAGTTTTAACATTTTCCTAATAGTTTTAAAGTTTTAATTTTGTTTATTTTTTTGTTTTGTTAATTATTGTAGGATAGTTTGGTTTGTCGGGGAGTAGGGTGGGAAGATATTTACATATACCTTTTAATTCATTTATATGCTTTTCCACATTTAAATGTATTAAGTAAATTATTTAATTGTTACATTATTTAATAAAAATTTGAAAAATTGTTATTTATTTGTTTTTGCTATTTAGAATATTAGCTATGTAAATGTTTTAGTTCATTAAATATTTCAGGATTTTTTGTAAACTTTCAATTATTTTATTTATTTTAATTGGATAAATATGCTAATAATTATGCACATTATTCAACTTATTAATCTATTTGTCTCTTTTATTTTAATGTGTTATTTTTTTGATTTTTAAAAAGATTTATTAACTATAAAATATTTTTTGTTGTGATTCATTTAACTTTTTGGAATATAATTTCACTTTTTTGTGTATTATTGGGAGTATTTTGGGAAGTGTTTTAATTGTAATTTGTTAGTGTTTTCTCATTGGTAAATAATGCTTACATTGGTACTTTTCAACAAGATAATTTAAAAAAAATATTTTTGGTACTTTTTAGAGCTTTTGGGTGTTCATAGAAATTGTTTAAAACTGAATATTTTATTTGGCATTATGTTTTATAATTAATTGTTAATGTATGGATTTTTTTTAAATGTGCCACGTGAGTCTAAGCCAATTTCACCATGTTTAAAGGGGAAATCACAAGCACTATGTGCACTTTACCAGTGCTAACCAGTGCTAGAGTATAAAAGTCAACAAAAACAAGTTCAGAAAACAGTAGGGGTTAGGTAAAAAGGTTTGGGGGTGATCTTGAGATCGGGCTAGTCCATCACACTAGAAAAACATTCTTTCAAAAAAGCTAAATGCCTGACCTGCTTCAGTTGACCAAACAAAAGCTACTCCTTTCTGCAGTAGCTTAGTTTTCGAGCTTATGATTTTAGAACATTGATTAACAAAGCTCTTATAGATTTGGCAATGACTACAAAACTCTGAATTACCTAAAGTGAAGTGAGTGTAGGCCTTTTCTTTATTGCTGCTACTTTCTTTACTTCTCAGGTCAGCCATTGTGGATGAATCCATTATCTTCCTTCTGTGACTTCTCTGGTGTAATTGATAAGTGAGTGAGAAGTAAAAGGAGCATGTGAAAGGAGGGAGTGATTCTTCCTCCCCAGGGTAGATAGAAGTACAACTGATGAGACCCTGTACCTGAAAATTCAGTGCAAGCTATTAAAATCTGTTAGGCCATCGTCTGCAATAACCCGACTATTCAGACGACTATTTGGCCCTGATTACGACTTGCTCATTAAATTCCAATCCATGTATAAACCCCTGTTTACGCATTGGTCTGAATAACGGGTTTGGTTTTATATAACACATCCGATGATTAGCGGATGCATTAACGAGCTCAACTTTCATTAAATTGAGGCAGGTCAAACCTTTCCGAAATTTAACAGGGAAAAGCATACAGTATTTACCGTATCATCAGGATTTTGGCACGTTAAACACCAAAATCCACGTTATTCTCCAGAAACTCGTAATGGGTGCTATTTATTGCATGCAATATATAACAAATCCCGTGGTATCGTTATTTATCAGGTGCGATAAATAGCACCTATTCTCGTAATCAGGCCGTATGTGCACCAATTCTTCTGAGAATAGAGAGCAAAACATATTTTTCTGTGTTGCTAACTCAGCCATTTTTTCCTTCAAATGTTAATGATCTTCCCTTTCCGAGGGTATGAGACATTTTACAAGACTGAGTTGGTATAGAGTTTTGTACCATATGTTTCCTTTGGAAGGAGGCCGAGAACAGTAATTAACACTGGTGGAACAGATGCAGTCATAGCAAATTTAAATGTAAAGTTGATATTAAGATTCTCCAATGTTCTGTTTATTAATTCTAATTATGGCAGTCAAGTCCTGCAACAAGACAACAGTGTTAAAATGTGGCGAGAAAAAGGCAGATAGGGCTTCCAATGTAGATTGGGCTAATGTGATGTCTAAAATTAATACTAACCATTGTTTTTCATTGTTTTGTCAATAAAATGGTTAAGAGCCTAAATAAGAGGGATTCTATTAAAAATGGAACAGTAGCTTGGGGTGAGCAGGTTTATGAGTTGTATAAAAAGTCACTTTTCTTCTCTCAAGTCATAAAGATGTTTCATTGGTTTGAGTTGTGAGTGACACTGAAATATGCTGCAATCCTGAGACATTGTTCATACAATATACATTCTTGTGAGCACAATCATATACCAAACATATTTTTGGAAGCCGCAGTTGATTAGTGGCACTCTTTATTTACTATAGAGTTTAACCAATTCAAGTTATACAGCACTTATCAAAATGTGGTATATTAAGCCACGTTTATAAATACTGTGACATGCAGAGTGGATGAAAGTTTTTCGTTATAGAAATTCTAGATTAGGGTGCCAAGCTTTGCATTCAAATATCAAACGTAGGACAGATGTTTTGAGTTGAAGATCCAAAGATTGTCTCCTTTGACAAAAGTCTACCCATGATAGCAGCTTAGGTCCTGATTTTGACTTTGGCACAGTTATGCCGGTTCTCAGCCGACACAGCTGCTCCAAAGCTGAGCAAGGTCCTCCCCCTATATTATTAAATGAACTCGTGTAAGGCGGGCGGCCCTTCGACTTTCCCTTGGCAGTGCCTGGAAAACAGGCACCGCAATGGGAACAGCAAAAAGTTCTAGAACAGCATGGACGGTGACGTCCATGCCGTGCTGGAACTTTGGGGGAATACAGACAGGGGAGCACATGTTGTGCCTCCTTGAGCGTATCACCATGGTGAAGGTTGCATGGGGGGCCTGTAGGGCCCCTTTATTCCTCCAGCTTCAGCCTTTTCATGGCAGGGTTCCCGTCATGAAATGGCTGGCGTTGGCGGAACTCATAATATGCTGAGTGGGACAACGCCAAGGAACAACTGATCCCTGGCGCAGCTGGTGGTCCTACGCCGCAACAAATTTTCAAGTCGTAATGCAGCGGACGGGCCACCACCACCGCGAGTCTGGCAGTCTTAAGACCACCAGACTCGTAATCAGGCCCTTAGCTTTAACCATTTGAACTAGACACTCCAGTCTATGATTGGTTCTTAGACCGAAGCTCAGATTTAATAACATTAATCATAGTTGTTCATGGGACAAACTGAAATATTGGGGAGCTAATGAAGGTCTATTTGCCTTGTTGATGAATATCCACTTGTAATGGCCAGTGTCAGATGGGGGGCAACTACCACTAAAAAAATCCATCAGAAATAGGATCAAATAGGGATGAATTTTGTGCCGCTCCCATTTTAGGTAACCATGTGGCAGATATCAATATTAGGAGTGGTGCATATTAGACCATCAATTTTTGCTGATGCATTCTTTGAGACCGACTTCCAATTGTGCCTCAGTTGCTGCTTATAGCTATGGTGAGCTATAAGCCAACATTGGTTGATATTGCTGAAACCACAGTGATGGTGCTTAGCGATAAGAAGAAAATAGTCGCATCTTGTAATGATTTGTGCTCTGTTGATTAGATATCATCACTTTCTTAAGCCCTTGTTTATTTGCAATGTAGCACGAAAAATAAAGGATGCTTTCATTTTAAATATGTCTTCAAATCAAGGGGCTAAAGAAAAGTATAATGAACTCAAGCTATTTTCACTCTCTTTGTCAGATCATTCAACTTTTGCCCCACACACACCCTAGTCTTGTGACCCATACACAAGAGACTTAGGTTCTTATTACGAGTCTTGTGGTGACGCGGCAGTGGCGGTCTTCCAACATCTCTGTTATGACCAGGATGGTCTGGCCGCCCAGGGACCACGGCAACTGCTAGGGATCAGAGATCCCTGGTAGTGGTGTGGTGGTCTTGAGGCCGCAATATGCTTGGCGGCGCCGCTGCAGCCCGGCCATGCATATTACGAGTTTCCTCACTGCCACACTTTTCATGGCAGTGCAACCGCCATGAAAAGTGTGGCGGTGAGGAAACAAAAGGGGCCCTACAGGGCCCCCTTGTTCCTCTGCGCCACGAGGTGCATGCAGGGGGCACATGTTGTGCACCCCAGTATCTGCTTCAGTCCATGCTGTGTATGTACTGATTTTGACGTCACCATTGTGGTGCCTATTTTGGGATCGCCAAATAACAGCCCGCCAGACAGGAGAAAACTTCTAATCTGGCGGGCAGTTCAAACATGGGTTTGGCGGTGCGGGAGCGGGGCAGACCTGCCCCCTCACCGCCAAACTCATAATAAGGCCTTTAGGCACTTTACGAGTGGCAATTTAATTTTGAAGGGGTCAGCAAGAGCAGATACCTGCCCTACTGGAATTGTGAGTTTTTAAAAAAAACTTTCATCCAAAGTTTTTGGCTGCTGAAATCAGTCAAATTCTTCAGGTGACAATCCAGCTCAACAAGATGATGATTTATCAGGTAAACCAGTCCTAGAACTAACCAGTTTCCCCAGTAGTTACTCATTTCTTAGTGGACACCCGATTCAGGGTCTAACTTTTAATGGTGAGGATTTTCTCTACTCCCACTTTTCACCCGATACCAGTAACTCCAGGGATGGAAAAAATCTGCCTCAATTCCTATACTACGCATCATGAGGACCATTGAGCGAGAAAGAAAGAAAGAAAGAAAGAAAGAAAGAAAGAAAGAAAAGAAAGAAAGAAAGAAAGAAAGAAAGAAAGAAAGAAAGAAAGAAAGAAAGAAAGAAAGAAAGAAAGTAGCGGGCTGTAGTGAAATCCAAAGTAAGGAACGTTTCTTAAAACTTTCCCCTTAAAAGTACACCTACTTTGGGTTCGTCATGGTAGGTTTTATGCCGTTTGTCACATGGGGGCTCAAAAAAACTGTCATTTACCATTTGAAATAGTGAAAAAACAGCTGAACAGAATTACACCAATTATGTCACAAAAGTAGAACTTTACTCAAGTAAGTACCATTGCCATGTTTTGTGTAAGGCGATTCAGTAGTTTTCAAGAAAGTAACATTTAAATATGGGCTCAGCTTGGACATCAAGAGGTTACATTTTGATGATAACTGTACTGTTAATTTGCGTATCCTCTGTGGATCAATTAAAATAAATTCACAATATTGGATGAGGGGACATTTTCTTTCATCCTGCATTGTGGATTTGCACTGCTTCTTGATTGGCTGACCATCATAGCCACCATTACCCAACACGAGGTATTTAGCACCATGCTGGTACAAATCAAAAGAAAAGGGGCAGGGTGAATGCACCCTGACCCTGGGTCCCACGTGGGGGTCAAAGGGACCACACACCAGTTAAATAAAAATAAGATTTATTTTTTATTTTGCAAGATTCATGGATCACATATTGGATTTGTGAATTGTTCTCCTGTGCTTGGCAAATGGCCACATGTAGGGGTTGGCACAACACATTGTGGGGGCAGCTGTCACTAACAATAGGCCAGGAATTGCACCCAATCATTCACGGTGCACAGTGTGCACAAATGTGGATGGCCGCCCCTAGAGAGCTGGGTAAATGGCCCTTTGGCCAACTCCCACTGTGCATGGTCAAAGGCCATGGGAGTTGGCTGCTCATGAAGTCTTGGTACACCCTGAAGCCGACCATGCTGTGCACAGTCAAAGCGGATGTTAACTGTCCACAGAGTGGTCAGTAAATGCCCTGCCACCAACCCCACTACAGGGTTTGTCTACCTGCAGAGGATTGGCACATGACCTTAAATGTAGGTCCTGGGGCCAGAGCTGCTGCACACAGCCAAAGGCTGTGCCACTGGCCCAGCCCTGCACACAACACTCTGCTGCAAACAGATAAAGGCCGTGTGCAGATGGGTTTGGCCATCCATTGGATGTTGGGGTGGCTTGAGGCTGCACACAGCCAATGGCTGAATGCTGTGTGAAGTGGGGTTGACTGCCCATGGATTGTTGTGCACAGGCAGCCAATCCCCTGCTGCACATGACTGAAGGCAGCACAAGGGGAGTTAGCCACCCGCAGATGCTGAGTGCCACGAACTCTTGAATGTGGTATATTAGTTTTTTTAAAAGCTGGAAAAACAAAGGTTAAAGTGAAGTTATGGTGAGCTTTGATTTTAATACCTCAATATATGTTTTTAAAAACCTCAGAAATTCACCTAAAAATCCCAGTTAAGGAGCAGTTGTGGTTACAAATAAAAACAGAAAAAAACACTGAAATTCACAAGTTATGGTTAGGAGCACAATGCTTAACTCACACAATAGCCATGCAAACCATAACTTGCACACTAATTGCAATGTTGATGACCTCATAATATTTATTCCCACAAGAGGGGGCTTGAGGAGATTTAAGGACAAGCGGGGGCAGACTCCCCAATCCTACTAATATCTGTCACAAAAGAAGCCCTCAGTTCCAAAGTGAAGCTAGTTGAGCGTGTTGATAGAAATAACTATGTTCGAAGGGGAGGGGGGATCCATTTTAAGGACGTTCTCCCTCACAAACCAGAGGTGTCATGCTTCATCATAGGGATGCCTCCTCGCGTCATGAGCCTAGTCGTGACGCAGACTACAACCCCCTCGCTTCAAGGGAGGAGCTCAGGGATGTTTTCAAGAAGGGGTTATCCTAAAACCCTATGTGAGCGTGACGTGTGGTGTAGGGAGTGCAGTGCTAAGGAAATAGTGGTTAAAACTAGCTACGAGGTTAGCCAGACAACGTTTATTATTGCAACCCCATGCCAAGATTAAAAATAGATAATGAGTAGTGTAAACCCCAACATTAGAAGCAGGTGCACTAGGAAGTGATCACATGTTTCGGCCTCTAGACCTATATAAGTGTTGCAGCCTTCATAAGGATCTCTTACTAGCTACTGCTATACGTGAGTGAACACAATAGTGAGTGATGAAAAATAATGAATATAGTTAAAGGAGACGACGGTGTGTAATACTGTACCAGTGATCCGACAGTTCAGCAGATTCACCGGTAAAACCTGTGGTGAAACAAAAGAGAACACACCGCGCAGTTTAGAACATGGTAACGTACAGCATGGTTGAACCACTCCACACGAGACAAACAAACATGTAGTGTACATGATTGTGCAACAGAACTCATGTGACAGTGCACCCAGTGATTGCTTAGTTCTGCGAAAACTCACCTACAACAGTCAGGTATTTTACCGCATCTGTCCCGGGCTATGAGCCTTAGGTGCATATGCCAATCCAGCCCATTAAGTAAAGGTAGTGGCATTAGATTATCAAAGAGTTATGCTTAATAGAGTGAAGACAAGCACATAGTGAGTGAGCAATCATAAGCAAAAAGTTAAGTTCATTAATCATCTATATTGGGGTCCTAACAGAGGGCAAATAGAACTGTTGCGCTCCTGAGTGCAATTGCAAACGAATGAAATGTGTGTATTAAACGAAAATAAAGAGAAATACTCTGTTCCAAACACACTGTGTCGGGGTCCCAACAGAGGGCAGAGAGAGCCGTCGCGCTCCTGAGCGCAATTACAAACAAAGGAAATGTGTATATGGAGTGAGAATTGAAAGTTATGCCAAGCTCCAAAACACTGAAGCAGTGGAGCGTGCACATAACAATGTGAGCTTAAGCAGAGCAAAGCGTGGCTAGTCTGCGGGAACAGACCGGGAATGCTTGGTAAACTGGCATGCCCCTAGTGTACCTCTAACTTTGTTGCTATATTATATATATATATCTATCTATCTATATATATATATATATATATATATATATATATATATTTATATATATTATCTACTGGCGGTCGCCAGTAGATAGTTATAGTTAGGACCGTGTTTCCATAGGAAATCTGAAAATTCTATTTTGAATAACTTTGGCGCCGGTTGACGAATCCTCGCGAATTTTTCAAAATAGGTGGGGCGCTCCACTCCACTCCTACCCTGAAATTCTCAGGGTGATTAGTCAAGCGGGGGCCGAGAAAAAAGGGGGGTCCCAAAACGCGTTTTCCCCATGCATTTTTCCATAGGGACCTTTAGTCCAAGGTACAGCCCGAACGGCTGAACAGAATTACTTGAAATTTGGCAGAGAGGTAGTCCTCAGGTCAGGGATGTGCCTTTTGAATATCTGGAGTCAATCTGTTCAGTAGTTCCTGAGAAAATTTCAGTTGAAAGTACATTTATATCTATAGGCGCGCACCGTGCATGAGTAATGTGATGATTTGATGTCTAAACGTGATTTTGGTATTACTGCGTTTGGCTTATGCCGTGAATGCCAAAAATTATTTTGACTAACGTGCTCTCCCTAGATGCGACGATTTGGATTTTAGAATATATTCTATAGTTGTGTATCCACTTTAAAGATTAGACACATCATGTATCTGCTCGACTTTTGTCGTTTTGACTTTTAGATTGGGATACACATGTGCTGAACTTTGTGCAACTAATGGATTTTTTGGCTACTGAGAAGTTGCTCTTGCGAAATTAGCCGTATCCCTTTGATCTTTAGGTGAGACTATATATATATATTCTTACTATTATGGAGTATGTATTTGCATTGATTTTATTTGTTTTTAGATTTGTATATATTTATACTGGTCTCTTATATATTTTCAGATTCTGTTATTATAAAAATCTTTTCTTTTCTTTTCTTCTCTCCTTTCTCCTCTTCGTTCTATTGAAAATGTCTTTTCCAAGATTACAAAAAAATGTATGTAGCCTTATGGTTAGTACCCTTTGGCTCTCCTTCCTTTTTGGGACTTATGAATTTCTTATATATGTATTACATGCTTAGCAAAACACGCTATATGTAATGTGTGTGTATTGTGTTGTTTTTATACATATGATGTTGTACATAATGTTTATGTTTGTCATTGATCAAATTGTATTTATATATTTGTATTTTGTCATGTGTTTCTGTTGGTTTTCGCACTATATTTGTGTTTTCATACTGTTACGTTACTTCCGCAGCCCTGAAGAAGTTCCTTGGCAAAAGGGACGAAACGCGTTGGCTGTTTGCCGGTTGTATTTGCCTACCTGGAATAAACTTGAAATATTAATGGATAATACTTGTGGATCTGAATGACCTTTGTGCTGAGTGCACCTTCCTTTTGTTTGTGAAATTCCTGGATCATTATAGCATCTTTCAACGACGGATGCTGGAAGTGGATGCACCATCTTTGAATAAAAATATACTCGGGAATTTAAGTGCTTAACCATTGTCTGTCGTTGGTGGCTCTTCTTGTTTGTGTAAATTAGTGCAGGCAACTATAACTCACGCGACCGCAATCCTCTGCTGATGACGTCAGATATTACATCACTGTATTTAGACACCTATTTACCATGTCTTCTTCCATTAATGAAAAAAAAAGACGGGATCGGGCGGAGGCCACGCCCCCTCCTTGCACCACTTTGCAAACGTGCCACCTTTTTACACCTCTCTGCAGCGGAGCTCCGTGGCGCTTACTGGAGGTACCTGGTGGGCTAGTTGGCCACCAGGGGACCTCAGGATTCAATGGGACTTAATCCCCCAACTTAAAACGCGCCATGGGGCGCGTTTGCACAGTGGTGAAGGTAGGGGGAGGGCCTGAGGTGATGTGTGCAAGCACGTCCTGTGGCGCATTTTAAGTTGGGGAATTCATTCCTCTTCAATCCAGAGGTCCCCTAGGGGCTAACTAGCCCACCAGGTACCTCTAGTAAGCGCCACGGAGCTGCATTGCAGAGTGTTGTAAAAAGGGGCGTGGCCTCTGAACACCTCCCTGCTTGCTTATTTTAAAAAGCAACAACAAAAAAATGTCCCTGGGGGATGGGGTCCCCGGGGCCATACGTGTTCACAGGAGGGGGTCAAGGCAGCCCCCCTCCAAAATAAAACATTTAAAAAAAAGGGCCATGCCTCTGGGGATGGGGTCCCCGGGGCAAATTATGGCCTCGGGAGGGGGGCCACACGGCCCCCTTCCCAATTTTTTTTTTCAAACAAATTGGGGGCAGGCCCTGGGGGATGGGGTCCCCAGGGCCAATAAATTAGAAAAAGAAGGGGGGCTACATAGCCCCACTTCTAAAAAAAAAAATACGGGATCGGGCGGAGGCCACGCCCCCTCCTTGCACCACTCTGCAAACGTGCCACCTTTTTACACCTCTCTGCAGCGGAGCTCCGTGGCGCTTACTGGAGGTACCTGGTGGGCTAGTTGGCCACCAGGGGACCTCAGGATTCAATGGGACTTAATCCCCCAACTTAAACGCGCCAAGGGGCGCATTTGCAAAGTGGTGAAGGTAGGGGGCGGGGCCTGAGGTGATGTGTGCAAGCACGTCCTGTGGCGCGTTTTAAGTTGGGGAATTCATTCCTCTTCAATCCAGAGGTCCCCTAGGGGCTAACTAGCCCACCAGGTACCTCTAGTGAGTGCCACGGAGCTGCATTGCAGAGTGTTGTAAAAAGGGGCGTGGACTCTGAACACCTCTCTGCAACGCAGCTCCCTGGCGCCAGTAGGTAGTTATAGTTAGGACCTAGTTACTATAGGAAATTGCAACATTCTATTCGCAATAACTTTGGCGCCGATTGATAAATCTTCGTGAAATTTTCAAAACTAATTCTTTGTTGAGATCAGCTCCTATGTTGAAAGTTTGGGGGTAATTCGTGAAGGGGGGGGCGAGAAAAAAGGGGGTCCCAAAACGTGTTTTTTCAATGTTAATTTCCATTGGAAACTTTAGACAAGGCTACAGGTCGAACGGGTGAACGGAATTACCCCAAATTTGGCAGGGAGAAGGGTCTTGGTCTAGAAAGCACGCTTTTGTTTATTTGGTGTAAATCCGTTCAGTAGTTTTTGAGAGATATCGAAATTTACAGATATCGATATTTGGGAATTCTGCCATCTGATTGGCTGAGGCATTATGAGCACGAGTTTGCTGCTGATTGGCTGTGAGCGCTGCGAGCGTTTGCAACTAGGAAGTGTTGGCCACCATTTTGTGATTCTGTTGAAGTGAGTAAGGGCAAAAAGGGCAAAAAATGTGGGAAAGAGGAGGGTAGAATCACTGTAAACTTTGTGGGGTGTTTAGGGTGTGCTATAGAGGGGGTGCAAAGTGAACTAATCATACCTACCGATGTGAAAGTTCTAGGCTACGAAAATTAAGTGAGGTATTGGCTAGTGTGTGATGTTTCTAAGGTGAGCTTGTGCACGACTCGAGGATTAAAGCGTGAGCCCACACTTTGTGTCTTATGCTGTGAAGTCATGTGCCCTGGCCGCTGCAGTACAAAAGTAGTGTCAGCATGTGTTTATACCTACTAGGATGAACTACTGACCCATAGTGGTGTGAAAGTCCTGGGTACGGAAAATATGTGAGGTATTGTCTAGAGTCTCATGGAAGGAGGAAGTGTTGGCTGCCATTTTGTTATTCCGTTGAAGCGAGTAAGGGGAAAAAAGGGCGAAAAAAGTGGGAATAGGAGGGTAGGAGCACTGTAACCTCTGTGGGGTGTTTAGGGTGTGCTATAGAGGGGGTGCAAAGTGAACTAATCATACCTACCGGTGTGAAAGTGCTAGGCTACGAAAATTAAGTGAGGTATTGCCTAGAGTGTGATGCTGCTAAGGTGAGGTGGTGCGGGACTCGGGGATTAGAGCGTGAGTCTAAATTGTGTGTCTTATGGTGTGAAGTCATGTGCCGTGGCCGCTGCAGTACAGCTGTGGAAGTAGTGTCAGCATGTGTCTATAACTACTATGATGAACTACTGACCCGTACTGGTCTGAAAGTTCTGGGGTACGGAAAATATGTGAGGTAGTGTGTAGAGTCTCATGCTGCTAAGATGAGCTGCTGCCGGACTCGGGATGGAAGCGTGAGCTCAAACAGTGTGTCATATGCTGTGAAGTCATGTGCTCTGGCCGCTGTGCCACATCTGTGCAAGTAGTGTCAGCATGCAGTTATAGCTACTTGGAGGAACTTTTGTTTCGAACATTGTAACTTCTGTATGGTGCTTAGGGGGTGTTATATGGGGAGTGCGGAGGTAAATTCGTGTGTATGAAATGAATTTGGTATTTGGAAAGTGGAAAACACTGACTCCTACGGGTCTTATGGGGCTGGGGACGTACGGTGAGGTGCTGCTGGAGCTGGGAATAAAGCTGATGAACTACTGACCCCTAATGTGAAGTTTTAACGTGCACGTGCCGTTGAATGTTCGATAAAATGTTGCAAAAGTATACCGTTAAAAAAAATGATGAACTTTTAACCTGCAGGTGTCGTAGAAAGTCCCAGAAAGTGTGGTGATAAAATAGGTTGAACTTGTGACCTGTATGTGGCGCGGAATAATAAGTAGCTTTTCGGAAGGAAAATTCAAAATTAAGCAATGGAGGTAAGTTTTGGAATGTCGTTGAAGGAATGAAGTATTCTGATTTGTTCTTTACATGTATTTATGTGTGGAGCGACAGAGAAATTGTGCCATTCCTGGTTTCATTCTTGATGAAGTCGGAGCTTTACATGTACTATGTGAGAAAGAGAGAATTGTATGCGTGTGTCATTTGAAATCTGGATAACAACTACAAAGGTGAGTTAGAAATGAACAAGGTGTGTTATGTGTTTTATAGTATTGATTAAGTATTTGAGGTGATGTTTTTAATTTTGAAAGTATTTTTTATTTCGAAGTAATATAGTGTTAGTAAAGTGTGGTGTTTGATATTGGTTATGAAATATGCATAACATTTGAGCTGTTGTTATATAAGTATTTTATATATGTTTAAGAATTTTTCACAGAGAAGAAGTGTAGTTTGTCATCTTTATAGGACTGTATTGTTTTGAAAATGAGGTACAGCGTTAATTTGAGTTTGTAATGTATTTGGGGAGATAAAGAAAATGTGGCACGTTTGCAACTGATACTTTTTGTGGAAATAGTGGGGTAGGAGGTGGTGGTAGGAGACGTATGTGTTATTAAGTTAAAAGCGATAAAACGAAATGCAGAAATGTTATGTGGGCAGGTTGTGGTCTTATTTTTGACACTGAGAGGTAGATTTGAATGTAAGTCAGGGTAGGTTGTTGTACAGTGTTTGGAGATTACATAGAGAGGAGATGGAGACAGGAACAGTGATAAGTTCCTTTTATATGTACACATAGTTTGAATCATGTGAATCTAAGTTGAGATAAATATGAATATGGTTTCTGGTTTGCATTTGGGTATAGTCAATAGTTTTTGTAGTTTCTGACTAGTGAATAATAAAAAGGTAGATATACTAAAATATATGGTAGTAAACGTATTAATTATTGTCTGTTCTTATGGAATAGAAGTAGTTGGGGAGTGCTTCTTTAGAAGAGATGTTTTATAAATGTGTGAGAGATAAAAAAAATGTAAATGTGCGGTATTATTTCTGTATGAGTTTGTTGACATTAGAGAACTACATGTGATTATAAGTGATACTATTTGTCAGGCTGTGTCGCTGTGGCAGATATATGTAGGTGTTGAAGTGGTTAGTGTTTTACTGATTGTGAGCTTCACTATCCCTTTTGAGACACTCGTCAATTTATTCATTCCATTTAATATCTTTAGTATAGATACAGTAAAGGGACTGTATATCAAAAGTTTGGGAATTAGAACTTTGTTTACTCTCCCCATGCCCTGCTATACACTCTACAGAGTGTTTAAACGACTTTTGTAACATATAGATGTCTAGCTAGTAAAGGTGGTGTAGTTCGACTGGGCCCATTTATAAACTGTGCTATGGGATGGTTTATGTTTTACCCGCCAATTTGCATGTTTGAATACTTTTTGCTGATAAGTGTTCCGGCAGACACTTGTTAAAATTAACGTCGTATATGGGTATAGTGGCGCTACTAGGAATGGGGGGGTTTCTGTTTGATTTCGTACTGTTAAGCGAGGGCTGGGGTGGGTGTGTGGGAGGTAGTTATGTTATTGTTTGAAACACAGAATATAGTAACGTGGAGATGTGTACTAAAGGTGATGTAGTACCATTGGGAGCACTTATAAAGTGCCATATGGCATGGTATATGTTTTACCCGCAAATTTGCATGTTTTAATACGTTTTGCTGATGAGCTTTTCGGGAGACATCTGTTGAAATTAAGCCTCTGTATGGCTATAGTGGCGCTTCTACGTTTGTGGAGCTCTTTCTTTTATTGCGTACAGTTAAGCAAGGGCGGGTGTTGAGGTGGTGTAGTGGTACTGTGACTATTTATGAACTGTCTTATGGTACGGTGTACGTGTGAGTTGCAAAACTGCAGGTTTTAATAGCTTTTGCTGATGAGCGTTCCGGCAGACACCTGTTGACATTAAGTCTATCTATGGCTATAGTGGCGGTAACGGAAGTACAGGGGATGGTTGTTTGATTTCGTAAGGTTAAGCATGGTATGGGTAGGGGTGGGGGATGTGCGCATGTTGCTGATTATAAGATGGACATTTGTAACATGGGCATGTGTTGTTAGTAAAGGTAATGCAGTTTCACTGGGCCCATTTATTAAGCGTGCTATGTTATTGTTTATGATTTTCCCGCGAATTTGCATGTTTGAATACTTTTTGCTGATAAGTGTTCCGGCACACACCTGTTAAAATTAAGCCTGTGTATGGGTAAAGTGGCGCTACTAGGAATGGTGGTGGTTTCTTTTTTATTTTGTACGATTAAGGAAGGGCGTGGGTGGTTGTGGGTGTGGGGGAGATGGGTATGTTTCTGATTAAAACACAGAATATAGTAACGTGCAGATGTCGAGCTAATAAAGGTGATATAGTGCACATCAGGAGAGGGGAAGGCGGAGGGGGCACACTGACATGGGGTGGGGAGGGAGGGGGGGGCCCACATGGGCTGGATGATTATTCTCCTGGATATTGGAAGGCAACACTGTATGTGAAGTATCATCTTTGACGGGGGGTAGCGTGGCTTGTATTGAGTTGCTGCTATGAAAACAATAAAAAAAATGTTTTAAAAAAAAGGTGATGTAGTACCACTGGGAGCACTTAGAAAGAGCCCTATGGCATGGTATATGTTTTACTCGCAAATTTGCATTTTTAATACGTTTTGCTTATGAGCATTTCAGAAAGTGGGGGTGCTCTAAAAGGGGGGGGGGCAAAGCTCTTAAAGGGGTGTGGGCTATGCAAGTTGGGCCATGTTCTAAATCAAGATAAGTATCATTGTGTGCTTTAGAAAATCCTCTCCAATTACCCCACGATGATGTTGCTCCTGCGACGCAAAAAGAGAAATTCTGAGAGAAAAAGTGTCTTTTCAAAGGATTTCTCTTCTCCTTCAATGCGAGTCACCTGCATTGATGTCTGCACTTCTAAGTAGTGAGTAATGTGCATGCTCTCACAGTCTCACTGCAGTGCAATAAAGAAAATAAAAAAGGGATGAGGTTGCTCAGACACCCACAGACACTCCCCTGCACTTAAAACCGGGGGGCAGTGTTATGTTTGGAAAGTTGTAGATAAAATTGTAGGCTAATAATGGTAATTTTTGTGGGTGCTTTTTGGTTGATAATATCATCTTAAGTACATAGATTAAAAAGGTTTACTAATACTATCTTTAAAGTTGTCTGTGGTGGGTTGCAGAGAGAGTGGTGTGGGGTGGTGGGGTGCGGCGGAGAGGTGAAAAGTACGAGGTAGTGCAATTACATATAAATTGTAAAGGTGTTTGTAAATAATTAAATAAATACTTGCTGTATGTTCTATGACACTTCTTGTCATGTTAGTGCTGCTCTGTCGTGTTCAATCACGTTGCAGCACTGGGTGTGGAAGTTGTTAGTGGAAGTTTTGTATGAAAAATAATTGGATCTATTTTTTTTTCAGAAAATTATTTCATTTGGATTAAAATTTGGAAATGCCAAGAAGAAGTAGAAAAAAAAAAGAAAAGAGAAGAAAAATATATATTTGTGCAAAAGGCAAAAGTTTGTATTTGGAAAAAATGGGAGTAGTACAGAAAAACTTTGTTCTACTATAAGTACAAGATGAAAAAAGGATCACACAAGAGGAAAAATAGGAATTTTTCAAGTAAGGTGAAGCAGAGTTCAATTTCAAATACCAGGAAAAGGAAAGATGATAAAGAAATAGTATCTGTTACTCGGAGACAAAAGGAAATTCATGAAAATGGCCAGAGACTTTTTCGATCTAGAGTGATTCAGAATTCAATGAAAGAATGCTTCAAATATAAAAGGAATGTTTTTGAATTGAAAGAGAAACAGCATATTGAAAGTGTAGTGGATAGTGCTTTCAATTTAAAACAGAAGTTATTCATTGTGATTTTGAAGAGAAAGTATTACACAGAACGTTAAGTTGTTACAAGGACTAGATCTATGTCACGTAAGAAAATATACTGAGAAGTATGGACATTCTCTGGCTTGTCTTTGAAGAAAAGTTTGTAAAAGTGTTTTTTATCAGTTGAGGATGTTAGCAGTATGTTATTCAGAAATGCGGATGTTTGTGAGGAAAGTGTACTATGTAAAAAGTTCTGCATTATTTTTAAGTGAACTGAGTACAAGTCTTTTATATGCTTCTTTATTAGTTGTTCAAAAAAAGTGTGATGATATTGAAATGCGATATTTTGGTTCAGAGGACCAGTTCATAGAACGTGAAAGTTTGACAATTACAGATGTTGGAGGAGATGGGAAAGTGATTAGCACTGATCAGTTTGAAGAAGAAATTGGAAAGTTGAATGTAGTGTGGTGTGAAATACGAGACTATGTTTGTGTTTGTTGTCGACGTACTGATTATAAAAGTCAAAGTAGGAATGTTGATTTGTATATGAAAAGTGAAAAGGAGAACAATGGTAAGTGGATAGAATTTACAATTTACTTGTTGGTGGAAGGTCAATTTGAGTTAGGTAGTGATCAACGTATATGTAAATATTGTTATAACAAATTAGAAGAGAACAAAATGCCTTTTAGAGCAGTGAATAATAACTTAGAATTAGTAGCTATTCCGGAGGAACTGGCAGAATTGAATACATATGAGTCTGTCCTAATTCAATGTGTTAATTATTTTCAAACTAAAATTCGGATGGAACCTAAAACATGTAAACTGTCACCAACAGACTTGCAAAGAGGTTTGAAGGAAGAGTGGTGTACTTACCTTTGGATTTTAAGAAGAATATTGAAACTATTGCTGGAGTGAAAGAGGAAAATTAGGCAGTAGTCATTCTAGTAAATGTTGTAGTAACAAAAAGTCAGAAAATATGGAAAGATTTTGTGGGTGTTAAAAAAGTTGAAAAGGCTACCTTATAACTTATAGAGAACAATATTTCTTACAAAACTGTAAATGTGGGTGAACAGGTAATACGTTTAGAAGATGAATCTTGTTGATCGGTATTCTGAAGCTGCAATCGGTACAGGTGGATCAATATACTGTCCATCTTCTCCTGTAGGAAACAGCTGTGGAAAATAATGACCTTCCAAGGTTTTCTCCCATACACTTATTGGAGTTCCCTGTGCTTTTTTCATTTCAAATAACTCAATGCTGCTTCCTATTACTTCTTTTGAATGCAAAGGACATATTGTGTAATGTTCATAAATATCTTCAGTCCTTGACTTGTCCACTTTCTCTATTTGACCACTTGAAATTTCAGATTATATTCTGAAGATCCTAGATTTCAACAGTGCATTTTATACATATTTCACCTTTTTGTTTGAAAGTGATCTGTCTTCTTTGTCGTATGCAGTGAACCACATACTTAAAACTAAAGTTCATCAATAAGTTCTTTCTGCGAAAGTATTTGTGGAGAAACTTCAAGAAAGAGAAAATTTAGAAGGACACTTAATCAATTTGATGGCATGTCAACGTGGAACAAATGAGTATTGGTATTGTCGTCATGAAGAACTCAAGTGTATGTTACGGAACGTAGGTACAAGAACATGGTTTGTCTCACTTAGTTGTGCAGAGTATGCATGGGAAGATTTGCTTGACTTTCTAAGAGAAGCAAAATATAAAAAATGTTGAAATAAAGCCTTGTGGTGAACTGTGTTCATTTGATCCTGTATATGTGTGCAGATATTGTAATGATAGGTTTCAACCTATAATGTCTTTTATCTGCAATAAAAAGAATACAGCTCTTGGGGAGGTTACCTATTTCTTTTGGAGAAAGGAGTATCAAGAAAGAGGTGCACCTCATATACATATGCTACTATGGCTCAAGGATGAACCTACATTTGGAAATGATTCTGATAAAACAGTATTGCCTTTCATTGAATAGTATGTGACATTTGAGATACCAAGAGAAGAAGGAGATAGAAGCTTGAGATAACAAGTTTTACGTTTCCAAAGTCACAAGTGTTGAAAGTATTGCAGAAGAAACTACAACTTTAAAGGAAATTTTACACCAGATGTCGGTGTGGTTCTCCAGTCCAGTCATTTGTAAAGGAAGAGTAAATTATTTTTTTTCTTCTGTAAGACACACAATAACTCGGAAATCTCAAAAGAATAACTACAAGTTAAAAAGAAGAGAAGTGTCAAAGTATATCAATGATTACAATCCAGTCATATAAAAAATGTGGAATGCGAACATGGACATTCAGTATGTTGCAGATAACTCAATTGCTGTTGCATGTTACGTTACATCGTACATAACAAAATCAGAAAAAATAGAGATGAAAGAACTGTGGGAAGAAATTACACGAGAGAAAAGCCTTAGTAAAGAATTGTACAGCTTTACTTTGAAAATGCTTTCCCACCGAGAAATTGGATTGTATGGATGCTCTTCAAGTTTAAATTCAAAGTCACGAGGAATCATTTGAGTAAGTTTAGGTCTTGCCTGCAAACAAAATGGAGTCTTGAAATGATTTGAAGAAATTGAAGAATTAGCAGCAAATGAAGCAGACAGTACAGACAATCTTAAAACTAATATGTTGGACATGTACTAACCGGAAAGGAGTCAACATCTGGAACAGCTATGTCTGTATGAAGTACTTCAACATTACAGCTTGAAATGTTAAAGAGATTGTAAAAGAAGGAAAATATGCAGTAGTTGGATGTCATGGTTGTTTAGTAAAACATGCAAAGAGTAATCTCATAAACCACAAGAAAGTTAGTTGTGAAAGTTTAGATAAGGGAGAATTTTGCTATTTAGCACTTCTGCAACTGTTTAATTCATGGTGTAGTGAAAGTGAATTATTTGGAGACTTTGACTGTTATGAAGATTCTTGTATTACATGTAAAAGTAGCGTTGCACGTACAATTTTTGCTATATATTTAAAAATGTTGAATGATGAAGTTGAACAGAAAAAGACTATCACAGCTGAAATTAATAATGAAGGTTCTCAAGATAGTGAAACTAGTGGTCCATGTAGTCACGATCTTCTTGGACGAGCAATACTGGAAAATGGAGCAGCCATTGCTATGCATGAAGTTGAAATTGCAATGCGGTACAGTAGGTCCGAACAGTGAAACGGGGTCTTAATTCTATGATTGAGGATGTCAGAAGTGAAAGTCTGTGATAATTTCTGTGTACCCCCTCTGACCAGGTGCAATCAACTCTGGGTCCCAACAGTGGAATGGCGTCTTGATCCCACAATGGACGATGTTACAACTGCATCTGAGAGTGGAGATGAAGGTACTCCCTTTGACCAGGTGCAACTAACTCTAGGTCCCAACAGTGGAATGGTGTCTTGATTCCACCATGGATGATGTCCGATATTACCTGCTGCTTGTTTTTCACAGAACTCACTCTGTTGATGTGCATCAGACTCTGTGCTTCCGTAGCTAACTGCTGTACAGGATTATTGGGGTTGGTTGAGTGTAGTCACTGGAGTACACCGCGGTACAGCAGATCCGAATACTGAAATGGGGTCTTGATTCTATTGAGGATGTCAGAAGTTAAAGTCTGTGTTTATTTCTGTGTACCACCTTCGACCAGGTGCAACCAGCTCTAGGTCCTAACAGTGGAACGGTGTCTTGATCCCAGAATGAAAGATGTCCATTATTACTTGTTACTTGGTTTTCATAGAACTTCCTCCGTTGAGGTGCATCAGACACTGTGCTTCCGTAGTTAACTGTTGCACATGATTATTGTGCTTCACTGATACCAGTCAGTGGAGTACACCGTGGTACAGCAGGTCCGAACAGTGAAACAGGGTCTTGATTCTGTGATTGAGGATGTGAGAAGTTAAAGTGTGTGATGATTTTTGTGTACCCCCTCTGATCAGGTGCAACGAACTGTCGGTTCCAACAGTGGAACGGTCTTTTGATCCCACAATGGAGGATGTTAGAACTGCATCTCAGAGTGGAAATGAAGGTACTCTGTTCGACCAGGTGCAACCAACTCTAGGTCCAAACAGTGGAATGGTGTCTTGATCCTAGAATGGACGATGTCCGATATAACCTTTTGCTGGGTTTTCACAGAACTGTCTCTGTTGAGGTGCATCACACTTTGTGCTTCTGCAGTTAACTGCTGCACATGATTATTGGGCTTGGTTGACTGCTGTCGCTGGAATAGACCGTGGTATAGCAGGTCCGAACAGTGAAATGGGGTCTTGATTCTATGATCGACACCACAGCTCCTGACGTTGCCTTCCTCACGGAAACCTGGATGAACGACTCCTCAGCGCCCGACATCGCCATCGCCGTCCCAGAGGGCTACAAGATCATCCGGAGAGACCGCGACAACCAGACTGGAGGAGGCATCGCCATCATCCACAGAGACACCATCCGTATCTCGACCAACGCCGACAACACCCTGACATCCGCCGAACACCTGCACTTCCAGATCCACACCGACCCCAAGACCACCCTCAGAGGCACCCTGATCTACCGACCCCCGGGACCACGCACTCAATTCAGCGAAGACATCGCCGACTTCATCAGCCCGCACGCCCTCCCCTCGGCCGACTACATCCTCCTCGGGGACATCAACTTCCACCTGGAGAACAACAACGACCGCAACACCACCACCCTGCTTGACAACCTCGCCACCCTCGGACTCAAGCAGCTGGTGACCACCCCCACCCACCTCGCCGGACACACACTCGACGCCATCTTCTCGTCCAGCAAAGACATCTCCTTCAGCCACGCCACTGGACTTCACTGGACGGACCACAGCTGCATCCACTTCACCTTCAAAAGAACCACGGTCCACCACCACCAGCAACAGGCCGCACGAAGAAGCTGGAACAAGATCACAGCCGAACAACTCACCACATCCCTGAGCCAGCACCCTCCCGCCAGCTCACCGAACCCCAGCCAAGCCGCCGACAACCTCACGAAATGGATCTCCACCTGCGCGGACGAGCTCGCCCCTCTGAGGACCCCACCCAGCAGACCCGGAAGCAAGAAGGCCCCTTGGTTCACCGACGAACTCAAGAGCTCCAAGAAGAACTGCCGAGCCCTCGAGAAAGCATGGAGAAGAGACCCAACGCCGGACAACATGACTACCCTCAAGCTCGCCACCCGAAGGCACCATCAACTGATCCACGCCACCAAGAAAACAGCATTCAAGGACCGGTTGGACAACAACGCACACAACAGCAAGGAACTCTTCAACATCGTCAGAGAGCTCTCCAACCCCAACGCCGGAACCAACGACATCACCCCATCGCAAGACCTCTGCAACTCCCTCGCCTCCTACTTCCACAACAAGATCGCTGACATACACAACAGCTTCAGAACACAACCAACGCTCCCCACGACCAAACCAACGCCCCCCACCACCACCCTCAACGCCTGGACACCGATCAACCTCGAAGACACCATCAGCACGATGAACTCCATCCACTCCGGTTCCCCAACCGACCCCTGCCCTCACCACATCTTCAACAAGGCCGACGCTGTCATCGCACCCCACCTGCGGGACATCATCAACACCTCCCTCAACACCGCCACCTTCCCTGAGAGCTGGAAGCACGCCGAACTCAGCGCTCTACTAAAGAAACCAACGGCGGACCCCACCGAACTCAAGAACTACCGCCCCATCTCGCTCCTCCCGTTTCCAGCCAAAGTCATCGAGAAGACCATCAACAAGCAACTGGCAGCCTTCCTCGAGACGACTGGTTCCCTCGACCCTTCCCAGTCAGGCTTCCGGGCCAACCACAGCACCGAGACCGCCCTCATCGCTGCCACAGACGACATCCGAACCCTGTTGGACAACGGAGAAACAGCGGCCCTCATCCTCCTGGACCTCTCCGCGGCATTCGACACTGTCTGCCACCGCACCCTAGTGCAGCGCCTCAGCAACGTCGGGATCAAGGAGAAGGCACTGGAATGGATCATCTCCTTCCTCACCGGAAGGACACAGAGAGTCCGCCTGCCCCCGTTCAGATCAGAAGCCACGGAAGTCACCTGCGGCGTCCCTCAGGGCTCCTCGCTCAGCCCCACCCTCTTCAATGTCTACATGAGCCCCCTTGCGGCCATCGCACGCCAACACAACCTGAACATCATCTCCTACGCCGATGACACCCAGCTGATCCTCTCCCTGACCAACGACCCCGCCACCGCCAGAGCCAACCTACACGAAGGGATGAAAAACGTGGCCGAGTGGATGACGACCAGCCGCCTGAAACTGAACACAGACAAGACGGAAGTCCTCATCCTGGGCTCCTCACCCTCCGCCTGGGACGACTCCTGGTGGCCCCCTGCCCTGGGCAACGCACCCAAACCGACAGACCACGCACGCAACCTGGGCTTCATCCTGGACTCCTCCCTCTCCATGACCAGACAAGTCAACGCCGTCTCCTCGTCCTGTTTCAACATCCTGCGCATGCTACGTAAGATCTTCCGGTGGATCCCCACCGAGACCAGGAAAACAGTCACCCAGGCCCTCGTCACCAGTCGACTGGACTACGGCAACGCCCTCTACGCCGGTACCACCGCCAAGCTCCAGAAGAGACTCCAGCGGATCCAGAACGCCTCGGCGAGACTCATCCTCGACGTCCCCAGACGAACTCACATTTCCAGACACCTGAGAGACCTGCACTGGCTCCCGATCAACAAAAGAATCACCTTCCGGCTCCTCACCCACGCACACAAAGCCCTACACAACCAAGGCCCGACCTACCTCAACAGCCGCCTCAACTTCTACGCTCCCAAACGCCACCTCCGCTCGACCAGTCTCGCCCTCGCAGCCGTCCCCCGCATCCACAGAGCGACTACAGGAGGTAGATCCTTCTCCCACCTGGCCGCCAAGACTTGGAACGCCCTCCCCACCGAACTACGCCTGACCCAAGACCACCTCCCCTTCAGGAAGAAGCTCAAGACCTGGCTGTTCGAGCAGTAGCGGACCCCCCCCCCCCAGCGCCTTGAGACCCTCCGGGTGAGTAGTGCGCTTTATAAATGCCTTTGATTGATTGATTGATTGAGGATGTCAGAAGTTAAAGTTTGTGATGATATCTGTGTACTCCCTCTGATGAGGTGCATCAAACTCTAGGTACCAACAGTGGAACGGTGTCTTGATCCCACAATGGATGATGTTAGAACTGCATCTGAGAGTGGAGATGAAGGTACTCCTTTTGCCAGGTGCAACCAACTCTAGGTCCCAACAGTGGAACGGTGTCTTGATCCCACAATGGACGATGTCCGATATAACGTGCAGGTGAATCTTCAGCGGTCCTTCTGTTGAGGTGCATCAGACTTTGTGCTTCCGTAGTTAACTGCTGCACATGATTAATGGCCTTGATTGACTGTGGTTGGTGGAGTACACCACGGTACAGCAGGTCCGAACAGTGGAACGGGGTCTTGATTTTATGATTGAGGATGTCAGAAGTTACAGTTTGTGATGATTTGTGGTACCTCCTCCGATGAGGTGCATCAAACTCTAGGTCCCAACAGTGGAACAGTGTCTTGATCTGACAATGGAGGATGTTAGAACTTCATCTGAGAGTGAAGATGAAGGTACTCCCTTCGACCAGGTGCAAGCAACTGTAGGTCCCAACAGTGGAACAGTGTCTTGATTCCACAATGGAAGATGTCCGATATTACTTGTTGCTTGGTTTTCATAGAACTCGCTCTGTTGAGGTGCATCAGACTTGGTGTTTCCGTAGCTAACTGTTGCACATTATTATTGTGCTTGGTTGACACTAGTCGGTGGAGTACACTGTGGTACAGCAGGTCCAAACAGTGAAATGGGGTCTTGATTGTATGATTGAGGATGTCAGAAGTTGAAGTTTGATATTATTTCTGTGTACCCTTTCTGATCTGCTGCAAGCAAGTCCATGCTTTCGAATTGAACGGTACATGGCTGTCAGGTGTTAATGAATAGTGAGTCTGGCCTACAATGCAGACAGAAGTGTTCACAATTCAGATTGAGTGCTGATTGTTTAATTATAGAATCCAGTAGTCAAGTAACTACAACATCTATTGGAATATCCATATTATGTTTTTAGTATACTTCTTTGAAGACATTTTTTTAAATGATTTATAGGTTTAATACAATGACCAAATTTAATTTGCAAGTGCAAAGGAACACTGAATAGTCTACACTGTAGACAGCAGAAATGGTATTTGAATTGTTTTGTTTTATTTATTGCAGATTTTTCTGCAATTGATGTTGTTGTCTTTTGTTAAGAGGAAGTGAGAGAAAGTATTCATGAATGTCTGTGTGAGTACTGTTTACAATTAGCACTGCAGATAGCAGTGTTCACAATTAGGATAGAGTTGGTCTTGTAGATGACGCACTTCTGTAGGAAAAGACATTGCTCCAGTGCGCTCTGTCTACACCATGAATACGTATTATTACAGGCTCCAGACAAACTTTTGTTGCTTCGTGTATGACAAACTGTGTAGCTGAATTCCACCTTACGTAGCTGTGGGCCCTTGCTGACCGCTCTCTCTGGCCTACACTGTAGACAGCAGTGTTCACAATTTAGATTGAGGTGCTATTACTGATGATGTTCTGTTGATGGCAACAGATATTACTCCAAGTACGGCCTGCCTGCCTGTCTACAGCACACATCATTGCTGGCTGTTGACATGCTGAATGATTTTGATGTGGCTTTCTGAGTGCACTAAAAACTGATCGACCCTTTATGATAAAATCTTTTTGTGTATTATTTCTGATCTATTAATTGTGTCTCAGTATACCATCAGTTGTGTTTCTTTTGCGATAGAATATTTTTCTGTATTACTTCACATCTCCTGTCCCTACCTTACTGCAGTACAAACTATTGATTTTTTTATTATTGAATGTTTATGTGTGATCCAATGATTACTGTTGTAGTAGATGATAGCAGCAACTACTCCTTGAGGAATGGTTTACACTGACTCCACACGCATCCACAACAGACGTTACTGGATATGTGACCCTGGTAATAAAAAGGTGTCGAGCGCATGTGCTCATACCCACTTCCACTATCTATCTGTGTCCGTGTGTTCATTATCTATGCATGATAGTGCCCTTGGGCTGTATGATATTACATTGTGCTGTGGGCAGTGTATGTAACTATGTTACCTCTGGTAGTGGGGAAAACTTTGGTTATGTAACTTGTAGTGTATGGCTATCACAGGTGGAAGGCTACTTAACAGACCATGAATATTGATGAAGATGATGGTTGCATGTTATGCGTAGTGTAAGATATGTGTACATTGCAAAAAGTTTAGAAAAAATCTCTCTAAGCAGTAGAGGTGTGTCTCATCAAATGCAGTACAGAGATTGACTAAAATGGGTGGTGTTTTCCAACTGTTACAATGGGAAATGTTATGAACTAAAAGTGCTTTTTTTTATGGTCACATGGCAATCGCGCATCTAGTACGCAAGGAGACCGCACCCAACGTGATTTTGAGAAAATATAATTGCTAAAATATAAGTTTATTACAGTTAGAAATATATAAATGTTTAAAATATGTTAGATTATCGCTTGCTCTCATATACACTTTAAAGATATTTAGATATAGTTTTGTGACAAAAAAAATGAGGGAATGGCGTACGTGGCACAACACCGTACATTTATGATGTAACACAGGGTGTGGCAGCGTGCACTCGTCCCATTCGTAACGCGCAGCGGGCACGACCCCTTACGTACATGACGTAACGCACGGCTTGGTAGTGCGTACCCGTCGCATACTAAAGTAGCAGCTGGCGCGACCTCATACATACATGATGTTACGCGGGACGTGGTGTCACAAACCTGTCGGATACGAAATGCACATCATTTAAATGTGGTGGATAGGATTTGCGTGCTGATCAAGGTTGATAGAGTATCGGTACGGGACTGTAGTTTTCTCCCCCCCAAAAAAAGTTTGATATGCATATTTTTGGGGGAAGATATAAAACATTACATAATTTTTAAAGTTAAAAATAGAGTTGCAAAATATTAAAAATCAATTAGAAAAAATATAGGTTTTATTAATATTAAAATATGAAATTAACATTTAAAAAACCTTTGAAATTCACTGAAAAAAACATAGGTTTTACAGACGTTATAGTTAGGAATTAGCATTCAAAAAACCTTAGAAGTTCACTGAAAAAACCATAGGTTTCAGGGACGTTATAGTTAGTTGGACATTTGACTCATATAAAACCAGAGAAATTCGCCTGTTATAGTTAGTTGAGCTAACTATAACTCGCACGCCTGCAATGCACTGCTGATGACATCACATATTACATCACTCATGACATGGTCAGTGACATCACTGATGACATCACTGATGACATCTCAAATGACATCACTGATGACATCACTGATGACATCATCCACATGACAATCTGATGCACATACTGATGCTCTAATATAAACTTTGATACATCCATTGTAAAATGCTGACTACTATTTTTGAAAGCAAACACAGAAGAATACCATATACTACATAGCACTCACTATTTCTTAGGTCTACACACACATCCAGTCACTTATACATGTAGTTACTCATCAATAGAGGACTATAATATGCACTCATACATCTATATATGCAGTCACACGCTGCCACTCATCCATAGAGTTACTCACACGGCTAATCAGTAATGCAAAGAATGAATCACATACCCATTTAATCATGTATACCGTTATACATACCAACTTCGTTATTTTTAGACATGCCACATCACTTATTTATACAGATACTAACACATATTTACTGTCTTATACAATCACTGATAGAAGCAGACAGTTATTTATACACCCACTCTTGAAATAACTTAATCTCATGTATACTCATTTATATACTCCAACACGCACATATAGTGGCTTAAAACATATGTAGTTAGTCACAGATATACCACTGAGACATTTATTCACGCACCAACACACCCATAAACACACTAGCTCACCCATACAGCCCTTTCTAGATGCACTTTTTAATCCATACAACCACTGAATCACCCACTCAGACATCTATGCACAGACTCATACACCCACCCACCCACACAGACACCCAGGGACCCATACAGATACTCAGACAACAAATCAATAACCGATATAGACACTCATGTAGGTATTCAGCAACCCATGCAGTTGCTTACACACCAATGGAGAGACTAATACAGACTTTTACACAGTTTAGTCACTAACCCATGCATTCAGTAAGACACGTTCAATCACTCACTTATACAGTCAGTCACACACATACGAAATAATTCCTTTAGGCACTTGTAAATGCATTTATTCTTCAATACACCTTGGCATATATATATAAAACATATTTACATTTTATAGAAACACACATTCACTGGATGATGTCATCAGTGATGTCATCAGTGATGTTATTTGAGATGTCATCAGTGATGTCATCAGTGATGTCACTGACCATGTCATGAGTGATGTAATATGTGACGTCATCAGCAGTGCATTGTGGGTGCGTGAGTTATAGTTAGATCAACTAACTATAACTGGCGAATTTCTCTGGTTTTATGTGAGTCAAAAGTTCCACTAACTATAACGTCCTTGAAACCTATGGTTTTTTCAGTGAATTTCTAAGGTTTTTTAAATGCTAATTCCTAACTATAACGTCTGTAAAACCTATGTTTTTTTCAGTGAATATAGATATATATATCTATATATATATCTATATATATATATATATATATTTCCCCACGTCGGTTCCGTTTCACCAGGATTCCACAGCGCTCACCATGGGTGCGACTCCCTGTGGCAGAACCACGCCGCTTCAATATTTCACCATATTCCTTTTGCAAAGAAAAACGGGACGCACTCCTGAAGTTAGCACAGCTTCCGTTATTTAATTTTTACAGGTCAAAAGCGTCCTGATCTACGCGTTTCGGTATCACTGATACCTTGTTCACGATCACATGACCGCTCCCTTCCCAACGTTTAAAAACCATTACAGACATGAAATTGCGTCATTTCCTGTCAGGTGATGGGAGCATCATAATGTATTCTGGCTGCTGTTTTTTCTTTTTTTTTTTTTGTTAAAATTGAATTAAACTTTATGCAATTCAATCAAAAAATAATATAATTAATGAAAGTCTTTAAAGGCAGCCAGTTCTCATTTTATTTACATCCTGCGGCGGCAGATTTTTTTGTTCTTTTTTTCTTTTTTACTTCTCTTTGCCATGACTTTGATCAAATACCATCCCTCCAGTGGGGTGTGTATTATTGCTATCAATCCTTCAAACCTTTACCCCTCCAGTGGGGATTGATCATAGACATTGTCTATATTGGTGGATATATGTGCCGTCTTAAAATTATGTCACTTCGTGCTTCTCATTAGTTTATTTTTTATTTTCTTTCTTTTGTTTTGTTTTCATATTTATTTCTTATACTGGAAACTTGTTCTGTTTTATTTTATAAATGAATATATAACTCCTCTGACTGATTTAGGCCATGTGGACTCAGAGTTCGTAGCTTTAATATGTATCGGGATTCCTTCTGTCTTAAAAGTTTCTCCCTGTCCCCACCACGATCTTTCTTTGGGACTGTTTCGATGCCATAAAACTTTAGACATTTCCAATTGCTCTCATGATGTTGTTCCATATGTTTCGCAATCACATTTGCTCTATCCTTGTGAATGGTTGCTCTTACATGTTCAATTATTTGTTTTTTTAATTCACAGATAGTACTTCCTACATGCAATAGCGGGCAGGGACATTCTATCACATACACGGTGTATTGAGTCTTACACGTAATTAGTTGACGAATCTCCCACTTTTTGGTGTTGGCCATTTTGATTTCTTTTGTTGGTTTTGGCAATCTGACACACCTTGCATGCATGACATTTTCGAAATCCTTTCGTTTTTAGCCATGTTTCCTCTTTTTTCATTTTCAAATGGCTGTGAATTAAATGATCTTTTAAGTTTTTAGCTCTCCGATAAGTTATTGTTGGATGTTTGCCTACTATTTTACTTACTGTTTCATCCAGATGTAAGATTTTCCAAATTTTTTTTTTAATTTGGGCAATTTCTTTGCTCTCTTGTGAGTAATCCATTATTAACCTTAACGGTTCAGGATCATCGCCTTTCTCTTTGTTTCGTCGAATTAGACATTCCTCTCTTGTCTTTTCATTAGTCTTTGTCCAACATTTCTCGACATTGCCTCTGTTATATTTTCTTTTATTGAATCTTATCATTGTTGCCTCACTGTGTTTCTGCCATTCTGTTTCTTCGCTACAGATTCTTCGAATACGAAGAAATTCTCCATATGGGATGCTGGAAATAAGCGTACGTTGGTGAAAGTTTGTTGCTTCTAAGGTGGCATTTGTTGCCGTGCTTTTCCTATGTAATGTAGTTTGGATATGATTTCCCTGGATGTGGATCTCTGTGTCCAAGAAAATAACTCTCTGGTCACTTATTTCATAAGTGAATTTCAAGCCTGACATGCTGTTATTTATGATTTCAAAATATTCTTGGAATTCAAGAGTTGACCCATCCCAAATGATGAGTAGATCGTCAATAAAACGTATCCAACTAACAATTTTGTTTGTCATCTGAGCATTTTCTGTGTTCCATGCCACTTCCTTCTCCCACCATCCCATTGCTAAACAGGCTTAGCTGGGACTAAATGAAAATCCCATGGCAGTCCCGTTATTTTGGCGATACACCTGCTCACCAAATGAGAAGATATTTTTTGGTCAGGCATGTTGAGATCATGTCTAATAACATTTGATTATGATTTTTATATTGTATGTTTCGATCTTGTAAAAAGAAATTGCATGCCTGTAGGCCCATATCATTCCCTATGTTAGTATATAGGGATATGACATCCATTGTAATTAACTGGTAGGTTTCTTGCCAAGGTGTATTTTCGAGTCTTCGCAACAAGTCACTGGTATCTTGTATGTAGGAGCTTAATTGTTCAACATATGGTCGTAAAAAGTGATCAATATAGTTTGCAATTGGTTCTAGTACTGATCCCTTTGCTGATAGGATTGGTCTCCCTGGTGTTTTTTTCTGATCTTTGTGTAACTTCGGCAGGAAGTACATTGTAGCCGTCACTGGATGGGGTACTCCAAGATATTTGTATTATTCTTCATCAATTAGATCGTTTATTCTCCATTGTTTAAGTTTTTCATCCAGATCTCTTTTTATTTCTGCTGTTGGATTCACTTTCAGTTTCACGTAGTATTTGGGATCCCTTAGTTGACGATGTGCCTCAGTGATATATGCCACCTTATCCCAAATCACTATGTTCCCACCCTTGTCCGCCATTTTTATTTCAATCTGGTCATCTGATGCTAAATGCGCCAATGCTTCTCTTTCCTGTTTTGTTAGATTGTCTTCATAGTTTGAGTCCTTGATTTTATACAGGTCTTGAATTACCGCTTCTTGGAAGAGGTCTACTATATTACCCGGTGGTAATTGGGGATAGAACTTCGATTTCGATTTTTTGCCACTCAGGCCTGCTCCAGATTGTGTAGTTGCTTGGCTTAGTGACATTTCCTCCCCCTCATTTGTATCCAAATTTAATAATATCAAGAAGTTGTCCGAATCTTTTGCTGTTAAGACTGATATTGTATCTTCCAATTTATCTTCTCTCTCTTTCTTTTGATTTTCTTCAAAGAATTTTGCTAACTTAATTTTTCGTATATATAGATATAAATCTATTCTCACTTGAGCCAAATCCATTTTCTTTGTTGGGCAAAAATGTATGCCTCTCTTTAGTAATGAAGTTTCCATTTCCGTTATATGTCTTTTTGATAGATTGACTACCTGTAGTTCATCCATCATTTGTTCCTCCTCTGTCGCATGCTTCTTGTCTCTGTTCCGATTTTCTCTGCGCTCTCTTTTGCACCTCTTTCCCGTTCTCTTGGATTTCTTGGGGTCCACTGATGCCCTCTCCCTCTTCCTCTTTGTTGGTATTGTGTTTTGATTTTGTTCCCACTGTCTTTGCTGCAATACGAGGCGCATGTCCCCTATCCCCTCCTTGATCTGATGGTATCCCAGAGTCTTCTTCACTTGCATCAGTTGATAATAGAGATGAGACACTGCTTGAGATATTTCCTGCATTGTTGAACGGTGTTTGTTGCTTTAATAAATCATATTTTCTCGAGAATGTGAATATGCGTCCCTCTGCATAATCCACTGAATCTCGTATGAATTTATTATGTTTGCGCTCTCGCACAACATCTTCATGTTTCTCAATTTGAAGTTCTAGTTCCTCTTTAAACTTTATCATTTCGCTGGTCATTTTTAATTGTAATATTTCTTTTTCTGTCTCATTAAGTTGTTCTTTAATTTTCCCCAGTCCAAATTCTATATGTTTCACTAATATCTCAATTAATCCAAGTGAAGATTTCAGTATAAAGTCACCCCATTCCTGCAGTAATTCATTTGAGCTGTCTTGATGGCTCGGCATTAGCATTATTCGCAAACCTCTTGGTACTCTCTGTACTTCCAAGTATTGTCTTAAAGTTATAAATTCCCATGATTTATTGATTTCTTTGCGGCTTAATTTCTCCCACATCCTTAGTTTACTCTTGGGATCTGATTTTGCTATTTCAGGTATCACATTCCTTTCCTTGTCCACATTCCCTTTATCAAAGATTGTTGTCAACAATTCATTACGCTTCGCTTCTCTTTTTTCCATTACCTCGCTTTTGGTTTCCTTTATCGCTGTTTTTATTTTTCCAATCTCTACCTTCTTTTATTGCTGTGACTAACTCCAGCCGTACTCCGGTTGATAGCCCTTTCAGATAAGCATTTCCGCTGCACACTCCCTCATTGAAGCTTTAATGCAGTACTCTTTTGCTCCGGCTATCCCCCTTCCCGGCATGAAACTGGCGATACACACTACACTTGTATGCGTGATTGATTTACACAGTCAATTCGTCCAAAACGCCAATACACACTCTTACCTTGATCCCGAGCGGTGTGTTTCCTTGGTATCTGTTTTTTTCCTCCGATTTAATGCCAGCGGTCACTGTTCCTGGTACATTTATTTCCCCACGTCGGTTCCGTTTCACCAGGATTTCACAGCGCTTACCATGGGTGCAACTCCCTGCGGCAGAACCACGCCGCTTCAATATTTCACCATATTCCTTTTGCAAAGAAAAACGGGACGCACTCCTGAAGTTAGCACAGCTTCCATTATTTCATTTTTACAGGTCAAAAGCGTCCTGATCTACGCATTTCAGTATCACTGATACCTTGTTCACGATCACATGACCGCTCCCTTCCCAAAGTTTAAAAACCATTACAGACATGAAATTGCGTCATTTCCTGTCAGGTGATGGGAGCATCACAATGTATTCTGGGTGCTGTAGTTTTTTTTTGTTAAAATTGAATGAAACTTTATGCAATTCAATCAAAAAATAATATAATTAATGAAAGTCTTTAAAGGAAGCCAGTTCTCATTTTATTTACATCCTGCGGTGGCAGATTTTTTTGTTCTTTTTTTCTTTTTTACTTCTCTTTGCCATGACTTTGATCAAATACCATCCCTCCAGTGGGGTGTGTATTATTGCTATTAATCCTTCAAACCTTTATCCAACCATAACAGGAACCCAAATTCGAGAAAGGCCACAGAAAGTTTTAAAGTTCAGCTCTCATATTTAATGCTCGGCAGCTTGCAGACAGACCCTCTGCCCAGGGAATCACATCCAAAATTTAAATCGCCAGACGCGTTTCGGGAAAAGACAATCCCTTAATCAGCGGCCTTCGGTCTTTGAAGGAGTGGAAGCGCTGTGAATCCGCACTCTTTTCAACCGCCCTCAGTGGGTGTGGCCATAACTATGGCCTCCTGGTACATGTAATGCCTGAATATAATCCCAAGTGGGTGCGCTGTCCATTCTTTGCTCGGTAACACCAATTAAAACCCCAGTGGGTTGGCGTGAGTCCTGGCGTGCGTCTGCCAATGCTTTATAGATGCTGAGACAGGCATAAACTTGCGCTCCCTGCCAAGCGCCAGCTTACTTCCTCCCAAAGTTTAAACACCAACGTGATGTCCAAATGGACCCGCTTATGCGGTGGGCCTTTACTTGCGACCAGGAAAGCCGCTCACAAATCCAGCCATAACAGGAAACCAAATTCGAGAAAGGCCACAGAAAGTTTTAAAGTTCAGCTCTCATATTTAATGCTCTGCAGCTTGCAGACAGACCCTCTGCCCAGGGAATCACATCCAAAATTTAAATCGCCAGACGCGTTTTGGGAAAAGACAATCCCTTCATCAGCGGCGTTCGGTCTTTGAAGGAGTGGAAGCGCTGTGAATCCGCACTCTTTTCAACCGTCCTCAGTGGGCGTGGCCATAACTATGGCATCCTGGTACATGTAGTGCCTGAATATAATCCCAAGTGGGTGCGCTATCCATTCTTTGGTCGGTAACACCAATTAAAACCCCAGTGGGTTGACGTGAGTCCTGGCGTGCGTCTGCCAATGCTTTATAGATGCTGAGTCAGGCATAAACTTGCGCTCCCTGCCAAGCGCCAGCTTACTTCCTCCCAAAGTTTAAACAACAACGTGATGTCCAAATGGACCCGCTTATGCGGTGGGCCTTTACTCGCGACCAGGAAAGCCGCTCACAAATCTAACCATAACAGGAACCCAAATTCGAGAAAGGCCACAGAAAGTTTTAAAGTTCAGCTCTCATATTTAATGCTCTGCAGCTTGCAGACAGACCCTCTGCCCAGGGAATCACATCCAAAATTTAAATCGCCAGACGAGTTTCGGGAAAAGACAATCCCTTCATCAGCGGCGTTCGGTCTTTGAAGGAGTGGAAGCGCTGTGAATCCGCACTCTTTTCAACCGCCCTCAGTGGGTGTGGCCATAACTATGGCCTCCTGGTACATGTAGTGCCTGAATATAATCCCAAGTGGGTGCGCTGTCCATTCTTTGCTCGGTAACACCAATTAAAACCCCAGTGGGTTGACGTGCGTCCTGGCGTGCGCCTGTCAATGCTTTATAGATACCGAGTCAGGCATAAACTTGCGCTCCCTGCAAAGCGTCAGTTTACTTCCTCCCAAAGTTTAAACAACAACGTGATGTCCAAATGGACCCGCTTATGCAGTGGGCCTTTACTCGCGACCAGGAAAGCCGCTCACAAATCCAACCATAACAGGAACCCAAATTCGAGAAAGGCCACAGAAAGTTTAAAAGTTCAGCTCTCATATTTAATGCTTGGCAGCTTGCAGACAGACCCTCTGCCCAGGGAATCACATCCAAAATTTAAATCGCCAGACGCGTTTCGGGAAAAGACAATCCCTTCATCAGCGGCGTTCGGTCTTTGAAGGAGTGGAAGCGCTGTGAATCCGCACCCTTTTCAACCGCCCTCAGTGGGCGTGGCCATAACTATGGCCTCCTGGTACATGTAGTGCCTGAATATAATCCCAACTGGGAGTGCTATCCATTCTTTGCTCGGTAACACCAATTCAAACCCAAGTGGGTTGACGTGAGTCCTGGCGTGCGCCTGCCGATGCTTTATAGATGCTGAGTCAGGCATAAACTTGCGCTCCCTGCAAAGCGCCAGCTTATTTCCTCCCAAAGTTTAAACACCAACGTGATGCCCAAAGGGAGCGCAAGTTTATGCCTGACATGGCATCTATAAAGCATTGGCAGGCGCCCGCCACGACTCGCGTAAACCCACTGGGGTTTTAATTAGCTTCAACTCCTTCAAAGACCGAACGCCGCTAATGAAGGGATTGTCTTTTCCCGAAACGCGTCTGGACATTTAAATTTTGGATGTGATTCCTTGGGCATAGGGTCTGTCTGCAAGCTGCCGAGCATTAAATATGAGAGATGAACTTTAAAACTTTCTGTGGCCTTTCTCGAATATATATATATATATATATATATATATATATATATATATATATATATATCTATATATGTTTCCAAGGAATCGTTGCGAGATCACCGCTCTCACTCCTCTCGACGCCGGTGCCAGCAGCGGTCGCAACTCCGCTGAAAACGTTTTCTAAAGGGATGAAATCCGAGAATTCCCAGACAATAATCCAGCGGCACACCAAAGGACGACACAATAAAGATTTTATTGTGTTATACAAACAGAACTACGCGTTTCGGCGAAGCCTTTGTCAAGTTGATGACCTGTGCCCAAATTCACATAGAAATACAGGTCATTGTTCATAGACAGTGAAGAAACATTGTATGCATGGTAAAACATAATCCTTAAACAATAAATTGTAACATCAGCGATATTTTCTCATGATGACAAGTGAATGTTTTTTTACCTTGAAGACGATTATAATTCATTCATTTTCAATTTTGAAAATATAAGCCTGAATACATGTATATATCGTAAATTCGATGATACATTTTGGTTAATGTTTCATTTTCTTTCTCTTTCCTTCATTCAATTAATTGAAGGTAATTATTTACTTTTGTACTGGTAATGTACCAAAATATCATCGATATTAAGGGCAAGTGCCCAATCATTATATGATCACCTATTGCATATACAATGTGCTTTTATCGGTAAAATACCAAGAAACCTATCATTAAGGGCAAATGCCAAAACATAATCAGATCATATATTAGACGATATAAAATATACAGATTTTGAATTAAGGCGAAAACAATTCATCAACTCATCATTGCAGAAAGGGAGAACAAAAGGAGAGATAAGGCTCTGGGGATAGGATTTTTAACCTATGTGAGTAGCAAGTTATTCTCCATAATTCATCCCATTAGGGATTTTAGTATTGAGTTCAATAATATACTTGGACTCTGTAATTCTTAGGAGTTTCTCACTATCTCCCCCTCTGGGAAGTGGTAGAATTCTGTCAATTCCGAAAAAATTTCCTTTTGTTCTCCCTTTCTGAATGTAGATTTTAACAACTCACTTTTTACAGTATAGAAGCAGGGGGTGGATATTTTTCATTTAGAATTATTTCTTTGTATTGACTAAATGGTTCATTAAAATTAATTAACTAATGAACTCTTCACCACAAAGCTAGGCTTAGCGTAGTGACTTAGATTATGTGACATATGGATGTACACTACCGATACCCGTATATACTGCTATCTAACATTCTTATTATTATTACTCTTATCTATATTCACTTGGTGTATTTATTATTCATTATTATTTATTCATTATTGGATTTATACGGTTGTTTTCACACCTCACAAACAGTTTCTGACCTATTCCCCTGGATATATTTCCTACTATCGATGCATATTAATATAAAGACACTCCTTGCAAAAAGAAAAACTGCAATGATGAGTTGATGAATTGTTTTCGCCTTAATTCAAAATCTGTATATTTTATATTGTCTAATATATGATCTGATTATGTTTTGGCATTTGCCCTTAATGATAGATTTCTTGGTATTTTACCGATAAAAGCACATTGTATATGCAATAGGTGATCATATAATGATTGGGCACTTGCCCTTAATATCGATGATATTTTGGTACATTACCAGTACAAAAGTAAATAATTACCTTCAATTAATTGAATGAAGGAAAGAGAAAGAAAATGAAACATTAACCAAAATGTATCATCGAATTTACGATATATACATGTATTCAGGCTTATATTTTCAAAATTGAAAATGAATGAATTATAATTGTCTTCAAGGTAAAAAAACATTCACTTGTCATCATGAGAAAATATCGCTGATGTTACAATTTATTGTTTAAGGATTATGATTTACCGTGCATACAATGTTTCTTCACTGTCTATGAACAATGACCTGTATTTCTATGGGAATTTGGGAACAGGTCATCAACTTGACAAAGGCTTCGCCGAAATGCGTAGTTCTGTTTGTATAACACAATAAAATCTTTATTGTGTCGTCCTTTGGTGTGCCGCTGGATTATTGTCTGGGAATTCTCGGATTTCATCCTTCTAGAAAACATATATATATATATATATATATATATATATATATATATATATATATATATATATATATATATATTATCTACTGGCGGTCGCCAGTAGATAGTTATAGTTAGGACCGTGTTTCCATAGGAAATCCGCAACATTCTATTTGGAATAACTTTGGCGCCGGTCGACGAATCCTCGCGAAATTTTCAAAACTAATGGGGCGCTACGCTCCGCTCCTACCCTGAAAGTCTCGGGGGGATTCGTCAAGCGGGGGCTGAGAAAAAAGGGGGGTCCCAAAACGCGTTTTCCCCATGCATTTTTCCATAGGACCTTTAGACAAAGCTACAGCCCGAGTGGCTGAACAGAATTACTTGAAATTTGGCAGAGAGGTAGTCCTCAGGTCAAGGATGTGCCTTTTGTAGGTCTGGTGTAAATCTGTTCAGTAGGTCCTGAGAAAATAGCATTTAAATCAATATATATATCTGTAAGCGCGCTCCGTGCGCTTACCGTAAGCTTACCGTACGCGTACGGTGCCGTGCGCGAGCTCAATTCTGATTGGTGGTTACATGACTGTAAACATTCGAATCGGTCAAAATCAGGAAGTGTCGGCCGCCATTTTCTGTCTCTCGCACTGACAAACAAAGGTGGGGAACGTGAAACGGGGGCAACGAAGAGAGTTGCAGACCCCCTAGTGTTTGTCAGGGGGTCCAAGAAGGACCGAAAAGTACAAAAAATAAATTAAATAATTTTTTTAAAAAATCGCGGGGTACGCTTACGGTAAGCTTACCGTACGCGCACGGCAAAAAAAATAAAAAAATAAAAATAAAGAAGTAACAATCACATTTATTAAATAAATTAAAGGACCCACAAGGGAGAAAAAAACAAATGTTACTGCGTAAAAAAAGGCGAGGCGCGCACGGCATGGACTGCGCAACGTGGGCGCTCGGTGGGCGAAGCGCACCGAGCGCCCACAGTGCGCGCACGGTGCGCGAAGCGCACCGTGCGCGCAGGGTGTGCGCATAGTGAAAAACCAGAAAAAAAATAAAAAATAAATACATAACTTAGCATTTAAAAAACCGTACAAATTCACTGAAAAAACCAGAGGTTTCACACACGTTATAGTTAGGAATTATCATTTACAAAACCTTGCAAATTCACTTAAAAAACCATAGGTTTCACACATGTTATAGTTAGCTGTACATTTCACTCGTAAAAAACCAATGAAATTCCACGTTATAGTTAGATCAGGTAACTATAACTTGCGCGACCGCAATCCACAATGTGTAATTTCAGATGTCATCATTGATGTCATGAGTGATGTCACTGACCATGTCATGAGTGATGTACTATGTGACGTCATCAGCAGTTTATTGTGGGCGCGCAAGTTATAGTTACCTGATCTAACTATAACGTGGAATTTCATTGGTTTTTTACGAGTGAAATGTACAGCTAACTATAACATGTGTGAAACCTATGGTTTTTTAAGTGAATTATATATATATATATATATATATATATATATATATATATATATATATATAAAGCAACAAAGTTAGAGGTAGACTCAGGTCCACTATTGGCACAATGCTTGAGACCCTGGCAGACAGTGACATTTGTTTGGAGATACAATGTGATACATACTCAGTGACAAACATTTGTACACTATTATTCAGTCAGATACAAAAAAGCCACACACAAACATCAAGACAAATATACTGCAAGAGAAACATAAAATTGAGAAGCAACACTCTAGAAATCATATAAACAAACAGTCATACAGCAAAACAGGGATATGGAATAAATATATCATGCATTGTAAATTACACCGAAAGCCACATAGGGACACAAAAACATTAGAGACCACTCACATATACAGACTCATATTTCCATATGCATGTATACACACACACACACACACACACACACACACACACACAAGCACACAAACACACACACACTCACACCCCATGACATACATTTAAATACTATTTAACTGACAAGGACCTCCAGTCAAGGAACACAATTTGATCATACCACTAAGGCCTTTATAGAATCACTCAGTAAGATGTACAGAGAGCATGAGTGTTCACAAATGTCACAAAAAAGTAGATCTCTACCTAAGTCGAAATGCTGATTTAGCATTTTATGGTTGAAATACCCCATACCAAACATGAAGGATATCCCGCCTGCCGGATTTCAAGTGTATTATATCCTATGCCATTTTTAATATGGTGAAAGGAATATCAGTTACCGCATTCACTAAATTCTAAGTCAGGCCCAATCCAGAAAATTAGAGAATCTGAGACACTGAGGGGGAAGTATAATGCAAAACTGTTGGTCTGTGTGTATCTTTGCCTAACATTCTGCACCATATATTGCGTTGTCATTTGTGGTCTTGTAGCCCACTAGTCAGAAGGATACACACACTCATTACTATCAATATATAGGTTCTTTATTAAAAGAACTGTGGTCTCTATAGGAGTCAGTCAAAACCAAAAAGAGGATAAGATAGCGATTATATTCCTCCTGCATGACTGGTGTGGGGATATTCGTTACATCTGGATCATTCTCAGGGGCCATGTTGGGAGTCATAGGTGCGTCCGGCGCCATACTACACTGTGTCACTAGACTAATACTGGGGTGCACATGTCAGTGCATCTGTATGACATTAACAGTGGCAACATTTTCTACCCTACGTCTCTATGTCCCATAATCAAGTATAATAGAAGACTATGAAGAATAAAGACTAGAGATAAAATACAAAGCAAAAATTGCATATTAACGTAATTATATGAGACTACAGATTAGAACCTCAAAAGAAATTAGGGGCATATCAGCAAGGGCCGGCGATAATTATCGCTCAGCGCGCTTAGCGTGAAGATAATTATCGTCGGCTAACGCTGAATTTTATCACTGATATAGCGTGCTATCAGCAACGCTGAGCTCAACAGCGATAAAATTCCAGGCGCAAGCTTCCAAATGTGCGATTATCGCTGGAAATCCAGTGATAATTGCACAACATTTGGTGATAGCTTGTTGATAGGGCAGGGCAGACTCAGCCATGATATCCACCTTCCTTTGGATATCATGGCTAAGTCAGATGAAAAACAGGCGTAAGGAAAGTAGCGATAACCTCGGTTAGCGCTACTTTTCTTATCACTCTGCAGGGTAGCGTGAGGCTAGATAATAGGAGAAATGTCGCTTAGCGGCATTTCTCACGTTCTTTTGGGAAGGTACGCCCACTTCGCATCTCATTAGAGATGCAAAGCTGGGCGTTATGGGGAAGGGCGCTAAGGCAAGGATTCACGCGATAGCGTGACCTTGCTGATAAGGCAATAAAATTATCGATGCTTATCGCCCGGAAACGGACGCAAAAGCGGCAATAATTTTATAGCGCCACCTTGATGATATGCCCCTTAATAAACTAATATAACAACCCTCAATAAAGAGGAGCATATAACTTACAATTACAAATTAAAAATGAAAGAAAGATCAAAATAAGCAACAATTTATTTAATTAACGTTAAAAATTAAATCTTATGCAGATCAAAAACAATTGAAAAGATTATGGCAAAAAGCATTGTAACGAGAAGAAGTGGAGTCCTCAGTGAAGTCACTAGTGATGTCAAGAGTGGTTTTCATCAAAGATGTCACTTATGTAGTTAATGATGCCTTGTGTTATGTCACAGGTGGCTCAAGGGGGCGGTTCATATTTTGGTTCAAGCAGTTATATCAATTATGATGTCATCAATGATATTGTGAGTGATGAAATTTGCAAAGGGAGTCATAGTAATGGTTTCCATAGAAGTGGTGAATTTCAGTGATTTAGTGAATTTGAGTCAGAATCTTAAGCCTTCTTATTGCATATTTATCAGTGGTTACAAAGCTCGTATTTTACGTGAAAGAGGTCTAACCATGAATTATTTCCCGTAATTCACAGTCCTGAATTATTTTACATGATCTTCAGTTTCCCTTAAGAAATAGAATGAAACACAGCATTTTATCTTTCTTTAGGTGCTGGTAAAAAAGAAACATTTTCACAACGCCAGTGCGCAGGCTGAGCCTTGATACGAACATCTATCAAAGAATCCTCCCCAGTGTATGAAAATAAACATTATAAACAAATAACCCTGTCAGCAAAAGGTAACACTGTCCCACAATCCACATTATTTTCTTTTTTAATACGTCTTGCTAAACTTGTAGTGTCAATGTACTACAAATAAAAGAAACACACTTTTTAGAATGCATGTTTTAAAATTACTTTGAATGCATGTTGCATTTAAAATTTGATTTACAGTAATGAACATTGTTACTTAAAACACTTTTAATTATTAGCACATTATCCCCACCAAACACACACATGTCTCAAACCACTAAAATACATTGCTGCAGTCTCAGGCAAACAAAGAATACTAAATAGATGATGCTCAAATATTCTACATAATTCTAAAGAGTACTAAAATGACTTAATAAAGGTAATATAAAAAATAGCTATGGTCTCCTACCTCCATGCCTACTTCCCCAACGCAGTTAGATCAAATTACAACACCTGAATCCCCAAAGCCCACGAACCACTCTAGGCTAGCTAGACCTTCCCATAACACCCTCCCCAGCTTCCAACGTCCACCAATCTGCCCCACTTTCTACCAGAGATACAACCGCCTCTCAACTGATCCCCATAATCACCCATCTTGAACTCAAAATCAATGCTATACTGGATGAAACACTACACTACGGAAAGACTTAAATTTCTGCTCCAACTCATTTCCTAACACCACAACTATGGCAAACCCTAATCCTGCCGCCACTTACACACACCTCGACCCCTCACCTTCTACCCCTTGGTCCACCGTCCCTTATACTCACTACCACCTCAAACCTAAATGCAACACTACCAGGATGTCTCAGCTAGAAGCGGAAATGCAGGGCATCACATATGACAATGCTCCCTTACAACTTAAACATACCACTACTAGAAGGCGTCAGTTAGAAGTGGAAATGCTGAGCAACACAACTGTAACTGCTCCCACCCTGCTTTGCTACCATGAGATTTCAGTCATCCTTGGATCTAGCAGAAACCCTTGTTCCAATCGCCCCCCCAGACCACCTGCCCAACTGACTACCATTCAGCTTAGTCAAACCGAACCGAGAACATCTTCCATTTTACATTGCATGCTCTTAAACTGTTGCTCAGCAGCCGAACACGCCACCGAAATTGCCGAAACTATCCTTCTCCGTAATATTGACATTTTTTTTCTCACAGAAACCTGTATAAACGAATACTCAGCCCCTATTATCGATCACCTCACCCCACCAGACTCCTCAATCATATGTTGTGACTGCAAGCTAACATACACAAAACCGAATTATGCCTAAAACCCTTCCTTACATCCGATTACTCCACCTTTGAATATCTAGGGGCTGATCTCCCTTCCTAAGGCTCCAACCCTATTAAAATCCACCTCATCTATCAGCCTCTAGGTGAAAAAACACTACTCTCCGAGGACTTAACATACCTAATAACACAAACTTCCCTGGAGGGCACCACAGACATTATACTAGGAGACCTCAACCTTCACCTGAATAATACAGAAGATGCAACAGTTCAACCCATATACACTTTCCATGGAACAAACAATCTCACCCAATACTGCAATAACCAAATTTACACCACAGGCTCTACACTCGACGCAATCATTTTTAACCCTAGCACCATATAACTCCAGTCCATCCTTCCCTCTGACTGGACTGATCACCACCTTATACTATTCGATCTCACGGCCAACCAACCCAAGCTCCAGTCCCATTCTAAACGCCCTAAACACTGGGTGAGAAATATGCACCAAATCCCTTAACCAGAATTACTATCCCTAATCTCTTCCCAAATTCAACCTCCTTCTGATCTTTCCTCCGCTGAAGACCTTACCTCTCACTATAACACAAAAATGCAAGAATGCAATTGCCCCTTTTACTCAAAAAGTCAACAATTATCCCCTCCAGATTCTGGTTCAATAAAGACGTCAACAATGAGAGACGACAACTTATGCTGGCTGAAAGAACATGGAAACAACAACCCTTGCTGACCCGTCTCTCTCTCTCTCTCTCTTCCAAGCCTAATGCCTAAAATACAACAAACATATCTTCTGAGAGAAATCCCCCTCCTTCCAAGCCCAACTTGATATCTCTCTGAAACAACCCTAAAGACCTTTTCTGCATCATAAAACAGCAAGCCTCCTCTTTTCTGCAACATCTGACTGATGACTCTGTTAAGCGATGTGAAGAGTTCACCAATTTTGTCTCTGAAAAATTACTAGCATCCAACTCTCACTGGACCCCCACCACCTCCCCCATGCTGGAGCACAAGGACTCATCAAGGTGGTTAAATCTTAATATACACCCACTTACAAATCTTGCTGTCGAGAATCCTTGTGGCTCCGGAGAGGTCAATGGATCTTTTCCACCTTAGGCGAATTAGAGCTTTCTCAAAATATTTCAAAACATCAATGACATTTAGGATTTGAAGTCAGTCAATGATGAGAGGGTGATAAAAGTTTCAAAAATATTTATCATAAGGTTAGAATCTCTAAACCTCATTATTTAGATTAGTAAGTTTACAGAAATATAAAAAGATTTAGCTAGAAGTCAGCATTAGAAAAATACAATGTTCTGTATAGAAACCCTGTAAGTTAACTAAAGGACCTATTCTAAATAGAACCCATGAAGAGTACCTCTGGAGAAGAGTGAGCAAGATATTAACTTCTCATAAAGAGTAGTTCTAGAAACTACAGCTGCAGTAACAACTGTAAATAAGAGTGCAATCCTTGCCGTAGCACTGATCACCAAAATCCAAAAGTTATCACCTCAGGGGAAGAGCTGAAGAAATCAACTCTTAATAAAGAAGAGTCTCAACACAAGGAGAGATCCAACGGCAGGACCACTGGAATGGAATAACGGGTAACGGTAAGTCGCAGAGAATGAGGTAAAGGAAGTGGTGCTAACTACCTAGGAACACTCATTACTATAGATTCATACTTTCGTAACAATTCACTAGGTGTCCTCTGTTGATAGCCTATGAGAATAGTTCACGAGGTGGTGTCGCCAGCCATACGATGCCTCTTCTTCCGATTCCCACAGTCTGTCCCCTCGTTGCCATTGATCAATATTGTTATTGCAATATTTGTTGCATGAGGGAAGGTTCTCATGAGAACCCTCCTACGTAAGCTAAAGGATGCACTATGAGCTCAATGCATGAACAATGGCTAGTCAGTAATATGAAAGCATCTATAAATGTTATACAGAAATATCATTCATAAAATCTCTAAGTCACCATCTAACACAAGCAGTTTTAATAGATTCTTTGTATTCTAACACATGATCTAACATGGGATGAGGAGCTTGATGAACATGATGTTATAGTCAGCACATTTCTGAAAGATGTCACTAATTGTAAGCAGTTTTGCTAAATATCTTATTCAGGTAACTGTGAGCAAGAGTTGAAAGAAAAGACTTTTGGGCCTTGTTAATATACATGTTAAGAAATGGTTGCCTGGTGCAAAAAGTTTTAAAATGCACATTTATTTACATGTGTTTAGCTAATGTATTTTCACCATTTCTTTACTAGGATTCTAAACATTATGGGGCAGATTTGCAAGCCCCTTGTGATACTTCTGTGCCGCCGTTGTGTCACTTTCTTGACGCAGCAGCGGCATGAAAAATCCGGCCAATTTACAACATGACGCATCTAGGGAGATGCATCACGTTGTAAAGCCCTGTGTCACATTATACCTGCGTCTGGTATAATGTATGCAGGGTGGGCGTACCCACGCAGGAAAGCCTCGTAGAAGTGACACAGTAAAATCTACCAGATTTTACTGCGTCACTTCTAGGACGCCACTGCGTCAAAACCTTACGCCTGCTTGAAGCAGGCGTAAGTAGTGATGCAGTGTAGTGTGAATAGGCCTCAAAATGCATTGCTGCAGTTGCGTCGTGCTTGCGACACGACTCTAGCAATGCATGACTTTTGCCCCAGCAAATGCATCAGAATTTCTGACGCATCTGTCAATCCTTGAGCCATGGTGTGCGGCATTGTAAATACAGCGCATCCATGGTGGCGCAAGGGTTTCTCAGGGTGGCACAGGGAAAGTGACACATCTCTACAGGTGCGCCACTTTCTTGTAAATCTGCCCCTATGCATTTACTCTTTTTCCTAACATAAGCATTTCCACAACATTTTAAAAAATGTAAAGTGCCATTTTAAACAGTAAGTAAGTTGGTTTCCTAAATTCGTGCTAATTTCTCCCAAACGCTCAAACAGAGATCCTCGTCCAGATGGCCTCCCCACTGCCACTTTCCCAACCACTGGCACCCCCTCTTTGAACCAGAGCATCAACCACAATCATTTACAACTGAAAAACAACGCATTCTGGACCAATTGTAATACTGTCTCGGAAGAAGAAATCTCCTCAATACTAGTATGTATTAAGCCTACTTTGCATCTCTCTGACCCTTTTCTCTCCACATTCGTCAAAAATCTCAGGCACACCATTGCCCCTACCAGGTCCAAAATCATTAACTCATTCTTTCCAGAGGTACTTTGCCGACCTTCCTCAAACTCTGCCAAGTCACCCCCCCTCATCAAAAAATCAGACGTCAACCTGGATCACCTCAATAACTACAGACCAATAACTAACAATAACTTTGCCAAAACTATCGAAAAAAGTGTGCTCTCACAACTCAACAACCACATTGAATAAATCAACCTGCACGATACCTTCCAATCTGGGTTCAGGAATGGCTGCAGTACGGAGACTGCAATCCCGTCCTGAATGTCAAGGACAACATACACAGATCTCTAGACATGGACAGGCATGCATCCTAATCCTCCTGGACCTCTCCGTGGCCTTCGACATGGTCAACCACAAATTTATCCTGAATACCCTCTCTCAACATGCAGGCATCAACGGTACTGTCCTTCAGTGGTTCGCCTCATACCTGAAACAACAATCTCACCTGATCAAACTGAATAATTCTACGTCACCAGCGCTATTAGTCACAAAAGGAGTACCCCAAGGATCTATCCTATCCCCTGCCTTGTTCAAACTCTACAAGGAACCACTTGCACTGATACTGAAACAAGTCACAATCGCATTTCACCTCTATGCAGATGATACCCAACTCTACATAAAAATCTTGTCACTCAAAGACATCCAGCTCCTAAATAACACCTTCTGCATGGTTTAATCCTGGCTGACCAACAACCGCTTAAAACCTAAACCCAACAAGACTGAACTTTTCTTCATCCAACATAAAGGGAAGTTGCTTCCGAAGCACAACTGACTTGACAATCTAACTGCACTAAACTGTAAACTTTCCATCTTTAGCTCTCTTGGGATTAGTCTAGACAGAAACCTGAACATGAAAGACCATATTGATGCCACAACAAAAAGTGCCTCCATTTCAAACTAAGAAGAGTCACCCTTTCAAGGGTTGCACAAGCAAAGTAGAGACAACAATAATAATATTGTTTTAAGAAAGTTTTTTTTAAAAAAGATTAAGGACTGAATGTTATTACTTTTCATAACAAGGATTATGATTATTCTTGGGGATGCCTTAAATAATATTATCGTTCTAAATGATTTATGTATGGTAGAGCCCTGGGTAGCCCCAGATATTTTGCCAATACCAACCTTTCACGGATCAAGAGGTGCAACAAGCACTATTGATTTTATTTTTGTGTTCAGTAACTTCCTGCTTTATGTCAATAAACTTGAGATAATAGTTAATGCTGCAAGCGACCATAACCCCTTAAAGCTATCTTTGTGTATTCCTGCTAGTGGGAAACACTCGGTCTGGGACCAGCCAATAAAATATAATAAGAATCAGGGTGTTACCATGAAGTGGAGTAAAATAGATGCTGTAGGTCTAGAGGCGAAGATCTTTAATGACTGTAAGACTGAAATCGACTTATGTCAAAAGTCAATATTAGACCCAGAAAAGGTCATTGAGAGCTTTGAAAAATTATGTGGGCATGTGGCTGAGTATCTCACAAAACCAGCAGGGAAAATGAATATAAAGTGCTTCAGATGGTTCGACTCCGCATGCTCCGCCTCACATAAATCCCTAAAAGCGGCCCTTATGCAAAAACCAAGGAATAAAGACTTGGTAAGATCAACTAGGAAGGCCTATAAAGAGGCTATCATAAAGAGGAAGCTGGAGTTAAAAAACTGTGCCTGGGAGGATTTAGAAAAGGCCTCTGAGCTAAAAGATAGTAGGCTCTTTTGGGACGTAGTAAATCGTCCCCTGTTTAAAAGTGACACCAAGGAAAGCATAGTGATGCAGGTTTCTGGTGAATCCTGGGAAGTTCACTTTGGTAAAATTTTTAATCCCAAGGGATTATCACCCTTAGATTTGTTGGATGACCCAGGAATTTTGGTAGTACCACCTACAGCTTCGCTTCTTAGCTCCTCGCTTACACTGGAGGAGGTTGAAGAAGCTCTGAGGAAAGGTACATCATTAAAAGCTCCGGGCCCTGATGCTGTTCCTTTGGACCTTTTCAAGCACAATATGGAAGTATGGGCCCCGTTGCTGTTAAATGTTTTCAGGGCTGTGATTGTTGGTAGCATTCCTGTATCATGGAAGAAGGCAGTGGTGGTGCCGATCTTTAAGAAGGGCGATAGGTGTGACCCCCGATGCTATCGACCTATATCCTTGATTGATGCATCATGTAAGTTATTAGGAAGGGTCATTTTGGCCAGACTGGAAACGTGGGCTGATTCTGTTGGTCTAATTGTGAACTCCCAGTATGGATTTAGAAGTGGGAAGGGGACGGTCGAACAGTGTTTACATTTGGCGCTGATTATTGGCAAGTACATGAAGGCAAGGAACTCTGCAATTTACCTTGCATTCATGGACTTGTCTAGCGCGTTTGACACTGTTTGCAGAAGTAAGCTATGGCAGATGATGGATAGTATGGGCTTTGAAGAACCTTTGGTTACGCTGCTCCGCAGATTACATGCTGCAACATCCGTGGCCATAAGGTTTGGACCTGGGGGTGAAATAACAAAACCGATTCCCTCAACTGAGGGCGTCCGTCAAGGGTGCATCTTGGCACCTTTTTTATTCTTGGTGTATACAAATGGATTGGAGAAGTATTTGCTGGACCATTGTTGTGATTTCCCAAAGGTAAATGGTAGGAGTTTCCCCATATTGTCATATGCAGATGACACTGTTTTAATGACCCTTACTGGAAATAGCATGCAGACATGCTTAGATGCATTTAACACCTTCATGTTGGACCTTGACCTAAAGGTAAATTTTGTAAAATCCTTTGCTATGGTCTGTGGCCCAAAAGGGTCAAAATCTAGGAAATTTGTGGTGAATAACTTCACCATTGAAAAGGTGGATAACTTTAACTACCTGGGAAATCTCTTCAACAACAAATTAAGTTGGGCCCCATTAATGAAGACTCGAGTCCAGAATACTACTCGCTCTATAGAAGGTCTTTTCCGTTTTTGTTGCAAGTTGGGTCAAAAACCTGTTGCGCATCTCAAAACCCTATACACATCTAAATGTCTATCTGTGGCCACCTATGGGGCAGGAGTATGGGGGACTGAGAATCCTTCAGTTATACAGGTGATGTTAAACAAATTTTTAAAACGGGTATTATTGATTCCATCGGGTTCATCAAACACCTTCTGCCACAATGAAATGGGAATGACCAAAGTGACTGATATTGTATGAGCCTGGATAATGTAAAACAGATTCCTTGGCTGTTATATGTTAGTGACATGTTGCATAAGATAGGTTTGGGCCATGTTTATGAAAATCCTGAAAACATTCAGGGAAACATAAAAACCCAAATTAAAGCATGTTATTGGAAATTCTTAGATACACCTAGTTTGGGAGGCCCAACAAGTCATGCATCTAAGGTTCAGCATCAGTTTTATTTAACTTTTTCGACTAATGTCCAATGGCGGTTTTATCTCACAAGGCTTAGGCTAAACACACTCCACTTCCTTTTTGCCTTCCCTAAACAAGGGGGTTGGTGTGAGAGGCTACCCCCCTGTCCTTGTAATAATAGAGTCAGTCAAAGTACCATACACATTGTCCTTTTTTGTTCTTTATACCAGGAACCTAGGATTAGATTCATTAAGCCTATCCTGAAGGGGCGGCAACCACGTACCTATAATGAAGGCTATGACTATCTGTTGTCACTATCTTCTGCTGAAGTTTGTTGTGCTATGTTGAACTTCATACGAGTGTCGCTCCGGATTAGGAAACGTTATGGATACTCTAGTTTAGATCTGTAATCTCCCATTGGGTTTTTTGTACTTATAATGTATGACGGTCTCTCAACTAAAATTCTGTTTCTTTAATGGCTCATTTTAACTATGTATTTTATGCTTTTTAATTTTGTGCTTTTATGATTCTTTGTATGAATCGAATAAAGATATTGAACCGAACCGATTATTCTTGTCTCTACTTTGCTTGTGGAATCCTTATTTAAAAATTTGGATGGGATAGAACAACTGGGATAAGGATGTCTATTAATGTGATGGTTAATGCAAATATGACTATATGGTGCACATATTGTACATAACATAGGTTTTTTAAGGTGCAGTACTTTGAGCGTTTTTAACTGTGGTGTATTTTTTAATACTTACATGTTATTATATGTGAATTTTGGTGATAACAATAAAAAAAATGCAATTTTTGATAAGGAGACAAAGCAACATTTAGTTTTATTTATCATTAATTTAGACATATGTATGGTGCACCCATACTGGGTGATAGGATATAAGTGTTGGTTATACATAAACTTGATTTGCACAGAAGGAAAATTCTTGTCTTTGGTACAGCAAAAAAAGCCTTCTTCATGCTAAAACTCCTAAAATAATCAAACCCTTCATCCTGCCAGAAGACTTAAAGACTGTAGTGCCATCCCTAGTCCTCTCCAAGATAGGCTATGGAAATGCAATGATCACTTGCACCCAAAAAAACCTTCCTTATCTCGATGAAATCCACACTTAATGCAGCAGCCAGACTCCTCTCCGGGGAGAGCCGCTATGTCCACATCACTCCTAGCTTAAAAAACTCAACTGCTACCAATCAAAGTATATTCAAAGTAGCCTGCATAACCCACAAAGCTCTCTACACTGAAAAAACATATCTACCTCGCAAACAATCTTTCAAAAGCTTGCCAAAAGAGACCTTTGCGAAGTTTAAACATCCTACTCCTGATTCTACCCAAATTCAAGAAAGAAATCTCAATCACCCGTTCGTTCTCTGGGAACGCACAGAGAATTTAGAATGCCCTGCCACAAGATCAACGTACCACTCAATATTTCCTATACTTTAGAAAAAACCTCAATCTACTTCTCTTCAACAAATACCTGAACCCTACCTCCTAAATCAATCAGCGCTCGTGGATACACGTCTTCCCCCACCCCCAATGAGCTGATCATTGCTTCTGAAAAGACAGAATTAGGCATTTACCTCTCTTACCCCCATACCAACCAACCATCGTTACCTCTAAACTCTTTTGCCCATCCAATACACAACCTATTTTTTATTTGTATATTTTATATCTCATCATATTTTTACTCTGCATTCTCTCTTCTGTATTGTTGAGTTTTACAACGAGTTATGCCCTTATGTACTCCCTGTAAATGCTGTTGTTTAAACTCTGTGAAGTGCTCTGATGCCTTTGGGGTCAAGTTTGTGCTATATAAAACTTTAAAAATAAATAAATACACACAATTCAATTCAATTCAAAATTAGCTTTATTCGATTTTAGACATTTAAAATCATAAAAGCACAAACATAGATAAAAACTGATAAAAGAAGAAGAAAATTAAAAAAGTCTCATATGTACATTAGTTAAAAAAATTGTCTTATCACAAAGTGCAAAAAGTGCGTTCAGGTGGAGGTAAGTTAGCCTACAAGATGGGACATTCCAGACTTTAGTCACAAATAGACATTATGCGTTGACACTTTTTCTGGTTCTCATAATGTTTTTCAAAAAACCAGTCATAGCACATACTAATAATGTACTATCTAGAAATTGTAGGTATAAAAACGCTGGTCTACATTGTGTCCAGCCTGCCTGTTTTAACAAAGGGAGAATCCATCTTCTTCTTTCCTTTTCATAGAATTTACAAAACAAAATCACGTGAATGGTGGATTGTGAAGACACATCATCACAGGGGCAAAGAGAAAGTTCTCTGGATCAGTCATTTATTCCTGGGTAACTGACCAGCCGATGAAAACAATTGAACCTAAAACGAGTTAAAAGATATCTATCGTATCCCCCCGTGCAGCATAGTAGATACGGTTGGATACCATATGTGGTCAAAGTCATTTGATGCTGAACCACCATCCCCTTATTTGCCTCCTGGGTGAATCTGAGTGATTCCAAATGAGTGGAACAATTTAATTTGAGCTCGTTCCTGGAGATAAAATTTATTTTCTCAGGGGTAAAATAGTACTCTGGGTGGACAATGTTACTCAAGAATCTTTTAACGTAATTCAGCCACATGATCTTGTTAGCCTGGTCCAGGTTCATAGAATCCTTAATTATCTCTCTATTTAGACACGTGCTGCTTGATGTCCATACACGGTACCATAGCAGTACGGGTTGCATTTTTATAATATCAGAGACGTAGGGAATGCCTAACTCGCTATGACAGTTAAAAACCGGGGAGCTTGCTGGTACAGCTAGAATAAATCTTAAGAATGCGTTTTCTACATGTTGAATCATAGACACATCGTGGAAGCCCCACACTCCTGCCCCTTATATTGCAATACTTAAACATTTGGCCTGAAAGATTTTAAGGAGTATACCGGGGGGCCTTTTTCCCATTTTCTTGGAGAAATCAACAAGGGCGGCAGTCGCCTTCATAAATAGCAAGCTCCTGCTTTTCACCGCTGGGCCCCAAGAGCCCGTATTAGTGAATAATACACCAAGGTAAGTAAAAGAGTTGGTGGAGTCTACTCTTTTATCCCCCAGGGGAAGGCTGTTACATTTAATTCTCCCTCGCCCGCAGGTCATCACAAAAGTTTTTTAGCGTTTAATTTCAAGCCTAGTTTGTCCATGAAGCAAGAATAAATTGAGAGTGCTTTCTGCAAACCTAATTGCGTACGGGCCATGAGGACTGCGTCGTCAGTGTACAGGAGGGCAACTATCGGCCGTTTATTGACATACGGAAGATCCTGCGCCGTTCCTTCAAGCTCCTGCTCCAAGGCATTAGTATAGAGATTAAAAAGGAACAGCGCAAGAACACACCCTTGCCGCACTCCCCTATCCACGGTGAAAGGCGCAGTACATTCCCCGTTCGTGCCATAGCGCACCATAGCTGTGGCCCCAGAATATAATTGTTTTAAATACTGGATCAGTACCAGGTCAACTTTTACATTTGTGAGTATACTCCACAGGTTATTGTGTATCACACAATCAAAGGCGGCTGTTAAATCTACAAATGCCACATAGTCTCCCACCCTTTGCCTGTGTGTACTTCCCGATTAAAATACTTAAATTCAGAGTTTGTTCAATTGTCCCTAACCCTTGTCTAAAACCGTATTGCACGTACTTATTATGTTATTATGTTATTATTTGTTCAGGACAACTCGTCCCATGACTTTCATCAAGGAGTCGAGTAAAGAAATCGGGTGGTAGTATGCCGGGTTTTCTCGCTCCCCCTTCTTAAAAATCGGGACGATAACAGACTCCGCCCATGTTTTCAGAAAGCCGTTAGCACAACTTGCTTGGAGTACCCTAGTTATCAGAGGTGACCAGAGTAAAGGGGTGGTTTTAAATAAATCAATAGGAAGGCCGTCTGTTCCAGGGGCCTTACCACCCCTATTGGAAATTATTGCCTCGTTACCTCATCAAGGGAGATTTGTAGTTCAATTGGGGTAAAAGTAATGGGGTTTTCCACCTGTGGAGTTAAAAAATCAAAAATGATTTCATCATGTCCCTGTGTGCTATAGACCTTTGAGAAATAATCTACCCATGCTTTTTCATCTATTGCAATTGTGATAGACGCAACATCTTTAGGTTTAAAAAATGGCGCATTTACTGCCCGCCAAAACAGGGTACAATCTTTACTGAGTGATGCATCATGAAGAGTCGTCCATGCCTGGTTTTTCAATTCTTTCTTTTGATTTTTTCTTGCTAAGTTATAAGATTTTCTACCCTCCCTCATCTCTTCATAGTCTCTCTCTAAATACACACACATCTAGATAGATAGACAGATTTGCAGATTGTAATATGCTATTCATTACCATTGTTTGGGAATCAAGACTCGTGAGAGATCAACCCTCAAGTTAATCATGATGCCGGACCCATCTCTCAACAATGGTAAGAAATAGCATATTATACTCTGCTAAATATATAGGGGCAGATTTACAAACCCCTTGCGAAACATTTACACTGCCGTTGTGTCACTTCTGTGACGCAGTGGCGGCGTAAACCGTGCGCCATGTTGCGCCTTATTTACAACGTGACGCATCTAGGGAGATGCGTCACGTTGTAAAGTCCTGCGCTACATTAAACCTGCGTCAGGTTTAATGTATGCAGGGTGGGCGTTTCGTCGGAAAAAACCTCGGAAAAGTGACGCAGTGAAATCTACAAGATTTCACTGAGTCACTTTTCCGACGCTGCTGCGTCAAAACCCTGTGCCTGCTTGAAGCAGGCGTAAGGCATGACGCAGCATGTTAGATATGGGCGGCCCCTGAGCATTGCTGGAGTTGCGTCGCGCTTGCAACACAACTCCAGCAAATGCGCCGCCCTTATGCCATCAGATGCGTCACGCATCTGTTTATCCTTGCACCACGATGCGCTGCATTGTAAATGCGGCGCATCTGTGGTGGCGCAAGGGTAAACTTGCGTGACGCATCTTTCCTGGCGCATCCCTGCTGATTTGCAGGGATGCGCCAGGAAACATAAATCTGCCCCATAATGTATTGCATGGCAGTTTTTCATGTGTGCTTGTTTTACCAAAAGATATTTAACCAAAACCAGGATAGAAAGGGTTAGATTTGTCCAGTGTGATAAAATCACATTGGTTGGTGACTATTAGAGAGTTGTGTAATTATGTAAAATATGTTATATGCAATCAGTGAGGTAGTAAAATGTGTTTTTTTCTCAGTTTTAAATACTGTGTACAATAAATTCAAATGTGACCTTTGCACTGTTGTGATAAATGTGTACATTTGCATTTATTAGTACAATTGGGCTCAATAATGTGTTATTGTGCCACATTTATATTTACTGTCAATGCATAAAGATATGTATCATGTTAAAGCGCCGCCCCACACACTGAGCAAGGGATAGAAACAGAATTTACACTCAATAACAGTGAGAGGTGTTTTAGCCATTACTACATCTGGTAGCTTTATGAGGTACTGCAATCACCACCGGCCATCTGAAGAAACAGCTCAATATGTTATAAGAGCTCATCAACAATATTACAGCCTTCCCGCCCACCGGCGCGCGCGCGTCTTCACGTATGTTATGAGAGCTCATCAACAACATTACAGCCTTCGCACCCACCGGCGCGCGCGCGTCTTCACGTCTGGCCCTGTGTTGAGGGCGCTTCCACGGCTCTACATTTGATTTACTTTACCCCTGGCGCCAGACGGGTTTGAGAACCATCATTCGAGGCACACAGCACGGGCTGTCAAAAGCAAAGCCAATACACAGGAGGCCATTGTGTGATTAAGCTTCGGTGGTCTAATGTTTTTGGAAAATAATGGAAACTCGAGGCGGCAACGCTCATTCACATCGGGCTGTGCCGTCCATGACGTACATTATCTTGTTTAACTTCTGTAAGAGACAGTATGGAAGTGATTAAATCGATTTCCTGTCACATAAGCAGAGGAACGAGTGGGCAGTTTTATCACCCCTTGAAATTTTTTTCTGTTTGTGCAAGCTCTGGGTTAGTTTCCGGTCCTTTATTTTATGAGCGCTGTTACTGACATAAAGCAGGCATCGGCCACATAAACAAACGGTATCGGCTCACTCGCAATAGCTCACATTTTAAAACTTTGTCTGTGGTAAATGTGCCACGGTTTTCAATTAGCCACTGGTGGGCGTAGAGACAAACTATATTTAGCGTGCGAAATGGCATTTTTCCAGCTGGAAAAGTAAACATAGCAAAATTGTTCAGTTTTCAGTGTCATTTCAACAGCTGATGGCGCCTGCCTCAAAATGAGAACGTTTCCACGTTATTGGCTGGAAACCAGATAGCGCTGGGAAAGCCCAAATACGCCCTGTGGAGTGGGGCATATTGGATGCTCACTCGGCCAAGGACATTAATATATCTATAAAGCTGCCTGTCTAGGTGCCATTTTGTGGGCCAGTTACCAGATTCTGTGAGGAGATACAATCATTTTGCCTGACACCCCTGCTGGAAACCCTGACCCACGTATAATGTGACGTTGGGCTTTACAACGTGACGCATCTCCCTAGATGCGTCATGTTGTAAATGGGCCGCATTTTTACGCCGCCGCTGCTTCACTAAAAGTGAAGCAAGGGCGCCGCAAACATGACGCAATGAGCTTGTAAATCTGCCCAGTATTTTTGCGACCCGTATTGAATTTTTCTAACCAACCTATTTATCAATAGGTACGTTTGTGAAATTCTAATTCAGAATGGGTCGTAATCCAACCTACTTATGAATAATGAGGTTGGTTGGAATTTGTGACTCACTTGAATTGGTCGCCATCACAAGGATGATGGCCAGCTAGGGTTAGCATTTGACTGTCTTTAAATTATGCAAACATTTTTCTTTTTAAATGAAGCCATTTTCCTTACAGGAAATGTGACTGTGTTTAAAAACGAATGTTTACCTTTTTAAAATTTGATTGAGATTTGGCAGTGTTTCCCTAGTCCTCTACCTACTCTCCAACAACCTATTTGTTACTCCCTAGGACCTCTTCCCTTTTGCAAATGGCTTACTACCTCTACTCAGGGGCCGGTATTTTCTGGTATTCAGTCTCAAAACATTGGTACATCACCTACAACAACTACAACACACACCTTCCAAATACCAACTGAGTATGGAGTTGCAAACCCATTTTCTGAGTTAGTATCATTTTACAGACTCCTAAAATGGAGGTAGTGCAGTGTAACAAACAGGGACTGTTTGTTACCATAGAAACCTTTAGTACATCTGGCCCTTGAACCCGTAGCATCCATGTTTACAAAGATCAGCTGCCACCTTAACCAAGGGGTTTATCCTCATTGGCTGATGATAAATTTTAGTAGCAGACTCAGGGGGATGTGTTCAAGGAAGTGGCAGAGTGAGGCATCAGCCGTCATGGCTTAACGCTTCACTCCGCCGCTGCAGAAACGCAAGGCTGCACCATATTTACAAGGATATGGTGCAGCCTTGCGTTTCCCCCCTGCGCTGGCGCTACACTGCGGCACCCTTGCACAATAGTGCAAGGGTGTCTGCGTACAGGGGAAAGATCATTTATGTTCAGCAAGGGGGGCCTTCCTGTACATAAACAATCCAAGGCATTTTGCTTTTTCCATGTATGCTGCACAAGGCAGCACACATGGAAAAAGCTAAAGCGAGGAGAAATAATGCATTTCTCCTTGATTCGCCAAGTTAAGACCAGGTTTTCCCTGGTCTTAATTTTGGCGCTGCCTCCTATTTACGCTGCCCTTGTAAATAGGGGGCAGCATTAAAATCAATAGGTGTTGCTTTGGAACGCCCACCGCAACACCCAATGCCCACCCCTTTCACGCTAAGCATAGTGTGAAAGGGGGCCTTATTTACAAGGCAGTGTTAAGCCACATTAAGGGGTTAACGCTGCCTTGTAAATAAGGCAAAGCCCCTATCGCCACCACAACGTCATAAAAAGTGACGCTGTGGTGGCAATAGGGGCTTGTACATATGCCCCTCAGTGCTAAAAATTGTTCTTACCTTGACTGAAAACTTGGGCACTGATGCAGCATTAATGAACAAACCTTTAGAGCATAGGATAGTCACCAGGAAAGCCTAAAGCAGAAAAACCGGGCACGTACGTACTTCTGTCAGCAGAGGATGAGAACTCAGCCCATTCATTGACCTTGTACACGGTAGCGCGCTGTACCCTCAAGAGGTGCCATTAGTGTTCGAATCTCCACCACAGGGCAAACCATGGAGAGAATATAAATTTATACTGTTCATTGTTTCCGTGCTCAATTAGAGTCCTTGGATGCTAAGTTATGCAGAGGGAATCAATCACCATGTTGAGAGCAAGGTAAATGGACCTTAAAAAGAAAGGGGAATAATTTAGAAACATGATGAATGGAAGCAGGAGTAACATGAATCAACAAAGATATGAATGACACCATGGCAACTGGAGAGAGAGACGACGAAAGAAGACCACAATGTCATAATCTTATACAAAATGAAAGAGCAAGGGAGGTAGACTGCTATTGGTAACATAGGAAATGCTCATAATAGCTAACGGGATACATACGTCAGAAGCCATTTAAGTGCAGATCACAAAGACAGGATCCTTGGAGGAGGTGGGGCAAGTATTTGGTTTAACTGTTCTAGGACCTTCTAGGCATATGTCCAAATAGGCAAATATAATACATTTTATGTGTGTTAGTAGTTGTTTACATATGTATCACAAGAGAAGAGCAAAGGGAAATATTTAAGGTCTGTTATTTTCATCGTCCCTGAATTGTGACTAATACTACAAACAGAAACAAAACAGACTGTCTTCATGAGAGAATCAGACAGCAGTGATTAGAGTTAAGCAACTTTTTGGAATTGTCATAAAGTTCTTATGAGTATTCAGCATAAGCTCTGCACCTGACCATGGCTGCTGAGGAAGTTCCTAACTTTTTACCTCACTAGATGCAGTTTCGCAGCTTTACCTTTGAGAGATTTGCTGTCTCATTTTCATTTGGGTACACCACCTAAGCCAAAAATGGTCTGTCAGCATTCTCTATAGGACACTGGCATTCACACATACTAGGTGCTTCACCATTGGATCTGCTCGTTACTCTGCAAGATATCAGCAAGAAGTTGAGGTGGGCTCCCATGTTGTGTGAAACTCTTCGACTGGGGAGCCTTCTGTGCTTAAGTCTCAACCCCTATATACTCACCTATTTAGTTGATGCATAGCATCACATCTATCTACGAAGCTATGGCTTTCACCTGCAGAGTAAATTTGCCAAAGTTCAAAGAGATATGAGAGGCAACACAAAAAATGAGTATATTGTAATAGTACAGTTCAAAACCAATTGTTAGATCCACACAAAGATTTTGGAGTATTCAGATGTTCTTTATTCCAAGACGTGGTACAACCATATTCACAGCCAACGCGTTTCACCCAAACATGGGCTTTTTCAAGGCTGTTTAGGGATCATACAAAGATATGGAATGTATCCTTAATTTATACAAGTAAACATTTAATTTAAAAACATAGTAAAAACAAAAAGGAGTAAGAAAAAGAGACGTTTTGAAGGAAAGACAGTCGGAATAAAGAAAAAGAAAAGAGAAAAAGTTATGACGAACAGGGAAGAAACCGCAAATTGTTTCAACAATTTAGGAAAAGAGGAGTGGAGAAGACAAAGCTAGGTAATTACTGTCAAGTGACTTAGTGAACCATGTGACCCGAGAAAAGCGTGCGAAAAACGGAACTAGCACATTACCAACAAGTGACTGGATCAACCATGTGACCTGACAGAATGTCAGAAGAGAAAGCACAAAAACGAAGAGACTGACGTCTTGATAGAAGCACCTTGTGGATTTTCACCAAGTGAACAAAAATCTGATGCAAAGAAAATCCAGTAGATAATGAATAAAAATAGGATAGATTCTTAAGGAAAAAAAAAAAAAAGAGGGAACAGTCGCTTACCATGGAATTTACAACGTAGATGCACGGAACTATTTTTCACAGGTATTGGGTCATTTATTGTAGATAGAGTCTATGAATAAATAAGGGCACGAGTAAGTGATTATCCAAAGAAGAAAATTAGACCAGAAATTCCTTAGACCCAGAGACACAAAAAATCCACTCACCTAACTGAAAAGTAACATGTGAGCGCTCGTAAATCGTGAAGGAAAATGCACCAGGGATTAAAGTTCCCAAGAAGTCCTGGTAATGTTAGGTCTGTAGAAGGAATCGAATATCAATGCTAGACACTAAGTATATCATGGAAAGCTTAGCGTGGGTATAATATAACAGCTAACATGAGCCGCCCAAAGGAAATACGACAAGACCCTACCTATAAGTAAGCCCATTAAGTCCGTTGAAAGAATTGAATATCAAACCAAACACTTGGTTTGGCATAGAAAGTTTAGTGCGGTACAAAGTACAGCTAACACGAGCCTAAAAGAAACATGACAAGACCCTACCTGTGAGAAGAACTTCATTGACAAGGTTGGTTCAAAACTTTTTCCCTCGGACATCGATCCTGAAGGTTATGGCGTTGATAAAATTGATATAATCGGTTTTCGGTGGAATTTGAATTTAAAAATTGTCAATCCTATGGTAAGTTGTATATTTCCAAAAAGGGCCCATCCGTTTTGGGATCGAAAGACCAGGGGAATTTACATATAATTCTTGACCCCAATTCGGTAGAAAAAGTACTGGTAATGGATGAGGGAACAAAGGTTGGTGAAAAAGTTTAGAAAAAGTTTCCTTCCGTTTTCAAAAAAAATATTGGCATGTTAAAGGATTTCGAACACAAAATAATCCTGAAAGATAACGCAGTACCAAAAATTCATAAAGCCAGGAGTGTTCCAATTATCCTAAGGAATGATGTTCCTGTAGAACTTGATAGACTAGTCTCTTCAGACATAATTGAACCCGTTGAAGCTTCATCTTGGGTTTCTCCCTTGGTCGTAGTCAAACGTAGTAATGGAAAATTGAGGTTGTGTATTGATTTGCGCAACTTAAATGAAAACATTGTGGTTGATAAATTTCCGTTGCCGAAAATTAATGAAATGTTAGCTTTATTAGAAGGTGCCAAATGGTTCACCACAATTGATTTTTCAGCCGCATATCATCAGATTCCACTTTCAAAAAGTAGCAAGAAACTCACTGCCTTTATCACCCCACACGGATGTTTCCAGTTCAAATGGATGCCCTTCGGCTTAGCATCTTCTGCGGCCGTTTTTCAACGCCCTATGCATAAATTGTTTGCTAACATAAAAAATACCAAGTTTTTTCAAGACGATATTCTCGTTTTTGGTAAAAACAAAGTTGAACACAATAAAACTTTAGAGACGGTCCTATCAATATTGGAATCTAAAGGTTTGACCATTGAGTATTCTAAATGTACTTTTGCCAGTGATGACATCACCTATTTGGGTCATGTCATAGATAGTGAAGGAATTAGACCTAAGCCTAATCTAGTTGACGCAATAAAATGTGCGCCTGCTCCTAACTGCAAAGATGATGTCAGATCTTTCCTAGGTCTTGCTGAATTGTGCTCAAAGTACATTCCCAATTTTGCTGCTAGAACCTACAACATCAGGCAACTATTAAAGAACAAAACTAAATTTGATTGGTCACCCGAGTGTGAACATGATTTTATAGATATTAAGGATTGTATCACTAAAATTGCCTCCTTGAAGAGTTTTGACCCTGATGCTCAAACCATAATCACAACTGATGCTAGCATTAAAGGCTTAGGAGCTGTTCTTGCTCAAATTGATCACAATGGTATAGAAAATATTGTGGCTTATGCCTCCAGATCCTTATCACCCACTGAAGAGAAATACTCAACTATTGAGAAAGAGACCTTAGCGTGTGTTTGGGCTGTTGATCATTTTCGTGTTTTTGTTTGGGGTAAGCAGTTCATTTTGCGCAGTGATCATAGACCTTTACTTAAAGTCCTGACCACTGAAGGAACTATAAACACTTCAGCTAGAGTGGCTAGACTAGCAATTAGATTACAAGATTATTGTTACAAAATAGAGTACCTTCCCGGGAAAAAAAATTGCATTGCAGACTTTCTTTCGAGAATGCCCAAACAATTAGATATGTGCGAAGATGAAATCTGGAATTCATTTCAAATTGCCTATGTACAAGATCTGGGAATCCTGGCATTATGAAAGACAAATGGGAGAAAGAATATTCCAATGATGATGAATTATCACAGGTAAAATTACACCTTGCACAATCTTGGCCAAGGAAAGTAGCTAGCGACCATCCTTTAAAACCTTTCTGGGAAGTTAGGTTTGATCTTAGCGTTCAGGATGAAAGCATTTGGTGTGGTGAAAGAGTCATTCCCCCTTAAAGCTTGCGTACATCAATAATAGCGCCGTGTCATGAAGGACATTTTGGTATTGTCCGTTCCAAACGCACTGTCAAGACTTCGTTTTGGTGGCCTGGCATGGATTCCGAAATTGAGGCATTTGTAAGAGAGTGCAAACCATGTAAAGCCGCTGATAAATCATTGGTCACTTTCAAACCTCCTTTAAGTACCATGACTAGACCCAGTTCACCTTGGGAACATACTGCAATTGATATCATGGGTCCCATTGGTTTAGAGCACAAGTACATTTTGGTATTAATGGATTTATATTCTAGATGGCCTTTTGTCAAAATTGTAAGCAAAGCTGACACCGATACTGTCCTTCATTTTCTTGACCAATCATTTATAATGGAAGGTATTCCCTCTGTCTTATTAAGTGACAATAGAGTTCAATTTACGTCAACCAAGGACAAGGAATATTTCAATAAGCTAGGAATTAAACACAAAACTACTTCTTTGTACAACCCAAACAGTAGCGGCATGGTTGAGCGCTTCAACCGTGTTATTAAAAAAACAATTCAAATGTCGAATAAATGTAATGATTGGGAAACTCATGTTTTAAAAATGGTTTGGGCTAACAGAGTTTCTATATGTGATGCCACTGGATATTCGCCTTTTGTCCTTATGCGCGGAAGAAATCCTAGAACCAAATTCACTCCTGGTTGGTTATTTAAATCCAATGTTGTACATTGGTCTGAGGACTAAGTAAAAGAAAAAGGTGATGCTGCTCAGGTTAAGAGTAAAGTGTGGTATGATTCAAAACATGGTACTAAATATGCCAACATTGACATTGGACAATGGGTTAGAGTAAAAAAAAACCTGGTAAGACTTCTAAAGAAGTCAGTAGCTTTTATGAACCTATGCAAGTTGTTGAAATCATGAATAATGCTGTACGCCTCACTGATGGGAAAGTGTGGAACCTCAAGAGGGTAGCAAAATGTTCTCCACCTTCAATTTGTACTGAGAAAGCTCCTTACTGGTATGATTTTGATGATTTGCTAGGTAATGATAATTCTGATACTTACTCAAGTGCAAATTCTCCTGTGGTCATCAATGACAACACTATAACTGTTTCTCCTATTCCAGATTCACCTGTTTTAGAAACTGAATCAAGAAGTTCAGATGTTACTATTCAAGATGAATTTAACTTGAATTCAAGGTTTTCCAGGCGTGAAAAAAGACCACCTGTCTGGTTAGGGGATTATATTTCAGAAAGTTTCCCTTTGTAATTTTTTTTTTTGGGGGTTTTAGATTTTATTCTTGTATCAATTTAATTTGTGCCAACTCCCTCATTTTCATCTAAATGTTATTTCTCGCTCCAAAACGAAGGGGATGTCATGTTATGCTGTAATTTTTCTTTTTCTTTTCATTTTTATTTCTTTGTTATATTCAGGAGGGGATGTGTTATGTTATGTATACTAACATGTTCTACTGCACGCTCGGTGTCTTCGCGTTCCATAGAACATGGAACGCGAAGCCGGGAGCGGTTACTTTGTGAGAGATTAGCCGACGGCCTGCTGACCGGTTGTGCTGCTGTACCTGCCTGTTTTCTTGAGAATAAAGATAACTTCATTACTAAATCATCTACGGACCTTGATTTAACAGTGTGTTTGTCTGTTTGTAGTATTTGTTGTGTTTTAGTCTTCCATATTCCAAAAGTTCCTTCTTTTCAGGTCAATATGTATAAACGAGAAGAGGCTCTTGGATGTAATGTTTGCATCAGAGTAAGGGTGCGTCATAAACCTCTAGTTGTGTCCTTGAAGCCAGCATCTTTCTACAAAAAAAATGGTTTTGGAAAAAGACTAATTTTCAACAAATCCCTATTTTCCAAAAATAAGGCCATTGAATTTCTGGCCTTGGGTTAATAAACATTTGTGGCATCCACAACTACGGTAGCTTTTATGAGATGCACATTGTAGAGGCCATTCCAGCCCTTTGATAATGTGAATTACTTGAATATGTGAGCTTCTCAGCTACAGTGCTTACAGTGGATACAACTCCAGCTCAGTTGCTTCAGCCACTGTGAACTTTATTTTGAACAAGTCAAAACACCAAAAACAATGTAGAGGTTTTTTTCTCTCCATTCTTCTTGGCATTGATGTAATATAATTCCTCCTGAAGGCCTTGGAATGCTCAGTGCATGGTTATTTCTGAAAAATGCTTTGCACCTGACTATGGTTGCTCAGGAATTCCCTAGCTTTTTACCTTTCTGTTTCATAGTTTTACCTTTGAGAGATTTGCCTCCTACTTTCCATCTGGGTCGCAGAGGGTAGAGCATCTAAGCCATTAATGGGCTGTCAGAATTCTCTATCATGTGTTGCCGATATAGTGCTATGTTCTGGTCCCTGTCCCCAGTGGAAGATTTGTGGACTAGTATAATGCTGTGTCTTCACCTTTTGCACTATATGCAAGACAAGTTCAAGGCCAACTCCAAATGGTTAGTCGTCGAAGATCAATAGCCGTCTACCATATTCTGTCTGGAATGAAGAAGAGCACACTTCATACTTTTTTTATAGTCACTGTCAGACCCACCAATGTCCTTTATTAGACCATATAGTGGCTTGTTGGGGATGCCTTCGTCATGTAGTCTGGCACAACTGTGCAGCCTTATACCAGGTAGACTGTTCCATAGACATTCCCTCTTACCTGTGTAGACATTGGTTATGCTCAACTGCTTTCACATTTGTATCCAAAAATATTCCCTTGACTTATTTGAATGTAAAAACAATATTGTTTTATCTTCATCAGCTCAGAAATGTCTTTCTGCTCACAGCTGGTTTGCAAACCGAAAAACAGCACACTTACACTCTCTCTGTTTTTTCTTCAGGTGCTTCAGCTTCATCTCCCATTACTCAAGTTATCAATATGCAAATATTGTGTTGCTGTTCTGGCCATCACCTTTAGAGCTATCGCAGAAGACCTTTCTTAGGCAGTGCACTCCCATGTTTCCAAAAAAAGAAATTTCTTATGCCTCTCTAAGCAATATTTTTCAGTCTTTGAGTCCACACTCTTAATCAAATATATTCTTCAGTTAATTTTTATGTGTTAATACACTTGTAATAAGGCAGACAATATGCCCGTCATGTTTGTGATGGAGTAAACCATCTGCCAAACTCTAATTCAGGTTCTAAGTGTTATTGCTAAATGTTTCCTATAGTTTTCTAGAAATTTGCTGTCCATATACATCTCATCGTCCTTTCTAAATTTAAGGATAACTTTTTGATCATGATCACAAATTCACCTTTTGTGGTTATGATTGAGGTTATTGAGTTCTATTATTGCTATTGTGTGAAAGACCTCCTTGTCTGTAAATTGGCAACTTCATTTCTCGTCCCATTTTCTGATCGTGTGTAAACCAGTAATTATCAATTAAAGTACAATCGGTGTAAATTGTCTACACACCTCCTGTAGGAAAGTGCCCCTTTTTCACATGGTCACCCCCACTTTTTGCCTGGTATCTGATGCAATTTTGACAGAAGTGCACTGGGTTCCTGCTATCCAGGTCCCCAGTGCCAGATCTCTTTCCCTAAAACTGTGCAATTGGTCCCCAAAAGACCTTTGTCACGACTGTAAGTCCCTAGTAAATAGTACTGAAGAGGGTCCCTAAGGGCTGCAGCATGTATTGTGCCACCCTAAGGGCCCTAGCATCACACTCACACAGACTGCCATTACAGGCTGCATGAAATTGTGCAGACATAAGTGAGAACACGACATGGCATACATCCTGCGTGTCATGGCTGCAGGCACTGCATTCAATATATGTAGACCACCGCTACAATATGCCGTACAGCCCTGAGGCAGGGTACATTATATTATATGAAGTGACGGATGGTGACTTTTTAAAGTGGTGGGCGTAAATAGGGGGGGCGAGATTGGTTTACCCAAGTGACAACTAATGACATTGGTGAGATGTTCCCCATGGAAAAAAATGGAAAAGCAAAAGATGGGCACTTAATAGAATTAAGGCTAATTTTGATTAATGCACAACATAAAATTAGTGGTTGTTCTATATAAATATTATGCAGTCTTTACCAAATCCCAAGACTACCATTAGGAATCTATGAAACCACATGTTCCTGCTCTAACTTACAAATAACTATGCTAGCTAATTGTTAATATAAATTAATGACTTCACTGTGTCACATGGGCAACCAGGAAGTCAAGCTGGTAACCTTCGAGGTTGATTAAAGGATAACTGCATGCATGGGATGAGCTTTAGCTAGAATCTGTAGTAAGTGGCTAAATAGATAATTGAAATGAATAAGATCATTAAAATTGGTACACTATATGCCAGCTCAAGGTTTTTGAACAAGTGTCTTTCGAAAAACATAAAGTATAAGACTCAAAATTTAGTCCATGCTAGTGGATGATTGAATGCGCTTAGAAGTGATCAGCGTACATTCTGAACGACTATTCAACAGACATAAGATAGGGCATAGGGGTTGGCAGGTACTGCTCACATTTGCTTGCAACAGTGAGTCTTAGCTATGCATTTCAGTAGGCCCGTTCATCTTCCACAGTGGGCTGTCGCTCCACAAAATGTAACTTTTCTTGTACATATTTTCAGAAAATATTATTTTCATTGTCTTTTTGGAGCTCTTGACCAGAATTTTCTATTACTGAGTAGAGATCAATAAGGAGTCACTAGGCCCACCCATGCCCATTCTCTACTCACAAGCCTTAAGCAATTTATAGTTTATCCCGTGTTCACTCCACTCTGAAGAACTTGTTCTTGATAGTGCAGTCAAGCAGTTGCAAAACGCATGTCACTCCTTCGCATGCTCCTCGTCTGAGAATGGTCACCCTGTGCATTTTCATTTAAACTGGGCAACGTTGTGAATAAACCACGACTGCCATCCATCGCAAAGACATGTGTCAGTTAGGAACTGAAACAAATTTTGTCCTCCTGTATTGAATCTTTCATTTGATACCACAAGTGGGTAAAAGAAAAAAAAAAGAAAAGCAAGAGTGCTAAGTGTTTTCCTCTGGAAAGCAATTCATAAAGAAGGAACGTGGCCTTAAATACATTGGGCTGGGTATGTTCATACATGAGAGGCTGCAGAAAAAGAAGAGCCAGTTTCAGCAGAACTGCTTCCAGAATCATCGAGGATAATGAGTGCACTGGGCACCAAGGAATGAACACCACTTACCTTCACATCTGAATAAATAACTGAGAAATTGCACAGCTAGAGCTTTGCTGTCTCTCAACAGTGCTTTGACTGGCCTGCTGTGGCCCATCAGTGGTTTCACCTACAGTTCTCAGGGACGTGCTGGCCAGTCTTGGAGAGGCAGAAAATGGGTGCAAAACAAAGGGAAGCACTTCACCGGGGCAGTGCATGGCCCTGGCAGCACCAGAGTTGCCAACTACATACATCACTGTGGTGGTAACTTACTGTCGGTATGGCATTCTGTGTGAGCCATGCATTCTTAATTTACCTTATTCGTCTGGATACCTATTACTTCAATCACCAAGTATCAGAAAAGGCATCTGCAAACAGGTGCATGGGTCAGTTGCTAGCTATGCCCCCTAACTCTCAGTCAAATCACTGAGATTTCTAAGGGTGTCTGTTGACTTTCGGAGTGAACTAGAATATGTCACCTGCCTGCACGAAGACGACCATAGCTCAGCTGAAATAACTAATATCACTATTAAGGAGCCAGTCCGGCTTTTTTACTCCCCAGACAAAGGTCCAAGAGAACGGTGGGTTGATGGTGGGGCACTGAGTGAGGCCAGGAGAAATAAAACTGTGGCATGGCATGAATGCCCTGTTAAGCTGGTAAACCAAAATCACAACACCTTTGATAGAGATCAGGGTATCTAAAATATGCCCACTACCACGGATAGAGTAATCACACAGTTACACGCACATACATTCATCATACGCTGGGGCCCATTTCACTAACATACGCTCAAATACTCTACCAGCAATAAACCTGTGGAAAGAAAACACCTAAACACCCTGCATCAATATCAGGACGATCAGATCTGGTTTAGTGACTGTCCTAATCAATAACATAATTTACACAACATATACAATAATGATCAAAAATATAAACCCAATAATTGACAAGAAAGAAAATTCAACACCATGTTTAAAATTATATTGCTTTATCTAAAATTAGTCAAAGTTAAAATCAATCAGAATAAATCATTTCTCATAGTTACCTATTCTAACTAAGTGTCAGAACGGGTCAGGACAAGTCTCTCGGTAAAGTCTTTCAAGACGAAGTCCTCAGCACGATCCTCAGCAACGCAATCTCCCGCAGCAAAGGTAAAATGGCAAGTGGCAAAGCCCTCCCTAGGCTAACAATTTTTATAGTAAAAATTACAATGGAAACACTCATCAAGTTTGCAAAATACACTGAATCACTGAGCAGAGCGAGAAGGAAAGGATGCAATATTGCAACATTTGTGAACCTCCGCTCAGGAAAAATACACATAGCGAAGACTACGGAACAGGAACCAAGAAAATAAAACATGTATCACATTTAATCCGGCTTCTCCTCGGCCATCGAGCCACAGTTCAGAGTTTTCCTCTAAGGCCCCTTTGTCTTTCAAGATTGCCAAAGACACTTTCACTTCTCTTGGAGAACTCCCAAAAACTGCTGCTGTCCTCATGGAAAGTTTCATAGAAGCACCATGGTCAGTCAACTTCAAGACCATTTCCAGCAGGGGTCTCCCTCGTCACGTCTCTCACATATTCACTCGAGGCCAGGCTTCAAAATTCAGCCATCTTAATACAATCTCCATAGGCCACAATAGACCATCTTTAATTAAAGAGACAAAATAAACGTTACTACAGCATAATGATTAAACAGTGTTAACCCCACTAATACCCTTATGTGTATGCATTTATCTAGCTTTTGCGACATAAAAAAGCATTAATTCAGACAGCGTTTTGTGCTCAAAATAAACAGCACACAGCAACGTTTAAACATGAAAACTTGCACGTTATTTTTTAGAAAACAGAAACAGCACACACATGCTAACCCTCGTGTAACTTTCTCTTATGTTAAGACAAACGGATTGATTAATAAAAACACACTTGCACAAGACAAATAATTAATTTGTTATTTATTAATAATTAATAAAACACATAGACATACTAGAGCTTCAAAAGCCCCTGAATTTTCTAAATGAAAACTCTGCTCCAGCAATCCCCCCTTTGGTGATTTTATCACCAAATAAACCCCCCAAAAAAAAAAATTAGTGAGAATTTTAGTCCCATTTTAGGAGAAATCAGAAATGTCTTTTCCCCTTACACAACATTAAACACCAGTCACTCTTTCATCATCTCTCTTTGTCTCTAAGTAAACACTCTCCCTCAATTCTTCTAGTTCAATTTCTTGAGGTTCTCTTTTCAACTTCTTATTTTTCTTTTCCTTATTCAATTTATTTTTCCCTCCCCTGTTTTTACAACACACACACACCAATCTTATTATTAATAAAGCCACAATTATACAAGACAAGGGAAACAATATTCTACCTATAATTGTACTACCTATTTTTGCAATAAAATCCTTAACAGCTATCATTTTATTAGCTATTTTAGTCCACAAACTTCCAGCTTCAAGTGGTACTAATTCTTCATGCAAATCAGTAATATTTTTAATATAGACCTTCAGGTCTTTACTTTCGTCAGGAATGTAAGTGCAACAATGTTGAACTTTCAATATTCCACAAACTCCACCCTCCTTAGCCAATAGAATATCAAGGGCAAGTCGATTTTGCATAGACATGGCACGTACGGCACTTAATTCCGTATTCACCAAAAGAAACCCTCCTGCGGTATTTGTCGATAAGCGATCAACCACTGTGGACAGTTTCCGAATTCCATAAGCATTTAAAGAAATTCCCACTGCTGGAATCAAAACCCCAAAAATATCACCCACAATTTCAGACCAAGTTTCTCTCTTAAAACGTGTTAATAAGTTAATATCTTCTACATCTCTTATTTTATCTGTATGAAAAATCTTAGGAAAAACCAGGCCCACATAACATGTGCCATACCAATGGTCAGGCAACTTGTAATAAGCCTTGTTCCCACAAACATAGTACACTCCTGGAAAAATTGTATCTTCTCCACCTCTGAAACCCCAACCTGTCGCAATGAAGTATGTATCATGGCACTCACTAGTTCCCACAAAATATGTATCATATTGGGATTTCCTTCTAGTAATGCAAAGTTTACCCTTCTGTGGCGCATCTAGAGCTAAAGTTGGACTAGCCCCATTTCTCAACTCTTTTCCCATCTCAATGTCCCAAATTGTCTCACTCACTTCATATTTCCCCCTTTCTCATGCATGTTCACTCTCCTTTCTTCTACCATATCCAGGAAAGCTCTCTCCTCTTCTTTCAAACTGCAAGTTAAATTATTCTTAAAAATGTAATCTAATGTTAATCCTTTTTCTTCAATAAAAATCTCACCAAAAGTGTTAGCTTCTTTAGCTGGATTCAGCTCTTTGTTCATTGGCAAGTGCCCAAAAATACTATCTCTGTTAGACATCTTATAATCTATTTTCCCTAACAAATAAAAAACACTACTTAAAATACTACAGGAAATACCATATGTAGCTGGTAAATGATGATAAGTAACACCCTCTGAGACGGATGCAGGTAATTGCATACAGACGTAGCAATCCCTTACTTCCATTGTCTTCACATATTCATATAACAGTTTAGAAAAAACATTACTAGAAAAATTATTAATTGACCTATCTTTGTGTATGTAACTACTACTTCTAATTGGAACTACTTTTTGTGAATTCTTCTCTACATTAGTCACATTCTCTATATTCATTCCAAATTCTACCCTAAAAGTAACTAATAAAATTAAAACACCCCATAGAAGCATTAATAATCCAGTACAACAGCAGCACATTCTACACCACCTCTTAAAGAAGGCACATCTATTTCTATTATCCTCTATGTTAGCCATTTTAGTTTAGCCTCTACTATTCCACTACTGTTTGAACTTCTTCAATTCTTCAGCAATTCTTCAGCTTTCAGTTTATCCAAATGATCTCTTCGTTCACTTGATCCAAGTGAATCCTTCTTTCACTCAGTTTGGATACTTATCATTCTTTACTTCAATTTCTTCAACATCAAATTGTATCAGATCTCCAACATCAAGATCCTCAGTACTCGACTCTTCTCCAATGTCAGTCAAGAGTACTTTCAGAATTTCACCAGTATCTTCCTCAACCACTTCTCTCAAGACCACTTCCGGATTATCTCGAGTCACTGTTTCTTCTTCTCCTCCTTCAGACAGTGCCACATAAGACCATTCCGGTGATCTGTACTTTTGGTTGGGTCTTCTTACTCTTTTTATTTCCACTGGTTCGTTTGACTCCTTTGATTCTTCTCCTTCAGTTTTTGAACTTTGACTTGAAACTTCATTCACTTGTTCAGCTTTCGATGAATTTGCTCTTATTACTCTGTATCTTAGCCTCTTAACTCTGTTGTTAGGCCAACGATCTCCTCTTAACACCTTTTTCGGCTTTATTTCTTTATTACTCCTTTCTCCAATCCAAGTTCTTTTTCTCAGAACTCGACCCTCTGTTTGTTCATCCTCATCATCTGTTTCAAGTGCCTCTTGTTTCCGTTTTCCAGCAGCTTTCTTCTTTTCCACAGATTTTTTTACCACTGTTTGAGACTTCCCTACTCCTGTCCCTCCTCGGGTCTCCGACACGCAATCTTCTTGCTGTCTACTTGTCCCTTCACCTAGCTCCTCATGAATGTTCCCTACACCTCCTCGGGGGTCTTCCGCAATCTGTCCCTCTCTATCTTCTTCTGACCCTACTTCTTCAAGTATAATCTCAAGTGGTTCTTCAATCTCCTCTTCTTCTGATTCAGGAGTAGTCTCTGTGTGATTTCTTTTTTCTTTTCTTTTTCCTTCACTGCTGTTTGAAACTTCAGGCTCTCTTACAGAATCTGATCTCCTCTCTGATACTCGCAGTGATTCTCTTGAAGCTCTCTCTGCTTCTTTTCTCACTGATTCCGTATCATCAGTATCTTCATCATCACTGGAATCTGACTCTTCAAAATACTCTTTACCAGTCCCTTCTTTCGGGTTTGGAACTCTCAGAGTATGACTTGCATGTACCCAGTGCTTCACTCCAGCACACTTTACTGCAGTCGTTGTAGTCAGAATGACTTGTCTCGGCCTTCCCCACCTTGGAATCAAGCAATTTCTTCTTCTGTGCACCTTAATCCTCACCCAGTCTCCTGGACTCAGATCATGAGCTTGCTTCTTCTCAAGTGTGGTAGCTTCTTCTCCAACCTGGTGAAACACAGAATGAACTGCGTCAGCCAGGCCTTTACAGTAATCCAAAATCATGTCATCAGTTATTGTCACCAACTTATTGACAGGCACGAATGCATGGCGCATAGCACGTCCCATGATTATCTCGTGCGGACTCAAACCAGTAGTTCTATCTGGAGTAGATCTCATTGTCATCAGAACTAGAGGCAAAACATCTGGCCATTTCATGCCAGTGGCTAAGCACATTTTTCCAATCCTATTCTTGATCGTGCCATTAATCTGCTCAACCACACCAGAAGCCTCTGGTCGGTATGCACAATGTAGCTTCTGCTGTATTTTCAATGCTTCACAAATCAAACCCATGAGCTCATTTTGAAAGTGTCTACCTCTATCAGACTCAACTGTTACTGGAAACCCGTACCTAGGAATCAACTCCCTCAACAGTAACTTTGCCACTGTCAATCCATCATTTCTTCTAGTCGGGTAAGCTTCCACCCACCTTGAAAACAAACAGACTACCACTAGAACATATCTCAGTCTGTTTACTTGGGGCATCTCAATGAAATCAATCTGCATTCTTGTAAAAGGACCTCCTTCTCTGCCTATTGTTCCCAGACTTACCACTGTCTTTTTCCCAGTGTTAAATTGCTGACAAACTAAACACCTCTGACAGATGCTCTCTGCAATTGTCCTGAACTTTGCATTGTACCAGGTCTGCTTAAACGACCTAACCATCGCGTCTCTCCCCAAATGTCCCTGGCCATGATACATCCTTGCCATTGACGACAAGATTGAGTTAGGCATCACTGGTCTGCCATCTCTGTAGACCCAAACATGGTCTGTTTCTCTTGGAGCACATCCTGCCTTAATCCAATCTTGTTTCTCTTCATCTCCTGCCTCATCTTGTAACTGTTTCACTTCATCCCAGGTCTCTAGGACATTAGTAAACATCACAGAAAGAAAAGACATTTCCCTTTCTCTTTCCCTGTTAATGGACTGATTGGTCTTGGCACAGTACTGCGCAACATCATTGGCGTACCTATTTCCAATCGTTATAAAATCCTCCCCCTGACCATGGGCAGCACACTTTACAACTGCTAACTCCTTAGGCAGCTGTATCGCCTCAAGCAATTTACCAATCATTTCAGCATTCTTTATTGGAGTTCCACTCGATGTCAAGAAACCTCTTTGTAGCCAAAGTTGGCCAAAATCATGCACCACTCCAAATCCATACTGACTATCAGTCAACACAGTCGTCCTCAAATCTTTCCCAATCTCACAAGCTTTTGTCAATGCTATTAATTCAGCAACTTGCGCAGATTTCACTCCTTTCAATGGTGATGCTTCCATGACCTCTGAAACTTTGCACACTGCATATGCTGCACATAGCACACCATCATCATTCCTCAAGCATGATCCATCCACAAACAACACATGGTCATTTTCTGGTAAGGGAATATCCCTTATGTCTGGTCTCGGTTTCGTACAGTACTCAAGCACATCCAAACAATCATGATCATCTTCCATCTTTATACCCACATTTTCAATGTCTGGCAAGAGTGTCGCTGGATTCACATTCACACATCTCTCAAGAGTCACATTTGATGCACCCAGTATCACTTTTTCGTACTTAGTCAACCGACTATGTGACATGTACTGAGTTCTGCTTCTTGTCAAAAGAATTGCCACATTGTGAGGTACGAATACCCTTACAGGATATCCCATTATGATTCCCTCACTCTGTTCCAGGCTCCTGCATGTTGCAGCCACAGATTTCAGACAACCTGGTAAACCCACAGCTACAGGGTCAAGTGTTGATGAGAAGTACGCAATAGGCCTTCTCAATTGTCCATGTTTTTGGATTAACACTGAAAGTGCACATCCATTTCTCTCACTGCAGTACAGCTCGAATTCTTTCTCATAGTCAGGCATACCCAAAGCTGGAGCCTCACACATTTTACTTTTGAGCTCTTCAAATGCTGCCAATTGTTCTGCATCCAGATCTAATGGATCTGTCATTTCACTTTTTGTCAGTTTAATCAGTGGCTTTGCTATCAGAGAAAAATTAATTATCCACTGACGACAATAACCCACCATACCCAGGAACATTCTCACTTCTCTCTGGGTTTTTGGAGCTTTCATTTCTCTGATTATCTTGATTCTGTCAGTAGTCACTTTTCTCAGACCTTTTTCAATATTGTGTCCAAGATAATGAACCTCTTTCTTGCAAAATTGCAATTTGGCTGGAGATACCTTTAACCCTCCATCTGCCAGATGATTCAGTATAGCTATGGTATCCACTTTACAAGCTTCACGTGTCTTTGATGCCACCAGTAGGTCATCAATGTACTGCACTAACACTGAGTTTTCGGGCATAATCAAACTCTCCAACGATTTCTTCAATAACTGATTGAATATCGAAGGACTCTCTGTATACCCCTGTGGGATTCGACACCATGCTAAGATACGCTGGCCAAACCTAAATGCAAAAATCGGCTGGCTGTCATGATGCAATGGAATTGAAAAAAACGCATGACACAAATCAATCACTGTATACCACTCAGCATCATGTGGAATTTGATACAGAATCACTGATGGATTTGGCACAATAGGACAACATGCCACCACAATTTGATTAACTTTTCTCAGATCCTGTACAATTCTAAATTTGCCATTAGGCTTTTTCAGTCCCATTATCGGTGAATTACATGGACTACTCAGTAGTTCTCTCAGAACTCCCTGCTGAATCATTTTCTCAATTATAGGAGTTATCCCTTCAATTATTTCTGGTGTCATTTTGTACTGAGGAATGTTAGGATATGTAATTCCCTCTTTCACTGCAATTTTCACTGGATCTACATTATTCATCAATCCCACATCCTCTCCTGTAAAATCCCAAACTGCTCTTTTCACTGTGTCTCTCAGCTCTTGAGGCAAATCCTCCGGATTAAACACAGCAAATGCACCAATTAACTCACTTTCTCTATTTTCTAGAGTCATTCGGTAGAAAACATCATCATCTGGTGTCTCAAAAGCTATTCCATCTGGTGTACAAAAAATTGTGCAATTCATCTTACACAATAAGTCCCTACCCAACAGGTTCACTGGACTTGTGTCACAGACAATAAATCTGTGCATGTCTGAAAATTTCCCTATCTGTACTCTTACTAGTTCAGTAAGACGTGTTCTGATTTGTGTATTGGCTACACCAACTACTTGGATTGCTTCATCCGAGAGAGGAAGATTTTTAACATCTGTTGACCTGACAGTTGATCTTGTCGCACCTATGTCTACCAAAAAAGTAACACTCTCCTCATTTATTTTCCCATCCACAAATGGTCCTGCCTGGTCTATTTCTAGAGTTGCACCAAGTATGCACTCTTCCTCCTCTCTTCGGCACCGTCAATAATCACCCTCAGACTCACTCCCTTCACTCTTTAACAAGTACTGCTGTACTTTGTTAGAACGTCTTGGTTTGTTTACCTGCTAATCATTGTAGAATCCTGAATCCTGATTATACTTTTGTACCCCTCTATTCTGCGGCAAGGGCGGTTTTGGCTCTTGACTCTGCTGTCTCACAACTTTCTGTTGTTGCTGTTGATTATTCCCTTTGTTCTGGTTCTGCACCTGTTGATTTAAAGGTTTACTCTCATTACTCACTAATGGTGGATTAGGACATTCAGATCTCCAATGTCCCAGCTGGCCACAGTTGTGACAAGGGAACTTTTTCTTTGCTTCCTCAAGACTTCCTTTCCCTTTTCCTGCATATCTGGGTCTATTTCCTGCATTATTCCCTGGATTATTCGCCTGTTCCACTAACTGTGCTTCCTGTCTTTCTGCAACTTTCACTTGTGCCCACATTGCTTTCTCTTTCAGCTTTCTTTGTTTTGCTTCAATTTCATCGCTGAAGTATTTTGCATGTCTCAGAATCTCATCTACTGTTTTACTCTGCCAATCCACTGTGTGTTCACGAATTCTCTCACCAATTTCAGGTCTTAAACCATATACAAATCTGTATACAAAGTGACTCAAATCTTTGTCACCCAGGTGTTCGTCTCCACTGAATTGTTTAAAAGCCAGTATCAGCCTCTCGTAAAAAGCATGAACTGATTCTTTTGCTTCCTGTTGTGTTCGATCTATCTTAACCCAGTCTGTCTCTTTTGGAGGAACTTTACTCTTCAGGTATACCATCACCTGATCATACTTCCTCATTACTTCTGGATCTGGTGCCCCTGTTCTTGGATCTCTTGGATACTCCTCAGTAGGCCAACTCACAACTATTTTACACTCAGTCCACAAGTCTGCTGGAACAATTATATCAAACAGACTATTCAGGTCAACCCACAGCACTTTTGACAATTTCACAAACCTGTCTACCTGCCTATACCACTCGACAGGCTTTTCTCTCAATCGAGGGAAATCATTCGTAAATGATAAAATATCCTGTCTGGTCCATGGAACATGTACATATCCTCCTCCAGGTATTTCTCTCATAGGATAATTATCCACTGGTTTCTCTTTTTCTCTCACTGGAAATGCCGAATAAGTTGTTCTATCTACAGATTCCTCTCTTTTCTTATACCACCTATCCTTCCACTTTTCAACATCACCCCATCTTCGCAGTAATGCCACCATTTCTTTAATCTGTCCTGTTCTACCAGAAGCATTCAAATTTTCAATGTCCTTCTCTGTAAAATCCATTCTGTAAGTTCTCTGTAAAGCTTTCACTTTATCAATGTCAACTCCTTGTTCATTTGCTATTGCTCTTAGCCTGTCATGTGTATTCCTTGCTCTCCAGGTAACACTTTTGCACATAAACAACAGCTCACCATCATGATGACTCTTCAGTATTTCTATTGGAACTGTTCCTGTCACAAGCTCTTCTAATTCTATACGTAACCTAGCCACATCAATAACTTGTGAATCCTTATCCTTTTTCTGAAGAACCTTCATCCAATCATTCAAATCATCAACTGTTATTTCAGCAGTTTTCCTCACTGGAACCACTCTTTTCTGCGGTTCTAAAATTGGCATCCCTGAACAACCAGGTTCACTAGTATCCAATAGTTCACTACATGTATCATGTCTTGTTTGTCTCAGGTCACTTCTTTCTGCTCTTTTATCTGAATCTCCTGAAGGACCAACTGAATTTGTCAGATTATTCCCAACATATGGAATCACTAATCCATTCTCACCTACTCTCTGTTTGTCAAACACAGGCATAACCGGACCTATTGTTACAGGCACCGTAACAGCTTCCAGATTCTTCGTTAACTCCCTAATTTTCTCAGTCAGTTCTGTTGTCGTTTTTGCTAATTTTCTGGCATTTTCCTCACTACTTCGAATCTCTCTCTCCCTGAAAGAACTATTACTTCTTGATTCAGGTGTCACTTTTTCTTTTTCAATAATACAGACTGTATCTCTTATCGGAGAAACAACTGGTGTACTCTCATCTGGTTCTGGTCTATATGGGGGTGGTCTCTTGTAAATCATGTCATTTAAGACCTCATCATCATATTCATTAACTCCAACTGCTCCCTCTTCAATTGTTCTCATAGGATATAATCCCTCTGACATATTAACATCTCGCCATCTTTTCATCCGATCATGATGTGTTTCACGATCATGTCTCCTCCCAAACATGTTCCTGTAATACCCTCCAGATCTTTGCTTTTCTCGCTCATGAACTTCCTCTTCCCATTCCACTAAAGCCTCGAACTGCGTAGGTCTCGGCTTTGGGTCCAAACGTACCATCTTTTCCCGTAAATTTCTCAACACGGCCAAATTAAATGAACCATGTTCTGGAAATGCTAGAACACCATCTTCTTTAGTATACCTAACCCAATTCTGCAACCATATACAGGTATGTAATCCATATTTTGCAACCATGAAGGATGCAGGTGTTTTCGCTGGAGGTAGCAACTCACCCTCTCTCGTTTTAACCTCTTTATCCTTGGTAAACCACTTTTTAACTTTCCCAAAGAATGTTTTTTTCTTTTTCTCCTCTTGATAATACATTTTAGCGCTTACCAAACTCTCTACTCTCTCCGTATTATAAATATACAATACGAGCTTCTCAACCAATAGCAGCGCGACTCACACTAACGCACCAATCCTGGAGCGTCTACGTCACTAAACAGCTCTTCCAATCCCTGCGCGACTCACACTAACGCACCAATCCTAGCGCGAACCCTATTCTGATCCACTATCCAATCAGAGCGCGGACTTTCTGACGTCAACAGTCGCTGCAGTCGCTTGTCTCCTGTCTTCTGTCACTCGTCTACCCCTCCTTTACAAAATCTTTCAGTAGACTTCGTGTCAAGATTTCTACAAAATCTATTAGTTACAACATAAAAACATCTCCATTGTCTGCTGCGCTAACCACAGAATAGTAAAAGAGAGTCTATTTTCATAAGAAACCTTTCATTGACACAGTAGCACTTCTTCTACTCTGCCCTTCTAACATACATTCATTAACTGTTTCCTCTAGGACTTGTCCAAAGAGTCTTACAATCAATTAAATGTACAAACATTCACGCACATTCATGTACGAAAATATAGTACATGCACACAGAATCCTGTTCTCGGGAAGCAGCGCACAATCTGTCCCACTACAGAATTATAACATACATTAACTAAGCAACTTCGCCCAGTTCCTCAAACAAGCTCAGAGAATACCTATTACTCCTCCCGCGATAAGCTTTAACGGAAATCCTTACGGATCCCTGGGACTTAAGACCAGAGTTTCAAAGATAACCTTCACTACGATACACACTCCTTACATACCAGAAATATCTAATAGTAACATACGACAATGTCACTGATTCCGAACCCAGACAATGTGAACGCGCAACTTCAATTGTCACACGTTATTCCTTACAATCCCGTCTTTCCCGAGAGCAGCATATACTTCCCTCTGCCCTACTACGGAACTGCTACAACAGCTTCCAATTTCCAGAAGCACTACATATAACTCAACATGACGACTTCAACATATAATATTAGTACATATACCAATATTGACAAAATAAAATCAATAATCAATAAGCCAATGTACAAGCAATCTTATCAGATCAAGACAACCATCTAAAACCATCCTCTGCTACCAGGAAATTGATAGAGATCAGGGTATCTAAAATATGCCCACTACCACGGATAGAGTAATCACACAGTTACACGCACATACATTCATCATACGCTGGGGCCCATTTCACTAACATACGCTCAAATACTCTACCAGCAATAAACCTGTGGAAAGAAAACACCTAAACATCCTGCATCAATATCAGGTCGATCAGATCTGGTTTAGTGACTGTCCTAATCAATAACATAATTTACACAACATATACAATAATGATCAAAAATATAAACCCAATAATTGACAAGAAAGAAAATTCAACACCATGTTTAAAATTATATTGCTTTATCTAAAATTAGTCAAAGTTAAAATCAATCAGAATAAATCATTTCTCATAGTTACCTATTCTAACTAAGTGTCAGAACGGGTCAGGACAAGTCTCTCGGTAAAGTCTTTCAAGACGAAGTCCTCAGCACGATCCTCAGCAACGCAATCTCCCGCAGCAAAGGTAAAATGGCAAGTGGCAAAGCCCTCCCTAGGCTAACAATTTTTATAGTAAAAATTACAATGGAAACACTCATCAAGTTTGCAAAATACACTGAATCACTGAGCAGAGCGAGAAGGAAAGGATGCAATATTGCAACATTTGTGAACCTCCGCTCAGGAAAAATACACATAGCGAAGACTACGGAACAGGAACCAAGAAAATAAAACATGTATCACATTTAATCCGGCTTCTCCTCGGCTATCGAGCCACAGTTCAGAGTTTTCCTCTAAGGCCCCTTTGTCTTTCGAGATTGCCAAGGACACTTTCACTTCTCTTGGAGAACTCCCAAAAACTGCTGCTGTCCTCATGGAAAGTTTCATAGAAGGACCATGGTCAGTCAACTTCAAGACCATTTCCAGCAGGGGTCTCCCTCGTCACGTCTCTCACATATTCACTCGAGGCCAGGCTTCAAAATTCAGCCATCTTAATACAATCTCCATAGGCCACAATAGACCATCTTTAATTAAAGAGACAAAATAAACGTTACTACAGCATAATGATTAAACAGTGTTAACCCCACTAATACCCTTATGTGTATGCATTTATCTAGCTTTTGCGACATAAAAAAGCATTAATTCAGACAGCGTTTTGTGCTCAAAATAAACAGCACACAGCAACGTTTAAACATGAAAACTTGCACGTTATTTTTTAGAAAACAGAAACAGCACACACATGCTAACCCTCGTGTAACTTTCTCTTATGTTAAGACAAACGGATTGATTAATAAAAACACACTTGCACAAGACAAATAATTAATTTGTTATTTATTAATAATTAATAAAACACATAGACATACTAGAGCTTCAAAAGCCCCTGAATTTTCTAAATGAAAACTCTGCTCCAGCACCTTCATGTTGCAAAGTTGAACTTCTTTAACTAAGTATAAAGGCATATAGACCCAATCCACAGCCAGTGAGAGGTGCAGCTCCAAAGCAGTCTTCCTTCAACTGACCCCACACAATTCCATCCTATACATTCCAGTGATGATGTGCTGGTTTCTGAACAGCACATCATCACAATGTTACAGAACCTCATATTCTGCAGGTTCTGTAACCTAAGATACCACACACCCCTTCTGCACACCGCCAGGTGATGCCAGTGTCAAGAGTGGTAAACAAAGCAGATCTTTCCATTACTCATTAAAATGTTAAAGTTTCTTTCAATTCAAGGATTTCATAATTTTGTTTTCAGTTTTATATAGTGCGAACTTGACCCAAAGCACTTTACACGAGGACCAGTTACTTTACACAAAGACACATTTATATTTTTGTAGGCACGAGGAGATTAAGTTATAAGCCGAGAATCACAGGATGATGAGCTGACGCCAAGACGCGAACCGTGGTTCCCAGTCTCAAAGTTGGTAGCTCTGTCGATAATGCCACATCATCTCTTTAAAATACACTTTTTGCAGCAAGTGCTGCCCTGTATAAAAACTGCTGACATACTCACCAAATAACAACTCATAAAATCAGGTCTATTAGTGTGACGGATCAAGGTGCATTTTTTTGTTTAACTAGTATTACAGTGCAGTATTACATTTAATGTGGGAAAGAGCGTCACTGCCCAAAAGAACACCCGCCAGGCCTGGTATGCACCTCTCATGTAGGGCCTCCGATCACATACTTTGGAAGTAGGTGACTTCTCTTCCTATATCGTCAAGCACAGTGCAGTCACTGGCCAAAACGTGTGATTTCAGACACCTTTTTCCCGTCCTTTCCATACTCTGGATGTATGAGGGCATTTCTCAATGAAAGTGGTTGCCCTGTAGATAACAGAAGAAGATTCCACAGCAAATCACTCTCTGGGCTTTCAGCAGATGGAGTGACCGAGTCCTTCAGAAATCTCAAGCTGTTCCTTGTCTGGTGTGAGGGGCTCACCCAGTTCTCCAGCGGTGCTGTGTGCGAGGGAAAGCCTATTGCATCATCTTTGAATAGAACATGGCCAATGACTATGCAGCTTCAAAATAAAGCCATACTTTGGTTGGTCATCTTCTATATTTCTCTCGTTCTCTTGCCTGTGGAACAGGTCAGCCAGGATTGGTTGGGACAGTGAACCCAGCACTCCAAAGAAGACTGGGGGACTGGAATGAGCTCCCACTGGGTTTCTAATGCAAAGCAAGTTCAACTGCCTGAAGTGTGCATGTCAGGCTGGGCACCGTAAGAGGCCTGTCCAACCTGACATGCATACTTCATATCATGGCACCAGCCATTATTACCAGCCATTATTATGCAGCCTTTCTGCCTGCCAATTAATAGAATTGGATTGGCCCGCCCCGCATCAGAAACCCGCCCCAAGCAGTGCTGTGAACTGCGCAGAGGAAACAAAAATAACAATAAGTAGTAACTTTAAATTCAAAATGCCGTGGCTCATGGTAGCGGTAAGTGGGGTGTGGGGAGACGCTCTTTTCTCACCCTGAAGAAACCGCCCCTGATTACATGTGTGGACATATCTGCATGAGCAGATATCCTCTCTGATGTCTAAGTCCATTCTTAAACATTGCAAGTGAACAGGGAAGCCGTCTTAAGTATATGTACTGGGCACTGGTGATTACGAGTTTCCCAGATACATGATGGCTTCACTGAAACCAAAGGTTGTTGACCACCCTGTATTAATAAACTCACACTGATTCTAGTGATGGATTTATTAATGTATGCATCCAGAGGGTATCTTAGAGGCACCCCCTGAACCTTACCAGTCTTCTAGTGTGATAGCTGACTGTAACAGACCAGCCTGCCACCACAAACGTGCTTCTGACCCACTAGGAGGTGATAGCCCCACTTTCAGAGGTAAGGAATAATGCCTGCTCTGGTAGGAGGTGTTTACACCTCCTCCAACAGGATGGCAAGTATATCAGCAAACTAAGACCAGAGGCTTCAAAGCCTCTACTGCCTTTGATTTGTATGTATGTATGTATGTATGTATGTATCGGATTTATAAAGCTCAGGAATCACCCCTGGAGGGGTATCTCTGCGCTATCTTAACGGGAAAGTCAGACAAACATGTGCAGATAGAAATTACACTCTGAATAATGCCGTTTTCAGGGGTTTCCTAAAGCGCAAAAGATTGGAGCATTTGCGTAGGTCCACAGGTAGGGTGTTCCAAAATTTCGAGGCCAGATGGACAACAGTTTTGCCGCCAGTCCTAAGCTTCTTAAACCGGGGAACCACTAACAGCCTTTTCCATTAAGATGACGATTCGCACAATAGACTTTGAATTTATCCGCCAGGTAGCTGGGGCTCGTGCCATAGAGAGCTTTATGGGTGAGACAACCAAGCTTGAAATTAATTCTCTGGCGGATAGGGAGCCAGTGAAGCTGTTTTAATAAAGGTCCTACCGAGGTACGAGGAGGTTTTTCTAGGGCCAGGCGACCGGCCACATTTTGAACAATCTGCAGTCTGCTGAGAAGGGACTCATTAGCGGATGCCAGCAGAGCATTGCAGTAGTCCAAGCGACCAATAATCAATGCCTGAATCAAGGTTCTTCGCACAGAGAGTGGCAACCAGCGAAACACTCTTCACAGGAGGCTTAAGGTATGGTAACAGGTCCCCGCCGTAGTCATAACTTGGTCCTTCATGGATAGCATAACATTTACGCGAACCCCCAAGTTTTTTGCCACTGAGGTTGGACCTAATGTAGCAGGCCACCACCTAGGGGACCAGACGGTCTGAGCTGTGCCAAACAACAAGATTTTCGTCTTAGACGCATTTAACTGAAGACAATGGTCCATCATCCATTCGGATATAGCTAACATACCCTAGGCAAAACGCTGCTCAAAATCCTCTGAGTCCTTATCAAAGGTCAAAAGCAGCTGGATATCATCAGCGTAAGAGAAAGGAGTAAAACCATGCTCCCTGATAACCTTGGCAAGGGGGGCTGCATAGATATTAAACAAAGTCGGGCTTAGATAAGAGCCCTGAGGCACCCCCTTAGTAAGTTTCATGGTTTGGGAACGGAAAGGACCCAAGTTGATGGTATGAGTGCTCTGGTCGAGGAAACTGATGAGCCAGTTGAGTGCCTGTCTCTGTAGCCCGGCCTCTCACAGTTGAAAAATCAGTTTCTGATGAGGGACCGTATCGAAGGCTGCTGTCAGATCCAATAAGACCAGTATTACTGCTTTACTACCATCCAAACCCCTTTTGATATGATCCATAACGCCAATAAGGGTTGTCTCTGTGGAATGGTTGGGTCTAAACCCAGATTGTGAAGGATCCAAAATAGTGTGGTTATCAAGGTAGTTAATTAGCTGAGTGTTGACATAGCTCTCCACCATTTTACTCATCAGCGGGAGGAGCGAAACAGAACGTTAGTTCGAGAGCGTGTCATCATATAGCTGATCTTTTTTCTTAATAGGAATCGCTTGAGCGGATTTCCATTCAAACGGTAAAATACCTTCACATAAGGAGGTATTCAGAATCTCCGTGATAGGGGCGGCTAGAAGAGGGGCAAGCAGGGCATATTTGTATGCTGGCATAACATCTAGGGGGGAGCCCGATTTCGCCGTACTAAGCATGGCTTCCACCTGAGAGATCTGGATAGCTTTGAAACAATCCAGGCCCACATTTAATTCCTCAACTACTTGAGAACCCAGGTCAGTGGGATCTGATAGGGGGTGATCTGTAGGGCACAGGCTGTGGGTTTAGTGAAAGACTTAAGAACTTTATATAATTCCATCTTTTTTCCAGCACCTTACATCTGGATTTTTCCCTGCGTAACTCTACAGTGTACCATTTCTCATTTTTTTTCTAGATTTGTTCATACAGTGTTTCAAAGGGGCCAGCGTGTCGATTATTGTGCTAACATTGTCATTAAAGACCCTCAGCTTCATTGTACTGTCCATGTGTTACTTGAATTACATGGGCGTATATAATTTGCTAAAAGAGTCATACGTGACTCTTTGTCATCGCCTTTGAGGGACAGTCTGAGCGCCTTCAGCCAATTTCTGTCTGATGCAGCTAGTGATCAGGAAAGGGATCATGGAATGATCCGACCACGTAAGTGGGCAGGGGGTTAAGCGCTTATAAGAGGGGAATTAGTGAATATAATATCCAGCGTGTGGCCGGCCAAATGTGAGGGACCAGTATTAATCTTTCCCAGTCCCAGGGTGGCCATATCAGCTAAGAAGCTAGTAGTCTCATTGTTCTCTTTATCCTAGCTGTGGATATTGAAATCCCCTAACAGCAAAAAGTGATTAAAGGTAACAATGTGAGTGGTGATTTTCTCAATTAATTTTAAATTAAAATCATTAAGTGGCCCCGGAGGGCGATAAATAAGCGCGCCTTTTAAAATTTCCTGTGAAGATAGCTCAATTTTTAAAATACACATTTCCATCAGGCTATCCGAAACGGAGTCAGCAATTGTAACTTTCAGCGCCTTTTTAAAGATAATGGCAACTCCACCACCCACTTTCCCTACTCTATCAAGTCTGAGAATTCGGTAGTTCTCAGGGAGGGCAAGGGAGATATCAGGCGTGGAGGTCAATTTTAGCCAGGTCTCTGTTAAGAAGCCTAGGTCCGGAGATTCTGAACTAACCAAGTCCCAGAGTTTAGTGGCATGTTTCGGTGAAGATCGTACGTTTGCTAACAACCCCTTCCAGGTACGCAACTGGTTCATAGTGTTAAATCCGGCTGAGCTGAGAATCTCACCATCTACCCTGTCACACTATCCCGGTGAAAGCCACGTGTGTTGGGTGTAATATCACCGCAGATATAGTGGCAATCCAAACAGGCAAACGGACCTTCAAGATTGTTAAGCGTACCACCATGAGAGCATAGCATCACACCCTGCCTCAACCGTCGAAGTTGTGAGGACGTGTAGGAGAGTCTGGATATAGTATCTGGTGGAAGTTGGGCAGGGTTTCTGGTTCCTGGTGACGGTCTGGCACGGATGGGCGCAGACGGGCTTGCCTTTGGCGCGCCGCTGGCGCACCCGCTGGCGTGCCCGCTGCGCTCATCCGCTACGCTCATCTGCTGCGCGTTGGCACCATCTGATCCTGAAATAGGCAGGATCAGTTCTCAAGTGCAGAAGACTAGAGCGTCTTCTCACAAAAATGCCCGCCTAATGTGTCCTACCGGAAGTGAGGATTTACTGCCTATCCTCTCTTCAGCCCGTAGCTCCCTCCACACAATCAGCACAAGCAGCTGCGGTGGACTGGGAAGTGAGCGGGTGAAGCGGCTAATTAGAAGACAAGATCCTGAGAATGTCACAGCGGTAACAGTAAATAGTAAAAGCACAGTTTAAATCACACATGATTTCCCCCAGACCTGGGATATGCCACCCCCTGCCCTGAGGCCCATTTGGTACCAGAACAGGTGGGAACAGGCGGGAAATTAGTTATGCTAGGAGAAGTGGAGCACCCTCAGGACAGGTGAGCTACCTGATGTGACCCACTCTAGGAAAATTCCACCCTCTTGGTGATGGCAGAATTAGGAACACTGGGATAGGGTTATGCCCACTTCCCACAGGAAGTGGCCATATGGGGGCATAGTGACCCTAAGGGTAAGTAGCCCATTTGCTACTACTCTACACCCCCCCTAATGCCCTATATTGAAAATCTAGGTAGCCCCCTGATGCCAGAACTTTAGATTCAACTGACTACAGAAGAAAATGACACTGAAAAGCTGATCAAAGAGAGAACTGAAGACTGCTGTGGACCTTTGGTGCCAGACCCGGGCTGCCTGCTCCAGACTTGACAATTGCAAATACCTGAATTGTCCCGCAGCTGTGCATCCTTTAAAAGCCTTGGAGGGTTTGCCAGCACTTCTATAACCAGCCAACATCTCACTTGGAGTGAAGGAGTCTCTCCTGCATCCTGCAGGCACTGACTGCGACATCCAGTTCAAAGAAGCTGCTGGCCACTGGGACAACCAACGCAGTAGCCACCTAGGAGGAGGTCAGCATACACAAAGAGGTGAGATATGTCACCTTACCAAGTTTAGAGACGCCATGACTCCTACAAGCCTCCCTGCACCAATAACCAGATCCCTTGGCATGAACAATGCTTGCTTAGAGTCCAATCCGGACTACAACAATCCGAAGACTGACCAGCCAACAAGAGACATAAGCTCGGCAGAGGCTAGCACCGAGAGTGGCCCAGATGTCCTGTTTTGTCCCCCTTTTCTGGTCCTGACCGAGAACCGTGAACGAGGGCCAGTTGATCAAAACGCTCTGCAGTCCTGAGTTCCCCGGCCCAGGTCCGTGATCACCGACTTCTCCCCCCTGCTCCCAGGTCCCTCACAAACTGGGCCCCCTGTTAGGAACTCCCGGACTTGTCGCCAAGTCCCTATTTGCAGCCTATTTCTGGGTGGCCCCCTCCTTTGCCAACAGTGTAGCGCACCAGGCTACAAGCTCGTCCAGCACCTTTGCATCCGGACACACCAGGACAGGTAAAACCAAACTGCTGGTGCAACTTGGGACCTTGGCCACCTAACGCACCACAACTTAAAAGGGTCCCTCTAAATCCTATCACAAATACCTGTATGCAGTCAATGTTCTTCTCTCCATAGGAAAGGTCTATCCATATAAAAGCGCACTGTTTGCTAACATTGCTACAAACTGTAAAAGTAATATTTTGAGAAGTACTTACCCAATTACGAAGTTCTTAGCATTGAAATACATTTTTTTTCTAAATTGGTGTGGATCTCCTGCTTGAGTGTATGTATAATGTATTGACTCTGTGTATGCAACAAATGCCTATCACTCCCCTCTAATAAGCCTAAGGCTGCTCAACCCCACTACCACAAATAGAGCACCTTGGGATTGTTAAAGCAAGCCCCTGTCCCCTTATAAGGGATGCCTGAACTCTTTACAGAGCATACCTCTTATATACAGAACATGGGGACTTATTTACAAGCCCCTTGCGTTGCTGATGCGTCACTTTTAGTGTTGCACCGGTGGCACATTTTTGCTGCCCCATATTTACAAGGGCACGAAAAGCCACCCTGCACGGATTTTCATGTGTCCTCGTAAATATGGCCCCTTCTCAAGCAGCACTTTGCGTGAAAGGGGCGTTCCATGGGTGTTATTGTGCGTGTTACCACCCAGCACCCATGGAACCGAACACATTTCCAGATTTACGAGAATTCGTAAACCTGGAAATGCGTCAGAATGCTACACCCCGCCAGGGAAGGCGGTGCAACGAGGAGAAATGTATTAATTTCTCCTCGATTTGTTCCTCTTTCTATTCGTGCTGCATGATTGTTTATGTGCAGAAAGGTGTCCCTTGCTGCACATAAACAATCATGAAAAAAATGATGTTTTGCAAGTTCTATGTGTGCTAATGCAGCACACATAGAAGTTGAAAAACACCATTTCAGATTGTTTATGTGCAGGAAGGGACACCTTCCTGCACATAAACAATCATCCCCAAGACGCAGGCATCCTTGCACCATGGTGCAAGAGTGCCTGCATCGGCACATGGCAGCTAATTGTGAACCAGCTCAGGGGAGAGCAGAGGGATCCGTCACATCCTTGTAGATATGACACATCCCTGTGCTTTGAAAGTGCTGTAGCGTGGCACAGCCAGAGCTTGCGTTGTCGTGCTGCGGCACTTTCTGCTAAATGAGGACCTAGCTTCCTACACCTCCTCCCTCCCATCCTCAAACATCATCACTTTGCCCGTGTGAAAAACATTCTGCCTCAATACCAGCATCCCATCACCATTTGAACTTAATTTAGTTGTTCTTACTTTAAAAAACATAAAGGAAGAACCTTCCAGAAAGCTTAATTGGAATGGCAATCTTGAGAGGGGTTATGGTCCTGGAAACCAATCCAGACATCCCACTTCACCTTTGACAGTGGGTTTGTGAAAACTTTCTTTGTGATTTATTTTTGGGAGCCTGTAGAATCTCTGATTTAATAATGGGTAATCAAACACTCTTCATTCTAAGACCATTGTCACCTCATCAATTGAGACCTAGGATCCACAAATGTTGTCAGTTGAGCTGCCTTGTTGTAGGCACAGAGAAATGGGAAAACAAATGCTCCCTTTGACATCATATTTTGTGCTGTTCTCTTCCCTCCTATTGTCAATATAAATGTAGTTGTAGCACCAATGTCTTCTCTATAAAACCTTTAAAAAGATTAATTTTATTGCATGTCATTCTCTGCAACCAAGTTATGGGAGGCCAATTTCATTATTCAAGGGCGGCTTAATCAATCTTCAGATTGTAGGTAAAGATAACGAGAGACCCCTAATCCATCCCTCATTAAGAGTAGGCCATGTGGCCACAAATACCCCACATTCCTTAAAGGCTCCTAGCCAATGGAACGAATAGAACATGTTTAGACTCAGCCATCTCTGCCGGGCCACACCCAAACCATTTGCATTCACACCTCCTACTTTTTGGTGAATTCGTTTTTGTTGGCCTTAGGACTCTGTGCACTTTACCACTGCTAACCAGTGCTAAAATACCTCTGCTAACTCCCCTAACCAAGGTAATATTGGCTTGCACTTGATTGGCATTGTTAATTTACTTATACATCCCTATACGGCAATATACCATATACTGAGGTTCTGTAAATTAAATGCTACTAGTTAGTGGGCCTGCAACACTTATTGTGCCATCAATTTAAGGATTGATTTCCCATGTTAATTCCTGTAGGAAAAATTTGCTCTTAGATTCAGAAAAAAATGGCTGATTGGGATTACACCAAAGCTGGCTGAAAGTTAGGGGGATATTCTCAAGAACTTGTGATAACTACCGCAAAAGTAGCTTAACACAACTCTTCACATCGCAGTCTATTGCGGAAAAATAACAGTGGCATTCTGAACACGGTGGCACCAAGCGATAGACCCACCACAACGCGTCAAATGACCGCGTGAAAACCAATGCGACGCTGCAAAAATGCGAAACATGAACGCAAGAAAAGCTGCGATGAGGCCAATCGCGAAACAAAAATCATCGATAATCAGCGAGAGGCCTATAAGTCCCACGCGTCATGCGGGAAATGACACCATAAAAGCAGAGTACAAAAACGGTGAGATGACAAAGTACGAGCACAAACCCACATCCGTGACGTAGGACAAATGACTATTGTCCCCGTCACATAGGCATCTCCACACAGTCACAATGTACATTGAAATGCAGTCTGCATGTAAACTGCGCCAATGCAGACACATGCATGGAACACACAGTGAAATCGCATCTCCCCTTCACATTACAGAGGGACAAGCAACCCCCCCTGCACACAGACGTGTCATTGCCATGATCAATCAACAATGAAGCGTGGACGAATGTAGGGGCAGTGACTCCCGCTTATGTACATGTTGCCCATGTTGTGGGACTTGTGTCACAGGGGGCATCCCTGCATCATGGTGGTATATAACTGACCCCAAAAGGAGGCCTGTTTTCACCTGTAGGTCACAAATGGCAGCCAACATGGAATGACGTGAAACGCCGAAGAGTGGGATACCCTACTAACTGTGACACACAGAACTGGCATTTCGAATACGTGATACCCCAAACAGCCCCTCTGCACAGAGGTGACACACCCACCATCTATAAACACATCATAAAATCGTCATCAACACATATCGCACTCACACCTGTCTGAGTGATGTGCCCGCACAGATGAGTGACATGCACTTTGGGAATGTTATTTTGGAATGCATTTATTTGCACATCCTGTGCCAGTGGTTATCATGTACTGTCCCATGAGTGCCAAGGACTGTCACAATGTGACGTGTTCATCAGAAGAAATTTGCAATGATTGTGTTGCTACGGGCTATTCCTGCTGAGGCTGCAGTGGGGTGTGGTCCACCTGCCTCTTCTTCATCATCATTGTCCGGTGCCTCTGGAACTGGTATCCATGGTACCTTGCTGCGTACACATATGTTGTGCAACACACAACATGCAACGATCATCTTGCACACGATGTCAGGGCTGTACAGGAGCCTTCCACCTGTGACATCCAGGCACCTGAAACATGACTTCAACATGCCAAATGTGCGTTCCACGATGCCCCTGGTGCGTTTGTGGGCCACATTGAACTGCCTCTGGGCCTCTGTGTTTGGGGCTCCGAGGGGCGTCATCATCCAATCCAAGTGCATATCCTGTAGTGTGGGTTAGCCACTCCCTATTTACAACACTAAGTTAGCATAACCGAGCCAACTGTTAGAAAGCCAGCTTGCCGTTTCTGCTGCTTTGCACGCGACACTGTTGTTATATGTTATTCATTTTAGAAATGCTTACTCGACTTTGCCTTACAGGATAACAGTTTGTTGTTTAACATTCTTAACACTGTGCTACGACCTTCGTCTGTACATCATGTAAAGAACAAGTCTAGGACACTAGACGGTGCAGAGTGTTGTGTTCAGATTGATCGTACCACTTTTTAGACATATCATACATGCAGCTGCCAATATCTGAAGGACAAGTGCTTTTAATATGGCAGGACAGAATGTTTTAGATTCATTCGAACAGAAGAGCTGATGCATGAGAGAGCCTAGCTGATCCTGTGATGTGATTCTACTAAGCTGATCTATACGGTATGGGGTTCCCCCTGTTAGCCTAAGAGACATTCTATTAGTATAATAAACTTATTAGTTACTAGAGAAAGGAGTGTGGCTGTTTACCACTGTCATTATTATTATGATTGCTCCTTTCATTGTGTATGGTGTTGTAACAATGCTGATGGTTCTGATCTTAACCATTTGTCTGCTAGTGTTAGCCAAAGTACTGCATCTTAGGACGCGAGGTTTAGAAAATAAACTCTTTAAACTTTGCCGTGTCTGTATTATTCTGTTGTAGACTACTAAATAAGTACAAACAGGTATTTCGGATTCCCACCACTCCTGAGAAATATCTAAGTCGCATGTTCTGGGTTGTCTATACATTGGGACCGCCTAGCTAGATCTAGGCTAACGAATGGGACACTAAGCTAGTCGGATATGGGGTTCTTGGTTCTGAGGGGAGTTTCTGGTACACCACAATTCTCTGAGGTCCTGATTTCCTGCGCATAGTTCTGTGCATAAGCAGAATCCCTGCAACATGGCGCCCAACGTGGTTATGGTCTGATACGCCTTAATAGTACTTTTATTAGTCCACAACGCCCTCACTCTGGTTTCCGGATAACGGGAGTGACGGCTTAATCTACCTGAGTTTCGACTAAAGGTTCGTTCAAGCTTGATAATTAAAAAGATTAGTTTTTACTGAACCCAAGTGCTACTGTAGAACTTGTCGTTATTCTTTAGTGTGTCCTAATGGCGGTCGATATAGCCGCACATAGTCGGGTTCCTCTACGTCAGCATTTGAGGACGTATGGAGTGCCTGATGATGGGCTGGCTGTGGTCTTTGTGGTAGCTGCTGACGCAGCACACCCTTATGAGTTGTTTTACTCTTGGGTGACTTTTCCAGAGGTGAATGCGGATGATGATACGTTCCACACCTACACTGCCACACAAGTACCTGCAGCTTATGCTCCGTATAGGACACTAGAAATACCTATTTCTGCCTGGCAGCATTCCATTTGGTTTAATGGCGCCCTTCCCCATACGGTGGCACCACCAAGACTAGGCCCTTTGTCAATTGCAGGGGCTGATTGGCCGGTGCTGGCCGGTTTTACACCCCACCCCAACTACTTGACGGTTGGGGTGGCAGACTTACGGGTATTATACACTGCCCTGATTACGGTCCATAGGGCTTTAGTGCAGTACGTGTCTCGCAACGTGCAGGTGGGGGTACCTGCTGTTGCGGGTCACACGAATGAACACCGAGCCGTGGTCATTAGTCCCGTGATGGTTCATGCGGTTGTAGGCAAGCGCCCCCAAAGTAAGGATGAATTTCCTTACTGGCTTGCTGAAAAGTTTGATCAACTGGAAGCCGTATTTCCAAACACTTCTCCTGTGGATAAACACAGGATACTCACCATTACTTTGCCGAAATACCTAGTACCTGATATTGTCGATTGTAACAATTGGGGCAAGGTCTTTGCTGCGACCTATTCGAAGTGCTATGGCACTCCGTCTATGTCTGTACTACCCTCTGTCATCAAAAAAGTTCAGGAAAATCATGGTGCAGAGGCGGCCATTGAATTGGGAATGAGGCTTGTCAACAGCTTCGATGTGGTTTGTTCCATGGTGATGGGGAACCTAAAAGGAGATGCCATGCAGTTCCAAGTCGGAAATATGCTGGAACTTGTGGATCCTGCCGACAGGCCCAGGGAATTTGCAAAAATGATTACAAAAGCCTACAGAATGGTGGGACGTAGCGCCCTAGGCGTGAAACCCATCGTTAAGATTCCTGATGTTGTACAGCAGACTAAGGTGAGTTCGTCTACAAAAGACGAGAAGCCCAAGTTTCCGAAGGAAAGTTGGTGAACCAAAAAACAGGGAAAACAGCAACAGAAACGTAGGTCGCGTTCTGCTTCGCCAGTTCAGTCGTCTACTGAACGTAAATATGATTTGCGCGATCGTTCTAATATTAAGTCACCTGATAGATTTCAGGTTTCTGAACGCTCTCCTCGTTCTTCACAGGAAACATCGGCTTCACAATCCGGTGGCGGAGACCGTGGAAGAGGAAGGGGTGCTCAAGGTCGTGAGCAACCCCGCCAGACTGACGTAAAAGGCAAGCAGGATGACGCTGCGCGTCAAAGACCTCCGTTTCAGAAAAAGAAAGTTGCTGCTCTAACAGCGAAATATGCCTCAGATGGTACGGACACTGCTTCAGAACCGGACATGGGCTCTAACGGTGTTAGACAGCGCGGCGGAAGTTACAGTAGTGCGGCAAGCACTGCGTCCGTATCTGGAGGTGACAGCAACTGATACATATGTGAGTGTTGAAACTGCTGATACTCGCGTAGCCCCCCCTGAACGGATGTTTGACATAATCCTTAAAATAGTGGGTGACATACATCGTAGAATTAGAGTTGTTTTTTGGGATAATTTGTCCTCCACTTATGACATTCTGTTAGCGGAGGAGGATTGGCCTCCGGCTTTCATTTTAGATGCTCCTAGAGGGGAGGTAGTGATCCTCCCCTCCTTTGGGCACACAGTGCCTATGGAACATTCTAACAGGTTGGCCGGGGAGTGGGCACAGGTGCAAGCGCCTGCGTTGTATCGCAATCAAGTGGTCTGGGATAAAATTTCTCCAGACCATACGATTCCGTTGCGGTCTGATCCCCAGCCTCAACCCCAATATCCCATGCGTCGCGAGGCAAGATCTCACGTCGCGACTATCCTTGAACAATTGGAATATCAGGGAGTAATTGAAACTTGTGTGTCACCTATGAATAATCCTTTATTCACTGTGACGAAGCCTGACGGTTCGTACCGCCTAGTTTTGGATTACCGGCACTTAAACTCTCACTGCCGGACGTGCGCCGTACAGAATACTCACAGTTCGGCTCTCGTTGATAGTCTTGTGAGAAAACGGTTTAAAACCACACTTAACATTTCCAATGGCTTTTACAGCCATAACCTGTCCCCTCAGAGTAGTGAGTGGACGGCTTTTACCTCGGGCGGTAAACAAAGAAAGTTTAAAAGGCTTCCTATGGGCTATAAGAACAGCCCTGGGGTCTTTGCTGCTCGAGTGGTCTCGCTCCTAGAGTATATGGACCCGGATGCATACTCGTATGTTGATGACATCTATCTAACAGACGACGAGTTGCTTCCACACCTTGCTCGCGTGGATAACATAATAACTATGTTTGCAGACTTCGGTTACAAATTCAATTTTGCGAAGTGCCACATTGCCGAGTTTACAGTGTTGTTCTTGGGGTACGAACTCAACAGTGAGGGTCGCGGCTTGGCTCCGCAATTCCTAGAGAAGTGCGCACGCCTTTGTACTCCTACAACGCTGAAAAAATTGCAATCATTGCTGGGTTTTCTGAATTTCATTCGTACCTACATTCCTGATTATGCCCAGCGTATCAAGACACTTTATGCCTTGGTACAAACTACTTTTACCAAATCATGCTGGCTGCCAGAGCATACAGCTGATAACCACACTAACCTGGTCATTAGAATTGTACCAGGCACAGTGGGTTTCACGTACGTAACGTTCAATGAAGGCGACACCGTTCCTATTGCTTACAAATTTCATCTGTACACTTCAGCTGAGCTGCGCTTTTCCGCTGTCGAAAAAGTACTGACAGCAGTTCAGATGGCGATCCTGAAAGAACGAGCGCTATCACAAGGAAAGCACATGCTGGTGGTAACACCGTACCCTGCCCTCGAGGCAGTCACAAAAGCTAGTGTACCAAATTCTAAGGCTTTGCATCCAAGGTGGATACAATGGGCAACTTCCTTAGCTTCGCAAGACGTCACATATATCTTTGACGCGGCGTTGCAGTCTCAGGAGTTTTTGGATTATGAATTCGTTCATCCGACTCCTTCGACATTGCGCCCACTTGAGGAGTACCGTTGTGTCATTCACACTGATGGGTCTGCGCAACCCGCTACTGGATCGAAGCACGCCTATTCAGCTGCCTGCGCAATTGTTGTGGGTACTTTCGTGAATGGAGAGTTCCAATCTGAAGCTGTGCATAAACAGACATTGGGTGATTGTACCGCGCAGTTGGCTGAAGTTCGTGCTCTAGTGCTTGCACTGGAGTATGCTGACCTTCGAGTCCCCACTCTCGTGGTGTGTGACTCATTCTATTGTGTTAAATCTTACAATAACAATCTACATTTTTGGATTCAGAATGATTTTCGTGATTCCAAAGGTAGCACAATAAAGCATAAAACGCTTTGGATTCGAGTGACAGCACTTAAAGAACTGCTTCCACTCGTGAATGTAATTCACACTCTTGGTCACCAACGAGATGGCGTCCATGCTGTCGGTAACAGTCTGGCTGACGAGGCAGCAAAAACAGCAGTGGCGACATATCTAGTAGCAGCAGTTACAAGATCAAAAAGTAAGATCGATGATGAAATCTTGGCGGCTATTGCTGCTTCCGAGACCGGGAAAAACTTTCCGAAGGGTTTCCCTTCTCGGTACCATTATCGCTTAAGTCCTGATAACGTCCCGTTAGTGAGGATTAACGACGTTGGTGACAGATTGATTCCCAACGCGGACTGCAGACCATCTTTGATATCAGCTGCCCACGAGGGTGTTGCGTCTGCGCATGCCGGTGTGTCGGCTACTATATCTCTTTTGCAGCAACGTTACTGGTGGTACGGTTTGTACAAACAAGCGCGGCCATACGTTCTTAATTGTGACATTTGCCAACAGATTAAACTTTCTTCTGCAGCACGTCCACCACAAACACAGTTGCATATATCTAATCAACCACTTGCGTGCGTTTATTTAGATCACTGCGGTCCTATTACCTCTGATACTGCGTACAAATATATCTTGGTTGCAGTTGATTCGTGCACACGTTTCCTGTGGGTATGGCCACAAAGGAGTGCTGATGCCAGAACTGTCATCAAGGATTTGCGTGTCTTTATAGGGAGTTTTGCATGTGGTACCCTTCATTCTGATCAGGGTCCTGCGTTCGCCTCAAGGGCGTACAAGGAGGCCATGAGAGAACTGGGGGTCCAAGTCACAGTTTCGTCTCCATACCAGCCTGAGGGCAATAGTGTTGTGGAGCGGATGAACCGTGACCTAAAGTAATCTTTGACAGCGAGGGTATTAGGTACAGGCCGGAACTGGCTCTCCCACTTGTATGACGTACAACGTGCACTTAATAATCTCCCTAGAAGGTCTCTGGGTGGGAGGACCCCGTACATGATGCTCTTTGGAGTAAGAATGTTTGTCCCGGACCTTGATGGTCTAGACATGGCGGCAGCAGCCTCCCCTTTTGACCTAGATGACCACTGTGCTGTATTGCAGACTCTACAAGAAGCCAGAGACACTCTAGCGAAAGGACACGTACCCTCTACATCCGAAGCTACGCTCCAGATTCCGGTAGTCGGCTGGCTACCTCGAGTTGGTGACCTGGTCCGTGAGAAGGTGGAGAACAAGAAGGAGTTCGGCCCCTCTTATCGTGCACCGGTCCCGGTGCTTGGAGTCTTGGGTACGCGTACAGTTGTTTTACCTCCACTTCCTGGTCGCAAGGATAACAGGTACATCTCGATTGACAATGTCAAGTTACAGCGGGTGGCCGATTCTCCATAGTATGACACCTTCAGTTTCTTGCCCTTCAATGCTGAGAAACTCTGTTGTGGTGCCACCCTCTAACATCTTGCCTGAAGTTTCCATTGAGCTCGCAGATACTGGTCCTTCTATGCCATCTAATGCTGGTGGTTTACCTGATGATCCTGAGTATGCTTATCCAACAGAAGTACCTTTGCCTCTATTACGTTCAACAACAATTGCCCAGTCACATTCTTCCTTTGAAACTGAATCATTGACTTCCACTGCCCCTTCCAAAATTTCTAAATTTTTTGCCTGGTTCAAGAGACATTTTTTGGTTGCACCTTGGACTTACATCTGGCTGGTGCTAATAAGTATTTTTGTATTCATGTCCATTGGCTTTGTGGTAGTGTTTTTTAAATTGATCAATGGACACTACCTGAATGAACGATCTACAATTCGATTAATTGATGGAACTTTAGCCCCCCATTCCTCATCACACATCATGAAAAGGGACCAGACTTTTGTGAACATAACCGCCTGGCCTGTACGTGATGGAATTGCTTGGGATGCTGTGAACTTTCAAATTCATGGTCCCACCGAAGTGATTAATGTGCCAACTGTTTTTCGTGTTTCTATGGGTGATGTAGTTAAACAGAACATCCGATCAGATGATTGGGATGTGCAAGCGATAGAAATACTGTTTTCTGATTTGAAATATTATGCTGCATTTGATGCTGAAGATTTGTATTTAAATACTGCAAATTACGATGAACAATTTTGCTATCAACATTATGGCACACATTTCCTACACAGGGCAAATACCTTTCGGAATTTTGTTAATTTCACTCAGTGGGAACATTGTCCTGTCCCTATGCCTGGCAGTTCTGCCACTTTAGTGAAAAAATTCACATACTTTTCGGATTTTAGTGTGTCTCACCCTAACTCTTTTTATTTTAAGGTGGCGGTAGAACCAGCTTCTAAGGTTAGACTGACACACACCAAATTATTATATTCCAAATCCTTTATGGATGAATTGGCTATTGGAGGTTATAACCTCTGGAAAGCTACTGTCGATCTTAAATCGGTTTGGGGAACTAAACCGTGGCAGGTACAAGGAACAGAAGCTTTGCATCGTGCCTGTCTTATCCCAAATCATATGTTATTTTTGAATTCAACTATTTTTCAGACCACCTGTTTTGGATTGGCTATATCTAAAAAATTGAATTCCCCCACAATCCCGGATCTGGGTGCTTATCCTAATTGGGCGAATCACACAGATCTGTCCCTTACTATGTTGCAGTCCCTCGTCTCCAACACCACCTTCAATATTTCAGCGATAGATCCCGAAGGATGGTTGGTATGGCAGACGGGTTCAGATTCCTGTCAACGTCGGTGTCTGAATTTGACACCAGGGTGTACACAATTTAGGGTAGACCCTCGTTTTCCATCGTCACACACGGTAACTACCTACTCGGTAGGTAAGTTATGCCAGTCATGGTTGCAACATTCGACATTAGCTTCAGTTAAGCTTCATTTATCACGGTTAAATGACAAAATAGATTTGAATGATTTTATTAAGGGTCCTGCGAGTGGCAGGTCCAAGAGATGGGTTTATGCTATTTACAATGAAGTTTGGAAGTTATCGCAAATTGAAGCTGCTTCCAGGCTACGTGCTATTGACCAGGCCAATATGGAGAAAGTATTGGCTGTTATAGATAATAGTATTAACACCTTGTCTTCTAGAATTTATACATTAGATAATATTGTTTCATCTGTCGTAGACATTGTGCAAGATGAAGTGTCTGTGTTATATCATGGTCAAAATCAGTTGCGTTTAATTATGCAGTTTGCATGGACCTTGCAAACGTTAAAAGCAGGAAAAGTCCCTTGGGATTACATGAATACGTCCTTGTTATTCCTTCCTTTTAATTTGACCGATAAACAGCAGTTCATGTCCATGAAAGACGCTACTTATGCATTACTGCACATTGAAAAACTAGAACCTTTACCTTTTTCTATTGCTGAGTTGAATTCGGCTGTGTGGCTTGTACACGGATTGATCACGTTGCCTTTTTCTCGGTTTAAGTTCAGTTCGTGCATGAAGCATTATGCCATAGGCAGATATGAACAGCTTGGTAATGCCTTCCTGCACGAAGTTTGGTCACTTCCTTTCACATATAGATGCGTGAGGGATGGCAAGGAAGTTTATACAATTACATGGCGCTTGCAATATACACGCTCCTAATTTAGCTTGTGTCCTAAAAGGTATTCCAATGCCAGTTATAACGTCTTCTTTTAAGCTGCTTGCCAACGGTAGTTATTTGCTTTTAAATAGTGAAGCTTGCTGTGGGATGCTAGTGGGTATTCCTTACATAGTCACCGTTTCACAAAGGGTGGTTTGCTGTAATAACGTCCTTTTCCCACCCCCGCACAGCCGGCTCGATATATCCATCTGGCCGGCGATTCCAACCTTGGACGCAGAGTTCAACAGGATGAGTAGAATAAGAGCTCTTTTGTCTCAGAAAGAAGCTTCTTTGACTTCGTCCCGTGAAACATTTCTTCTTCACATAGCAAACACACGCACTGAAGTACAAGCTCTTTTAAATACTGACCTCCCCCTACATTTTGGAACGTTGATACAGACAATCTTTAATGCTTTGTCTACGACTGGCCTTGTTCATTTTTTTAAAATTGTCGGCTCAGGCCTCGTGACATCTTTCCAAACTACTTTTGGTGTGATCCCCGCGTTTTTACATTCTATTTTTTCAAGTGTCTTCGGAGGGTTTCCCTTGCTCCTCGCTCTTGGGGCCGGGATCCTCTTGTTGATCTGGCGACCTTAAGCGTCAAGTATGGATTGTCATTCCGGTTTGCTTATTTTACCTGTGTGCAACCTGTTTTTCATTGCCTAGATTGTCCCTTCCAATGGGCTCTGGACTTTTGTCTGTCAAACTTGGTGTCACCTGACCCGGATTTTGATGAACTAATGTCTCCATTACTGGATCGTGAGTTTGCTTGTTCTGGAATTGGGTTTATGGCTTTGGGTGCTACACAAGGAGTCCTTGGTAACTGGGATATCGGAGAGGCCGCTATTAAATTCCTTGAACGGAGTTATCTCGAGGATGCTGACAGTTGTCCTGTTATGGTGCTGGATGCTCCGATAATTGAAGAACATGTGTGTTCCTTTCCCTTGCTAAATTGGATGGCAGATACTTTTGCGGAACGCTCCAATGATTTCCTCTTGGAAGCTGTTGCAACTTACGGTGCATATACCTTGATGGATTGACTGTTTCACATAGTCAAGACAGGATGCATCCATAGATGTCAATTTTTTATCAACATTTTTTTTAATAGTTTTTTTTCTAGGACATCGTTTTTATGTTTTACACGATTTTTTTCTTCTTTTTTTCTCGAACTTTACACTTACCTTATATGGACTTATAGTTCATGCCCTTGGTTCTGTTCTATATCACTTGAACTCTGCGTTCTTGATAAGTGCGCCCCTAGTGGTTAGTAGGGGGGGGGGTGTAGTGTGGGTTAGCCACTCCCTATTTACAACACTAAGTTAGCATAACCGAGCCAACTGTTAGAAAGCCAGCTTGCCGTTTCTGCTGCTTTGCACGCGACACTGTTGTTATATGTTATTCATTTTAGAAATGCTTACTCGACTTTTTCTTACAGGATAACAGTTTGTTGTTTAACATTCTTAACACTGTGCTGCGACCTTCGTCTGTACATCATGTAAAGAACAAGTCTAGGACACTAGACGGTGCAGAGTGTTGTGTTCAGATTGATCGTACCACTTTTTAGACATATCATACATGCAGCTGCCAATATCTGAAGGACAAGTGGTTTTAATATGGCAGGACAGAATGTTTTAGATTCATTCGAACAGAAGAGCTGATGCATGAGAGAGCCTAGCTGATCCTGTGATGTGATTCTACTAAGCTGATCTATACGGTATGGGGTTCCGCTTGTTAGCCTAAGAGACCTTCTATTAGTATAATAAACTTATTAGTTACCAGAGAAAGGAGTGTGGCCGTTTACCACTGTCATTATTATTATGATTGCTCCTTTCATTGTGTATGGTGTTGTAACAATGCTGATGGTTCTGATCTTAACCATTTGTCTGCTAGTGTTAGCCAAAGTACTGCATCTTAGGACGCGAGGTTTATAAAATAAACTCTTTAAACTTTACCGTGTCTGTATTATTCTGTTGAGGACTACTAAATAAGTACAAACAGGTATTTCGGATTTCCACCACTCCTGAGAAAATATCTAAGTCGCATGTTCTGGGTTGTCTATACATTGGGACCGCCTAGCTAGATCTAGGCTAACAAATGGGACACTAAGCTAGTCGGATATGGGGTTCTTGGTTCTGAGGGAAGTTTCTGGTACACCACAATTCTCTGAGGTCCTGGTTTCCTGCGCATAGTTCTGTGCATAAGCAGAATCCCTGCAACAATCCTTGGTCACCTGTGACAGTGCAGAGAGACATGAGTCAATAGTTGGTTCTGCATAATTTGTTGGCCGGGTCACTGGTTCATTTGTGTGTGATATGTGTGATCTTGTGATTCCTGTATGACATGTACTGCTTGTTGCAAATGAGCGGCATCAATGTGTATTACGTAGCCTCACTGCTGCCCCTCTCTCCCCCCGAGACTATTCACTAGTGTGCGCAGTGGGGTTGCATCACTTGCACCCCTACGGCACACCATTGTCATGCCCGTCTGCGCATGTCCACAAGCCTGACAACGACACAGTGATGTTGTGCGCTAAAGGTGGGTGGCCACGTGTGTATAGGCCTATGGTAAGGACAGAGCGGACACAGATGCAGAGTTCATGCCTGGCTGAACTCGCCCTGCGATTAAGGGTAGACCTTTGACCTATGCTGTGGAAATAGCGACACACACAGAAGTTGGCATGTAAGATCCCATACCCCGGGAGGGCTTGCTCACCCTCATGTACCCCTCGACCGAGGCTGCAGTCCATGGGCATGCTACATGGCAACATTGCTCATTGCGTGATGGCTGGCGCAGACACTACACCAGAGACACATGCATCAGTTACCTCCTTGTCAAGGCCAAAACTCAACGACACCCAGAGCCACGTGTCGAATGACCACACCCCTACGCCGCACTGCTGTACACTGGTCCACTCACTTACACTCACAGGGGGGCCCGGCACAGCTACATGTCCCAGGTCTACCCCACTGTTTGAGGTGACAAGGTTGCGCACACTGTAGACAGCACAATGTGATATGGTATGGCCCGGGGCCCTCATGCATACATAATGACCACACGAACAAAGAGAATTTGTGGAACTGGCTACGAGCACGTGCGCCAGGCCCCTTTTATTGCCAGGGTCACACGTCCAGTGATGCCTGTGCTGGATGGGTGTTGGATAGTGTAAGCAACCCCTCAGGGGTTGGTTGGTGCTGGCAACAACTACAACAGTGATCAGACAATCAGAGGATTTAAAGTACAAACAGCAAGGGTCCATGACGTGAGCTGCACAGAGTTAGTGGTCCCGGATGCCCTGCGGCCGGCACAGGCACACCCGCAAGGGATGGTGACTTGTGGTGCACTGAGATAGGGCCACGAGTGCTGAGCGGGTCCTCATTGATGTCTAAGGAGAATGTCGCGGAGTGTTATGGGGGACAGTGGAAGGTGTCCATCCAGGGCATGATGCAGAGGGCAGAAGCAAGCAGAAACAGGCAATATGGAGGAGTTGAATGCTACAGTCTCCTTTTTCCCCATCATGTCAGTATCAGCTACATGATGAAGACAACTCCCAGGCCATAGACTCAGATGCCAACAAAGTTCAACTGGAGAGTGCCCATGACTCCCGTGGCACAGAGTCAGTGGCACCAGAGCTGGAAGGGAATGCAGTCTGCAATGAGGCCTGTACAATGATGTCAACTCTGCAATCAACAAATAAAGACTCAGTTCCAAGTGTGTGTCCTACTCGACCGCAGTGTGTGCCGGAGGCAGCGGTCAGTGTGGGGCAACAAATGTGCAGCCAGCTCCTCCTGGATCTCTAACACACGGCGTTGGAGTGGCGTGTGGAGAAGATTCCAGGTTGACGGAGGTGGGGGCACCAGAGCTGAGCAGGTGTGCACCCTGCAATGATGCCGTGTCCTACCTGGGATGGACTGGATTGTATTTGTCTGAGGCCTTCTGGACCGGTGTGTAGGCCTAAGTCAGAGTTCCTCAGGGGCCCACAGACACATGTTGTTGGAATGCTATGCACAGAGTTGGTGGCACCACATCGAAGGGAGTATAGGGATTTAAGCTCTGCCTTAAATATGTACTCTGCCATTGTGTGAACAAGACTCAGTTCCAAATGTGTGACCTACTTGTCCGCTGTGCATGCCGGTGGAGTACGTCAATGAACAAGGAGTACTGCGGGCTTTGCTCGCGGAGGTCGTGATGGTCTGAGGAGGCCGCCAAGTTCGCGGGCCTCTGGCTTGGAGCTTGCACTGGCACGTGGTGGGCACTCTTGGAGACACGCTGGTGTCGGCAGGTGAGCAGTGAGGCCTGGAATTCCCAGGGATGGACGAGACTGGTCCTGGGAGCAGCAGACTGGGCTGCGGCAGGTGCCCAGGATCGCAGGCACGGCCGCACACGTCGTCGGCCTCGTGGCAGGATGAGAGGCACTGCTCTGGCAGAGATGTTGGGCATTCCAGAAGAGAACCACACCCAGAGCTACGTGCTTTTTTTTCAAACCCCCATGCTAGCCTGGTATATGGTGGGCCAGCCCACTCCACACACGCTTACATGGGGATGTACCAAGCTACATTTCCGTGATCTTCACCACTGGCTGGGGTGAAATGGTTGCGTCCACTGTCCACAACACTACCACCACCAGCATTGTATGTCGACATGGATATGTCTGTCGTCTGCATACTGCACATCCATGCCACCCTTGGCATTGCGCACATGTCTCATTCATGGGTCAGTTGCCTCCTTCGCACATGCCTGGTTCCCACCTCTCCCCACATCCTGCTATTGCGTGACTGTGGTTCCATGCCGTTGATGGCTAATGTACATTGCTAGCCCAGGTTACCACAGTAAGTTGTGCTGTCATGTCTGGTGGGTGGGCATGTTGTTTGGCATGTTGTATGTGTGTTTGTAACGTGTGTTTTGCCAGAGTTGTGAGTTGCATGATTGTGGAGTTGAGGTGTGTGGTGTGTTCATTTGGTACTTACCAACGAGCACTGCATCTCTGTAGGTTCCATCCTGGAAGCGCCGGTTGATGATGGACTGTCGAAAGATGTATGAGTCATGCACACTTCCAGGGTAGTTGGCGACAACATTGGTGAAGAGTCCCCGGTGGTCTACAATTGCCTGTACATTGATGGAATGCGTGTGCTTTCTGTTGCAGTAATTGTATGCAGTGTTCGGCAGGGGGCACAAGTATGACATGTGTGCAGTCAATTGCTCCCAACAGGTGCGGAAATGCAGCTATGGCCGTAGAAGCTTTGCTTGGTCTTCAGCTGTTTCTGCGCAGTGTGGGAGAAGTATAGGTACTGGGGTACCAAGCTGATGATGGCATCCAGGACAAGTTTGAGGAACTTGGATAGGGCTGGCTGTGAGACTCCTCCGACTCTGGCGGTAGTTGATTGGAAAGTCCCAGAGGCCAACAGGTGCTGCACAGCCAGCAGCTTTGTCTGCGGAGGTGATGTTGGTTGTCCGCTGTGTTGGTGCCGTCAGCCTGTGGGAAATGATATTCAGGATGCCGAGGATGGTTGTCCTTTTGAGTCTGTATTGAGCAATGACATGCTCTGGTGTTAAGTCTGTGAGGCTGGTGCGTTTCCTGATGGTCCACTGTCTTTGTCTGTGCTGCCTCTGTGGTGGTCCGGGGGGGAGGTGGGAGTCCAGGGGGGTTGGCGGTCCTGGAGGTGGTGGCGATGGGTGTTGTGGCCCTGTTGGGGCTCCGAGCTGCATGATGAGTAGCTGCATGGTATATGTTGTTCTTCAGGTGTGGTTCTGGGCTGGGTTCCCTTTTTGTACTGCAGGTTGTCGTCCGGCTTTGCACCAGGTCAGAGCAGGTGTTAATTTCCTGCTGCTAATGCGCCTTATCGCTTGTTTTGGGATCTTATCGCCAATCTGACTGGTCGTTGAGAATGTTGTGGAGTGGTGTTGTCACGGCTTTTTGCTCGGGAACGCCTACTCTGCATCTCATTAGCGATAGTTGCCGGGGTCATCCGTGGCGATGTTAATTGAGGATGCTATCGCCGGAAAACTAGTGATATCGGATGTTAGCACCAGCTTGTGAATGGGGCGATACATTTATCGTGACTTTGGCTGCGCTAAAGTGACGATAACTTGGTGATAGATCCTTGAGACTATCCCCCTTAGACTTTACTAAGAAAGTTAGCTTTTTCCGATTCGGTGTAATTCCATTCAGCAGCTTTCGAGAAATTAGCTTTTAGAGAGGTTCACAGGATGGGCATGAGCAGTTAATAATGTTAGGTATACTTGAATGATTGGCCCTGTGGGAGTATGCTGTACCAAACATTAAAAAAATATAGGGCCTTTTGATTGCCTGAGGGAGATTTTTTTCTGACCGGATATTTTCCCGCGGTACAGCACAATTTGATTGGCTGGGCACAACATGTTGCAGCCGCCATTACAAAACACAGAGATTCAGTGCCCATGTCCTGAAATTGTTTTTAAAAAAAGGGCACAAGGGGGAAGGCCATGCATACCCTGACCCCCTGATACTTGTAGAGGGGAATCAGAGGGTCCCCTCAAGGGCAAAAATATATATGCAAAAGTTTTTCAACTGGTAACCTGGTACACTTGTGGGATATGAAGAGTCCATCCTGGGAGGTACTGCAGCCCTCCAGTGGGAGCTTCTGCTCAAGCTTCATCCCCATGTAGGTAAAGAACAACCTTCCTCAGGGAAACCTGCCCGGTGTTGCACCACCATGGTAATGAAGCATGTATGGTGGCTCCTGTGGTTGTACGGCAGTACCTGGAAAAAAAAGAATAAAAGCAAAAAATGTGGGTTGAACAATGGAGGCCAGGCCCTGTGGCCTTCTGCCTGATGCAAACAGACAAATGCCATATGCAGCAGCGGATTGGAAGGCTGCAGCGGGGATGGGCCCTGCAGTCAACCCCTACACAGGAGTTGGCCAGAGGCCATTCCCTGAAGCCAACCCCTTGCTGTGCATGGCCAAAAGCTGTGCTCAGCCAGAGTTTGGCTGCCGAGGGAGTGGGCACTGTCCTGGGCCGAGGCCATGTCCTTTGCCCAGCCCCCGCTGGGCATGGCCAAAGACCATGAGCAGCGGGGATTAGCCAGCCATAGCGGAATTGATGAGCCACAGCAGAAAAAGTTGATTAGCCTCAACTGGGTTGGCAAAGGGTCTGGCCTCTGTTTCATTGGCTGAATATGATTTTTCTTAAAACAGAATTTCATTGGAAAAAACAAAGATTAAAGTAAAGTGATAGTTAGGCAAGATAATAAAAATGTAGCTTAGGTTTAAAATAAACCCTAAAAATTCACCTTAAAAATAAACCCTCAAAACCAAAGCTTAAAACGACGTTACAGTTAGGGCTCGTAATAATATTTAAAAAGTTTACTAACCTAAATTGCGCCCCCACCGTGCCCTTCTTATTACCTCACATATTACATCACTAATGACATGTTACATGACATCATTGATGGCACCATTGAATTGATATGACAGTTTCCTATAAGCTTTTCATAGTAAAGATAGTTATCAATGTACTTGTGCTGAATATTCCATGACATCTTAAGTACTAATTTGCTTATCCTTTTGCAACAAGCAGAACATGAAGCATATCTGTGAAATCCCAAACAGTAAGTAGATATTATGCTCTTATTTACTGGTATTGAGGTGTGTATGAAATGTAATGGCTCTGTGAACATTAATGACATCAGCAACGTGAATACCATTCAAAAACAGAGTTTTGTTATTTTTTACCTGAGTGAGATGTCTACTATATATCTCATCTGTCGTGTTGCGTTGTCCTAGTGACACTGCACCACGAGCACATGACCCAACACCTACAAGGCCTCCACTGGCTCCCCGTCGAGAAGAGGGTCACCTTTAAACTCCTCACCCACGCCTACAAATCCCTCAACAACATCGGACCCAAATACCTCAACGACAGAGAATGCTTCCACGTACCCAAGAGGAACTTCCGCTCCGCCGACCGCGCCCTGGCAGAGGTCCCCCGCATCCATAAAAACCGAACCGACGGGAGAACCTTCTCCTACATCGCAGACAAGACCTGGAACGAGCTCTTTGTTAACATCAGACGCTCCCCGACCCTGCACACATTCAGGAAGGACCTCAAGACCTGGCTCTTCGACTGATCCGGATCTACTCCCCCCCCTCCTCCCAGCGCCCCTCCCAGACCCTCACGGGTGAGTAGCACACTTTACAGACCTCTTATTGATTGATTGATAAGATTTTACGTCAATAAATCCGGTTCTATATGTTAGCCAATTACAAGGCATGCACTAACAGGCCCTATGGACAACCATCCATGGTATGTAAAAATACCTTTCCGGAAATACGCAGAATGATGCACACCACTTTAACAGCACATCATATTGTAATTTGAACTTTCTGTAAGTGTGTTAACCACACATTATACATTCTACAAGAATGGATTCCTCAGAATTTTCACGGAACTTATGAAAATAAACATCTGCGCTTTATAAATTTCCAATTTTATAAAAACTGTGTATAGCACTACGTGACAGCTATTTAATGTGAGCATGTACACAGACATTGACAAGAGAACAAGTATGTTTTTGAGGACATACCCATTCATAATAATTGTGCTCTGATAGTAAATGTTTCTCTCTGGTTGCCTTCTATTCCAGTATGGCGAAAACACTGTACAAAACAATACAGAGACTTCCTCATAACCTTCAGGTAAATTAAGCCGTGTCTATTATCATAATTCACAAAGAAAACATCTATCCTTTGTCTTTCGCCTCAAATGAAACAATTGTTGACATTCTTTAGGCTGCAATTTTTTTTAATTGTCTCAAAATTCATGGCAGGTGCTGGTTTCCTATCCCTTCAATTTTTCATAGCCATGACAGTGGAAATAAATGTGACTCAACTAAAAATGTTATTTGCCTAAGGTTTTGGATACACATATTCATAATTCTCTTACTAAGATTCAGAGGCCACACTCGATACTATGGTTTGGTAAAACAAGTTTAAGAAATCACTGCTGATTCACAGATTCTATGTTACAATTAATTTGCCGAAGGAAACAACTAATCTCCGAGACACAAATCCTGTTTCTTGTTTTTAGGCAACGATTTGACGCCTTGTGCTCTGGTTAATGATAAATTGCGTTGTTTATAACTTTTACATATAACACATCATGACATAAATAATTTAGACAGATACTCTAAGAATAATATGGTGAGTGTTGAAATGTTTTAAGGGATGGAATGAGCATTAGGCCAGGGCCACAGCTATTGTTTAATTGAGGGTTGCCTAGTAACTGGATTTTGAGAGAATAACTAGGGTGCAATCTGATAAATCTTTACATCATTTGGCAAAAGCGTGACAAATCTATTTGAGATTTTTATAGTGAATGGATTTTGATTTTCTATTAAGTTTGGTGCTGTTTGATGAATGTAACACAATGTGGCAGAGGCTTGCAACATCCAGCTCAGATTCTTCATTCCAGATGTTTTCCATGTCTGTTAAGGCGAGAAAGTTATTTCGGTGATCTGAAAGTAAATTTTCCATTTTAAGCCTGTTTGAAATGTTTGCTCTTCAATGTAGCAAACATTGCTGAACAGACCTACAGCAAAGTTAGCATAAATACAGCCCTTTACTCAAAATAGGAGATTTTTGTGGTTTGGTATAAATCAGTTAAATAGTTTTTCAGCTGTTTCTGTTACAAATATATGTTGGCGGTATTCAAAGACTCAGGGGGCGATTTTACTAAGAGTGTGGCGAAAGTGACACATATCGGTGCAAATATTTTTTTTACGATTTTCTTTCCAGCGCTAAACTTGTTTTTAGAAGTGGAAATAACGTAAAAGTAATGCAAAGCATTACTTAGTGCCAAGGGGGCGTACCATGGGTGGAGCACTGGCATTCCCATGCAACCACCCAAGGTTTCTGACGCTAAATCCAATGTACTAAAGAAAGTAGGCTGGGTTTAGCATCAGAAAACTGACCCTTTTTGAAGTAGGGGCAAGGATGGAGAAATGGTATAAATTCTCCTTCTTTTTATGACTTTGCATGTGTGCTGCACTGTACAGCAGTGCACTCCATGTCGACCCCTGACTCAAAAATAGGTAGTTAGGCAGGCCCTGAGAACCAGGCCTGAGGTCACTGATTGACACATCACAGGTGGGGTGGCACGTAGTAAGCAGACAAGTGAGCAAAGAGTAAATCTCAGATCGATCCCACAGATAGGCGCAGCGACACCACAATTATCAAGGAAAATTGGCCCAAATTAAGCACGAATGGCAGGAAGCGTTTGCTCTTTCCCAAACCATCATAAAGTCAGATGCCTCACATGAAGTTAGGAACACTTAGCCCATCAAGACACAGCACAAACAGTACACGCAGTGATCAAGCGGTCCCCATGCCGGATATCTGGGCACATTACCCACTGGCCTCATTGTGTCCACACAAGGAAGAGGCCCACCTAGATTCCTCATCCAGTACCTTAATTTATGGCTCCAAAGACAGAGGTACATATTCCTTACCAAACAAGCATTTGCAATGCAGTAGGTCTCTCATTTGCGAGACATAAAGCTATTGCTTTTTTAAACATAAAAGCACCGTGCTCAAATATATATATATATATAAATGCGGGTGCCATGCTAAAACATAAAGCTCGGTGCCCGTGCATAGTAATTAAAAATTAATTATTAAAGCTGGCGCTATGCTAAAATATAAAGAGTGGCACCCGTGCATATTTAAGTTATGTGCATGATAGCCCGAGAAGCCATGGTGATAAAAAAAAACAAGAAACCGGGTGCTGTGCTAGGCACCGTGGTGACAGAATATCAGTAACATAAAATAAAATAAGCAGTCCCTAAACACAGCTCATGAACACTTACAACGTAACAAAACTGTGGCAGGTCTGAGATACCTTTTCAGGGCTACTTATGTGGGTGGCACTTTCCTAGGGGCTTATTAGTAAATCGAATATGCCAATCATGGATAACCAATTATGTTCACAATCTACACTGAGAGCATATGCACTTTAGCACTGATTAGCAGTGGTAAAGTGCCCAGGGTCTTAAAGCCAACAACAACAGGTCAGGAAAAATAGGAGGAAGAAGCAAAATGTTTGGGGATAAACCTGAAAAGGGGTAATTTCCAACAAAGAGGGAACAATGGGGACAAGAGCCAGGACAGCCGTGGACTGACGCGGGCCCACAAGTCACATTCTTTTACAATATTCTCAAAAAGGGTCTGTCCACCAAGATACAAAGCGTATTGGACAGCATGGTTGGGTTAGACACCAAGCATTACCACAAAAAGAAACAAGAGAAGGATAGAGAAAAGCTGGAGCAAGCCCAGAGAGACACTGCTAAATTAGTCCAACACAAACTGAAAAAGACCGCCCTCGAGGGGCCCACGTTGGCTGCAGGTGGCAACTGGCACCAGTCTTAAAGGTGGCTCCATCACAAAACCCCAGAGGGTTTCAACCCAGCTAAAGTGGCAGAGGCTAGGGAGGTTGGCAGCAACCAGACCATATGGAACGTTACTATTGCCACAGGATGGGCCACCTGGCAGACAGATGCAGGGTAAAAGCATACCATGAACAGAGACCGATGGGCCAGGGTTAGCAACCACAAAATCCAAAGCCACAAAACCAAGGCAAGGGAAACCCGAAAACACCTTACATTCAGCCGCAGGGAGGCCAGTCAGCCACCGCATCCCTGCAACAGGGACCAGGTAGTTGGGCAAACACGTGGTAACAGCAACTGCAGACTGGGGACTCAGCCCAACAGGGACTGGGGGCCACAGCCTCGGCAAACAAGGGTAACTGTCTGGGAAGGTAATTCCTTCACAAACACCAAATATGCAGTGAGATAAAATCCCAGAAAAAAATACCACCCATTCACCCCATACCAAGAATTAACTGTACCAAAGCCAAAAGAAGGACCAATGAGACAACCTTGGGAATACCAACTTTTACTTACATCTGGGGATTCAGAACTGCTATATGTGTTCTGCAGATCGGGTAAAGTTCGCCATTCAGGGCGTCTGCGAGAGCCAAAGCCCCACTCTGCTGCTGCTGGTCCTCGAGGGCTGGGTAGGCTGGCCATGCTCTAGGGGGGTGGGCGGCTCCTAGACTAAGGACTTAAAAAACAGGCACCCAGGTCCCCGCATCCAATGTCAATGGAACGGGTTCCAATTACCAAATTGAAAGGTCCCCATTCTCAGGCATTCAGCCCAGGGCCCAGGTTTTTTCCATGGCATGAAGTTCCAACAATGTCCCCAAAAACTAGAAGCTACTGGCCAGATGGAAGGCCCTTTCAGTTTTAAAACGAAGTTGTCCTCAAGTGGCAGAATCCAGAATCCTCCCACACCTGGGATACTGAAGATCCCACTACCTCCACAGCACACGTACAAGAGTCAATAAGTTGCGAGGCACCCGCATGGCGCCAAGGTGGTCAAGAGGTTTGTCAGGTTTGCCAGACATTCCAGAGTTGCGAGGCACCTTCTGGTCGAGTCATTATCCCCTAGGAAAAGTGCAGCAAGGGTTCTTGGCCTTGGCCCCAGACTCCCGACTTTCCTATGATTTCAGTGATGATTTTTGTTCTTTCCTTTGGGTTTTTCGAATATCCAAGGTCTTGTCACCGTGCCATACACCTCCAAATCAAGCGACAGGAGCACTCCCACTAGTGGGAAGTCCCTAGCCACAAGCCAGGAACTGCAGATTCAAACACGACAGAGAAGACGTGGTCCGAGGGAGAGGGGGTGCCTGGGAGAGGGGAGACCGCAAAACACTCACAGCTCCAGCCGAGAGTAGAACTTACAATGCGTTCACCCCCATATCAGGTCTAGCAATTTACCAATGCACCAGGCCTCACCTACATCATCCGGCGAAAGCAATAATCCCCGACCTCGGGCACCACAAGATGGCACGATCAGGGATACATTGGAGCCACAGAATGACTTTCTGACCCCCTCTGCCTCATGATAAATGCAGGTCGCGTGAGATCTAGGGAAGTGCCCAGACCCCAACATATGTAGCCCAACGTTAGCCCATAAAAGGAGCCTCTAGAGAAAAGGTGGAACCGAGATATCTGGTGCCACAAGGGAGGGGCACGTTGCACGCCACGACACACGTGATCTTGCGGCACTTTTTAACCCCTAACAACACTTAGCAGTGACACACCCACTCCTCATACAATCCTGCATATGTGTAGGTTGAAAGCAACCTGCCCCAAATGGCACCCCCAGGCACATATCAGGAGAGACAGGATGTCAGGAAACTAGTGACACCCATAAAAACTTAGATAAAAAATGATAGATCCATTCCTATGATCACAAGAACACTCCATAAAATACTAATCCAAGCACTCACTTTAGTATGAAGGCTCATAAAATAGATTTGTTCGCCTGATTACCCATAAGTCATCTTTAAGCTTTAACCATCAAAAAGATACCATGACCAGGGCCACCTTCACAGTGCCCCACAATTTTATTTTTTATTGTGTAAATGGAGTGTGGATAACACACCCCTGAGCGATATACAGGAACCCAAAGAAACGATCATTAACAATGGCGCACATGCAAAGTTTTTCTGAAATAACAAATGAATCAAGGTCTTTTCAAACAAGTCTACAATCGAACCTCCAAGTGCACCACCTTTCAGCTGCCAAGTAATCACTCCAATGCAGATCTAAAGTGTGTGAATCAAACTTACGATCTGCACTGTGAAATTTTGATGGAACTGCTGAAAAAACACACCCGATAACCAGAGGATCACAGAGATCTCCCCTGGATCCATATCAAAGACTTGCAATTTTCAATTACAAGTTATGCATTTTTGCACTTTTAAGACCCTCTGTCTAGTTTGGGTACTGCTGCACCTATTCGCTGCCAAAGAGTCGCCTGGCCAAATGGAGTCTGTTCAGCAACTATCACAGCCTTTGTGAATGGAAATCTACGATTGGATGGGGCAACACCTAATTGTATGGAAATTCGGAAACTTACACTGTATTCCTTATGTTTCAGAGGTAAAGGACCGCTTGCACTAGGCATGAATGATAACTGTGACACAATCCTATACATTCTGGATATGCAATTGTGCACTTCCACGCTGATGGATATGTACTGGCAGTGCCTGGTTACATTGTTTAATTAAATGAACTGTTCCTGTTTTGCCAAACGCGTCTTGTGTTTTCAAGGTATTTTGTGTTCAAGCTCTTCTTCTGTAAATTATATAGCTATAAGTATAAACTCGGCTATTGAACCTCATTGACTTGTATTTCTGGTTTGAATCACATAGTCTTGTTTTCAAAGAGGTCAGTAGAGAGTTTCTTGTGGTCTAATGGTTAAGATGTTAGACTCTCAATCTTCATGTTAAATTGTGAAGTCCTGGTATATCTATCGTTAGGTGGCTTCTGAAAGGTCTATTGCATTAAATAGCAATTCAAGATTCAATTAAATAGTTTAATTGTTTTCATATTGCACCTTATATTAAAAATTGTCTTTGGTAATGGGGAAAAGTAGGAATTGGTAAAAGCCTTTTTTCTTGGCATTCTGCACTAAATTATCTGGGGCAGATTTATGTTGCACTTGCGGCACTTTTGCGCCGCCGTTGCGTCACTTTTGTGACGCAGCAGCGGCGCAAATCCTGCGCCATGGTGCGGGGCATTTACAAACGTGACGCATCTCCCAGATGCGTCACGTTGTAAAGCCCTGCTCCACATGTAGGCGTTCCAGGGCAGGTGGGGGCGTTCCGGCGCAGGAACGCCTCCTAAAAGTGGCTGAGTGAAATCTACAAGATTTCACTCAGTCACTTTTAGGCCCATGCTGCATCAAAACCCTGCGCCTGCTTGAAGCAGGCGTAAGGATTGACGCAGCATTGTACATATAGGGCCCCCCAGATCATTGCTGGAGCTGCGTCGCGCTTGCGACGCAACTCCAGCAATGCGACACTTTTCGGCACAGATGCGTCACGCATCTGTGCCGTTTTTGCCCCATGGTGCGCCACATTATAAATGCGGCGCATCCATGGTGGCGCAGCTGTGGCGCATAATAACTGGCGCATCCCTGCTGATATGCAGGGATGCGCCAGTCGTCATAAATCTGCCCCTCTGTTTTTAAATATACCAATACAGAAAGAACAAAAAAAGTCTGTCTCTTTCTGGCTCTCTCTTTATGTCCCCCCAGACCATCCAAGTGAGCAGGAAAAGCAAAACACAGACTCAAGAATGAAGGTGGTCATCAAGGATGCTGACTCTCTGGGTTCCCCAGCTCTTAATCCTGCTGTGGCAAACCCTGCTCCTTTGAATCTCCCACATGCAATTACATCCCAATGATGCCTAGATTTTTGCTCAGTGACCCTGCTCATTCACATGTCTACCAAATTTGTATGCAGCACCCTGATGGCAGTCTGGATCATTTTAGGACACATAGTTATGGCTCGAGAGGGGATTATTTGATTCTTTATTTAACCATTTACATTTGGAATAACAACATTGATTGCTCTGTGAAATTCAAGAGACACCTCTTCTACATACATAAACCTAAGGATAAAAAATCCTGTGTTAATTCTGTGATGTGATCTATGTATTAATGCAGTATCCAATTGAGAAGCTATCCAATAGGGGGAGCCTTCCCTTTGATAACGTCCCCTTTGTGAATGGTTTACTGTAGGAAGGTAGGGTCCTTCTGCATGGTTACCCCCACTTTTTGCCTGGTGCTATGCTGGCTTTTGAATAATCTGACTGGGGTCCTGCTAATCAGGACCCCAGTCTCTCTGCTTTCTCCCTTAAATTGTTATGTTCAGTACTTAGGTACATGAAAGATTGGATACTGAGGTACCCTTATCAGTACCTAGTATATGGTACTAAGGTACCCAGGGCATAGGTCCCCCAGAGGTCCCCCATGGGCTGAATGATGTATTATGGCACCCATGGGAGATCATTCAAAATGGAAATACAGGCCAGCCATTGCAGCCTGTGTAAGCTGGTGCTCGCACCACTTACTAAAGATATAGGTTTCCTAGGGTCACTGCACTTAAAACCTATGTCACCCCTATAGCAGGCCTTATCAATCCTGAAAGCAGGGTGCTTGGCTCTAAGCGTGAGGGTGCTGCCGCATGAGCAGGGCACCCCTACGGCCTACTGAGTCCATTCTCCCGGGTTGTAAGTTCTTTAAATTACTGGTCCCTTGTCTTAATGTCCCCCTGAACCAGATTTGGAACTCTTCTTTGAGTTTGGGTATCTACCCAGCGGTATGGAAACAAGCATTCCTTCTGCCAATCCTCAAGAAGCGGAAATACCGACCCTGCAGAACATAAAAACTTTAGACCCATCTATCTTCTGCCAGCACCGGCTAAAATTCTTGAGCAGGTAGTTCAGAAACAACTCTCTGAATTCCTGAAATCAAACAATCAGTTCCATGACTCCCAATCTGGCGTTAGAGCAGGATATAGCATGGAGACCGCACTTCTGGTAGTTGCGGAGAGCATACGCGAGACTGTAGACCAGCGCAGCAATGCTAGTGCTGCTTGACCTGACCACAACATTTTATACTGTGGTCCATCCGTTACTGCTGGAGAGACTTAAACATCTGGGAGTACTAGGTACTACTCTGTCCTGGCTCCAGTCTTTCCGGGAGAACCACTCACAACGAGGTCTTCTGCACCCCTTTATTTCCTCCCAGAAGACTCTTGTATGCAGGGCTCCACAGCTATCGGCATTGAGTCCTCTACTCTTCAATGTATACCTCACCCCACTTGCGACCTTGGTTGAGACTGTCGGTGTGAAAGTGATCTCCTACACTGATGACACCCAGCGGATGTTCTCTTTCAAAGAGCAATCGGAGGTGGCTTTTGTCAACTTTAGACAGTGACTGAGTAACATCTTGGCCTGGAAGACTCCCAATTTCTTAAAATTGAACACAGGGAAAACTGAGGTGTTTTTTTTCAACCAACCGGTCCCGCCACCCTCTAAGCTCTGGTGGCCATCTGAGCTGTGAAAGAAGTGACCCGATTAGGGTCACCTGGGTCACTCATGACCAACTATTAGCCTACCATACAAATGAAGAGTCGGTCAGACAGTAGAGAATACAGACCAATATATTTATTCAGATACAATCGAGCGGAGCCCAGTCTGCCCAGTCTCCTAGGATTGCTGCAGAGGGACAGACATCAGCAGACATGAAGATACATTCTGTACAATTCAGTACCAGTGAAGGCACACCCATAATGGAATTTTCCAGGCAGATGCAGCTAAACAAAGAAGTACAGAAAGATAGGTTTTGATTCTTAGGCCGGGCACACATTATCTTGTACTCAAGGTCCTTCTGTCTGTGTCTGACATTAGACTAGTGGGAGAAGGCCTCTATCTAGTGGGAAAGGTATGCGTTAATGAGAACAATGTATTCATTAGCAAAGCAAGGTCCACTCTTGGGAAGCAAAACTTACTACAGGCCGTTTTCATTGAAGAGAAAAAGGATTAGTTTCGATTATGGTTCAAAATGGCGACCAAACAGAAAATGGTGCTGCGAATGCTAATTTACATAGCATAATGCAAAGGCAAAATAACGAAAGCATTTTCATTCAAACAGACCTCCTTTTAGCATGAGCTAACTATTTTAGGAAATGATCAAAGAAAATATAACATTTTTTAGGACAAAAGGAGCATCAGTATTAGGATCAGGTCATATATTCAGTATCAGGAATGGAGGCTGCAAGAAAAGATGTAGTCTCAAGAATACCTTCATCAATCTGCATCAAATAGTCAATATCCTTTTGTATCGCAGTATTAGTATCATGAATTGATATTTTCTGTTTGGGAGTGAGGATATTGACACAATAGGAATAACAAACTGGGAGACATTGTATGCAGAGGCAACATGGAAAGAAGATACCAGCAACCCTAGCCAAGAAAGTGAGGATCTTCCAACCCCAGGATGTTAGCGTATTCCAAAACCACCCGACAGAGTCCAAGTACCGGTTTCTTGGTGTACCTCAGCTGATGTTCTATGCAATTTTTGTATAGCTGAATAAACATTAGGAGCGTGATCAGGTATATAAACACAACAGCTACTGCCTATGAAGCGACAGGCCCCTCTCCGATCTGCAATGATAACGTCTAGCACCATTCTGTTCTGCAAAGTGACTAATCTCATAGCCTGGAGCTCAGCAGTGATATTTGTCATTATCCCAGCAGTTGTATTGATAACCCCTTCAACAACTCTTGTTAACTGACGAACTAGAAGGCTATTAGCCATGGGGCCCCAAAAAGGTAGTAGGCCTTTCACAGCGTCTTCAAATTGTTGTGCTGTGGTATCTGTCTGATCTATATCCTTTGTGTGAACAACCCTTTTGGCTCAGGTCTGGAAGGTACTTCTACGTTGCAGCTGATGATTTTTATGATTCTTAGACGGTGCAACATATATAGGGAGAAGAAGGAAGGAGAGATAACATGTACCTGACCATCCCCTCAGGAGCCAGACGTGAGCTTGTGACCCACAAACAAAATAGACATTATGGGGCAGGATCAAAGGCGGACTGCTAAACAAATTCAGCTTGTAGGTGAAATTACATTTACTCTCCCCCAACTTAATCTCCCCGGTCCCCTGGACACAAAATCTAGCTGTCGTATTGACCAATGACACAGGTATCGGCTTATCTTTAGTAATATTTCGACCTCAGAAGAATTGCAAATACTCAGAAACGTTAAACCATTGGAAATCAGCCATTTCCATTCGAAACCAGTCATCATCCTTCACACTATGGTACATTTTTAAACATGACTTTGAGGACAGTGTCCCTAGATGCCCTTGTTCTGCTGGTCCTAGAGGGGTAAACCCTTTTTAGAAGAGTAAATATTCATTTGCAGTGTAAGAATCAATGGATGTCATACCCGAAATTGGAAATACACCAGTCAAAACAATTCATACCAACCCTCACAGCTGCCAATATACGACAGTGGCATTGACAACAAGTTGTCGTTCTTATGAGTGACCCAAGGGAGCAACCCAAAAACCCAACAGTTAGTTGTATTAGACACATTATGAGCCTGATGCAACATTTGTATAAATACATTGTCTGTGTAGGACAGCCTATGCGCTTCTTTGTGTGGGGCTAGAGTAACAAAAATGTGCTCGGGGGAGCGGAAGTTGTGCCAACCAAGGAATGTACAAGAAATTTCTCCTCTAAAAACCAGGATATTCCAAATATTGTTGCTAGTGCAATCACAACAATTAATATCCAAATTATTTTACTCTTTGTCGACCAACCCCTTGTTAAACGTGGTGGTGCACATGGCCGTTCCTCCTCATCAATAGTCCAACCAAAAGGATGCATAATTAGGCAAGGAAGGAAATGCAACAAAAATGATAGTAAAGGTAAGTGTTTCCAGTGTCCATCAGAGCCTCACTGGTACAGGCTCCTATTGTTCATCAAAACGTTGGCGCTCTTGAGCACCGTTGGTGGAGCTTGCTCGGTCCTAAACTGGTGATGTATCCCACGCCGATCAGGATAATGTACCCCCTCCAAGGGAGTAAATTCAATCTATCCTTTCCAATGCCAAAACAGTGTACAAATCTTACTTCACCCTAAACTAACTCCATTGGTACTACAGCAAAGTACATCCTAACTTGCACAGTCCATCCCTGTCTAATCTGACTTCTCCTTCTGTGCACTACTCCTCAGCCGAGAGCATAAATTGTACCTGGTGACTTCAGGCACAGAAGGATCAGTGAAAAGGGGCTCCCTACTAGCTCGTATTTTCGGTGGAACTGCTGCATGCAGCACTTCATCATTCTCCTCATCCGTTTGCATCCAGGTCAGTTTAGCGTCACTGAAGGGAACAAACAGAGGCACCGTCTTACACTCAGAGTTCCCTACGCCGTCCTTGATCCATTGGTCATAAAGCAAAGGCAGAGGCACCCTTTTGCAATGTCTGCCATGCATCCAATTGTTGCGGCCAACGACCTTGACTGCAGTACGTGTAGCCAGAAGGACCTGGTCGGTCCCTTCCAGCATGGCTCCAAGCTCTTCTTCGGCTGAAAGTTCCCAATTAGCACATAATCCCCAGGCTGGATGTCGTCTCTGTGTCCCTCGGGTGTAGCTAACAGGGACTCGCAGACCTGTTGGTGGATAGAACGCAAATTTTCAGCTAACTGGTAAAGGTAGTCAATAAATAATGGGTATTCAATATCTGAAAAACGTGTACGACGCGGGACGTACCAGACATTTGGCAGGTGACCAAACATCACCTCGTACCGTGACAATCCTGTCCTAGAATGTGCTGTTGTTCTTGTCGACAAAAGAGCTAATGGTAGTGCATCTGGCCACTGTAACCCTGTCGTCTCCTGAATCTTTGTCAATTTTGTTTGAGAGTACTATTGTACTTCTCAACCAAACCTGCCGACTGCAGGTGGTTTGTAGCAAGAAACTTCTATTTTATGTGCAAACCATCACAGATTAACTGAATGACCTTGGCATTAAAATGACTTTCGTTAGCACTCCAAATCAAACGGGCCAGCCGAAACGAGGAAAGAACTCCTTCAGGAGTACCTTTGCAGTCGTAACGGCTGTATTATCTTTAGTGGGATAAGCCTGAAGCCATTTACTGAATGCACACCCACCAAAACATACTTCAAATTATTGCACCTATCTAATTCTATATAGTCCATCTGGATGACCTTAAAAGGGAAAGTGGGTGGTGCAAAATTATTGGGTGGTGTAGGAGTACCCTTCCCAGGATTCTCCTTCATGCACACCATGCAGTACTTCACTAAATGTGCAGCTGTTTTTGAAATGGTATCATTCTGCCATACAGGGTCTAACAACTTGCAAATACCCTTAGCACTAATATGGGCTGGGCCATGAGCCATCGTGACTACAGGAAGAACATATGCATCTGGTAACATCCATCTCTGTTTCCCTGACTTACCAATCCAACATCCCTCATCGTTCAATTGTGCTGTACTTTCTTGCCACATAGCTAATTCCTCTATGGTGGGCTCACTTTGCATCTCCTTCACGTTCTCAAGTGTATCTACAAACATGGTGACTTCAGGCACTCACCTAGCTGGACCTGCTACAAACATTCTTTTCATTTTGGGCTGGGCTGTTTCCTTAGCTGTCTGATCTGCAAAAGCGTTTCCCCTACCTACATTATCAGTGACTTTACGGTGAGCACTACACTTCACTACTGCCAATTTCTTAGGGAGCGTCAGAGCAGACAAAAGCCTCAATATAAGGTGCCCATGTTGAATCCTGGCACCATGCGAAGTAAGAAACCCTCTCTCTGACCAGAGTCGGCCGAAGTTTTGCGCGACTCCAAAGGCGTACTGACTGTCAGTATAAATATTGACAATCAGTCCCTCACTCAATTCACAAGCTCGTATTAGGACAGCGAGCTCCTCGGCTTGGTCTGACTGATAGAGAACTTGCGATGTCTCAACTACTGTACTAAGCATAGTAATAGCATATGCAGCAGTTATAGTGCCATCAGGTAATTTAAAACTAGAGCCATTGATTTATAGTTCCCCTTGAGGGTCAGATAAGGGAACATCAGTCAAGTCTACACATCCCTTCGTCTCTTCCTTCGTCCGGAAGATACAATCACGTGCATCAATTTCATCAGTCTCAGAAGGGAAGGGCAGTAACGTGGCTGGATTCAGAGTGGCACATCGTTTGATCGTGATATGTTTCACGAAAAATGTTAATTCATAGCCAGTCAGACATGCACTGGTTAGGTGCTGTGTCGTTGTTTTATTCAAAAGTGTATGGGGTGCCATGACCGTGAGATTAGTATCAATATACAAGTCCAGACGATTGCCTTATTGAGACAGCTACAGCCGTGACCACTCTTAGACAACTCGGGAGAGCTCATGCGACAGGGTCAAGCACAGCAGATAAATAAGCACACAGCCGTTGCTTATCTCCAAAATTTGTGTTAAAACAGAAAGCACACAACCAGCCATCTCATGAACATATAATACAAAGGAATTGGCATAGTTAGGGGTACCAAGCACTTGAGCCGAACAAAGCGCAGTTTTTAGTTGCTCAAAACACTGCTGACATTCAGGCGTCCAAGATAAAGGCACATGCACTTCTTTCGTGGTTAGTGCAAACAGGGGCTTAACTAGTAGGGAAAAGTTAGGTATCCACTGATGACAGTAGGAGGTGATACCTATAAAGGAGCGTACATCTTTCTGGGTTTGTGGAACTGGCATTTGAACAATGGTACTAATACGCTCTGGGGTCAATCTCCTATCCTCCTTCGACAGTGTGTGACCTAAATAGGTGACCTCCTGTCGACAATACTGATATTTAGAAAGGGAATCTTTATGTCCGTGGTGTGCCAAATGCAACAACTTAACTGTACTGTCCCTACAACCTTGTTCTGTGTCAGAAGCGATGAGCAAGCTGCTAACGGACTGCACCAATACATTACCTGGGGGAAGTGAAAGGGAATCCAATTGGCTCTTTAATGCTTGACTATAAATGCTCAGACTTTTTGTATAGCCCTGAGGAGCTCCACAGAATCTAAAGCTTCTGCCAGCTAGTGTAAAACAGGACAAATACCTGCTGCCTGGATGGAAAGGAACATTAAAGAATGCATTTTTCAAGTCAATTACAGAAAAGAATTTTGCAGTAGAAGGAATCATTGTCAAAAGAGTAGTAATTTCAGGGACCACATGGAACTGAGGAACTGCTATTTTATTAACTTTGTGCAAATCAATCACAAAAACGATAAACATCTGCATGGTCATCAGAGGAACCCAAAAGTTTCATTTTAAATATGGGAAGAATAGGACTATTGCAAATATTAGCAGTCATCTCCTCAACCACTCTTTTCTCAATCAAATCCTGTACAATTTGTAATAAGGCTCGCTCTCCTGCCTGCGGTATTTTATACTGAGGGATACGAGGCAAATTAGCATTGTCTTTAACCTGGATCGAAACCGGCGCTGTCTGTAACAGTCCCACATCTGTGTCACCTATTGCCTACAGAGTGGGTGGCACATCCTTAAATTCAACAGGAAGGGGCACATCTTTGGACATACACTGTTTAGCGCATACCACATCTGGACCCATTGCCATGTAAACACCTGCCGGAAAACAATAAATTGTTGCATGCGATTTTTTCAATAAATCCAAACCCATCAAATTCTCACCACAATTAGATGCCAGCAAGAATGGTGAATCCACAGTGAAAGGACCAATGGTCAATGCATGAGGTTTTGAGATGGGGCTTACAACCGGTACACCAGAGAATCCTACAGAAACATTTTTATAGCCAGACAGAGCCGCCCCAGCGACCAAAGAATGAGAAATAGAACTGTGTGTTGCACCTGTATCAACCAAAATTCCTTAGCCGAGCCATGCAAATCTGCAGTAACATAAGGACCACGTTGATCTACAGGTATCGGAACTGGTCCCTCACTCTGTCTCTGGCTGTCCTAACTGTAAGACATTCCTGTCACCTCATCCGTGTCATAATCCTCATGATAATACTGTCCGCCCCGAGAGTCATCAAAGTAATTATTATCAGAACTACCCTGCGAGGCCACAGCATGTTGAGCCCTGTCCGCCCCACTAGCTCCACGACCCCGTCCACGAGAAGCTCGTCCTCTAGGGACTGCCACCTTCTGCAACAACACAGAACACTCACTACGCCAGTGTCCCTCCTCTTTACAATACGCACACTGATTCGGACCCAAGGGTGTAGTATTCGGCTGCCTGCTAGTGCGTGGAAGCTGCCGGGCCAAACCACCATGTCCTTTACCATTCCCTCTAGAAGCCTGCTGTAACAACACCTTTGTCTTCAAATCCTTGTGCTTCTTTTCTGTCCTCTCCTTGTCTTTATTTTCCCTATGCTCATAATACTGTGCCATATTCAAAATAACAGAAGGGGAAGAGGTGGACCAGGTGCTTTCGATAGCCTGCAATCGAGTCACAATCTCAGGAAGCAAATTAGAAACAAATCTATTAACAAACAATCAGATACCTCCCTCCATCGACAAATCCTGCCCACTATAATCCAGAAACACATCTTCAAACCAAGTGAAAAAATCAGACACACTCATCTCTCTTCTGGCGACAAGCCGTTAACTTGTCCCAATCAACCTTCCTTAGTGGAATAAGAGAATGCTAATATGTGATAATGCGGCCTGGCAAAGCATGTATCTCTGCCTTAGGCTTATCACCTGGCTTACTTTCTTGATCCCATACTTTAATTTGATCCCATGTACCCCCCAACTCTGCAACATGATGCTGAGTATGCACCTGCCTCCAAATATCAACCAGAACAAGAAGACCAAAAAACATTTCAATATCAGCTAGTCATCACTGTTGAAGAGGCAGCTTCAGTCAATTCTTTATAATAAGCAGTAGGATTTTTCCTAGGATCAGGTAACTGAGTCTCAAGATACAAAACTTTGCTCCTTTTCCATGGAGTATAAACCCATTGTTCTTGGAAACAGGCCGCCACACCCGGTCTAGTGACAGCACCGCGCTGATCCGTTAACTCTGGTATTTCGGGGTGATATATACGATGAACCTACTGCATCGGCAACTGAGTCACCGTCTTGGGACTGTTCTCATGCAACCTTCTCCTATAGGCTATTATTTTCCTGACATTACTGAAAACTTGTTCTGGGCTCAAGTCACTAGCATACACACGATCTCTAATATCATGTAGAATTTAGGCGCTTCTGATTCAAAACACTGCTGCCAAAGGCCAATCAAAGTCGCCGACATGTGCTTAAGAGCACGCTGATGTATAAAAGGCTCAAAATCTCTCATTGTTCCTCAAACATCCTCCACACAGTAAATGGGATTACGAGCCCACTGGGCAGCCTGATTAGCTATTAACCTTTTCTCTTCATCTCCAACATTAGACCGTACTAACAGCCCCATACGTTCCCTAAATTTTGTGCAGTCTCTATCCTCAAATCTATGTACTGGTGTCCCACTACTCAGTAATGTCAGGGTATGAAGAAACAGAGTGGGAGTAGTAACGGAAGTAATGGGCACTAACGTCGCTGCTGGCTGCGTCGCAGGTGTAAGAGCTGGTGGAAGAGAGGCAAGTATCATTTTCTTCTTGGGCCACATAAGATTTATCATTCTGTAATCGAAACATCCTATCTTCACGTTTGCTCCCTATCTCTTGTTTCTCTCTATCATTTGCTACAGCTTTCTGAGTCAATGTTTGCCTTCTCCCCTTTTGTGCCTCCTTTTCCATCTTTAATCGTCTCTGTTTAGCCTCCTTCTGCCAAGTTCGAAGTGAACCAAACATAGACTGTCTACTTTGTTTCGCAAACAATTTTCCCTGTAAAACCCAATTTTTCGTTCATCATAAGTGCCCATAAACGGCCATTGCAACTTGGTATTGTCCCTCGTATATTTGTGCCATAATGTACTAAACATAATAGGGCCAAGACCATGTTTCACTTACATATCAAAATTAGGAGTGCCTTCTGGAGGCGCCGGATGAGCTTCTTCCAATCGAGCATCTGCTGAACAACAACGACAACAAGAAACCAAGAATCGACTAATCTCAGGCATTTTAAAAAATACCCCAAATGCGTTATTTTTCCTGGAAAATCAATTGCAAGTGCTTTGATTCCAAAGACGGTCCTTAGACAATATCAAATACAAGCCAAAATGGTCCCATATCCACAAAAAACCAAAACAAACTCACCTAATATATGCAGGTCAAACTAATTTATTCTCCACTGTCGACTCTTCGGACCAAACGGTCAGATCCAAAGGTTTCGCCATTCAGGACCCCAGTTGGGATGACCGCCGGGGGAGGCACCGTCCGGCAGGACAGAAGTGGCAGCTGCGAGTACAGGAAATCTCTCGTGCAGGGGTCCCTGATCCATCCGTCTGACCCGACGATGGCCTTGACCTCCCCACCTGTCCTCAGGAGGGGATGGGTCACCCACTCGATGGAGTCCCTGTTCGGGCGCCAACTGAAGGAAGTGACCCAAATTAGGGTCACCCGGTCACTCACGACCACCCTTCATCCTTCCATACAAATGAAAAGTTGGTCAGACAGTAGAGAATACAAACTAATATATTTATTCAGATACACTTGAGCAGAGCCCAGCCTTCCCAGTGTCTTAGGATTGCTGCAGAGGGACCGACATCAGCAAACATGGAGATACATTATGTACAATTCAGTACCAATGACAGCACACCCATAATGGAATTTTCCAGGCAGATGCAGCTAAACAAAGAAGTACAAAAAGATAGGTTTTGATTCTGATGCCGGGCACACATTATCTTGTACTCAAGGTCATTCTGTCCATGCCCGCCACTAGACTATTGGGGGAAGGCCTCTATCTAGTGGGAAAGGTATGCGTTAATGAGAATAGTGTATTCGTTAGCAAAGCAAGGCCCAACCTTGGAGAAGCGAAACTTACTACAGGCCGTTTTCATAGAAGAAAAAAAGAATTTGTTTTGATCATGGTTCAAAATGGCTGCCAAACATAAAATCGTGCCACAAATGCAACCTTACATAGAATAATACACACGCAAAATAACAAAAACATTTTAATTTCAACAGCTGAATCCCCCACCGGTTCCAGTGGATTCGGCGAAAAAACTAGGGTTTAAATTCGATAATGCTCTTTCATATAAGACCCAGATTCGTCAGGTCTCCACCTCATGCTTTTGGAAATTGCGAGCCCTGAGGAAATTCCTCCACTTCCTCCCGATGGATTTCAGGAGGACTGTAGTCTATGCATTGGTCACATCTCGTCTGGACTACTCTAATAGTCTCTACCTTGGACTTCCAGCCTATTTGATCTGCAAATTGCAAATAGTTCAAAACGCTGCGGCCAGACTGATCTGCAATGTGCCATTCTGCAATTCCATCTCTCCCCATCTGCGGACTCTTCACTGGCTGCCCATCAGTAGGAGAATTGAATTTAAGGCACTTACTCTGGCCTACAGAGCCACCAGGGGTCGAGGCCCGGTATACCTGAGACTTAGAGTGCACAACTAGCAACATGACTGGGTCCTGAGATCAAATCATGTGAAATTGCTCAGCACTTCCTGCTTCCGCAAGGCCAGGATAGGCTGCAGAGCATTTGCGGTCAGACCTGCAAAGCTCTGGAATGCCATGCCTCACCATCTCCGCATGACGGAACTAGACTCGGCCTGTAGGAGAGCTTTGAAAACCTGGCTCTTTAACCCTACTTATTCCTTCTCTTGAGCCTCTCCCGTGCCTCTTTGTGAATCTGCTACCTTAGCGCCGGGACACCTCCATTAGAGGTAGCCGTGCACTCTATAGATTTCAAAATAAATAAATAAGTGAAGGAGCCATAAACTATATAGAGGCACCGTGTAATTACGCGATGACCATCTCGAAATTGGCTGCAACTAATCCAATCATGTTTGGTAGCAAACATGTTGGAATCATACCCCACATGAGAAACAGTGTGGGAGGTATGATTGGTGCTCAGTGTTCCCAGTGCCAGCCTTCTGGACCCAGACAGCACACACTGGTTGCTGCTGACCAGAGACACGATTCTGCCCTTCTGCTGCTGAGCCAAGCTCCAGCAGGGGAAGGCAGAACAATAGGCATCCTGTCACAGACAGGATTTAGTGTATTGGGACCGGGTGGGTACGCTTGACAGCGCAACTAAGTCTGCATGAGGGGCACATTTGGTATCCCCTTGCATAGTCCAGTTCAAACCAGCTCTGGGAGCTATTGGACTCTGCTCTGGTGCAAAACTGGACAAAGGACTTGGGAGTAACCGCCACCCTGTCCAGAACCTCCCCTGGGAGGGTCCCCTGAATCATCCCAATCCTTTCCTTAGGGTACTTAAGGGCTTACCTGAGGGTGCGTCCCCAGATTCGTTGTGGGCCAAGATTCAGAACAGACACCACTTCTACTTTTACCGCTTGGGCACTCTGGACTTCGCTGGACTTCGTTTAGGCTCGACTTTGTCCCTCTTTCAGTCTGCTGCATCGTCTGTGCCAGTGCACCATACAGTAACGTTCCAAGGCCTGTGGGCATCAAAGACACCTGAAGGAATCTCCCTTGAAGTGAAGGAGTCACTTCCCTGCATTCTCAGGCACCGCAGCTAAGTCGACTGCTCTGCTGATCCTGAGCTACTCCAGACTCTGAAAGGTTCTGCAACACTGGTGGTGGTTCTCCACAGCTTTCGAAGCCTCCCCTGCCCTTTCACCTCATCGGGGCTGCAATAATCGAACCCCTGTGCACTGTGTCCACTTGCAGTTGCAAAGGCGTGTTGGCTTCCTTCTACCAAGATCTTCCGGCTCCAAGTAGCCCCCACCTCAAGCATCTTCAGTGACCAAAGTCTTTATCCACATTGCATCATTTGCACCGTGGCCTGCATCTTTTGGTTAGCTGCTCAAAGTCCTCTTGCGACTCCAGTGCCTCCAGCCTGTGGGTCCTGTTGAGAGTCATCTGTGCTTCCTTTGGGTTCCCCTGATTGCTTGGGGCCTGCCCTGACTCCCCTGCTTGTGGTGAGTCCCCTGGACCTTGCTGGTCCCGACATTGCACCTTCTTCGACTTCTACGTGGGTTGCCTTTACCAAGGCTTGTTGGTGCTCCTGCCGGACACCGCCCGCTCAACACTCGACATCCGACATGAGACAGCTTGTGCATGGCTCCTGGTCTTCCTCAGCATTACCTGGTCCTCACAGTTGCAGAGTCAATGTCATCATCAGCTATCCTGCAAATCCCGACATTGCTGGGAATTTGTCTTCCAGATCTCCTGGTCACTCCAGAGTGACATAGACTCTGTCCAGTCTGCTTGCAGGTACTTCTCAACTAGAATCCACCTTCGGATTCCACCGGACACTTTCTCCTCCTTCAGCAGCGGCACTTTCCGGAGGTCTTCCATTGGGTTCAAGGGCGGTTTCCAACACCACTTCACACCTTTGCACCCAGCTTCCCTTGTGTAGGTAATGTGGGTACTAGAGTATCCACAGGTGGTGTGGCTCTCCAACCTTCTGTCTTCCACAGGGTTTCTTCAGGGTCCACTGGGAAGGGTCCTTAATCTTTAAAAATCCAACTGCGACTTACACTTGATTTGTATGAAGTAAGCGGTCATGTTCCCAAACTGCACACGCTCTGCGTGGGGTTCCTAGTCACTTACCTTGGGTGGCTCCTTGGGTCCCCAGCACTTCGTCCTCTTGACATTGTCTTGACCCGAGTCATGGTTCTTATACCACTTTCTTAGTATATCGTTTGGTCTCCCCCTGGGGTCCACTCTGTATTCTGTGCTATTTACTGTATTTCTTTTCAAAATTATCTCCAATGATTGTTTATGTGCAGGAAGGTGTCCCTTCCTGTACATAGTGGAAAGCAATGGGGTAACCCAGTATACCTTAGAACCTGGGCATATACACTATACACTATAAACAACAATTGGTTCTGTCAGGTAGAAAACAATTTCTTTGTAGTTCTTATATTTAGAAAGGTGATTGAAATACAGATACAAGTGACAAATGAACACACACAAAGAAAGGATGAGAGTGAATATTATTCTCAAAATAAGTGACATTTTTACTAAATACTTTTCAATTATTCTTACAAAGGGTCAGAAATTACCACGACGAAACTAAATGAACAAAGGGTTGTCCAGTAAATCAATAGATAAAAACGGCGCATGTGAGGGTGATTATAGTGACATAGTGAGTGTAGTGACAAAGGGCCTCATGTAGGTACCTCAATACCGGTCGGTAACGGCCAAAAATCGGTAAATATCCCGTTACCGACCGGTATTGAGGCACTTGAGATGTAGGTGGCTGATTTCTGGATTCGGTATTTACCGAATCGGAATTTTAAGAAATCGGTAAAATACCGATTCGGTAAATTACCGAATCCAGAAATGCTATGTAGGGGGCACTCAAGTGAGTGCATTATTGGTGTCTGGATTCGTTATTTACCACCAACTACAAGTTGATGGTAAATGACGAATACCTTTCAAAAAGCATTTTTGTGCTATTTGTAAAGTGCCATGTGACAGACATACATGCCCTTAGGGCATTTATGAGCACCACATGTGCACACATGCACGAATCAGGGGTGCAACAGGGTGTCAATGTGACACCCTGTCACCCATGATAATGCCTCCCCTATTACCGATTCGGTATTTACTGAATCGGTAATAGTAACTGGCTTCCCATTCATTCCTATGGGCCTCCAGGCCCATAGGAATGAATGGGAAGGGATGCATTATTACCGATTCGGTGAATACCGATTGATAAATACCGATATTTACCGAATCGGTAATAATTAACGATTATTTACCTACATACTATTTACCGATTCATAAATACTGAATCGGTAAAATTCAGTATTTATGAATCGGTAAATAGTATGTTACCTACATATGGCCCAAAGTGACAAGATTTGTGTATTTAAACACAAAGGTGAAAGGTATTATACATATATTTACAATGAAGGCTTAGCGAAAAAGATCCAGTTTCAAATTCAAATACAATCACCCTTAGCTTAATAATTAAATGATATTGTTTTTTTGCTAGAAGGGCATCTTAAGACATGGATGGACAGAAAAACCGTCCATGTTTCGACCCTGACAAACAGCATAAGTTGAAGAGGTCAGAAACGGGTCTTCATCAGGACAGGATGGTGTATTGGACAGCCTGCAGGAGAAATCTGTATGAGTGTGTGTTACATATGTAAAAAATGTTTAAATGATATGGGCGTGTTGGAACGGAACTCACCAAATCTTCGATAATTGAAGGACTCCACGAAGGCAAGCCGAAGGAGCCTAGAGGTGAGAGGCACCAGAGGGGGCATCCATCTGGTCGTACAAGTTGGAATAAATCCAGTATCTAAGTAAATGACGATGGAGACGTGTAAGTGTCTCACACAATTGAAGTTAAACTATTTAAACTGCTTGTATGATGAGTCAAACATACTTGAATGTCGAGAAGCTGAATGAAGAGATTAAATGACAGTCAGTGCATTAGCACACATAGAACTTGTAAAACGTCATTGATTTAAAGGATTGTTTATTATTCACAAGTCATGGGTTTCTTCTCTCCCCCTAAGATACGGAATGATGCCTTGAAACCTTTGCAAACACGTTGTGTGTGACATTCATTGCCACGTATTGATGTGATTTTCCCAGACTCATACGGACCACTAGGTATATCATACCAACAGTTTTGCCTGGTTTAATTCAAACACACACCCTAAATGCACAAATTGCTCAGGGCTCATGTTATTTTATTTTTGTTTTTCAGTTGGATGCGTCCTCACTGCACTGACTGTCAGTTAATCTCTTCATTCAGCTTCTCGACATTCAGGTATGTTTGACTCATCATACAAGTAGTTTAAATAGTTTTTCTTCAATTGTGTGAGACACTTACATGTCTCCATCGTCATTTACTTAGATACTGGATATACTCCAACCTGCACGTCCAGATGGATGCCCCCTCTGGTGCCTCTAACCTCAAGTGTCCTTCGGCTTGCCCTCTTGGAGTCCTTCAATTATCGAAGATTTGGTGAGTTCCGTTCCAACGCGCCCGTATCATTTAAACATTTTTTACATATGAAACACACACTCCTACAGATTTCTCCTGCAGGCTGTTCAATACACCATCCTGTCCTGATGAAGACTCGTTTCTGACTTCTTCAACCTATGCTGTTTGTCAGGGTCGAAACGTCGACGTTTTTTCTGTCCATCCATGTCTTAAGATGCCCTTCTAGCAAAAAAACAATATAATGTAATTATTAAGCTAAGGGGGATTGTATTTGAATTTGAAATTGGATCTTTTTCGCCATGCCTTCATTGTAACTATATGTATAGTATCTTTCACCTTTGTGTTTAAATACACAAATCTAGTCACTTTGTCACTACACTCACTATGTCACTATAATCACGTTCACTTGTGCCGTTTTTATCTATTGAATTACCAGACAGCCCTTTGTTCATTTAGTTTCGCCGTGGTAATCTCTGACCCTTTGTATGAATACTTGAACAATATTTAGTAAAAATTTCGCTTATTTTGAGAATAATATTCACTCTCATCCTTTCTTTTTGTGTGTTCATTTGTCATTTTTATCTGTATTTCAACCTTCCTGTACATAAACAATCCTTTAAATCAATGACGTTTTACAAGTTCTATGTGTGCTAATGCAGCACACATAGAAGTTGTAAAATACCCTTCCTGCACATCCCGGAGACGCAGGCATCCTTGCACCATGGTGCAAGGGTGCCTTCGTTGGCGCATGGCAGCAGTTTGTGCACCAGCACAGGGGGAAGCAAGAGATGCAACATATTGTTGTAAATATGTCGCATCCCTGTGCTTCAAAACTAATGCACCACGGCGCATCAAAAAGCCTGTTGACACAAAGCCTGATCTACTAAGACCAACTTTGCGTCAAAAACTGAGGCGCTAACAAGGAGAAATGTTGTCATTTCTCAAAAAAACCCACTCATTTTAAGTGGTTTGAAGTTCACAGCACAGGTCCCGTGGTGTGATTCTGTTTGTCTAGGCAGGGATTTGTACTGGAAGAATAAGCTTTCAGTACCAATCCTATGAAAGATGGTGCACACTCATTTCTCTGCAGCTATACGTCGTGTAAGGCAGACTTTAAGAGTGCCAGTGCAGGGGAAAAAGCAGTTGTGGGTACATTTTAATGGATAGGGCTATATGCTTTACTTTCTTCCTTGTGCAATGAAGCACATCAAATTTGGTTCTTGCGCTGCGTTGCATTAAAAATTCATAAATCTACCCCAGAGTTTGCTATAGCCATAACTCTGTATGGGGTAGTATCCCTTTATCTCACAAGATTAGCTAAAACAATAACAATCATGGTTTTGCTTCTGCTGTAGGTGACAAGAATTGTTAAAAAATAGTTTACATTTTTAGCTGTCAATAAAATAAACAATGAGGAGGCACTGAGAGAAAAGTCAGTGTCCCAGACCAATGACCCAATTATCAATATCTAGAACTCATCATAATTTTGGACTTGATGTACAAAACGGTCGCAAAATATTGGTTGCAAATAGCAAGCAGTATTTTTGCTGTCAGCATGGATTTTTGCGAACTGGCCTGTGTACTAATAAGTCGGGTTGCAAATTTCTCATGTAGAGTGGGTCATAATGTGATCTACCCCTTGAGTATTAATGACGTAGGTCATAAATTAATTACTCCGATTAGATGAGATCAAAGCGATGGTGCCCTGCTGGAATCAGCAGATCCCCATGTCTGTGATTGCATTTAAATAAACTTTTTTTTTTAATCCAGCCCATTTTCCTTAAACAGTTTGTTTGAGACAACTCCTTACCTCACAGCACACTTTTTTAAAATTCATAAAGTGAAAGGGGTTCTATAGGTACCAGTTTTGCGAGTGTCTTTAATTTGTTTGTTACCGACTTTCATCACAAAACATTGACATATTTCCTAAAGAGTTTCTATTTGAAGGGATGCCTACAACACTCTCCTACTGCTTGGTTTTCGGTTCATTCTTTTTATTTACTGTGGCTATTTATATTTGTTTTACGCAATTTGTGTTATTCATTCAGAACAGACAACGCCATCTGAAGGCAAAATAAGCATAAAAAATACATACACACAGTGGACACCATGTAATAACATCCAATTTGAGAATCTAATCCATATGGGAAACACAGACGTGTGGCGATGCATGCATGTCGGACATCACAGGCCCCCCAGAATCTCCCTTTATGAATCATGCAACGGATCCCTGTGAGGGCTCATCTCTTCCTCATCTCCATTGTGGGTTATCTGTATGCCTGACATGATCACCTTGCCACAGCCACTATACCCCTTCGGCTGGTCACCTGGTGCCACAGCTGCTTGATTCTTTCACATTCCAACTCAATTTATTTCACATATTTTTCCAATTCAGACATTGCCATGCGTATAGAAGCTTTTGAATTCATCAGAATTATTGACCCCACAGTTAATAATTAGATGAACCAGACCTATAATGACTTGATTGGTATTAAATCCCAACATAACAGGTTCAAAGATTTGAAAATATGTGCTTTTTATTAAATAAAGCATGCATATGCTATTTGTTATCATAATTGAGTTTGGGGAGGGGGGTATAAAACTCCTTCCCTCCATCGAATAAGATAGTAAAAAGCGTTTTACTCTAGGCAGCCTTGCCTATGTGTTTTACAGTATTCTTTCAGTGGCATAAATCCCTTTCACTGGCCTTGTGGGTATTGGCCAGTTTTTTTCGCCTTCAAGCTGGTAGTAACATGGAATACGAGAGGCAGTAAGCAGTGGTTTCTCCAGATAGACTTCACCATAGAGCTAAAGTGGAATTTGACATTTACTCTGAGGTAATGCTTGAATATACGTATATTGATTCACTTATTCCAAAAAAACATGTTTTATTGAGTAATAAGTATTTTCAATGGCATTGCATAAATTTCATTTCCTCATATGCCTTGCTGATATTACACAAAGTATTAGAATTCTAGCACACCTAGTACTATTGACACCATTATCCGTTTCACTCCCCTTTTCAAACATTTTCATAAGAAAAACTGTACTCTTTCCAAAACATATAAATTCCACGGATTTTTTTTTTTTAGAACTCGCAGAAATGACGTTTTTCTTTTTAGAGAAATAAGCAATGCTGAAAATGGTGGCTGATTCCGGAAACAGGTTATCGGAGGTCAAGCCTGGGCCCAGACAGCGCCTGTGGCTTTTTAACTTGGTTAACATTCTCGGCAGACGACATTCGCTATTAATATTGTGTGAAAGAAATGGTAGAGATGCTAATACAGAGATGGTTTTAACCTCGTATAAAGATGATTTCATGTTCATAAATGTTAGCAGAGCCCTGCAAGCAAAGAGGGGCTCGCGCTCGGTATAAACATCTGAACGGCAACATTTAAAATGTTTTCTTTTCCACTCAAGGCGGAAGCGCCGGCTGCCAGGAGGGATGGCAGGCTGCTTGCTGTCAACAGACCCCGCTCATTCTCTGAGACGGGCCCTGTCATCCGGCTGCCAGGGCTACCGAGGCTGACTGGCAGAGCGCGAGCTGTGATGCGCCTGGCGGCCCTCGTGCCGAGCATCCTCACAAGCGCCAGACTTCTAATGTGATTGGGAGAAATGACGCAGAAAAATAAAGTTGCGTGATTGAGTAGGAAACCAACATGAACTGTCATGGTATGTACGAAAATGAGTGCCCAGTAAAAGGCATGCTGATACAGTACTTTTTTCCCAATGTTTTTGAAACCAGTGAAAATTAGGAATTACTGATGTGGCTTTGTAGGTAAGGAGCACTAGCACTGATATTTGGGGAACGAGGCTTAAATTTTCATCTGCTGCTGAAAAGAATGAAAGAAGGAGGAAGCGATTGATAGGAAACTGACAAAGGGAGAAAGTTTGGGTGAAAACCTGCATAAGTGACTTATAGAGACAGGCATTGAGGGGTGGTGGAAGAACCAAGTATGAGGTGGAATCAAGACTGGGCAGCCATGGTGTCTGCAACCCTGGCATTCAGTGGTTCTTATTTTTCATACAAAGTAAGCACTATAATTCTTCCATTAATGTATCAGTTTAGGCATTAGTGGATGAGGGACCAGGACTACCCTGCCGACCAGTAGGTCCCACATCCAGCACCTAGTCGCGAATCACGAATGGCAGGTGTAAGAGGAAGATGCGGCTCAGTCCGGACGAAACCTGGATCCGAGTCACAGAGGTGATCCAACACTATCAACAACTGACCTGGTGCCATCAACCCTGTTCACCGCAAGTCCGCGAGCCGTGGTGCCACCGAACCTGAACTACGCAGGCATTTGGGGCCATCCAACCTAAGCCGGCAACACTCGGTGAATGGCCCGTGCTGACCGCTGCCTCAGGCCTACACTGCGGTCCAGAATGTCACACATGTGGAACTGTGTCCTGGCTAAGATGTGGAGGAGCCAACACCATTGGACGCACCTCATCGCAGGTGGCATGCCCTAACGGCACTAGTGCCACTAACTCTGTGCGCAATGAGTCATGGACACTATCTGGTTGGACCTTGGTGGCGACTAAATCCAGAGGCTGGTGGTTTACTGCATCTTCATCTGGATGGACCGGACTTGGTGTCCGACATGTGTCTGTTTCATTCTTCTCCGCCATAGTGACTGTTTCTGCGTGGTCCTGCCCTCTTCATCTTGCCCTGGGGGCACACCTTCCACTGTCCACAGAGACACTCCGCGACAAGCCTCCTGTCATCTACGAGAGCCTGCTTTGCACACGTGACCCTGCCCCAGTGCACCGCAAGTCAGCGGCCCATGGCAGCAGGCCCATGCAGGACGTAGTGCATCCGGGCCACTAACTCTGTGCAGCACAAATCATGGGGCTCTTATGGTTGTATGGTTGTGTTTTTTACAATGTACAATGTTGTTGATTTCTGACTACACCAGGCAGCCATTGCTGGCTGGTGTGCACACACCCCACACACATCCAACACAGATGTCCCTTGGTAAGTGTGCCTGCTAATAAATGTGGCCGTGCGCACGTGCCTGTAGCCTTTCACATCATCTGAGCAAGTGTGTCCTTGTGTTCATTGTGTCAGCTTGATGTGCATGGGCCCTGCAACATCACAGTGTGCTGTCTTCTGCGGACGTTGCCATTTCACCTCAGCGTTGGCAGTGACCCTGAACATGTAGCCCCGCACCTGCCCCCCGGCATGCACAGGCTGTATGTGCTGTTTTGGAAGGCGGGCAGGGTGTGGTCCGGATGTGGCCCGGTGCAGGAAGTGCAGTAAGTGTGTCTCTGTATTGGGGTGTTGTCGCAACCAGGGCCACAGTACACGATGTTGCAATGTGGCATGTACCAGGAGGGTGGGCCCGCAGGTACGGGGACATGTAGGAGTGCTAAAACGCTCTGGGTCTTGGCACATGCATGCCAGGTGTGATGGTTATCAGTCTTGCGGTTGCATGAGTCGGTTACCTGTCCTCTTTCGCTGCGCGGTCCCAGCCAGCCATGGGCTGAACACCTGTGTCAGCCCTGTCTGGACCATTGGCCTATACCCAAATGGGCGCACACCTTCGAAGGCCAGCATCGGGGTATTGTTGGCATGGTGCTGGACATGCGCGGACAGGCATTGGAATGGTGTCCCGTAGGAGTGCACATGATGCAACCGTGCGGCGCACACAAGTGTGGGTGCCCGTGGTAGGGCGGAGCAGCTGTGTGGCAACGTGACACACAGTGATTCTGCTCATGTGCATCGTGCTAGGCATATCATCCATGATTCCCAGGGTCGCAGACGTCCCATCACACCCACGATCGGCCTCTGTACGTCTCCTGTATGCATACAGCTGGCGAAGTCAACGTAGGGATGCAAGGTGCTTTGTATGTACTATGAGTGTCGGTGCACTCATTGGGTATTTTTACGGACAGTTTTTAAAACATTTTAAACCAATCCTTTTGTAAAATTGAATTGCTGCACTTTTATGTCTGTTCGCGCCACAGCTGTATACAATCGCTCTAAATACTTACTTTTACCTGCTGCTAGCTGCCCCGGGTCTGCCACAGCTTGTGCAGGTTGTGCGGAAGGGCGAACTTACCTGGCTGACTCTTTCCTGCGCATGACTGGAATTGAGGTCAGCGCAATAGTCTTTTCGCGATATCCCCCCAGGCCTACATAAGGTTTGGAAGGGAGCGGACGTGCGCAGTGGCGCGCCAAAGGCAAGCCCGTCTGCGCCCGTCCGCTCAGACCCCGACCAGCGCCAGTACCCCTGCCCGTTTTCCAGTCTGACTTTGCTTTTTCAGGGTGAAACGGTGAGTGGCAAGCCATGGCAACACTGCACTACTCTAGTGAAGAGCTCAAAAATGTAAACAATAATCAGGGGGAAAAAGCAATTATACCGGGTGACATAGGAATTGCCAGGACATCAGGGAATCCTAGTTTAAAAAACTCTGCTTCTTTATGTGATTCTATAACTAATTCTGATTTGGAAAATACCAACAATTCCAATCAGTTAAAGGGTATCTATTTAAACGCCCGCTCTACTCCAAAGCATGCCATTGAAATATGGAGCCTTCTGGATATGGAAAGGCCCGACATCTGTTTGATAAAAGAATCTTGGCTCCACGAACAAGCTTCCTCTGATGTGGTAAACGCCTTCCCTCCCCAATGTAACATAACCAGAGTAGAATGAAATGCTAGAAGAGGGGGAGGTCTTCTCATAGCCACAGTCGCAGGCCTGGAAATTACCCCCTTGGAATCTATGAGAGGAGAGGAACTGGAACTCTGCATTTTTAGAATAGATGGAGTCTGCAAGGGCACCTGGAGAGGAGCCTTAGTATACAGACCTCCTGGGCCAAGAAAGGATTTTACACATATTTTACTCTAGATAATTGCCCCTCATGTACTTGCCGCAGAGAATTTCCTTTTAATAGGAGACTTTAATCACCATGCAGAAATTCTATCCAGACACAAATAAATTGATCACTAGTGCACTCTGGGGATAGTCCAAATGGTGACTGGCTTCAAACACTCTGCGGGACATACTTTGGACCTGTTGTTTTCAAACTCCAAAGACATCTTGGTTAAACCTCCACTTTCACTCTTGTGGACAGATCACGGTCTATGGAAATTTACCATCCCAGTACACATTATTAAAAATGAGATTGGAAAGGAAACTTTATGGAGAAGGTCATGGCAGAAAGTTACTCCCTCTTCATTCTTGACACACTTTAAGTTTTCTCTGGGGGAGCTTCCTCTCACAGACCATAAGGTCAGTAAAGATCAGGCAGCCACCACCTTCGAGGATGCAATAACTACAACATTTAACATGGTTGCCCCTCTCACTAAGGTTACACTTAAACTTAGGTCGGCACCTTAGTTTAATGAACAACTAAAATCAGAAAAACTATTATGTAGGATTACAGAACGGAAATGGTGGAAAAGTAAAAAACCGATGGATCATGATATATATAAATGTATCCATCGCAGCTATATGGCAAATATTTGCCAAACTAAAAAAACTGTTTCTCCTACATCAGATTGAAAAGGCAGCCAACTCCAATAAGGAACTTTATAAAATCTTAAAAGAATTTTCGACTATCCCTGTCCAGACTGGTGCCCCTGTTTCACAGGACTGGACGGACTCCCTTTCTGACTTTTTTGAGGACAAGATCTCTGCAATCGATTGCTCATTTCTGCCTTCCGAACCGTTAAACACTCTTGGAGAGGATGTTATCGATTCCACTAGCCCTCTTCCTCTACTGGTAGATTTTTCCCAGTTTTATTTGGAGGATGTGATAATGGCCATGTCGAAAATCAAATCTGGCTCACCAGTGGACCCGATGCCGCCCGCTTTCTCTCCACCATTGCCCCTTTGCTTTCTTGATAACCTTACAGACCTATATAATAGATCACTATTACAATCAACGGTCCCAGTGATTTGGAATGCTGCTAGAATTAGACCAATCCTAAAAAAAACTTCCGCAGACCCTAAAATTCTGACCAACTATCGCCCGATTTCGCTACTTCCCTATTTTGGGAAAGTGCTTGAGTCTTTAATCAACAGACAACTTGTAATCCATCTTGAAAGCTATTGGATCCATCGCAGTCCGGTTTTAGGGCTGCACACAGCACCGAAACAGCGTTGGTGGAAGCCATGGACAATATCAGACAGGCACTGGATAAGGGGCAATCATCTATCCTTGTACTGCTAGATCTGTCGGCTGCCTTCGACACCATCTGCCACAGTATTTTATAACAACGAATCTGGGAGGTCGGTGTCAGAGGTGAGGCATTGAAGTGGCTCAAGAGTTATTTAACCGATCGAGCCACCGCAGTCCAGATCGGTAACGTGGTTTCATGCAGTCGACCAGAAAGGATGGGAGTACCTCAGGGCTCTATTTTGAGCCCAACGCTTTTCAATCTCTATGTAACCCCACTGGCCAGGGTGATCAGATTATATGGTTTTGATGTAGTGTCATATGCCGTTGACACTCAGATTCTGATCACCATTGGTCCTGATCCCATGGATACAAAAACACGCTTTACTAATTGCATGCTGCACTTTGACAGATGGATGAGCACTAATCATCTGCAACTTAACGGTAACAAGACCGAGGTAATACTCTTTGGGCAGGCACATGAGTACTGGTCAAAAGACTGGTGGCCTCCCAAACTGGGCCATTGTCTAATTCCTAGGCAGGTAGTGCATAATCTTGGTATTCTAATTGATGACCAACTATCAATGAAGAACCAGGTTAACCAAACGATAGGCACCTGCTTCGGCATTATGCGCAGTTTGCGCAAAATCTTTAAATGGATCCCGATAGAAACAAGGAAACATCTAGTACAGGGATTGATCATCAGCCGGATGGATTATGGGAATGCTTTGCTGATGCCAATAAATGAAGAACTGCTGTCCAGACTACAGGTTCTGCAAAATTCCGCGGCCCGGCTAGTGCTGAATCTCCCGTCTAGATCATCCTCAGCACCTAGCTTAAAACTCCTTCACTGGCTTCCAGTAAAGAAGAGAACTAGGTTTAAATCTCTCTGCCTAGCACACAAGATTATGTACGGTAGGTGCTCCAGCTACTTGGCAAAGAGACTGAGCTGGTACCAGCCTCACAGGCCATTAAGGTCCAGTAATAAATCTCTTCTTACCCCTCTCAGAGTCCGTACTGCAAAAAATGGCTGAAAATCTTTTTCCTTCTTGGCGCCTACCCTCTGGAACGAAGTGCCCTCCCACCTCCGCAATGCAATTGATCACAACTGCTTCTGTAGTGTGTTAAAAACATGGCTGTTCGATCATTAAAACAGCAAGATCTTTTATCTAGCCGGAGAGTCAGAGTTGTCCGTCAGCGCCATGAAACCTTTGGGTGATATGTGTGCTCAATAAATATCCCAGATTTGATTTGATATCAGGCGGTGGCACATCTGCAACTCCGAGCAGGAACTTGCATGTGCCCAGCACCCCCTGACAGGTATGAGGGCATTTGCTTGTGAATCCCACACTACGCCTTGCCTGGCGTGAGACCGACGTGTACACATTAAAACTGAGGACAGAGCGGACGCGGAGTCCGATGCAGAAGGACTGCCGTAGCTCTGCCGAATGAAAAATTGCTTTTAACTTCGTTTTTAAGATACGGTACTTAACCCTTGCACTTTGCACTTAGTAAATTTTTACTTACTGACTCCCGCCGCACCCCGGTCCTTCACGGCAAGTGCCGATTGCGCGGAGGTTGTTTGAAGTGTTCAGGCTTCTTCCACACTTCCGGTTTTGTTAGCCAGTTCCGGGTGGTGAGCTTGCTAGTTGCTCATTCCCTATTTAAACTGATGGCAGAACGAACGCGCAGCGGGCGCGCCACGTGTGCGCAGCGGGCACGCCAAAGGCAAGCCCGTCTGGGCCCGTCCTCACCCGGACAGGTCCAGGTGCCACGAATTCTGGCTAAAATTCTACATATCTCCAAAACCTATTCTGCTATACTTCTGAACAACTATTGGAACATCGAGGCTCCTCCCATCCCGGCTGTATTCTACTTCAGCCCAAGGAGGATACCACTAGCTGCCCCTGTTGTAATTTCACATTTTGTAAAACACTCTCTAAAAAACAGAGCAGTTTATCTTCTGACACTGCTTCTTGGTCACAAGCCCACCGCTTGTCCCTAGGTAATAATCTTCCTAACAAGGTTTTCTCTTTCTGGAATATCAATTGTCGCTCTCTCCTAAAACATAAAGCAGATATATTTGATCTCCTAAGCAGTGAACGTCCGGATGCCATTTTTCTAACTGAAACGTGGTAGCATAAGAGCTCAGGGCCAGACGTGGCAGCCGCTTTACCCACAAATTATGCCATAGCTAGGAAAGACAGAGACCTTGGAAGGGGAGGTGGCATTGCTGTAATTTTTAACAAATCCTACTCATGTAAACTGGAACATCTACCCTTTACGTAATGTGAGGCAGCCTTATTGAAACTTACCTTGACCCCTCAATTTACATTCTCTGGCGTTCTTGTGTATCGGCCACGCAGACCATAAGGCCCCTGGGCGTCATCTCTCCCGGATCTAATCACTCCCTACCTTCTGAAGGCGGCCAATTTTACCATTCTAGGTGATTTTAATCTTCACCTTGAAAACCCTGAATGTTCAATCAGCAGCACACTGATTTCTGACCTTGTGGCAATGAATTTGCTACTCTGTATTAACGGCCCGACGCATACAGCAGGTCACTTTCTTGACCCCATATTTTCTAACCTATCCTATGTTCATTGCTTTTCTGCCCTCCCTCTATCCCGGTCCGACCATTATGCAGTTAAATTTCAATGCTCAGTTCCAGTGAATTCGATCAGAACTGCACCTGGAATCAAACCTAACTCCAGGAAATGAGATAAATTAGATATGAATGCTTTTAATAAGCGTTTATCGGATAGTGTCCCCACGATAGATCAAATATCAATCACCTCCTTGGCGACCATACATAACTAGATTCTTAATGCCATTGATCACTGTCTTCCACTTACTACTAAAAAATCTTATAATCATTGTCCGCCCGCTCCTTGGTTCACGGAGTCTCTAAAAGCTGAGAAAACCAAGTGCAAAGCTCTGGAAGACACTAGAGGAGGAACTATTTACCTGATTATAAACTGAATTACAAAAAAGCTTTAAAAGACTATCAAGCCCGATGCAAATATACTCGGTCGGTGCATCTTTTCTCCACTATTTCCAATGCGAAGAATTGTTCACGCACCCTATTCACAATGGTAAAAAACTTAGCTGGATCCGACACACAGCCCACATCTCCTATTTGAGATGAATCACAATGTGACAATCTTGCCAACTTTTTTGTTACCAAAGTGGAACAAATACATTCTTCACTGAGAAAAACCCAGTTAACGGCCTCTCCTCCAATGACCTCTGCTTCTGGATTTACCAGCATGGCTGAATCTACCACCAGTCTCGAATCCTGGTTGCCTTTGGATATTAACTCTTTTAAAAATATCCTAAGCAGCCTTAAATCAGGCTCCCCTTGTGATCTCCTTCCTGCCTCCATACTACAACAGCTTGAATTACCATCCTTGATGCTAATCATTGAGCTACTCAATGCTTCTATACAAGAGGTGATTGTTCTGGCCGATTGGAAACATGCCATGGTCCTTCCCCTCTTGAAGAAAGCTAATGCCGATCCTGCCCAGCCATCAAATTTCAGGCCTATTTCTTTGCTCCCTATTTACTCAAAAAGTTTGGAAAAGCACATAAACCTACAACTCATCCAGTTTACTGAATCCTCCAGCTTTTACATTTTTTTTTTTTGCAGAGTTTTATATAACGCAAACTTGACCCGAATCCAATCAGGTATCAGAGCGCTTTACATAGCACCAGTTACGTTACATTAGGACACACATTCATTCTTTGTTAGGCATGGGGAGATTAAGTGATTTGCCCAGAATCACAGGATGTTCAGCGTCATTACCGAGACTCAAACCCAGTTCCCAAGGTCCGAGGTCGAGCGCCCTAGCCGTTAGGCCAACTCCTCTCCCCATCTTTCTCCATCTGGCTTCAGAGACAGTTTTTCCACTGAGACAGCCCTCCTTGGAGTCACTGAAATGATACGACAACGCCTGGACACTGGGGACACGGTGGCCCTCATATTGCTCAATCGGAGCGCGGCGTTTGACACGGTAACTCACACCGTGTAAATCAAATACCTGCAGTCCCTTGGCATTTCTGGTCCTGCACTTGGTTGGCTTTCATCCTTTCACGCCAAGCGGACATTTCAAGTCTTTTCATCTAAGGCTACTTCCAAAACTTATGTTTCCCCAAACGGGGTACCCCAGGGCTCCATCCTAAGCCCCCTCCTGTTTAATATTTATGTTAAAACAACAGTTGATGGACAGAATGCAGAAAAATGTCATACATTCACCCCAGTACAGAGATCTGGGCCTAAATCCATTGTTTTTTTGCTCACCATGCCAGTCCAGTTTGAACCCAGCCATATGCAAATCAGTCTTGACCCTGTGCCTAATGGGAACAGTCCAGCCCAAACTGCCAAGCCAGGTCCTCCCTACACTGGAAACAAACATCCTAGGACCGGTTTCGCGGTTTCACCCCTCTTCAGCCAGGATAGCTTGATTCCAGTGGCATGGAGAGCACGGGGCCCACGTCTGGGCATACCCTTCACACTCGGGGTGACAAATGCAAAAGCAACAGTTGATGGACAGAATGCAGAACAATGTCATACATTCACCCCAGTACAGAGATCTGGGCCTAAATCCATCGTTTTTTTGTTCACCATGCCGTTCTAGTTTTAACCCAGCCATATGCAAATCAGACTTGACCCTGTGCCTCATGGGAACAGTCCAGCCCGTACTGCCAAGGCAGGTCCTCCCTGGACTGGAAACAAGCATCCTAGTACCGGTTTCGGGGTTTTACCCCTCTTCAGCTAGGATAGCTTGATTCCAGTGACATGGAGAGCATGGGCCCCACGTCTGGGCATACCCTTCCCACTCGGGGTGACAAATGCAAAAACAACAGTTGATGGACAGAATGCAGAACAATGTCATACATTCACCCCAGTACAGAGATCTGGGCCTAAATCCATCGATTTTGAGGCACAGGGTCAAGACTGATTTGCATATGGCCAGGTCTAAACTGGGGTGGCATGGTGAGCAAAAGAATGATGGATTTAACCCAGATCTCTTGACTGGAGGAGAATGTTTTGATTTATTCTGCATTCCGTCCATCAACTGTGTGTCTTTTGCTTTATCGCCCTAAGTGCGCCGGGTATGCCTAGACATAGGTCCCGGGCTCACTGTGCCACTGGATTCAAGCTATCCTGGCTGAAGAAGGGTGAAACCCCGAAACCGGTCCTAGGATGCTTGTTTCCGGTCCAGGGAGGACCTGGCTTGGCAGTTAGGGCTGGACTGTTTCCATGAGGCACAGGGTCAAGACTGATTTGCATATGGCCAGATTTAAACTGGGGTGGCATGGTGAACAAAAGAATGATGGATTTAACCCAGATCTCTTGACTGGGGGAGAATGTTTTGATTTGTTCTGCATTCCGTCAATCAATTGTGTGTCTTTTGCTTATGCCCTAATATTTATGTTAAACCTCTAGCAGTGATCGCAGAGGAGGCTGGGCTGTCCCTTTATTCTTACATGGACGACACCCAAATCATCTTCTCCCTTACTACGGAGAAGTCACCTGGACTTTGGTTCTTCAGGCCGGTTTGAGTAACATTGCATGTAGGATGCAAGCTACCTTACTCAACTTAACGGAGAAAAAATCGAGGTCCTGCTTCTGGGCAAAAATAAAGATCTCTGGGGCCCCCAGCACTGGCCTACCGAAATGGGTACCCTTCCCCAGCCCACCCATCAAGTCCGCAATTTAGGTTTTATCATCGATGACAAATTATCGATGAAACAGCAGTCGGTGAAGGTGGCAGCCACCTGCTTTACCATTCTGAAATGGTTGAAAAAAATCATCCCAGCCATACCCAAAAAAACTTTGTCCAGGCGCTTGTGACCGCCAGACTGGACTACGGGAACATCCTCTTTTTGGGGGCTAATAAGGATGTAATACGGAAGCTTCAGGTGGTTCAAAATTCAGCTGTAAGATTGCTCTGCCAGATTCCTAAAACATCTCCCACCTCTTGTGCCCTGAGAGATCTGCATTGGCTTAGGATCGAAAGCCGTACCAAGTTTAAAACCTTGGCATATATGTTCAAGATCAAGGCCGGGACAGCCCCACAATGTCTGCAAAATCTGGTTGATCCCTACCGACCCTCTCGTTCGTTACGCTCTTCTATCCAGGGAAAATTCTCGATTCCCAGAGTCAAGCTTACGAGGACTGGGGGTCGCTCATTTTCCTACTTGGGTCCTTCCCTGTGTAACTCTCTCTCCATAACACTTCGCAGTGAAACAACATATGCAAACTTTCGTAAACTTTTAAAAACTTGATTGTTTAATCAGTAATTTTTCATCTCTACTGCTTCTGTTTCTTCAGGCCGGTGCTGGGAAATGGTTGTTGGGTAGCTGTGCGCCTTACAAAATTAACCTAACATAACATAACATCCCACATGCAGTGATCCTTGGTCGTAGTTGGTGTGCAAGATATGGCCTTCGCACGTACTCCCACCCCACCCAAGGCCTGCACCCGTTGCACACAGACACTGCTCATTGCACCGAGCTGTGCAGCCTCACCCTCCGGACTGTCTCAGGGCAAGCCAGTGCCGCTTCAAGCAGAGCTACTGATGCAATGGCAGACCATCCTGGACACATGGTCTACTCCAGTCATGTGGAGCTGTACCGTGCACATCTGCTGCATGTACTGGGGGCACTGCCATTGGCAGTGCTGTGGATCAGTTACCAGTTGAGCTTCCGCCTTGCGCACGTCACCTGCGTGCAGCCTGTGTTGCATTGTCGCTCGTGCATATTCGAGTGGTCCATGGATGTCTGCCTCTCCAACGTAACGGTAGCTCACATGGATTTCAGCGTGTGTGTGCGCCCCCCTGTTGGACCACGACCAGGGGTGTCACCAGGATGACCACTTATGGCATGCATCGATGTTCGGCATGCAGGCTGGAAACTGGACCTGGCAGATTGCAGGAATCGTTGTGTGCAGTGAGCACATGGAGCCACTACCCGATTGGGCTTTGGTGCACATTGGGTCCACTGGTTGGAGTCAGCACATCTGTCCTGGTCAGCTGATGGATTACGTCGACATGTCAGATGTGGTGGACGACGATCGCTCATTGGAGATGTTGGCCTATGCAGCTGCACTCGCGTTCATGGACGAGTGACAAAGTACTTGCTGACACAACTGGATGTGAGTGATTGCCCTTGTCACGGCACATGGTTGCATGTTGTAGATGTGGTCACCAGTCCAGAGACGTCAGTGGACATGGCTACATTGGCCAGGACTCATGTTTCAGGCGGAGACAACCAACGCGGGTTGGCACTGATTTGTGTTGGTGAGGGACTCCCCTGAGATGGACATGGGCGCTTTCCTACGTTCCTCATTCGGACATGCTGCTGCATTGCTCTGCATGTCTTGGCACTTCTCTTGTCCGTACTGACTCGCACTTGTTGATAAAGTTTCTGCAATTTCAATTATCTCCAACTGTGTTGTGTCTTGATTTGCATGCCAATGTGTGTCACGGACTCTCTGGCTCCTTGCCATCCGTGCATTGCTACCCCATCAGGACTGTGTGTTTGTACATGTGCATTATCATGTCCCTGTTTCGTGCTTTGCCAGATGTGTATGGCCGTTTACCGGCAACAGGCGGGTGCACTTGTGTGCTATGTTTGGTTGTGCGCAAGTTGGTGTTTGTACCACATTGTTTTGGGTGTTGAGGTGCTCTGCTTCCTGTGTGTGTGTGCTGCATTGTGTGTGAGATGTCCCTTCAGCTCTGATTTGGCTCACCCATCTCCCTTTCAGGCGGTGTTGTGTTCACTTCTGTGCCTGTTCAGTGGTGTGACATTGCCTGGTTGTGTGACTTGTGCACCTGGTTGTTGTTGTTGCTTGTGGGCATGGTTTGTCTGCTGTTGTGCTGTGCTTAGTTGTGCATGTGTACCATTGTGCCCATGTCCCCCGTCCCCCAGTCCCTGCTGGTTCCTTTCCCTGTTGCTGTTGTGTCTGTTGTTTGGTGCAGTTTCCTGCCACCATCTCCAGACTGATGTGGTGTACACCATTTCCTCCATTTCATCCAGCTCCTGGTGTGGCGCTGGACTCTCACCTCCGGTGTGCATTGCTGCCTTATTGTTGTTGGCGTGTTTCTGCTTGTTTGTGCCTTTCGCATCATTGCTGGTGTTCTGGTTTTGTGCCGTTGACCTCCTCCGCTCTCAGGATGCATTCATCTTGTCCACGTTGGGCTGCCATGTACAATGTTTTGTGGCCAATGGGTTTGGTGGGGTTGTCTGCTGGCTCGAGTTGCCTCCATTGTGGTTGGCTGTTGTTTTCTGTTTGGTCTGTCTTACTTTTTCAGGCTTTGGTTGTGCTTATTCCCGCCTGCCGTGTATTTCGCGGTCCAGGCGGTGCTTATCCCTGATTTCATCCTCACAGATAGGCTCATCGCAAGTTTTCTGGTGTTGTGTTTTGTGTTTTTGTCTCCGTCGGGGTGGTTGTATCGCGGACATTGGCCGCGTTTTCAGCGGACTATCGCATGCTACCTCCGTGTTGTGAATTCCACGTTTACACAGGGTTATTTTTCTGCAATGAGCTGCGATATTGAAAGTTGCGTTTCGCTACTCTTGCGGTAGTTATCACACGTTCTTGTGAATATACCCCCATGTGTTCTGGTATATATGGCAGCAAAGACTGTACCCCAGAGGTGCAATCCTCTAGTGGTGGTGTTATCCCTATGGGCAAGCAGATTGTTAGCATTCTGTGTTTTTCAAACGTGGTACTATTTGGGAATATTTGGGAATACTGCCTCGAGCAGAGTTATTTTCTGAGCTACCCAGAATGGTATTTGTTCACGTTTCGTGGGCCGTGTGTAATGTTTGTGGAGTTATTTTAGTTGCTGTACCCTGTGATTGAGTTCCATTTGTTGCAATGGTTGTTGGTTGGACTGTGAAAGCCCGCATGACGAATTGCGTCAGGTTTCTGTAGATGATTTAAATTAAAACTTTGTGTTGTATGAGTAATTCTGGCTGTGGCATTGTTTCAATGTAAGGATGCGGTGTGCAAGCCGCTAATATTAGCCATATTGCCCCATCTTCTCAGAGCAGGCCTAATCTTATTCTGTGTCTTAAGTGGGGTAGGGCGCATTTAAACCAGAAAAAATGTTCCTGGTAAGTGAGTGGAACTTCTATGTCCTCGCAGGGACCGTATTCCGCTGGTGCATCTCCCTCTGTGTAAAAGTGAAATGTATGTGTTCTAGCATCTGCTTCTGGGAATGCAACCCACGAATAGAATACATCTGTTTTGTGTGATTTGTGTGCCTCAATCACAAAAGCTACTAAGCCACCCCTAGGTGTTAAACCATGTTCTAGTAGTTTCAGGGTGATAGTTTGTCTGAATTTAGGTGGAATGAGAATTTCATCCACCTCTTCATTATCTGCTGAGAGGCACCTAGCCACCACCGGGTTATCCTGGAGTGTTGCGTGCTCAGTCATTTTGAAACAAAGAAGTTTGTTCAAGGGAACTAAGATAAGGTGTTATGCACAATTTAGGAACACTATGTCCTTCAAGCTTGATTAACCAGCAGCCAATAAATAGGATACTTCGCCTACTCAGCTGTGGTGGAGTTTTGTGCCCACACACTCTAGACGTCTCTGGTGTATGTGAGTAGGGGTCTCTGAGAATAAGCCAACTGAACTACTCAGATTCTACTGTTAAATAAGTACCAAACCAACTTTGGTGGCGCCATGTCGTGTAGTTCCTTTAGTACCCATGCAGGACCTGTGCGTTTGGATAACATAAACTGTGGGATTCGTGGCAGACTGGTTATTACATCCCCACCGAGAAATGTTAGCCTGTTTGCATATGAGCTAGCTCGCAGTGCTACTAGTGTCTCCTCTTATCAGGGAGAGATTAGTTTCTGGCCACCTTAGAACATGACAACCCTGATCCCTCAAGATTGTAGAAACAATGTACTACGTTTCGCTCAGTCACTTGTCCTCATTTAGTTTATCTCAGAGGTACACCGAATAAACAGTCTGGGCGTTTAAATAAGAATTTATTGAACAGTTGTTATTCTTGTGTAAAATATATGAGTTGCAACAACCATTAGACAGTAGCAGAGATATATGATTAGCAGTATTATGAATATAAAAGGATAGTGCAGTTCTACCATTTTGCAATAAGCATGAATAAATACATGAATATAAAATGCATGATAAAAGTTCGAATACTCCTACAATGCCTATCTAGATGTACCTAAGTGTACCTAGCATGTGAGTAAGTGTGTAGCCAAGAATCCCTCTAGGTTTTAGTCGAACCCCATTACCTGAAGTGTGAGAATGTAGGAGCCCCTCTTGGTCTCAAGTTGGACACCCCGCAAGGGATGTTTAGACTGCTGTCAGCTGGAGTGTCTGCATGCAGGAGCCTCCGCGTCTCTGGTCAGTGTGTCAGCCGCCTGGAAGTATCGGTTCCCTCTGCCTTATCTTGGCAAGATGTGGTGTATTTATACCCAAAAGTATCTAGGGCTTTTTTGTCCCTTATATGTTTTGTATGGGTCATTGTCGAACTGAGGAAAACGTAAGGAATGAACCTTGTACATAGATATTATGCAGGTAATGTAGTGTCTGCTTCGTTTCCAAGAACCCTCATGAATACTCATACATAATGTATGAGCCCATTGGAGATGTTATAGAAGGCCTTTGTTTAGGGAAAAACCCTCCTTCTGCACCCAGAACTGAAACTAGCTAAGGTTCAATCCTCAGAGCTCGTTATTGTGTAGTGTAGGGAACTAATGTAGGTGAAAGATCATGTCTATATAAGGGCATCTAGAATCATGTCTATATTAGGACATCTAGAGTCATGCCTATATTAGGGCCTCTATATAAAACATAACAACAGTCGATTGCCTGCATTACTGTGCACTGGGCATGGTCCCTGCCTATGAAGGTAGGCTCCAGGGGAGGGATAAACAGTAGAAATGGAAGGAAAGGCATTGAATACGAGGTAACACAAATGAGATTGACAGGTAAGCCAACCAATAGTAAGCAGTGAAGTAAACGAAAGTCCACTGTAAGTATAGGCATTGTACACAATGGATGTTCAACAACAGACAGCTGAAAGCTGACTCCTAGTGGGACATAAAAACTCACTAGTCTTTTAATGTGAAGCTAAACCATTGATAGAGTAGAAGAATTCAGGTTAAATAAATGCTATAATCTACACTAGACATTAACACGAAAATGCTTAATAGAATGACATGTAGGAAAATGTGCCTTTTCTTAAACGTGCAAAATTAACGTAGCATGATTGTTGCGGTAAGCACTCAATCCGATTGTAATTACACTACTAGGCAGACTAGGCCTCTTACGCTTTCTACCTTTCAGCTAATTTTCTTCTCTGATGAATACATGCTTTTAGGAAATGCTGAACTATGCAATATGATTTCATAAATGATTCACATTTGACTTGTTTAAACGTATCATCTCTTTTAGAATGTGCTGAATTAAAAAAATAAATTTCTTCTTTTCCTTAGCTACATGTTCTCATTGTATTTAGATTTCTAGCTGCCACATATTCACAATGCTGAGTAGTGTATTAAAACAATAATATTTACATGAAGACGTGAATCTCATGACTTAATATCGTAGGTTACAACTAGAATGTTTCAGCCTTTAGAATAATTCATTGTTATACAGTGGAATACTGAATAGCTATTAGTTTAGACTGCAGGGTTCTCGTAGGAACTCAGAGTGAAGCTAATGCACATGAATGTTTAGCAACTAAGTTGACACTTGTAGATAACCCCTTGCCAACTTCATACATTTACCATGGGAATGAAGGAAGAAGCAGCAGACCATGGCATGATCTTTTCCCATTGGCTTAAGATGACCTAACACCAGTATGGATTGTTACATATGTTTTGTTCCTAGTAGGCCTGGGCAGTAAATTCCGTTCCGTTCGCAGAAGTTGCGGAATTTGGGTCATTTCGCGTTCCGCAGAGAACGTGGAATTGCCCAGAATTCCGCGATCCGCGACTTTGCGGAATTTTTTGCTTGTTCGTGCTTTTGAAATGCGTGTATGCAAGATATTTCTCCGCGAGCATGCAAACAGCGTTCGTGAACAGGAAAAAAGCATCGCGAACGAGCGCAACAAGAAATTCCGTGTGTTCGCTGAACTTTTGCGTGCTCGCGGAGATTTTTTACCGTTTTGTGGAGCTTTGCGTAGCACGACTACGCAAATTCCACCCACCCCTAGTTTGAATTAAAGCAGTCTAGTCCAGTCCAGGCTGGTCCAGGCCATTCTTCTGCTACCATCCCTTTCTACCTTAGCACTTTTACCTTATTCGCTGTGAGGTACTGCTGACGGTGATCTTTGTCGCCTACTACTTTCTTGGTGTCTATTTGCTTTAATGGTTATGGTTACTGGTGTGACTATTCTTTTAGCTTAACTTTGAACAGTTGTTACAGCGATTGTTTGCTGATACTGATTTAAGAGAAAAGACTTGGATGAGTTTCTGGATTTACTCTTCATGAGGAGTACGGCCTCAATCTGATTCTATTTCAATGCTCCTTTCAATCTTGCTCTTTTCCAAAAGGTAGGTATGTTAGAATCCACTTAGAGTAGAATGGGGATTCATTTCCTTTTTGGAACATGCTGTAATTTACTTGATTGAGTTTAACAATGACTTTCCTTGATATTTCTGTTAACCAATTTATCTGATTTAAATAAAAAGACAAAACAAATACTAAACTTTTATTGATAAATAAAGGTTTACAAACTGATCCAAAACTCTCATCATTGACTGAACTAAATGACTAAATTGATGATGTCTATAGAGATTTTTTTTATTGATGCTCCATTCTAAAATGGTATCAAAAATCCATTGCAGAGAAGATTTTGATGCGGAGTTAGAGACCCCTATTGCGTGTTACAGATTGAACTAAAGAATTATTAAAGAATAGGTTTCCGTGCCAGCGGCTAATAACCACTTATATCCCTTTCCAAACATTACTGGCATTGCGGGTATATCAACAAACATCATCTGGGGTGAGCTTACTATTTCCAGTCCTGCCCTTCTCCCGAGTGCTTCCAGGCCTATTCCACAATAGTCCACTCATTGATCTCTGTTAATGCTATAAGCACTCTCCAAAGAATAATATGCCCCAGGGCAGCAGGGAATGGTGGAGCACATTCTGTGTGTAGTTTAGGGTTCAGTGCCATGGCATAGAACCAGAACAAAACATATTATCCTTGTTGTACGGGCAGTAAATTTCAAGGTCTGATATTGAAAGCAACCCTTTCCATACAAGCAGACCATTATGTGCCAAGTCACCCTAGGATGTTGTCCAACCAGACACACACTTTTTTCTGCATAGAAATCTGCTTCTGACCAAACATTTGGAGATCATGTTTACAGCACCCACAAGATATTTAGCTTCTACAATGTGCCACTGAATCCCAATTCTTGATCACTGGTGAAGGTCATGCAATCTGCTGATGTCACTCAGGTTTGCTTTCATTGATTAGCTAGCGAGAAAGACTTCCACATTTCTCCACATATTCCACTAGGGAACAAAGATTAATGCTATATATTCTAGCATGTTATTAGGATACACACTCAGTAGAGTGGTATTGCTCTTGAGGATGATCGCCTTTTGCAAATGTTTTTGTGGAGGATGCATTTCAGTGGCTCTCCTGCTACCGGGCATAGTAACAGGGAGAGGGAGCATCCCTGCCTTGTGCCTCTTAAGAATGCAAAGCCATCCAATGGAAGGACTCCCTTACTGCTATTCTCATTAAGATGTCTATGAAGAATGGGCACTCCACTGAGAAATGGCCTTCCTAGTATCGATCGGAGACAAAACAACCTCTATCTGGATTGACATAATGAGGTGTTGTAAAGAACATTCTGGATTCAGCAAGGTACACCCACTGGAGATGAATCCAGAATAATCAGCCAATATCAACTCATCCAGTATTGAAAGTAATCTATAAACTAGCTAAAGTCAGCACCTTACAACTCCACATTCACAAATAATGAGTCATAACCGGCAGTAGGAATTACAGAAATACGTGCTGTTATCTGGCTTCAAGAGTGGAATTATTAGAGATTCTCTAGTCATCCAGCGTTACTACCTTTATCTCGGGATTATTTATAAAATAGCCACATTTCGAGTGCCAATAACCACTTTCACGCCTTATATTTTTCATTTATTAATGAATTGTGTCTTTTTGTTTTTTGCTCAGCAGAGTACATGACAGCCATCTGTCAGACATTATCTCTCGGTGGTCCAAAGCTACAGGGTCAATAAGGCACACATACAAATAGGGACAGCGTCTTGAAGTTCAGAGACTATATATGCTTGCTGTATGAATGAACACCACAGAATGGGGAGACATTCCATCGGTCACACCCTAGGGAGCTCCTGAAGAGTTTAACATTTGCAGTTTGAATGGTCCCTAAGGATAATAAGCCCAACACACTTTGCCAAAAAGCAAAAATGATAGGGGAGCTTTGGGACAAAAGAAGAACAACTGGAGTGATGCAGCTGCTGAAGATAATGGCATATTTTGGCATTCCTGAACTCTCTGTCAGTTCAGAGCAGCATCCCCTGCTAACTAAACTGTTCAATATTGAGACCATTTGTAGTAGGTTGACAAGCTGAATCTTATACAGTTTAGAATTGTTACTCCATTTCTTTAGACATAGCTATTTCCTTTCCTGAGTTTATGACTGATAACCTAATACATTCTGGGTGTTGTAGTCTTGGTTTGCTTATTTTGAGCTATTCAGACAAACACACCCAATAACAATAATTTGTAAGTGAAACGCCCAGGGCCGGGAAACAATGCCCATGATAATTTACAATTAGGTCCCCCTCCGAAGATCATTTGTCACTCTCTTGTGTTAACACAAGTCCACAGTCCTGGCACCAAGTATGTCTAGTAGTTTATAATCAGACATCCTCAATCAGGCCCGTGTACAACCTAACCACTCTTCCCAACTGCAGGGACTGCCATCATCTTGGTGTAGAAAAAGCAAAATTCCCACTCTGTAGTCTCCCTGATTGCATTAATCTCCAGTTTCATTAACCACAGCAAGGCATCTTTTCCTGGTGCTTCTTATTGCAATTCCAATACTTTAGACCTCTATTCCAGTGTTGCCATTCCCACTTAAGGGCCTTTGACCATTTTATGTTATGTTACATCTATTTATACGATGTGCTTCCTTCAAATAGGTCAAAACACCTAACCTCCTTTGACTCATACTACCACTACCTGAAAACACAAAACACAACTCACCAGTACCCCTAATAAGAGTCCAGCAGTCATGATCCTAACATTTCGACAATATTAATAAATTATTCCTCCTCTGCCCATAGGCTTATGACTCATGTACCCACTCCTGATGTCCTTCACTTAAATCTGAAAATCTAGTGCCTGATTCAAAAAGGCAAACCTACACTTTTGTGTAAGTTTGCGTTTTTTGCAATTCACAAAGCACGTTTACAATTAGTATCTTGGCAACGTCCTATATTTTTATGTGCGGAGCCTCCGCAAAGAGTGTGGAGACTGCAGTCCTAAAGATACTACTCATAAAATTGCTTTGTGGATGGAAAAATTGTAAACTTACACGAAAGTGTAAGTTTACCTTTGGGAATCAGACCCATAAATTCTTCAGTCATATGGTCCTCGACAGGCCAGAAATTTCCTAGATTAAATGTACATTGAGTACATATGTCACTCACCCTTCCAACCTCCTTGCAACATTGAGACACACAATCTGTCCCCAACTTCATGTTCTGAAACTTACTAAAGTGACCCTCCCCAACCCAGTTACAATAATTTCAGATGCATACCATTCAATACAGGCTTCATAAATGCCCATTCTCTGGCTAAGCACTCAATGGAAATTCATAACCTAATTGAAGAATAGAATTATGCGATTCTAGGGTTCACAGAAACATGATTCACATGTCACACCCTAACCTCCATAGAAATCTTGCTCCCACCAAACTAGTTCTCTTATTGAAAAAAGGAGCAAATGGCAGAGGTAGAGTCTTAGACATCATTTACCATGAATCACTTATGCGCAACGAGATCTAAAAAATGAACAACTTTTCCCTTGAATACACACAACTCATTTCTCAGCCTTCATAACTCATCCTGCATTCTGACACTGATGTACTGGACACAATGATGTTGCTCAACATTCCTTCAGGGAGACCAAGATTTAATTCCATCAGTCCAAAATATATGGAAAAAGAATCTGCGACTAGGAGGTTTCAAACTCTGGTTAATCAAGCTAACATGTTGTGTAAAATCCAGAGGCCTAGTGGTCACTCAGTCATTCTTAATTCAAGACCACACAGTTGGACACACACTCATTAAGAATTTGCCATGGGTTTAATACCCAAGGACTAGCTGTTATGCCAACTTTCTAGTAAGACCATTAATTTGGTTGCCTTCAAGGTAGAAAGAGGATGGAAACATTAGAGTGCTAACATTCTTAAAGCATCCAATTGTACTATTTGGAAGGTTAATCTGACATGATTCTTAGAAGCATTAAACAAGTTCAGCCTACTAGCTCAGATGAAACTAATCCAACTTCTACACTTAAATGCCTCCATCTTAATATAACCTAGGCCCTCAATGATGTTGCAGTCTTCAAAAACAAAAATGAACAAGATTAGCTATAAGAAGTTTAAATCAAACTTGACTCAACTACAATATAAGGCTTCAAAATGGAGCAACTGTGGAGGAAATTGAAGGATCCCGTGGATATAAAAACATAAAAAGTCCACATGAGAAATAATCAAAAAGCCATCCAGAAAGTAAAGAAGATGCACTATGTGATCCGAATCAATCAAACCTCACAGCACATTAGAAAATTGTTTACCTCTTGCAGGAAATATCTGACCCAGTAGCATTGAAGTAGTCCTCTACTGAACCCAATCAACTTTGAGTAGACTTACTGAACATCTTTTGGAATTACATTTTAAAGAATTGGACCAACATCTAGGAGAAACGTGAGTCTTTCCCTGAAACCTCTGGTAGAGATACAAAGCCTTTAATCACATGTCCCAACCATGAGCCTTGAAGAGGTTTTCAGTAAATCAAACAATATTGTGATGTCAAAAAAAACGTAGGACAGAATATAAAAGGTAAGAATATTCTTTTTTAGGTATTTTATATTGTTTTTTTTAAATGGAGTTTTACATAATATTGTTCTCTCATTATCTCATTCAGATAAAATAGTTTTGTGTTAGAAGTTGTTATTCTTTTAACGTGAAGTATGTTTATTTTTACTGTTTTTTAAATTTAGTAATACAGTTCAAATGTTTTTTGTATTTTCTGTAAATTTTATTACATTTTTGAGTGATTTGTTGGGCTTATGAGGAATAGAATGGGAAGTATTTTAAATATTTATTTTCTGGTTGATTATCAAACAAATATAAGTTTTCATTTGCTATATAGTTAACTAATTATGCACTTTTTTCGTTATTTAACAAATAATCTTAAAATGTTGGTAATATATTAATTTACTAGTTATTTAGTTAAATGAATGATTGTGTTAATTATTTTGTTGTTTTTAATAATTTGAATATTAGTTGATTATTTCATGTTTAAGTTTTTTAATGTAATAGTTTTATTATCTTTTAACTAATGTGCATTGTTATTTTGGAGTAGAATTAGTAAATCTGAACCCTCCAAAGTCCAACACTTTCCTTACTTTTGCTTAGGTTGGAGTGGGAATAGTGAATTTTACAGCTCCAATTCTAATTTTTTTATCTGATTTTTGTAATAATTATCTCATATATATATCCTCTGGGGCCTGGCACATTTTTGTAGGAGAGGCGGTACTTTTCCCCCCTCCCCAGGTCATTTGTGGCTCTGTGGACCAAATTCCCCAGGGCTAACCACTCTATAGGGAAGGGGTCATGCATCCCCCCTTCCCAGGGCAATTTCGTCCCCAGGGTCCCCATCTCTTGGGGCCCGGTGATATTGTAAACGGGAAGGGGGGCATGTAGCCCCCTTCCCCATGCTGATTTTGGCCCTGGGGCCCAACCCAGTACTTAAGAGGGTGGGGGCCATGAGGACGCCTCCCTGGGCCGATTTCTGCCCTGGGGATATCATCCCCTGGACCCAGCTAATGACTTCTAGGGGGAAGGGGGATGCAGCTCTTTTTTCTTAGTCAAAATTGGCCCCAGGACCCCATCCTCTGTGACCCAACAGCTTTTTAAATGGAGAGGGGACATGCAGTCACCTTCCCTGTGCCGATATCGGCCCCAGGGACCCCATCCCTGGGGCCCAGCCAATTGCTACAGGGACAAGTAGGCCATGTGGCCCCTCTCCATGGGGTGATTTCTGCCACCAGGGACCCCATCCCCTGGGGCCCGGCCAATGATCAGAGGGTGAGAGGGGCCATGCAGCCCCCCTCCTCAGGTTGATTTCTGCCCCGGGAACCCCATGTCCCAGGCCCAGCCAACAAGGGTGGGTGCCCTGGTGCAAACCCAGGGCACTTCCATATCCTGGTCTGGGGGTCGCAAGGGGAGCCCCAAGGCCCCTAAGGCCCCAGCCGACTGCCCACATCCCACAGGAGTTGCGATTGCTCCGGCCCTCAGGGAGCAGCACAAAAGGCTGCTCCGTGCGGGCGGGAGCAATAATCAGATCTGTTTCCCTGACTGCATCACTTCAGGCAGGGATACAGATCTGAAGTCCGTTCCCAGCTGGCGGGAGCATTTTTACAGCTTCGGCAGCTGGGAGAGGTCTTCATGTTTGCTCTCACTTGGTGGGTGAGTTAATTCAAATTAAAATAAAGAAATAAAAGATGTACTTACCCACTGCTCCTCTTTGTCTCAGCACTCAGTGGCTCCTCCAGCACAGCAAGCTCCCACAGTTTCCTCCAATTCCCCTCTACGAATCCTGCCATTGCTTTCATGCTGCTCAGGCAGCATGAGAACAGCGCATGGAGTGGCTGGAGTGCCTTGGTCCGACGCTCCTTCAGTCCCTGGAGGCATGTGCTTGCTCTCCACACAGCTGTCTAAGAAAGCTTGGGTGATAGTGCTTAAAGTGCACATGTCAGGCTGGGCATCGCAAGACAGCTGGCCAAAGTGACATGCGCACTTTAAACTGAAGTGCACTTGGCCCACTGTTCCTCCCTGCTGACAGCCCCACCCTTTCAGACTCAGCTGCTTGCCAGAATAAGAAAAGGTAATACATGTGTTTTATTACAATTTTATTTTTCAAGTTTCCATTCACTTTCACTGGCGGGGCGACACTCCTTTGCCCTCATAGCAGCACCGCCACTGAGGGACGTGGATCCACTAATGGATGCTCCTTGAATCCTCCTTGAATTCATGAATCCACTCACCGACAGCAATGCCGTGATTGACTAACCGCAACCTGGAAGGAAAGTTGCAACCATCATTATGTTCATCGGGACTCGGTTCCCAGCAGGGAAAGAAAATAAAGTTAAAAAGTGATGGAAGGGGTCAGGGTAGAGCTACTCTGAACTCATGTGACTAATAGAGTTGTCTGTGAGGGACCCCTCATGGGCAAGACATTGTCCAAAACCCCTACTTTATTTTTACCACGCGAGGATCCACGGAGCCTCCTCCAGAATTTGGGTTGATTCAATTAAAAAAATACACTTACTCACAGATCCACTCACTAACTCATAAACCCACCTAAACACCCACACAGCCACTCACACACCCATGCAGCCACTCACACACCCAATTCCAGACCCTCAACACCACTCCCACATACTCACACAGACCCACACAGCTTTCACACACCCACTTACACACCCACACAACCACTCACACTGAAGGAAATGGACTAAATAGGGTCACTCGGGTCATTCACGACAACCCCTCAGCCTTCCATACCAAATGAAGAGTCGGTCAGACAGTAGAGAATACAAACCAATATCTATTTATTCAGGTACACTCAAAGTAGAGCCCAGTCTGCCCAGTCTCTTAGGAGTATTTCAATCCAACAAAGGACAACATCCAAAACACTGAGAGCTGGTATACATACGTTTTATTTTTAGCAATTTTTGCAATATTCATAGGACAGAACAGGGTTGCTCCAAGAAGAGACGTGCATCAAAGGAAAGTGATGGAAAAGTGCGTGAATAGGACAAGGAATGGAAGATACATAGTAGTAGGAGTATTTAATCAATTTCAGGCAAAGAGGATCGGTTGTAATTCACCGTCCAGAAGCCAAGTAACCTGGTCACATTCATTGGATACAAAATAGTATAATTCAGAAAATGACCCCATTGATGGTCTTGCACGAGAGACTGAAAATGTGTCCCAGGTGGTAAAGGGTGGGCGTCGACGTTTCGACCCGTCTTGATGGCCTTGGGAATTTTAAGCCTTGGCCTTGCGGGTCTTCATCAGGACCAAAGAGGGGGCAACCTGACTGGAAGGTGATCTTAACTGAACCACCTGAAACATTAAAACAAGGGGGTGTGAGGAGGTTGTCCTGATTAAAACCATTTAACGAAACGTCGAAACGTCGACGCCCACCCTTTACCACCTGGGACACATTTTCAGTCTCTCGTGCAAGACCATCAATGGGGTCATTTTCTGAATTATACTAATTTTGTATCCAATGAATGTGACCAGGTTACTTGGCTTCTGGACGGTGAATTACAACCGATCCTCTTTGCCTGAAATTGATTAAATACTCCTACTACTATGTATCTTCCATTCCTTGTCCTATTCACGCACTTTTCCATCACTTTCCTTTGATGCACGTCTCTTCTTGGAGCAACCCTGTTCTGTCCTATGAATATTGCAAAAATTGCTAAAAATAAAACGTATGTATACCAGCTCTCAGTGTTTTGGATGTTGTCCTTTGTTGGATTGAATTACTTATTGAATATTGCGAGCCTTTGTTCTTAAAGAAAATTTCCTTGAGGCTCATGATTAGCGAATTAATTGACTAAGCGAACTATTATGTCTCAGATTTATTAATCATTGGTTAAGGACCACTGTTTTTGGTACCATTAATCCACCCAGGTCCTTTTTCCCTTGGGTTACCCCATTTTTGTAATGGCCAGTCTCTTAGGAGTGCTGCAGAGGGACTGACATCAGCAAGCATAACGATACATTATGTACATTTCAAAACCAATAAAGGCACACCCACCATGGAATTTTCCAAGCAGATGCAGCTGGACAGTAAATTACAAAGGAGTAATTTCAGATTCTGAGGCCGATCACACTTTATCTACTATTTAACGTCACTCTGCCTGTACCCACCACTAGACAAGTGGGAGAAGGCCTATATCTAAAGGGAAAGGTATGCGCTAATAAGAACAGTGTATCATTAGCAAACCTCAGCTTTGGAGAAACACAACTTAGAAAAGGCCGTTTCTTGGAAATGGCAAAGGATTAGTTTCGATCATGATTCAAAATGGCATCCAGGCCCAAAATGGTGCAGCGAATGCTAACTTACATAAAATAATGCGAAAGCATATTTTTTTACTCTGACAACACACCCATACACCATTAACACACCCACTCATACCCTCAAAACCACTCACACACCCACACAACTACTCACACACCTACTTGCAGACCCACATAGCTACCCCCACACCCACTCACAGACCCACACAGCCAGTCACACATGCACCTACACCCACCACACACTCACATACCCACTTACACTCCCACACAGCCACTCACACACCACCCTCACACACCCAGGTTGCAGGGATGTTATAGTTAAGAAATGGCATTAAAAACCATACAAATTCAGTGAAGAAAAACAAAGGTTACAGGGACATTATAGTTAGGAGATAAAATTTCAAAAACATTAGAAATTCACTGAAAAAAACAAAGGTTACAGGGATGTTATAGTTAGGTTCAGATTTTACACACACAAAACCATAGGAGTTCAGCAGTTATAGTTATCTCAAGTACATATAACTCATGCCCTAAGGTAACTATAAGTCACACCCTCGCCATGCACTGCTAATTACCCCACATATTGTTGCAGAGATTCTGGTCTGGAACAGAACTATGCTTTGGACCATAGAACACCAGTATGTAGGGATTCAGCCACCATACCACCTCAGTATCTATGAGCCAGAGGCTGACTAGCTATAGTGCCTCACTTGCTCCTCTAACCCTAAAAGAGAAAGAAGTGAATTGGCACCACAGAACACAACACTCTCAACCCACTCAAGGATCGCGGAAACAGCACACATCCTTTCGCTCTCTCACTTATACTCATCCACAATAAGACAAACAGGAGACCCAAAGGCAGTTTAGAATATTTATTTAAACTATTGTGCTCTGAAAAGTAGTATTCGTGCCACAATTAGAAAACAAATGCATACTAAAAATACTGTTAGCATTGTTGATAAACCGTATACCATGAAAAGCCCTGTCATTATATAGGACAAAGTAGCCTAAACCCCCCTCCCCTGCTACTGAAGCTAAATGATTATATATCAAAGATTTCTGGGATTAGTGGCGGACCTCATACCTTCGCATACACAGATAAATATTCTACATCTCAGCAGATGCAGTGTTCTTGTCTCAGAACTATTGTTCCAAGTGTGTTTTTTGGCTCCTGCACTCATCTATATGATGACACAACAGCTGCATGTTTGTGTTATGTCTAGGTGCTACTGCCTAACCAGAAAGAATAAGAAGGGACCTTGTTGCTTGACCTTATATGAGGTGTTCAGAAAAAAATCCCAGGAAAAGAACAGAGTACGAAAAACAGATGAAGTTTCCGTGTTAAAGTACACTGTAGCACAAAGCAACCAAGTTTATGTAGTAACGTCGGTTGAAAAGAAAATACTGCCTATAACGTTCACAGTTAGGTTAACATAGGGAAAACTACAATGGGTCATGCAGGAAAAACACAACCATTTTACTTCACTCATAACATCTTCTATGCCATCATTGATAATATCACTGCAACATTTGCAGTGAAAGTATCGATAAGAAAACTGTGCATGGCGGGGGTGCAAGCTATAGTTACCTTAGAGCATGAATTATAGTTACTTGATTGCCATAAAATCTGAACCTAACTATAATGTCCCTTTAACTTTTGTTTTTTTCAGTGAATATAGAGATAGATAGATAGATAGATAGATAGATAGATAGATAGATAGATAGATAGATAGATAGATAGATAGATAGATAGATAGATAGATAGATAGATAGATAGATAGATAGATAGATAGATAGATAGATAGATAGATAGATAGATGGATAGATAGATAGATGCCTAACAAAAATGAATGTGTCCTCAAGTAATGCAACTGGTGCTATGTGAAGCGCTCTGATACCCGATTCGGGCCAAGTTTGCGCTATATAAAACTCTGTTAAAAAAAAAAATAGATAGATAGATAGATAGATAGATAGATAGATAGATAGATAGATAGATAGATAGATAGATAGATAGATCCAGCGATAATCTTTCTTAGTTAAGAAAGTGTGCACCACGCCGAGTGGGTGTTTGCTGCAATTTATTTCAGGCAGAAATAATTATTCTTTCTGCCTGAAATAAATTGCAGCAAAAACCCACTCTTGGTATGGTTCACACTTTCTACTTTGTTAATTAAGAAAGATTATCGTAGGGTTTGTTGGTGATACATCGGACTTTTGAGTGCTGCCACGCTAAATGCTGGGGGTTCATTCCGGAGTATCGCTAGAATATATATATATTGTTATCTTTATTATGTTTCTAGATATTGCACGACCATTCTTTCTTGGTGTTTGGATTTTCTATACTTTTATCATAGTTATCTCCCTTTGCGAAAAACTGTTTTCTACCTCAAAAATACAGATTATCTGTTTATTACTATTGATTTTCAATGCAATTGTAACAAAATTTTTTTGGGTATTTTAAATAATGTGCCTCTCTGTCACCCATGTTCTCTTCTCGTATTGTGAGCAAAAAGTACACTTGTATTTTTTCTATGTCCTTGAGAATGACCAATCAGGTCCGTTGTTACTAAGCACCGTGCACTTTAAATATGAGCATACTACTCTCATTGCGTCATGTGAACAAGGCCTCTAGTAGGCTGAAACGCGTCATGACAGACATGCTGATCGTTTATTAAAATATTCACCTGCACCTATTTCGTGGTCTGTAATCGTCTGTTCCGGTCCTCGTTCTATCCTTGAGGAATTTTGGGATCTTGATGGCGAAGTTTGTTGATACTTTTCTACCGGGACTGCTTCTCCGGTATCCTTTTGACGTGTCCAAGCAGCAGGAAGCAACCTTTCCGGTGATCCGGATATGTTTTGAAGTTCCAGTCAGGACTAGCTGCGGCAGCCCCCGGACCGTATCTACACTTTCCCGGAACCGACAACGAGAACGGCGCCTGCAGTCGGATGACCGTGGATGCCAAGCTACTCATTATGGTAGGGATTATTTGTATTGTCCGGTGAAGGAGTGTGCGGACCTTGGACATTGATATTTTTTCTCTTGTCCGACGTCCTGGTGAAAGTACATTCGTATTTTTACATAAGTTACAGCAAAATGTCTGCCAACGGTTTGAGAAGTAGAGAGGAGGCGGCCATGGACATGTTTGATGACTCGCCGGCTGGTGGGTCATCAGGCAGTATACGGCCAAGCATTGTTCAAACCGATAGCCCAAATGTGCGCGATATGTTTAAAAGATTGGAAAAACTTATGAAAACCGAGCAAGCTAAATGGTGGGAGCATCGCTCTCTTACCCTATATCTGGAGGTTGTGCGAATTCCCCGTGGGCTCCGTATTATGCTGGTGCCCAGTTACGAACAGCCAGACCCCAACATGTTGAATGAATGGGCCGAATGCAACTTAGAGTCCTCACGCAAGTTAGTAACCATTCTGGTGAAATATGTGGAAAGTGATCGAGCGGTGCTTCAAACAAAAATAGATGATCTTACCAATGAGATAAATGCTGTGGAGACTTCAGCTAACTGTGCTAAATATAGAGAAGATATGCTAGTCAGATTGCGCAAAGAGGAGGAAATAATAAAAAAACAAAAGGCTTACAAATTCCAGCGTGACAAAATTGATTACGCCAAAAAATTCGACACAATTAAAGCCTCTAACAATCCAATGCAGCGTTCACCTATTGGAGCCAGCGCCAGTATAACTACTGAACTGGCCTCCTCAACTTCCGATCTTAGTTCACTCCCTGATAGCGAGTCGGATATTGAAGCAGGCAGACAGACGGCTGGGTTGGGGTTTACAAAATTATCCCTAGCGCAAGAGGTGGATTGCTTGCGTCAGGACCGCCGAGAAACCTTGCGACCCAGGAGAATAAATGCAAACAACGCCAAAGAAACAACAAAAGGCGCAGGCAACGACGCAAAGCAAAATAAAGATGGCAATCAAAAAGAAAAACCAATGCCAACAGAAGATGGAACAGGAAATGAGATCTTCAAATGCTGAAATCAGCCAAGATGGGTTACCATTGACTGTACTTAATCTTACCAACATCCCTCTTAGTCCAGCTGAATTGCAAGTTCTATCCCTGGGGCTTTCATTCAGTCCTGCCAGCAATTTCAACTGCACAAACACACGGATAGATCTCTACAAATTTACGCGCAAACTGAAACTTCAAAAATTCTTCGAATCTAATAAAGGGGCACAGAAGACCGCTCCAGTCCTCAGTACGGATGCCACACGCACATTAAATGCTGATGACTTAGAGTTGCTGCAAGACCTACATCCACTCAATGATGAAACCTCTGGTCCGGACAACATTAATGAACAAATTAATTTGAATATGTCTGGCAACACCAACTTCAAAATAAAATCTACATTTACACCCTTAATGCTTTATGACAATATTGATATATTTCATGAACTGTCGGTTGCAGAATTGAAAAAACTATGTATTTCTACAACAAATGTCAAACATACGCATTCATTGGCTAACAACTGTTATATTCAATTAGTGAAAAAGCTACAGGCCAATGAGAGTATAATCATACGCCAATCAGACAAAGGTGGAAATGTGGTTTTGTGGCCTAGGGATCTGTATTTAGAGGAAGCTTATTCTCAACTGAATGACAACCAATGCTATAAGAGGTGTGACATTGTCACTGTGAAACAGGCACAATTTGATTATTATACACAGTTGCTAGCCTGGAGGAATGCCGGATTGCTTAGTTTGGATGAGTTGAAATTCCTCAAAAACGAACATCCAGTCATTCCGGCACTTTACTTCATACCCAAAATTCATAAAAATTCTGACAAACCACCTGGCAGGTCCATAATATCGGCACGCGGGGGATTGTTAGAAAACACTTCCATCTACATTGATGCTTTCCTTCAGGAACATGTGAGGGCTTTGCCCTCATATATACAAGATACAGGTGATTTCCTGAGGAAATTGGAAGGGGTTTGTTAGGATTCCTCTCATTGGTTGATCACATTGGATGTGACATCCCTCTATACTAGTATCTACCATCAAGATGGCCTAAAAGCCATCAATTATTACCTAGGAAAGAGATCCATCCATCTATTTAACCACAACAGAATGTTATCTGCCAGTATTGCCACATGTCTTAACAACAAATTTTTCATGTTCTCGAACCAATTTTATCAACAGGTCAGAGGAGTTGCCATGGGGGCTTGCTTCTCCCCGAGTTATGCCTGCCTCCATATGGGCATGTGGGAGGAGCAAGTCCTCTATGGCACACATCATTCAATCTTTACTAGACATGTTTTTCGATGGTATCGATATATTGATGACATCTTTTTAATCTGGCAGGGCACCGAACAACAGGCCTTGGACTTCATTTCTACAATCAATGTAAACAATCTCAATCTTCAGTTTACAGCTAACTTAAGTCAGAAATCTGCTTTCTTTTTAGATGTAGAGATTTTTGTCTCAAATAATAGAATTGAGACCCGTCTGTTTAGAAAACCTACAGCGGGAAACACAGTCCTACATGCCGCCAGCCACCATCCGGCACATCTCATACGCAGCATCCCATATGGTGAGATGTTGCGTATTAGAGGTATTTGCAGCACTGACTTTGAGTGTAACCTTTAACCACCACAAGGGCAGCCCAAACCACCTGAACCAGGGGCATTCAATAATTATTCCAAACAAAAGGTTTGTGGCCGCAACTATTGGAGGACACACTCTTTTGTCTACTGGAGTTTTACGAAAAATAGTGTAAACTCCCATGTTATGTACTTTTCTCCTTGTCTGCCACTTGTCTGGTCATGTATATGTTCTTAATGTTATATGTACCAGCTTAACACACTGAGCTGTTTTATTGAATACATTTTGTATGTTTTTCTATTAGGGTCTTCTCTTTTTTCTTTCTTTTTCTTTTTGATTATAAATTTATGCTTTTATTGTGTTCTGATATTTCCTTTGATTTGTATACTCTGAACCTTTTGTTTGGAATAATTTTTGAGTGTAACCTGGCACAGGAAGCTAGCAAAATTAGATTTTTGGCCAGAGGTTACACACACACAATGATTGACAAAGCCATCGCCAAAGCAAATAGTGTCCCTAGGGCATTGGCTCTGCAAAATAAAACATCTATTGACAAGCCAGCACAAAGCAGGGAGCCCACCAGACTAATCCTGACTTATAACCGTCAGCATCAGGCCCTCCGTAAAATCGTCAAGAAAAATTGGAGTCTGATACGGAACGATCCCGTTATTGGGGATTCAATGAAAGTTAGTCCTGATATCACATTCAGGAAAGCATACTCCATGAGCAATGCTTTGGTAAAAACCAGCCCAGAGCTATTGAACAGTAAATCTTGGCTCAATTCCAGCAAGGCTTTCAGAAGATGCACCAGCTGTAAAGCTTGCAGGCATGGTGTGAACAGAATTGAATACAAGACCCCCTTCTGTGAAATCCCCAAACCAATCTCTAGGTTGTATACATGCAAAACTGAGTTCGCTATCTATGTGCTGGAGTGTCCATGTGGCCTGCAATATGTTGGGAGCACCAAGTTGCAGGTTCACAAACGGATACTCCAGCACATTAGGGCAATCAATGGCAACGATGCAGCCTATCCAGTTGCTCGACATTTCAAGGAATGCCACAATAACAAAAGTGAATTGCTTCAATATTTTGTTATAGACTCAGTCTTGCCTCTCAGACGTGGAGGCAATAGAGAGGCCCGTTTACGAGCCCTTGAAACGAAATACATCCTAGAACTTGATACAAAGACGCCACAGGGTCTAAATTCTAGTGAGGATTTTTTTACATGTCTATAATCGGTTTTGATGTTTTAAACAAATGCACTGCTATTATATGTTATTTAATTGATTGGTCCAATCCTCTCTAAATTTCGTAATTTTTTATGTTCGTTGAAATTGCTCTATGTGTTCAAGCACTTTTCGCACTTTATCAAAAACAGACTTGGGTTGGGGTGACATGCTCAATCATTGTCTATTATGTCATGTATGAGCCCTATTTCATCTTTGGCACATGTATATGTTTTAACAGTTTTTTTAAATATCAACATATTAGGAGATTTATCACCAGGCACAGCCACATTGGTGGATTTGATGGCCTCTGTTTAATTGGGACATTTTTTCCTTCGTGTATGTTTTATGCATGTAAGTCAATTCAGTATGGTCTTATTTGTGAGGGATTATCAATATTTCATCATCATCATAATCTTTATTTCGGTCACTATGGACCACAAAAGAATGCAACAATGTACAGTTATAAATTATGCAATAAGAAGATTACATTTCGATGGATAAAAGAAACCATAAAACAGTCGTGTTAAAAATGATTCAGAATATTCATATAATCTGATTAGACTTAATATAGCGATTGCGGATAAACCACATGGCTGTTAAAAATTTAGCGACTGCAAATACAGTTGGGGCGGATAAATCTGTCTTTAGGATTCTATATGCTGGGTAGTAATTCCTAAAACCTAAATTTTTGAGGAGTGGGATAAGCCAATAATTCCGAGGTATATTGTAAGCTGGGCAGAAAAATATAATATGCAGGTCATTCTCTCTCAAATGTGCACATGCTGGGCAGTTCACTGTAGAATGTATTTTTGACCAATGTTCAGTATGTGCCCTCAAGGGAAGAGTGCCATAACACCACTGCATGTATAGCTTCCTTGTTATTGGGGGGCCTACATCATCAAAGACGGGCTCTAGACAATAAGAATCTTTAATGGCAAGGAAGTGATTAGATAGAGATCCCTGGCATATAGACTCAGTTGTAACCCGTAACTTATACTCGTAGTAAGCCTTTGCTAAAGATCTGCGGGAGATCCTGCAACAAACATTTTCCGGGTTGAGCCACAGGTCCGATCTTCCTAGAATTCCAAAAGTATATTTAATGTATTTAAACCATGGTATTTGTGACACTTTGGGTAGGCGCAAAATCTCTACAAGTTCAGCCCTATAACTAGATAACTCTGGCGAGCTCCAGATTTTGCACCAAAAAGTCAAAGGTTTAAGTCCCAACTCCTCCGTGATCGGTCTTAGGCCCAGGTCGAATCTTAACGGGAGAAGTGGGGTGCTAGGTGGTAATGCCGCCAGTTGCCTTATAAAATTGTTCTCAATTATCTGTAATTTCTGGTCGGCTGTGTGCCCCCATATCTCACCCCATATGTTACTGCTCCTCTAGCCTGAGTTTTATAAATTTGGAGGGGTGGACCAAATGGTTTGTAAGTTGACCTGGTTAACATCCTGCATATACCACCCGATAGCTGCGCCAATTTCATGCTTGCCTTGGCTCTGTGCGACTCCCAGGTCATAGTTTGGTTGAGAGTTACCCCCAAATAGTCAAACGTGGTAACCCGCTCTAATCTAACAGACCCTATCAAGGGGTTTGGGCGGGTTGAGGGGGGTGGGTTGAAAATCATGTACTTGGTTTTAGACGCGTTGATTTCCAATCCACGCCTCTCACAGAAATTCGTAAACGCGTCCAACACCCGTTGTATACCCATAGGGGATTTGGAGAGCAGCAGGGTGTCATCTGCAAACATAATTGCAGGCACCCTGCTGCCATTTAGCTTGGGGTCATCAGTGTTGTTTAACCCCGTAAGATGATTAATGACCCCGTCCACAAAGAGGCAAAACAGGGTCGGTGCAAGCACACAACCCTGTCTGACCCCCGTGTCCACGGGGAAACCATCAGAGAGGGCTTCCCCCCTGCCGCACCTCACCTTGGCAAAATTGCCCTGGTGTAATCTCATCAGCATTGATAAGATATCAACAGGAACGCCTAAGTCCTTTAAAACAATCCATAGTTTATCCCTTGGTACTAGGTCGAACGCCGCTCGTAGATCCACGAAGACCGTATACAGAGTGCCACCCTCAATTAACGCAGTCTTCCAATATAGAAGATTAAGACGGAAGATCTGGTCTGTGGTTGAGACACCCTCTCTGAACCCAGCTTGGTACGGGCTCAGTATATCCCGTTCTTCAATCCAATCCTGGAGGCGGTTAAGTATCAGTCTATCGAAAAGCTTTTGAGGAACGTCGATAAGACTGATAGGTCTATAGTTGGATGGGAGCAGGGGTGATCCCTTTTTAAATATTGGGACGATCTCAGCGCCCAACCAAGTATTTGGCACCTCCATGCCTCCAAGAATAGAATTGAATAAAATCAGTAGGTAGGGAGCCCAGACATCAGGTTCATGTTTAAATAAGTCACCCGGCAGTCCATCTAGACCGGGTGCCTTACCTGGTGCCAGCCGTCCTATGGCCTCCCGGACCTCAATTAATGTGAATGGGGCCCCTTTCGATTCATCCCTATCAAAGTAGATGGAATTGGATCGATAACCGTTAGGGGCACTGTATAAAGACTGGAAATGATTTTGCCATACCATGGCTGAGATATTGGGCTCAATTGCGTTGGTCTGCGTTTCAGTTCCTGTATTCACGAAGCGCCAGAATGCACGGGAGTCTCCACGTGCCAGGGTAGTTGTGAGTTTCTCCCATTTGTCATGCTCCCATTCCTTTTTTGCATAACCGATCAGGCGTTTATAGGCCGATCTTCTGGCCCTAATCTCATCACTCCCCTTCCCCTCCTTTATCGCGGCCAGGAGATCAGTTTTACCAGGAGGGACAAGGAGAACGCCCGATAACACCTTTTGGGGTGGAGAAAAGGATATCAGACACTGCTTGAATAAGATCCTCGTGTAGCGTACCCCACGATTTATAGGTGTCGTGGGTGCTATCTTGTTCTAATAATACGAGGGCTTTTGCGAGTGTGGGGATGACCCGGGCATAGAGCCTGGGTAAATTTTCTGGGTTGGAAACCAATCTCTCCCACTTCACTCTTCGTCTGTTGTTCGAAAGAACTAATCCCATCTCAGGTGTCGACCTCTGTTCCCTCCTAGCCTCATGACCGGGGAGGTTATATTCCATTTCCAAAGCGTGGTGGTCACTATCCGCCCTTGGGAATACCCGAAAGTCTCTGATAAGTGACCACGAGGCCAGAGGAACAAGAATATAGTCCAATCTTGATTCCCTACCACCTCTATTGTATGTATGTTTTGGTGGGATGTCGGATTTTATCCGGCCGTTGCAGGCCCGGACACCGTATTTTAAAGTTAAGGATGTGATTTGGACAGCCAAAGGTGTCCATGCTCTTGGGCCCGGTGCCTCCAAGGGGGGTATGGACCAAAGCGCATCTTCCTCATGAGCCAGACCGTCCAATGAGCCGAAAAGCGGCTCGTAGTGGCAATTTAAATCGCCTCCGATTAAGAAGGGGGTACCATCTGGAATTTCGCTTAAGACTTCCGCGAGCTCCTCTATGGTACGGGATTCTTGCCCAATATTTACTGGTCTGGATTAAACATTTACCAGCAGGAGCCTATTTGAATTTGGCCATTCCAGTAGTACAACAAGAATGTCCTCCTTACTGAGCGGGAGTAGGGCGGCCCTACATCCCAGATCAGTGGCCACCCAGATGGCGAGTCCTCCCGAAGGGCGTCCCTTACCCCCCCATTCCGCATGCATGGAGAATGTAGCATAGCCAGAGTATGTCACCTCTTCGCGCACCCAGGTTTCCTGGAACAGGCATATGTCTTTGCCCTCAATGTACGAATTCCATTCTAGGCAAAGCAATTTGTTAGTTAAACCCGCCACATTCCAGGAGAGTAGTTTCAGTGAGGGGGTGGTGACACTATCGGTTAGTACATTTGAGAGCGGACCCCTGCTTGGTTGCGGCCCCAATAGTGTGTTAGTATGTGTATTGGCGACTTGTGACACCTCCACCTCCCTTACAAAGGCTGGGGGGAGGGGGAGTAAGCCAGTTGGCTATCTCACCCGTAATATAATTCTCCTCGAGGTTAACTTTCTCTCCGGGGATAGGTGAGCCGGGTTTAGAAACCTTGGAGCCATGGTGTCCACTGTCCTCCCCACTCCCCTTCTTACTATGTCAGTCTACCATGTCTAAGTTGCTGTATCTGTTCTGGGTAGGGAAATAGTCAAGTTGCTGTGTTCTAGTTGGGTAGGGGATTCTACTTTCTCTGTTGCCCCATCTACCCCTTCTTTTCTGTACTAGTTCCCAGCCTTCCTCGTCCTGATTTTGTCTTAATGGTGGATAAAAAAATGATAGTGGTAGCGCTTGGATTGAAGTCCCCTTATCATAGTATGGCCAATTACATATGTAGGAAACAGTCACGGGGTCCCTAAAATTAACCAGGACACAGTCTCCGGCGATGGATTTCCTAGTACCCCCAAGCCACGGAGCTCTTCTTACCATAAGGACCTCACTCCTTGTTCCTTCAGGGAGGGGTCTATTTGTAGAAAGCCAATTGATAACCTTATTTTTAAGGGCTTCCACTGGTTCTCGCGAGGATTGTTTTAATTCGGGGATACCTGCCAGAATGATTGTGTATGGGATTGCCTCTGGTGGTAAGTTAATTATCCTATGCTTACTATCATTACCATTATTCTGGCCCTCATTTCCAGTCACAGTCAACTTCTCCTTCAAAGTTGTATTTACTGGATGATCTGGAACTGGCGGATTAAGTTGTAGTAGAGGGGGTTGGATTTGTGTGGGGTTAGTCACAGGGCCCGTTTCTTTAGCTGGGGGGGCTATTTTAGTCATCTCATCGCTATGGCTCAACCCTATTCCTGGTAGTTGGCTGTCTTTAGTACGGGCAACTGATAGATATGCCATTTCCTTTTCATATTCTGCAGGCAAATTTCCATCTTTACCAATCGCACTTCCAAAGGTTTGAGGATTATCCTCATCAGACTGCGAATGTCAGAGAGGGTAATGTCCTCTTCCCCAGAGTTTAAATTAGTACTGGGGGATTTCTGACTTAATGTATGGGAGGGTGGTGGCCTTTTTTTTAGTGGCGAAGTTTGCCTTTTATTAGATGTGCCATTTTTGGTTCCCTCATTCGGGATGGAGTTTTTAGCAGTTTTCAGCTTTCCCCCTCGAGGGCTCTGTGCCCTCCTCTTGCTTTTTGGGATCGCTCCCTCCCTTTCCCCCTGCCTTGGCAATAAAGACTTATGAGCCCCAGTAATAATTCCCTCCATTACGGGCAAGGTAGTATTGGGTACAATTAAGGGTAGGGGAGGCCTTAGTGGAGGTAGATTATACTGAGATCTACCGGGGGCGAAATCACACAATCAATGTCAGGTGCAGTGGAACCGCTCAAACCAGCTTTATCGGGCATATCATCTGTTCCCCTAACCCCGTCTGCTGATGATGTACATTCGAGTCTTTGTTCAGGGGTAGTTGCGATAGCAAGGGGGCCCAGAGACCATCTCCTTACCCACTCAATTTCTTGGGAAATACGTTGTTCTAATGTGGTAATATCATCAATAAGTAGGGAGCCAGCCTTAGCAAAATAAGTGTCCAAAGTACCTTGTGGCTTCCCAGCGGCCAGCGTGGCCTTGCTTCTTGTCTCTCTTGAGGTCATTCTCCAGGTGTGGTATTGGGTGTGTGCAGGAGAACAAGGAAGATCGTCAAGCAGGGGGGGATGGCCCGAGCCCGATCTCGTCCGTTCTCGAACGGCCTCAAACGGCCCGCTCTTTGCCCGGTCTTCGCCCCGAGCGTTGACCCGCGCGCGTCCCGCTAGCGCGTGAGCACAGGGTATGTTAAATAGGGGGAAGGTGCGGAGGAGGAGCTAGCGGGAAGAGGCCCCAGGTGCAGCGGTGATTACCTCGCTATGCACGCTGGTCCTCGCAGTCCCGCCGGCAGAAGGGCCACGCTCCCAAGGAACAGGCAGGGTCCGTTGTGGCAGATTTAGTTATCCCAGCAAGTTTCAGGCTGCACGATCCTCAGTGTCACAGCGGCGAGCGGCTCCCGCGAAGCGGGGGCCGCGAGTCTTAAATGGTGGTGAGGATGGGAGGAGCTGGCGGGAAGAGGCCCCAGGTGCAGCGGTGATTACCTCGCTATGCACGCTGGTCCTCGCAGTCCCGCCGGCAGAAGGGCCACGCACACAAGCTCCCAAGGAACAGGCAGGGTCCGTTGTGGCAGATTTAGTTATCCCAGCAAGTTTCAGGCTGCACGATCCTCAGTGTCACAGCGGCGAGCGGCTCCCGCGAAGCGGGGGCCGCGAGTCTTAAATGGTGGTGATGATGGGAGGAGTTGGCGGGAAGAGGCCCCAGGTGCAGCGGTGATTACCTCGCTATGCACGCTGGTCCTCGCAGTCCCGCCGGCAGAAGGGCCACGCACACAAGCTCCCAAGGAACAGGCAGGGTCCGTTGTGGCAGATTTAGTTATCCCAGCAAGTTTCAGGCTGCACGATCCTCAGTGTCACAGTGGCGAGCGGCTCCCGCGAAGCGGGGGCCGCGAGTCTTAAATGGTGGTGATGATGGGAGGAGCTGGCGGGAAGAGGCCCCAGGTGCAGCGGTGATTACCTCGCTATGCAGGCTGGTCCTCGCAGTCTCGCCGGCAGAAGGGCCACGCACACAAGCTCCCAAGGAACAGGCAGGGTCCGATGTGGCAGATTTAGTTATCCCAGCAAGTTTCAGGCTGCACGATCCTCAGTGTCACAGCGGCGAGCGGCTCCCGCGAAGCGGGGGCCGCGAGTCTTAAATGGTGGTGATGATGGGAGGAGCTGGCGGGAAGAGGCCCCAGGTGCAGCGGTGATTATCTCGCTATGCACGCTGGTCCTCGCAGTCCCGCCGGTAGAAGGGCCACGCACACAAGCTCCCAAGGAACATGCAGGGTCCGTTGTGGCAGATTTAGTTATCCCAGCAAGTTTCAGGCTGCACGATCCTCAGTGTCACAGCGGCGAGCGGCTCCCGCGAAGCGGGGGCCGCGAGTCTTAAATGGTTGCAGAGAGGTGTTCAGAGGCCACGCCCCTTTTTACACCTCTCTGCAACGCAGCTCTGTGGCGCTTACTGGAGGTACCTGGTGGGCTAGTTGGCCCCGAGGGACCCTCAGGATTGAGGGGGAATTAATTCCCCAAATTAAAACGCACCACAGGGCGTGTTTGCACACATGTGACCTCAGGCCCCACCCCCTTCCTTCACCACTGTGCAAATGCGCCCCCTGGCAAGTTGTAAGTTGGGGAATTAATTCCCCTTGAACACTGAGGGTCCCTGGGGGCCAACTAGCCTACCAGGTACCTCCAGTATGAGGGGGAATTAATTTCCCAACTTCAGACGCGCCACAGGGCGCGTTTGCACACATATCACCTCAGGCCCCGCCCCCCTCCCTTCACCACTGTGCAAACGCCCCCCGTGGCGCATTTTAAGTTGTGGGATTCCTGGGACACTGCAGGAGCCGACCCTGGGGGTGGCGGTCCCCAGGGCCATCATTGGCTCAAGGAGGGGGGCCGCGCGGCCCCCCTACCACTTAATACAAACTGTAACGGACCCCCTATTTTGAATAATTAGTGCCCCGGGGAGGTGGCAGTCCCCGGGGCGTGTGTGGGGGCTCGAGCCCTCCCACACAGGTAAAAAAAAAAATATTAAAAGCCCGGGGGTGGCGGTCCCTGGGGCTTGGGGGGCCTTAGAGGCCCCCCACACATTTAAAAATTTGCCCTGGGGGTGGCGGTCCCCGGGGCTGCGGGGGGGCTGCGTGCCCCTGCGCCTATTTCATCAAGCCCCGGGGAGGTGGCGGCCCCCGGGGCAAGTGTGGGGGGATTGGGGCCCCCCACACTTTTTTTTCAACTGCCCCCGGGACCTGGCCCACCCGGGGGCTTTAATAACACGAAGCCCGGGAGCCCACACTTTGTTTTTTGTTTTGTTTTCGGCCGGATCCACGGATCCTCTGCGCATTCCGCGATTTAAAAAAAAGACAAATGCTTTTTTTGGGCCTGGGGGTCCTTCTGGGACCCCCTGAGCAGACCTAGGGGGTCATGGTGTTTCTACCCTGCCCCCTTTTCCTGTTTTGCGCATTTGTTTTTCTGTTTTCTTTTGCCTCGGTTCTACCGAGGCACAAGATGGCTGCCATCACTACCTGGTTTGGAGTGTTAACAGGCAATTAGCATGAAGCTCATGATCGGGAGGGTGCGCGGATTCACCGCGGCCATAAATATCACTATCTTTATTTCTTAATTTCTCAAAAACGACTCAAAGGAATTTACAAAAATTTTTAAAATGTCGCTTTCTGAGCAAAGCAGTACCTTTTTGCCAAAGTTGGTGTAATTCCGTTCAGCAGTTTTTGCTATAACTGTGTCTAAAGTTTCCTGTCGGAAATTGATTTTTTGACCTCTATTATTTGAATTTCTCAGGAACTACTGAACGCATTTACACCATTTAAAAGAAATGTCTCTTTCTGAACCAAGGGCTACCTTTTTGCAAAATTTGGTGTAATTCCGTTCAGCAGTTCGGGCTGTAGCCTTTTCCAAAATATCCTATGGGAAATAACATGGAGAAAACGCGTTTTGGGGCGCCCCTTTTTTCTCACCCCCCCTGCTTGATGAATCACCCCCAAATTTTCAGGATAGGAGCTGACCAGAGCGCCCCACCAGTTTTGAAAATTTCACAAAGATTCGTCATCCGGCGCCAAAGTTATTGGAAAAAGAATGTTACGAATTTCCAATGGATAATAGGTCCTAACTGTAGCTACCTTCTGCACTTGAAATAAATGCACTGTTGTCTGGAACTGGACTGCGGTACTTTTGTGCGTATATATATATATATATATATATATATATATATATATATACACACAAATGTACCGAAGTCCAGTTCCAGACAACAGTGCATTTATTTCAAGTGCAGAAGGCAGCATGCTCTTATTCCTTACGCGTTTCAGCTCCATAATGAGCCTTGATCACAGGTGAGGCAGCTTGCCTGTAAGGGCCCGCTCACTTCTGCCAACCAAAGGATTTTCCGGATTTACGAGTGCAGAGGTGAGAAAGGGATACCAGAGTAGGGAAACCTCTCTCCTCTTGACTTTTCCTGGACGCTTTGCAGAATTTAAGACATTATTTTGGCAGCAAGAGGCCAGTTAGAAAGAATCACGATATGCTGTGCCAGGTTAAGTGAGAGTGCACGTGTCTTTGCATATTTGGAGGAACTTTCCACATGATTGCACTAAAGGACAAAACCAAGAGATATACAACTGGAATGTTTTAAGAGGCAATTATGCTGTATTTGAATTTACTTTGCAGAATACCTTACATTAATAGTGCATTCTGGGACATGTATGCCATGCAACTATGTGAGTCACGTGGTAGCCTGATTTTAATAAATAAGCACATGATTTCCTTACAGGCAAGCTGCCTCACCTGTGATCAAGGCTAATTATGGAGCTGAAACACGTAAGGAATAAGAGCATCATGCTGCCTTCTGCACTTAAAATAAATGCACTGTTGTCTGGAACTGGGTTTCGGCACTTTTGTGTGTGAATTCGACAGGCTACTCCGTGCCTGCCTATGTTCCGAAGCTGCCCTGCAGGGTTGGAGGCTCCCCTTCTCGGAGGTGTTGTGTGGATATATATATATATTCACTTAAAAAACCATACGTTTCACACATGTTATAGTTAGGTGGATATTTCACTCGTAAAAAACCAATGAAATTCCCCCGTTATAGTTAGTTCAGATAACTATAACTCGCGCGCCCGCAATCCACTGCTCATGACGTCACATATTACATCACTCATGACATGGTCAGTGGCATCACTCATGACATCACTGATGACATCATCCTTGTGATAGAGTGGCGGTCGCGCGAGTTATAGTTATCTGAACTAACTATAACGGGGGAATTTCATTGGTTTTTTACGAGTGAAATATCCACCTAACTATAACATGTGTGAAACCTATGGCTTTTTAAGTGAATTTGCAAGGTTTTTTAAATGCTAATTCCTAACTATAACGTGTGTGAAACCTAAGGTTTTTTCGGTGAATTTGTACGGTTTTTTAAATGCTAATTTATTTATGTTTTAATTTTTTTTTTATATATTTATTTTACAATAAACTACGTATTAAAAATTTGTAAAAAAATAAAATAAAATAATTTATTTATTTTTTTGGTTTTTACCCCCGCAATTTAAAAAAAATAATAATTCTGCCTTCGGGGTCCTTCAGGGACCCCCTGACAAAGGCTAGGGGGTCAGGAACTCTCTACCCTGCCCCCTTTTCACGTTCGCCACCTTCCTTTTTCACTCTCGCACTGAAAACAAACAAAATGGCGGCCGACACTTCCTGATTTCGACCGATTCGAACGTTGACTAACATGTAACCACCAATCAGAATTACGCTCGCGCACGTTAGGGTGCTCGCACGGTGCACGCACCCTGCGCGCGTATAGATATTGATATGCTTTTAAATGCTATTTTCTCAGGAAATACTGAACAGATTTATACCAGACCTGCAAAAGGCACTTCCTTGACCTTATGGCTACCTCTCTGCCAAATTTCAAGTAATTCTGTTCAGCCGTTCGGGCTGTAGCTGTGTCTAAAGGTCCTATGGAACAATGCATGGGTAAAACGCGTTTTGGGACCCGTCTTTTTTCTCGGCCCCCGCTTGACGAATCACCCCGAGACTTTCAGGGTAGGAGCTGAACGGAGCGCCCCATTAGTTTTGAAAATTTCGCGAGGATTCGTCAACCGGTGCCAAAGTTATTCAAAATAGAATTTTGAGATTTCTTATGGAAACACGGTCCTAACTATAACTATCTACTGGCGACCGCCAGTAGATAATATATAAATATATACATATATATATATTTATATTTATATATATATATATTCACTTAAAAAACCATAGGTTTCACACATGTTATAGTTAGCTGTACATTTCACTCGTAAAAAACCAATGAAATTCCACGTTATAGTTAGATCAGGTAACTATAACTTGCGCGCCCACAATAAACTGCTGATGACGTCACATAGTACATCACTCATGACATGGTCAGTGACATCACTCATGACATCAATGATGACATCTGAAATTACACATTGTGGATTGCGGTCGCGCAAGTTATAGTTACCTGATCTAACTATAACGTGGAATTTCATTGTTTTTTTACGAGTGAAATGTACAGCTAACTATAACATGTGTGAAAGCTATGGTTTTTTAAGTGAATTTGCAAGGTGTTGTAAATGATAATTCCTAGCTATAACGTGTGTGAAACCTATGGTTTTTTCAGTGAATTTGTACGGGTTTTTTAAATGCTAAGTTATGTATTTATTTTTTATTTATTTTTCTGGTTTTTCACTATGCGCACACCCTGCGCGCACGGTGCGCTTTGCGCACCGTGCGCGCGCTGTGGGCGCTCGGTGCACTTCGAGCACCGAACGCCCACGTATGCCCAGTCCATGCCGTGCGCGCCTCGCCTTTTTTTACGCAGTAACATTTTTTTTTTCTCCCTTGTGGGTCCTTTAATTTATTTAATAAATGTGATTGTTACTTCTTTTTTTTTTTTTTTTGGCCGTGCGCGTACGGTAAGCTTACCGTACGCGTACCCCGCGATTTTTTAAAAAAAAATTTAAATTTATTTTTCGTACTTTTGGGTCCTTCTTGGACCCCCTGACAAACACTAGGGGGTCTGCAACTCTCTTCGTTGCCCCCGTTTCACGTTCCCCACCTTTGTTTCTCAGTGCGAGAGACAGAAAATGGCGGCCGACACTTCCTGATTTCGACCGATTCGAATGTTTACAGTCATGTAACCACCAATCAGAATTGAGCTCGCGCACGGCACCGTACGCGTACGGTAAGCTTACGGTAAGCGCACGGAGCGCGCTTACAGATATATATATATATTGATTTAAATGCTATTTTCTCAGGACCTACTGAACAGATTTACACCAGACCTACAAAAGGCACATCCTTGACCTGAGGACTACCTCTCTGCCAAATTTCAAGTAATTCTGTTCAGCCGTTCGGGCTGTAGCTGTGTCTAAAGGTCCTATGGAAAAATGCATGGGGAAAACGCGTTTTGGGACCCCCCTTTTTTCTCAGCCCCCGCTTGACGAATCCCCCCGAGACTTTCAGGGTAGGAGCGGAGCGTAGCGCCCCATTAGTTTTGAAAATTTCGCGAGGATTCGTCGACCGGCGCCAAAGTTATTCTAAATAGAATGTTGCGGATTTCCTATGGAAACACGGTCCTAACTATAACTATCTACTGGCGACCGCCAGTAGATAATATATATATATATATCTCAAAAGTTCAATTCATCCAAGTGAAAAGATGACGACGCCGTGTCTTGCTGAATAACACGATTTTAATTGTCAGCTGCTGGACGCGTTTCGCCTGACCTGCAGGCTTGTTCACCAACAGTCTACAATAAAGTTCATCACCATTTTGAACACAGAAGGGTCCTGTCACATGATTGAAACTACCACAATAGTGTATTAGAAAACAGACTCGTAGTTTTCACACATTCAATGCTTAAATGCATCAATATAACCGATTTCAAAAATACAAATTAATTAACAAATGCATTATACAAGTTATACGTGTTATTGTCCTCGTTTATATTAAGTAATATAATTTTATACTCATGTGAATGTCACAAGTAACAACGAGCAAATAATTTTGTAAATTGTCAATGCCTTCACCCATTCACAAATGTTTAAAGTTATAAACTTTGTTTAGCAAATCGGTAAGTGACGTGTGGTATAAAGCCCAAGTGGGCTTGATCGTAAAGGTAGTTAAATGAACAATTTATATGACCCTTCTAGTGTGTTCCACCCTGTGTAAAAAACAATCTGTTTTAAATAAACATAATATTCATGTCATGCTATCGCACACATAAATAAACAAAATGGATAAAAACCGTAAAGGGAAAGAAGCTCTCATACTCTACATAATCTACAAATGTGTATGGAGATCCTCCTCCATATTTAAACCTGATGGTACTTTGCAGTTTAATTTAATTATATATGAGGATTCCAATTTTCTCAGTGTTTTCTCCTGATTTCCTCCTCTAATGCTGCATTTCACAGAGTCAATTACAAAATACGACAGACCAGTTATATTTTTCTGATGGAATTGCTCGAAGTGTCGAGCTACTGGGTAGGCTTTGTCGCCATTTTTAATGGCTCTCAGATGTTGAAGTATCCGTTTGTGAACAGGTAAGATCGTACTGCCCACATATCTTAGTCCACAAGGACATTGTAACACATATACAGCATGATCAGTCTTGCATGTATAGTGTCCTCTGATCTTGAACGCCTTGTCAGACAATCCAGTTGTGTAATTGGCAGTATTGGTGCCATGTACACAAGCTTTACATTTCATGCATTTAACAAAACCTTCTCTTTTTGATAGCCACATAGTAGCTGCCGTTTTAGTAGGGGGAGTTTTTAAAACATTGCTAACAAGCATTTGTTTGAAACTAGTAGCTCGTCTAAAAGTCAGCTGTGGTCTTTTTTGGACAATTTTGCTCAGAACTGGGTCACTACGTACTAGATGCCAATGTTTAGACATGATGCTTCTCACTTTTTTATGTTGGGCATTATAGGGGGTTATCATTCTGCACTCACTGCTGTTAGAAATTTCTTTTTTTCTTTTTGGTGTTACTTTTGTTAAAAAGGATTTCCTCCCTCGATCTCTTTTTTGCTTTCAACATTGCTGCTTTAATGCAATGTTCTGAGTATCCTCTTGCCTTAAAGCGAGTCTGTAGTCTTAAAAGTTCTTCATCACAACTTTCTTGATTACTGCAGTTGCGAATTGTCCTCAGACTCTCACCATAGGGGATACTTCTTATTAAGTTCTCAGGATGAAAGCTTTTGGCATGCAACAACGTGTTACCTGCTGTTGGTTTGCGGTATAGGGCTGTTTCAAGTTTACCATCTTTAATAAAAATTGTCAAATCTAGAAAGTTAATGGCGGAGTTGCTGATTGTGCTAGTAAATTTTAAATTGAGATTGTTGTTTTGTAATCTCATGATAAATTCTTTTAGAGACTCCTCTGAGCCTTTCCATACCACAAATAAGTCATCAATGAATCTATTCCATTGCATTACGTTGTTTTGCCATTCATTGGGGTACAGCTTCTGGACCACCTGCTCCTCCCACCAGCCCATATGCAGATTCGCAAAGCTGGGGGCGAAGCAGGTTCCCATCGCTGTACCGCATATTTGGTGAAACAATTCACCATTAAAGAGGAAGTAGTTGTTCTTGAGGCAGAAGGATGTCATGTCAATCAACATTTGAGTATGAGCCCAAAACTTGACAGGTCTATTGCCCAAGAAGTGTCTTATTGCATTTAGCCCATCTGAATGTTTGATGCTGGTGTAAAGAGTTGTTACATCAATAGAAGCCATCACAAAGTCCTCTTCCCATGGTAGATCATACACCTGTTTCAAAAAATCTCCCGTATCTTGTATATAAGATGGAAGACATTTGGCTAAAGGACACAAGAAGGAGTCAACAAATTTAGATGTATTGGCTAAAGCACTATTAATAGCCGAAATTATTGGTCTCCCTGGAGGATTAACTTGGTCCTTATGAATTTTAGGAATTAGATATAAAACAGGAGTGACCGGATTACTGATTTTCAAAAATGCCAATTCCTCATCTTTCAACAGACCTTGCAGATGCCATTCCGCTAGTTTGATATTGAATAATTCATGACTGTGCAACAATACAGACTCAGATATTTTTACATAGTTCAACCGGTTACTCAATTGCTTATAAGCCTCTTGGAGGTATTGCTGTTTACCCCATAAAACTACATTGCCTCCCTTGTCAGCATTACAGACAATACAATCTGAGTTTTTAGACAGTTTACTGACCAAAGCAAAATAATCCCGTTGATTTTGTGGAATTTTTTATGTGAAGATAGTGTGTTCGTACATAATTGCTTAAGGTCATTAATTACTAAATCATTGTAAATGTCTATGGCATCTCTTCCTGACATCGGTGTGAATCTAGAGGTGGGCCTGAATGGAGTGGGATCATTACTCATGATGTTAATGCCTTCTTCTTCTGCAATGAGAAATGCTTGGTTAGTGTTCTCCTGCGAATTTTCTAATTCAATGGATTCAGAATGTTCTTGCAGATGGAACATGTCCAGCATCAGGTTCATATCATCAACCACTAGCTCATTATTTTCTACAGATCTTAAGGCTGACTTGGTAGGTGGTTTGCAGTTCTCTTTGTTAGCAAAATGTTTCTTTAATTTCAAAGATCTGATGAACTTGAAAGTATCAACTCTCGTTTTAACGTAATCAAACTCCTCTATGGGACAAAAGGATAGACCAAGTCTCAAAATATTTTGTTCTTTCTCGGTTAGAACGATATTCGTCAAATTGATGATAGAGGTTTTATCTTCTGAATTCATTTCGGCCTGTTCTTGGGAAGCGATCCGCCCTCTGTGTTGTTTGGCGTTTTTCCTCCTCTTCTGCCTCTGCCTTTTCCTCTTGGTGGTTTTGCGTGTTGAGTTGGTGGTCTGGGTCGGAGATTGAATCTCCTCTCTTGCTCTAAAAAACCAAATTTCTCAAGTATCGTAGGTGCAGGGCCAATTCGTACACTGGGACCTTCGTCACCGTCAGTATCGAGTTCTGAGCTCGGAACACTGCTCAATTCTGAATGGCTCTGGCTTTGATCTCTTCCTCCCATGTTCATTTTTTGCCGCCGCAATGTATCGAATTTTTTGGCGAAAGTGTAAATTTGGCCTCTTTCGTAATCCAGTTTATCTCGCACAAATTTTTGTGCTTTTCTCGATTTGATAGATTCCTCCAATTTGTGGAGTCTGCTCTGCATATCATGTTTAAATTTGTTTATAGATTCCTATGGTTTTTTCAGTGAATTTGTACGTTTTTTTAAATGCTAATTTATTTATGTATTATTATTTTTTTTATTATATTTATTTTACAATAAACTACGTATTAAAAATTTGTAAAAAATAAAATAAAATAATTTTTTTTTTTTTTTGGTTTTTACCCCCGCGATTTAAAAAAAAAAACAATTCTGCCTTCGGGGTCCTTCAGGGACCCCCTGACAAAGGCTAGGGGGTCAGGAACTCTCTACCCTGCCCCCTTTTCACGTTCGCCACCTTCCTTTTTCACTCTCGCACTGAAAACAAACAAAATGGCGGCCGACACTCCCTGATTTCGACCGATTCGAACGTTGACTAACATGTAACCACCAATCAGAATTACGCTCGCGCACGTTAGGGTGCTCGCACGGTGCGCGCACCCTGCGCGCGTATAGATATTGATATGCTTTTAAATGCTATTTTCTCAGGAAATACTGAACAGATTTACACCAGACCTGCAAAAGGCACTTCCTTGACCTTATTAATTGAAAATAAAAAAGAATACATTTCACAACGATGCGCATAATATGTCCCCCATGTGCGCACGGTGCGCGAAGCGCATCGTGCGTACATGGCCCATCCCGCATAACGTGGGCACGCGGTGCGCGCAGCGCACCGCGTGACCACCGTGCGTGCACGGCACTAACTGCGTAAAGTGGGCGCGCGGTGCGCAAAGCGCACCGCGTGCTCACTGTGCGCGCACGGTGCGCAAAGCGCACCGTGCGCTCACGGAACGAACTGCGTTAACTGGGCGCGCACGCCACGAATGGCGTAAAGTAAGTTAGCATTTAAAAAACCGTACAAATTCACTGAAAAAACCATAGGTTTCACACACGTTATAGTTAGGAATTAGCATTTAAAAAACCTTGCAAATTCACTGAAAAAACCATAGGTTTCACACATGTTATAGTTAGCTGTACATTTCACTCGTAAAAAACCAATGAAATTCCCCCGTTATAGTTAGTGCAGGCAACTATAACTCACGCGACCGCAATCTTCTGCTGATGACATATGTGTCTTTATGAAAAAAAAATATTTGTAATATATGTATAGCTAAAATTTAATGGAAGAAGACATGGGCAAATAAGTGTCTAAATACAGTATTAGCATCAGCAGAGGATTGCGGTCGCGTGAGTTATAGTTGCCTGCACTAACTATAACGGGGGAATTTCATTGGTTTTTTACGAGTGAAATGTACAGCTAACTATAACATGTGTGAAACCTATGGTTTTTTCAGTGAATATATATATATATATTCACTGAAAAAACCATAGGTTTCACACATGTTATAGTTAGCTGGACATTTTACTGATAAAAAACCAATGAAATTCCCCCGTTATAGTTACTGTAGGCAACTATAACTCACGCGACCGCAATCCTCTGCTGATGCTAATACTGTATTTAGACACTTATTTGCCCATATCTTCTTCCATTTAATTTTAGCTATACATATATTACAAATATTTTTTTTTCATAAAGACACATATGTCATCAGCAGAGGATTACGGTCGCGTGAGTTATAGTTGCCTACAGTAACTATAACGGGGGAATTTCATTGGTTTTTTATCAGTAAAATGTCCAGCTAACTATAACATGTGTGAAACCTATGGTTTTTTCAGTGAATTAGCAAGGTTTTTTAAATGCTATTTCCTAACTATAACGTGTGTGAAACCTATGGTTTTTTCAGTGAATTTGTACGGTTTTTTAAATGCTAAGTTACTTTACGCCATTTGTGGCGTGCGCGCCCACTTAACGCAGTTCGTTCCGTGCACGGTTTTTATCAACTTTAATAAGCCCTGTACATTTGGTGGCCTTCGGCCACCAAAAGCACAGGGGGTGAGGTCAATGTGGATAGTGTTTTTATTATTTCGATTTTATAATTTCATGTTGCCAAAATTACGTTTTTTTTCTCTATTAATAAGCCCTGCACATTTGGTGGCCTGCGGCCACCAAAAGCACAGGGGGTGGGGTAAGTGTGGATAGTGTTTTTTTTATTTTTATTTTTTTACCGTAAGCGTACGGTAAGCTTACGGTAAGCGTACGGTAAGCGTACGGTAAGCGTACCCCGCGAAATTGCCGAAAAAAAAATAAAACCGTTTTTGCTCTTGGGGGATGTTTGGGGACTCCCTCAACATGACTATGTGGGAGGGAGTTGTCAAAACAGCCCCGTAACATGTTTTTGGCCATCATGTTTGATAAACAACACTCAGTGCGAGAGACAAAATGGCGGACGCCGCTTCCTGGTTTCGGCCGATTCGAATGTTTACTAAGATCTAAGAGCCAATCAGAATCGCGCTCGCGCACGCCACCGTACGCTTACCGTAAGCGTACGGTAAGCGTACCGTAAGCGGGCTCAGATATATATATTGATTTAAAGGCTATTTTCTCAGAATCTACTGAACAGATTTACACCAAACCTACAAAAGGCACTTCCTTGACCTAGGGACTACCTCTCTGCCAAATTTCTAGTAATTCTGTTCAGCCGTTCGGGCTGTAGCTCGTTCTAAAGGTCCTATGGAAAAATGCATGGGAAAAACGCGTTTTGGGACCCCCCTTTTATCTCAGCCCCCGCTTGACGAATCCCCCCGAGACTTTCAGGGTAGGAGCGGAGCGTAGCGCCCCACCTATTTTGAGAAATTCGCGAGGATTCGTCGACCGGCGCCAAAGTTATTCAAAATAGAATGTTGAGGTTTTCCTATGGAAACGTGGTCCTAACTATAACTACCTACTGGCGACCGCCAGTAGGTAATATATATATATCTATATATATCCACACACATACATACATACATATATATATACATATATATTTTCACTTAAAAAACCATAGGTTTCACACATGTTATAGTTAGCTGGACATTTCTCTCGTAAAAAACCAATGAAATTCCCCCGTTATAGTTAGTGCAGGCAACTATAACTCACGCGACCGCAATCCTCTGCTGATGACGTCAGATATTACATCACTGTATTTAGACACCTATTTACCCATGTCTTCTTCCATTAATCTTTAGCTATACATATATTACAAATATTTATTTTTCAGAAAGACACATATGTAATCAGTGATGTAATATCTGACGTCATCAGCAGAGGATTGCGGTCGCGTGAGTTATAGTTGCCTGCACTAACTATAACGGGGGAACTTCATTGGTTTTTTACGAGGGAAATGTCCAGCTAACTATAACATGTGTGAAACCTATGGTTTTTTAAGTGAATATATATATATATATATATATATATATATATATATATATATATATATATATATATTCACTGAAAAAACCATAGGTTTCACACACGTTATAGTTAGGAATTAGCATTTAAAAAACCTTAGAAATTCAGTGAAAAAACCATAGGTTTCACACATGTTATAGTTAGCTGGACATTTTACTCGTAAAAAACCAATGAAATTGCCCCGTTATAGTTAGTTCAGCTAACTATAACTCACGCGCCCGCAATGCACTGCTGATGACGTCACATATTACATCACTCATGACATGGTCAGTGACATCACTCATGACATCACTGATGACATCTCAAATGACATCACTGATGACCTCACTGATGACATCATCCAGTGAATGTGTGTTTTTCTGAAAATTAAATATGTTTTATATATGTATATCTCAAGGTCGATGGAAGAATAAATGGGTATATAAGTGTCTAAATGGATGATTTGTTTTTAAAAAATTGATTGTGTAACTGACTGATTAAGTGTATCTCTCACTTTGTGTATAAGTGGCTGCATGGGTTGGTGAGTAGCTACATGGGTGTCTATATAGGTTAGTAGTTGTTTTTTTGAGTATCAGTCTGAGTGTCTGTATGGTTCGGTGGGGGGTATTACGTAGTGCATAGGTGCATGAATGAGTGACTCACTGTTTGTATGTGTTGAAGACAGCATGTGTGCAGGACTGTATGGGTGGATGAGTGTGTGTATGGGTGTGTTAGTGAGTGAATGACTGTCCCAATAGTGTCTTCAGGAGTAACTACATATGTTTTAAACTAGTATATGTGACTATTGGTGTATATATGTGAGTATATGTGAGAGGGAGAGATTGAAAGAGTTCCTGTATGAATAAGTATGTGTTTCTATAAGTGATTGTTTAAAAGACTAAGTATGTGTAAGTTTCCGTAGAAGTAAGTGTGGTGGTGTGTGTATAACTGTATATGCAGGTGAATGTATGTTTGATTCTTTATTAGCATGAGTGACTATGTGTGTGAGTAACTCTGTGGATGAGTGGCATTATGTAACAGGATGTATAGGTGTATGAGTACATATGATGAGTGAGTACATGTATGAGTGACTGTATAGGACTGTTGGTGAATGAGTGGATGTGTATGTGGATCTTAGAATTACTGAAGAGGTTGTTGTAACTGGTATTGGTATGTCCATTGTTTTGAAAATTTTAGTCTCTATTTTTGAATGTGTGTATCAAAGCTTATATTAAGGTGAGAGGAGGTCTGCCACTCTATCACAAGGATGATGTCATCAGTGATGTCATCAGTGATGTCATTTGAGATGTCATCAGTGATGTCATGAGTGATGTCACTGACCATGTCATGAGTGATGTAATATGTGACGTCATCAGCAGTGCATTGCGGGCGCGTGAGTTATAGTTAGCTGAACTAACTATAACGGGGCAATTTCATTGGTTTTTTACGAGTAAAATGTCCAGCTAACTATAACATGTGTGAAACCTATGGTTTTTTCACTGAATTTCTAAGGTTTTTTAAATGCTAATTCCTAACTATAACGTGTGTGAAACCTATGGTTTTTTCAGTGAATTTCTAAGGTTTTTTAAATGCTAATTCCTAACTATAACGTGTGTGAAACCCATGGTTTTTTCAGTGAATTTGCAAGGTTTTTTAAATGCTAATTCCTAACTATAACGTGTGTGTAACCCATGGTTTTTTCAGTGAATTTGCAAGGTTTTTTAAATGCTAATTTTTTTTTTTATTCTTCATTTTTTTCAAACATATTTTTAATTTAATTTTCTTTCATTTTATAAAGACTATGCTTAAATTTTTAAAATCCTTAAATATTTTTTTTTAATATATTTTTTAAAATAAACATGTAAAATTTATTACCAGATTTTTTTTTTTTTTTTTTTTTTTTTTTTTTTTATAGTACGCGTACCGTAAGCTCACGGTAAGCGTACGGTTTACGCAACGTCCGTAATCTATCTACGCTGCTTGCGTATAGTTACGCACTTTGCGTAGCCGCGCGTACTGCGCGTGGGACGCGTGCGCGCTTACGCCACACGCGCACGTTACGCGGAAGTGCCGGGGAGTGACTGTTATGCGCATGCGCGCAAGCGCGTGTCTTTTTTACGCGCACGCGTACTTTTTGCCGTAAGCGTACCGTAAGCGTACCGTAAGCGTACGGTAGGTCATGTGATCTTGAAACACAACTTTTGATTGGTTGAAACTACTTTCAGTTCTAGAACTCTCCTACACCACACCCATTCCCCTCATTTCTGCTTGTGATCCCTTGGGAGAAGGAGCTGGTTTGTCTTTGGGATACGATGGCAGAACAGCAGAGCTCTTCTGAGAGTGAGGCTAGCACCAGCAGCACTGTCTTGAGGCAGAGATCGAGGAAACAAAAGCCTTCTTATGTTTGGGATTATTTTACTTTTCCAGAAGGCCAGCAAAAGGTGAATGCACCCTTAGTTACTTGCAAGCTGTGTAAGCGTGTACTTTCTAGAGGTAATCCTAACAGGAAGTATTCCTTTGGGAATCACACCATGAAGAGACACCTCCAGGATGTACACAGAAGGACACATGGTCATCTTTTTGGAGGTAACTCTTCAGAAAGACGAGCCAGTACATCCACAGCAGCTCAGCCTGGACCATCATCTGCAGGGCTGACTCCTTCTTCTGCAGGTCAGGTGAGCCCTTCATCTGTGGGGGGAGAATCTCCTTTTGCTGGCCCTCTGGAAATGAACCTTCGATTTCGGAAGGTTGATATTCATTGCACATTTTGTAAAGGTCTAATTTGTCATAGGGAGACCAGTGTTTCCCTAGTGAACAACAAAATAGATCAGCACATTTGTAGCTTTGAATGATTTTCCCATGCTTCCTTTCCTCTGTCCCTGCATGAACACAACGGTTCTTTTAAGAGCCAACCTTATCTTTCATCTTTTTTTTACATATGTTTTTTAAAACCTTTTTTTTTTTTTTTTTTACCGTACGCGTACGGTGCGCGTACCTTTTTTTTATTTTTTAAAAAAAACACTAAAAATCAATTATCACATTACAAGGTCCTTGAGAGACTACAATTATTATTATTGACTTACCATACTCACTCAAAAAAATATTTATTCATTTGTTTTTTTAAAAAATAGTTTTAAAAATGGTTGTAGTTTTCGAAAATTTTCTATATCGATCTGAAAAAAAAGAAAAAAGTATTAATATTTTTTTAACAATTTATAATACAGTATACATATTTACATTTTTTTCAAAAAAATATTTTTGCCTTATTTTTGCTGTTTTCAGAATATATTGCATTTCACTATAAATTGTGAAAGCAATTGCATTCATCATTTTACAGCGGGCAAAAAAAAATAACAATCTCAAAGATTGTATTAAAAAAGCCCAGAATCTCTTCTCACTTAAACTTATCATTACAGAAATGCATATTATTCTAAAAAAATATCATCTAAAAACAATACTTATTTCTTTAAAATACCGTCTGATATGTTTGTTTCAGAAGTATAATCACAATATTATATCTCAAATAACTCCAAAATACATCTGATTTCATTTCCTTTAGGCCAAATAGTATTTTTTTTTTTTTTTTTGGAATACATTTCCAAGGGAAATCCATTAAAATTCTAAAGTTTAATCTGTCCAGATCTCACCGATTCTCTGTAACATTTTGGTTCACGAAAATTTTTTGAATAATTTATTTAGTCCACAATAGAATTGCTTACTTTTCCACATGGCCAAATAGTAATTTTTTAAATCATTTTTGAAAAAATTTCCAATGGCAGTCCAATAGCTTTCCAAAATTTAAAATGTGCAGAAGTTACCGATTATCTATAAATTATTGGTTTTTCAAAATTGCATTAAAAATTAAAAAAGTCCACATTACAATTGGTTATCTTTCCTTTAGGCCAAATGATAATTTTAAAAATATTTTTTCTACAAAATTGCAATGGTAATCCAGTAAAATGGTAAAATTATTTTGTCCAGATCTTGCCAAGTCTCTCTAAAATTTAGGTTTCAGGAAGATTAGATAGGAATTTGCTGAATCAAAAGGCAAACGTTGTTTGAAAATCAATTGGGAATCATTACACAGTGTCCAGCCTTTTTCACATTTTAGATAAACTGTGTAATGTCCAGAAGTAACAGTAGGTCCATCATGGAAAATTATTGCAACAGTTACAAAAGTTTTTCCTGAAATTGATAATTGCTGTCCTGTAAACTTCTTTATTAAAGTATCCAATTTTGAACCATCAGCTCTACATCGTTGCATCATTAAAATTACATACTGTCCGTATTCCCTTAAAATTAATGTTGAAAACATGTCAGAATTACACTCACCACATTTCATGCTATGATTAGCATCTTTAACTAATTTTGCAAAAGTGACTGTTTTACTCTCTGGCAATGTCAAATAAATAAACCTTTCATTATCAACAATAGAGCCACATATATTATAACAATTATCACAACTATGTTCCCATTTATAAGAGAGACCAAAAAAAATGTCAATGGGAACTCCTTCTTCTTCCACTACCTGAAGAAAATACATCAAAAATTCGTGTGCATCTTGCTGTTCATTTTGAGAAAACTGTGTTCGTCCTGAACATACATCTAAAAGTTTTCTAATATCAGTAGCACTTTCTATTTGAGTTTTATCTTTACTCAGCTTTTGAAAAAGGAGACTCAGCTCTGAACAGAATCTTTTTCCCTGATTTACTATTATCTGCTCTTGCAAACTTTCCAGATAAAATGCAACATTCAGCACTACATTAGCGTAGCAGTTGACACCAGAGCTATTTTCAAAATGACATCCTACAACCTGTTCTTCATTGTCCTTTTTCTTTTTGCTTGCAATTACATCACTCCTCTTTTTTTTCCTCTTCTCTATATCTTCATTACAGATATTCTCATTTCTCCTTTTACGAGAAACTACACGTTTCTCCAACACAGGATACTGACCTAAATGAGGAGCATAGCTTCTTCTTAATCTATTATACTCCTTTACACAGTTTGTATCAGCACTAACTTTTGAGTCATCAAAGTCTATCATGAATAAACCTGATAATGTTTTGACTCGTGACAAAGCTACATATGCCATACCTTCTTTGAACACAGTTGAACCAATGTTCACAAATGCACAATCTACAGTCAATCCTTGAGACTTGTGGATAGTTACAGCATATGCTAGAGAAAACGGAAACTGCTTCCTACGTACATATAAGTCTTTCACAAGCATAAAACGAACTGTACAACGACAAATATCTTTAACTTCATCTATCTGATCAAATTTTATCTGTAAACATTCAATTCCTTCTTTTTTCTGATAATTAATAAAACCCACAACTCTTCCCATCGCTGCATTCACTAAGCCTTTCTCAACATCCAAATTTCTCCTTAAAAATACTCTACAGTTCATGCAAACATATAGATTTTTTTCTAATCCTGCTGTTTTGGAGATGTTCTTCTCTAGTGAGTCCAATTTATTTTTCAGTTTGCCTGTTACTGTGACAGTAATTCTTCCATCCTCAATTTTGTCCACTGCTTCCAATTTCCTGATCTCTTCCTTTTCCAATTTCAAAAGCTCCTCATTAAATATTGAGCATTCACGTAGAGTTGGCATTAAGCAGATGACACTTTTGTTTTCTGCAATATTCTTGTATATTTTCTCTGCAACTATTTCTTCCTTTGGAAATAAATTATGTAGCAGCCGACTCTGTAATGCTTTTTTCCCAACTTCTGTGAGTAGTCCAATTCTGATATCTTTCAGAATACTTCCATATTCTTCATCGTTTGCTTGCCTCATATTAGTTGTAAGTTCCTTGTACTCAAAGAAGGACCAAATATTTGTATTTCCAATGCTTCCCAATGACTTCTTCGTGTCTTCATGTGTCACAGTATTAAACACTGGTTGTCCTTTAACTGGAGTAAGTTGCAAAAGATCCCCAAAAACTATGACGTGTTTTCCACCAAATAACACGTCATAGTCTGTCTTCAAAATTTGCTGCATTCTTAAATGCACAAAGGCAAGCATTAAGTTTGATACCATGCTCACCTCATCAATAATGAGAACTTGCATCTTCTTCAATACTCTTGAAACTTCCAAGGATGCTTCTCCAGTTAGCTTGTTGAATTGTATTTTGTTCTCATGCTCCACTGGTAACATTAGCAAACGATGTAAGGTGATTCCTTTTATGTTATATGCTGCTAACCCAGTTGGAGCAGTAACCACACAAGACAAAGTAGAATCCGTTTTTTGCTTTAGGTAGCTTCTGATGACTTTAATTAGGAAACTTTTTCCAGTGCCAGCTTGTCCGCTTACATACATCCTGATTGGATGAAATGATGTGCATGAGCACTCTTTTTTTATATGTAGAAATCCGTGATCAATTTTGTTTTTGATCTCTTCATAAATGTGTTGCTGCTCTTGATTCAGTTGTCTTTCCAAATTTTGTAAGTCTATAAATTCTTCTTGAGCTTGATTCATAGCCGTTTCCACTTCATTCATGGCTATTGATGCTTCATTTTCAACGATTGGTTGTCCTAGGGGATCTTGACTGTATGTTCCTGAACTTTGGCTGTCCTGAGAACTGTCTCTAGCTATTTCTGCTGCAATTGTAGTTTCCTGTTCAATTTCTTCATTTAACATTTGCAGATAAGTTGAGAATGTACTGCATTGTATGCTGTCTTTGCAAGCATTAAAAGAATCTTCATAGCTCTGGAATTCTCCCAGTAGTTCATCCTCTGTACGCCATGGTTTAAACAACTGTAAAAGAGCCAAGTAGTAAAATTCTTTCTTGTCGGTTGTGTCGCAACTCAGCTTCCGGTGATTTATCAAACTTCCTTTGGTTTGCTTCACCAAACATCCTTCTTCACCAACAACTTTATATTTTCCACTGTTGATGTCTTCTGCAGCTTTCCGTGAATAAATGTAGTTCTGCAGCACTTCATAGAGACACATGTTCTCCAGATGATGACTTCTCTTGGGATAATATGTGTCCAACATGTTTGTTTTCAATATATCTGTACTTTCTGGGTCATTCTCGGCCAAATATTCAATTTCTCCAACAGATTTCAGTACCCGATTTCTCATTGCTGCAAGGCCTAAACTTGCCCAAATTATTCTTCTTGACTTCGAGTAGAGACTTGCAGAAGATAACCTATCTGAACATTCGTAGGATCCAATTTCTCGATGCGATAACATCTTCAAACTGAAACTGTACAGCTTCTTACTGACAGTCTTCTCGTGAGAAATCTCTTCCCACATTTCCTTCAATTCTGTTTTTTCTGATTTCGTAATGTAAGACGTTACATATCGTGCAACAGCAATGGAATTGTCAGCTACATACTGTATATCCATGTTAGCGTTCCACATGGATAAAATGACTGGGTTGTAGTCATTTATATTTTTTGATTCTTCTTTTCATTTAAGGTTGTAGGTATTCTTAGGTGATTTTCTTGTGATAGTATGTCTCACAGCTGACATAAAACTGTTGACTCTTCCATTTGAAAGAACAGGTCTAGGAAATCCAAATCGACATTTAGTGTAGTATTTTTCTTTGCTCTTGTATTTCCGTCGACAGTATTTTCCACACCGATGACTTTGGAAACGTAGAACTTGCTCCTTTAACTTGTTCTCTTCTTTGCTTTTTGGTATACCACATGTTGCATATTCTTCAATGTAAGATAACACTGCTTCATCAGTATCTGTTCCAAACTTTGGGGCATCCTTGATCCACAGCAGCATATGAATATGAGGAGCACCTCTTGCCTGGTACTCTTTTCTCCAAAAGAAATCCACTACTTCTCCAAGGGGTGGATTTTTTTTATTGCAGATGAAGGACATCATAGCCTCAAATCTATGATTGAAATATCTGCAAACATTAACCGGATCCAATGAGCACAGTTCTCCTGCTGTCTTGTATTCGATGTTTTTAATGTTTGAATTGGCCTCTCGTAGAAAATCCAGTAAATCATCCCAAGCGTACTCGGCACAGCTTAGGGTAAGGAACCATGTTGGTGTTCCTAAATTGCGTAACATGCATTTTAGTTCACCATGGCGTCGGTACCAATATTCATTTGTCCCACGCTGACAAGCCATCAGATTGATCAGTTGTGTTTCCAAATGATCATCTCGGTGCTGCACTTTCTCCATAAAATCCTTAGCAGACACATTTTGTAAATGTACTCCACTTTTTAAAATGTGATTTACTGCATAAGACAGTGCAGACAAGTCGCTTTCAAATAAAAGATGGAACAAATAAGGAATACTTTGTCGAAATCTGGGATCTTCAGCATATAGTCTTGTAGTCCGATACTCTGAAGCTGGAATCTGTTCTGGACGTTCATCGTATCGTCCTCCTTTTCCTTTAGGAAACAGCTGGGGAAAACATCGAGCTTCCAAGCTCTCCTCCCATACACTCACGGGATTTCCTTTTGCTTTCTTCATCTGAAAGAGATCAATATTGTCTCCCATAACTTCTTTCGAATGGAGAGGATGTATGCTAAAATGTTCATAAATTTCTTCTTCCTTTGACTTGTCCACTTTTTCAATTTGTCCAGTTGGTGTTTCTGTGTGTTCTTGAAAATCTTCTTCTTCTTCTTCTTCTTCTATATAAATTGATTCATACCATTTGTTATTTTTTTTCAAATACAAATTTGCTCTTTGTACTTTCCGCACATCTACCAGCTCCTGCCAAATCTTCTTATTCTTTGTAGGTACACCATTAACCAGAATAATTAATGGTTCAGTTTCCAAAGTATCCGCATCAATAGTTTCCATATTTTTTTTCAAATCCAAGGGCAAATACACCACTCTACCTTTTAAACCTCTCAGTAAATCTGAAGGAGGTAATTTACCAGTTTTGGGCTCCATACGTACTATGGTCTGGAACGGATGAACACATTGAATGAGTATAGACTCATATGTATTTAATTCAGAAAGTTCAGCAGGAATAGCATCCAATTCTAAATTATTATGTACAGCTCTGGTCGGCATTCTATTTTCCTCTAACTTGTTGTAACAGTATTTACAAATACGCTGATCTTCACCCAATTCAAAACAATTTTCAAGAAATATATATGTGGCAAAATCCATCCACTTATAATTATCTTCATTTTCACTCTTTCTGTAGAGATCAACATTCCTAGTTTGTTTTCTATAATGAGTTCTGCGGCAACAAATACAAGTAACATTTGGTCTTTCATTAGAGACTATTGCAAATTTTGTTATGTGATCATTAAATGTGTTACTTACAGAGGGTTCTACATTCTCTTCCACTTCTGCCTCATTTACTGTGTCCTTCTCTGCACTGTTTTGTTCAGGACCAAAGTAACAAAACTGAATTTCATCAACAACCTTCTCTACATCTGATACCGTTCCTCGGAACAGAGCCCTATTCAATTCATTTAACTTTATTGCTGGACTTTTGGCAAAATACAACCGTCTCACAAACTTTCTCATTTCAGTATGATGAACAGCCAGCATCCTAAAATGATGGAAAACACTATTGCACACTTTTCTAGATAGACAAGCAAGAGAATGACCCTGCAAACCAGTATTCTCTCTCACTCTGCATGGATCCAGACTTTGAAGCACCTTAATCTTTTGTTTTACACTTTTTTTACTATATTCTCTTAGAAACTCTCGAAATCTGTCAATAGATTCCTGACGCACAGTGCAAATACTACTACAATTCCAAGTGTACACTGGGGCTTTAGGACGTCTCCCCATTGCCTCATCTGCCATCACTTGTACCTCATCTCTTGGAACCATTATCTCCTTCTCCATTATGCAACCATTTTTTACTTCGTATGAACGACCTCTGGTGTCAACTGCATGCAGCAAACTATTACTTTGAAAATAGCTCTCTTCATTAAAAAAAGGTTCACTACTTGAACTATGCATCCACTTTCCTAAAAACACTTTACAAAAGTTTGTTCTGTTCACTACTCTTTTGCTTTTGCTTTGTGATTTCAGTACATTAACCATTTTATCTAATGTACGCATCCTATTCAAAATTAATATGAATAGTTTCCTTTTTAATTCTAATGCTTTTGCTGCAATGGCTTCAATTTCTTTTTTTCTCTTGTAATATTTTGCCTTTTGCTTATATTTCTTTACATCCTTTATCAAATTGGACATAACTCTTCTCTGAAACATTTTTCTACGTATCTCTTTAAACGCTGTTTTTCTGTTTATGTTAAACTTTTCAATTGCAGAAGGTATATTTGCATTAACTAAATTCTCAATTTTTTGCTGTTCTCTATGTTTTGTTACATTTTTCCGAGGACAGACATTTTGTACATTTTTCTTTGTTTTGAATATTTTGTTAAGAAATAGTTTTTTCTGCTTACCAGAAGATTTTTTCTTTTTCCCAACATGAGCATCTTCTACTAACTTTGGTCCTCCAGTTGTCTTCAAATATAGTTTTTTTTTTAGCGTTTTTTGAGCTCGAGATTTTGTAGGCATCTTAAATTTTGTTCACTGTTCTTCAGCAATACCTGAAAAAAACTAAAAAAAAAATCCTTTATTGTATTTAAATATATTACTACATTTGTTTTCACAATAGTCATAAAACAAAATTTCTTTGCCAATTTGAATGCACACAAACTGCTCTTTTTTTTGGGCAAGTGAAAATCTCTTTTACAAACTGTCACATTATGAAACCACTTTTCAGATTTTTTAAAAAGCCCATGTCCACAGCGCTACACTCCAGCAAGGGCAACCAGCCTTAGTGAAGCTCAATGTATTTGCATTACAGACTGAAACCTGAAAACCCCACTCGCTTGTAAATACTTTGCATGACTATACACGGCAAGCACATGGGTGTGTGCTAAGACTCTGCTTCTTCCCCCAAAAATTCGCTCCCCCTTTCCATCTAATGCAACTGTGAAATCACCAGAGCAAGACGCAATAAATCTCTGCCTATAATTCCTCTATGCACACAGAGTCATGTTTTCACATTAGTCCCAAAACGAAATTTCTTTGCCATTTTGAAAGCACACTTACTGCTCTTTTTTTTTCGGGCCGAGTGAAAATCACTTTTACAGACTGACACATTATGAAACCTTTTTTAAAAATTTATTTAATTGCACATGTCCAAGCTGTTTTTTTTTCAGACCACCACCATGTGTATTCTCTGTGTCTGCCTACACTCCAGCAAGGGCAACCAGCCTTAGTGATGCTGAATGTATTTGCATTACAGACTTAAACCTGAAAACCTCACTGGCTTCTAAATACTGTGCATGACTATACATGGCAAGCACATGGGTGTGTGCTAAGCCTCTGCTTCTTCCCCAAAAAATTCGCTCCCCCTTTCCATCTAATGCAACTGTGAAATCACCAGAGCAAGACGCAATAAATCTCTGCCTATAATTCCTCTATGCACACAGAGTCATGTTTTCACATTAGTCCCAAAACGAAATTTCTTTGCCATTTTGAAAGCACACTTACTGCTCTTTTTTTTTCGGGCCGAGTGAAAATCACTTTTACAGACTGACACATTATGAAACCTTTTTTAAAAATGTATTTAATTGCACATGTCCAAGCTGTTTTTTTTTCAGACCACCACCATGTGTATTCTCTGTGTCTGCCTACACTCCAGCAAGGGCAACCAGCCTTAGTGATGCTGAATGTATTTGCATTACAGACTTAAACCTGAAAACCCCACTGGCTTCTAAATACTGTGCATGACTATACACGGCAAGCACATGGGTGTGTGCTAAGCCTCTGCTTCTTCCCCCAAAAATTCGCTCCCCCTTTCCATCTAATGCAACTGTGAAATCACCAGAGCAAGACGCAATAAATCTCTGCCTATAATTCCTCTATGCACACAGAGTCATGTTTTCACATTAGTCCCAAAACGAAATTTCTTTGCCAATTTGAAAGCACACTTACTGCTCTTTTTTTTTCGGGCCAAGTGAAAATCTCTTTTTACAATTTGAAATCACTTTTACAGACTGACACATTATGAAACCACTTTTTTTTCTTTTATTTAAATGCACATGTCCAAGCTGTTTTTTCAGACCACCACCATGTGCATTCTCTGTGACTGCCTACACTCCACCAAGGGCAACCAGCCTTAGTGATGCTGAATGTATTTGCATTACAGACTTAAACCTGAAAACCCCACTGGCTTCTAAATACTGTGCATGACTATACATGGCAAGCACATGGGTGTGTGCTAAGCCTCTGCTTCTTCCCCCAAAAATTCGCTCCCCCTTTCCATCTAATGCAACTGTGAAATCACCAGAGCAAGACGCAATAAATCTCTGCCTATAATTCCTCTATGCACACAGAGTCATGTTTTCACATTAGTCCTAAAACGAAATTTCTTTGCCAATTTGAAAGCACACTTACTGCTCTTTTTTTTTAGGGCCAAGTGAAAATCTCTTTTTACAATTTGAAATCACTTTTACAGACTGACACATTATGAAACCACTATTTTTGATTTATTTAATTGCACGTGTACAAACTGTTTTTTTTTCAGACCACCACCATGTGCATTCTCTGTGACTGCCTACACTCCACCAAGGGCAACCAGCCTTAGTGATGCTGAATGTATTTGCATTACAGACTTAAACCTGAAAACCCCACTGGCTTCTAAATACTGTGCATGACTATACATGGCAAGCACATGGGTGTGTGCTAAGCCTCTGCTTCTTCCCCAAAAAATTCGCTCCCCCTTTCCATCTAATGCAACTGTGAAATCACCAGAGCAAGACGCAATAAATCTCTGCCTATAATTCCTCTATGCACACAGAGTCATGTTTTCACATTAGTCCTAAAACGAAATTTCTTTGCCAATTTGAAAGCACACTTACTGCTCTTTTTTTTAGGGCCAAGTGAAAATCTCTTTTTACAATTTGAAATCACTTTTACAGACTGACACATTATGAAACCACTATTTTTGATTTATTTAATTGCACGTGTCCAAGCTGTTTTTTTTTCAGACCAACACCATGTGTATTCTCTGTGTCTGCCTACACTCCAGCAAGGGCAACCAGTCTTAGTGATGCTGAATGTATTTGCATTACAGACTTAAACCTGAAAACCCCAGTGGCTTCTAAATACTGTGCATGACTATACATGGCAAGCACATGGGTGTGTGCTAAGCCTCTGCTTCTTCCCCAAAAAATTCGCTCCCCCTTTCCATCTAATGCAACTGTGAAATCACCAGAGCAAGACGCAATAAATCTCTGCCTATAATTCCTCTATGCACACAGAGTCATGTTTTCACATTAGTCCCAAAACAAAATTTCTTTGCCATTTTGAAAGCACACTTACTGCTCTTTTTTTTTCGGGCCGAGTGAAAATCACTTTTACAGACTGACACATTATGAAACCTTTTTTAAAAATTTATTTAATTGCACATGTCCAAGCTGTTTTTTTTTCAGACCACCACCATGTGTATTCTCTGTGTCTGCCTACACTCCAGCAAGGGCAACCAGCCTTAGTGATGCTGAATGTATTTGCATTACAGACTTAAACCTGAAAACCTCACTGGCTTCTAAATACTGTGCATGACTATACATGGCAAGCACATGGGTGTGTGCTAAGCCTCTGCTTCTTCCCCAAAAAATTCGCTCCCCCTTTCCATCTAATGCAACTGTGAAATCACCAGAGCAAGACGCAATAAATCTCTGCCTATAATTCCTCTATGCACACAGAGTCATGTTTTCACATTAGTCCCAAAACGAAATTTCTTTGCCATTTTGAAAGCACACTTACTGCTCTTTTTTTTTCGGGCCAAGTGAAAATCTCTTTTTACAATTTGAAATCACTTTTACAGACTGACACATTATGAAACCACTTTTTTTTCTTTTATTTAAATGCACATGTCCAAGCTGTTTTTTCAGACCACCACCATGTGCATTCTCTGTGACTGCCTACACTCCACCAAGGGCAACCAGCCTTAGTGATGCTGAATGTATTTGCATTACAGACTTAAACCTGAAAACCCCACTGGCTTCTAAATACTGTGCATGACTATACATGGCAAGCACATGGGTGTGTGCTAAGCCTCTGCTTCTTCCCCCAAAAATTCGCTCCCCCTTTCCATCTAATGCAACTGTGAAATCACCAGAGCAAGACGCAATAAATCTCTGCCTATAATTCCTCTATGCACACAGAGTCATGTTTTCACATTAGTCCTAAAACGAAATTTCTTTGCCAATTTGAAAGCACACTTACTGCTCTTTTTTTTTAGGGCCAAGTGAAAATCTCTTTTTACAATTTGAAATCACTTTTACAGACTGACACATTATGAAACCACTATTTTTGATTTATTTAATTGCACGTGTACAAACTGTTTTTTTTTCAGACCACCACCATGTGCATTCTCTGTGACTGCCTACACTCCACCAAGGGCAACCAGCCTTAGTGATGCTGAATGTATTTGCATTACAGACTTAAACCTGAAAACCCCACTGGCTTCTAAATACTGTGCATGACTATACATGGCAAGCACATGGGTGTGTGCTAAGCCTCTGCTTCTTCCCCAAAAAATTCGCTCCCCCTTTCCATCTAATGCAACTGTGAAATCACCAGAGCAAGACGCAATAAATCTCTGCCTATAATTCCTCTATGCACACAGAGTCATGTTTTCACATTAGTCCTAAAACGAAATTTCTTTGCCAATTTGAAAGCACACTTACTGCTCTTTTTTTTTAGGGCCAAGTGAAAATCTCTTTTTACAATTTGAAATCACTTTTACAGACTGACACATTATGAAACCACTATTTTTGATTTATTTAATTGCACGTGTCCAAGCTGTTTTTTTTTCAGACCAACACCATGTGTATTCTCTGTGTCTGCCTACACTCCAGCAAGGGCAACCAGTCTTAGTGATGCTGAATGTATTTGCATTACAGACTTAAACCTGAAAACCCCAGTGGCTTCTAAATACTGTGCATGACTATACATGGCAAGCACATGGGTGTGTGCTAAGCCTCTGCTTCTTCCCCAAAAAATTCGCTCCCCCTTTCCATCTAATGCAACTGTGAAATCACCAGAGCAAGACGCAATAAATCTCTGCCTATAATTCCTCTATGCACACAGAGTCATGTTTTCACATTAGTCCCAAAACGAAATTTCTTTGCCATTTTGAAAGCACACTTACTGCTCTTTTTTTTTCGGGCCGAGTGAAAATCACTTTTACAGACTGACACATTATGAAACCTTTTTTAAAAATTTATTTAATTGCACATGTCCAAGCTGTTTTTTTTTCAGACCACCACCATGTGTATTCTCTGTGTCTGCCTACACTCCAGCAAGGGCAACCAGCCTTAGTGATGCTGAATGTATTTGCATTACAGACTTAAACCTGAAAACCTCACTGGCTTCTAAATACTGTGCATGACTATACATGGCAAGCACATGGGTGTGTGCTAAGCCTCTGCTTCTTCCCCAAAAAATTCGCTCCCCCTTTCCATCTAATGCAACTGTGAAATCACCAGAGCAAGACGCAATAAATCTCTGCCTATAATTCCTCTATGCACACAGAGTCATGTTTTCACATTAGTCCTAAAACGAAATTTCTTTGCCAATTTGAAAGCACACTTACTGCTCTTTTTTTTTCGGGCCAAGTGAAAATCTCTTTTTACAATTTGAAATCACTTTTACAGACTGACACATTATGAAACCACTTTTTTTTCTTTTATTTAAATGCACATGTCCAAGCTGTTTTTTCAGACCACCACCATGTGCATTCTCTGTGACTGCCTACACTCCACCAAGGGCAACCAGCCTTAGTGATGCTGAATGTATTTGCATTACAGACTTAAACCTGAAAACCCCACTGGCTTCTAAATACTGTGCATGACTATACATGGCAAGCACATGGGTGTGTGCTAAGCCTCTGCTTCTTCCCCCAAAAATTCGCTCCCCCTTTCCATCTAATGCAACTGTGAAATCACCAGAGCAAGACGCAATAAATCTCTGCCTATAATTCCTCTATGCACACAGAGTCATGTTTTCACATTAGTCCTAAAACGAAATTTCTTTGCCAATTTGAAAGCACACTTACTGCTCTTTTTTTTTAGGGCCAAGTGAAAATCTCTTTTTACAATTTGAAATCACTTTTACAGACTGACACATTATGAAACCACTATTTTTGATTTATTTAATTGCACGTGTACAAACTGTTTTTTTTTCAGACCACCACCATGTGCATTCTCTGTGACTGCCTACACTCCACCAAGGGCAACCAGCCTTAGTGATGCTGAATGTATTTGCATTACAGACTTAAACCTGAAAACCCCACTGGCTTCTAAATACTGTGCATGACTATACATGGCAAGCACATGGGTGTGTGCTAAGCCTCTGCTTCTTCCCCAAAAAATTCGCTCCCCCTTTCCATCTAATGCAACTGTGAAATCACCAGAGCAAGACGCAATAAATCTCTGCCTATAATTCCTCTATGCACACAGAGTCATGTTTTCACATTAGTCCTAAAACGAAATTTCTTTGCCAATTTGAAAGCACACTTACTGCTCTTTTTTTTTAGGGCCAAGTGAAAATCTCTTTTTACAATTTGAAATCACTTTTACAGACTGACACATTATGAAACCACTATTTTTGATTTATTTAATTGCACGTGTCCAAGCTGTTTTTTTTTCAGACCAACACCATGTGTATTCTCTGTGTCTGCCTACACTCCAGCAAGGGCAACCAGCCTTAGTGATGCTGAATGTATTTGCATTACAGACTTAAACCTGAAAACCCCAGTGGCTTCTAAATACTGTGCATGACTATACATGGCAAGCACATGGGTGTGTGCTAAGCCTCTGCTTCTTCCCCAAAAAATTCGCTCCCCCTTTCCATCTAATGCAACTGTGAAATCACCAGAGCAAGACGCAATAAATCTCTGCCTATAATTCTTCTATGCACACAGAGTCATGTTTTCACATTAGTCCCAAAACGAAATTTCTTTGCCAATTTGAAAGCACACTTACTGCTCTTTTTTTTTCGGGCCAAGTGAAAATCTCTTTTTACAATTTGAAATCACTTTTACAGACTGACACATTATGAAACCACTATTTTTGATTTATTTAATTGCACGTGTCCAAGCTGTTTTTTTTTCAGACCACCACCATGTGCATTCTCTGTGACTGCCTACACTCCACCAAGGGCAACCAGCCTTAGTGATGCTGAATGTATTTGCATTACAGACTTAAACCTGAAAACCCCACTGGCTTCTAAATACTGTGCATGACTATACATGGCAAGCACATGGGTGTGTGCTAAGCCTCTGCTTCTTCCCCAAAAAATTCGCTCCCCCTTTCCATCTAATGCAACTGTGAAATCACCAGAGCAAGACGCAATAAATCTCTGCCTATAATTCTTCTATGCACACAGAGTCATGTTTTCACATTAGTCCCAAAACGAAATTTCTTTGCCAATTTGAAAGCACACTTACTGCTCTTTTTTTTTTCGGGGCAAGTGTAAATCACTTTTACACACTGTCACATTATGAAACCACCATGTGTAACTACAACAAAAACAATTCCCATTTCTAATATTCATTTCTTAAGTTACCACATACATCCCCTCTCAAACTCTAAACTCACCTTTAAAATTAGTTAGTTGTGAAAGAAATGTGACACTCAAACAGCAGATTATCAGAGCCAGGATCTCTGTTGTGTTCACCTCTCTCCTCTCAGCAGAACCAGATAATGGCAAACTTTCCCTCTATTTTTCCACACATATACATGTAAGTTTCAAATCTCAGTGCTTCCCCCTTTTTTTCAAATGTAATCACACATTTCTATTGGTTGAAATCCAACCCTTTTCCAAAAGTACCCTGCCCCCAACTTGACTTCTGCCTAGTACCCTTCCCCCAACTTGACTTCTGCCTGCTACCATAGCAACAGCTCATGGAACACTGCTGTGTGCAGTTAGGTCAGAAGTTCGACACACAATGTTTCAATTCCACAGAGCAAGAGTGCTTGACTTTTCAAACCTTACAGCAAATCCATAGTACTGTTCTTTGGTTACACATTTTTTTGTACCAATACAAAACATGCTTCTATTAATTTTCACATACAGCCTAGTTTTTATTCTAGAATGGTATGAAACAGCCAATCAGTTCTTTTTGTTTTAAAAAAATATGTATGCCTCCATTTCCAAACTGTCTTTCTTTTCATATTGCCATTCTACTGAAAGACACCTCCTGAGTGCATCCAGTTCTCCTTTGAAGATGTTCACAGTGTGGATTGTAGGGCACAGCTATGTCTTCTGGAGTGAAAAGTTTGCAGAGAAAACAGATATGGTGAGAGACCTTGCTTTGCCAAATGTAGACATTAAATGGATTGGTCAGAGAGGGTTAAAGTGGCACCAATTGATGCCATTGGTGAAATCCTTCATTCAAATCCAACACCCTGACCTCATAATAGTGCACTGTGGTGGCAATGACCTAGGCACTTTGACTGGGGTAGGTCTGGAAATGCTTATGAAGGACACCTTTGCACAACTGTTTACACTTTTCCCTAAAACTGCCTTTGTGTTTTCCAACATATGCCAAAGGCAAAAATGGAACTGGTCCAATCATTTCTGTCCACAGATTGACAAAGCAAGAAAGCACGTCAACAAATCTGTTTCTGCTTTCCTCCGTGACTATGGTATGGGTGCCATTTACCACAACAACTTGCGTTATGACATGCAAGACATTTATAGAGGAGATGGTGTGCACTTCAATGATGAAGGGAACAGAGTCTTCCTCTTGAACCTTAGACTCTGCATCGGTACTTACTTGTAGGTACCACTAAAAAAATGACTTCATAAACACAACAGCTCTTTTTAGAGCTCCCTAATTTCTAAACTCTTAAATCTGCTTTTCATTTATCTATTTTTATTTTTTTACCGTACGCTTACCGTAAGCTTACCGTACGCGTACCCCGTGATTTTTTTTAAAATCAATAAATGTTTTTTTTGTACTTTTCTGTCCTTCTTTGACCCCCTTACAAATGTTAGGGGGTCTGTAACTCTCCTCATTGCCCCCTTTCCTTGTTTTCACTCTTTTTTTTCAGAGTGAAATACACAAAATGGCGGCCGCCGCTTCCTGGTTTCGGCCGATTCGAATGTTTACTAAGATCTAAGAGCCAATCAGAATCGCGCTCGCGCACGCCGCCGTACGCTTACCGTAAGCGTACGGTAAGCGTACCGTAAGCGGGCTCAGATATATATATTGATTTAAAGGCTATTTTCTCAGAATCTACTGAACAGATTTACACCAAACCTACAAAAGGCACTTCCTTGACCTAGGGACTACCTCTCTGCCAAATTTTGAGTAATTCTGTTCAGCCGTTCGGGCTGTAGCTCGTTCTAAAGGTCCTATGGAAAAATGCATGGGAAAAACGCGTTTTGGGACCCCCCTTTTATCTCAGCCCCCGCTTGACGGATCCCCCCGAGACTTTCAGGGTAGGAGCGGAGCGTAGCGCCCCACCTATTTTGAGAAATTCGCGAGGATTCGTCGACCGGCGCCAAAGTTATTCAAAATAGAATGTTGAGGTTTTCCTATGGAAACGTGGTCCTAACTATAACTACCTACTGGCGACCGCCAGTAGGTAATATATATATATATATAGATATAGATATAGATATAAATATATATATAGACATATTCCCAGCGTGTGACAAAATCCAAAGGTCACCAATTGAGGCGCACACTGACACCGTAAGTTATTTCAAAATGTATTCAGTTACTCGAGTAAATGGACAGACGCATTTCGGCTACGCCTTCCTCAATGTCACAAAATTCATTTGAAAGAGATGTAACTTTATAACGGAAATGCATTCACAAAATCATAAAAATCAAGAGAGGACTCATAATTCATAGAAAAGGCAACATAAAAGAGGGACTATGTTTAACAAATCAACATAGCGGCCATATTGGAAGGTCTCTTAAATTTCTCATCATTTAACCATTTGATGTCATGATGCTATATTATTTCCAAAATCTAATCAATTATAAAAGTAAGAGTGTATATACATCAACTTATACTCAATTCACTTAATCCGTGAATAAATATTATGGTCAAAACATATATAATCTATGTTACATGATTATTACAGATTATTTAATCAATTGCCATATATAGGCAGCAGCATCATATACGGCCTATGACGGTCGCTCTTTTCAATTATGCCCTGAATGGGCTTATTTGATCATATTTTAATTCTCTTTTTTTCTTATTTTTCTTTTTTTTGTTTGTTGCCTGGGAACTTCTCTACTTATCTTCTAGTTCTGTTAATATTGGTCCAGGGGTATAGTAAAATATATCATCACTATTCAATGTGGACCCAAAGCTCCTCATCGTTGTTCAGACCCCGTGGAGCTTTAGTTTGCATTTCAATAATGTACCGGGATTGAAGTTTTCGCAATGCTCTAACTCTGTCGCCTCCTCTTTCTTTTTTGGTGACCTGGTCCAGACAAAAGAATTTAAGCAGATTGGCATTCGATTTTTGTTGTTCTTCAAAATGCCTTGCCACAAAAAAAAAAAATGTATATATATATATATATATATATATACATAGATATATAAATATATATATATATATATATATATATGATTTCATCGTTTCACTGCCAAAGCATTCCCTATGCCTACGACGCTGGTGCCGTCAGTGGTAGCAGTAACCACTCCAAATGATTATGATCCTGTCCTCAAAGTAAAAATCCAGAAGAGAAAGGGACAGCACACCAGGAAACAGCACAAAGTAACTTTATTTGTGCACTAGCTTAATTCAGGACGACGCGTTTCGGCGTTAGCCTTTGTCAAGTAACTTCCTGTGTTCCCACCGTGGGAACACAGGAAGTTACTTGACAAAGGCTAACGCCGAAACGCGTCGTCCTGAATTAAGCTAGTGCACAAATAAAGTTACTTTGTGCTGTTTCCTGGTGTGCTGTCCCTTTCTCTTCTGGATTTTTACTTTGAGGACAGGATCGTAATCATATATATATATATATATATATATAGATAGATAGATAGATAGATATAGATATATATATTTGTTTAAAGTTTTCTTAGTGTTTTCATTTTTTTTAAATTAATTTATTTGTTAATTTCATATTGTATACATTTGTAATATTTTGATATCTGGGCTGGTGTATGTTATTATAATTATTTTTATTAGTATTTTTATTATTTATTTGTTTAAAAATTATGTTTTATTATCTCTCTATAGTATATTTTCTATAATGGTAAAGTATATATTTCTGTTTTTAGTTTGTATGTTACAATACTTTTTTTTCAATGCATTTTTAAATGCAATATTATTTTTAAAGTTAATATGTTAGTATGCTGTATATTTCAGAGTTTATATAATATATAATAGTTAAAGTTCCATATGTGATATTCTGGTCTTCTATGTTTTTGATGTCAATATTTTTGACTCTCCATACAAAGTTAAAAAAGTCTATATTTGTGTCCTAGATATTTTTTAAGGATATGATTGTCACCGATATTTTGTCAGACAGTCGCCAAGAATTTTCCTAAAGGCTAGCCTCCAAATATGTGTTATTTTCTTATGCTTTTGCTCCAGTTTTCACATCTTATTGCAAGCACGGGGTACAGCTATGGCAATCACATAGCTTGCTACTCCATCTTCAGCCACTTTTGCGTTCTTACCAAATAGCACATTGTAACCAAAGACTTGTAGTTCGGCATTTAGGGCCAGATTTACTAATGCTTTGTGCACACTTGATGCAAAGTGTTGTGCTGGAATTTACTATCCAACGCAAATCAGGATTTGCATTGGATAGTTTCTTAAAGTAAGGCAATGTTTCGCTGTGCATTGCTTTATGTTGCTTTGCGTCAAGGCCGCATTCTGTGGGTGGTACATAGGCATTCCCACCCTTGAGTTTTGATGCAAATTCCTATCTACAAAAATTCATAGACACGGATGTGCGCAAAAATCTTAATCCTCTTCGAGGCAGGCATTCTGAGGAGAAATGCTTTCAGTGTTTCTCCTTGTCTTTCCTACTTTGCATGCATGCTGCATTGTAGAGCTCACATACAGAGCAGGAAAATAGTTGAAGGATATTTTTTGTCCTGAAATAATCCCCTTACAGCACAAAAACTATTCCTTATAGGACACGCAAATCCTTGCACTATGGCACAAGGGTGTGTGCGTTGGTGTATGGCAGCCCCAAGTGCACAAGTGAAGGGAGGGATGAAAACATTGCCATGTCTTAGACATGAAGCTGTTCTGCTCTCTCCCTTTTGTGTAACTCAGCACATCAACTTTAGTTGTTACGGTCCATTGCAGGCATTTTTCGTATATCTGGGCACTAATATTAAAACGTAGATTAAAAAATCTCTGATTGCAAAGTGCTGTTGGCTCAAAAGCCTGGGTGGGTGATAGTATCACACACTAATGTTCTAATGGAACCAAGAAAACAGAAAAAAAAATGCAATTTAAAATACTCCAAAAAGGGAGGCAATGTACACGTTGCATGGGGCATAAATACAGGTGTACATAATGCAAAGGAGAATTATGCAGCATGTAAGGGCTGATAAAATAAACCATCTGGGCTGCACAATTCATACTTGTAAAAAATGAAAATGTCACTTTAATTGAGCTTTATTAGAAAAACGCGTAATCAACCTTCAGAACGTGGACTCCAGGCCCGTGTTGATGTCCCTGGGGAGGGGGAGCAGCAGGTGATTTACAGCCAGGGTTCTCTCCTGTGAGCGGCTGTGCGGGGACAAACTCAGCGTCCTGGTAAGATTAACGAGCAGCATGGCCGCTTTGCATCCAGTCTGCCCTGCTTCTTAGACGAGGAGAAGCCACAAGGCGGCCAAAGCCTCGATTTAAAGGCGAGGAGCAGTTTACTTCCTTTTGTAGTTCAAGTTTGACCCGAGGTTAGCCCATTTAATCTTCCCATCAAATACCAGCATCATTTATGCACATTTATTTATTTTTCAGCTACACTCGAATTTACCAGACTGGTCAAGTGCCACGCATCACAGATTAGACTAACGCAAATCATCAGTTACTCCCTCATTCTCAAACTGGGCCATTTTGTCCCACATTTTTTAATTATCGGATGCATTGAATACCAACATTTTGGCATTTACCGTGGCATGCGAATTTTGATGCATTAAACACCAAAATCCACACGTTATTCCCCAGAAACTCATAATATGTGCTATTTATCTTACCCGAAAAATAAAGCACGCCCGGTATAGCTATTTATCAGGTCTGAAAAATAGAACCTATACTCGTAACCAGGTGCTGTGTGTTCGGTGTGTGTGAAACATTAATTGCAAAACACACAAGATGATGGACGGAATGTTGCACATTGGCAAAACATTCACTCAAAGTCACAGATCTGGGTTTAATCCATCGTTATTTTGCTCACCACGCCACCACAGTTCAGACATGGCCATATGCAAATCAGTCTTGACCCTGTGCCTCATGGGAACAGTCCAGCCCGAACTGCCAAGCCATATCTTCCCTGGACCGGAATCAAGCATCCTAGGACCAGTTTTGGGGTTTCACCCCTCTTCAGCCAGGATAGCTTGACTCCAGTGGCGTGGTGAGCACGGGACTCACATCTGGGCATACCCTTCCCACATAGGGCAAACAGCAAAACACACAAGATGATGGACGGAATGTTGCACATTGGCAAAACATTCACCCCCAGTCACAGATCTGGGTTTAATCCATCGTTATTTTGCTCACCACGCCGCCCCAGTTCAGACATGGCCATATGCAAATCAGTCTTGACCCTGTGCCTCATGGGAACAGTCCAACCCGAACTGCCAAGCCATGTCTTCACTGGACCGGAATCAAGCATCCTAGGACCGGGTTCGGGGTTTCACACCTCTTCAGCCAGGATAGCTTGACCCCAGTGGCGTAGTGAGCACGGGACCCACGTCTGGGCATACCCTTCCCACATAGGCCAAACAGCAAAACACACAAGATGATGGACTGAATGTTGCACATTGGCAAAACATTCACCCCCAGTCACAGATCTGGGTTTATTCCATCGTTATTTTGCTCACCACGCCACCCCAGTTCAGACATGGCCATATGCAAATCAGTCTTGACCCTGTGCCTCATGGGAACAGTCCAGCCCGAACTGCCAAGCCATGTCTTCCCTGGACCGGAATCAAGCATCCTAGGACCGGTTTCGGGGTTTCACCCCTCTTCAGCCAGGATAGCTTGACTCCAGTGGCGTAGTGAGCACGGGACCCACGTCTGGGCATATCCTTCCCACATAGGGCAAACAGCAAAAAACACAAGATGATGGACGGAATGTTGCACATTGGCAAAAACATTCACCCCCAGTCACAGATCTAGGTTTAATCCATCGTTATTTTGCTCACCACACCACCCCAGTTCAGACATGGCCATATGCAAATCAGTCTTGACCCTGTGCCTCATGGGAACAGTCCAGCCCGAACACCATGCCACTGGAATCAAGCTATCCTGGCTGAAGAGGGGCGAAACCCCGAAACCGGTCCTAGGATGCTTGTTTCCAGTCCAGGCAGGACCTGGCCTGGCAGTTCGTACTGGACTGTTCCCATAGGGCACAGGGTCAAGACTGATTTGCATATGGCTGGGTCCAAACTGGAATGGCATGGTGAGCAAAAAAACAATGGATTTAGGCCCAGATCTCTGTACTGGGCTGAATGTATGACATTGTTCTGCATTCTGTCCATCAATAGTTCTTTTTGCATTTGTCACCCCGAGTGGGACGGGTATGCTCAGACATGGGTCCCGTGCTCTCCATGCCACTGGAATCAAGCTATCCTGGCTGAAGAGGGGTGAAACCCCGAAACCGGTCCTAGGATGCTTGTTTTTCAGTCCAGGGAGGACCTGGCCTGGCAGTTCGGGCTGGACTGTTCCCATAGGGCACAGGGTCAAGACTGATTTGCATATGGCTGGGTCCAAACTGGAATGGCATGGTGAGCAAAAAAACGATGGATTTAGGCCCAGATCTCTGTACTGGGGTGAATGTATGACATTGTTCTGCATTCTTTCCATCAATTGTTCTTTTTTGCATTTGTCACCCGAGTGGGACGGGTATGCTCAGACGTGAGTCCCGTGCTCTCCATGCCACTGGAATCAAGCTATCCTGGCTGAAGAGGGGTGAAACCCCGAAGCCGCTCCTAGAATGCTTGTTTCCAGTCCAGGGAGGACCTGGCCTGGCAGTTCGGGTTGGACTGTTCCCATAGGGCACAGGGTCAAGACTGATTTGCATATGGCTGGGTCCAAACTGGAATGGCATGGTGAGCAAAAAAACGATGGATTTAGACCCAGATCTCTGTACTGGGGTGAATGTATGACATTGTTCTGCATTCTGTCCATCAATAGTTCTTTTTGCATTTGTCACCCTGAGTGGGACGGGAATGCTCAGACGTGATTCCCGTGCTCTCCATGCCACTGGAATCAAGCTATCCTGGCTGAAGAGGGGTGAAAACCCGAAACCGGTCCTAGGATGCTTTTTTCCAGTCCAGGGAGGACCTGGCCTGGCAGTTCGGGCTGCACTGTTCCCATAGGGCACAGGGTCAAGACTGATTTGGATATGGCTGGGTCCAAACTGGAATGGCATGGTGAGCAAAAAAACGATGGATTTAGGCCCAGATCTCTGTACTGGGGTGAATGTATGACATCGTTCTGCATTATGTCCATCAATAGTTCTTTTTGTAAAACATTAATCAACGCTGTGCTGGGGAAGACTCTGACAGACAGCATTTAGCTAATATGAATTTCTGCCACCCAAACATTCGATCAGGGGATGTGGGGATGGAAAAGTGCCCTACATGGTAAACAGGCATGTAGCCCTGCCTTGCGTGGCCGGAGCGCATATGAATCTGGTATCATGACGTTTTGTTGGCGTAGCTAACATGTTAGCTGTTAGAAAAAGAACGAGATGGCAGTGGTAGAAGCAAACTGCTTGCACATCCCAATAAAGTCAAAGGTGGGTACATAAAATACAAAAGTCCTGTGTGCTTAAATGAATCAACACTATGCCATCTAGATAGTGTATACAGATGTATATAGAAACAGAGTTTCCATATAGAAACAAATTTACACAATCCAGAGCACCACACAAATACACAGTAATTTCGATTTGTCTATTTCACAGACCAACTTTTATTCACAAATTAGTCCAATCCAAAATTTCGTTGACACGCAGGTCAGAGAGGAAATGGTACAGCTGCACGTGTTTTGTGGTGATGATGACTTTTTCAAGGCTGTTAATTTAAAATACATACATTACATATTTGTAGAGATTACTTATTTACATACATTTTTATTCAAGGTGCGAGCCCACAATTATCCCAAAAACATGCAAAGAGAGGCATGTATTAGAACCTAGTATTCTTAAGCGCAAGGGAAAACTAATAACCATGCATAGTGTTGTGATCGAACACTTACGAAAAGAAAAGATAAGAGAAAGCGTTCAGCCACGTTGGTTGTTAGCATGTGCACCAATGCCTTAGACTGTCCATGGTAAAGTCAAGATCCAGAACTTGTTCTGTGACCTGGAGGTGGGGCACACCAAGTGTGCTCTCTGTACTGACATTGGAGTACTCTTTTGTAGATTAATAGTCCTGAGCAGACCTCTTTCTCTGTTTTACAGGGAGTGTGGCTATCAGGCCCCACTTATGTAAACTTCCATTTAGATGTAACACCTAGACCTTTGAACAGGCGTTCTATTTGAGGGTTCGTATTGTGTATGTATAGTAAATGTGTGGTAACAAGACTCACACTAACAATAGACATTCTAAAACGTCCTATTTGTGGATGGTAGGTGAGAGGGATGAGTCAACGGACTGTATTGGCAAAACTGAGGAAGTTTCTAGGCAGAGCCTGGCCTTTTGTCTTTCTCCGATATATAATTCACAAAGGCTGATGACAGCCAGTTGCAGAGACTTCACACTTGATCGTACCCTTGTTTTCTGTACTCTTGCCTGGCCCCAACTTTATCACTACCTGCAGTGAGAGGCATCACCTTGTACAAAGGATTTGTCAGCACCGCAGCCAGAAAACTACATTTGATATGAGCCACCTAAAACCACTGCCAAGACTTTAGATATTAGATCAACGTCCCCTATCTGGAAAATGCGGACAAAGGTTCGATCCAAATCCTGCTCAGAGAAGGAAGGAGAGTGTCTGGTCCTGTAGAAGGAGAGTCTGTCGAGGAGAAACCCAGCCGTGTTCTCAGCATGTGGAGCACCCAAAAGAGCCGACTTAACACTTGGAGTGAAGCCTGCACTGACCCAAGTCATGAGGAGTAATCTAATCTCCTATGCAGTTCAGGCGGAGAACTGCAAGAAGAAACTACAAGCCACAAAGGTGTGCTGTCCGCACCCCTGCAGGGTGAATGGAACTGCTACTGTGTATAGACTGAGAACATCACTTTCAAAGCAGAAGACCTGGCCCGGAGGCCATTACCACCACAGGCCAGCTGCCCAAGTAAGGAGAGTGGCTGCTGCTTGCAGTCCTGCACCACTGATGATGCAAACAAACATACCATCAAGCTCCACATCAAGCATTTCTTATGTGTACAAGTAACACCTGGCCTCAGAACATAGAATCTGAAAGAATGTATATAGAACTCATAAAGATAAACCTGCCATTACAAAATTTAAATTTTGCAGGAATGAACAGTTTGACTCAGAAAGAACTGACCTATGGGTTGCCTAATATGGCGGCGCTAAATGAGCTTGCTCGCACTTATGACTGATTGTTACCTATGACTTTTTATCTTAGGAACTGGGAGAGAACATTGTGTAGATGGTGTATCACTTAGGTAGTGCCCGTAGGCAGGAAAATAAAATCCTGTAAAAGAATCCCTATTAACGTGTTCAGTAGTTCCTTTTGATGCAACATCAAGGTTCTTCTCTTTTTATTAAGACAGGCAATAGACTAGACCCTGATTTTTTGGGGGATTTGATTGGCTGCTGAGCGCCGAGCCTTTGCACCCAGCACCATCAACTTGGTTAGGCTAACCCTCGCTACTCGAAAGTCAAGTACTGAAGGGGTGTATTTAGCCAAGTTTCCAGAGTCATAGTAGCAAGGAGCCACTGCACCACCTTGTACTTAATGAACATGACACAACGCCACACAAGCATCCAATTTTGTTTCTCTGTTAGCAATATGGTGATTTTTAAATGCACCCAAGTATGTGAGTACAATGTTAGACTGATGTCTCAGAGTCTGAATGTGCTGGTGAGATGGAAAACAGCAACACCTTGCAGTGTTTGAAATACAGGTGATGTAGGTTAGGTGGCTTCGGACACTCAGCTGTCACTAGGAGGTTCAGTGATGAATGACGTGACTACCACTCTCAAATTGTAGTCACAAGCGAAGCACATATAGTCCCTGGAATGTCTTGTACAGCACAATCCTGCATTAAGCATGTGCTGTGTGTGAGTCAGTCATTTCACACCCCTTGATCTATGCAACATGAAGCTACACATGGTTTAAATTACTAGATGTTGTATGTAAATAAGTTGTAACGACACATGATACATGTGCCACATGATGACTGATCATTACTCCTATTCCCTGTTTTACAGCTGGACGCCCATTGTTCACACAAGGGGACATTGATGCCTTCAAGGACCCCCCACGACAATGGTGAGTGCCTTATTCCATGTATGTCTGATCCCCAAATGAGTGTTTATGATGACTGGTCCTGTAGAGTATTGATCCCACACTGTGTGTGCATAACAAAGATATTACCCCAACCACAATGATGCATATTCATGAGAAGATATTGTACTATTGAGCTGCAGCAAAATCTGCTGCTCTGCACTACTACTTTTCTGAACGCAGGGATTCCCTGTATGTACTATGCTATGGGGCACCCCTGCATTTTCCTAAGCACTGGTGCCATACTAAATATGGCACCAGTGCTTGTGAAAATGAAGGGGTGCCCCAAATTATTGCACATTCCTTGCTTCCATTCATTTTCCGAATGTTGGAGCACATTATCATCAATTTTGCCATGATACTGCACTCCACCATTTTGCTGAAACGATGCCCTTGTACATGTTTGCACCCAAATATTCAGTACTAGGTCACCCATTGGGCACATCTTTTAACATGAAAAATTATGCTGTAACCTGATGGTGGAGCTACAGATCTTGATTCTGTGTGCACTTGTTACACCATGTACCTGCTATGGGTGTAGTGTAGTGAAGTCAAAAGCAACATCCATTGCTAACCCCTAGGCAAATATGCCTGCTTGGTAGTGCAGCATAAGTATATGGCAGCATTTGTCCACAGTGGATGGCTAGAGATTATTTACTACACGTGGTGTAGGCCATTGTGACTCCGGGAGTATGGTAACCATGTGAAATTCCTGCAGCACTATCTCCTTGTACATCTGTGCCACACGTCTATCTGCCTCTGCATCTGTGTTTCGCAGTGTTGATTCAAGCAACAATATGAATAAGCATTGTCAAAGCCAATAGGTCTCGCGTATGCGAGAAAAATTGGCTTTGCCAATGTCTTTTAACCATGTTGTGGAGCAGAGTAGCTGCTTTGCAGAATGCCTAAAAGTTATTTTAAAATAGGGTGCTATAACAAAGGAGTAGGAAGATGAAAAAAAAAAATTATTCTATGGAGCAACCAGTGCTGGCCACGGCATAGCCCTTTTTAGGTCTCGCCTTGCTATCGCGTAAGCGATTGCAAAGCGAGACTATAGAATACGGGTTTCAAAAGTGCTCCCAAAAAGCGGATTGCATGGCTAGCACGCGCACAATCACGCGCATCGTGCCGCCATGCAATCCGCCTTTTGGGAGCACTTTAAAGGGTCCGCTCCCCCGCCCCCAAGCGCGCGCGCGCCACGCTCCGCCTGGCTTGTTTTTCTTTTTTTTTTAAACTTCAAGCGCGAGGCGCGCGTGCGGCTAATGCTTGTTACTCTGAGATTCTTGTAAAGTTTCAGGGAGAAATTCACTATACTGGAGGTGGTTTGGTTTCCCAATTAAAAGGCGTAGTTTCGAAAGCCTCCCTATAAAGTTAAGCAAAGGAAGTGACGTCCTCGTCTAACCGACTCTGTGTCCAAGCAGGGTGTTCATTCTGGCTCCTGCTTGATCAGGTAACGGATATGGCTTGCTTGCTGCCGGCTGTGTTGCTTCTCTGTGTGATTGCAGTGATCAGCGTAGCAGCGCGTGGATATTCTCCAAGGAGAGTCCACGAAAGTGCAATTTCATCAGCCAAGAAGAACCACGAGGGGGATCAAAGCAGAAACAAGCGACCGGCCGCCGGTATTGTGCACAGCCCTGTGAGTACTGCAAAGCTAGATTGTTCAAATGTGTGTTTAAAGCAGAGCAACCATGAGACAAGCGGCTGCGTGTCATATAAGTGAGCCCCGGCAGCGCTAACATGAGACATGGTGGCCCAGGTTTAGAAATGCATCATGAAACGCAGCGTTGCTCCCTGTTAGGTGCATTGCATGACAGGGGCAGAGCTTTAAGTGGGCCGGGTCCCTCCGGGTCTCGGGTCGAGTAGTATATTTATGTCCTTAACTCTACTGATGATTATAAGCAATTAATGTAATGACTTTTCAAGTAATCCAAGTCAAGGACTAAGATTCCGTTTATATTTCCCATGTTTTACTAAATCTTGCACTCAACTTGAGTGTTAGCTATTCTCAGGATGTTTTGTTTTTGGGTGTTTTTTTCGTGCAGCATTACTTTTATATACTACATGCAGGGCTTTGAGTGAGATGGAAAAATGGGGGGGGTGTGCCTGGCAAAGGGGCTTGGCCAATGTAATTAAGGGCGTGGCTTAATACACGTCAGCTAAAAAATCTGTGCATAGCATAGTGTGCCACCCGACTTGTATTTTGCTGTTTCTGTCATTATATCCAGATATCTGATACAACAAGTAGTATCATACCTACAAGAAGTCGCGGCTATTGGCTTTGTCAAAGGTTGTTAGTTACATAAGATAAATAAGCAGCAACTATGGCTTGTATATAATATTAAAAAAGATTCTTGTTTTTTTGCTTGCTAAAGGATCAGCGCGGCGCCCGGTTCAGGGACACCGTGCTTTGTTCGTTTGTTTTTAAAAAAACTTTATTGGTGAGCGTGCGCTCTGCATTTAGATGCCACTGAATTTGGCCCTGAGGCAGAAAGAGTTCGTCTCGTGGCTGGAATCTTCCTCTCGGATCCAGAATAGAGATGTGCAGTGTGCTTTGTTTCCTTCTGTTATTTTTTTATTTTATTGGTGAGCGTGGCGCCCGCTTCAAGGACACCGTACTCAGTGTTAAAGTAAAAAAAAAAAAAGAAACTGAGCGTGGTTTCCTTGAAGCGGCGCCGCGCACAAATGCTTGTTTTTTTCTGTCACCCTTCCTTCTCTTTTTCTGTTTCCCCTCCCTCTTGTTTCCGGTCCTCTCGACTGTTTTTCTCTCCCCGTCTGTCTTTTCTCCTCTCTCGCTTTCCCTTTCCCGAAGTGTCTCTGATGTGGAGACGGGGCTCCCACTGCCAAAGTACGTAAAAAATGCAGCTGCTCTTCTGAGACTAGGGTGGCATTATCTGGCCTGTAGTCACATCACACAGGCTGATGCAGTGTTACATCTCCCTGCTCTTGCAGTGTTGGCTTAACACCATCACTTCAGGACAGAATAATAGTGCACCAGGGAGACAGATGCACAGCTAGGAAGACTGGGTCTCACATTACCGAGTTCCTGCTTCATGCAGAGATTTGAATTGTTGGAAAAGGAGCATGAGACCTCTGGTCCCACATGAATGGTTCTTACTGCGGCACAGGGAATGGCGTGGGCCCTTAAAAAGGAGGCTTGTTACAATGGTGCCTCTGGGGTTACTGCTTCTAATGAATTACTTGCGTATTTCTTAACAATACAGCAGTGCCTCTGAAATGTTTCAAACATAGCTGGGCGCGGACATGCAACACGTTTCACTTTGCTTCGGTGATTCTGGAGAGACATGTCCAGCTTTTTGTTCAGCTGCTCTGGAAGCCGTTTCTTTAAAGGCATTGTTACGTGCATGATTGCTTTGCATAACATAACACAGCATGACTGGATGTGACATGATAAAACATAACATATTTAAGTTGAGGATAAAAGAAAGCTAATGTAGACAATTCCTCTTCATGATCGTGTGGACATGGGTACCTAGACCATTTTTCAGAAAAGAGCGGTTCTGTCCAGTTTTCAAAAGCCTTTGCAGACATAACCAAATCTAGAGCGGGTAATTTGTAACTGGAAAGTAACTGTTTCTTAGAACCTGGATATTTAAAAGCAGCCTATTGTTTAACAGTATTAGAAAGTACCATCGTAACCCTGTAAAACAAGCATTTGCAATTTGCATTGCATTTGGGAGAGTTTGAGCTATTGGTATTGTAAATGACAATGCCTTTTAATTATGTGTTTTGAAAACCGGCAAGCGGTGCCTAAATACTTACAATCCATGCTTACTGAATGAAGGGTGGCAGTTAAAGGGGCGAAGTTGTTGCCAGCCTTGCTTCTCATAAACAACAACTATAAGCATGAAGTACATTTACACACCACTTGCAGATTTTCAAAACACATAAATAAAAGACATTGTCATTTACAATGCCAATAGCTCAAACTCTCGGAAATGCGAGACCTATTGCATTGCAAATGCTTGTTTCTATTGTGGGTGAGGTTTGGGGCAATGCAGAGAATGGAAAAATGCAGGTTAAGAAGGTGCTGGCACCCAAGTTAGTGGACACTGGCATCAGTGGCACCAAACTCCCATTCCAGTTTCCAACAAGACCAACAATTTTTAAATAGCAGCCTCACTGGAAATAACCTGTACAGTGAGACACCATGTAGAGGGGCATGTGCGGCATATAGGTAATTTACAAGAGGTAGCATGGTTAGAGGACGATGCATAACGTTCGACCTCACGACACTTTAGCATTTATATTTTCCAACTCTTAATATTCCCCATGTCTTTTTACTGGTGCAAAATGGATGCCGGAATGTGAAAGAGTTAGAAGCAGGGATGAAAAACCAAGGAAGCCGGGATTGGTTTCAGAGTTTAAGAACATCTAGGAAAATAAAGACGAGAAGGCCAGTGATCTAATTCGGGCACAGGTTAAAAGTGGATTATCTCTGAGAAGCGGTTAATGTATTTGATTTTTCTACTTTTGCTATTGTAGGATAAAGCAACGCATGGCAACGTTTTCAGCCTAAGGGTAAATTGTAAATCTACTTCCCTCTACTTAGGTCTTACACTTGCACATATGCGACAAAATGACATTCGCAGTTACCATTTGCTTTATTTTTTGAAGAATCCATGTGATTTTTGCAAAATATTCCTGCCACATGCTTTCCTTTTCAAACATAACTATGAAAAATCAATACAAACTCAGTTCAGAATGGGAAACGGTAAATACATAACACGACGTAATACAGCTCACTTCCAGCTCAAAAACAAATTTACCTTTTCAGACATTGGACCCTCGGGCAGACAGACGAGGGAGTACCACAAAGGAGGAGCTGTGGCGGTGAGCTTTTCTATCACCTTGCTGTACTCGAGAATGCAAAAGCTGGCCCTTCCACACCTTTCAGGGTGGACCATTTTTAGGGTAAGAGTGTCTTGTTATTAATAATAAACTGCGGGTACCAGGCAATCACAACCAGGGTATACTTTGAGCTAAAAAGGCGAATACGTTAATACATGAATCTATGGAAAGAATATTCCTACAAAGTCTCAGACCTTGTGCTTTCAAGGCTCAAACTTCCACTACCCAGTGAGTGTCAGTTTGTCCGGACTAGGAATCGAATAAAGACCATGCGGTGAGGAAGAAAGAAAGAGATCCATTTGCTGTGGACTGAGGGCTACAATAAATCCTTCTGGCAGCAATTTAACAAGTGATTTTTCTCCCAATTTGTTTCTTTGGCGCAACAGAGCACATGGATGAATTGGTCCCGTAAACACAGTGTGTAAAACAAGAGCAGGGTATCATGCTGTAGACTTGAGATTATAAAAGTAGTTTATTATAAAGAAAAGTTTTTAAAAAGCGTTACGACTTGGCCAGCATTTTCCCCCTATGATAAGTGGGGATGAGCAACAGGGAAAACAGTTTTGTAGGATGGTGGGAACGGTCAACGGGATGTTAAACAAGCACCGCGCCGGACAGAGTGCGTACACAGTTGGGAGGCGGGGCAGGCAAGAGAAACTCAGAAACAACTTACCACAGTCATAAAATTTCAGGGGCTCCACTAGCGAGAGAGGCCATACAGCGAGGAGGCACAGGCTTACCGCCAGGACAGACATCTTCAGCATAGCACAGGCAGAGTTGCTACATGACGGCGCTGGGGCTGAGGAAGTGGAGAACGGCATAAGTGTCATGTGACACGGCATGGCCTGTAGTGGGAGGGGAGGAGTGCAGTCATGTGACAGAGGGGACGGCCTGCCTCGTCTGAGTCACCTCTGGTCAGGAAACATTTACACACCGAACAAGGAATGTCAGGAATGCAGCTGGCATCTGGCCTGCACTGCTGCTCGCTTCCGAGCTCTCTTAGGCCAGGGGAGGTAACGTTTACAGAGAAGACGGGACATGCACCCACCTTTGGCCAATTCAATTTTTGAAAGCACACACAATGACCAATCACTTCAGCTTTTCAGCAAACTCGTGTGTGTGGCATTTTTTAGCCACACGAACAAGTTTGCTGAAAAGCTGAAGTGATTCCAAGAGGTCATTTTCTAGAACAGCGCAATCGCGATGCGCTAGGCTCGACCTAAAAAGGGATGTTGGTGATGTCCATGACTGGACTGGGGTGCCATATGCACACTGGCATTATATGGCGCTCACTGAGGATATGAGCATTACAGCTACACTTGTCAGTGACCGTGATTCATACAATGAGCATGTTTCATACACATGTTGGGACATGTCGTATATCGGAAGGTTGAATGACTGGTCCACCCCAGATCTACTACAGGCTGGAATTGAGATTTGTATTATTGGACAATCTGATGTGTCCAACTACCCTTTCTACCATTGTACCCTGTATTACTTCCCATGTGCTCAGTATTTTTAGCAATGTGGGATAGCAAGCTGCCTTGTGAAGTACAAGTACTCACATGCTTCAAGTAGATAAATACAGAATGAACCCTGGATATGTAGCTGGGGAAACAAATCAGACTGGGTAGCGCATTGTTGTAGGTAGATGAGTGATTTTTGTTCACTTGAAACACTTTGGTGCTTAGTTGTATGCCCCTATAACACTCAGTGGGGCAGATTTATGTTTCCTGGCGCATCCCTGCAAATCAGCAGGGATGCGTCAGGAAAGATGCGTCACGCAAGTTTACCCTTGCGCCACCACAGACGCGCCGCATTTACAATGCAGCGCATCGTGGCGCAAGGCTAAACAGATGCGTGACGCATCTGATGGCATAAGGGCGGCGCATTGCTGTAGTCGTGTCGCAAGCACGACGCAACTCCAGCAATGCTCAGGGGCTGCCCATACCTAACGTGCTGCGTCATGCCTTACGCCTGCTTCAAGCAGGCGCAGGGTTTTTGACGCAGGAGCGTCGGAAAAGTGACTCAGTGAAATCTTGTAGATTTCACTGCGTCACTTTTCCGAGGCTTTTTCCGACGGAACGCCCACCCTGCATACATTAAACCTGACGCAGGTTTAATGTAGCGCAGGGCTTTACAACGTGACGCATCTCCCTAGATGCGTCACGTTGTAAATAAAGCGCAACATGGCGCATGGTTTACGCCGCCGCTGTGTCACAGAAGTGACGCAACGGCTGCGTAAATGTCTCGCAAGGGGCTTGTAAATCTGCCCCCGTGTGTTCTATGAATATGGGCAAAGGTTATGCCCTAGGCCCGCAATGGGCCTGTAGATCAGTCTCCTTGTGTACGTTCACCTGGCAGACTCAGTCTGAGTACATGTGAATGTCAGTACCCCACCTGCTGCACCTGCTCCACCTGCCACACCAGCCCCACCTGCCCCAACAACCCATCCATCTGCTCTCAGCAGGGAGGAGAGGAGGCTACTCTCCCATCTGAACTTATGGGTGGCAACATTGGAGCAACATATGGAGCAGGTGTGCAGACATTTGGAGGACATAAAGGGAGCACTGGCCCTCCTATTCTGAAAGTTTTCCAGGATTGAGCCTTTTAACAGTCCCCCAAATCCAGTTTTTTTCATATTTATAGTTGATAAATGTTTTTTAATATAGGGTGATGTTATAGTTAGGGTAGGCTTACCTTAGTGTTAGGTTTAGCTAGTGTTTTAATGTAGGCTAGTTTTTTTTTTTTTCAATTAAAACCCAAAAATATGTCTATTTGTTTGGGATACATGTTTAGGTAGTCTATGTTTAGGTATAGTTGTCTTTGTCCTGTCTGCACATGTGCCTAAAGGGGTGGGGGGGGGGTTGATGTATAATATATGTTGTTAAGTGTGTAGGCTAAGATTTGGTTTGTAGATAGTGTAGTATAGTTAGGTTAGGACGTTAGCAGAGGGTAGTTAGGCTTAGATTTAGTTTCTTGTTAAAATAAACTTTTACCTTTTTCTAAATTGTAGTGTCAGCATTGTATAATGTGGATCAGAGATGTATTGATCTTGGATTTTCCTACTATTAATCTTTTTTCAATCAGACTAGGTAGTGCATTGTTGTAGGAAAATGAGTGATTTTTGCTAATTTGAAACACTTTGGCGCTTAGTTGTATGCCCCTACAACACTCAGTGTGTCCTATGAATATGGGCAAGGGTTATGCCCTAGGCCCGCAATGGGCCTGTAGATCAGTCTCCTTGTGTACGTTCCCCTGCCTGGCAGACTCACTCTGAGTATATGTGAATTTCAGTACCCCACCTGCTGCACCTGCCCCACCTGCCGCACCAGCCCCACTTGCCCCACCAACACAGCCATCTGCTCTCAGCAGGGAGGAGAGGAGGCTACTCTCCGATCTGAACTTAAGGGTGGCAACATTGGAGCACCATATGGAGCAGGTGTGCAGACATTTGGAGGACATAAAGGGAGCACTGGACCTCCTATTCTGAAAGTTTTCCAAGATTGAGCCCTTTAACAGTCCCCCAAATCCAGTTGTTTTCAAATTTATAGTTGATAAATGTTTTTTAATATAGGGTGATGTAATAATTAGGGTAGGCTTACCTTAGTGTTAGGTTTAGCTAGTGTTTTAATGTAGGCTAGATTTTTTTTTTTATTAAAACCAAAAAATATGTATATTTGTTTGGGATACATGTTTAGGTAGTCTATGTTTAGGTATAGTTGTCTTTGTCCTGTCTTCACATGTGCCTAAAGGGGTGGGGGGGAGTTTGATGTTTAATATATGTTGTTAAGTGTGTAGGCTAAGATTTGGTTTGTTAGGGTAGTGTTAAGGATAATTAGGATAAGATAGGGTAGTATAGTTAGGTTAGGACTTAAGCTGTTAGTTAGGCTTAGATTTAGTTTCTTGTTAAAATAAACTTTTACCTTTTTCTAAATTGTAGTGTCAGTATTGTATAATGTGGATCAGAGATGTATTGATCTAGGATTTTCCTACTATTAATCTTTTTTACCAACTTGATTAATTGTACAACATGTGTGAATGGCTTCATTATCTTGGGACAGTGTACAGTCGAGCAGCCTATTGGTTGACATAATCATACATGAATACAACGTGGAAATCAAAATGTGCCTTTTGTCATTGCATGGGGATAGTGTGCTAAATAAGTTGTCCCATACAAGAATATTGTGGGGCATATTTACAAGTGAATGGTGGAGCATGGCGTCAAGCACAAAATGCCAACGCCACGCTTCCCCATTCCAAAAACACTGGGATGTACAATATTTACAAAGATACAGCGCACCCCTGCGATTTCCTTAGCGCTAAATTAGGCTGCCTTGCGCCAACCCTTGCACCGTAGTGCAAGGCTGCCTGTGGTGAGGGAATTATTGTTTATGTGCAGGAAGGTGTCCCTTCATGTACATAAAAAAATTAATAAAGGTGTTTTGTTGTTTCTATGTGTGGTGCACAATGCAGCAAACATAGAAACAGCAAATATGAGGAGAAATTAGGCATTTCTCCTCAATTCACCATGTTAAGACCAGGTTTTCCTTGGTCTTAATTATGGCGCTGCCTCCTATTTACGCCACCCTTGTAAATAGGGGGTTGTGTTTAAATCAATGGGTGTTGCGGCACTATGCACACCCCAACACCCATTGCCCACCCCTTTCACGCTAAGTGTAGCATGAAAGGGCGCCTTATTTACAAGATGGCAAAGGGTTTATTGCCACAGGAACTTCAGAAAAAGTGATGTTCCTCTGGCGATAGGGGATTGTTAATATGCCCCTGTGTGTTACAAAAGCATTAGGTCTTGGAGGAATGGAGCACCCTCTGACTTCTTAACTTAATGTTGCCATGTTGGGTGGTACTTAGTGGCTACCTCGTGACCTCTGTTAATCACTACATTTGGTTGTCATTCCAAGGAGGTGTTTTCACTGCTTACCATATTTGGACACGATACTTGTCGATATACTGTTTTTTCCATACACTTTGAGGGCACGTTACCAGTTAAACATTGTGGCGGACAACTTGATTTAGCACTCAATGTATATCAGACATTGTGTCCTTCACACATGTTCTGACATCTCACTGCCTATCAAGGTTCCAAAGTCTGCATACATCAAAGTTTCAAATTAACTTTATATTTGATGTAGTGGCTGCACAGGTTAGCCATTGTTGACACCTGTCCTGTTTCAGGGTGACAGAAAACACGCATCTGGCAATGAAATGTGCATCTATATACAAGTGCAGTTCAATTTGGGTCACACAGGAACAGTTCACAGGATAACAACCCCAAAGCAATTCCAGACAGAGTCCTTGTGGGTAACATGTCATGGGACATGTTGAGTATTAGAAAATTATCAGTCAGGAGGATGATTGCATTGTCATGGGGAATAAGGGGGCACATTGGCAGTCCACAAATGTCCAAGGTGATCACTGCAAAGTCATGATGAGGACAGTGATAGATGATGTTTCCTGGCATGTTGGTGAGCACAGGGCTAAGCAGAAACTGAAAATTTGACACATATGACTGCTAACACAGATTTTTCTTTTGGAAAGATGTACTGTCCACATCTTCCTCCTCTGATGTCGGCGGTGTCTCCAATGAGGGTGGTGGAGTACCTGCGGCAAATGAAGGAGACACAGACACATCAGCGGCAGAAGATGTGGATGCTGTGGCTGCAGCAGCATTTATCTGTGTCAACACATGAGGTATCACTGCAGTGAGCAGGATCTGCTGGTTTTGCAACACAGCAGCAGCGTCGCTGTGGTGGGCAGCTAAGGCAGCCATGTGGGAGTCCTGCTTCCGCTCCATGGTCTCCAAGATATTTTGGATTGCCCGCAGTTCATTGACCATCTCGCTGGTGCTACTTTGGCAGGGCAGTTGTTGGTGCCTCTGCCTCATGACACCAGCGATGGCTGCCTGGGAGCTGGAGGCCACTGTGCAGAGAGTAGGTGCCTCTTATGGTATCCATGGACCCCCTCTACTGTGGCTGCCAAGGTATCTAACCTCACCTGCACCTGATTTGCCATATGCTGCTGGACTTCAACCGCAAGCCATTGGAAGGTGACGTATGGGTCCTTGGAGTCCAGGGGTGTGGCTGTGGTAGTAGGTGGAGCCTGTTGGTTATTTAGAAGGGCATGTGGAGACACCACAACACTGCTGACCCTCCCCAGGTCCAGAGATGGTGTTCCTATGGAGTCCAGGAACTCTTGGAGGGTGTCGTGGTCTATGGTTGGAAGGTTTTCATCACCATCATCTGTGATGTCTGGGAGAGGGTGCTGACCAGGAGGTAAGGTTTCACCCTCTGCAAAGGAAAGGGCAAAACCTAATGTTGTTGTCTGTTACATGTTGACATGATGTTAAGTATTTGACATTTAAAGTGCATGACACTTTCCATTCTCCTGTGATACATGGTACACCTGTTACACTTAGCAGTGGATGGCAGTTTATACTGTCCATAAATGTTACATGTCAGGAGTTCAGGATTATGACATTACCACTGTGTGCCAACACTGAGTGGCTAAGGCCTATCTTAGCCCTCATATAGGAATTTGTGACATCCATTCTATTTCATCATGTGCCGAGATGGTTATCTGCAGGGTGTGAGACATCTTATTCATTTCTTCCACACACTTGTATGTGTGCATTGATGCCTCTGTGAATTCAAGACAAAGCTCCAGACAACAAACTTACTGCCACACACTTATGTGACCTAGATCATGGGTGGCTTATCCTGTACCTATTATACTTGCTTCATGCGTGACTCTCCCCAACAGACTGATATTGCAAGCTGTTACAAGGTGACATGTGTCTTGCATCACCCCAGATGATGGTTTTAATTGGGTTTGTGAGATGTAACTACAGAGGGTCCTTTTGACAAAATTTTGATTAGACATGGCACAGCAGGCACTTTATCTATGCAAACCAGCATATTTCCACATACACAGGACAGACACATACTAAGAATGAGCGTGCCCTCTCCTTCTGTTTTCCCCTGCATTGGCAATGATGACAACAGGCAAGCAGCAACCCAGACAACTTTGAGGCAGGGCTCCGGAATGGCTGCTTTGCTGCACAGCTGACCTTTTTACGGCAGCAAAGGGGTGTGCACAGGGATGTAACATACTACAGTGTATATGTTCCTTCCAAACATTTGTGAAAGTATGTATGTTGACACAAAACTATCTGTGTGCATTTGCATCCTGCCATGCTTGACTTTACCTAGGGCCCATGTTCCACGTATGTACTTAGGTAGCATTCACCCCTAAACCCAGGGGCATAAATACAGGCTGATAATGCCACCAGACTATCACTTTTAGGGACGTTATGGTGGATAAATCCACTTTTCCTTAATTGCAATGCAGCATGAAGCCATTGAAGCCATTGAACGTTGATTAACACCACCTTGTTAATGAGGCCCCTTCACACGCTTCACTTAGCATGAAAGGGACGTGCAATGGATGTTTCAGTTAGCATTCCACCTGAACAGCCATTGAAATTGTACGATATCTACAAGGCTGGGCCATCAACAAAAACTGGGGATAGTTAAACACTGGGACCTTATATCCAAGCCCCTTGCGCTGCCATTTTGTCACTTTTTACCATTTTGAAAATGGCCCACCAGTAGCGCAAGGGGCTTGTAAATTAGGGACCAGTTCTTAGGATAGCCAATTGTGAACAATTTTCTACTCATTTTCATTTCATTTCATGAAGCTTTATTCGGTGCATGAAAAATGACCATAAAAGCACAACCATAAAAATAAAACAAATGCACTACAATATCAGATACAGCAAAATAACAATTCAAAAGCTACAAATAACAAATGATACAAGCTTAAAAACACATACTTTTCCTGGCCTTGATTGAATGAAGTAAAAACATAGCAGTAAAAAAACAGATATCGGTGTTTTGTAAGTTAAAAACTAAACTCATTGCTTGATTAACTGTACGTATACCATATTTACAAAACATAGGTTTTAAATAGGCAATATGAAAATTCATATACAGTTTGCAGATAAGAAGAAAGTGCACAGTGCTCTGTTTAGAGATGCCATCACACTTACAAGGCCCTTGCGGATATTTCTTTAGTGTTGGCAATGCCACCAAATGATGAGCAATACCAAACCTCAGTCTGGTTAACACAAACTTATGGGATGGCCTCGTTACACATACTAAATAAATGGGTAAACCTTCATCAAGCTTATACTTAATATAAAACAAACCAGTAGATAGAGAACCGTTAGCAATGGCCCGTTTTCTTGCAGTAAATGCCAAAAAAATAGTTTTCAACTCTTTTTTCGTAATTAAAGATGTTGCGTTAGGGTCCACCAAGATGTTTAAATTAAAAATCTCAGAAAAACATCTAACTACATATTTTAACCAGGGTATATTTAAGAATTTATCCAGCGAGAGACAGTCCTCGATGACCAATCTATTAAAGGTTTTTTCTTCTTGTAGCCAGATAGAATGCCAAATCATAAGTGGCCTCAGAGATAGTTGGTCAGTAAGAAAATTAATATCAAGTTCTCGATGGATGAGGTCAGTACACGCAGTGGGTGGTAAAGATAAGAGTTTTTTTTAAAAAGCATTTTCCTCTAACTGCAAAAAATGGGCAGGAAAATGTCCCCAAACACCCGCCCCATACAGAGCAATACTGACACACCTGGCTTGATAAATCTTAAGCATATCCCTGGTACGTCGGTCCCCAACCTTCGCAGCAAATCTAAAAACGCCATGGGCATTTTTAGCCATTTTGATACGAATATTTTTAAATTCATTTAACCATTTTCTATCATTAGAGAAGGTAATACCAAGATAACAAAATGTATCCACCTGAAGCACCTTATCCTTAATCTATAAAAAAGGAAAAATTAGCAGATTTACTTTTCTTTACGCTTTTGGCCCCAAAGGTCATAATATACGTTTTCTTCTTGTTGATAGTCAACCTCCTATCCTTAATAAAGGAAGAGAATCTATCAATCAGACGCTGCAATCCTAATGGAGTTCTAGAAAGTAGGACAGCGGCATCAGCGTATAATAACACATGCACGGGGCAACCTTTGATCAGGGGGGCATCTGCTGGGATTGATTTTAAAATTGCGTTGATTCCGTTAATAAATAAAATAAAAAGAAGGGGGGGGGGAAATACGCAGCCCTGTCTAATGCCTCTTTTTACACTGAATTTGGGAGAACATTCACCTTTGGTCCCAAAGCGCACACATGTTTTTAGATTCCCATACAGTCTGGCCAGAAAATAAATTATTCCCTCTGGCGCCCCTAACTGTAACAAGGTTGACCATAGAATTGAATGGTCAACCAAATCAAATGCGCTGCTAAGGTCCGCAAAACAAAGGTAGAGTGAGCCTAGCTTAGCATCTATATATTTCCCGATCAGAAGGTCAAGATTTAAACACTGATCAAGTGTACCCCTACCCTTTCTAAATCCGTACTGACTATCAGCTAGGATACCCTCTTGCTCGGCCCATTCCTCTAACCTCACGAGCATAATTCTGCTCATGATCTTAACAGACGAGTCTAAAAGAGAGCTGGGTCGATAATTTTTGACATCGGACCTACTACCTTTTTTATGTATAGGAATAATAATAGATGTTTCGGGGGCACCGTACATATGGCAGCGTTAAAAACTATAGCCAAGAGAGGGCTCCATATATCGGGGGCCGTTTTATGCACATCAATAGGGACCCCGTCTGGGCCCTGGGCTTTACCCCCCTTGCTAACACAAATACCGGCTTCAACCTCGCTAACAGTAATGTTTAGAGGTAAGACAGGCCAACTATTATGGCAAGTGTCAGTACAACTGTTAGAATCAAAGACATTTGAAAAATGGGTAACCCAGCCGTCACTCGAAACATTGGAGGTTAGCATTGGGGTATTCTCATCCCTAATAAAGGGAGAATTGACAGTGGCCCAAAACAAAGTACTGTTAGATGATTCCGCTGCCTGATTGAGTGAGTCCCATGCCAGCTACTGTAACTCTCTCTTCCTTCGCCTTAGAGCAAGCTTATAATCCAGCCTTAATTTTACAATAGACTGAGTATCCCTAGGTTTTTTAGCAAGCGCAATTTTTAATTCAATTAATGAACGAGTACACGCATGGTCAAACCATCTTGGAACATTGCTACATTGGCCCCCCTTAGATTTTGTAAATCTGGCCTCAATGGTTAAATTAATGTCCATAAAAGCATTTAAAACCTGTAATTCGCCGGTAAAATTTTCAAAAATAATACTAATACTGGGTAAGCAGTCCCTCACAATAAGGCCAGTTAAATCACTAGCTTTATCCCCAACCCATCTCAAACGAACACCATTTGGTCTGTATGATTCAATATTAGAGACCACAATGCCCGTTTCAACACAGCTATCGGCCCAAAAAGTTGTTTCCAAAATAATACAGTTGTGGTCGCTTAGGGTAGTTACTTCAATCCTAGGTGAAGCACAACAGGAAGCGATATTAGAGGAAACAATCACGTGGTCAATAACTGAGCAAGAATGATGACCCTTGAAAGTAGGGATGATTTGTCCCGAATCCTCTCTCGGGAAACCAAGAATTTCCAAATCATAGTAACCCAAAAAATAATTTAATGAATCTCCATCGTTGTTATGACGAAAATGTAGATGTTCCACTCCCACATCGTTGGTAAATCCACAAACATTTTCAGTTGACAGTTCACATAACGGGATATTGAAGTCACCGACCCAGATGAAATCAAAAGAAACATTAGCTTCTGGGTTTAGATTTTCGATGGCAATAGCCAAATCGCGGACGACTACATCCCTGGAACTATCAAAAATATTATTATAATAATTAATCAGTAGGATATTATGGGCGTGTTCCTCTAACAACCAGAGAATCTGGGCATGTTCACCCACTGTTATATACCTTTTTACTATGATTGGGCGATGGATTGACACTAATATTAACAGACCCCCCTTTGCTCTACCAGGCCCAGTACCCTTTGCCACCAGATTATATGACGCAAACCCCTCATAATTAATTTCATCCTTACACCATGTCTCCTGGAAGCATGCGATATCAAAGAAATTAATGAAATTCTGCCAGCCCGGAAACTTCCCCATAGATTTTAACCCTGCAACATTCCAACTGGCTATAATTATTCCATTACCCCTTGCATTGACCCTAACTGGTGTAGTATATACAGTTGGAGGATTTCCTTCCATTGGATTTTCATTGACTGACCCCCTACAGTTATTATCAGTAAAAACTTCCACCAATGGCGGCTCCGGAACCAGTTTAACATTAATAGTTTCAGAGCCCCGCTTATACATAGCCTTATATGGGGAAATCGGACTCTCCGGGTTAAGTCAGTCATTAGAATCCAAACTGTTGAGGGCATAAAATCGATTATGCAAGGGAATGGCTAAACCCCGCTGCTGTATCGGCGGGGGTAGCCAGGAAGAGTTATGATCATTAGGGGCCATATTAATAAGGTGGCTATGAAAAAAAGCCGAGGGGGCGTACACAAATACCGTGATCGGGCAATGATAGGGAGGCTGATCTAAGCAGAACTGTAGTGACGTGTTGAGGATATTTAAAATTAACAATAACACAGTCACCTTTACAGGTCTTTCTAGAATTACCAACCCAATTGACCCTTCTTGTAGTTAAGATATCATTAGAGAGGGCCGTCGGAAATCCACATTGCTTATGCAACCAAGCAACAGTTTTATTTTTCAGGGAATGATGAGATTCATACTGAGACTGGGGCATAATTGAATCAACCCGTGGTACGTTAGTTAAAACCACCACATAAGGGGCACAATCAGGGGGAAAGTTAACAAAACCCTTTCTCCTTACCTCAGTCCAACCCACATTGCTTTCAGTTACCGAGGTAACCTGATTTTCTTGACTCGCAGTGTGCAGTTGGGCAGGAACAACTATTTGGGTGACCCTGGTCCCCTCCACAGATGGTACTTCTAATTGATTAACCTTGGACCCCTCCGCAGATGAAATTACTACCTCTTTCCTTACGTTGTGACTTACATCGGTAGTCATTGGAATACCTACCCGGGTGGTGTAGGTATCCAAGAGATTGGCCAATCTAGTTACTTCTACCGAGATCTGATCTAATTTAGCCACCAACGGTAAAATAATCTTATCCAGCTTGGAGTCAATATAGCTAAACAGCAAATTAAATTGCTCAGGGTTCAACTGGGCATGACACTCTTTTTCTTGAGTCTCGTCCCCCCAACTATACTTGTAGAAGGTAATTAGACTCTTTTAGCCTTTTTTCTCCCCCCTCGTTTTACAGGTATTTTCCGGCATGCCCTAACTGCTCTACACACCGGGACAGAATCTCCAGGATAGTCAGAAGAGTCATTTACCACCAGCTGACTAGGAGTCATTAACACTAGATCATCACTGTTAATCGGCTGGGGATCATGATCAGGACTAACATCTATCACTGGTACACCTGGGGAAATTGACAAGGTAGGCGGAGAAGCTGGAGGGCTACCCTGGCTGAGGGAGAGTCGACGTTCGTAGTTAATTTTATTAACAACTTTCACTAGATAGTTATCTAGTGTAGTAGGCACTGCAGTGGTTTTGATAGATTTTTGGTAGGACATGCTTACAGCTACAAACGCACCCTATTGCACAAATGGTAAAAAATCACGCACCCAAGCTATCAAAAATAGCACAACAAACAAAACAAAATACAAAACAATAAATCGCCAATGGGACTTTAGTGCCCCAAACACAATGTGAAATGGCATTGGTGTGATAAAGGGAGACTCTCAACCATGCATCAACCCTGACAACAAACGCCAAAGTCCGTGGCCCTGCCCTGCCACGTCCTGCCCCGCACGGCCACAGACGGCCCACCCTTTGCCCGGGGTTCGCCCGGCTCGTCCCGCGCGCGTCCCGCGAAGCGGGGCTTAGCGCTGCTTAAATGCGCCTCCTGGCGCTGGCGCAGCGTGGATAGAGCGCGCCGCCGCTGAGGCTGCCGGGAATTGAAGTCCCGTGATGGCGGCGGCGCTGCTTGCGGCTGCAAATGACTCCTGGCAGTGGCGGCGCTGCTTACGGCTTCGAATGACTCCTGGCGGTGGCGGCGTTATCAGCGTGGTAAGTCCCCCCACTCTGCCAGGCTCAGCGCTGCTTAAATGCGCCTCCTGGCACTGGCGCAGCGTGGATAGAGCGCGCCGCCGCTGAGGCTGCCGGGAATTGAAGTCCCATGATGGCGGCGGCGCTGCTTGCGGCTGCAAATGACTCCTGGCAATGGCGGCGCTGCTTACGGCTTCGAATGACTCCTGGCGGTGGCGGCGTTATCAGCGTGGCAAGTCCCCCCACTCCGCCGGGCTCAGCGCTGCTTAAATGCGCCTCCTGGCGCTGGTGCAGCGTGGCTAGAGCGCGCCGCCGCTGAGGCTGCCGGGAATTGAAGTCCCGTGATGGCGGCGGCGCTGCTTGCGGCTGCAAATGACTCCTGGCAGTGGCGGCGCTGCTTACGGCTTCGAATGACTCCTGGCGGTGGCGGCGTTATCAGCGTGGTAAGTCCCCCCACTCTGCCAGGCTCAGCGCTGCTTAAATGCGCCTCCTGGCACTGGCGCAGCGTGGATAGAGCGCGCCGCCGCTGAGGCTGCCGGGAATTGAAGTCCCATGATGGCGGCGGCGCTGCTTGCGGCTGCAAATGACTCCTGGCAATGGCGGCGCTGCTTACGGCTTCGAATGACTCCTGGCGGTGGCGGCGTTATCAGCGTGGCAAGTCCCCCCACTCCGCCGGGCTCAGCGCTGCTTAAATGCGCCTCCTGGCGCTGGTGCAGCGTGGCTAGAGCGCGCCGCCGCTGAGGCTGCCGGGAATTGAAGTCCCGTGATGGCGGCAGCGCTGCTTGCGGCTGCAAATGACTCCTGGCAGTGGCGGCGCTGCTTACGGCTTCGAATGACTCCTGGCGGTGGCGGCGTTATCAGCGTGGTAAGTCCCCCCACTCCGCCGGGCTCAGCGCTGCTTAAATGCGCCTCCTGGCGCTGGCGCAGCGTGGATAGAGCGCGCCGCCACTGAGGCTGCCGGGAATTGAAGTCCCGTGATGGCGGCAGCGCTGCTTGCGGCTGCAAATGACTCCTGGCAGTGGCGCCGCTGCTTACGGCTTCGAATGACTCCTGGCGGTGGCAGCGTTATCAGCGTGGTAAGTCCCCCCCACTCCGCCGGGCTCAGCGCTGCTTAAATGCGCCTCCTGGCGCTGGCGCAGCATGGATAGAGCGCGCCGCCGCTGAGGCTGCCGGGAATTGAAGTCCCGTGATGGCAGTGGCGCTGCTTGCGGCTGCAAATGATTCCTGGCAGTGGCAGCGCTGCTTACGGCTTCAAATGACTCCTGGCGGTGGCTGCGTTATCAGCGTGGTAAGTCTACTCATTTTTTGCTCTTTCTGCTGCATGCATAGGAACAGCAAAACACATGTGAGAATTTTTTATTTGCAGGAAGGTGTCCCTTCCTGCACATCAACATTTGCCAATGCAGCGCAGACGCCCTAACAATATGGCACAAGGTTGGCTTCAACGGTGCAAGTCGATTTTTTAAACAACAGCACCAAGGGACATGCAGGGGTGCATCGTATTTTTGTGCATACAGCACATCCCTGGATTTCTATACTGTCGGAGCCTCACATTCCAAATTTTGTTGTAACACTGCTCCACTAGATTATATGGCCCATAGTTAGTACAGGAAAGCACCATATCTTGACATCAATGCACATGGCTGCTATTACAATGTGTGTTAATGTAGGCTGACTATAAGACCTGCAACACTGCCTAATGCAAACATTTGTGCTACAGACACATGACTGTTCACTTGTCAGTGTTTCTACGCATGGAGGGCTTATTTACAAGCCCCTTGCACCACTGGTACACATTTTTTCTGATGTTAAAAGTGATGCACCGGCAACGCAAGGGGCTTGTAAATAAGTTCCAACGTGTGGCAGAGAGCTGAGGTATAGGTGCTTGGACTTCATGACATGACATATTTCCCCCCTTGTCCTGTGTTGGCACTTACCCTGTTGTTGATGTAGTTGGTCAGAGTCAGCACTGTCCTGTCCCTCTACTCCAACCACCAACTCCTCACAGATGACTGCGGACACCTGTTCCTCCAAGGGATCGAGTTCTTCCTGGGGCGCTGGACTCCCACCTCTGGCCTGCAATGCTGTCTGTCGATTGCTTTCTAGTTTCTGCTTAGTTTTTCACTTGGCATCATGCTAGCGTCTTTTGCAGCCTGTCACTGTACTCTTGACTCCTACGACAGAGTTTAACTTGTTGACTATGGACTGCCATATAGTGTTTTTGGTCCCCAATGATACTTTGGAGCTGACTAAGAGCTGGTGTTGATTCTCCGTCATCTCAGTAATCAGGATCTCATTCTCCTCCTGACTGAATCTGCATTTCCTCTTCCTCTTCCCCATGGACTCTGGCTGGTCATCCTGGCTGTTTCTGGGGGTTGGAGGGGTTGTTGTCCGGTGCTTAACTTGGTCCAAGATGTTCCATTCTGCATTCAGGTTTTTCTTTTTTTCATTAGCGGCATATTTGTAAGCTTTTTTTCCCTCTGGATGCTGAAAAGGGTTGTTAGGCTGACTAGTGCAATCTACCTCAGATACTCAACTACCATATACTCACTTAAGCCCATAAACACACACTCATTCATATAGGCCAGTAGATACCGCTGGGGTCAATTTATTGTGCTAATACCTGTTAGATGAATTATATCTAATGATTTTTCATCAAACCTCTTGATCCAATGTATTTTCCTCTGGTCAATGGACCTTTTAGTTAACTAAATAGATGAAAATTACATAGAATAAGCCATCTTTAAATAACCACAGACTCTGGAGAGTTTTAAAAGTTTATATTGCAAATTCACGTGAGCCAAAAACTAAAATACAGTTAGAACACCGTTTTCTTCAAAGAGAGGAAGGGAATTAAATTTTGATTAGAATAATCGTTAAACTGATTTATTACAATGACAGCACCTGAATAAGGAGGAAATAGAGAGAGACGTACAACGACATACTACACAGAATTATAGTTACCTAGAATGGTGTGGAAACCAACCCCTTGGCCAAGGAATTGGAAAGGGCCCCCTAGGACAGATCAGGCGACAAAGGCTCAGGACAAGATTCAGGACAGGATAGATGACCTCTTCTAGATACGACGCCTGCGTTGCACCCCTCTCAGACACTATCTTCCTCCTCGATTCTTCAGCGATCTTCTTCTATTATGTGCCTCCTCGATTCTTCCACGATGTTCTTCCAATTAATTGGCTCAAAGTTCTAAGTATGGAAATTGGATCTTCTTCAATATTCTTCTTAATTCTCGGAAAGCATCTCAGTCTCTCAGCATTCTCCGTCTCGCTGTGGTAACTAATCTAACTAAACTACCTCAATTATATATTTCTAATGGCATGTACCACCCCTAACCGTTTCAACTTTATGAAACTTCTAACTCTGATTGGATAGGGAAAGGGGAGATGATCATCACACCATGCTAAGTTTAATATTTTTCTTTAAGCTCATTGTTCTATGTTCCCGCCCCTTAATTTACTTTCCCATGCTTTATTTCCCACCCGAGTTCACATTTTTATCAATCGAAAATATACAATTTAATAACGTCTCCATTCATCGGATATGAAGATGATTTTGTTCCCAGGACAAACAGAGGTCGTGGCCTTGGATGAGTTTCAATTTTTTCGTCATGGTTCCTGGTCGGTTGCAAATACGCATGTGCAAGGGACACGAGGGGTATGGGAATCTGTCATCGTTTGAGGCCCAAAATACGAACTAATAAAGAAGTCAGAAAGAGACATATTAAATTCAAAATAAAATGATTTCACTGTATACCACCTATCTCTACTCTAACCCCTTATACTTATATAAATCTTTCGCATTAGAATTTTATTACATTTGCAGGGTTTCGTTTCAGCTTAAGTAAGCGCCTTAACATGTGAGTTCCCAGGGCCGTTAAACGGGCATTTTGAAAGCGATTGCGCAGCTGCAATGATTTCCCTCCAAAGCATAGGTACGTCATTACTACGTAGATGTAGTTGACGCATGCGCAGTAAAAATTCCCGCGTTAGCAGCCATTTTAATCACTCTCGGGTTACTTGTTAGTACGGCACATAGGCAAGCTTCCCTTAAGCTTAAGTGTACGAATTTTCTGATGCATTATTAGTATTTAGGAACACAATTATTACGGTATTACAATTTATTTGAGAAGATTGCTTCCGAGCAAGTCTCTTTTATACGAGTCCTTGCTCCATCACCGCTAATTGGTCTGCCGGCACTTTTTTCAAGCTAAAGCGTTGTTTTTTTACACCTTGATGCTAGCGTAATATACCCCGTCGCTAGCTTATCCTAACACAACATAGCACCATATCGTAAATACGTCGCAAACATGGTGCTAGGATTTGGTGAAGAGCAGCAGTAAAAAAATTGCAGGTAAGCATTGTGAAAAATGCTTAGCGACAATCCTTGTAAATATGCCCCAAATTTGTTTGAGTGTTCTTTCCCCACCAGTGCTGTTCTCTCAAGAAATAACATTCTGAGCTTTGCTTGAGAAAACATGCTGCCCGTGGAATTATAAGAACTTTGACAACAAAACCAGACAGAAGTTTCAATAATATTTATACAGTCGCATCACTAATCAATTACCGAACTTGCCAGGGCAAATTACAGTCCTCTGTCACGCCATCCCGTCGCCTGCCCTCCATTTACTACCATAAATGGGAGATAAAATAGAACATTTTTCAATTACATTTTAGCGCTAGATTTGGTAAATTGATTTTGTTTGGTTTCGCACTTTTTCAATTGGATCTGGTGGGCTGAATTCCTAATGGATAACAATTTCACGCTCTGCGAAGAACTGTGTCCAGGCCGATGAGAGTCGCCTTGTTAAATAGGTTGTCGGTTCAACTGTAGCAGAAAGAGATTAATTCAGGAGGCTGGCGCTTTCACGTTTCCCTCCTGTACTTTCTCGTCAAGTTAAGTTCCTCCAGCCTGGCCGCCTTTGTTTTCATTAATAGCGCCACAAGTCTTAATATTATACATTATTTCTCGTATATAACGTAACCTCATGTTTTCCCTTAAAATCTCGGAAGCCTGGGCCATTTCGTGAAAGCGGAAGTGGAGTCATGCATCCTTTCACACCCAGTGACATCTCATGGTTGCCAACCTTTTAGCACCTCTGCAGCTTCCTGTTTGTTGCTTAAGGGTTGAGGGTAAGGGCGAAGAACGGAAACTAGAGAAAGCGAACAAGGTTGACTTCTATATGACCCTGTTGTGTTCGTACTTATGTTAGCAAACGTGTGTGAGCTGAGGCTCGTGGTAACTCACGAGGGTTTGTGATTAGAATGTACTTTGTTCTTGAGAACAGTGTTGACTTTCTCATTTGGTCAGTTACAGGCCCCACAAAAGGCTAAACTGAGGCCTAGGAGTAACGTGAGGGTTGTACTGCCCTTATTGTAGTATGTCTGCTGATGATTTCAGTGCTTAATTTGAACCGGTGGGGCCCATCGACACTCATTTTTGGGGACCAACGCTTATTTTTCCTCATCAGACATCTGGAGAAAGAAAGAACGTGAAAAGAGTGAAATAAAGGGGCAGGAGAGTATCTGGTAGTGGATTAAAGGGGAATGAGGTGGTTTCCAGGCGCGGAAGCATTGGTATTAGGTGCACTGATATGTAGTAGTGCACCGAATTCTGAGCAGAGCTTTGGGCACCGGCACTCATTGTTTTCCAAATTGAGCACTGGCTGATTTGTACACGTTTATGCTTTATGAGGTATGGTAGAGAGGTACAGCGAAGGAACTTTACAGTTCTTGACTTTCGCTAGTGATATCATCATACATTTGCGCCCAGTAACGCATGTGCTATGTACAGCTAAGAATTGATCAGCTTTGGAGGGATCAGGCACCATCACCCAAGGGGGATATCAACAACAGAACGTATGGACATTTACAGCTTTGAACAGTCAATATCATCAGCCCATTCAGTGTCTATGCTGTTGGATAGACTGGTAAAAGTCCCACAGTACTTCTGACCAATAGCCATTTTAAGCTGCTGACCAATAGTCATTTTAAGCATTTCCTTCTGTTATGATGTCTTATTATCATGAAACTGTTGCATTGTAATTCTTGACTTGCTTACTGTTTTTCTTTCTTCCTTTTAATCTAGATTTTTGCAAGATAATGGCTGGTAGATGATGTTTTTTTCTGGCAGTTTTTATGAGTTGCTGAACTTAAAAAAAAATATATATCATATGTTGTCGAGCATTTTTAAATTTCTCCTCCAGACGCTGCCTTTATGAAACTTGAGATCAGGGTAGCCATGGAAGTGCCAAGTGTACAAAAGGGTAAGGAAGGGTTAGCAGATTCTACCTGTGGCTACCCTTCATTGATGTCTAGGCTCTTGTAGTTATCCTGTGCTTATCAAGAAAGCAAACAACGGTACCAAGGCAGCATCAATGAGAAGTCGTGGCACCCACTGTACCATGTTTCAATCACTCTTCCTCTTTTTCTGGGCTCCCATTGTATTGTCCACCTTGCGGTTGTGTATTTCACACATACATGCCACGCTTGCTGGTTTCAATGCGTCCACCTTGTGGCTGTGTATTTCACACACAAAAGTCACATCTGCTGGTTTCAATACTTCAAATTCTATTTGTGATCATTGCAGTTGCTCATGTAGTGGCATATGTCCTCACACGTTGCTTCATTATAACTCCTAATTTGTATTTCGCTGTGTGGATACTCAAAAGGTTTGACAGTCTACTAAAACCGCGATAGCCAATGATACTGCTGTGTTTATGAATCCAACGTAACAGAGGTTTTTAGGCTTCCAAAGACAGCTTCACATTTGACAGTTGCCTCAAGATGGCCGCCACTTTGACACACATTTGTTGCAGGCATTCTATCTGCTGGTTTATTCGACAACACGATACCATCAGAGTTCCAGTCTCCATTATTCCCAGTCTTTTCCAAGTTCTGCCCCAATGAGACCCTGCATTAATTTCTGCCTTCACATTGCTTTAAGATAAGGGCGACTTTGCATTTTTGTTCATCAAAAGGAAATCAATTTCGAACAATCATTGGCTTTGCCTATATAAATACTGTTAATGTAATTGCCTATAGCCTCTTTTGGTCATCATTATTTCCTTTATCTAGGCTTGCTTATCGACATGTGCTAAACATCAAAGCATGCAATTATAAAAAGAGTCACACAGAGAGCTAAATGGTGCAATGCGCCACAATCATAGTTCATCACTTTTTTTCTCACAGGCCCTTCATTTATTTTCCCCTTGCAGTTAGTTCACCCCTTCCTCTTACCATTGTTTTTACCTGTGTTACTGCTCCTATTGCTCGTTATGTGCTGCTTTAGCCTCATTGTGCATCTATTTTCCGTTACACGTGTGGGACGGGCTCACCTTTGAATATTTTGATATTCTCAATGCAGAGTTATATATTGAGATGCTGATGCACGCCTTTGCGCCCTACATATTTAACTAGAATATTTGTCCTGCAGGTCAATGTCTGGATTTCTTTTGCCTATACTCAATAACAGAAGTCATGGAAGGAAGGATAAACAATGAATGGAAATTTCGGTGTAAGGATTAAAGCGCTATCCGTCATGATGTCTACATCATTGTTCAAAGCTATCATGGTTTTCTGAGCTCCTGGGCTACTCTGAAGACTAACACAAGGTTGTATGTTATACATCTAAGCTTCTGCTTGGCCACCACTGCCATCTGTCTCAGCTCATGCAAAGAGGACCTTCCCTGTACGTACTTCTCTTTTGGGGTCGACCAAGTGGATCTCTGCTCCTTTAACCGCTAGCACACAGACAGCTTAGCGATCTTCTTGCCGTGGCACGAGCTGTCTCACATTTCCTGGTTCCTTTATTCGCTCCACACACGGCATGCCAGTGTCAATGGTTTTGGCTGAGGTAAGGGGTACCCTAGGTCTAGTGGTGATGGAGAATCCTGATGCTTTTGTCTCTTCCCCTGCTAACTCATCCAGTGGGGAGCATAACGACCAAAAATATATGGTGCCTGCAATACTGGCAAATACAACAGCCGCTTTGTGTTCTCCAATGCCCATATGCATGTGGAAATTGGCATTGAATCAGCCCTTGTGCTATTACGTCCACACTAGTCCATTGGAGGTTTCTTCTCATGGGAGGAAACAGCCAACCTTTCGAAGATCCCCCGTCAGGGCCATTCACTCTTAGATTGCCAACAGAGAGTGGTTGCTCTCTTTGACAGTGGTGTACTTCTCTACTTTGTATTGATCACACTGGGAAAATGAAATAAAAACAGCATTTATTAAGCGCGTAGCTACCCAGGGGCATCCCAGCACTGAGGCAGTAACGGAGAGAATATCACAACAACACTTAAGGGAAGAGGCAAGTTTTTAACAGTTTCCGAAACGCCAGATGGCTAGGTTCCCGCCGTAGGTGGAGAGGGAGGATGTTCCACATCCTAGCGGCATTATAAGAGAAGAGGCGACCACCACTTCTGGCCTTCTTAATCCTGGGGACGACGGCCAGATGCAGATTGTCTGAGCGCAGCCGTCTATTCGCCAGGTAAGGCTGGACAATGGAGTGGTGGATCGCTTGTCCATTCCCTGTTAACACCTTGTGGGCGATGCACATCGCCTTAAAGTTAACTCTCTCCCGAACAGGGAGCCAGTGGATGGACTTCAAGGCAGGTTTTGCAGATTGCTGGTAAGAGGTACCCACAAGAATCCTCACTGCGCAGTTTTGTACTGTTTGGAGTTTTGCGAAAGCCGAGCTCCGGGCTCCACGGTAAAGGGCATTCCCGTAATCCAAGTGGGAAAGAATAAGTGTCTGTACCATGAGCTTTCTTGCCTGGAAGGGGAGGCGTGGAAGCACTTTGCAGAGCATCCTTAGGACGCCAAAGCAGGAAGCCGCCACCTTCCATGCCTGGACCATAAAGCTGAGGTCTTGATCAAGCCAGATTCCCAGACTCTTCATCTGGGTCTTGGTTGCAGGGACGGGTCCCATACAGGCAGGCCACATTACATCCACTTTAAAGAGGGACGGATTGCCAAGGAGCATCAACTCAGTCTTATCACCATTCAGTTTTAAATATGAGTGGTTCTTCCACTTGGCTACCTCTTCTAGACAGGGACAAAGGCCGATAGAGGCATTGTCTGGGTGGTACATTGCTACGACCAGTTGGGTGTCATCAGAGTAGGTCACTATGTGAACCCTAAAAGGGAGCATAATCTCCGCGAGCGGGGTCATATAAACATTAAAAAGAGAGGGGCTCAGGGACGATCCCTGAGGGACTTCGCAATGGAGAGGAATAGATTTTGAAGTAGCATCGCCCTCGAAAACCTGGAAGGATCTCCCTTCCAGGAATGATTGCAGCTATGCTAAAGTTACTCCGGTCACCCCCAAACTTCTAAGTCGATAGACCAAGATTGGATACTGTCACTATCTTATCTGGTTACTTGGTGATGCTGGAGGCCTAATTTAGGATAAAGTCCGATATTTGTTCCTTTATGTTACTTCTACATGTGCAGATAATTAGTGACTTTCTTGGAATTTGCACATAAATCCAGGAGTAGCCACATTCCTACAATTCGTCGGCTAACACCAAAACCAATATATGAGTTTGAAATGTTCTCCAACTCCAAGGAGATAGTATTCTCCAGAAAGAGTGAACTGCTGCACAAATGCAGAAATTCTGCAGTGGGAAAACCAATTTGCAAGAACAAACGTCTTTTACTGCTATTTATGTGAACTAGGAATGTAACTTTATCATCGTATTTCGTTTTGCGCACCTCAGTTGATTCTAGGTCATCAAACACATTTATAAATCAGGCCATCAAAAAACTCTTACAATCCCCCTCCTTTGTCTAATGACTTTTAAGAGTGTTATTTTCTAAGACAGTGTATTGATCTTTGCTGTGGATGCGGTATTAAATTACGAAGGACTCCCTGTAGAAGCTTCCTAAAAGTGTATCTAGTTAGCCAGAATGGCACTTTCAGAACACATTGAACCCAGATTTTTCGTAGAACTTAGTGACACTCAAGGTGATTTCAATACATCCCGTATTGTCAGATCGGCTTACCAAAAAAGAGGGGAATACCGTGACTCTAACAAGATTACAGAATTTGATCAAGTGGGTAATTGCACAGTTTTCACAGTTCAAAGCTTATAATTTGGGGTACATAAAAAAGACATGATCCCATATCGCATAGTCATTTACGCATAAAAGAGATCCCAAAATATTATGAGCTTGGGTGGCTCATCAACCACAGTTGCTCCATTTTGTAAGTAGATTTTAATCTCCTTAACCACTGAAGGTGTTCTCCTTCGAACGCAAGGCCCTATTTGATGCGTTGCGCATGTGCACATTAAAACCTCAGTATCTTAATTTTAGTTGAGTGTTACTTATGCCGTTCTTTTAGCAAAATAACATATCATTACAAAAAATGGACAATCAACCTGATAGCCATTGTTTTGTGTTTTATTTCTTAATGAAAAGTGAGAAAAACTGAAAAATGAGTGAAGTCGATGGCGGGAAGGGAGAGAAAAAGGCTCACAAAAGGCTGTTACTGAATGTTGCCAGTAGATTACTTTCTACAAACAAAACTGATGTTATTTTTAGATTTGTAAAATACATAGCTTTTGAGGGTTCCACGCCAGGTCCTGTTGGTTAAAAAATGACGCAAATATATCATCACTTTTATGGTGGCGGGGAAAACATATGGTTCGGAGAATATGTGTTTATTGGTTTCAGCATTTACTAAAAAGTAAGAAAAATGTGGGAACTCAGAATATGTATGGATGTATAAATTAAACAACATTGTAAAAATGAAAGAAACATGTTGAAAATTAGTCTGTCCCTGCAGTGTTTTCTTATTAATGATTAACTGTGAAAGAAAACAATTTTTATGTTCCCACGGCTCTTCTGTTCACAGAGACACCTAATTTCCATTTTTATTAGTACATACACGTATTCAGATACCAAGTAATAGTAGCGTTCTGTACTTAAATCTTGCTCTAAAAATGTACATACTTATCAAACTGAAATAGCTGTGGTCATGCGGAGACTGCAGGTGTGCATCTGTTTTAGAAAATTACATTAACAAGAAGTAATGATACCTAAGATACGTAAAAAAACACAGGGCTAGCGGAATCCCACTGAGACAGCACCGAATTTAAGAGTAACTCAACATAATAATATGGTGAAAGAAATTATTTATTCACCAGGAGTGTGCACTATTGGTTAGCACCCGCCAACACAATGCTATTCCAATCCTTGGAATCTACATATGAAAAAACACAGCACCAAATGCACCACTCAATTTTTATAATACAAATGAGTCCAAGTACTCAAAGTAGTACGTGTTCCAAAAGGTTCTTCTTTATTATTCAATTTGAAATAATAAAAATTTGAAATTGAAATCAGTTACAAGCCATAGTGGGAAATTTGGTTTTGAACGTAATTTCCTCAAGTGATAAGAGCGAATTTGTCTTATCGTGGGATACCCGATTCAGTATCCAAAGCAAAATCAAAGGGATGCGTCCGCCCCGTCTGGTAACAGCGACCAAATTTCCCACTATGGCTTGTAACTGATGGCAAAGGATCATCGTTTTTGCACACTCTACTTCTAATTAATGCTATTCATTTCTATTTTTAAACAGGACGGTGATCTCATACCAAGGATATATTATATCCGTTTGGGTCGTGGTAGACTCTTTAATTGAGCTAATCAGAACCATAGGTGCTCTTTATTCAACCTACTATCTTAGCCCTGAAGAAGTCCAAAGTTGGACGAAACGCGTCGGCTGTTTCTGCTGTTGTCAAAAATGCACATTTCAAATTGAATAATAAAGAAGAACCTTTTGGAATACGTACTACTTTGAGGACTTGGACTCATTTGTATTATAAAAATTGAGTGGTGCATTTGGTGCTGTGTTTTTTCATAATGATACCTAAGACTGTGGGGCCAATCCACAGAACTAATCTGAGATAAAATCCTAAACTTACTACTTTTGGTATTCACAGAAGGAATTTAGTAGTAGTAAAGTTAGGGCTCCTAACCTTACTACTACTAAAGTGAGATAAAATCCTAAACTTACTACTTTTGGTATTCACAGAAGACATTTAGTAGTAGTAAAGTTAGGACTCCTAATTTTACTACTACTAAATGCCTTTTGTTAATGCCGAAAGTCATAAAGTTAGGATTTTGTCTCAGTTTAGTAGTAGTAAAGTTAGGAGTCCTAACTTTACTACTACTAAATGCCTATGTCAATACCAAAAGTAGTAAATTTAGTATTTTATCTCAGATTAGTCCTGTGAATCCGCCCCTGTGTTTTTATATTTGCTTGTGACCACTACGTACTTCAATCCAGTTCTCAAGCTCATGTTTTCATCCACTGCTTCATCAGTGGGGTATTCTAAGCCTTCATTACAAGTTGCTACAGGAACCCAATGCGGTAATACCACACCTGCAATAATGAAACAGTGGGACACTACAACAAGCACTGGCAAAGCCAATAGGACACGCCTGTTTGAGAGTTATTGGCTTTGCCAACGTCTTTTAGCCATGTTGTACAGGAGTGTGGCTGCTGTTTAGAATGGCTCACAGTTAGTGCCGTGGCATAGAATAAAGTGGCATACACCACAGTGGTGTAGAGGACAGCGGAGTAGAGTTGCATAGGGTGGCGTGGCACAGTGTGGCATGGAGTGGAGTAGCATATAATGGAGTAGAGTGGCATAGAGCAGAGTGGAGTGAGTGGCATAGAGTGGAGTGGTGTACAGTAGAGTGGCATAGAGTAGAGTGGAGTGGCGTGGCGGAGAGTGGCATAGAGTAGAGTGGCATAAAGTGGAGTGGTGTGGAGTAGAGTGGAGTGACAGAGAAGAGTGGAGTAGCCTAGAGTGTAGTGGAGTGGCATAGAGTAGTGTAGAGTGGTGTAGAGTAGACTGGCATAGAGTGGAGGGGCATAAGGTGCCATAAAGTGACATTGTGTGGGATGGAATGGAGTGGCATTGAGTGACGTACAGTAGAGTGGTGTAGAGTGGAGCGGTGTGGAGTAGAGGAGTGGCGTACAGTGACGTAGAGTAGAGTGGAGTACATAGGCGTTGAGCGGCGTAGAATGGAATGGTGAGGTGGAGAGATGAGTGGCATATAGTGGAGTGCTGTAGAGTGGAGAGGCATAGAGGAGAGTGTCATATAAGTGGCGTGTAGTGGATGAGGTTAGATATTTTGGAAATCCTACAAAATGTCAGTTTTTGCAAGATGTCTGAATAGTACATCTATCATGATGCAGAACATTTCTCAGGTCGAAACCTAGCTGCAGTGTATGAACAACGACTGATTTTTAACCAAGAATAGCACATGGGCATTACATCTTATGGTTTAGACATTCCAATGAAACCCCACTGTTGGATGCATTTCAGTTGAGTCGCCCACTTGAATATCTCAAGGGCATAAAAATTGAACAAGGAGCCTCATTTAGTGTTGTGTGGTAATGGGGAATCCTCTGATTTGTCGAGAACAATCTAGAAGATGATGTTTCCTTCACCATATGCAGAGTATGGAGCAGACAATTCACAGTTAGTTTGCCCTCCAGATACAGAAATGTCTTCAGAAATCCGAGGATTGGGCATTGCTACAAAATTCTAAATTAGATCCACAGATAAAGCACGATTTAAATAAATATTCAGTTTCTCTCCCAAATGTACAGTTTTGCTTACAAGTACATGTCCTAAACCATAATAGAAAAGCAGGCTAACAAATCATCAATGAAATCTTTGTCATGAAAGTCCTACAGACTAGAAGAAGAGAATCATAGAGTGAGAGTGTTTGCCTACATTTTCATTGACCAGAACAGAATGTAGTAAAGAAAGGACCGTCAAGGAACTGGTTTCCATGAATGGGCATGTGAAGGACACCATAGTTGTGATGCAACTTTTGCAGAGTACATTCAAGTGAATATCAAATGGTTATAGTCCAGCTGCTAATATTATATGGAATATTATTATTATTATTATCAAGTTTATTAAAATTTACATTTCATATACACATTTAAAAAAAAGAAAATCTCATACATACATTTCATATTACATACATGAAATATCTTAAAACAATTTAATTTTATCAACATTCTTTTAAAACATGCTAGGGTTACAGAAGAATTATTCTAAAGAAAAATGAAATTTCATTAGCAGCCCCAACCTTACAATTGTTTTTATCATGGAACAAAAGCCAAAAAATACCCTCTTGATTTTAAAATATTTAGGGTATAACAGGAGAACAAGAGACCATAATGTATCGTTTGAGGTTTTGCACTTGCATCCACCTATATTTTTGTTCTGTTCTGGAAGAAAAAGCCTCAATCTATATAGTATAGGCCTATATTCAGGATTCAGGACACACAAACAATACATTATTACTAACACCTATGGGGTCATTAGTATAGCGAGCGGATCGCCACCGCCCGTATGGCGGTGGAGATCTGTCCGCTAAAAAACATCCGCCCGCTGCAAATTTCCCCCCGCCACATTACCATGGCGGACGGGGCCCCGGCGGACGGGAAGACTGTCTGCCGGTTTTCCGCCGGTAGGCAATCCGCCTGATTGCCTACCGGGCGGAAAAGCAGTTTATATGGTGGCGGTGTCTAGTAGACACCGCTATCCCTATTACTATGCAGGCGGGGACCTGCGTTGCTGCCACGGAAAGGCAGGCGGTGTTTGACATTGGGGGCCCGTAGCGGGCACCCAGGAATTCTGGGGGTGCACATGGGAGGTACCTATGGTACCCCCCTGCATTTCAATGTACAACGTGGCAGGCACCGCGCGGTGCCTGTCACGTTGTGCATTGAAAGGCACAGGCTGCCTTTGTGGCATTACACAATGTTGCGGATGCGCCATGCGCCCGCCAGTGTGGCGGGCGCATGCTAATCGGGAGTGCGGGACCGCCGCACCCTCAGCAGGCGGTCCCGTTTCCAAAGGGTATGGCGGGCGGACTTTGTCTGCCCGCCATACTAATGGGGCCCCTAGTATCTTTTACGATCTTACCCACTCTGTTAACAGTTTTGACCCTCCTTCATAATTTCCTGTTTTAAGACAACATTCAATAACTGGAGGCTGTATTTTGAGGCCAGTACAAAGTCAGTGACCCACATTTCGCTAAGACGAGCTCCAACTGATACATGACGGTTCTTGTACAAAATAAAAAAGAGATGATATCTGCATCTCTGAAGTTTATGACTGACAACCCAACTCCATCCCCACTGCCTGGGTCACAGTGCATTGGAGCTACCTAAATGCTCTCTTTAGTTGTCTCTTCTCTAATCTATCAAAATTAGAAGATGATTCCAGAATAGTTACAGAGGACTCTGACATTAGAGTAGGAATCATCTTAGGCCTTTACACCAGTAGCAGTGGTGTTACAGATAGCCACAGTACAGGGCGTTAAATCACATTAACCCCTCCCATCGGCATCAAGGCATTAGTAGCCATAACGTCCTAGAGTTTTTTCCAATTCAAGATATTTTTAAGAAAAACTAAAAAATACTTGTGTTCTTTAACAGCAACCAATAAGTTACTGCCTGTGGACTATGTCAACTTCTTTTACGTTTCTCAAATGTTAAAGTTTTGGTTTTGATATATTAATTATCAATCTATTAGCAATACAATGTTCATCCAACAAGTCAAATTGACTTTGGAACCCACCTTGGCTCTATCCAGGATCACAAAGCCATCACCATGCAAAACATGGGAGTAGCCAGAAAATTAAAATACCCATCATTTGAACCATAACTCTACAAGGAGCACGCAAAGTGCGCACATTTTACCTTAGATAGGAGTGTTCCTTTTACCCTTTCATCCTCCTTCCATCCCTCTATTCATCAATCCTTTCACTCTTCCATCTATTCATCTGTCAGTCCCTTTCCATTCATCCAACCATCCTCCCATTCACCCTTTCATATATCCTTTCACATTTACCATCTATCCATTCATTATTTTATCCCTCAAATCTTTCACTCTCTCATCCATTCATTTCCCCTTCACCTTTCCATTGTTTCACCTTTTCACTCATCCTTTCATTTTTTTACTCTTCTATCCATTCATTCTTTCGTCTGTCTATCCGTATTTTCACCTGTTCTTTATTTCCTTTTCCCTCCTGTTATTCTTTACTTTCTATGCCATGTTGTGGCTTATTCTTTTTCGGTCGAGCCTGGGAAGCGCATGCGCTGTTCTGCGAGCCATACTGTATTGGAGTATGGAATAGAAACCCCACCCACTCTCCACCCATATTTGTCATTGGCATGTGTCATTGTCCTTCGTAAATGCTGGCTTTAGATTTGTTAATAGGAGTGTTAGTCCCTCCATAGTATTGCCTTGTGTTCATTCGTAACCTCCCATGAAGACTGGACCTTTTACTTCGATTGTTACACGGTGAGTCTTTTTTAGTCTGTAAGCACTATTTTCTTTAAGTAGTTTCTCCTACTGCAGGCACAAGCTGCTTTCCTGCAACATTCAGCGCGCCATGCCTGCTTTCACTTTCTAAGTAGCCCGGGACAATGGTCGCCACTTTTTTGCAAATTTTACAATTTACCAGAATTTGAGCTATTTGCATTGTACATGACAATGCATTTTATTTATGTGTTAATTATCAAAACATAAAAGGCATTGTCATTTACAATGCCAATAGCTTAAACTCTCGCAAATGCGAGACCTATTGCATTGCAAATGCTTGTTCTTTCTCATCTTTCTCTCATGCACACTTATTCTGCTTCTCCTTCTGTCTGTATTGTCCCCTTTATTCATCGTTCCGTGATTTTCCTTTCTTTCTTTTCCACCAATCCCTTGCCACGATCACTTAAGCTGCCTAAGTGGGGAGTTCAGTACGCCACTGATACAAAAGAACATTAAAACATTTTGAGATTACCTTTTAGGGGACAGCGCTGAAGGTTCACAATAGCCATGGGACCAATCATTCAGGTATTAAGAGAAAAAGAGTGAGACAAATATGCATCCCTGATTTAATCGATTTTCTATTGGAATTCGAGACAACATTGTACAATGGCAGTGCGTTTGTACTAAGGTTGGAGGTGTCAAGCTGACTAATCACAAAAAAAAATCCACTTAGGGACCCCAATGTCTGCCACAGCAGAGCACTGCCAATGGAGTTGAATGCCACACGGACGTAGAAAAGCTGGTTATATGTTGTCCCTGCCTAGTGCCATCTACTTCTGGGCCTGATACCGTAAGGCAAAACATATGGTCAAAGAAACTCATTCTGGGCCTAAATCCCGCGTGCCCCCAAGCGATTAATTCATTACTAGTTGCCTCCTCTAGATGGGACAAAGGGACTCTGAAAAAATATTTACTAGCAGTGTCAAGAAGACAAATCAAGCAGCATGTGCTTAGATCTTGTCTATTGCCTTTCTTTAAAACTGGTTTGATATGGGAATCTGTCCAAGATTATGGCAGTGAGCCAGTACTGAATATGGTTTGAATCAATAGCTGATGCAGCTTGCCTGCCTGGAAGGGCTCTTTCATTGACCACTCTTGGTACCCCATCTGGGCCAGGGGCCCTGCTATTCTTAAATGTAGTTCCTATTTCCAGTTTCCCAAATGTCCCGCCTTCCTGCACAAAAACTATCACAAGAGGCTTTTTCCTCTTTCTATGTGTGCTGCAGAATGCAGCAGCACATGTAGAAAAAGGAAAAACAAGGAGAAATAAAGATATTTCTCCTTGTTGTACCTCCCTTACTCTTCCCCTGGGGAGGCGTACGTTTTTGGCGCTGCCTCAGAGTTACAATTTCTCATAAATCTGGGAATGTGTCAAAAGCCATGGATGTTGCTCGGAACGCCCCCAGCAACATCCATTGTACGCCCCTTTAATGTATAAAACTGCGCTAAAAGGGAACAATATTTACAAGCAGCATTAAGCCCAAAAAAGTGGCTTAGTGTTGCCTTGTAAATATGGAGCAGGCTCCTGTGCCATGGAACGTCCCAAAAAGCGATGATCCGGCGGCGCAAGGGGCCTCATAAATGAGCCCCATAGTGTTTGAAGGAAACGCATTGCTCGTTTACTGTGCCTTGTGACTCCCCAGTATGTCGCTAAACATCTAATGACAGCGTTGACAAAACGACTCTGTTGCAATAACCAAAACATAAGGGGAAAAAACAATCTTGTTTATTGTATGATTCAGAATATAGACGCAATCTTCTGGGTTTGTTTTACACTGTTGTATGAGTAAACATTACACATAAGCCAAGAGCCGCCATCTTGCACGCGTGGACGTTAACAACTGATCTGCTGCACACAGTAAAAAAAAGTACCAGGTCCCTGGCAGTTTTTTTTTTTTTTTTTAAATCTTTTTTTATTAACTTTGCTCAATGACTCATACAATACAGAGCAGTGTTCACTTGGCATGTAAAAGGATAACAATACATGGCCCTGGCAGTTTTTTGATGATCAGACAGTGGTTTCAAACCACAGATCTGCTGTGCAGATCAGGACTGTGCGGATAATGAATAATGCATCTCGTACCCTAATTCAATAACAAAACCTTCTCGAATGCATTCATATTAATGCAGTTCAATTGATTCCTGCCAAATGAATGCTGTGTGATTAATTGCATTTGAATATACAAATATCATCATGTACAGGCGCGTTTGCCGCGCCGCCCCTGGTTCAAGGACAAAGCGTAGCTGAAAAGAGGAGGGCTCTCCCAATCACGTCCAAGGAGACCACAAAGGAAGAGAATTTTTACAAGCGAGGGCCAGTTACAAAATGGTAATTTTTTTAAAATCAAAGTGTCGGGTGGATCAACGGTTTACGCGCCAAACCATGGCAACTCCTCCAGCCCCCTTGGTTTCCATCGCCTTCCCATTTTGAAGAACCTTATTATAAGTATAACAATCATTAGGCCATTGCTTATGAAAACAAGGACACCTCTCCAATGTGCTTCTAAAACGTTTATTTCAAAGCATGCAGCAAAAATGAGTGGCATAAAAATTCAGATTACTTTCTATGGGGTGTGCTTAGGTCTTTGTTTTGGTGGTCATGTATTCTGGCTCTGTCTAACTTCCTCACCTTTTGTGTCAAGTCTCCCTTTTTACAATCAAGTTAAAACATTATGGACTGTGTGTAATTGGTAATTTGTGTAGGCAGCGTTATAGATTGGAATTTTGTGGAGAATAAAAGGTGTTGTTTTTTGGTCAAGTCATTTGTAAATATGATGTACATTGTAATTGATTGTCGGGAAATGGCCTTTATAACGCGGACTGAGCCACGCATGCCATTTCCCTGCAAGCGGAACCACGCTTAACTTAACCACGCATATGCCTTAACCACGCGCATGCATGCTTAAGGCAGTGTGCATCTAGATGCTGGGATGGGCGGGCAGAGGAAGGATCGGGAGAGGTCGCGGTGTGGTAAGTGGGGTTTTGGGGTCGTTTTTAAGGGTTGAGTGTTCTTTTTAGGGCTCGGGTGGGTCAGGGTAGTTTTTAGGGCTTGGGCGGAGAAGTTTTAAGGGCTCAGGGGGTGTCTAGGTCATTTTTAGGGCTCAGGATAGTGCTCGGGGGTTGGGTAGTGTTTAGCGTTTGGGGTGGGGTGATGTTTAGGGTACGAGGGGGGTCAGGTAGTGTTTAGGGCTCGGGGTAGCGGTAGTGTTTAAGGCTTGTGGGTGTCAGGGTAGGGTTAAGGCTCAGGGGGGTCAGGTCGTTTTTAGGGCTTGTGGGGATCAGGGTAGTTTTTATGGCTCAGGGGCGGTCAGGGTAGTTTTTAGAGCTCGCGGTGGGTCTTGTGGTATTTGGGGTTCAGGGCGGGGGACTGGGGTGTGATATTTACCACACATCCCTTGAACAGTCATGCCTTCACAACAAAATTGTGTGGTAAAGGAATGCGTTGTTCAGACGCATTTGTTGTTGGGGCAGCATTGTGTAGGCACTCGTGATTGCCCTCTTTTACTGTAGAACAGAAACAGTCATGATCATCCTGCAAAATGTAATGAGCTTACTTGTTTCAACTACAGCAGCAAGAAGGGCACATTCATGGGCAACATAGATGAGGCCTTCCAGGCTGTATTCATGGACGTCAATTCGCCAAAATTCCAGCGGTAGTGGAAGTGCCATCACACTTTGACCTTCACTTTCACTCACACACACATGTTTACACATACACACACATTCACACATACACACACTCTATCTCACATAAACACTCCCTCACCCACAAGCACGCACACAGCATACATTTCAAAACATTTTTTACTTACCTCAACTGTCAGGGAAGGTCATATTCCAGCTAATTGTATTCCATTTTATTTTACACTAATAGTTAATAATTGAATTTTATTTGCTACTAGTGTAATACAAAATTGACAGAAAACAAGGAGAGTGGAACCCCAACGGACGTCCATAATGATGAGATGCCTGGAATGAGTTTGCCACCTCTGAGGGCAGGGGTCACAAACGAAGACCCATGGCGACCCCTAAATGACGTCCATGACCTTAATGTGTTTGACACTGGAGATTGTAGTCTTTCTGTGTACCCAGCAGGGACGGGGGTGTAGCCAGCATTGCCAGTGTGGCATAGCTACATCTTTGGCCACCCGTGGTGGTCCATGCGTTTGCCGCATGCGACGGTTGCAGGTAAGAGCTGGGGAGGGCAGGGGGATGTTACCGATCCCTCATGCCGGCTGCAGGTAAGAGTGGTGGGGATGGGGGATTGTTGGCAATCCCTGCATTTGCTGGGTCGGCCGCAAGTAAGAGAGGGGGGAGGCCGCCACCCACAAATCTTGTGCCGCCTGGGGGCGACCACCCCCCCTTGCTACGCCACTGCAATGTGGGAAAGGGGCAAGTTATATAAAACGTCTGGTTCCTGTTGCACACAAGTGGTTTAAGTGCCTGTCAGGCATAATCATGTTGCATTGATTCCAGTGCAGTGCGAAACGGCATATGTGTTAGCACTATTAATTGGTCAAATCATGAACAAATAAAATGGATAAATCACAGAAGATTGTGCATTAGAAATGCCAAAAGGCTAATAGGATAAACGTACCATGGCTTATCATGCGGACTCAAGTGCTTCTAAAAAAAAATTCTAGTTCTCTGGAAAGAGATAGAAGGACTCTACAATAGGTGATCACTAATGATCCCTTCAGGAATCTGTCGGATAAATAATTAGCTTGAACAAATGCATGCATACAAACAGCAAATGTCAGCCCAGGGTAAACAGCAGGATTCCGGTAGTTAGGCTCCTACTTCATCCTTAATTTGTGTGCCTTTTGTTCCATGGTCTGCAGGGATAATCTGATGATTGCACGGTTTATCTAAATCAAATTATTTAATTTCTTCGTGCTAATGGTCTCACATTGTTTAATGTAGATTTTCGAATCCCCACCAGCCTGCTCATGGTGAGAAACACCTCCGTTTTGCTGCCTGGGTCCTAAAGCATCTTAAGTGATTCAGCCTCCTCTCTGTGTTTTTCCAACTCGTTTCCCAATCAGACCAGCTGTGGCTTGAATTAGGAAGTATATCTTGCCATGCCTTATCTTTAACCTTTGTCCCAGTGTGTTTGCTGCACGGGTGAGCTGCTAATCTGTCTCTCCTGACAGTTCTGTTAAAATAGCCACACACATATCTCTCCTTAAGCTACGTCAGCTATTTTCCGCTTTCAGCCATTAAGAAAGGCCAGCAAGGAATACAGAGTGCCATAAAAGCATGAAGGCGCTGCGTATAAAGAGTAAATAAAGAAAAAAAACCTCTATAAATTCAATGTATACCTTTACATATTAATTTACCTTAAAAAAGTATCCTAAAAATAAAAGAGTGAAAACTGGTAATTATGTATTATCCTCACCATAGCACCAAAACATCTACTAGCTGGAAATACTCTGCTATTACGTTGCATACCTGAAAAGCTTCAATGCGGAAAATAAATCTACACCAGGTCATCATACTAAAGGAATCATGCTATTTCAAAGAACTCAACCACATCCTTGTCAATGACCTGGCCGGCCACCTGCTTTCTAAAATAAGCTGTCAAAGAGCATTCTATGCTTACAAAACTATCTGAGTCTACCCTTAATGAGATACACTGGATTATAATATTCTCAGAAGTTTACCTCACCAGGAACGGCGCAAGGATGTTGAATGTTCCAGGTAAAACGGTTTGGTATTGGAGGGTTCCCCATCCACAAAGGAAACAGCATGTTTAGGTCTCGCCTGAGCCAGCGCATGTGGTGCGCTGGTGAGACATTTAGTGTGTGGGCTTTCAAAAGTCCGACCACAGCTTTGGGGTGGCATAGAGCATGCGGTTACGCGCACAATGATGAGCAGAGGCGCCATCTGGCTTTCCTCTCTCGTCATGGTGCGCGCACATTGTTTGCGATCACTTTCACTTTTGCCGCACGCACCACTTGCAGGCTCACCTCCTGCTCCCCCTCTCAGTTAACAGCCCCTCCCCCGCCACAGATAGTATTTCTTTTAGCTTAGGGCTAAAAGAAATACTAATCTCCTGTATTATTGTGGCAGGCTCCTGTGGGCTTGGCTGTCCCACTGCTTCCTTGTTATGCGGAGTCCGTTCTTATGTTGTGATGCTTTTCTTCAAAGTGTTTTACTGTATTTTCATGGAGCAGTTTACCGATGTTGAGTCCCAGCATCCCTCAGCCCTCGCTCGTGTTTTTTCAAAGACCTTCACACTTGAGCGAACAAAGACGCATTGGAAGTTTTGATGGGCAAGCCAACCTGCTGCCTTATTAACCCACATCCTCCGCTGATGTGACGTTCTGCCATTTCCCTGGTATCCCAGTTTGTATTGCAGTGCATGCAGGCAGAATCCAAAGGTTCTCACTAAGTATTAGTATTCCGTGTTTGTCTGTTGTACACAAAATTGGCCTTGATGCAAGTATTTTTGACTCCGAAGCTGCATTACTTTTTTGAAAATGCTAGTTTGCTTGCATAAACAGCAGTTACATTAGCCTGTTCTAGTATGCGGAGCATAACTTCATTTTGAATGCCAGTTTTGCCGTTAACAATTCAGTTTTAGTGGATAGCTTTAGGTGGCCTTTTGCCTACAGGACTGATTTTGATTCACGAATTTAATAACTTGTTTTGAGACTTTGGGCCATATGTAGGTAATTTATATTTACCGATTCTTAAATATCCAATTTTACTGATTCGGTATTTATGAATCGGTAAATATAATGTATGTAAAAACTCGGTAAATTTTACCGATTCGGTAATATTCGGTATTACTGATTCGGTATTAACCGAATCGGTAATAAGGAATACCTTACTATTCATTCCTATGGGCCTGGAGGCCCATAGGAATGAATGGGAAGCCATTGACTATTACCGATTCGGTAAATACCGAATCGGTAATAGGGGGAGCAGATTCAAGGGTGGCAGGGTGTAACATTGACACCCTGTTGCACCCCTGAATCGTGCATGTGTGCACATGTGGCACACATACATGCCCTAAGGGCATGTATGTCTGCCACATGGCATATCTAGAAAAGCACAAAAGTGCTTTTTAACAGGTATTCAGTATTTACCACCAACCTGTAGTTGGTGGTAAATAACGAATCCTTGAAACAAAAAAGCACTCACTTGAGTGCTCCCTACATAGGATTTAAGGATTCGGTAATTTACCGAATCGGTATTTTACCGATTTCTTAAAATACCGATTCGGTAAATTACCGAATCCTTAAAACCTGCCTCCTACATTGGAAAGGGCTAAATACCGGTCGGTAACAGGAAAATTACCGATTTTCGGCCGTTACCGACCGGTATTTAGCTATCTACATATGGCCCTTAGTAACATACTATAAAATTATATAACGTAAGAATGATAGGAGCAGTTTGACGAAAAATAATACAGTAGGTAGAAATGTGTGTTTTTCTATGCATTTACAGTTTAATGTCTGATCATTTTTTTCTCTTGTGAAAATGTTAGTTGGAAACACAACATAGGAGGTAGTACGGATCTTTTTACATGCTCTTGCCGTAGCACCATAGAGTTTCATGACACATAAGAGGCACAAAGAAAATGTTGAGGTTGGCATCATTTAGTTATCAGGAAAAGATGCAACCTCAGTAAGGTGAGTTACAGTAGTAAGAAGTTTTAGGTTTGTAATTGCATCGTCAACAGTGGGAAAAGTTAACATCAAAATGGAGATTTCATCTAAGTGCAGTAGATCGATTTTGCTTGTTGTATTAGAAACCTGGTTTTCAAATGACCCCAAACCGATGTGTGTTTTATTGAATAATATTTGAGACACAGAACGTTTTACAAAACGTCAGCAAAAGTGTAGCGGAAAGCCGTTAGCAACCAACTGCTGCACACACCTGCCCGGTAATATGGTATGTGAAGCGATAATCCATAGCTGTATAATCCTCAGGCCCACGCCGTCTCGCACGTAAAACGTGTTGTTGATCCAGTAAAAACCTGGTCCTGAAGTCTAATTTGCTGATCGCTTAAAAGCCCAGTTGACATACATGATGATGATAAATACAAACCCAATAATTCTCATAGATATGAGTATCTGTTCTGATCAGCCTGACCATCCTGCTATATAGAAGTGTCTTTCCAATTGAAGAGAGGTACATCCATCTTTGTTCAAAAATATCCAATTAAACCACTCTTGGCAAACTGTTAGTTTCATTCTAGATTTAAACAAGCATTGGCATAGCAAATAGGTCTAGCCTTTGGGACCTTATAAGTGTTTAACCATGCAACAGTTAATGTTGTTGCACCAAGGATATTGTGCTGCATAACTAAGTACTTATAAGGTCCCAAAAGCGAGACCTATTGGCTATGCCAATGCTTGTTTTGCTATTTATGGCCACCAAAAGGCAGCAACCTTGCAAATGTGTTAGGCCTAAATATGTATTTTTTTCTTTTCAAATTGAACAATTAGCACAATACAGTTCTTAAATAATACATCTGCAATAATCGATCGCATACAATAAGAAACTTGATCGTCATCAACATAGCCACTTCCCCCCTTTCATTCATGTAGGTTTATATTCGCCACCAGCGTCTTCGCTAAATATGTTTTTTTAAACCACTCGCAATTAAATTCTCTTGCAATATTTAGTTTTATTCCGACAGACACTTCACTTTAAGTTTCTAAATTCCCCTTTTATTGTGTTTTAAATCTGATTCACATTCAAATGTGGTGCATGGGGCAACATTACTACTTTGTTGAAATGCAAGTTATAACAAAACAGTGATCAAACTAACAGCTGCAGAAACAAACTCCAGAGAAGAAGGGATAATGCAATGCACATGCCTGACTCGGGCTCTCCTGTTCCCACAAACAAAGCTGTCTCCTCTGCACAAGTTCAGTTGGTGTCATTTGGGAACACCTAAGCGGGACATTTAAAGTGCAAAATAGAGGAATTAAACTCCCCAATTACGTTGCATTGCAGCCAAGGAAGCTTTGGGAGGAAAAATCTAAAATAACATTGGCCACCTGAATATAACCCACAAAGAGTCTGTGGCCCTGGGGTTTTTTAAAGGATCCCCCAGCTGGTCCTTAAAAACTCCCAGATGTCTCTCAGGGTACCTTGCCGTGCCCTCAGATTTACCAGCAGGCCCTCACAGACCTTCAGCCAAGTCATTGAAATCTCTAGTCTGTCTTCAGATTTCCCTGCCTACACTCAAACACCTCTGATCCTCCCTCAAATTCACTGAACTGGCCAATAGTCATCCTTAGCATACCCTAGGAGACCTTAAGGCTAGGTCAGCCTTCAGACACTATTATTTTATCATTGGCTACCTCAGTCAGCCCTTGGCCTACATTCAGACACACCCAGCTTAACATTGGATCTCACCAGATGTCCTTTAAGGCCCACAGCATTCCTTCAGGCACCAGACTTTCTCACTCAAGCTTAAGACATCTCCTTAACACTCTCAGGAACCCCTGCCCAACCCTCAGCTAGCACCAGCCGGCTTTCAGCATGTCCCTTAAACACCCCCAGTTGCTATTTAGACACTCCCAGCTGTCCTTCAGCCTAACTTCAGACACTGTCATCTGGTATTAAACAATCCAGATGTTTCTCAGAATTCCTTGATGTGTTATTAGAATCCAAGAGAGAGTCAGCCCTCAGAGTCTATTGGAGTGCCTTCAGATAAATCCAACACCCATTTCAAGAGGACCTGAGTCTGTATATGGTCACCCCAAGCTGGTTCTAACCCTTCTCCAACCATCCTTTTAATGTGCTTTCAGATACCTCCAACAGACTCTCAAAAGAGTCTTGGCTCAAACTCAGAGACCCTAGGTTAGGCCTCAGTGTTCACCTCCAGACACAACCAGCTCCCAAGAGAGCGCCGTTCAGCCTTTAGAAAGATTTACTAACTTTTTACGTCATGGGTGTGCCACGTTTGTGGTGCTGCCACGACGCAAAATGCTAGAACAGTGTTTCCCAAACTGTGGTCCGGGGACCCCCAGGGGTCCCTGACACATTCCTAGGGGGTCCTCAGGGAGCAATTTTAAAAACACTGCAAAGCTCCCTGTATAATAAGCAGTTTTCGAGCAACAATAAAATTGTCAAGATAACGCTAGTGATTAATGTACCTGTTGGAGAGAAGAGAGTTTTGTCCAGTGGCAGCTTTGACTTATCTAATGTAGCACAAGGGGTTAATATGCCTACTGCAAAGAACGTGTACCATGCATTTTAAAAAACAGTATTTTATGTGCATAGGTCAGTGAGTTTCTGCCTTTGTCACATAGATTCTTTTGTTACTGTGCAGTTCATAAGTGACAACCGTAATCTAGCACAGTGACCTATAAACTATCATCAAAGAGATGCTTGCAAACTGCATGGTACAAGTTAGTAACTTATGTTTTTTCCCAGTCTTTCATTAGCCTGATGCTGCTAAAAAGGTTTATTTGGGTGGAAATACATTTTTACTGTTAAAGTCAATGCTAACCACTGTGTTGTGTTCTGAATCCTGGGTTTCTGCTTCTCCAGACCAAGCACTCTTCAAAAATGCCAAACAGTACGAATGACATGTGAATCCTACACCTTGTAGTCTCCTTTGCCTTATGTAACATTTTCTATACACAATTTACACGTATGATTCATTGTCTCTATATGTGTGTGATGTAAGGTGCTCTGACATCCTACAATGGTATGAGAGATGCTATAAAACAAATGAAATACATGTGACAGATGTGCTATGGAGACATGAGAGGCACTGTTGAAGGGTGATAAGGGGATCATTGAAGAACCCCTACAAAGATTGTCGTATCCTGGTGCATAGTAAGGTCATCATTTACTAGTCTTTAAAGGCTAATACAATTCAGTATAGAATGATAAATTTGTTGTAGAATGCACCTTTGTTTCCTAAATTTTCTTGGTGGGAGAACTTCCCAAAGCCCCCTTTGTAGTGATCAGGCTCACTCACTGCACTTGGTGTGCACAGTATGGGGACTGGTCTGAAAACATTTGCCACGGCTGCTTTGGGTTTTCAGTCTGGCCCTGGCAGGAGCAGGAGCCTAGTACTGCGAAATAAAACCAACCATTTAAAAGTAAGTCATGGAGATGCAGCACCAACCTTCCCATTAAAAGTTTTCATTTTTTGAAAATTCTTTCAATGTAAAATACTAAAATCCTTAGTAATTTGAGTATTTGTTTTGTGTGCACATGTGTTTTATTTTTTTAAATTACTGTTTTAATTTTCGAAACATTTAAATCATACAAATTGCTAGGGGGTCCCCGGCTCCAGTGGTGGGGGTCCTCTGGAGTCAAAAGTTTGGGAACCACTGTGCTAGAAGATATTTATAAAGCCACGCAAAGGGTGATTTGCACCGCCTTGTGTAACTTCAAAAAGAAATCTAATGCAAAATGCAGCGGCTTGCGCTGCATTGCATTACATTTCATTCTGTGATGAATTCCATGGGTGGAGCATGGGCGTTCCCGTGCATTTACCAATTGATTTCATCCAATCCCAGATTTGCGAAAGTTTATAAACCTGGGATTGAGTGAAATCGCTACACCTCCCAGAGGATGGTTTACGGAAGAGAAAAATCTTTTTTTCTCTTCATTATTTCCTTTTTCTATGGGTGCTGCATTCTGCAGCACACACAGAAAGAGAAAAATGCCTTGAGGGATTGGTTTGTTGCACGAAGGGTATTCCTTGTAATGCAGGTACCCTTGCACCTGGTGCTAGGTTGCCTGAAGTGTGCCAGCACTATGAGAGTGCAAAAGTTTGCCAGTAGATATGGCACATTTCTGCTCTTTCCCATTCCCGCAAAGCAGCACAGCAAGTTGCCTTCCTGCACTGCATTGCGTGTAGGGTTAGTAAATCTGGCCCCCTGTTTTGATCCTCATACATGATTTCAGACAGGTATCCATAGACTCTCAGAGATTTATTTTTTTACTGACCAAAAATACCCTTCTTTTCAGTTGCTGAGGGAGCAGTGAGGGACAGTGCCCCTCCCTCCATGCCTTCTAACGACATTTCTGGGAAAATATTTTGGAAAAAAGCCTAATAGAGCTGGAGCCTGTCTGGAATGTTAACCACGGGATTACCAAGCCAAAAAGATGGCTCTAAGGGTAGAGAGTATTTTTCCTAATAAATTGGCGAAAGAGCCAATTATGCTGCATTGGTAAACAAAAATAAGTCGTCTGCTATTCATCATCTCCTTTAGTTATGCCTAGTGCTCCCATAGAATTTGAATCCTTAAACCTTTCCAGATTGTTCAGATTTTATGTCAAGACTGGAGGCTAACATTATTGCAATCTCCTTTATTTCCACCACTCATTGCTGCCTCTTTAAAGAACTTAGAACAAATAACACCAAAATTACAACATAATGAAAGGCCATGACCCTTTGTCCTCTTCCTTCATTTTTTGCTGCTGCTCCAGCAGATGAGTACATTTCTCATAACAGAAAACAATTTGGATTGAGCAAGTTTGTCTGATGTTTAAATGGTGAAATGTGAGTCTGTATGTTGATGTTTGATGAGGATTGTTTGAAGAAGTATATTGTTGAAGTGTGTACATATATAGTAAGCTAAGATTTCATTTTAAGTCTGAAAGATATGTTAAACAATAGGTTTTCTTGACCTATTGGAGCAAGCGTTGGGAAAGTGCTCTGGTGTAGGGTGTAGTATTTAGAGCTCAAAAATTTGGTTTTTACATGGGTAATTTAGGACCGAATTACGAGTTTGGCAGTCCTCCCATGGAGTGCCACGCCAGCGCTCTGCGGGAGGACTGCCAAACCCATAGTGACACCATCTGCCGGATTCCAACTGAAATCCAGATCGGGCGGAAGGTGCTACTGCAGTCCCTCGGTGGTGCCTTTCTAATGTTCAAAGGGGGCCTTAGAAAGGCACCGACGTGGGACCACCGCAGAACGTTCCTGCACGGAGAGAAATGCACCATGTCATTCCTTTCTTCCCTTGGAGAAACTCAGGGGTGCAGTACCACAGGGACACACCATGTACCCCCTGCATACTCCATCAGGCCCAGCGAGGGAGCTGTTGCCTCTCTGCCACCCTTTCCATGACGGGCTCATTGCCATGGAAAGGATGGCAAAAAAGCAACTCGTAATATGCTTGGCGGTGCGCAGAGGCACTGCCAGCATATTACTGTGCCTGACCGCTGCGCCACTGCCTTCGGGATCACGGATCCCTGGTGGTTGCAGCAGTCCTGTGGCAGTCCGACCACCACACGTAATGCAGTGTACAGTTCCACAGTGTGGCAGTGGCAGGACTGCCACCACGGGTTCGGCGGTCCTATGGACCGCCAAATTTGTAAGTAGGCCCGTGTTTTTTTTTAAAATGAGTACCTTAAGTAACGACTTTGCAGTGGTGCGTGAGGGCTCCCTTGCATTCGAGAATTAGCTTGCGCTTCTGGCTGCGGGTTGACAGGGTGCCAACAGGGCATGTCTGGGTGTGCAGTTGCCAGTACACATTAGGAAGTTTACATTCTTGTTTTTGGCCGCAACGGGGATCGGGCCAACGATCGCCCACTTTTTTGTGGACATCGCACATGCGTAATCGTCCGTCTTGTGCAATCACGAAAATAGACACAAGACTTCAAATAAGGCACGCCCACCTCGCGTATTACGTTGAGAGTGGGTGGCCATTTTAGCTAGTTGAGAAAGTTACATGGAAATTAATAGCATTAAAGAAATGACAGATTGGGATAGGTAGAGAGGCATTAACAGATGGTTAGGTCAAATACAAACAGTCAGTCAGGCAATTCAGAGAGCTACGGAGGACAGGTCATTAAAAATTGTTTGGTGTGGTATTGATTTAGATATAGAAGTGAAACTTAATCTGGTCATTAAATTTAGGAAATTACTAGTTAAGGTTGGAGTTTAATTCTAGAAGTGGTTTTTGTTAGGAGTTTTAGGAGAATGGCAGAAACAAGTGGACAGAGAAGTGGTATGCTGCAGAAGTTTTCAAATGATTTAGATGTAAGAACTGAGAAGAAATTAGAGACTTTATTAAAGAATGAGACTATGTTGTCTGATGAGGAGAAGTTGTGGTCGTCTGGGGAAAGCTCACAGACTAGGAGAGGTGGTAAAGTCCCAAGAAACGGAAACACATTGAGCCTAACGTGAGACAGGGTGAGGGGAGAACGGTTACTGTGTTACACGGTGGTTTTTGTGCTCGCGCAAAACATAGAGGTGTCGAGGATACACAGGGCGACCAGAAAAAGGTCCCAGAGAAAAATAAGAAAGGTTTTAAGAGTACTCACAAACACTCCATTGTACAATGTGACAAGTCTTCTGGGAGCACAGATGTGGAGATAAGTTGTTCATCAGAATTTGATCTGATAAGGAGGACAGGAGTGTGAGACAAAAATACGATCAGGTGGAGAGCACCTTGAGCGTAGATGATGGGGTTTTGACTGACCCATTATGGAAGTTCTTGTTTGATCCCATGTTGTTAAAGCATCCGCTATCTCTAGAATGGGCTCCAGCAGCACATGTCACAGAAGATGCGTAAACATGGTTGAGGAAGTAGATACCTAAAGACGTTCCATTACATCTAAGATCTGAATGTCTTAGGCCTAATTTGTTGAATAAGGTTATGATGAAGCCTCATTTGGATGCAAAGATTTATGGCGTTCTTTGGAAAGGGTGAAAGAGATCTCAGAAAGGGATTAGATAAAGTCCTGAGGATGTGCCAAGACAGATTACTGGATTTCACAGAGCCGTTAACAAAGATTTTTGATACAGCAGAGGAGGCATATGTGAAGAAGGAGTGAATCAATGTTGAAGAGTTGAGGGAACGGATACAGATAGCAGCCTGTCTATTAGGAAATGATAATAATGACAGATCTATGGAATGCAGAAAAATTATTTTACTGAAGATCGATCCGGCATTGGTTGAGTTAGCCAATAATGAGGCAGGTCAAGCTGCTAATGCTCTATTATTTGGAGACGCCTTTATTAAAGAAATGTCCCAAAATATGTGGGAGCTTTTAGCTCATTGCAAAAATATAAGAGAGATTAAAAAAGTGTTTGATAGGCGTGTTTTTGGCTGAGCCGGGCGAACGAGGGGTCAGTTTCCCGGCCGGCGTCATTGCGTTACAAGGACCTCTTTTTCAAGAGGGTTTAGACCCAATTTCTGTAAGACCTCTTACCAGGCAAGAGGATTTTACCCCCAAAAACAAAGAACAAGGGAAAGAGAAAATCGAGGAGAGAGATCAGGTAAGACTAGACCCTTTTGTTAACCCTTCAAAAGTGGGTTGCAGACTTGCGCAGTTTTTGAACAATTGGTCTCGGATAACAGGGGTTCCTTGGGTGTTAAAAACGTTGATAGATTATCACATAGACTTTATGGAAGAACTAGTGCAGGTTTAAATCCGGAAATGATAAGGTTCAATGCAGAACTTACAGAACTGACGAGCAAGGAGGTTAAGAGACGACACAATCCTCTATGTCAGGGAACCCCAGGTAAATTTAGAACTTCTCATTAGAGAGATACTCAGATTTGGCCGTTTCTCTGGGCTAGGCATCATTTGGCACAAGTCAGTAATTTTTCCTTTAACCCGAGCACAAAGCCATGGTGGGAGTGCGAATATCCACTTGAATGGTGCACGGACTCGGTCAAATACCTGGGGATCCACATCCATCTAGACAGTATACAGATCATTCGCTTAAACTATGGGCAGGCCATCAGCACACTTGAGACTCAGGTGGAAAGATGGGTGCGATTGCCCTTGTCGATAGCAGGCCGAGAGGTAATTCTAAAGATGGTGGTACTTCCCAAATTCTTATACCTATTTAATAATATCACCATACCCCTCACTAACATATTTTGTCGGACTTTGCGCACACACCTTCCGCGATGGTCTGGGGAGGGAAACAGCCACGCGTTCGGTGGCCTGTGCTCACACTACCATATGACAGAGGAGGATATGGCGTACCGGATCTACATTTGTACTAGCTGGTGGCCCAATGCTGCTTTGCCCATGCATGGTTTCATCCTGATGCCAGGATACCGTTTCTTCGGCCTGAAGCTGACTTTGTTCTGCTGGAGCGGTTATCCACTGTTCTGCCCAATGGCATCCCTAGGGACCCCCATGACATACAAACTGTTTTCACTACCAGTTGGGCATGGGATAAGTTGAGACGGCTGACCGGCACCACAACACTATATTCGTCTGCCCTTCCCCTTCCAAACGCTAGCTGGTTCCCGATATCGGGTGAACGACTGGTGCAGCGCACCTTGACAACATTTGATATCTCCAAACTGGGAGACTTATATCCTGGGGGTCACATCTTCTCGCTAGTGGATGATACATGTTACCAAGACAGTGGCTTCATGGATAGATCTGTCCTAGGCTGCATCCGGTCCGCTTTACGTGCCACACTGCCTAATTTCCCGATTGAACCAGAGTCGTTCCCTCCTGTTACGATGATAATTGAGAGCACAAACAGTGTGCATCTAATTTCTAAATTGTACAAAGCATGTGCTAACATGAGGCCTGTAGGTGACAACAAAGTCCGCAATGACTGGTAGATAGACCTGGGCCGCCCGATAACTGATGATCAGTGGGCCAAGTGTTGTGCAGTCACAAAAGAAGTCTCACTCAACAGTAAGCACAAACTTCTTCCTTCTAAATTTTTACGCTGCGTTTACTTCACCCCTGCTAAAGCGCACAGGATAGATCCATCCAGACCACATACTTGTCAGAAATGCGCCGCACCCCATGCTGACTTTGCACATCTTGCATGGAGATGCCCTCCGCTACAGTCCTACTGGGAACGCATTCACAACACTCTAGGGAAAATGATTAACTTGCCCCGCATTCCAACTCCGGAAGTGGCCTTATTGGGATACACGGTAAACTTCCCCAGGGGGGTCAGACGGTTCGCATCACTGGGTCTGCTACTGGCGAAAAGAGAGGAAGCAATACATTGGGGCCGAAAAACCGCAACTACAGTACAGAGTTGGCTGAACAGTTTGGCCTACTGTAATGTAAGTAGTGAGATCTATGCCGGCATAATGCCCAGTTCTTCCCGTCCTAAAGATATATGGGGCCCATGGGGCCCATATCATTCCTATGTGGACGGTCTACGGCCCGCCTCCGACTATCAACTGGAAAACTGTATTGTCCCGAAGGGAGTGGGGTAACAAACTTCAATATGTTGGGCTCACTTAGTAACAGGTACCACTCGACACAAATGGTATGTCCTGAATGTATGGTCCTTGATGTTTGCTATGTTAGGAAACTGACGGTGCTGTAGGACAACAATGGTTGAGGGCATTGGGTGGCCTTCGGAGAGACAACGTTATTGCATTACTGTATTCTTCATACCAGCCTTGTCAGGCATAGCACCTATTGCAATTCTAAATAGTATATATTTTTTATTTTGTGACAATGACATTGTAATCACTAATGAACAGATTTGCATGTATGTATCTTTCAGAACGACGCAAACTGGAAAATAAAGTAAAAAAAAAAAAACAAGGAGGTTAAGGAGTTGAAGGCAAAGGGAGCTATTGCAGAGGTAAGAAGAGAGTCAAAGGGTTTTGTATGATATATATTTCTAGTAGAGAAAAAGGACCAAGACATGAGGCCTGTGATCAATTTGAGGAGTTTGAATGATTGGGTGGAGTTTCACCAATTCAAGATGGAAGGCATACATTTATTAAGGGAGGTTCTACAAACAGGAGACTGGTTAACCAGGTTAGATTTGAAGGATGCTTACTTGACAATTCCAATTTGGGAACCCCATCAAAAATTTCTTCAGTTCAGGTGGGGTGTAAGAATGTAGAAGTTTGTGTGCCTGCTGTATGGTCTGTCTTTGGTCCCTTGGTGTTTCACCAATGTTCTTTGGCCGGTGACAGCATTTTTGAGAGAATGCAGTGTACGCCTAATTATATTTATGGATCAGGTGCGATCAAAGGTGTTGGATCATACAAATTTGGCAGTGTCCTTGTTGGAGCATCTGGGATTTGTGGTGGACAGACAGAAGATGTGTCTGATTCCAAGTAAGGAGACTCAGTTTTTAGGTTTTCTGATAAATACAGTTGAGGGACGATTGAGCTTGCCAAAGGAAAAGTTTAAACGTATGAGGAAGGAAATAAGGAATATTTTGTGTTGGGAGAAAATCTCGTTGAGAATGTTGGCGAGAGTGGTAGATTTGTTGTCCTCTACAATTCAATCTATTTTTTCAGGACCTTTGAATTATCATGCACTTAAGAGATTAAAGGCAAAACATCTGAGGCATGGATTGAGATATTCAGAGGAAATTGTGCTTTCAGAGGAAGCCAAGGAGGAGCTTTGTTTGTGGTTAAGAAATATGGAGGCATGAAATGGGAGAGCTATTTTTTTTAAGCAAATCCAGAGATGATTATTGAATTAGATGCGAGTTTGGCAGGATGGGGAGCACGTTGTGGTGCATTTCTACAGGAGTAACATGGTCGGAAGAGGAAAGCGAGTTACACATAATTTGCTTGAAGCTTCTGGCAGGGTCCTTTGCAATAAGGAGTTTTACGAAGGACAGGGTGAAATGTTTGAATCTTTTGCGGATGGAAAATGACTCTGCTGTAAGATATGTGAACAAGTCAGAAGGACCAAAATCAAAAGATCTTGCAGATTTGGCAAAAGTGTTTTGGGAGTTTGCTTGAGACAGAACATAGAGGTGCAAGCAGAACATATACCAGGGTTGAGCAATGTGGAGGCGATTGGTTTTTGAGGAATTACTGCAAACTATTACACTCTAGACAGAGCAGTTATCAAGAGATTGATGGAATTGGGGTCCTTTTCAGGTGGGCTTGTTTGCAAACAGATTGAATACCCAGATGAAAATGTTTTTTAGTAGGCATCCAGATCCAGAGTCAGTGGGGATAGATGCATTCAGACAGGATTGGAGGGACCTCAATCCTTATGCTTTTCAGGGCCGGCTCTAGGGCGGTGCAACTGGTGCCACCGCACCGGGTGCTGGCTTCCTGGGGGCACCGTGTTTGCAAGTTTAGTATGTTTTTCAAGCACCTGCTGTAGCGTTTCTTTCCTCCAGCAATTACCAGGCCTCACAAAAATGTCAAGAAAACTCGTGTGATTAATTATCTTCCTGGAGTGAGATCAGAGTTTTGTATAGTTGAGGTTTTGACTTATGTGAAGTTAGTGCAGAGGGTTAATATTCCTGCTGCAAAGAACGTGTACCAAGTAGATTACAGAGTGCATATAATGTAAACAGATCAGCAGGTTACTGCTTTTAAAAAAGACATCCTTTTGTTACTTTCAATTGATAACTTAAAGTCCTAATATTCAAGAGTGAGCTATTAACTTTCATCATCGAACTGCATACACACTGCAAAGTATACATTAGAACATTGATTAATGTTGCATAAAGGGTTAATTTGGTTAGAAATCAATTCTTATTATTAAAGAAAACTCCCAACTATGCTGTTTCTTTTTCGACTCTGAGTTTGTACCTCTCCACCCCAAGCACTCTTAAACTATACTGCCTACTAGTATGGATGACATATGACTCCTACACTTTTAGTCCTTTGGCTTATGTAACATTTCCTGTACACTGATTTACACACGTATGATTGATTGTGTCTATGTAATCTGTGTGTGATGCAAAGTGCTCTGACACCCTACAGTGGTATGAGTGGCGCCATATAACTAATTCAATGCATCTGAGAGCAGTAGCGGCTCCTGGAGGGAGTGCTGCAGGGTGGTGAGGCGGGGGATGGGCAGGGTGGGGGTAGTAAACTCCGGCTCACGGCCTACCGGTGTAATGTAAATAAATAAAACGAATTTCACTGCGCGTGCTGAAACGCCAAATGGCGATGCAGCGCGCGCACTGAAATTCATTTTATTTGTCATTTATTTACATTACACCGGTCGATCGCGAGCCGGAGTTTACTACCCCCCACCATGTCCCTCCCCCGCCCCGCCCAACTGCCCCGCAGCACTCTCTCCAGGAGCCGCTACTGTCTGAGAGAGTGTGGTTATGGAGACTTGGTCACTGTTAAAGGGTGCTAGTGAGAGAATCCGTGGTGAAGGTGGTTATGGGGGGGGGGGGGCGCCAACAAACATTGTCGCACAGGGCGCCACCAGTGCTAAAGCCGGCCCTGATGCTTTTCCTCCGTTTCCTATGATAACTTGGGTATCAGTGATGGTATGCAAGTGGAACGATATGGTTGTGGTAAGAACACCTCTTTGGAAGTCTGAGATCTGCTATCTGATACTTTTGGAGTTGTTGGTAAATTATCCAATTCTGTTGCCGATATTTTGAGAAATTTTAGTAGGTCCAACAGGCGAGTTGCACAATCTTGTTTTGGAATGTCAGTTTAGGTTGATGACATGGAACATTTCAAGTGAATATGGGAGGTGCCAGGCCTTGAACATGGAGCAACAAATCTTATTAAGGAGTACTGGGTGTCAAGTACTCGGAAAATGTATAAATTGGCATGGGAAAAATAGATTTGCAGGCTGAATTTATTGGCCTTCCTTTGGAACATACTTAATGGGTTTTTTAGTCCAGGATCCTGCTGCCATTGTCCTCATCAGTGCCAATATGTAATCAGTCCAACCCAGAAGAAACACTTAATGTAACAAATCACCACTGCCACTCTAAAGGTGGATGGTCACTATTGCTCTCCCCCTTTTCTTTACAGTCAGCACTGCTAGGTCAGTACCTTGGCACAGGAAGGGGGCACAGCAGGTTGGGTGACAAGGCGGCCATTATCTTAGAATACTTTGGTCCAGTGTCACTCACTATAATCACCTTTGCCAGGCAAGTCTTGCTCCATAAAGATTGTCATCCATTCCAGAGCAGTTCCTCCACCTGCTCTACCTGGGTCGAGTTCGCCGGGTCCTTCCTCGCATGGTAGGAAAAGAAGCCCTTAAAGTGGAGCCGTAACCACATTTTTTACAGAAGTCACCTTTCCAAAGTTCGGCTAACTATGCTCCCTCATAAGTGATACATGTCTGAAAAGTCCACAGTAACTTTTACTAACCTTTAAGTAGTAAAGACAACAATGAGATTTACAGTCTAATGAGGTTATGTTTCTAATCCTCCCCTAGATTAAAATAGTAAAACAAAAAGGATAAAAAGATAAAAAGGTATTCTGTGTTGGTAGTAAGAGCTTGGAATATATATTCACGCCAACTGAGACAAGCTCCATCCCTGGATGACTTGTGAAAAGGATTGAAATTATATTTGTTTTACTGTTATTCACAGCCACTACCACAGTTGTAACAGCATAGATACTGATTATTATTTACATGACATACACACTAGATTTGACACTGAAATTATAACATGTACCTTACACACGTTGGCGAAAAACATCACAGAAACAGAGAACATGTTGAATTATCAGCACTGTAAAAACGTGCTTGATTAGATAGAAACAGTAGGATTAATCAAATAATACTAATAATAACAATATGTTATAAAGACTATTGAGAAGTTTGGCATTTTTTATTGGTTTCAGTTGCAGAGTGTTTTCATAAACTCGACACTGGTGCAGTCAATGTGTATAAGGGTTGCATGCTTGAAACTTTCAGTATGAGTACTAAATATCATAAAGAACATATATTAATGAAAACAATTTTGTTTGAATGGTATTTAGAATTAGTTTGTAGTGTTCAGTCTATTCTTGTCCTCGCTCTGGTTTAGAGTGTTGTTGCTCTAAGAGCGTTCTAGGTTCCATGGTGGGTTGTGGTGCAGAGGCAGTTGGGGGATTGACCTGAGTGGATGTACAAGCTGTTCTCTCTGACAGAATAAACTACCTCTGGAAACCTTCACGAGTCTCCTATGTTACTACTTTTTGGATCTCGTATGAGGAGGTTATATTTAGGGTCGATTATTTTTAATGTAATAACTACTGACAAAACTATTATTATTTCTTAAAATGAAAAGTTTGATTTACTTTCTTATGGTTCAAATTATTATTAATGAGTAAATTCACTAAAAGAAGATTATTCTAATGCATTCAAATTCTCTTGCTTAGGCTGCATTATTTGATGGCCTAGTGAAATGAGCTTTGACTTGTCTCTTTCAAATGTTGTTTTAATTGTTCCTGCCTAATGTAACAATTTTACTATGAATAAAGCCTTATTCCTTGTGTGTGTGAATTGGTGGGAACCGATCCTTGGACTGTATCCTGAAAGCGCTATAAATATATTTTTCTTTTTACAACCAACCTGTGAGGATGGCAAAGACTGTGGTTTCTCATGACTAGCTTGGCAAATAAGGCTGGAGGAATAAAGGACACCTGACGAAAGGAAGATGACCACACAATGGACAGACCACTGTGGTTCGATCGCTGATGTCACAACTGCATCATCGATACTATAGATACGAACTAACCAAGGAATGGGCAGAGACGCAGATCGAAGAGCTCTCTTACTTTTGGCTCTTTTTTTCAACAACTCGGGATGCTTTTGAAGCTGCTGCTGTAATTGCCGATCGATTTGGACTCCTTTCCTGGCATACAACCGGAACTCAATTCTTTAATTTTGCTTTTCCAATTAACTTTCTTACTGAACTCTTTTAGACTCATTTGGTGAGATACTAAATCTGAACTTTCTAGATTTTGATTTTCATGGACATTTCCCTAGAGGACTTTAACTTTACCCTTTGTCCCTTTTCTGGATGAAGTTTTTCCTCCTTTTTTCCTTTTCAAACCATCCTCCTACCTTTATTGGTAGTGGGAATCTCAAATGCCCAAACTATCTTTTTTGAAAACCTTTAATCAATGTGCAGGTTAATACTACGCGTTATTTGCATTCTTGCCGAGCTACTTAAAATGTTGCTTGTATGAATTGATTTTGGATCATTAATACAATAACTACATTTTCTAAATGCCTTAGTCTGTTATTGTGTCCTGATGTTCTTTCTTTAAACTGTGCTATTAGATTTTATTCCAAAACCGTAACAGAGATAGTCATAGATTATTTCCAGAACACCAAGTTCTGCTGCATTTGATTTGTGATGTGACTGCAGAGCTATTGCTTGGATCATTTTGGTCAGACTAAACTTCTTTAGGAGGTTGGTTCTTCTAATTGCAATCCTTTATTTTTACAATATTGTTCTGAGAGTAGTTTATTTGAACCTCATTTTGAACTTGTGGTTGGCCACTAATTATTGGTCCTCATTGGGTGGCTAACTGCGGTCTAGACATCCTGAAGTCTCATAGCTAACTACGACCTAAAAAGATTCATCAGAGGACCAATGCCTCAGTGGATATAGAGTAAAATCTTTATTCAGTAGAAATACACTGAAAGGATAGTCTCATGGGCCCAGCTCGGTTTCTGAAGCAGAAAAAATTGTTTCTGCTGCCAAACAGTCAACCCGATGCCCTGTGGTAAAGTCTACTCACTTCATATATCCACGTTCCAAATGCAACCACTCTTTACTTCTTGCACATTGACCCCCTACCTTTTACTTCAGTGGTGCTCTTACTTTTTTTTTTTTATAATGATGCATCTTTTAGAGGCTGATTTATGTAAACAACCATCTGCAAACTAAGAATCCTTCATGTGCTAAATGAGTCCACACATGTATTACATAGGTTAAACTATGAAAATGCTAGATGTTTATAGTCTGGTTATACAAAGGTTTCCTGTAAGGCATCTTGTATATGCTGCAGCAAAAACAGAATGACTTCCATGCTTGGCATACCTCCAACTGACCTTGACAAATACAGTCTTATGCAGCCAAGCAATGTCACCATCATCACACATTTATGTTGTAACTAGGTAGCATACGGCATTGACTTTATTTTTCACAGTGTTGAGGACTTCCGTCTCGCCATTGGGCGGGTCATATTGCATTGTCAACCTAGAGATAATACTAGGTTCTGGGAATACCAAAAGAGACCTTCTAACTGGAAGAGGGTGACTGAAGTGTTCTAGGGCCTTGTGGCATTAGCTCTGATCTTAGATCAAAAGGCAGTACTTGTTATGAAAGATGATGTGGTGACACAGGCATTCATAAATCACAAGGATGCACCAGGCCCAATCAGCTTTCAGGATGCGGTTTTCTGTAGAGGAATATCTTCAGTCTCTGTAGTGGTACCTATAAATGAGCGGAAAATTTACAAGTAGAGAGATTAAAGATTTTCTTTCTTGCAGGGCTGATATGAGCCTCTGATTTATGCAAGGTGTTTTGCCTCAGGGTTGGAAAGCTAATAATAGACTTATTTGCCTCTCCTGAGTATGCTCAATTGCGGGTTTTTGATCCCATATTCCAGGATCTCATTGCATGGGTATTAGATGCTCTAGCTCTCCCGAGCAGGCTGATGCCTAATTTCTCGACTTTCCCAATTTTCATCAACCAAAGGAAGGAAGAGAGAGGGATGGCAGTGGTGATATCACAGTAGCCAAAAAGCACTTTCTTCCAATTATTGATTCTGATGCAAGCGGTACCTGTGTAGATGCTGCCTGTCCTCTCATTTTCAGTACATCTAACACGTTATCAGGAACTATTCCACAAATTCCTGGCTTGGGTGATATACAGATTGAACAGTAGGGCCTCTACAGAGAGGTTTGCCCAGGGAGCTGGTCTTGGTGGTAAATAAAGCATGTAGGTCAGATACGCTTTGAGCACATGATAATCATTTGTTGTCTTTTCAGGTATGTTTGTGACTAGGGGTTTGCATCAACTGGCATATGGCACCTAAAATATTCCTACAGAATGTTTTGTGCTGGGATTAACAGTTTCAACTCTACAACTTAAGTAAAAACATTTAGGGAAGGGTCTACAGATGGGGGAGACCATGGAGGCCAAGCATATCAGGGGTTTGCGATGAGTCAACTAAGAGGAAGTCCATTGATGCAAGTCCTTCTAGATAATCCGTTTGGAAACATTAGACTTACCTCAAGAGAATCAAAGTTTTTTTATGACAGGGCCTTAAAAGGACCTTACTCACACTGGATCGGTGGTTGATGTCCGATCCACCATATTAAAAGTGCATTATAGCCTATTGCACTTGTTATACAATGGGCAGGATATCCATCACATTTTGACGGAATATCTTATCTGTCACATTCAATATAGGGCTCATAATTTTTCTTTAGGTGGACCATGGCACGACATTACCAGGTCCAAATGGATTAGGTCTACTATCACATTTCTATGCTGCTTTGCTGGTTGGTGTAAGAATGAAGGCTTACTAGGGAAATCACAGCTTCTTGGACTGGGGTGTGGGTGGTCCCATTGACAAACTTTTTCAAATTAGAAATATGTGTGACACTACATACTATTGCAAGGCACTATTATTTTTAGAGATTCTAAATGTTGATGCACTAAAGATTGGTGTTGGGGTACTGATGATAGTCACTAGAAAATGTTGGTATTTAGGAATCCAATAGAATAGACATGGTTCATCTGTACATTCCAACTGCTCAAATTGCCATAGGCTCAGACGAAGCAGAATCTGTCCTATTCCTCATTTAGCAAGGATTAGGATCATGAAGAAAAGTGAGCAGGTAATTCCTTTATTACTTATTCAGTGCATAACCTTCCTTAATACAGTCCTTATGACAAAAGCATGGTTGATTTGGCCTATTAGACTTTGGAAGAATCCAGATTATTTTCAGCGGGTAGGGGAAGAGATATTTTAAGGCTGCTCCTTTGAAGTGGTGCACCAATGAAAAAAACGTGGTATGTTAGCATCAATTGGCTATATAGCTCCTGTCGTGGAAGTGTGGCATTTTTACCTTTTTGAAGGACTGTGATGATGAAGAGTAAGATTTATGAAGATTATGTGTCGGTAATCTCCGCATGTCTTTCCCTTTTTAAGTATTTGATTAGTTTCTTTCTAACACAGTCAGGGGATGAAATTACTATGGTTACCAACATTTTAACATAAGGTTTTATGAGGTCTTATGGCAGTAGACATAGAATAAAGAACCCATTTTAGTTAACTCTTAGGCGGTACCCAAGATTCCTCTCCCCCAACGCTGTAAAGTCTTGCTCACTCCAGTTGGGCTCCTCTATTTGGTATTCAGGGTTTCCAAAGCTTACTAGGACATACAGAGGGCCTGAGTATTTGCACCCACAGACAAACTTCAAACGCATGAAGAGATGGGATTTTGGTAATATGAGGCAAAAGAGTGAATGTGGGTGGAAATAAGCCAACAACACTCTTGAAAATCACTCAAAGTTGCTGCCTCTAAATGTACCCCATGCCTTGCCCAGGCTTTACTGTTAAGCCTCCAGTGGCCGTATTACGCATTGTCATTGTTTGCACCCAGCGCACCTTTGACAATGACAATGCGCTCTATCACCATGTATGCCCTGCCCTCATGGCAGCTGTGAACTCGCGCTGCCCTGGGGGCAGCGCATTCATATGAAAACATGGAGCCGCTTGCACTTTAACAAAGGAATAGAGATCCTCTTGCAGGCGGGTGCAGTCAGTCACTGCACCCACCTGCAAGGGGACGTGTGTGGGGTCCATAGGACCCCTTTTTGCCCCTCCAGAGGGCTAATCTCAGGGGGCGCACTCACAGTGCGCCACCTAAAAGGTGGCACACCATGAGTGCGGCCCCTGAGAGCTTCTTTGCCTCTGCGCCCGCGTCTTTAATATGGTGCGGGCACAGAGGCAAAGGCACACCCCAATGCAATTGAGGGAACACCCTCTGAAGACAGCACCGGCGCTTTAAGTGCGCCAGCGCTATCGGTATTACTGAATGGGACGCACAAGCGAAAGGTGACATGCTGAGGGTGCATGAATTTGAGTCATCTTTAGGCTGCTACCTGATGCTACCAGACCCAGTGGTTTAATTATCGTCCTCTGATTGGCCACAGGGGCCTCAGAATCTGCAACATACCAAGGTGGCTATGCTGCATGTACTTGTTCGGGGGAAATATCCAGTCACACAAAGGGGTAATTACAATTTGCTGAACTTGATACCATCTTCTCCAAGAAGTTTCTCATTCCGTTCATCCAGCTTTTCAGTGCGGAATATAAAAGCAGCCCTGGATCCCAGCTTATCACAAATCAGTTCCATGAGGTCAAGATGGCAGAGGGGTCCTAGGAGAGGTGGTCTTTCAAGCTGGGGTTGTCTTCAGTTTCTGCTTCACCCTTCACTTTCGTTGTAAATGTAGGGGGCTAAATCCAGTAAGCAGGGATCAAGACCTTTGTTGACTAAGTATCACATTTCGCAATGTCTAAGAAATGGCAGTCTGCGGTGGCGTAGCTAGAACTTTTGGCGCTGTGGCGGTTGGGGCGTTTGCTGCTCCGCGACGGCTGCAGGTGAGAGCAAGCGGGGGGCTGCGACGCTCCCTGCGGCTGCCACCCTGCGATGAACGGGGGGCACGGCCACCCCAAAACTCGTGCCGCCTGGTGTGGACCACCCCTCCCCCACACCACTGCCACTGACAGTCTGGTCATTATGTTTTAGAAGACTCAGTGGAGTGGATGGAAAATACAAAGGACTGGGAGGGTGTGACAGAAATAAAGATAATACTTTACAAAATACCGGATATTGGGATTCAGTAACACTGAAAAGGTGAAAAAGGTGGCAGAATAGGTCTCAGCGAAGTTGCAATATGTTTTTCTGCAACATTTGCAAATTCTGTGGAAAATGTACAACTGCGCAATAGCCAACTATCATATTGCTCCTCAGCTAAATTTCTGTGTGGGTTCTGGACTCTTGAAAGTAGAGTAGATATCAGTGGCAGATGTAGGTTTTTGTGTGAATTGGGGCAAAATGTACCATGGTCAGTAATCATTGTCGAACTTTCAAAATATGAGTGTCGGAGATCAGTAAAATTACATGGATTGTCAGCCTCATCTGCCACAGCCCACAGGACTGCCACACCTCTGCACAACCTCAGCTAATATTTCCTTGCCTCCATACTCCTTCCTTCCCCCAGGCTACTTTTTACAAAAAACAGTGGACCCTAGTAGTTGGGGGATTAAGATAAGGATAGACACAAACTAAATAGTATTTATGTCCTTTGTCCAGCCGGACAGGAATTTATTTGGCGATGCACAAAATCAGAAAGTAATGTCAAGGGGGGCACAGCCCGTGACCTACGGTAAACAAGACAAAACAACACATATAGGCAACAGCGAGAAAATCGGTCTGTATACTTCTAATCAGTGAACAGACTTGATTATAATTTGAGTGACCATTGTACATAGCATTCACAAGCATATTCAGTACATATGATCCTATTGTGTCGACGATGTTTCGATGCCGAAAAACAAAATAAATGGCATCATCTTCAGGACAAATATATAAATCATGTTTGTCTTGGAATTATAAACAATTTGCCTTTCATGCAAGGCTGGTCCATAAAGCGGGGAAGGTAGTTCAGGTAGAGAAAGATTAAGACCATCAGTGATGTGTTGATATCAGGATATCCCGCGTTTTTATCAAGGAAACCATCCAGATCACGGCTCAAGTGGTGCCGGTTGCAGAATCGCAGGACGCGGCATCTCTGGCAGGCTACAACACAGCTACCCCACACCACTGGAAAAACACGAAGTGGCGCAATCAGCCTCAGCCCTGCCAGACCCAGACACCATGGAGCAGTCTTTCCATCGACTCTGCCGTCTCGGACCCAGAAACCCCTGTAACAATTTCCCTCCATCGGTTTCCCACCCCTTCTTTAGCCCCCCTGACCCGAGGGTCACAGAATTCTGGACATGAGGATCACCCACACACTTCCCCATGCACCACAGTCCATCCTGCTGGACCACTGTACCTTAAATGAGAGTGTATTTGCCTGACTACTCTTCTGGGGCTCTCTCTCCACCTTGTAGCTGCTTCCCGGTCCCAGAGACACTATCCCTGCTACACTCTCTTCTCTCTACTGTACAGCCCGCCCTTGCCTGATGCCAGATTAGGACTTTGCCTCTGCTCTCATACACAAACAATCAATAAACAAATGAATTGCACAGCATTTCCCTTAAAATGTAAGCAATTATTGTCAAAATTGAAGCCACCGGAATCCAGCCTGGACCCACTTTTGCTTATAAATTACCTACATTTTAATTGTAAATGTCCACACCTTATTTTTGACAGACTTGTCACTGCACACCAGCTCAGCAGACAAGGGCACACTAGGAGGTTCTTCAAACAAAAGCCAAGCTTGGGGGTCTTGGTACTCATATTAAATTTGCCACTGGTTGATATGACTGTGAAGTAAGCCCTTTCATGTACAGTGAATTATTGCACAGATAGGGAAGAAGGCCAGCTTCCCCATTCTGACACACTACTGACTCCAGCGCCTCTAGAGAGACTACACTAGGGGTCTGTTGTCCATTTCATTCAATTACATTTTAGAGAATGTCTGATCAATCCTTCTCATCATCGCTGAGGCCTCCCATGGGTATGTGCAACCTTTTTTTAAACCACAAAACCACAAAACCATTCTTTCATTGACATTATTCTGGTGAAACGAGCATCTGCTCATGGTAAGAGGCACCGTGGAAACCGTTCTTGCTGTCTAAATGTGACTTGTTCTGAACAGATCACACCTTAACCCTTGGCCAAGAGATAGTGGGCCAAATGAATCAATTAAGCATTTTACGATTCCCAAATAGCGATTTTTACTGAATCACTATATGGTAACTACAAAATTCTATGGGGCAGATTTACAAGCCCCTTGCGCCTCATTTACGCCGCCGCTGCGTCACTTTTGTGACGCAGCGATGGCGCAAATCCTGCGCCATGGTGCAGGGTACTTACAACGTGACGCATCTGGGAGATGCGGCACGTTGTAAAGCCCTGTGCCACATGTAGGCGTTCCTGCGCAGGGGGGGGCGTTCCGGCGCGGGAGCGCCTCCTAAAGTGGCTGAGTGAAATCTACAAGATTTCACTCTGTCACTTTTAGGCCCATGCTGCATCAAAACCCTGCGCCTGCCTGAAGCAGGCGTAAGGATTGACGCAGCATTAACAAGATAGGGCCCCCCAGAGCATTGTTGGAGCTGAGTCGGGCTTGCGATGCACATCCAGCAATGCGCCACTTTTACGGCACAATTGCGTCACGCATCTGTGCCGTTTTTGCCCCATGGTGCGCCGCATTGTAAATGCGGCGCATCCATGGTGGCGGAGCTGTAGCGCACAATAACTGGCGCATCCCTGCTGATATGCAGGGATGCGCCAGTTATTGTAAATATGCCCCTATGTATGTAAGGAATCACCAAAGATTTAGCTATTACCTAATATTACCAAAACGTGATTCGGTAAATAGGTAATCGCTATTAGGTAATATTACTCCATTCGTTCCTATGGGGCTAAAGTCCCATAGGAAGGAATTGTTTTGCATTAACTAATTTGCGATTACCTAATTGGTAATCGCAAATTAGGCAATGCAAAACCAAGGGTGCCCAGGGGCCTAAGGCTCCCCTGAAGCACCACCGAAAAAAAATTGCGCCTAGGGCATGTTCGCCTCATGACACTTTGAAAAATTTATTTTTGTGCATTTTCTAAATTTGCACGTGGTAACCATTGTGAGTCGATGTAAGTGCATTTTCCTAAATGCACAGTTTGCATTTAGAAAATGCTTGGTACATGTGCTTATGTGCTTAGGGAATCGCAAAATGTCATTCTCTATTTGCAGTCGCAAGTTTAGGTCATCGTAATTTTTGCGATTACCTAAAATTGCGGTTACAAAGTCTTTCATACATCTTGAAAGGGTATTTTACATTCGCAAACAGCCGAAATTACCGACTCACACCGTTTGCGAATGCAAAATTGTTTGATACATGTGGCCCAGTATGTCTGTGTCCTCACTTCTGGATCTCACGGGTCTGGATGGGACAAGTCAAGATCTGAGGGTCTGGGTCAGCAGGTCTGAAGTATCATGTCTGGATCACGCAAGTCTGGATCATACATGCCTAAATCCAAAAGGTCTGGAGCAAACACATCTGGATCAACATGCATGGATCAGACATATCTGGAGCCACATGGATGGGCGAAACAGGACCAGATCAGACAGACCAAGGGGCAGATTTACAAGCCACTTGCGTGACTTTTGCACTGCAGTTGCGTCACTTTTTTGACGCAAGAGCAGTGCAAACAATGCGGCTTATTTACAACATGACGCATCTAGGGAGATGCGTCACGTTGTAAAGCCCTGCGTCACATTATACCTGCATCAGGTATAATGGGGCAGATTTATGACGACTGGCGCATCCCTGCATATCAGCAGGGATGCGCCAGTTATTATGCGCCACAGCTGCGCCACCATGGATGCGCCGCATTTATAATGCGGCGCACCATGGGGCAAAAACGGCACAGATGCGTGACGCATCTGTGCCGAAAAGTGGCGCATTGCTGGAGTTGCGTCGCAAGCGCGACGCAGCTCCAGCAGTGATCTGGGGGGCCCTATCTGTACAATGCTGCGTCAATCCTTACGCCTGCTTCAAGCAGGCGCAGGGTTTTGACGCAGCATGGGCCTAAAAGTGACTGAGTGAAATCTTGTAGATTTCACTCAGCCACTTTTAGGAGGCGTTCCTGCGTCGGAACGCCCCCACCTGCCCTGGAACGCCTACATGTGGCGCAGGGCTTTACAACGTGACGCATCTCCCAGATGCGTCACGTTGTAAATACCCCGCACCATGGCGCAGGATTTGCGCTGCTGCTGCGTCACAAAAGTGACGCAACGGCGGCGCAAAAGTGGCGCAAGTGCAACATAAATCTGCCCCAAAGTATGCAGGGTGGGCGTTCCCACGCAGGAAGGCCTCGTAAAAGTGACTCAGTGAAATCTACAAGATTTCACTGCGCCACTTTTAGGACGCCACTGCGTCAAAATCTTACGCCTGCTTCAAGCAGGCATAAGTAGTGATGCAGGGTAGTGGGAATAGGCCTCAACACGCATTGCTGGCGTTGCGTCGTGCTTGCGACACGACTCCAGCAATGCGTGACTTTTCCGCCAACAGATGCGTCAGAATTTCTGACGCATCTGTCAATCCTTGCGCCATAGTGCGCCGTATTGTAAATACGGCGCATCTATGGTGGCGCAAGGGTTTCTAAGGGTGGCACAGGGAAAGTGACGCATCTGTACAGATGCGTCACTTTCTTGTAAATCTTCCCCCAAGTTCGGCAGGTCTGGGTCAGCAGGAATATGTCAGTATCATCATCATATACTTAAAGTTTCACCTGATAATGAACGGTTCAGATCATATGAGTCACGTGACCAGGCTGGCGCAAGGTATAGGCTGTGTTTATACATGGTAAACATAAGCGCAGTGATAATGATACACACTAGAACACGACCAAGGCCTGGGGTGAAGGTAACGCGTCACCAAGAGCAGCAGAGCAGAAACCATTTAGTTGCTCGGTTTGTTTGAAAACAAGGCACTTATTTGCATAATGGAATAATTAGCTTCATAGCTGGCACCGAGCTGCTAAAATCAGCCAACAGTTCCATCTCGCTGCGGCGGCGCTGCCGGTATGCCTTTCTTTGCATTGGAATAGGTCCCAGGTGTCCTGGGATTTTAATGTACAAATTAGTGTTTTCCTTTCGAGCTAAACAAGTACAGCTCACACTGCCCCCTTATTTCATCACATGGAAGTAGTTTCTGTTGAGTAAACAAGATAAGAAACACTAACGAGGCGTCTACATCAAGGTCGGACATTTCGTTCTTCGGTTATTACTCATTTTGCGGGACGTTCAGAAACCCCATTACATATGATGCATTGTTATGGTTTAGTAGCCAGAAATGTTTTGTTTATTAATAATTCACAACCATAAAATATTCTAGACGCTTGCTAGATCTCAAAGTACTTGGTGAGCAATTGATATGTTTTAAAATATTTGCAGTTAGTGCGCGTGTCTCTTGATCTATTCTATTGAATAGAACGTTTAATTTTTATATTACACTCACGCAAACTGGCTCCCTCTCTTCCTTTATTTCATCCATCTATCTATTGGGGAACATACAACTAATTTATTAACAGATGAATCGGAAAACATTAACAAACTGTAGCCAAAGCATAAACACGAAAGACAACGTGCGTTTTATGCTACTTAAGAAAACTGGCAGCGCACTCTAGACTATCCATGGGGTATATCAGCAACACCCGGCGATAATTATCGCTCAGCGCTCTTAGTGTGAGGATAATTATCGCCGGGTAGCGTGGATTTTTATCGCTGAGATAGCGTGCTATTAGCAACGCTTATCTCCTCAGCGATAAAAATCCTCACGCTAACTGCCTAACGTGAGATTATCGCTGGAAACCCAGCGATAATCTCACGCAATGTGGCGTTAGCTTGCTGATAGGGCCTCACAAATTTAGCCATGATATCCACCTTCCATAGGATATCATGGCTAAGTCAGTCCTGAAGCAGGTGTTAGGAAAGTAGCGATAACAGGGGTTATCGCTACTTTTCCTGCCGCTATGCTTCATAGCGTGGGGCTTGATAATAGGAGAAATGTCGCTTAGCGACATTTCTCCTGTCATGTCAGGTCAGGAACGCCCACTTTGCATCTCATTAGAGATGCAAAGCTGGGCGTTAGGAATCCCCATGCTAAAGCAAGGTTTCACGCGTTAGCGTGACCTTGCTAATTAGGCGATAAAATTATCGCCGCTTTTCGGCCGCAAAAGCGGCGATAATTTTTTATCGCCAGCTTGTAAATATGCCTCCATATTTTTCTGGACCAATCCGAAAAGTATGAGGTATTCCAATAGAAATTAAGGCCTTTAACAAGTAAAAAAAGCAAAAAAAAAACGTAATAGAAGGAATGCTTGAATTATTCACTGGCATCACTTGAGCCACATTCAAGTCCATCTTTTTACGCCCACTATGCTGCTCTAGATTGAAATCAGCAATATGCCATTAGATTTTGCCCTTCTACAATAGGAACAGTCCAGTCTAAGGTGCCAGACCAGGACCCTGCCAGATAGGAAGACAAGAACATTTGGGTTGGTTTCAGCCTACTTAGCAGCTTAGGGCCTTATTTACGAGAAAGTAACGCAGCGTGTGCTGCATGCCATTTGGCTGCGCCGTGCTGCTTTACTTGCAGAGCACAGGGATGTGTCATATTTACAACAATTTGACAGATCCCTGTGCTCTCCTCTGCGCTGGCACACAATTGGCTGCCATGCGCCGACGCAGGCGCCCTTGCACCATGATGCAAGGGGGCCTGCATCGTGGGGATAATTGTTTATGTGCCTGAAGGGACACCATTGTGCAAGGCGCTGCCCCTCCCTCCTTCGATGGACATGCTCCTCCCCAGGAGTGCAGAAAGATAAATACAATGTGTGATGGGGAAGTGGTATGGAAATGCTTTTCATGGAGGAGCTTGTCCTCTCCTCCAAAAATTTCACAAAATAAAAGAGAGTGGGCTTAGGGGACCATGGAGGAGCAAGTGGGTGGAGAAGCAATGCGGAGTGGTTGGTGGATGTAAAAAGCATTGCACGAAGGAGAGCAACGTGGGGCAGTAGAAGAAGCACATTTTTGAGAAAACAGAACAGAGCATGGGGGAAGCAGGGGAAAAAGCACAAAGCGGTAGACAGCAACGCAGGAGATAGGTATTTTGCAGAAGGGGAGTAGTACACGTGGTAGAGAGACAAAGAAAAATGAACAGTGGAAGTACAAAAAACAGCCAAACAGAGTGATGCTATGCTCCTGGTGAGGAACAAACACAAGTTGGACAAGCTGAGACAAGAAAAGCCACCGAATAAGAAGCAAGGGTGACAATAAAGCCAACCAACATTAAGCAATGGGCGAGCTGTAAGCCCCTGTAAGTTCCTAGTAAGCCCACAGTAGATCGTTTGCAACCAGTCAGTCTATTTTTAGGTAGAGGCTACCTAAAAATAAGTCACCTAACATTAAAAAACAATTGCTAAAATACATGGAATTAAGAAACAACCATAGCAAGGGTTTAAACAATGACCAGTAAAAAGTGAATGTAGCAAAAAAAAAGAATGGTCATGATAGTCCTCCTTTTGAATTGCAAATGCCGCTCTCATGAAGGATAGAAGAGACAATGAGCCATAGAAGCTAGATGAAACAAAAGGTAAGGGGTCACGGAGATGGGATAGTGAGGTGGTAGCTGTTTCAAAAGGGTGTGGAGTTATCAATTAGGAACAAAATATCTTGATAGAGTCATGGTTGTTTCAATACAGGAAAGGAGGAGGTGAGAGAAGTGGAACAGAGGAGACCAGGGGAAATGAGACTAAAAGGGATGGAAAAACAAATGGACGAGATATAAAAGGAGGATGGGAAAGGAAGGACGTGATTGATGAAAGACTGAAGAATCCTGAAAGGAGATGAGTACAGTGAAGTGGTGATTGGTGTGAAGTGCAGTACTCAATTTGAACTTCTGGTCGGAGGTCGGGCCCACCCACACTTCTTTTTCAGGACCTGTGCCTATTTTATCCCATCGGACGTGGACCCAGAGCAAGAGAGAGACAAACATACACAGGACAAGGAAGGAGGAAGAGAAAGACGGGAAAACTGTGATAAAGGGAGAATTCAGGAACCTGCAAGAGTGAAAGAAAGGGACAGGGAGTGTCTGGTGGTGGAGTAAAGAGGCATGAGGTGGAATCAAGACTAAGCAGCCTTGGTATTCGGGATGCTGACATTCAATAGCCCCGACTCCAACACTCTGAGCAAAACTTTGTGCTCCAGCACTTATTCTTTTCAAAATTAATCACTGGGGCAGTATTTGTGCACCCACCACTCCCACACAAAAGGAAACAGAGGAGCCAAGTGTTCAAAGGGAGAAGCTGAATTTCCGAATGATTTTTGTCAGGTAAAGCTTTGTAAATTTTGATTGATCAAACTTTGTGTTTTTAAAAAGAAGATTAGTCATAATTGGGTTCTTGAAGTCTGCTTTTTGTCAGAACACATAGAACCTTGAACTGCACCTTCAACAGAGAGAACATAGTGGATAAACTTGAACTCAAACACAAACAAGATGGATGTCACAAACTGTATGGGTATTAGAGGAATGCCACAGGAGTGAGTACACACAGGGCATGAAGAAGGAAACAAGATAGACTTTTCCACTGATCAGCATTATAGATTAGAGAAGCAAAGTGGATATTTGCTGACAAAAAGGTTGTAAATGAAGCCTTGGACAGAGACCTCATAATGGACAACCATTGCACCATTTTCTCGTTGCTACCAGAAATGGCATAAGTATCCTCACTGTTAAACAATACATCACCTTCCTCAGCCTGGCTTCACCCACCCCATTAAACGCACACATGCCTCTATAAGGTTTCTACCTTCCCCAAACATAAAAAAGGTATTTTCTGAGTGGACCTGGGACATAAGAGGTTTCAAGGAAATATTAATTCATACGTCATAGACACCTTTGTAGTGAGTGAATATATCCTCAGTCACTGGTCTACTATTCATATCAGTCTGTAACACATTTTTGTAAACTTACATCAAGCGTGAAACTGACAGACTGCATGCGGCATAGAAAAACACTTTATGGAAAAATCATAACCTATTGATGACTTCCTTAGATCAGTGGCCCAACATTATTTCAGATCTGATTCTGAGCATTTCCTTTTCACCCCACATTGTACCTGTTAATGCTTTTGAAATGGTGCATCTCCTTTCTCCCTGATATCTATTGAGGCCTTCTGCAATGCACAAACTCTTGCCCCACATGAGAGTTCACATGACATATCCTCACCCTGTTCTCCCAAAGACCGACTGGGAAATTAATTTGCAGTGTGGACTACAACAGGTGAGAATAAAAAAGGTCTTCATGTCTCTTGGTGACACGCCTGCATTTAGGAAAGCTCTTTCTCTCATCCAAATGCCCAAGAACTACTCGATAAGTACCCAGAATAAGTATCCTCTGTTGCCTAAATTGTGGCCTGCGTCCCCAGTGCTTCTATTTGGAACAGTGAATTCAAGTGTCTCTATTTTGGAATCCACCACCCAGCGCCTCCACTTGGGATAGTGCCCTTCATTGTCACTTTTTGAGTCTGACTCCTCCAGTGCTGACACTTCATGCCCACCAATTCTATCTGTATTGGTGTGCGTGTCATACAATGACTGCTACTTTAGAGCTCTGTGCTGTCCTCTGGTAAGGGTGATGTTTTATTTGTTCTGTCTCTTGTGTGCCATCTAACATGTTGTTGTAATTGCTATCGTCCGACTTAAGAGGAACAGCTCCCCTATAACTTGTTTGGGGCACACTTGTCTTAAACATGAGTATAAGAATATGCTATTGTGCAGGAAAGTGCATTGCTGTTCTGTTCTACAATGGAAAATCACTTCTACGCTACTTAGGCCCATTCTGTTTGTGAATAATGGGCTGACAAGTGCATTTACCTCCAGTTTTGGCTGAACTATGGCACTTAAGCCTCCCTGTTAGAAATCGGGTTATAGGTTGACTGGAGTGTGTGCCCTGGTCCAGCAGCAACCTCAATCCTAGTCAGGGAAAGTCACAAGCAAACTCCAAATTAACCTGCGTTCAATCCTGTGTAAAGTAGTTGTGCAACACTTCAAACAGTAAAACAGTGAATACACCAAACCCACACCCAAGTAGATCACTGACCCCTGCCCTGCCTGGAACTTACTGGCCTTGATAGTCATGCCTGCCCTCTGCAGAGCCTGAAGCACTGCTTTGTCGTGGAACAGGTAGACTTCTCAGTTAGAACTGAAGACTGCAATTTCATCCAGATAGGCGGCACCGGAGTTCTCCAGTCCAGCAAGGACCTGGTTGACCAACCTCTGGAAGGTGGAAGAGGTGTTCTTCAGTCTGAAGGGCATTACTCAGAACTGGAGGTGTCCTTCTGAAATAAAGAATGCAGCCCTCTCTCTGGCCCCCTTGGTCAAGACAATCTGCTAGTACCCAGAAGCAACATCAAATGTGCTGAGGAACTTTGCAGCTCTGAGCCGATCTATGAGCTCATCAGCTCTGGGGATGGGTTGTGCATAAGTCTTAGTGACTGCATTGAGCCCACAGTAGTCCACACAGAAACTGAGCTCTGGAGTGCACCTGGAAGGGAAAGCCTTGGGGATCTACACCACTGGTCTGGACCAAGGGCTTTTAAAGGGCTCAATAACTCCTTACTGGTTTACAAGAAGGGAAGCGCCTGGTTCCTCGCCTTCCACGATTGAGACTGCAATAGCTGAGGTATATTGTCTATCTACTATCTTGGCTATATATCCCTGCCAGTTCTCTTATGAACTGAGACAGCTGTGTGTAGGTTAATATCTGGTCTGGCATTGAAACCATGGTAGTAATGAGGACAAAAAACAAAAAAACCAAAAAAAATAACTCCTTACTCCAGCTCTGACTGGCTCTCACTTATGAGAGTGTGTTGCATGGATTCTGCACATACACAGAACTATGCGCAGGATTATGGGACCTCGATGCATTGGGGCTGTGCCTTCCTACTACCTTAGTGCCCATTAGCCCATGACCAACTAGCTATAGTGTCTCGCTTGCTCTCCTACTCACAAACGGAGAAACAAATGAATAGACACCCCAGAACACAGCACTCCCGGATATCGCAGGAATCACGGTAACATGACACATCTTTTCGCTCACATTCTCATACTTGTCCACAATAAGATCTGAAAGAGACACGAAGATAGTTTGAAATATTTATTTTAACTAACGTGCTCTAAAATGCAGTATACGTGCCACAACAAGCAGAAAGATGCATAACACCAATATCATTAGCATTGCAGTAAGGCCATATATCATAAAGGAAGATGTCATTATACAAAGACTATGGAGAAAGGACTACAGTGCCTAGGCTCCCTCCCCTTGGTAAGAAGAAGTATTATTAGATAATAGAATATCTCTTGGCTTTGTCAGCAGACCCCATACCTCAGGCTATAGATCGTATTTCTACATCACAGGTGCGTGTTGCTCTTGTCCGTGGAAAGGTCCCTCTCCAAGTGTGTGTTAACTAAGCATGCATCCCCATAATATCAAAGTATGAGTCTCCAGCAACAATAGCTGCATTGGTATGTTTTGTCTAGGTGCTAGGGCCTGACCAGAACAGAATAAGAAGGAGCATTGTTTATCGACCTTGCTCACCATGTTCAGACTAAACTCCAGGAATAAGCAGAGAACGAGCACAGCAGAGTTCTCATGTGAAAGGCATAAACAGAGTCATGCAAAAATAAAGGCATGTAGTAACGTATGCAAGAGCAGCATCATGGCGATCGGGCTCATGCTAACTTAAAGATGTAGACAATGTCCCTAGTGACCACGTGACACCCTCCCCTTGGCCAGGTTGTAGTGCATAGACAAACCGTATTCAATGATAAGCAGAGCCAAAATCACATCAGTTTTTACCAAAATAAAGGTAATCGAAAAGGTAAAATGCAAAACATTTCGTTAAAAAATAGGCTCCTTTGGGCTAGTCAGAAAAACCCAAAAGATTATTTGCACCGTGGAATGCAAGGTGTTCCTAAAGGGCATCATTGTCGTTCACAAAAAAGAGGGATGCCATCCAATTCAGCAGATCGAATGAACATTCATGTTCCTCGTAATCCAGTGCATCCAGCAGCAGAATAGGGCAACTTGTGTGATATTCGATGAAACTCTCCTGCAAGAGGCGCTTGACTGCCTCACAGGTATTCCAACATGCCAATACTCCAAGTGCAGCTGCACGCATCATACGGCCATCACCAGAATAGTCCTGGTAATGGGCCAGCAAGGGACCCACCAACAGATCATAATCTGGGTCAGCGCTTGATGTCTTGGAGAGGCAGATATCCAAGGCCCAATAGAAAGGACACAGTGGGCAATGGAACACAGGTTGCACGCAAGTGAAGTAGGCGAAGTGAAAGGTAAGCCTGTAGCTCACACTCAGCATTGCCAGTGGCAAACATCCAAAAGTTGTTGCATTTGTCCACGGTACAGTCACAATTGGCTTGCTCTATGCAGAACCATGGGATGGGCATCCATTACATAACAGGAGCAGGAGTGCCAGCATGCCATACACCAGCAAGAGGATAAGTGGAAACCCTCCTAAGGGGCTAGAATGGATAAAGGCCGGTATTACTCCACACATCGTCTTGAAAGATGAAACAAGGACCTGAACCTACAAGTTTAAAAAAATTTGCAAGGCCTTCAGTATCAGATACGTTAATGATTTGGATAATCAGTTCCCAAAAAAGTAGTGGGGGATTCGTGCAGTGACTGAATCGCACTAGATGTTCCAGCCACCTGCAGTTCGAAGGTCTCTCAAGCTGAAGTGAGAACGACTTCTTGTTGAAAGAATAGCCCTTTGAGTCTGCTTAGTTTATTGAAGTCTGTTTTCAAGGTGGGAATGGAAGGACACAGAGAGCTAGCTACAATCCCATGTGGGGGTGGAAATAGAACATTGCTGCAACAAGTAACCCGTTCGGAAACAGTTACTATATACGGTATGCCTGCCCGTAAGCCGCAGCAGTTGTGGTTATTCAGAATAAGATAACTACCGTTAGAAAGCAATGTGAGCGTGGGAATTATTGAAGGGACTGGTGTTCCTTTTAAAAACAGGTTAAATTGGGCGCTGATATGTGGCACGCGCCGTGAAGTTGAACTTGTGTACAGACTAAAGTATGTCCCACTGTAGAATCACAGTCCTCCCCTGTCAGGAAAACGTCTTTATCTTCACGTAGACAGTGAAAACTAATTGGTAACGGCCACAATTTGTGCAGAAAAGTACTACCCAGGGGTTCAAATCTACCTATTGGATAATGCTTCATTCATGCAGAAAATTGAAAGAGGGAAATGGGCAAAGAAATAACCCTGTGTATTAACCATACTGAGGAGTCAGTCTCTGCTATTGAGAATGGTAGCTGCTCTAACTTCTCAATGTGTAACAGTGTGTAGGTCTAATCTTTCATGGACAATATTTTTGTTTATCTATCAAATTAATTCCAAGGCACTGTCCCATTTTTCAATGATTGCAAAGTCAAGTCAAATTGCATTACAGAGCGCAGTTGATTTTGACCATGATACAAAACAGACACACCATTCTGCACAATGTCAATAACAGATGAGACAATATTGTCCAAAGTGTAAATATGAGAAGACAAAGTATTTATGCTGTTGTCGACCACATCTAAAACTTTACGCAAGTTGTCTGGATCCAGTTGTCGCAACCTGAAAGGCTCCTCCATTTGGGACAGTTTCCAGATTTCACTATATGCTGCATATGCAAAATGTTTCGGGGGAGGGGACCTTGGACCTAAAAGGAAATCTGCCTGTTCAATTTCGCCAGATAAACATGAGAGATGTTGTTTCACAGACGACAAAGTTGACTGTTCCAACCATTGCTGACATACTTTAGCCACAGAATAGGTTGTAACCAAATGTGAGTGTGGGAAACGAGGATCTGGTCTACTGAGAGTAAATCCATCGGATGAATTCGAAAAACACAACTGGCAAGCATTAATACTGAGTGGCCATATCAACCAGCCAAAGGGATTAACAGTGGACGAATTAAGGGTACCATTGTGGACCATGCTGTTCAAGGTATCTAAAGAGCAATTTGTATACTGCTGCCAGGCGTCATAAGCTGCTAATGACAGGAATGAGGGAGAATTACATTTTTTAGCAGTAGCTAAACCAAAACATGCAGTTTGTTGTATAGTCTGATTTAGGATTAGCAGTTGTGATGGTTTCAAACACGCACGATGCAATGATTCAGTTCCCTGCACCTGCCAATTGATTTTAAATCAATAGTGTCTTTCCATTAATCATAACCTCTGAAGGGTAAATCGTTTATTAAAGTCAAAGAATATACCAATTTAGTATGGGTCAGAATGAATTTCGTGTGTGTTTGTCCACTTAATTTATAATAATAGGATCTGGGGTCAGATAGATTGTAACCTGAAAAGTAGATAAACTTGTTTTTCTGTGTTTGAGAACTACCTTGAAATGGAGCAGGACAATGTTACCATTGCGTATAGTTGACCTGATTTCTGAATGTGTTGGACTTATGTAAAAAACGATGACCATAATGTTGGAAACAGAATAAATCAGCAGAATTGGCAGAATTCAAATACAAATCCTTAGTTTCAAAAGCAGTGTAATATTTTAAATCTGAAAAAAACGAATGTACGGCACTAACATTCCAGTCGTTGGAAGGCATCCCAGGAATGATGACGTCACCTAATGAGACTCAAAAGACGTATGGCATTAAAATCATTTCCGTCGGGCCATAGATTTTGTATGGAACTTTATCCCAGACAATGCCATCAACTACTGGAAATGCTGAAATGTTAACGTGGGTTTGATCCCTTTTCATTATGTGAGATGACGTGAGCGTGGCCAAAACTCCATCAACCAAATGGACAACAGAGCGTTCAGGTAAATAATGACCATTAATCAAAAGGAAAAAAAAATCACAAACCCAATCCACATGAAGAGGAAAACCATAGTAAGCACCATCCAAATGTACGTCCAAGGCGGAACTAGATTGGTCTTCCGAAACCAGGAAAAGAAAATGCAAATACGACCGGGGGGGTTCCTCCAAAGTAGAATTAGGTGAAGAAGACAAAGAAGTTAAAGAAAAGTTGTATCTGTCCATTTAATAACCACTAGTTCCTAGTCGAAATAATAGGGGTCGATCTGCATTAAAAGATGACTGGGGTGCAGTGACAGGAATGTCCACAGTTACCTCCAGAGGCGGTGAGGCATAGTCATGAGGTGTAGCAGTTGAAGTTGACGACAAAACTGGCAGCACATCAATAAAGGTCTCCACTTCGCGCTCCAGATGCAAAGGAGTCTCCGTGGACGACATCGTAGGAAGTGAAACATCCCTCTGTGGGACATTTTTAGGCATACTATTCAGTATCTGCCAAATGGTGTAACTTGACATGTTCAATGGAAATGTATCGAATTTGTTTACGTCTCGGCAGTGGAGGCAAAATTACAGTACGTGTACCCTTCAATCCAAGCACTGGGACCGGAGCACAGTAGGAGGGAAAAAACTCTTTTTTGTTCTCTATCTTCTACTGGACCAGATCTCCAATTTTAGGAAGCCATCCTGTGACAGGGATCAGCACTGCTGTATCTTCGGACGAGTGCAACTCAGCTTTTGCAAGAGTATCTCAAGTCTTTTGTAGATCCTGTAACATAGCACAATGGTTATCTACGTCAAATGTCGCAGCCACCGCCGCAACGTCTATACCATCAAGGTCTGGCACAAACAGTTTGATGCCAAAGAGCATTTCGTATGGGGTCCGCCAACCCAGAGATCTTCTTGGGAGATTATTTAGTGCATGTTGAACCCCATATAAATGAGTCAGCCAACCCCTGACAGTACATAATGACCATTAATCAAAAGGAAAAAAAAATCACAAACACAATCCACATGAAGAGGAAAACCATAGTAAGCACCATCCAAATGTACGTCCAAGGCGGAACTAGATTGGTCTTCCGAAACCAGGAAAAGAAAATGCAAATACGACCGGGGGGGTTCCTCCAAAGTAGAATTAGATGAAGAAGACAAAGAAGTTAAAGAAAAGTTGTATCTGTCCATGTAATAACCACTAGTTCCTAGTCGAAATAATAGGGGTCGATCTGCATTAAAAGATGACTGGGGTGCAGTGACAGGAATGTCCACAGTTACCTCCAGAGGCGGTGAGGCATATTCATGAGGTGTAGCAGTTGAAGTTGACGACAAAACTGGCAGCACATCAATAAAGGTCTCCACTTCGCGCTCCAGATGCAAAGGAGTCTCCGTGGACGACATCGTAGGAAGTGAAACATCCCTCTGTGGGACATTTTTAGGCATACTATTCAGTATCTGCCAAATGGTGTAACTTGACATGTTCAATGGAAATGTATCGAATTTGTTTACGTCTCGGCAGTGGAGGCAAAATTACAGTACGTGTACCCTTCAATCCAAGCACTGGGACCGGAGCACAGTAGGAGGGACAAAACTCTTTTTTGTTCTCTATCTTCTACTGGACCAGATCTCCAATTTTAGGAAGCCATCCTGTGACAGGGATCAGCACTGCTGTATCTTCGGACGAGTGCAACTCAGCTTTTGCAAGAGTATCTCAAGTCTTTTGTAGATCCTGTAACATAGCACAATGGTTATCTATGTCAAATGTCGCAGCCACCGCCGCAACGTCTATACCATCAAGGTCTGGCACAAACAGTTTGATGCCAAAGAGCATTTCGTATGGGGTCCGCCAACCCAGAGATCTTCTTGGGAGATTATTTAGTGCATTTTGAACCCCATATAAATGAGGCAGCCAACCCCTGACAGTACATAAGACTCCAGCTGTCAAAGATTGCTTTAAGTTACGGTTCATTCGCTCCACTACCGAATTGCCCTCAGGCCTGTATGGAGACAAAAATTGCAATAGCACCCCCAGGGACCTCATCACATCCTTGTAAGCCTTAGAGGCGAACGTAGGTCCTTGGTCAGAATGGAAGATACCACAAGCAAATGTTCCGATAAAGACACGCAAATCTCTAATGACATTTCGAGCACCAGCACTATGTTGCGGCCATACCCAAAGGAATATGTTTATAGGCAGTGTCTGATGTCAAAGGACTGCAGTGATCAAGGTAAATGCAACCAAATGGTTGATTTGAAATGTATAGCTGCATGTGAGGTGGACGTGCAGTTGTGGATGGTTTAATCTGTTGACAAATATCACAAGAAAGAACATAATTACGAGTCTGTCTATACAGACCACGCCACCAATAACGCTGCTGCAAGAGAGACACAGTCGCTGAAACTCCAGCATGTGCAGATGCCATGCCTTCATGCCCAGCAATGATGAATGGAAGTCTGCAGTCCTCGTTGAGAATCAGCCGATCCCCAACGGATGGAATGGAAGCAAAGGGAACTTGTTCCGGTGATAAATCATAAGAATACTTAGAAGGAAAACCTTGTGAGAACACAGTCCCATCCTTCGTTGCAGCTATAGTAGCAAGAATTTAATTATCAATTTTAGTCATGGACCTTGTAACTGCTACAACTGAACACGTGGCAACTGCAGATTTGGCTGCCTCATCAGCCAAAGAATTACCAACAGCATGTGCTCCCATAAGCTGATGGCCAAGAGAATGTATAACATGGTTGAGCAGCAAGCTTTCCTAAAGAGCTGCCACTCGAACCCAAAGCATCTTATGCTTGATTGCGCTGCCTTTAGAATCTTGATAATCGTTTTGAGACCAAAAGAATAGCTTGTCATTAAAGGATTGTACACCACAGAAAGAATTGCACAATATAAGAGTAGGTACATCTGGATCAGCAAATTCGAGAGCCAAAACTAAAGCCCGCAACTCAGCCAACTGAGCTGTGCAGTATCCGAGAGACTGTGTGTGGACTAAGGAAGTCTTAAACTCACTGTCAACCACAGAACCTGCCACAATAGCACAGGCGGCCAAGTAAGCATGTTTGGAACCAACGGCAGGCTGCGCAGAACCGTTGGTATAAACTATACATTAGTACCGGTCAAGAGGAAGCAAAAACAGTGGCGCAGGATGTACTTGTTCATACTGTAAAAACTCCTGCGTCTGCAAGCATGGGTCAAAGATAAAAGTGACATTGGCTGATGTCAACGAACTCACCCACTAAATCCAACGCGGGTGTAAAGTGTCAGGAACCTGGTGAGTGCCCTTACCATAGGGCAGTGTTATCCCAAGAAACGTAGAGTGGTAATTAAACCGGCTACTGTAAATTATTGGGTTAATGTTAACCCGGTGAAAAAGACCCTTTCAAGATGGCCGCCGCGTTGCCCGCGAAGTATCAGAGGCCCCAGAAGAGACGTTCTAGTCTTGAAGGCGCTTCGGAATGAAGCGGCTCGCGAGCGCGCTCAACGGCGCACTTCAATTTGAATCTGAGGTAGAGAAGTTCGAATTCGAAGCGCGCTTCCTTTCAAGTAATTCAGTGGAAGCGGCGCTTATTCAAAGACATTATTTCTCAGAAGGAATTCTTTCCCATTCAAGGGTTAGTATTCTAGTGTCCAATCCTTAGTTGGGATATTAATAATTCGTCTCTTCAGAGTCCAGTTGTTCCAGCCTTCCAGGAGTTCCAAGAGTACAGCGTTGGTGAGCCCAAGAATCTTCATAGTCAAGTAAGCCAAGAATTTGCTCTGCTACAGCGCTAAGGAGACTGCAACTTTGGAGTAGCGCGTAACCATTGTACCCTACCTTCCTAGCGTTCTTCCCTTCTCCTTTCCTTCCTCTCTATCCTTCCTTGATCCTTCTTGCGCGTACTTCCCTGAAGCCATTTACCTTCACTAATTCAACGAGAACTGTTCCAGATTTCAGAGAAGAGAGACTTATGTGAAACTTCAATTTATTAGACAAATATTCCGAACTTTTATGAGAAAACCTAAGTGATAGGTCGAGCTACCAGTAAGGTAGGAGAAGTCCCTTTCTCAGTTATTAGAGGAAAGGTTGAAAGTAGAGTTGTGATCCTAATGTAGTATCTACCATGTGTGCTAGGAAGCTCCAGTTCCAGAACAGTAGGAACTAAGAGACCTCATTACAGAAGAGGAGCCTACACTCTAGCAATACCTGGTAGGACAGTTAAGAAATGTTAGATATGTAATGAGCTGAACTGTTGAGTGTACTTGAATGCTTATTTCCCCTTATGTGCATTAGAATCTCTGAAGACAGGAAAACAGAAGACCAGGGATTTCAGGACCAGCTCGAGTGTCTTTCTCTTCTCTGTCCAACTCCCCTTTCCCCTTGCTTAGAGCAGCTGCTAAACGCAGTGTGTTCTGAGAGGAAGGAATTGGGAATAAGCATCTTCTGCCTCTGTGGAGAATCAACGGCCTTGACAGATTGAAGTGCCCACGATTTCACTCCACCCAGGCAGAATGGCAGAGGGTTTTAGTTTGAAGGCGTTAGGGGACATGTTAGAGAGAATTCAGCGGGATGTGGGACACCTTAGCGCAGAGAATAAGAGTCTTAAACAAGAAATGGTAGCTTCACGACAGGAAACAATGATGCTATCCCAAAGAGTTAGTGAGATGATGCCTTCAGGCTCTCCTCCTTCTGTAGCAGATGTAAAGGGTTCCTTGCCAGAAACTAACCCTCGCACAGTGGCCCAAGTTGTTCATTCAGTTTCACCCCTTATTCCTTTAGCACCACCTGAAAGGTTTAGTGGGGATCCTCAAAAGGCCCAATTGTTCCTCACGCAATGTTCCCTTCATTTCATGTGTCGCTCAACCCTATTTCCAGATGCTCAATCCCGAGTGGCTTTCATTTTGTCTTACCTTAGTGGGGATGCCGCCAATTGGGCTATGCCTCTGGTTTCCCGAGATGATCCTTTTTTATATGATTTTGAACGCTTCAAGACAGAGTTTCTTCGTATCTTTGACAGGAGAAGAATTTCCCAGGCCACTGACAATGAACTTTTGGAACTGCGTCAAGGATCCAAAGATCTCCTCACGTACTTAACGCAATTCAACAAATTGTTAATGGAAACTAATTGGCCACCTGAGAAGAGGGCTGCACTGTTTTATCGAGGCTTACGGGATGAGATAAAGGATACACTTGCACAAATTCCAAACCGACCTACAGATTTTACAGAATTAGTAGACTTAGTGTTAGAAATCGACTTTCGCTGTACGGAGAGAAAAGGAGAAAGGAAGTCTAGAGATATCAAATGGAATTTTTCACGTTTTGACAGACCTAGAGTTGAAGGGAGTAAAACTAATGGATCCACATCAGAGAGTGAACCAATGCAGATAGGAACAGTGAGGGGTCCCTTAAGTAAAGAGGAAAAGGAGTCGAGGAGAGCAAAGAAGTTATGTATGTACTGTGGAGCAGCAGGACATTTTGTGAAAGAGTGCCTAAAGAGACCTAAACCTGTGGTGTCGGGAAACTCTCAAAACCATCTGTAGGAGGAGCCGCTCAGATGGCGAAATGTGAAGAGAAGGTTCCAGAATCTCATTGCATAATGAACACCCTTCAAACTCAAGCACCGCATTTGATCCTACAGATGACGTTGAAGTTCCGTGAACAAGAAATCACAGGAGTAGCCATCATGATTGATTCCGGAGCTACGGGGAACTTCTGTGACATCAAGTATGCGAAGAGGATGGGAATCCAAGCGAGGTTAAAGGAAAAGAAGGAGTTGGTTCGAGCTGTAGATGGGACCAATCTTTCATCGGGTCCCATCACCCATCACACTGAGTTGTTAGAATTGGTCCAATCAAATGGACATCGAGAACATCTTCAGTTTAACTTGATTGATGCCCCACAGTTTCAGATCATTCTGGGTATCCCGTGGCTCACCACACACAACCCGACAATTGACTGGGAGAATCGGACTGTTGAGATGACTTCTGTGTTTTGTGCCGAACATTGTTTCTCCTCAGATGAAGAGAGTCTAGAACCTTCCACAGCCACCTTGTTGTCTTACACAGGAGATCCTATTGGGGTGGTCGAGTCCATACTAGTTCCGGAGGAATACAAGGAATTTGGAGATGTGTTCAGTGAATGTGAAGCGGAACGATTGCCCCCCCATCGCTCTTACGATTGTGCCATTGACCTTGAACCTGGGGCCGTTTTGCCCTGCAGTCGGATTTATGCATTAACGGAGGCCGAGAACTTGTATTTGAAAGATTATTTGGATCGTTACTTAGCTAACGGGTTCATTAGACCATCCCAGTCTCCGGTCTCCTCACCATTGTTTTTCATTCCAAAGAAGGAAGGGTCTTTGAGAACTTGCATCGATTATCGAGCCATCAACAGAGCAACAATTAAAAACCGCTATCCGTTACCTTTGATTTCCGTCCTTTTGGATCAGATCAAAGAGGCTCAGATATTCACGAAACTAGATCTTCGGGGAGCTTACCATCTTATTCGAATGAAGGAGGGTCACGAGTGGAAGACAGCCTTCAGAACCAAGTACGGGCTCTTCGAATATCAGGTGATGCCCTTCGGGCTGTGCAATGCTCCCGCAGCCTTTCAACATTTTATTAATGATGCCATGGGAGATTTGTTGGATAAGGTAGCGGTGATCTATTTGGATGACATTTTGATTTTTTCTAAGACTCCACAAGAACATGTGAGGCATGTGAAGTTGGTCCTCGAAAGACTTCGACAACATCAGCTCTATGTGAAACTAGAGAAGTGTGCGTTCAGTGTTCGCACTGTTGAGTTTTTGGGGTTTGTACTGTCACCAGACGGAATTACCATGGACACCAGGAAGGTGCAGGCTGTGGTCGAATGGCCATCTCCCACAGATGTCAAGGAGGTCCAGCGATTTTTGGGGTTTGCCAACTTCTATCGTCGATTCATTCAAGGATTTTCTCAAAAGATTCTCCCCATCACAAAATTGTTAAAAAAGGGAGAAAAATTTCAATGGACAGAAGAGGCGGAACAGGCCTTTGTCTATCTCAAGACCAGTTTTACATCGGCCCCAATTCTCCTTCATGCAGATCCTTCTGAACCTTTCTTTGTAGAAGCGGATGCCTCAGACCAAGCCATAGGTGGAATCCTGTCTCAGAGACACCGATCTACGGGACAACTACATCCAGTAGCTTTCAGGTCTAGAAAGTTGAACGCAGCAGAGCAGAATTACACTATTGCGGAGAAAGAGCTGCTGGCTGTAAGGGATGCGTTTGTGGAATGGAGGCATTATTTATTAGGAGCCCAGCATAAGGTCACAGTTTTCACCGATCATAAAAACCTTCAGTTTTTGAGATCAGCCAGAACCTTGACTCCTCGTCAACTACGCTGGTCCCTTTACTTTGCCGACTTTGATTTTGTGATTACTTATCGCCCAGGCAGTAAGAATGGCAAGGCGGACGCTCTGTCTCGAATTCAAACAGAGGCCTCAGAACATCCAGTGGAATCACGCCCAATTATTCCTGAATCCAAGATTGTATGCACACTTAGTTTCACGAACTATAAGGAAGAAATTGGAAGACAAATGACTACAGAGGAAATGTCCGAATGGGCAGATCAAGAAACAGACCGAGAGATTGTCAACTCCTTGCCTTACCATCGAGGTGCGTTATATTTGCCAACCAAAGCAATCCAAGAACAAGCCTTGAAAGACTGTCATGATCAACCATTAGCAGGGCATAAAGGCATGGCCAAGACACTTGACTTAGTCCAGCGATACTTCTGGTGGCCGAATATGAAGGCTCATGTGAAACGCTATGTGGAATCCTGTCACATCTGTGCTCGAGGGAAAACCAGTAGGCAAGCGCCCCAAGGATTTTTACAACCCCTACCTACTCCCACAGAACCCTGGCACACAGTCACATTGGATTTAATCGTAGACCTTCCAGTGAGTAGGGGGTATGATACCGTTTTAGTAGTAGTGGACACCTTTACTAAAATGAGTCATTTCATTCCTATAAAAGGGGTTCCCACAGCTAGAGAAATAGCCAAACTTTTCAGTGAACACATAGTTAAGATTCATGGGGTGCCTAAGATCTTGATTTCTGACAGGGGTCCTCAGTTTGTCTCTCGATTCTGGAAGGCTTTCATGCTGGGATTAGGGACAGAAGTCAGGCATTCTACCAGTTATCATCCCGAGACTGATGGTCAAACGGAACGAGTCAATCAAGAATTGGAACAATACCTACGCCTGTTCCTTTTGGCTCGGGATGGTGAGTGGTCAGACCTGCTGTGGATGGCAGAATTCGCGCACAACAATGCGAAGAATGTCTCCACTGGATTTACTCCATTTTACCTCAATTTTGGAAGACATCCAAATCCCTTCAGTTGTAGAGAAGAGTTTGGGGTTCCGGCAGCAGATCAGTATTTGAAAGAACTATCCCGAGCTCACAAATCTGCAGAGTCTAATATTCTAAAGGCTAAGGAGAGTTATAAGCGACAAGCAGATAAACACAGAAAGAAGGCCCCTCAGTATCAGGTAGGAGATTCAGTGTGGTTATCCTCTCGACACCTGCGATTGAAGGGGAATAGAAAATTTCAACCACGGTATATTGGTTCCTTCTCTATAGAACAGGTGTTAGGGCCAGTGACAGTTAAGCTAAAGTTGCCTTCACAATTAAAGATTCACCGCGTATTTCATGTTTCCCTCCTTAAGCCAGCAGTCCCCTATCTTCGCAAGGGTACCCCCCCCCTGCAGTGAGAATCAAAGGACACACTGAGTATGAAGTCAAAGAAATCTTAGACTCAAGAAGGATTCGAGGGAAACTATATTACTTGGTGGACTGGAAGGGGTATGGACCTGAAGAGAGATCTTGGGAACCGGCCTTAAATGTGCATGCTTCCCACTTAATTCAACGCTTTCATTTGCAAAATCCTCTCAAACCTAGACCGATGAATCGGTCATTGAGAGGGGGTACTGTCAGGAACCTGGTGAGTGCCCTTACCATAGGGCAGTGTTATCCCAAGAAACGTAGAGTGGTAATTAAACCGGCTACTGTAAATTATTGGGTTAATGTTAACCCGGTGAAAAAGACCCTTTCAAGATGGCCGCCGCGTTGCCCGCGAAGTATCAGAGGCCCCAGAAGAGACGTTCTAGTCTTGAAGGCGCTTCGGAATGAAGCGGCTCGCGAGCGCGCTCAACGGCGCACTTCAATTTGAATCTGAGGTAGAGAAGTTCGAATTCGAAGCGCGCTTCCTTTCAAGTAATTCAGTGGAAGCGGCGCTTATTCAAAGACATTATTTCTCAGAAGGAATTCTTTCCCATTCAAGGGTTAGTATTCTAGTGTCCAATCCTTAGTTGGGATATTAATAATTCGTCTCTTCAGAGTCCAGTTGTTCCAGCCTTCCAGGAGTTCCAAGAGTACAGCGTTGGTGAGCCCAAGAATCTTCATAGTCAAGTAAGCCAAGAATTTGCTCTGCTACAGCGCTAAGGAGACTGCAACTTTGGAGTAGCGCGTAACCATTGTACCCTACCTTCCTAGCGTTCTTCCCTTCTCCTTTCCTTCCTCTCTATCCTTCCTTGATCCTTCTTGTGCGTACTTCCCTGAAGCCATTTACCTTCACTAATTCAACGAGAACTGTTCCAGATTTCAGAGAAGAGAGACTTATGTGAAACTTCAATTTATTAGACAAATATTCCGAACTTTTATGAGAAAACCTAAGTGATAGGTCGAGCTACCAGTAAGGTAGGAGAAGTCCCTTTCTCAGTTATTAGAGGAAAGGTTGAAAGTAGAGTTGTGATCCTAATGTAGTATCTTCCATGTGTGCTAGGAAGCTCCAGTTCCAGAACAGTAGGAACTAAGAGACCTCATTACAGAAGAGGAGCCTACACTCTAGCAATACCTGGTAGGACAGTTAAGAAATGTTAGATATGTAATGAGCTGAACTGTTGAGTGTACTTGAATGCTTATTTCCCCTTATGTGCATTAGAATCTCTGAAGACAGGAAAACAGAAGACCAGGGATTTCAGGACCAGCTCAAGTGTCTTTCTCTTCTCTGTCCAACTCCCCTTTCCCCCTGCTTAGAGCAGCTGCTAAACGCAGTGTGTTCTGAGAGGAAGGAATTGGGAATAAGCATCTTCTGCCTCTGTGGAGAATCAACGGCCTTGACATAAAGCCTTAGAATTCGGTGCACTCGCCTTTGTGACAGCCTCTAGATAGGCACTGGCGATACCATAAGAATGTGTTTTCCCTGTGCCAGAGAGCATTCCTTCAGGATCGCCATCTGTACTGCTGTAAGAATTTTCTCAATGGGGGAAAAATGTATCTATGCCGATGTGTACAAATGTGATTTGTTTGCAATTGGGACTGTATCTCCCTCATTGAATGTCAGGTAAGTGAAACCCACTGTACCAGGTACAATCCGTATGACTAAATTAGTCATGTTGTCACGGGTTAACAAGAAGTTGGTCGCGAGCAGATCAGACTGCAAAGACCGAAGAAACTTTGTATGTTCCGGGAGCCAGCTGGAAGACGAGTAAGAGGGTTGTATCAACACGTATAAAGGTTTGATGATACGCTGGGCATAATCAGGAATGTAAGTCCTCCCGATATTCAAAAAACCCAGCAAAGATTGTGACTTCTTAAGAGTGGAAGGAGGTTGCAATTGAGCACACTTCTCCAGAAAGTGGGGGGATAATCCCCTACCCTCATCGTTGGGTTCGTAACCCAAAAAGAGAACCGCCAAGTAGGCGATGTGAGACTTAGTAAAATTGAATTTGTAGCCCAAGTCTTCTAAAGTCAATATGATGCGATCAACACGCACCAGATGCGGTATTAATTCGTCATCCGTCAAATAAATGTCATCGACGTAAGAGAAAGCATCAGGTTCAATGTGGTCTAAAAGTGACACAACACGCACAGCAAATGCACCAGGACTATGCTTATAGCCCATAGGCAATCGTGTAAATTGTTCTGATTGCCGACCGCAGTAAATGCAGTCCAGTCACGGCTTTCAGGAGCCAAATTTTTAATGTAAAATCCTATGGAAATATCCAAAGTAGTTTTATACTTTTTTCGGACAATGTTATATATCAACTCAGAGCTGTGGGTGTTTTGTACGGCAAACGTATGAACATGACGGTTCAAGTTTCCAAGACTATGCGATATGAACTGTCCGGTTTTGATATCGGAAAAAGAGGATTATTCATTGATGAAACACAGGGTTCAATAATACCCTGATATTCCAATTGGACTAAAATGTCAATAATGGATGCTTTTGCCTCTCGTTTGATAGTATATTGTGCCTGTGGCTGTGGCATTGATCGCAAAGGTATTTCATGCGCCGCTGAATCTCTATCCCAGCCCACCTGATTACGATACACAGCCGGCGCAAGGGCTAATGCCCATTCCGTTGCATAAGGCTGTTTAGCTTCTTCAGAGACATAACGCGAAATATCACGTCCTCCCCTCGGGAAGAAGCCAAAACAAACGGAGGAGGCCAATCCGCCTCCACCAACAAAATGTGATATGACTAGGTAAGGGTGTCCCAAAAGACACCTTTAATAGTACGTTGTATATCACATTCAATGTGGAGAACTATCTCGTAAAGTCTATCAGGGGGTGCAACTCTTTGTATCAGCTGTTTCCACTGTAATGAATGTGTCAGTAGCTCTCTCCCCCAGACAAGGACGGAGTACCTCCTGCACTATGGCAACTTCCGCCGCCCTGCTGAGGAGTGTCACGGCCCATATCCAATTGAGGAGCAGGGTTCTCACCATCTGAGGCATACTTCACTGTCAAAGCGGCAACTTTTTTCTTCTGAAACAGGGCACGATAAGGTGGTTGTCCCTCCGGTTTGGCTTTTACGTCAAACTGGCGTGACAGATCATGTTATTGTTGCGTGGTCTCACCTTGTCTACGATTCTGTCGCTCCCCTCCACCGAACTGTTGATCCAACAAGTCCTGTACGGAATGAGGAGAGCGAGGATCAGAAACCTGAAACCTCTCAGGTGTCTTAATTTTAGAGCGGTCACGTAAATCATACCTACTCTCAGAAGCATCAGGTGTCGTGAATCAGCATACGAACTTTGCTTCTACTATTGTTGTTTATTTTTATTTCAAGCTTTTTTTTAGGAAAGAATGGATGCCCCCACTTTTCAAGAGGGGGTTTATGTTGCAGTTGAGTAGAAGGTCTTATTCCCAAATTACTGCGCCCCAATGATTTATACACTTTAGCAATTGTCTTTGGCAACTCACGCTGTTTATCTATATCAGCCACTGCCTCAAGGCGCTGACTCACCTGTAGGCGAACTGCTTCCCCCTTGACATTAGCCAGAATAATGTTGGAGACTATACGGAATACCCCAACCAGTCTCATTCCCAACTCCAGGACGGCCTCCGCCCTGTGTTCATCCTGCACTATCTTATGAACTTTAGGAAGCACAGTCTTGGAGGGGGTGCCAAAACATAGGGAATACACCGCTGCAAACACCTTCCCCCAAGGTGTGCAATCCGCTAAATTGGGAAGAAGGCCTTTTGGTAAGCTCATTGTAAGTATCCTGTGTTTATCCACGTGAGTAGTATTGGGAAATACAGCTTTGAGTTGCTCAAATTTCTCTACTAACGAGAACGGTAAATAATCAATATTTTTAGGATGCTTCCCCATTACTGAATTAATCATGATAGGGCTTATTACCATGCCTCCATGCTCTGGTTGCTGTGGAGAGGCTCCAGTCGGAGCCGCTTGGACAGTGCGAGACATATATTGTATCACACTTCTGTGCATATGGACTAAGGACTCATGTAATTGACACAGCTCTGCGAGTGTAACACTATGATAATTCGGGTGTGGTGTAAATCCCGCCAAAACAGGCCATGTGGCTCCGTCGACCGATAAGGGGCCTAAACGGACCACTGTAACAGGGTGAGGTAGGGTGCCATTAAACCATATGGTGCGTTCCCAAGATGACAACGGAACTTCAAGTAACCAATAAGGACGATAATCCCGGGGAACTGCGGCATGTTTATATTCATGAAAGAAATTATCATTCCTATCCACCGCCGGAAACTTAACCCAAGAGTAAAGAACCTCGAAGCGAAAAGCTGCGTTCGCTTCAACTACAAAGATAATGTCTGCCCCCGCTACTGGGACTCCATATTGAGTCAAATGAGCAATCACTGTTGCCTGATTAGGAACAGGAATATTAATCGCCATTATCTACAGAGAAAGGAAAATAAGGAAAACGGTATTGCAACACTGGGTGTTAAAGAAGAAAAACAAAACCTTTTAAATCCAAGCTTGAAAAACATTAAATCTCAAGTTCAGGAGGTTAAACACTTTTCACCACGGACGTCTCCAGCAATCGGTGAGAGGGTATCATTGACAAGCACAAGCGCTACTCGGGGGTCTTGCAAATAAGTACCAGACCAAACGTTGGGCGCCATGTTGCAGGGATTCTGCACATACACAGAACTATGTGCAGGATTATGGGACCTCGGTGCATAAGGGCTGTGCCTTCCTACCACCTTAGTGCCCATGAGCCCAGGACCGACTATGTATAGTGTCTCACTCGCTCTCCTATTCACAAACGGAGAAACAAATTATTAGACACTCCCAGATCTCGCAGGAATCGCAGTAACAAGACACACCTTTTCGCTCACATTCTCGTACTTGTCAGCAATAAGATCTGACAAAGACACAAAGATAATTTGAAATATTTATTTTAACTAATGTGCTCTAAAATGCAGTATACGTGCCACAACAAGCATAGAGATGTATAACACCACTATCATTAGCATTGCAGTAAGGCCATATGTCATAAAGGGAGACGTCATGATACAAAGACTATGGAGAAAGGACTACGGTGCCTAGGCTCCCTCCCCTTGGTAAGAAGAAGTATTATTATATAATAGAAGATCTCTGGGCTTTGTCAGCAGACCCCATAACTCAGGCCTTAGATCGTATTCCTACACAACAGGTGCGTGTTGCTCTTCTCCCTGGAAAGCTCCCTCTCTAAGTGTGTGTTACCTAAGCATGCATCCCCATAATATCAAAGTACGAGTCTCCAGCAACAACAGCTGCATTGGTGTGTTTTGTCTAGGTGTTAGGGCCTGACCAGAACAGAATAACAAGGTGCATTGTTTATCGACCTTGCTCACCATGTTCAGACTAAACTTCAAGAACAGGCAGAGAACGAGCACAGCAGAGAGTTCTCATGTGAAAGGCATAAACAGAATTGTGCAAAAATATAGGCATATAGTAACGAGCACAAAAACAGCATCATGGCTACCGGGCTCATGCTAACTTAAAGATGTCGACAATGTCCCTAGCGACCACGTGACAACAGCCTGTAGATTTTACTGTTCCCAGGTATGCTGTCCCCAGTGTCAATATCATGGGTGCACCATGTAGTGAGCCCTGGAGTAAAGGGCAAGAGTTAAGCCAACTGCCCCAACAACTGGGAGCAGTCTCTCTGTTGGACTAGGGTCAGCGTAGGGGAGAGGGTGACACCCTCCAATGATCCATCCTGCTCCTTGGAAGAAAGGAGGTCGGGGAGAGGTTCAATCTACTCTTCCACCCCATCGTCCATGACTAGGAGCATGGTCAACTCAGACCTCTCAAAATGGGGCTTGAGACGATTGACATGCAGGACCCTTAAAATGTTTCTGGGAGTTTTAAAGTCCACCAAGAAGCTGAAATCACTCTTGCACGCCTTCACCTCATAAGGCAAATACCAGTGGTCTTTTACAGCTCCGTAAACCATGGTTAGAAATGGGGATTCTGGTTGGCTAGGGTATGCCCCTAAGCCAGGCAGAAGCATCACTCTAGTCAGGGAGTTACACACACAAGATAACCCCTGCTCACCCCCTTGGTAGCTTTGTAGAGCAGTCAGGCTTATCCCAGAGGCAATGTGTAAAACGTTAGCGCAACACACACACACCAGTGACACACCAGGCACACCACAAAAAGAGACTCCACACAAGGTTTTATATAAAACAATCACTGTATTGTATATAAGACACACAGACCATAAATCACTTTGTAGTATATAAGCACATTTAGACCACCATCATACACACCACGGTGCCATTAGGTACTTGTCACAAAAATGCATTGATCAGAAGATCACTTTAGGTGAAAAACCCATAAATCACTGTACCACTAGGCATGTATCACGAACACAATTGATGCTCCAAAACATACAATTTTGTGCATAAATCAAGCTGATGTGTAGGCAGACACAGCTTCACGTCCAGTGAAACATCAGCAGTATTCTTCGTGAATGCGGGCCCCAGGCACTGTGGCGAGACACAACTTTGCTCTCTCGGAAGCACTAATGCCACTTTTTTTGCCCTTGCCTGTGGGGCCCGCTAACCCGGCTGGGCCTGCAAAGAACTGGCCAGCCCTTCAATACGCCACCAGAGGTATGCCGATCAGACCCCCCTCCCCTGAAGCTCTGACCGGCAGCTGCTTGTGCTCCTGCGGCACCGCTACGAGGGTCGAATGCTGCAGGGAGGAGGGAGAGTGGCACTCACCTGGTCCCCAGCTGGAGGCAGCAGATTCCCCAGTCAGGCGCCCCACACTGCTTCAGGGAGTGAGTAGCACGAGGGGTTTCTACTGGCTGTGATGGCAGTGGAGCTCCTGCAGATCAGAGCGCGTCCCTCTGCTTGGGTGTCTTGGCGTCCTGCTGGGCGTGGTGGTGCTGAGTCGGGGCTGCTTGCCCTCATGTCGGAAGATTCCTAGGCAACCCCTAGTGTCCTTGCGCGGTGGGGGGAGTGGCCACAGATATCTCGGGACTTCTTCAGCCTTGTTGTTCCAGCCATGGACTCAGGCCCCAGGCGGTGTTCGGAGCGGCACTCCCAGTGAGCTTTGGCTTCCTTGTTCCAGGCATACTGCGGAGAGCTCACAGAGCTGAAGCAGGGTTAAACGCAGTGTTCTTCGCAAATCAGAGCACACCGTGCACTGTCAGAGCGGAGGTTGTAATGTCCCGCCCAACAAATTCGGTGCAGGAGAAAGCTCATAACGCAGACCATACTTGGAGCTGCTGTCTAAAAGGAAAGCTGGCAAGCACAGCACACAGAAAGCTGGCATGCACAGCACATGGAAACTTTGATGTCCCTGATTTTCCATGAACAGGAGGCCAGCACACAAAAGCCCTTGGAGAGTCCTTCACAAGCAGGATACCACAGCAGGTTAAAAAGAGCCAGTCCTTTTCCTCCACCACAGACAGAAGCAGCAACTGCAGGCCCCCCCCTCACACAGAAAAGGTAGCACTCCTCACATAGTCCTTCCGCTTTCTTCTTGGCAGGGTCCTCTTGTTCCTTGAAATAATCTAAAGTCCTGGGGTTTTAGGTGTAATACTTACACCACAAAATTTAATTGTTCTCTTTGTGTAGGGGTCTCTGAACCCAGTCCAAACCAGTCCTGTCCTCCCTGGTGCAGCATGACCACAGAGGTTGGAGACAGCATTATGAAAAATGAGACACAGCCTATTCAGGTGCAAGCAAAACTCCTACCACCATTCTACATGCAGACCAGGTCTATTCAGCCCTGCGATAAGTCACTCAGTCAAGGCAAGGCATACCGCAAGCACCTCGGGACTGTCTAGAGTGGATGCACATCCCAGTTCCTGTCACTCAAACACCAGACGCTGAATACGCAAAAAACCAGAGGCACACAGAATGGTAAAGTAAGAAAATGTCCACTTTCTAAAAGTGGCATTTTCAAACACAGAATTTACAAACCACCTTCACCAAAAGGTCCATTAAAAACATTCTGAGTTCAGAGAGCCCAAACTTCATTTTTCTATCTTGTCCCTATTGCATGTTTCACATGTAAAAATGTTACAGTGCAACTCCAATGATAAGCCTATGGGACAGATAGCCTTTCAATAGTGAAAAACGAAATACACAGTATTTGACTATCAGGACACAGCAGTACATGTGCTACCTTTCACATACACTGCAATCAGCCCATGGGGGTACCTTGGGCCTACCTTAGGGGTGCCTAACATGTAAGGAAAGGGAAGATTTGGGCCTGGCAGGTGGGTGCACTTCCCAGGACAACATGGCAGTTTACAACTGCGAGCGCAGACACTACAGTGGTAGGTCTGAGACACATTTACTCATGTGGGTGGCACAACCAGTGCTGTAAACCTGCTAGTAGCATTTGATTTACAGGCCCTGGTACACAGCGTGCACTTTTACTAGGCACTTACCAGTAAATCAAATATACCATTCATGGATAACCAATCATTGTCATAATTTATACAGAGAGCATATGCCCTTTAGAACTGGTCAGCAGTGTTAAAGTGCTCAGAATCCTATAGCAAACGAAAACTGGGTCAAAAAAATAGGAGGCAAAAGGCAGAACGTTTGGGGATAAAACCGTCAGAAGGCCCAGGTCTAACACCCACAGTTTCTGTCCAGGTTGAAACTCGACCGCTGTTTCATGTCCTCCAGGCTGGCTTCTAGATTTTCCTACACTTGCTTCCAGAAGCCCTCATCTGGTTATGGAAGGCATGATGTAGCTGAACACATCCTGGGGGAACCTCCTGGGAGCAGGTTGTCTGCACAGAATTTCAAGGGGGTTGAAGCCAAACCCCTTTTGCGGTACCTCCCTGTAGGCAAATACAAGGCATGACAGGAGTATGTCCCACTTCTGCCTCATGGAATCTGATATGCCCATTATCATGCCTTTGAGGGTCCTGTTGAACCTTTTAACAAGCCCATGCGTTTGAGGGTGGTAAGGAGTAGAGAACTTGTAGGTTACTCCACACTCCTTCCACATGTCCTTCATGTGCCATGATATAAAGTTGGTACCATGATCTGATACCACCTCATTCGGAAAGCCCACTCGGGTAAAGATTCCCAGATGGCCACTGCAGGCACAGTCACTGTTCTCATAGGGATAGCCTCTGGGTACCGGGTGGAATGGTCCACCAAGACCAGGATGAACCTGTTGCCCATTGCTGTCTTGGGTTTCAGAGACCCAATGATGTAAATGCCCACCCTCTCAAAGGGGGTGCCAATAACAGGAAAAGGTTTCAGGGGAGCCTCACGCTTCCCTCCTGACTTGCCACTGGCCTGGCAGATAGCACAGGACCTGCAGAACGCATCTGAGGCCCTCCTCATTTGAGGGCAGTAAAAGTAGATGACAAGCCTATCAAAGGTCTTGTTCTGCCCCAAATGACCTGTTACGTGTACACCATGAGCCAGCTCCAGTAGGAAGGCCCTGTAGTACTGAGGGACCACCAACACATGGGTTGCACTAGGCGCAGGTACCTTAGACTCAGTATATAGGAGACCATTCCCCCAGTGAATCAGGTGACCACCAGAGGTATCGCCAGCTGCCTGGGACTCTGCCTGTTTCTGTAGGCCCACAAGAGTAATACATTCTCTCTGTGCCTTGTAGAACGTCTACGTGGTGGGCCCCCTTCCTTTTTCCAGTTGGCTAGCTCAAGTAGGTTCACCAGGGTGGCAGCATCCTCCCCTGTAGGCCCCCGCATCTGCCTCAGGTTCAGCCTCCTCCCGGACCGTGGGAGTTTCAGGAGTGGGTTTCCTGTGGCCCATGCCATTCCTCTTCTTGGCAGGTACCTGTGCTATTCTTCCAGGCTCCAGGTCCTCCTGACTACCCTCTTGGGCAGCCATTGACCGCATGGCCAGGTACACCCACCCATGCAACCCTAACACCTTCAAGTGGGACCTGAGCTCCACCTCCTTCCAGATGGAGTGCTCCAGGTCATTTCCAAGTGGACAATACACAAACATGGATGGACTCACAACTTCCCTCAAGGAACTTGAGACCCCCACTCAAAGGGAAGCAGAGCCACTGGATAGTGACTTACAAGGTTGTCAGCTGGAACAATTTGGTGGAATGCATTAGGGACCACCTACTCTGAGGTCACCAGATGGCATCTTATAATTGTCATGCTGGCTCGAGTGTCTCTCAAAGCCTCCACCCTTTGCCCATTGATGGTGACCCACTGCCTGTATTTCCTAGTATTACTAGGCATGTGAGTTCTCTGTGCCATCTCCCTGTCACCCAGGGACACTAGGTAATCTCCACTATGTCTCCCACACTAACTGAGACTATCTCCTCCCCAAGCACTACACTAACCAACCACAGTGACTGCCCACCGGTGGGGCAGTGCCCGACACTTGGCATCTCCCTTGAAGTGCCCTTCCTGTTGACACACTTGAGGGTAACTTCCCTAAAGAATTACTGTCAGGGAACCATCTCTTCTTTTTCTCAATTAGGGGATGGGAGTCCTGACAGGTGGAACTAGTTTGGGACCCTTTAGAGAACTCCTTGTTTTTATGTTTCTTCACCCCTTCAATCTTCTGAAAGGACACCTGCCCACCCTTGTAGTGATTCCCCCCGATACCTTCTTATGCACCTTGGTGCTGACCCTTTGGTCTGCCTCCATAGCAAGCTTCCTGGGGTCAGAGAGCTTATTGCCAATCAGGTGTTGGCACAGATCTACAAAACAAAGGCCAAACATTTGCTCTTTTACAATCAAATTGTACAGCCCCTTCACTGCCCTTGCCCCAACCATCCAGTGCCTTGCAAAAGGAATCCACACAATTCACCCAGGCAGTCCCTAAACTTCTGCCTGTTCTTTTCTGGGGTCAGACCATACTTCCTGACAATGGTTGTCTTCTTGGGCGGATACCTAATCCTGTCTCACTTCTCTAGGGCCAGTAGGGAGTCCCGCCCTTCACTAGGGGTATGCCTTCACAGAATAGCCCCCAATCTTCTTCAGAGATTGTGTGTATCTGTAAGGCAATCACATAAGCCTCAAATCGCCTGTCAATATTGTTCACCACAACAGCGTCAGGCACCAGACCTTTAGAAATATGAACTGTCCTGTCACCAAAGGGCACTGAAGAAATGCTGCCACCATTACTGCTGGACTCTGCCTGTCAGGCTTGATGTCCAGCTCCTTAAGGCTCCTCTCATGAGCCAAAGGCTCCAAGGTAATTTACTTCTCATTGGCCAGCCTCTTTTCCTCCATCTTGAGCTTAGCCCTCTCCAGTCTGTATTCCCTCTCCATGCTCCTTTCCACCACATCTTCTGGGGACAGGTTGCGAGATGGCACACTGCTTCCTGCATGGGACGAGATTCTAAATCCTGCGAGTAGGTTACCCCCCTCCTTAACAGGCTGCATTTCAAGACCCTCCTGTGGGTCTTGCTCTGATACTCCCTCATCCTCCTCTTCCTCCTGGTCATCTGTTGTGACTGGCAACTGGTGGGCCTCTGCCCATGCTCTCAAGGATTATTTAGCTCCACCTGCTTGATGCTCCTTTTAGCGGGCAGTCCCCTCTCCTGGCAAAACTCCTTGAGCTGAGCCAATGTGTAGCTCTCCATGTTGAAACGCTCAAACTCAATTTTGCAGGTGAGGTCACAAACACAAAAAGTCAGGTTGAGTAGGAACGAATTTAGAACAAAAAGGCCAATCAGGGAGAATGTAAAACTTGAATTGGTCAGAGATATGGAATGGTATTGTACACCAAATCACTGTATAGAACTGCACAAATACAAGTCCTACCCTCACCGCTGGTGACCAATGTTAGAAATTGGGTAACTGGCTGACTGAGATGTGTGCCCTGGTCAAGCAGTGACCACAATCCGAGTCAGGGTAAGGCACGAGCAAACCCCAAATTAACCCATACTCAACCCCTTGGTTGCCTGTCACAGAGAAGTCAGGTTTAACTTAGAGGCAATGTGTAAAGTATTTGTGCAAAACTGCAAACAGTAAAACACCTATGACACCACACAAAAAGACACAAAGTCAGAAAAAATAGAGTTTTCTGTAATAAATAAACCACGCACAAAATGACAAAAATCCAATTAGTAGAACCGGCAATGTGCAATTTTAAAGTTTTAGATCAAAATAGCGCCAAAATGACAAAGTAAATGTACAGATATTTATATAGCGCAAATCACCAACCGGTCTCTAAGCGCTTGCTTAGGGAACCCATCCTGGTATTCCCCTGTGAGATAACCCAGCAGGGCATCCACAAGGTGAAAGCCAGGCATCCCGCCGCGAGGGGCCATTGTGGAGATTAAGCAAGCTATTGCCCAGAGTCACAGAGTGTGAACCCATGAATCGAGTATGCACTGGAGCAAGAATTATCGAGTCCATGGACAATTTATGGACTCAAGACCCAGCCGAGCCGGGAATTGAACCCTGGTCCCGGACTGACCTCTGCTTCCAGGTCTGCCTACTCTAACCAGTGAGCCACACTTCTGCCAACTATTGACATCTGGTCGCCCAAGACCACAACAAAGTCACAAGTTGTGGCAGTTCCGAAGACAATGCGGGCTGCAGAGGTGATGCTAGTCTTTGCGACAGGTCCAATTCACGCAGCAGTGAGGTGCCTCGGTTCTGCTCAGGATTGTGCCATGCAGCAGAGAAGATGTGTTGGTTCCGCTGGATTCACAGAAGCTGACAAAGCACATTATGCCCACTTCCAGGAGTACGGGACATGGGTGGCACCACTTGCCAGGATAGACTCATAGATGGCAGAGTCCATGTGCAGATGCAAGGTTGTTAAAGGCCTGCCATGTCCCTGAGGCTTCAGATCAGGAGGCCAGCCAACTAGCCCTTGGAGTCACTGTGGGCTCTGGGTTCAAGAGATGAAAGTCCAGTCCTTCTCCCCCAGGCAAGAGGGTAGCAGGCAGCAGGTCAGCCCAGCAGGTCAGCAGTTCCTTCAGTGACAGTCCTTTCAGCAGCACAACAGTCCTTCTTCCTGGCAGAGTATCCACAGGTCCAGAAGTATACTGAAGTGGTGATGTCTGAGGTCCTTCTTTTATATAAACAACAAAAGAGAGCAATAAAACGAAAAACAGGAAATCACTCTAAGGGGCATATTAACAAGAAAGATATCGCCGCTTTGTCTGCGCATAGCACCGAAAAAGCGGCGATTTAATTATCACATTATTTATAAGGACACGCAAAAATGCTTTAGCGCGTGTTTCCTTGACTTAGCAGCAGTTTTACCTCCACTTTGCATGTCAGCAATAAATATCGCTAATGACATGCAAAGTAAGCGTCCCTTTCCATTACTCCATGGAAATCCTCGCTGACACGGCATCGCGATATTTACAAGCCTCGAGCAAACCCGCGAAGCAATAAAATAAACCGCGCTAACCGCGGTTATCACTGGTTTAAAATTTACTTAGCCATACTTATAATGGCAGGTGGATTGCCAGGTTAGGTCCACGCTTGCCTACTATCAAGCTTCGTATTAGCGCACTCCCAATATCGCTGGATTCCTCACGCTAATCACCGCTATCGCTGGATTTACATCGCCTCAGTAAAAAGTGTTGATGATACGCCGCTAACCCGGCGCTGTAAACCAGCGATACACGGCGATACAGAAAAACGCGCGAAGCGCGTTTTGCGATACTTATCCTATTCTGTTGATGATATGCCCCTAAGTTTGTTAAAAGAACCCTCACTCACTATCCTAGTTGGTGACATGCTTCATCATTGGGTTCCCACCAGAGAGGCCGAATGCCTTCCTGGTGTGCTACTACGCCTGTTTACAGCGGAGCTGGTTTAAAACGATATGTAAGTGCAAAAAGTGAGTGCAGTGTAGTGATATTAAAAACATGCCACTGTTTAATCCAAAAGACCTTATTGGTGGAAAACCTGGCATTAGATGAAAGAGTGTGAAGGATAAACAACTGGATCGATCTACCAGATGTATCCTTAAGTGAATCTGTAATAAAAAAAGGTGATCAACATGTTTCTGCCACTATGTGCTTTTTAGCAGGGCATTCGTCAGGATCAAAAAGGATCTCAACGGCGGTATGCACACCCTAAGGTGCACCCTAACCTGTGGAGGATGATGAACCGAAATGACTTATGGTTTCAGGAAGCATCTCCAGAATTTCTGAAAACCTTGTATCTATAAAACCTAGTGGAGGATTTCTCCATGGATCCCAGAGGGGGGCGGTGGCTTGTAGTCACACATTCGTCAAAGCCTTCCACCCACGGGAAACCTACTCAGTACCTCTCTTGGAACCCCACCGATCGGCACAGAATACAGCACACATAGAAGTAGCAAATCGTCATTATTTAATGACTATTTATGTACAGGAAGGGACACCTTCCTGCACATAAACAATAATTAATGGCATTTTGCAATTGTTACGTCTTCTGCAGAATGCAGCACACATAGAAAAAACAAAAATGAGGAGAAATAAAAGCATTTCAACTCGTTTCACCATTGTAACTCCTGCTCGTGCATGGTTTTTGGCTCTGCAGCATCAAAAGCAATGGGTGTTGCGGTGGAACGCCCACAGTAACACCCATTGCATGCTCCTTTCATGATAAGTGATGCATGTAAAGGGGCCTTATTTACAAGGTGGCGTTAAGCCACAAAAAAGGGCTTAACGCCGCTTAGTAAATATGAAGAAGGACATAGCGCCACCAGAACGTTGCTAAAAGTGACGCTCTGGTGGAGCTATCCGCTTGTAAATATGCCCCAGAAAGAGGCAAACCTTGCTCACGGTTTCCGAGCTGTGCTATTTTAAAGAAATACTGGATTCAATGAATTCACTGTACACCACGCAGCTGCATAAACAGGCACTCGGCTCTGTGCTGCGCCAGCAAAGCCCATCATGATACAGCCCAAGGGGTCTATCATCATTGCGCCTACATAGTGCCGAAGCATTGGACCCCAGGTGTTCACTGAGATATCTCCTCAGTTAATCCTTCATCGTAATGTGGGAGACATCATTTCGGCTTCTGCCAATTTATCAGCTCCATTCTCCAGGCACAGATCTTGCAGGCAATTGCAGATTCCAATGCCCTCGCTGTTCGTCTCCTGGCTAGCAGTGTCTCTAGATGGCTTCCATCTGCATTCTGATTTTGTTTTTTTGTTCTGGACTTGAGAGCTAATGGGTATTTTTTAGGTGCAGAAATATTGCCTTCATCTGCTAGTGCTGCACTTATTTTTGTACTTTCTATTCCATGCCGACTGCAAGAAAAAAAAACTGTCCATGAGACCCCTTAAGCTTGAGCTTTCCCAAATTCTACCTACTTCCATCTCAGACCCGCAAAGCAATTGCCCAGGTGTCCATTGTTTGATTAAGTCAAATATTGTATTGATGTCCGATGGTCAATGTCAACGATGTCAGTAAGCGGCAATTCTAAGCTTGTTCTCTTTGTCCACCTGGTAGGAGAATAAGTATGTGACATCATTACAGTACAGAAAGATTAACAGTACTGATGCATTCTGTATGGGCTGATGAAATGTGCCATCATCTCATCTGTCTTCAGTCTCTGGTTCAACACTACAAGCTCCGCAATGTTGGCAACACAACCTCTCTTGAATACACCCCCTTCCTGTTCGAAGTGCTGGTTATGAACATATTTAATTGTGTTTTTATGCAGCCTTTAGAAAAGCTCTAGGGCAGGGATCTCCAACGTTTTCTTTCGCAAAAGCTACTTATGTTCAATGAAAATCCTCCTGAGCTACTAATATTATTAGTATTGAAGTGTTGTGATAGTCTCCACATCAGACAAGAAGACATTAGTGGCCACCCTATGCACGATTAGTGCCAGTGAGCAACTCAGGGCATCTGGCAGGGTTGCCAGCAGCAATGTAAAATAGATTTGTCAAATTAGAATGTCTTTGCATGGGTAATACATAAGTCGAGGGTGCCAAGCCCCTGGCACCAAGATGACAACAAAAAATGATTTATCCCTCAAATATCAGCATTATACATATATATTTTGGAAATCCAACAATTTTTTCCTCCAAACATCAGCTTAGAAATTCTAATGATGCATACATTTACGTCTCAAAAAACACACTTCAATTTTGGTATAGATATATTAATCCAGACAAGCAAACAATGTTCATTTAGTAAGATGGGCTGCCCACAGGAGAGCTACTTACAGGTAGCTGGAGTACCAGTAGCTCACGAGCTACTCGTTGGAGAAGCCTGCTCTAGGGAGACCACCAAGGAGCAAAATACATTTTCATTTGGTCACTGGCAACCACATTCAGACTTCTATTGTTTAAAACACACATCAAACATCAATTTCCTCACAACTCTAGCTGGGTTATCTAGCTAAATGAAATGGCTACTCAGAAATCGGAGCAATGAAGCAATCCGAGAGCAACTATGTGTTGTATGTCGAAGCTCTAAGCTTATGGGTAGATTTTCTAAATCTGCATATTATTACGTTGGGTTGGGAAAAAGGAGGACCACCTCCTTGAGAAACTGTAGTCAAAGAGAGATGGATACTGAGATTGGCTAATGTATGAAATTGTGAGTGACCTTTGAACATGCACAACAACAGTACCCAGGGCTGACTACTCGTTTGTGAAAGGGAATGCACTAACGTGCACTAACGCCAATAACTTTTTTTTGTTGTTGCAGTTTTATACAGCACAAACTCAAGCGGAAGGTACCACAGCGCTTTACATGAGCACCAGTTGCAATACAGGTTACTCAGCATCAAAGTCGGCCGTTCTGGTTGTTAAGCCACATCCTCTCCCTATTACCCTTCTCTCAGGCTATCACTGAGTTGCAAGAAGCTCTTTGTGATGCTACTGGCCCAATGATGACAGGAGAATTTGTCTTGGGGACAATCACAGCCCAAACTTCTTCCAATACCCTGAGGGCTACTTTTAAAGAAATTGTATCCTTGTCTTCATCTGCAGACTTCCATGAGCTAGGACTACAGCATATGGCACAGTGGCTGGTTCATTTCAGCATTGTTCCCTGCATATCTTATCTTATGATACTTGGTGTGTTGGGCTCCTTGGATGAGAGAGACACCCCAAGTGAGTATTCGCTACTGGATGTTGGTGTATTGAAGTTAAGAAGGATGTCTAATCCCAGCGATGACAGTGCATCTGCTTCTCTGTTTCAAAAAACATAATATTCTATCTATGGATCTTTACTTTTATCTTTTCTCTCTTCTGTAACTAAACCTCTCAATCACAGTTCAAGTTGGCAAATGATAACGACATAAATACAATGCAGAAACATAATGCAGAGTCGCCACAGGCTTAGAACTTGGAACACAAGCATTGTAGTAACAGAGGTAGAAGTACATTAAGCAACATAATATCAGACCTGGGGCTATGACGCCCTTTCTTTTATCAACAGATGGGATCTCAGAACAAGAGCCCTGCAAGTGTTTTGGAACACAAACCTTTTACCTCTCAGTTTTGATCCTAATTGAGTGATTAGCATTCGTGCATTCAAGAATCCGAGTTCAGACATTCAGAACACAAGCAAGCTAGAATTAACAAAGGCATGCCTAATAGGAACACCTTCACAAGCCAACTATTAATTAGGACTTAGAATTCTAGAACACTGGAGTATTATATCTCACCTCAAATTCCGGCATAGCAGTTTTTCAGTTCTGCTGAACTTTGAGGTATCTTCAAATATCATTATAGATCTTTTTGCCGCTGAATAATTACTGTACTTTCAAGTTGATAAGATAATGTGACATCCTCACACTGGTTGTGAACCCATCTCTACTAGCCCACACACTGTGAACACAGAGGTACACTTCTGGCGCCACAAACTATAGTAAGCATCTGACACTTCAACATACTGATCATTGCTCCACACATTGCAAGATGTCAGTCCATGCTCAACAAATCTGCATTTTGCCCTATCAAAATAACACAACCACATCAAACCGAGACACAGCTACTGACATTGTACACCACAATTGTGATCCCTTAGTTAAGCTAGCATGTAATTTGAACCCTTCTGAACAGACTTAACCTTATATAGCCCACCTACAGCAATCTGTCAGGCAGGCCTGGATCTCATGGTGACGGGAGCGCCCGGGCATCTCCGCGGCACAAACAGTACCGAGCGCCTGGGATGAGGAGCAGAGGCGTCTCCGTGGACTGACTGCGCATTCAACGTTCAACGCGCGCGGCAAAGGGAATGAGGGCGCCCGCACACACTCGCCTAACGCCTCTCCTTCGTCCGCGTACTGCATCACTGGCATGCACAGACCGTCCTGCTAATAATATTAGCATAATAAAATTAATTCACAAGAGTTTTTATTGAACGCTATTGTGTGCGAGGTGCAAATAAAACCACGCCACGGAATATAGGGTGTAATTGGTACACGTCACTAGAGCCATACTGTTTTTTTACGTAATTACACATTTATGATTTACGACGTACATGCATTAGAGAGCACTAATCTGCCCGCAGACCTCATTGTTGCACGACACACCCACACATGGCAGGCAACACAGTATCGTGCTGCGACACAGAGTTTGGAAAGCTCTGCTTTAGAGGACATCTAGTATGTCTCTCTCTCTCTCTCCTTCTCTTCGTTCCTGAACTTTCAGCATGCCAGGAATAGAGCCTGTTAGACCTGTCAGCCCTAAGGTGGTCTTACCCCGTTTTTTTTTCACTTTGCGCCTGATTTTTTTTGCCACCATCTTTTTATTGGACCTAAGGGTATAAGAGGAAAGGAGGGAAACCTAACTAGTCAGTTGGGGCACCACTGGACCTGGGGGAACCTCTGCCGGAGTATAGGCGGTTGGGCCTAGGGGAGAAACCTACACTACTGGGACTGACTGAGCTTAGGCCCTGCTGTACCCAAGTTAGATGAGGGACTCTGCCAGCCTGCTGATCTTGCTTAGTGAGGGGGAACCCAGGGGACCAACTCCAGTGTGCTGCAGGGAACCATCCTGCCTCTGATGCTTGCCAACGTAACCCCCTTCTTCCCCTCAAAAACCTGCAACTAAGACCTGCCATCCGCCCCCCCCTCAGATAAGCGCTGTACTGAAGATGTGGACTGCCTGCTGTGAGCACTACTGATGGGGATCAGGAGGTAAAAAGCGATATGGATCGGACTGTGCCCCTTTAGCGCTAGACTGCAACAACCTTCTGCTCTCCTGCCAAGCGCTTTATTGTAGACTGGCTCCTGTGCTAACTGAACTACTGACGACATCCCCAGGTAAAGTGCTGTGTCCCTCGACGCTCTAGACTGCAGAAGCTTGCTCACACCTGCTAGCGCTTTATTAAGAGAACCTGCCCCCTGAGATGCGCTGTGCCGGTGCGATCGTGTTGTGCCCCCCTGCGTTGGGACGCGGTGTGTAGAAGGCCCGGGATCACCGCCGCTGCTCCGGGCACTTGTCATCACCCGCTTTGGGGCTGCACTCACCGCCGCGGCCCTAGCGCCGCTTGAGGAGGGAATCACCGATCCGTCATCACCCGGCACCCCCTGGGAACGAGGACGAGGCCCCCTAAGCCTTGAGGTGGGCCGCCGCGGGACCGAGAAGGCCCGGGCTGCGCGGGCGCGCGCTGCCCGGCAACCAGGGCGCTGGCTGCGTCATCGGCCGTGGCCCCTGTGAGCCGCCACCTGATTGGCACCTGGGCCCCGGGTGGAGAAGGAAGCCCGGAGCCCTCCGAGATGCGGCGTTGCAGAGCCGGAGCCCCAGGCGAGGCCCCGAGTGAGGAGAGGAGTGGGCCACCTGGGGTTAGGGGAGCGAGACGCTCGCTAGCACCGGTGCGCTACGGAACTGCCTACAGGCCTGGAAAATTGACTGGTGAGTGTGGGGGAAGCTGGGGATTTATATACGCCCCTTGACACCTGTTACAAGGGACCACTGTCGAGGGAGGGGGCAGCCAATCCCATTTGAGACTCTGCCTGCATTGCCCTCAGCCTGGGGGACTGAGACCCGCCCAGAGTGGTTTCCTGAATGCCCGGGGGGGGGGGAATTTAGGATGCTTAACATCTGCCCACAGTGAACACCACCCCTGTCTCAGGGACGCTGCCGGTATGATCCCCCTGCGCAGGGACTGCTACGGGAACTGAGTCCCTTCGCCCAAAGTGTTGCCCTTATGGAAGTGTTGTAAATTAAAGCAGAATGTGATTAAGCATTTACTGAAAACATTAATATTTCCCTTTTATCGTGTTTTCCTCCTTATGTTGGCCGAAGTCCGGACTCCATTTTGTATTGGCATGCTGCCACGTGTTCACCACGAGGAGAGTCCGACCTCTGTGTTAGTTGCTCTTGTAATCTGCCTAGCAACAGTCTATAAATAGCTCTCTTTTGTCCGTCTGGCGCATGCCCAGACTTGACCACATCTGTTGTAATTAGCTTTGCTTGACCATGTGTTTTCGCGGGCCCAAGGAGTGTGTTAGCTCCGCCCATGTATTGATTCGGTATCGAGAATGACCCTAAATGGTAATGTTCTTCAACTCTGTGGTATCCACCCACTCATGAGCCCCTTTACTGTGTATAAAAGGGGACTGTGTATGCAAGTTCTTTGTGCTACTCCTTGCAATACTGAAGAGTGTTGTGTGGATTGTAGGACCACCCTTAAGGGTTAATAAACGTTGTTTTTGTACTTTGCAGTTTCCGTGCCAACTTCCTTATAGATTTCGTTACAGAAGAGCGAACCCTTGTCTCTTGCGGGCCTAGCTGGGGCTTGTATTCATCAATTGGCGCCCGTCACGTGGGGCTCATCGGCGACTCGGATGCTCGAAGGACTGGTCGCGACGAAGGTGAGGAGTTTGGCCGGGGACGTGATCACTGCCAGCGGCGTCTTAGCCCTGGCATCCCGAGGTTTTTCTTCCTTCCCTTCCGAGCTGACCGTCTGGGTGGCGCCGGTCATCGACTGAGATCTCTTCTGTCGGTCCTGCCGTGAGAGCCGTTTGGGCGATTGTGGAGCTTGGCAGTTGGAACCTGGACTCTTGATTGGTAAGAACCGTTGTACGGTACTTGCTCCGAGTTTTGAAGCCTGGTCTGGCTATTTGAGTTTGATTGATGGTGACTAGTCATATTGTGAATTTGTCTTTGTGAAAATATATGCGTTGCAACACATATAGGCAGGTAATGTGGAGAAATTTCTCCGGAGCTGTGTAAACTTTGAACGGCGCAACGATTAAGTGCCATTTTTCTTGATAATACTGCACATTTTGCATTATTCCTAGCATGCCTGCTTTTAGCGCACTCCGTAAGTGGTGCTGCTGTTTTGGACACCGGTTGAACCTCGAGGAATCTGCTCCAGCTCCCCCAGAGGGGACTCCTAATAGGGATATGTACGTGAAGCATGGTCTTTCTTCCATAATGTACAGCACGTTATGGAGGAAATATACGAGGAAGGATCCTGAGTTGCGATGGCCTTTGTATGGATCGTTTGATATACGTAAGATTGAGTATGTGGAACAGTGTATGTGTAAGCGACGTGCTCGTCCGGATATGTTTGAGTGTGTGCGATTATGGGTGAAGGAAGTGCGTGAGCGAGAGAAACGTGAGAAAGTGCTGTTTGATAAGGAGCAACGAAAGAATGATCATATGCGAGCGCAGGAAGCGAAGCGTCGAGAGGACAAAGAGCAAACGGACAGACAAGAGAAAGAGCGAAGGCTACAAGTTTCGGGTCAATATGTTGTTCGTCAGCCACTTTATCCTGTCCTTAATAATCCTGATGACGATTTTTATTTACTAGATCGCTCTCCGCCCCCTTATGTTGGCGCATCTGCTCCGCGGCCGCAAGATTCTGGCCCGGCTCCGGGTAAGGTCGACACACGGTCCATGTTATCGGCCGAGCATATGGCTGAGCTTCGGAAACTTTCCCTCCGTGCACTTAAGGGCAAGATGTCTAAGGATGAGTTGTTCCATACTTGGGGGTCGTGGCAAGATAGAGAGAGGGTGTATTTTCTGTCTCATTTTTCAGAAGAAGTAATTGCTGCTTTCCGAAAATATTCTAGTGTCCTTGAGCCTGACGAAGTGTCTTCGGATGCCGGAGCATTACGTAATGGTGTTTTTTTTCCCCCTAAGGCTTCTGAGGCGGCTCGGCGGCTGTTCGCTTTGCGGGACGAGGTGCTGGCCCTTAGAGAGAAAGCACGTCAACAAACGGAGGAGGAGAAGCAGTCGGATTCGTCTGCAGCAGGGGGCCACCCATCCGCCTCCCAGTCAGATAAGGATGACATAGTGCATGTTAAACCAATGCGAGAGGCGGCGCCTTTGTATGTTCCTCCCAAGGGAGCAGGGACTAGCTCGGATATTAACTCCGCCGATGCAAGGGGATATTTTGTATATAATTGGGTTTACACTCCATGGCATAGGGCCGATGTTATGGCATTAAAGAATGCGCTGCCTGACCCCCGCAAGAATCCAGCGGCCTTCTATGAAGAAGTCGAGGGGGCCTTGAATTCTTGCATTATGACCTTAGCGGATATAGACTTGTTCTTTGGCCTTATCCTACCGCCGGATACGTGGCGCTCTGTCCGAAAGGTAGATGATGCGGTTGCCTTTAAGGCTCGGTGGTCTGACCTTGAGGATGAGGATAGGGAACGGAAGCCCGCACAGAAACCACCCCAGAATATTTTAGATCTCCCTGCGGCTATTGTGGCTAAGTTGAAGACGATTATCCCCCCTAAAAAGATTGACTGGAATATGTTAGCTGCATGTAAGCAGAAAGTTGACGAGTCAGTCGCGGACTTCTTTACGCGTTTTGAGGAGACGTTTCATGATTTTAGTGGCCAGTCGCTTACTGACGACACGGGTCGCCACCTTTTCGCGGACAAATATGTGGCTAATCTGCTGCCGGCAGTTGCGGCCCGGTTAAAAGCGAGTGAGAGTTCTTGGTCCTCCGCGACACCGACGGCCCTTCTGACCATCGCTCAGTATTATGAGCGTCAGGAGCACGAGGCGAAGGGCCAGGAGGAGAAGAAATCGAAAGATCTCAAAACTAAAGTGATGTTAGCACAAGTATATGGCCCGCCCCGCCGGGGTAATAATAATAGAGGAAGGGGCGGATCTTATGGTCCCCCTTCGGGCCGATCTGATTTGAATAGGAACCAGTGTGCGTATTGCAAGCAGTTGGGCCATTGGGCCAGGGATTGCCCAGCGTTGCGTGCTTCGCGTCAGGGGCACACTCCGGGTGGCCCGAGAGGTAGAGGGGGTTTCTCGAACTTTAGAGGGAATTCCAACGATAATGCCCGTTTCGATACTGCCGGACAGCACCGAGATAGCTCAAATGTTTTCGATCGCCATCACCAGTATCATGTATCGGACATCGATCGATCGGGATATCATGATTCTCAGCATGCATAGGAATGCGTTGGATGGGGGTCTGAATCAGTTGAGGTGCCGGTCGATCAGACGGGTCCTTATGTATCGGCTGAGGTTTTAGGTTCTACCGATCAGTTCCTAGTGGATACAGGAGCGACACGTAGTGCATTGTCTAGGTACTTGGTTCCGGGGGCTCCCCCATCCGGCTCAATAGTTACATCGGTAGGGTTTGACGGTACACTCTCCCGAAGCCCTCTTTCACAGCCCCTTGCATTTAAAGTTGATTGCTTTTCTGCGCCTTGTCCGTTTCTGCTTGCTCCGTACACACCGGATAACATTATGGGCCTTGATATGTTAAAGTACTTTAGGGCTACAATTCGTTGTTCCCCTGAGGGTGTGAGGGTGATTTTAAATGACAACTACCCCCGATCTGGGCGGATGTGCACGATATCAGAGGATGCGCTGTTAGCTACCCTCCCCCGAGCTTTATGGGCGACTTCGGACACAGATGTCGGACAAATGGTGATTCCTCCGGTCCACATTAGTGTCCAGGAGGGGGCGGTACTACCACGCCTCCCACAGTATCGTATTTCCCAGGAGGGCGAGGAGGCTCTCATACAGATTGTGCAAGACCTGATCGCAGTAGGAGTAGTGGAAGAAGTTCCCTATAATATCTGTAACAGTCCGATTCTCCCTATTCTGAAAAAGGACACGGATGCAAAGGTCTATCGGTTCATAATTGATTTGAGGGAGGTAAACAAGATCGTGATACCTCAGTACCCGGTGGTTTCTGATATCACGACGTTGCTTACCTTGGTCCCGCCTACGGCGACCGTGTTCTCAGTGATTGATTTGAAAAATGCCTTCTTTTCTATTCCCATTCACCCGGATAGCCGATTTCTTTTTGGGTTCACATTAAACAATAGATCTTATCGTTTTTGTAGAATTCCCCAGGGCTATACAGAAAGCCCTAGTATTTATAGTCAGGCTTTGAAACGACAGTTGGATTCCTTTGCCTTACTCAAGGGGGTCGCCCTCATTCAATATGTCGATGACATCTTGTTGGCGGCTGACACCCTGGAGTTGTGTGAGAAAAGTACGATAGCCTTACTTTCCTTTTTAGCATCCCACAATCACAAGGTCTCTAGGAAGAAATTGCAATTCTGTAGACCAAAGGTGACTTATTTGGGTCACCTTTTGTCTAAGGAGGGGCGTGCACTCACACCAGATCGTATCCAAGTAATTTTGGACACACCAAGGCCATCCACGCAGAAGGATGTACGTGCATTTTTGGGTCTTGTTTCTTTTTGTAGACAGTGGATATTGGGGTTTTCACACATAGCTAAGCCATTACTAGCTCTCCTGACAAAAGACACGCCCATCCCGATCCCCTGGTCAGATGAGTGTGACGCTGCTTTTCAGCAATTGAGACAGGCCCTTTGTTCAGCACCAGTGTTAGGGACCCCTGATTATGCAAAACCCTTTTCGTTGTATGTGCATGAGAAAGATGGATGTGCATTATCAGTCTTAGTGCAGATGCACGGCGATAAGCAGCGCCCTTGTGCATACTTTTCGGCTGTACTTGAACCTGTCGCCCGAGCATTGCCAGGGTGTTTTCGCTCGGTTGCGGCGACAGCTGTGTCAATACGGCAGAGCGAAGGAATTGTATTGTCCCATAAACTGTTGGTGTTAGTTCCCCATGCTGTTGATGCCCTGCTTAATCAAACAAAGACGCAGCATTTGACCAGTGCCCGTTTAACGGGATATGAGCTGACGCTTTTGGCTCCTCATATTACGTTGAAAAGGTGCGTGACATTAAACCCGGCCACATTGTTGCCATATCCCGAGACCCAGCCTGAGGCACAGAAAGCGCATGATTGTATTCTTGTGACTGAGGAACAAACAAAGGGTCGTATTGATCTCCAGGATACGCCCTTTTCAGAGGTAGATGGAGAATTGTGGGTAGATGGATCTTGCCTGAAGCTACCAGATGGTACGGCTTCAGCAGCGTATGCAATTACCACGTTACAGACGATAGTGGAGACAGCACGCATACCACAGAAATCAGCTCAAGCAGCGGAACTGATAGCGTTAACACGAGCGTGTGAGCTCAGTACAGGATTGTGTGTGAATGTTTACACAGACAGCCGCTATGCCTTCGGAGTAGTGCACGATTTCGGCCTACTCTGGAAGGAGAGAGGGTTTCTAACGTCACATGGGGTGCAGATAATGCATGGGGAGTTAGTCCACAACCTTTTAACTGCATTGACATACCCAAAGAAAATCGCCATTGTTAAGTGTAGCGCCCATAGGAAAGTGGTTGATAAGGTTGGAGAAGGGAATGCGTTAGCGGATCGAGTAGCACGGGAGACTGCGATGCAGCCCGGTACTACTGCCATGTATGTAGTGAAGTCACAGGTGGAGAGATGGCATGATGCGAAGGAGGAAGTGCGAGAAATACAAAAGACCGCTTCTGACAAAGAGCGGGAACAATGGGCTAGCGAAGGAGAACTGGATGACGAGGGTTGCTGGAGAAATAAGCAGATGGATAGATGGAAATTACCCACGGCCTTTGTACAACCTATGGTTCAGATGGCACATGGGCTAGCACATGTTGGAGCTTCCGCAATTGTGAAATTGCTTACCCAAGTCTGGGAGCATCCAGAGATTGCTAGCACGGCAAAGAGGGTGGTGCAGACCTGTATGATCTGTCTGAAGTATAACCCAGGGAAAGGCACGCGAACTCCAGCAGGAGGATTTGCGACGCCCACTGCACCCTTTGAGGTTCTGCAGATGGATTACATTCAGCTTGAGCGCTGTAACAATTTGAAGTATGTTCTAGTAGTGGTTTGCGCCTTCAGTAAATGGGTTGAGGCGTACCCTGCGAAAGACAATACTGCAATGACTACAGCGAAGCTATTGCTGAAAGAGTTTTTCCCCCGATACGGCGTCTGTAGACTTCTGTGGAGTGATAATGGCCCTCACTTTGTAGCGGATGTTATAAAGTATGTCTTGAAGGGCCTAGGCATCACCCAGAAGTTCCACGCCGTATTCCACCCCCAGTCTGCAGGACTAGTCGAGAAGTATAATGGTACGCTGAAGCTTAAGATCGCTAAAATTCAAGCTTCAACATCTTTGACTTGGCCAGACGCCTTGCCACTGGCGTTATTGTCAATTAGGTCGGTGCCACACTCTCAAACCGGCCTTACACCCTATGAGATTGTATTTGGACGCCCAATGAATATCTGGGGTCCACCAAGGCCTAAGGCTGTGTATGATGTACCTTGTGTGATGATGAGTGATTATCTGGCACAGTTAACGGATAACTTGGTTTCTATTCATCAACAGGTCCGAGAGGCGCTCCCTGATCGGTCTACTGGCGAAGGACATGGTCTCCGGCCTGGAGATCATGTGATGATAAAGGTTTTCGACAGATCGAACAGTTTGGAGCCGAGATGGGTCGGACCTGAGCAAGTCCTTCTTGCAACGAGGACGGCTGTGCGAGTCTCGAACAGGAAGAATTGGATCCATTCCTTGCACTGTCGAAAGGTACCGCCCGGATTGGTGGAGTCTGCTGTGCTGACCGATCAACGAGACATCCTAGCAGCAGAGACAGGCCGTGCTGCAGAGCCAAACGACACTGAGGAGCTCTTTTCGGACCACACGACTTCTGGAGGAAGGCGATATCATCTGCGACCAAGGAAGTGAGATTTCCAGTACCGGGACATACTGTCAGAACGGCCCTTGGGTTAGTGAAACGGAGAGCCGATGAGGCAAGGGGGGGGGATCAGCCCTGCATTAGTGTAGCGACACCCGTCTTGGCCCGCTGGTGAAGAAATCAACCGCTGCCCAAGGGGAAGAGTTCTGACAGACTTTGTAGTTACAGGAAGATATCAGGGTATTGTTTCCTTTGACATGGAGAAGAAGAAAATTCTTTGTGCGTTGGGGTTCATGCTAACAGTAGCCATCGTTGGTATAACCACATGGTTTGTGGAGGAGGCAACTCCTGCTCGAGAGACGCTTGTGTTGACGACTCCAGTGCCTGCGGAGCACTACTTTTATACATTGCCATATCAAGAGTTGAAGCATCGACAATCCTATTTGAATAACACTTTCATTCAGATGCTGCATCACACCCACGTTGCTACAAACGCTACGAACTGTTGGATATGTGGGATGATGCCAGCCCATCAGAAGAAAGGAGGAACGCCATTCATACCACTTCCTTTCTCTCACAATGGCTCTTGTAGAGCATGGTACACTTTGTTGTTTGCCACTCGGAAACCGACAGTGGGACGATTGCTTTTCAGACTTAATAAAGAATGCCATCAGGACAAGAATGGATATCCACAAGCGAATGGGACAATTTGGGAGTGGGAAGAGTACCGACCAGACAATGAATCCATTCCCTACATCTTCACGAACACCAGAGACACTGTGGGGAAGGACAAATTCGTAATCCAAGTAGCACAAGCCCAAGCGGACCTGTGTGTCCAGAGTGTGGGTTTTATTCCTGTGGGTGTCAGTGATTGTATAACCGTACTAAACATCGATGGGTTAAACAACAGCACCTTCTTAGCGTCCCATAATACCTACTTTGTATGTGGAAATAAAGGTTATTACCGTTTGCCGGCTGGGTGGTCTGGGGTATGCTATGTATCATTCCTATTACCTCCTGTATTCTTAGCACCTGCGTCATATCATAAGGATTTAAAACTGTTGAATAATGTGACTGTAAATAGATATAAACGTACTCTATCAATTGATGAGGTGGATCAAACAGATACCAGCTTGCAACAGTATATTGATTTTAACTTAGGACTGTTTTTCTTTGTTGGAGCCGCTTTGAATAGTAGGAAGATCCGAAGATTAACAAGAGTGGTAGAAGCTGTGACTAATCAGACTGCTGCTGCTCTTGGGAATCTTACAGAAGAATTACAGATTACCAGAATTGTTGCATTGCAGAACCGTATGGTATTGGATGTAATGCTAGCTGATCGAGGAGGAGCCTGTAAAATTATTGGAAGTAGCTGCTGTGTGTTCATTCCTGATCATACGCCATCCGTTTATAACGCCATTAACAAGCTGCATAAAATAGCAGCTGAAATCCACACAGAAACCGGCACTTGGTCCTTTTCTGGATGGTTTTGGGCGTTGGTTACTGCCTGGGGATGGAAGGTCTTAACTGGTCTCTGCATTATTATAGCAATTCTGTTCTTTCTCTGTATGTGTATTCAATGTGGACCATTGTGCTGTTCCGTATGCATTTCATTCTGCATTCCAGATAAGAAAGCTATTGCCGATGTTGCCCGCCAGAAGGGTCTAGCTAAAGAGGTTAAAGGAATGATGATAATTGACATATACGATGATTGTTCTTGGAAACCAGATGTCTTCAGTAAATGCTGAAAGGGTCGTCTGTTGTAAATTAAAGCAGAATGTGATTAAGCATTTACTGAAAACATTAATATTTCCCTTTTATCGTGTTTTCCTCCTTATGTTGGCCGAAGTCCGGACTCCATTTTGTATTGGCATGCTGCCACGTGTTCACCACGAGGAGAGTCCGACCTCTGTGTTAGTTGCTCTTGTAATCTGCCTAGCAACAGTCTATAAATAGCTCTCTTTTGTCCGTCTGGCGCATGCCCAGACTTGACCACATCTGTTGTAATTAGCTTTGCTTGACCATGTGTTTTCGCGGGCCCAAGGAGTGTGTTAGCTCCGCCCATGTATTGATTCGGTATCGAGAATGACCCTAAATGGTAATGTTCTTCAACTCTGTGGTATCCACCCACTCATGAGCCCCTTTACTGTGTATAAAAGGGGACTGTGTATGCAAGTTCTTTGTGCTACTCCTTGCAATACTGAAGAGTGTTGTGTGGATTGTAGGACCACCCTTAAGGGTTAATAAACGTTGTTTTTGTACTTTGCAGTTTCCATGCCAACTTCCTTATAGATTTCGTTACAGAAGAGCGAACCCTTGTCTCTTGCGGGCCTAGCTGGAGCTTGTATTCATCAGAAGATGCGCCAAAGTGATGTCGCCTATACTGATGTCATGTAGGGACTGTTACATTGATTAGCCCCCTACTAAGGGAATGTGTTGATGCTATATTCATACCCTGATGTACTTGAATGAATTTATTGTCTCCCTGAGATTAACTCCTATACTTACTTGAATGAATTTATTGTCGCCCTGAGATTAACTGCTCTATTTACTTGAATGAATTTATTGTTGCCCTGAGATTATCGGCGTCTGTACTGAAATGAATTTACTTGCTCTGACCTGACTTAGATAAAGGGTCTTGGTTTATCAATCAACCTGGTGTGGTGTCTCTTCATTGCGTGCGCATTACTGAGTCCGTGCGAGTGTGTGCTGCTCAACTGCTTTACACATTGCCTTCGGGTGCCTTCCTGCCTCGCGCCAAACTACCGTGTCGGAATTGGTGACCCCAGTTCTAACCGAGCCAAAATAATGAATTAATGCCTCAACGCAGTCCTCTTCATTAAATTCATTACACCAAGAGGCATGACAGACATGGAAAATCCTGACTTCAGCTAAGAGCCCTTCTTCTTTCTTATTGTTCCTCCCTGTGCTCCCAACACTGCTTTGCTTCCTCACTCATTAAATGGTGGAAGATGACATGATTTTTGTCTACTCTTTGGGCAAACATCATCAGAAGCTGTTAGGAAAGTTGTTCTGCTCAGAGGCAGGCACCTGGGTGGCTGCTTCAAGTCTCTCTCTCATAGATTCCGTACTTCATTTGACTCCCGCTTCATTGTGATGTTTCTGGGCTTGTCCTCCCTGTTATGCTGGGTCAGGCAGAGGCATCGACCAGACATCAGTACAAGCCCATGCAGCAGTGGTAACTGAATCTGTGATGACACTGCCAACCATAAGTAACAGCTTCAACAGGAAGGCAAGTAAGTGCACAGGTACTGGTTTCCTTGACATGTATTCACAAGTCCGCAGCTGGGAGAATACACTACAGCAACTCCCACTCCCCCTTCTACTCCCAAATAGCATTGGTGGAGATCAAAGTCTAATGTCAGATACTCAATACCTTGACCTCCTGGTGAAGGGCCGTCCTTTGCTGATAAAGCTGTGCAAATACAGTACTGGCAGATCACTGCCGGAGGAGTTTTCCTTCTTTGGGTTCAGAGTTTGATGAGGCTCTTCATGGCTAGGGATTTGGTTTATCAAGTACTGTCTTATCTGCAGGGCAGAGTGGTTACCCCCCTGCGAATCTAGATGGGGCTCTTCACTTTGGGGTATGACCTGAACCCCCCCCTCTGGTTTGCTACTCCACTAGCCCACCTAGATTGTCATATGGAGGGAATGGAAGGATCCTGAAATATTGGACATGCCCAAATTAATTGTCAAGTTATACCCTGTAGATGGTGAAGACTTATGTTTGTCAGACACTGCTCTGTTGATTCTATGCTTCTAAAGTGTGTTGGAAGCATGTTGTTGTTAGCAAAGGATATGTCTCCTAAAGAGATGCTATTGACCTTAAGGTGGAAGTTATTGTGAAAAGGGTCTATGCATGGTCCAATCTGTTCTTGTATGCCTAGGATATCAAGATATTGAAAGCAACTTCCAGTCCTTGCTTGAGCATATCGAAGCTAGCATGGATTGTTCAGAGGTTTCTATGACAGAACAAAAGATTGATTGTTTGATAGATGTGAATTTTAACACTTTTCAAGACACAGCTTTCATCTGTGATCATTTGTGACTGCTAAACACAGCTGGCTCCAGATCGGGAACCTCTTAGATCCTTAGATTCTCTAATAGCTCATGCAATCCTTCTGGTTCCAAGTATGAAACATCTTGTTTTTAGTCATTGGCTCCTTATTCCTTTTGAGGGATGACTGCAATAATTCAGGTCTTTATGGCACCCTTGCTTTCAAGCCCTTTGGGTCCATTCAGTCATCTCCATGGTGCCTGCATTTAGGACCAGATGTACTAACATTGGGAATTGTGATTTCCAAATTACGATTTTCTCCAAATTGCAATTAGTAAATCACTATTCATAATGTATTAAACTTTTATTTTTAATTTACCGATTCCTAGTGGGTCTCAAATCGACCTACTTCATGAATATTAATGAGGTAGGTCATAATTTGCAACCCATTAGGAACATTAGCCATCAAAAAGATGGTGGTCTACTGGGGTCGGCTGACCACCATGTCTGTGGTTGCTTTTAAATAAAGCCCATTTTTCTGATAGGAAAACGGGATGCGTTTAAAAAAATTAAACTTTAAAATTTTATATTTTAACTGTAGGCAGTGGTCTATGGAACCACTGCCTACTCTTAAAAATATATATTTTTAACATTCTCAAAGGGGAAAGGGTATTTTGGTGACCCCTTCCCATCTGCGAATTACTTACCACCTCAATCGAAGAGGTGGTAAAGTATTACCGTTTTGAGACTGAAATTTGGTTGCAAAGTTTGGAAGGGACACCCTAAACATGCCCCTTCCAAATTGCGATTCCTTGTGATTTCCTATACCCATTCAGAAGATCCTCTAACATGTTACAGATTTGCTAAATGGTTTTAGCACATTTATACAGGTTGCAAAAACTGTGATGTAGCAAATTGCAGTTTTTGGTACCCCTAAATAGTTCTGTATATCTGGCCCATAGTTCTTTGCCTCTCAGAATAAGGGTTTCTTATTATGTCTCTTCCCGGAGATCCTGTTAGGAAGCTGGTACTGAAGTCGGGGATACAAGACCTAGTGGACAAGTGAGTGCATGTACTGATTCCATAGAAGGAGTGGTGTTGTTGGTACTACTCTATAATTTTCATGGTCCTATAGGTTACTGGTAGGTTCCAGTTAGTGTTGGACCTCAAGAGTCCGAACTTCTGGATTCAGAGCTTGACTTTTAAGTTCGAAACCCTGAAATGTATCACCCTTCTGGTGCATCCTAGCATTTTTTGTCCTCTCTGGATCATCACAACACCTATCCGCATGTACCAATCTGGCCTCCTCTCAAAAATGTCTCTGATTCACCATGTGTAGCAGTCATTTCCAGGTCACAGCATTAGCTTTTGGCCTCAAGATATTGACCAGGGTTTTTACCAAGGCCCTGGTGGCTCTGGTGGGGTTACCCTTATTTAAATTAAAGTATGCTTCACACTACTAGCCTTCAGGTGGCAATGAACCATATCCAGAGGGTTTGTGCAGTCTTTCGGGCTAAGATTTGTGGTACTGAATGTTTGAGCTTATATAAGACTAGTACAGATATTTTTCTTTGGTATTGTTTGATTCACTGTAGGAAACATTCATGGTTGCTACAGCAGACAAGGAAATTCAAGGAACAGGGGAGAGTGTTGATGCTCTAACAGTTCACAGAATCCTTTGTATGAATATAGTCAAGTCTGTACTTTATTTATTTCACATTGCCAGCTTCAGGATATGCTAGCGGAGGGTGCTGAGGCTCTGGTGATGGATTGCCCTGAGGGTCTGTTTTATTCCTTCCTCCATTCTTCTTGATGCCTCATGTCCTGCATAATATCTGCTGGGGATTTGGGGTGGCCTTGCTGGTTCTCTCCTACTGGCTTCACTCAAGCTGTTTTCCTGCTTCTGTCTATGGCTGTGGAGAATATGTGGCTGCTGCCTGTGGTACCCACTTCTCTTGGGGCTTCACTGTTGAAGGTTCCCCAATTGCCCCATCTGAGGTTAGTGATTTGGGGGCATATTATCAAGCACAACGTTAAAATTATCGCCGCTTTAGCGGCAGAAAACTGCAGCTAAAGCGGTGATAATGGGCTTGATAATATGCCGCAGAGAGTTCCAATAGAAGCCCATGTTGACACCAGAACATGGGCTTCTATGGGACTTCTCAAGGGCATATTACCAAGCCCATTATCGCCGCTTTAGCGGCAGTTTTCTGCCGCTAAAGCAGCGATAATTTTAACGCCGTGTCTTGATAATATGCCCCCAGGAGACTAAGAGGTTCAGATTGAGTCAGCGGCTCTTTCTATTGCAGCAAGTGCTGTTGCTCAGCACTCCAGGAAATTATCGTCAAGTTGGGCCTACACTTACATTTGGATTTACTTTCAGTATTGTTCTCTGACTAAGGGTGTGCAGGCTGTGTCTTGCCCCTAGGAGTCTTGATTTCATGCTGGAGCGGTTTCATAAAGATGTAATGTTTTCTACTTAACTGATTCAAAGGGGGTGCAATTAAAGGTTTTAGAAGTTCTACACTTTTGTACTTTCAAGTATTTTGAAAATATTTTTGATTCTGAAGAAGCACTTGCTCCTCCTTGGTTTGCACCCTTGGTGTCTTGCCCAAGCATCCTTTTGAGCTTCCCAGCCAGATTCCTATTGATATTCTTATATACATGGTGTTTCACTAGCCAATCCCTCCTTGAGCCATTTGGATGTTATGTTATTTAAACTTATTGAGCTCACAAATACCCTGAGGTGTCTTGGCGCTACCTGGGTGACCTGGGTTATCTTGTGTGTGTGCCTCCGTGTGCTCCCGGATGCATTGATTCTTCATTTTGGTCCTTCATTCCTGCCCAAAAATCATTTTGGGTTTCCATCTGGATCATGAGATGGTGATTTCTGTATTGGGTGGGGGTGACGTTTCTTTGATCATGATCGATGTCAATAGGGCTATACAGTCTTATTTAGAGCACATGTCTGGATTGTCTACTCATGATGCTGTTTTGTTAATTTTGGATCCTCCAAAACACATTCTAAACTGACTGTGGTCACTATGAGCAGGTGAGTTCGCTCACTCATTGCCAAACGCAATGATTTGAAAGGTGCTGTTTGTACTCATATCCCTTGGGATCTATCCACGCGGTGGGCAACAGCTACTTGGGCTTCAGTATCTGAGCTTTCTTTGGTTGACGTCAGCAGGGCTGACCTGTAGACTTCCCCCATAATTTTTTGGGATCATTACCTTTGCAGGTACCTGAATATGGGCTGTGACTCTGAGTAGGGCTACATTGTCTACTACTGCACCTTGAACATATAAAAGAATTGTGTTTTTGCATTACTTGGTTGCTGATGTTTTGGTTGTTTCATGCCGCTAAGGCTTCTATTTTTTCCTGGGCTACATCCTGGGCTGTAATGAATGTAATTAGAAAGAAGAGGTGGTAATTACTGGATTACTCATGATATTGCAAATCATGGCTGGTGTCCTATTGACATTATATACTTGCCTTCTTATGATCCCTCCCCGGATGGTTGTAGTATGTGCTATTGGTATTTTAGGATGTTGTTATCATTGCTGTCCTATTATGGGCGAGGGTGGAGGCTGGGGGATGAAGGAAGAAGTATTTCTCGTTGAAACCAGGGGCACCAACATCTGTCCTGTGGCATGCCTCACGTTGCAAAGAATGTACCAAGTAATTAGAATTACCAAAAGTAATTCAGAGAAATATTATTGTAGTGCAGCTATCTACACAATATACTGTCCTCTCTAATAAATTAGGGCAATCGGCTAATAATCAGGTGGGGTGGTGGACCCTCCCTTGTCAGGTAATACACATCCACACACATGATGAACTCCGCTCACTGGCGCCTCCCTCAGGCACTGCCCGTGCAGGTAAGAGTGGTGGGGCAGGGGGAAAATCAGGAGACGATGATGAGATGCACTTACATTAAAAAAAAAGAAAACCACTAAGCGTTTTTCATTTTTTTAAATTTAAGTTTACCTCGTCATCGTCTCTCAACTCCCCCCAACCCACCCTCCCACCCACCGATCTTACCTGCACGGGCCGCGCCTGCGGCCTCCCTTGGTGAAACAGGGGAAGCAGATAGGAGGCACGTGAGTTTCATGGGGGCATATCTACAAGGCGGCGATAAAAAATTATCGCCGCTTTTGCGGCCGTTTTCAGCTGAAAAGCGGCGATAATTTTATTGCTATATCAGCAAGGTCACGCTATCGCGTGAATCCTTGCCTTAGCGCCTGTTTGCTGAACGCCCAGCTTTGCATCTCTAGTGAGATGCAAAGTGGGCGTTCCTTCCCGAAATAATTGGAGAAATGTCGCTAACCAACATATCTCCAATTATCAAGATTATCGGCGTCTGTACTGAAATGAATTTACTTGCTCTGACCTGACTTAGATAAAGGGTCTTGGTTTATCAATCAACCTGGTGTGGTGTCTCTTCATTGCATGCGCATTACTGAGTCCGTGCGAGTGTGTGCTGCTCAACTGCTTTACACATTGCCTTCGGGTGCCTTCCTGCCTCGCGCCAAACTACCGTGTCGGAATTGGTGACCCCAGTTCTAACCGAGCCAAAATAATGAATTAATGCCTCAACGCAGTCCTCTTCATTAAATTCATTACACCAAGAGGCATGACAGACATGGAAAATCCCGACTTCAGCTAAGAGCCCTTCTTCTTTCTTATTGTTCCTCCCTGTGCTCCCAACACTGCTTTGCTTCCTCACTCATTAAATGGTGGAATATGACATGATTTTTGTCTACTCTTTGGGCAAACATCATCAGAAGCTGTTAGGAAAGTTGTTCTGCTCAGAGGCAGGCACCTGGGTGGCTGCTTCAAGTCTCTCTCTCATAGATTCCGTACTTCATTTGACTCCCGCTTCATTGTGATGTTTCTGGGCTTGTCCTCCCTGTTATGCTGGGTCAGGCAGAGGCATCGACCAGACATCAGTACAAGCCCATGCAGCAGTGGTAACTGAATCTGTGATGACACTGCCAACCATAAGTAACAGCTTCAACAGGAAGGCAAGTAAGTGCACAGGTACTGGTTTCCTTGACATGTATTCACAAGTCCGCAGCTGGGAGAATACACTACAGCAACTCCCACTCCCCCTTCTACTCCCAAATAGCATTGGTGGAGATCAAAGTCTAATGTCAGATACTCAATACCTTGACCTCCTGGTGAAGGGCCGTCCTTTGCTGATAAAGCTGTGCAAATACAGTACTGGCAGATCACTGCCGGAGGAGTTTTCCTTCTTTGGGTTCAGAGTTTGATGAGGCTCTTCATGGCTAGGGATTTGGTTTATCAAGTACTGTCTTATCTGCAGGGCAGAGTGGTTACCCCCCTGCGAATCTAGATGGGGCTCTTCACTTTGGGGTATGACCTGAACCCCCCCCCCTCTGGTTTGCTACTCCACTAGCCCACCTAGATTGTCATATGGAGGGAATGGAAGGATCCTGAAATATTGGACATGCCCAAATTCATTGTCAAGTTATACCCTGTAGATGGTGAAGACTTATGTTTGTCAGACACTGCTCTGTTGATTCTATGCTTCTAAAGTGTGTTGGAAGCATGTTGTTGTTAGCAAAGGATATGTCTCCTAAAGAGATGCTATTGACCTTAAGGTGGAAGTTATTGTGAAAAGGGTCTATGCATGGTCCAATCTGTTCTTGTATGCCTAGGATATCAAGATATTGAAAGCAACTTCCAGTCCTTGCTTGAGCATATCGAAGCTAGCATGGATTGTTCAGAGGTTTCTATGACAGAACAACAGATTGATTGTTTGGTAGATGTGAATTTTAACACTATTCAAGACACAGCTTTCATCTGTGATCATCTGTGACTGCTAAACACAGCTGGCTCCAGATCTGGAACCTCTTAGATCCTTAGATTCTCTAATAGCTCATGCAATCCTTCTGGTTCCAAGTATGAAACATCTTGTTTTTAGTCATTGGCTCCTTATTCCTTTTGAGGGATGACTGCAATAATTCAGGTCTTTATGGCACCCTTGCTTTCAAGCCCTTTGGGTCCATTCAGTCATCTCCATGGTGCCTGCATTTAGGACCAGATGTACTAACATTGGGAATTGTGATTTCCAAATTACGATTTTCTCCAAATTGCAATTAGTAAATCACTATTCATAATGTATTAAACTTTTATTTTTAATTTACCGATTCCTAGTGGGTCTCAAATCGACCTACTTCATGAATATTAATGAGGTAGGTCATAATTTGCAACCCATTAGGAACATTAGCCATCAAAAAGATGGTGGTCTACTGGGGTCGGCTGACCACCATGTCTGTGGTTGCTTTTAAATAAAGCCCATTTTGCTGATAGGAAAACGGGATGCGTTTAAAAAAATTAAACTTTAAAATTTTATATTTTAACTGTAGGCAGTGGTCTATGGAACCACTGCCTACTCTTAAAAATATATATTTTTAACATTCTCAAAGGGGAAAGGGTATTTTGGTGACCCCTTCCCATCTGCGAATTACTTACCACCTCAATCGAAGAGGTGGTAAAGTATTACCGTTTTGAGACTGAAATTTGGTTGCAAAGTTTGGAAGGGACACCCTAAACATGCCCCTTCCAAATTGCGATTCCTTGTGATTTCCTATACCCATTCAGAAGATCCTCTAACATGTTACAGATTTGCTAAATGGTTTTAGCACATTTATACAGGTTGCAAAAACTGTGATGTAGCAAACTGCAGTTTTTGGTACCCCTAAATAGTTCTGTATATCTGGCCCATAGTTCTTTGCCTCTCAGAATAAGGGTTTCTTATTATGTCTCTTCCCGGAGATCCTTTTAGGAAGCTGGTACTGAAGTCGGGGATACAAGACCTAGTGGACAAGTGAGTGCATGTACTGATTCCATAGAAGGAGTGGTGTTGTTGGTACTACTCTATAATTTTCATGGTCCTATAGGTTACTGGTAGGTTCCAGTTAGTGTTGGACCTCAAGAGTCCGAACTTCTGGATTCAGAGCTTGACTTTTAAGTTCGAAACCCTGAAATGTATCACCCTTCTGGGGCATCCTAGCATTTTTTGTCCTCTCTGGATCACCACAACACTTATCCGCATGTACCAATCTGGCCTCCTCTCAAAAATGTCTCTGATTCACCATGTGTAGCAGTCATTTCCAGGTCACAGCATTAGCTTTTGGCCTCAAGATATTGACCAGGGTTTTTACCAAGGCCCTGGTGGCTCTGGTGGGGTTACCCTTATTTAAATTAAAGTATGCTTCACACTACTAGCCTTCAGGTGGCAATGAACCATATCCAGAGGGTTTGTGCAGTCTTTCGGGCTAAGATTTGTGGTACTGAATGTTTGAGCTTATATAAGACTAGTACAGATATTTTTCTTTGGTATTGTTTGATTCACTGTAGGAAACATTCATGGTTGCTACAGCAGACAAGGAAATTCAAGGAACAGGGGAGAGTGTTGATGCTCTAACAGTTCACAGAATCCTTTGTATGAATATAGTCAAGTCTGTACTTTATTTATTTCACATTGCCAGCTTCAGGATATGCTAGCGGAGGGTGCTGAGGCTCTGGTGATGGATTGCCCTGAGGGTCTGTTTTATTCCTTCCTCCATTCTTCTTGATGCCTCATGTCCTGCATAATATCTGCTGGGGATTTGGGGTGGCCTTGCTGGTTCTCTCCTACTGGCTTCACTCAAGCTGTTTTCCTGCTTCTGTCTATGGCTGTGGAGAATATGTGGCTGCTGCCTGTGGTACCCACTTCTCTTGGGGCTTCACTGTTGAAGGTTCCCCAATTGCCCCATCTGAGGTTAGTGATTTGGGGGCATATTATCAAGCACAACGTTAAAATTATCGCCGCTTTAGCGGCAGAAAACTGCAGCTAAAGCGGTGATAATGGGCTTGATAATATGCCGCAGAGAATTCCAATAGAAGCCCATGTTGACACCAGAACATGGGCTTCTATGGGACTTCTCAAGGGCATATTATCAAGCCCATTATCGCCGCTTTAGTGGCAGTTTTCTGCCGCTAAAGCAGCGATAATTTTAACGCCGTGTCTTGATAATATGCCCCCAGGAGACTAAGAGGTTCAGATTGAGTCAGCGGCTCTTTCTATTGCAGCAAGTGCTGTTGCTCAGCACTCCAGGAAATTATCGTCAAGTTGGGCCTACACTTACATTTGGATTTACTTTCAGTATTGTTCTCTGACTAAGGGTGTGCAGGCTGTGTCTTGCCCCTAGGAGTCTTGATTTCATGCTGGAGCGGTTTCATAAAGATGTAATGTTTTCTACTTAACTGATTCAAAGGGGGTGCAATTAAAGGTTTTCGAAGTTCTACACTTTTGTACTTTCAAGTATTTTGAAAATATTTTTGATTCTGAAGAAGCACTTGCTCCTCCTTGGTTTGCACCCTTGGTGTCTTGCCCAAGCATCCTTTTGAGCTTCCCAGCCAGATTCCTATTGATATTCTTATATACATGGTGTTTCACTAGCCAATCCCTCCTTGAGCCATTTGGATGTTATGTTATTTAAACTTATTGAGCTCACAAATACCCTGAGGTGTCTTGGCGCTACCTGGGTGACCTGGGTTATCTTGTGTGTGTGCCTCCGTGTGCTCCCGGATGCATTGATTCTTCATTTTGGTCCTTCATTCCTGCCCAAAAATCATTTTGGGTTTCCATCTGGATCATGAGATGGTGATTTCTGTATTGGGTGGGGGTGACGTTTCTTTGATCATGATCGATGTCAATAGGGCTATACAGTCTTATTTAGAGCACATGTCTGGATTGTCTACTCATGATGCTGTTTTGTTAATTTTGGATCCTCCAAAACACATTCTAAACTGACTGTGGTCACTATGAGCAGGTGAGTTCGCTCACTCATTGCCAAACGCAATGATTTGAAAGGTGCTGTTTGTACTCATATCCCTTGGGATCTATCCACGCGGTGGGCAACAGCTACTTGGGCTTCAGTATCTGAGCTTTCTTTGGTTGACGTCAGCAGGGCTGACCTGTAGACTTCCCCCATAATTTTTTTGGATCATTACCTTTGCAGGTACCTGAATATGGGCTGTGACTCTGAGTAGGGCTACATTGTCTACTACTGCACCTTGAACATATAAAAGAATTGTGTTTTTGCATTACTTGGTTGCTGATGTTTTGGTTGTTTCATGCCGCTAAGGCTTCTATTTTTTCCTGGGCTACATCCTGGGCTGTAATGAATGTAATTAGAAAGAAGAGGTGGTAATTACTGGATTACTCATGATATTGCAAATCATGGCTGGTGTCCTATTGACATTATATACTTGCCTTCTTATGATCCCTCCCCGGATGGTTGTAGTATGTGCTATTGGTATTTTAGGATGTTGTTATCATTGCTGTCCTATTATGGGCGAGGGTGGAGGCTGGGGGATGAAGGAAGAAGTATTTCTCGTTGAAACCAGGGGCACCAACATCTGTCCTGTGGCATGCCTCACGTTGCAAAGAATGTACCAAGTAATTAGAATTACCAAAAGTAATTCAGAGAAATATTATTGTAGTGCAGCTATCTACACAATATACTGTCCTCTCTAATAAATTAGGGCAATCGGCTAATAATCAGGTGGGGTGGTGGACCCTCCCTTGTCAGGTAATACACATCCACACACATGATGAACTCCGCTCACTGGCGCCTCCCTCAGGCACTGCCCGTGCAGGTAAGAGTGGTGGGGCAGGGGGAAAATCAGGAGACGATGATGAGATGCACTTACATTAAAAAAAACGAAAACCACTAAGCGTTTTTCATTTTTTTAAATTTAAGTTTACCTCGTCATCGTCTCTCAACTCCCCCCAACCCACCCTCCCACCCACCGATCTTACCTGCACGGGCCGCGCCTGCGGCCTCCCTTGGTGAAACAGGGGAAGCAGATAGGAGGCACGTGAGTTTCATGGGGGCATATCTACAAGGCGGCGATAAAAAATTATCGCCGCTTTTGCGGCCGTTTTCAGCTGAAAAGCGGCGATAATTTTATTGCTATATCAGCAAGGTCACGCTATCGCGTGAATCCTTGCCTTAGCGCCTGTTTGCTGAACGCCCAGCTTTGCATCTCTAGTGAGATGCAAAGTGGGCGTTCCTTCCCGAAATAATTGGAGAAATGTCGCTAACCAACATATCTCCAATTATCAAGGGAATCGGTAACCAGCATAGCGATAAGAAAAGTAGCGTTAACCATGGTTATCGCTACTTTCCTTACGCCCGCTTTAGTTCTGACTTATCCATGTAATCCAATGGGAGGTGGATTACATGGCTAAGACCACCCTGCCCTATCAGCAAGGTATCGCCGGTCACAGTGCGATTATCGCTGGATTTCCAGCGATAATCACACTGTTTTCCAGCTAACGCTTGCATTTCTATCGCTTTGGAGATAAGCGTTGCTGATAGCACGCTACCTCCGCGATAGAAAGCCCCGATAGCCGGCGATAATTATCCTAGCGCTAAGTGCGCTTAGCGATAATTATCGCCGGCCCTTGCTGATATGCCCCATGGTGCATATCCAGTCTTCAGAAAGGAACTTTGTATTCTGTAATCCAGTTTACAAAACATATACAACATACAGAAGTGTCCTCAAGGGCAGCTTCCTCAGAAAAACAAGTCTGAAAAAAGCTCTACAAAAATGCTTTTGAGATTATAGTAACAGAGGGCGGTTGTCTGGCTGCAGTCCTGTAAAACAAACCAACAAGCTCTGAAAACGCTGTTATATGTTACTCACTTGAAGACTAAAGCCCTAGAAATTGCTTGTAAAAAATCTAAGCCAGATGCGACAGCAGCGGGTCTCTTCACAAAAACATCACCGCAGCCTTGGAATATTAAACCTGAAGCGCTGAGAATGTTTATTTGCCATAAATAAAGTGTTGTTTTTCTAATGACTACATCACGTGTAGAACATTAACTGTGCTCTGTATTTGCTCACAGTGCACAACTGCAGCTGCAGTGCTGTTTGCTCAAGCTTCCAGGCTAACCCATAGCACCAACTGCAAATACAGAACTCCAGAAAAACGAAAAAAATAACTATTCCAGGAAAACATGTTAAAGTAAATGATGAATGATCGATTACAGCTGTGTAATCAGATTACAGGTGTGATTACAGAGAGACAAAAATATGTAATTCAGGTGCAATGCTTTTTAGTAAGATATGGACTAAGAGTAGGGTCCTTCAAAGCTCTAATATGTCTTCTTCCTGTCAACGTGTTGTTTAATGTGCACTTGTAATTGCTTTGTGTAAGCATCTGATCCACGTATTTACTTTTCAACTAGAAACATTAACAACCGACCTTGAAAAGTAGTAGGACTTGCTCTAAAGTTTTCCCCAATGCGGAATTTATTTTCACATTTCAGAGATAGCTCCTTTGGGTGGGTCCTTAGCAGCTATGTACAGTAATACTTAAAGGTGAGGAGCATAATGCACTTAAATTGCATAATCCCACTGCATTCCTAAGGGAAACACCAGAAATCCCTCTTTTGAAAAGCATTTAAACCCCACGTTCCAGTAGTTGTCACTTACATACTTCGAAATTCAAATTGTTTCTCTCCAGAAATACTCTTCTCACATTAAATATCGGATCTTATTAGATCGCAGCTCATCAGCAGTAGGTACTCAGTCAGTTGTGTGAGATATTGATTCTCATTCGCCATTTGTGTGAACGTGTTGGCATCATTGCCACTTTCCTTGGGTGTCGGCAGTGGACCTTGGTGGCCAAAGGTGGTCCTACTTCTGGCTTTGCATTGCATAACTTTTCTGTTAAGGCCACAACTCTTTCTTTGTAATTGTTTTAGTTTGGCAAAATATTTAAATATCTTACTCTGAGGATTTTATTTTGTATGGGATTCGGCTTCTAAATTACATTTTGGGCCCTGTTCTTTTTTTAGCACCCACTCAGCAAGGGGTGAACAAAAATGGTATAATCCAGATTACATGCGCACACTTTAGTGTGCTCTTCAAGCACATTGTTATGGGTTTTCTTAACCCCTTGCCTGCTCATGACGGAACCACTCCGTCATGAGCCACGGGCGCCGTGTGCTCATGACGGAGTGGTTCCGTCATGCCGCGGCCGTTGCGGCCGCTCCGCCCACTCGGCGCTGATTCCCCGCCTGTGCGGGCGAACAATGCAAGTGGGCGGAGTCGTGACGGAACCACTCCGTCATGAGCACAGCGCGCCCGTGGCTCATGACGGAGTGGTTCCATCACGAGCATGGCGGCGCCGCGCTCACCCCGAACCCCCCCAGCACTGCGGCAAAATTCGTGCCGCGGCGCTGGGGTTAATGAGAGGGAGGTGTTTAGCTGAGGGTTAGTCACTAAACATTGATAGTAAGTAACCACACACCTACCACAAGCAGGGGAGGGTGTAGCAATCTCAATATTGACCTGGGAAAAAGAGCCTACATGCCTTTTTAGGACGAGCATCAGCGTGCATGCGCTGTCTGCAAGACCTATTGTCATCACTAAAACCATTCTATTCCCACCTCCTGCTTACCATTGGCTCATTCCACCATTATTCTTCTTTACAGCCTCCTGTTTCATTGTATCAGCCGATATCTCACTTCCTTTCAGCTGAGGAGCACTGTTAAAGTATGTTGTTCATACGCATGCCTGCTTATTCGTCCATTTGGGAGAACCTTCTTTTTTAATTGATTCCTCCCTCGTTGCTGCGTGTTTCCTTTACTTTGACTGCCTCCCACCTCTCAGCTGCTCCTCCCTCCCATCTCCCCATATATGGCGCCCGCTGCGCGGTGAGGAGAGCGACCCTTGACCCTGCCAGGTAGGTCGCTCCCCCTCCGCACAGCACCGCCTGTGTGTCCTTGCCCCAGCTACCGCTGCTAGGTTTGTATCACCATCTGTATCGTACTGCATTGCCTTTATTGTTTTTGGTGTCTGTGACTGCTGTTGTCTGTCTTCCTCAGGTGCCTGAACTTGGTCTGTGCCCTCTTTTCCTTCTGTTCCCCTCGCTGTCCCCGTATGTCTCCGCCTGTTTTTTTGCCTCTGTTCTTGGTCTGTGCCCTCTTTTCCTTCTGTTCCCCTCGCTGTCCCCGTGTTTCTCTGCCCTTTTTTTTGCCTCTGTTCCCTTCGTTGCCCCGTAATTTTGTGCCCGTTTTTTGCCTCTGCTCCCTTCATTGCCCTCTAATTTTTTGGCCATTTTTTGCCCCTGTTCCCTTAGTTGCCCCGTAATTCCGTGCCCGCTTGGCCTTCTGTTCCCTGGCTGCCCCTCACCGCTCCTGCTCCAGCCGCTGCGTCCCCTGTGTCCCCGCCCCCCTGACCGTCCATTCGCTGCCCCTGCCCTGCCTCCCGCCTTCCAGCTGCTCCTCCCTCCCACCTCCCCATATATGGCGGCCGCTGCGCGGTGAGGAGAGCGACCCTTGACCCTGCCAGGTAGGTCGCTCCCCCTCCGCACAGCACCGCCTGTGTGTCCTTGCCCCAGCTACCGCTGCTAGGTTTGTATCACCATCTGTATCGTACTGCATTGCCTTTATTGTTTTTGGTGTCTGTGACTGCTGTTGTCTGTCTTCCCCCAGTGCCTGAACTTGGTCTGTGCCCTCTTTTCCTTCTGTTCCTCTTGCTGTCCCAGTGTGTCTCTGCCAGTTTTTTTGCCTCTGTTCTTGGTCTGTGCCCTCTTTTCCTTATGTTCCCCTCGCTGTCCCCGTGTTTCTCTGCCCGTTTTTTGCCTCTGTTCCCTTCGTTGTCATGTTATTTTGTGCCCGTTTTTTGCCTCTGTTCCCTTCGTTGCCCTGTAATTTTGTGCCCGTTTTTTGCCTCTGTTCCCTTCGTTGCCCCGTAATTCCGTGCCTGCTTTGCCTTCTGTTCCCTCGCTGCCCCTCACCGCTCCCGCTCCAGCCGCTGCGTACCCTGCGGGCCCGCCACCCTGACCGCCCATTCGCTGCCCCTGCCCTGCCTCCCGCCTCCCAGCTGCTCCTCCCTCCCACCTCCCCATATATGGTGGCTGCTGCGCGGATGCGTGCAGCGGGCGCGCCGCAGGCGTGCCTAAGGCAAGCCCGTCTGCGCCCGTCCGTGCCTGGACCGCGCCCAGTGCCAGAACCCCTGGTCCCAGCGCCCACCATGACGACCGCTGCCGCTACGTTGCCAGCACACTCCACGCTCTCAACCCCGAACGGACTAACACCTGCTTCAAAGCCGCCCCAAAATGCACACAGGGTCCCTTCACTTGCCGGAACTGCAACTACACCAGCCTCAGAGCCGCCGATCCACCCGCCAAGAAAGACCACAATCACCTCCGATGCATCCTACTGAACACCTGCTCCACACGCAAACATGCTGTCGAGCTCTGGGACCTGCTCCACACTTCATCCCCGGACGTCGCCTTCCTGACAGAAACCTGGATGAACAACTTCTTCGCATCCGACATCACCATTGCCATCCCAGATGGCTACAAGATCACCCGCAGAGACCGCCCCAACGGAGTCGAAGGAGGAATCGCCATCGTCCACAAGAACAGCATCAGGGTCTCGACCAGCACCGACGACACTCTCAGCACCGCCGAACACATGCATTTCCAGATCCACACAGACCCCAACTCCACCCTCAGAGGCACCCTCGTCTACAGACCCACCGGACCCCGACCCCAGTTCAGCCACACCATCGCTGACTTCATCAGCACGCACGCCCTGACCTCCACCGACTACATCCTCCTTGGAGACCTGAAATTTCACCTTGAGAACAACACCGACAGCAACTCCACCACCCTAATCGATAACCTCGCCAACCTCGGACTGAAGCAACTCGTCACAACGCTGACCCATTCCGCCGGCCACACGCTCGACCCCGTCTTCTCCTCGAGCTCCCACGTCTCCTTCAGCCACACCACCAAACTCCACTGGACCGACCATCGCTGCATCCATTTCACCTTCAAGAAACCCACCACACACCACCGCACCCAACAGATCCCTCGCCGCTGCTGGAGCAAAATCACCGAAGACCAACTACACGGAAACCTCGCTCTCAGCTCACCCACCGAACCCTCCAACACCGACGACGCTGCCCACAGCCTCAGACGCTGGGTCGATGAGTGCGCCAACACCCTCGCCCCGCTGAAGAAACCCTCCCACAGTGACACCTGCAAGAGGGCCAGCTGGTTCACCCCAGAACTCCTAACCTCTAAGCGAGCCTGCCGGAAACTGAAGAAGAAATGGCACCGTGAGCAGACTCCGGACAGCCACGCAGCCCACAAGGACGCCATCCGCAACCACCATCACCTCATCAGGACTGCCAATAGGACCTCCTTCAAAGACTGCCTCGACAACAACGCACACAATAGCAAGGAACTCTTCAACATCATGAAGGAACTTTCCAACCCCAGCTCCAACACCAACGACATCCCGCCGTCGCAAGCCCTGTGCAACTTCCTCACCACTTTTTTCAACCGCAAGATAGCAGACATCCACGACAGCTTCAACACCCAGACAGCCCCAACAGACATTAACACAACAGAATCTCCGCACACTATCGACCACGACCCCCTGCTAGCCTGGGCCAACGTGAGCCTCGATGACACCATCAAGATCATGAGCACAATCCACTCTGGCTCCCCGTCAGACTCAGTTCCGCACCACATCTTCAACAAAGCCAGCAGCTACATCGCACCCCATCTGCGCAATGTCATCAACCTCTCCCTCGAGACCGCGACCTTCCCAGAGAGCTGGAAACACGCCGAGATCAACGCCCTACTCAAAATATCCAAGGCGGACCCTAGAGACCTCAAGAACTTCTGGCCCATCTCTCTTCTTCCGTTCCCGGCCAAAGTCATCGAGAAGATCGTCAACAGACAGCTAACCCAATACCTTGAAGAAAACAGAATCCTGGACCCTTCCCAGTCAGGGTTCCGCAGCAACCACAGCACCGAGACTGCCCTCATCGCCGCCACCGCCGACATCAGGGCCCTGCTGGACAACGGTGAGACCACGGCCCTCATCCTCCTGGACCTCTCCGCCGCATTTGTCACCGCCTGCCACCGCACACTATGCACACACCTCCACGCCATAGGGATCCGAGACAAGGCTCTGGAATGGACCACCTCCTACCTCTCCGGCAGAACCCAGAGCGTCCGCCTCCCCCCATTCCGATCTGAAGCCTCCGAGATCATCTGCGGCGTACTCCAGGGATCTTCCCTCAGCCCGACACTGTTCAACATCTACATGGCCCCGCTCGCACACATCGCCCGACAGCACGACCTCAACATAATCTCCTATGCCGACGACACTCAACTGATCTTCTCCCTCATCAAGGACCCCATCACCGCCAAATCCAACCTTCACGAAGGAATGAAGGCCGTCGCGCACTGGATGAGGATCAGCCGACTGAAGCTGAACACGGACAAGACGGAGGTCCTCATCCCCGGCTCCAACCCTTCAGGCTGGGACGACTCCTGGTGGCCGACGGCACTGGGGGCACCCCCAACACCCACCGACCATGCACGCAACCTGGGAATCATCCTCGACTCAACGCTCTCCATGATCAAGCAAATCAATGCCGTCTCCTCCTCCTGCTTCACCACCCTTCGCATGCTCCGCAAGATCTACAGGTGGATCCCGACAGACACAAGAAGAACAGTCACCCAGGCCCTCGTCAGCAGCAGACTCGACTACAGAAACGCCCTCTATGCGGGAACTCAGACTAAGCTCATCAAACGTCTGCAACGCATCCAAAACGCCTCTGCACGACTGATCCTCAACGTACCACGCCACAGCCACATCACCCCCCACCTGAGAAACCTGCACTGGCTCCCCGTCAACAAGAGGATATCCTTCAAGCTCCTCATCCACGCACACAAGGCACTCCACAAGACCGGTCCAGCCTACCTCAACGGACGACTCTCCTTCTACATCCCCAGCCGCCAGCTCCACTCCGCCGACCTCGCACTCACCACCGTCCATCGCACCCATAGAACAACCACCGGCGGAAGATCCTTCTCCCACCTCGCCTCCAAGACCTGGAACACCCTCCCACTGAACCTACGACGGACCCAAGACCTGCTGACCTTCAGGAGGCTACTCAAGACCTGGTTGTTTGACCAGTAGCGCCCCCCCCTCCCAGCGCCTTGAGACCCTCGCGGGTATGTAGTGCGCTCTACAAATGATTGATTGATTGATTGATTGATTGAACTTAGATTGGGCAAATTGAAGGTTTGTTCTTTGCTTCCTGTCGCAATGACATATTCACAGCTGAAGCCACACAGGAGGCTGCTCAGAGTGTTTGCAGTGCAATACCTCTCATATTAGTTAAAATGCCAGCTATTGACATTGCAGATGCTAATTTTTATTTCATTTCAAAGTATGCCAGCGGTAGCATAACAAACAGAGAAATTAATTTCACAAAGGAAAGGGCGCAGTACCAAAGGCTGTTACTATGTGTCCCTGACACCTAGTAAAGAAATTCCTATAATGAAGGAAAGGTTGCAGTAACATGTTACTAGGTGTCCCTAGAATTTCTTTTATAGGTGTCCCAGGGGCACCTAGCAACAGCCTGTGGTACGGCGCCCCTTCCTTCGTGAAAGAAATTTCTTTCAGTATTATGCTACTGCTTGCATAATTTGAAATGGAAAAAAACGATTAGCATCTTCAATGCCAATAGCTCACATTTACATTAAATGTGAGTTCATTGCATTGCAAATGTTTATTTACCTTCCTGCCCTGCTGCTGTTTTAGTAGTAGCCTCCATTCTACTTCATGCTGGCAGTATCCCTGTTTCCGTGGATTCTGTCATTCATGGTACATGTCCCATATATTGGATGGCCTGATTAACAAAAAAAACATACCGGAACATTGAGGCAGACAAAAAAGTAGAACTACAAATTTGTAGTGACTTCAAGGCATGGACTGACATAGTTGATAACATTGTCCAAAAAAGAAGACAGTCATGTAAATTGATTTATTTTTTTTGTTTCAAAGAATGGCAGCAGTAGCATAATAAACAAAAATATTACTTTCACTAAGAAAAGGGCGCACTACCACTGGCTGTTACTAGGTGTCCCTAGAATTTAATTTCTTTTATAGGTGTCCCAGGGACACCTAGTAACAGCCTGTGGTACTGCGCCCTTTCCTTCATGAAAGAAATGTCTTTGCGTATTATGCTACTGCTGGCATACTTTGATACGGAAAAAAAATGATTAGCATCTGCAACGCCAATAGAACATTGTCCAAAAAAGAAGACCGACAAAACGTGTAAAATGAAATGCAAACAATCATGTAAATTGTTGTTTTTTAGTTTCAAAGTATGCCAGCTGTAGCATAATAAACAAAGAAATTCCTTTCACGTAGAAAAGGGCTCAGTACCACAGGCTGTTACTAGGTGTTGTAAATGACAATGCCTTTTATTTATGTTTCGGTTTTTGAAACATAAATAAACACATTGTCATTTACAATATCAATAGCTTTAACTTGCATAAATGTGTGACCTATTGCATTGCAAATGCTTGTTAGGTATTGCTACAGACTACTCAAAATCTCTGGGAGGCCTCATGCAATGAATTCTTTAAAAATGCCAAGAAGAATTATTGACTGTGAGAGGGCTTTGGGTCAGCCCCCTTCAGCCATACGTTATCATGTGTTTTTACATGGTTTGCCATTGCTTGCATGTTTTGTTTGTTAGGCCCACAACATTTTGTGGAAGGTTTAATTGCCTCATTACTGTTCCCATTACGTTTTGATGAAGGGCTTCAAGAAGAAGTCTCACACATCTCATCTAATTCACCTTCTGACTTTGCTTCTCATCCCCATTCTCCTGCCTTCCTCACTTCTTTTTCTTGGGGGTTAGTTTTATATAGCACAAATTCGGCCCAAAGGTATCACAACACCTTACATGAATTGTTAGACTGGGGGAGATTAAGTGATTTGCCCAGAATCACAGGATTATGAGCGTCCTGCCGAGACCTGGAACCCAGTTGCCCAACTTTGAGGTCGACCGCTCTATCCTTTAGGCCACATCCACATACTTAAGGATCCACTTCCTATTCCACACACACGAACACTCACTTGCACTCCTGTCTAATGTTCCATAACATCTCACACTCCCCGTCATCCATGCCTCCTTCGCTCTCCTTCCTTGTTTACTTCCCTCACCACGCACCACCATCACCCGTGCCTCCATCCTCTGCTGCTTCCCCTCACTGCATCGCCCCCTGTGACTTCTTCATCACTCACTATTCTCATCAATCCATTTGATTTTCCTTTGCTCTGGCATTGAACATATTTAACCTACAATTCAACTAGTTTTCCATTAGAGCATTGAACATTAGATAATTATATAGACTAAAGGATACTATGAGAACGTAGAACACATACAAAACATATTATCATACGATCGCAGGCGTATTAGCATAAAAGTAATCAACAGTTGCAAATAAAAAACAAAATATGAGGCCCATGGGCTGTGTAGGAATGGTGGGCGGATGGTGGGATGTATGACGTTACAACGCATGCTGTTACAACGCATGCTGTTACAACGAAAGTTTTACAACGCGAGTGCATTGACAACGCAGGACATTACAACGCAAGTCTTTACATCGACTTGCACTAGATGGTGTGCTAACATTAAAAAAGTGTAATTTACTATTCCAACTCCAGTCCACGTAACAGTAGGGAAGGTGTTGGGATAGTAAACTACACTATTTTTAATGTTAGCATGCCATCTAGTGCAAGTCGATGTAAAGACTTGCGTTGTAATGTCCTGCGTTGTCAATGCACTCGCGTTGTAACAGTTTCGCTGTAATGGTAGTGCGTTGTAAAAGTTGCGTTGTAAAGGTTGTTCCCCGGATGGTGGCACTCATCCAGAGGTTTCTAGGATATAGCTACCACATCGTATTTTTGTGTTATACACTTGATCAATTAACACAAAACACAGGTGACACAGGTAAACAGGTGTGAACAGCCATCCTTGCCACATCTTGATGAACATATATCAAAGATCATTGTCCCTCCACCTGCCGTATCTCTTTTGATTTTAGGGCCAGATGTACGAAGCATTTTACAGGTCACAACCGACCCATCCGGCTGTTTGCGACTGGTAAACTGCATTTTGCCCTGTACAGAAGGTAAAATGCGACCCAGTCACTTGTTACAGAATCACATTTTGCTTTTGCTGTTCAGTATTAGGAAGGGACGTGTTTGGGGCGTCGCTTTCTAATACCGAATTACACTCGTATGCATGAATGTTTTGCAACCTGGAATGAAGTCGCTAAGCATTTGCAGTTACCACCAACTTCAAGATGGTGATAACCCCTTTCCCTTAGTGAATGTGGGCACCAAGATTTTTTAAGAGCAGGTAGATTTAAATTTTTCAAATGCACCCCATTTTCCTTTATGGAAAACAGGCTGCATTACCAAAAAAAAAATATGTTTTATTTAAAAAGCATTGACAGACATGGTTGTCTGCTGACCCCAGCAGCCCACCATCCCTGTATAGCCATTCACAATGGGCTACAAATTGCAAATTGCGACCTGCCTCAGGAATATTGATGAGGCAGGTCCATTTGCGACCCACTACGAATTGCTAACAGTGTCAAGCACACTGTTGTACATCGCAGTTTGCGATTTCCTAATAGCAAATCGCTAAAATTCGATATTAGAAAATCGTAAACACGAGATTTCGTACGTCTGGCCCTTAGTTCTGAAAAGCCCATGCAAGTGATCTCGGATATTTTCTCTGAGCCCTTGCTTACATCACATAACCATGGTGATTGCAAAAGTAAAAGAAGGCAAGAGTGGAATAGTGGTGGCACCTGTGCCAAAGTGGAAGCATTAATAAACATACAATAGTTTTAAGTGTCTGAAACAGATTCAGGCAGGTATTAAGTGTACTGAGCATTAACAAACACGCCATCATTAGCAATTTTTAGATATGACAGCATCAGAGAGGTGGACATGTTTGGGCGCATTTTGCCATTATATACCCACAATGAGAGTTATTTAGAGTTTGGGGGACGTGCAACATCTGCCAAAAATTGCCTTATATACTTCCACCCTATTTAAAGTGTATACATTGGCATGACATCCATCACTTTTTGGAGGTTTTCTTGGATCCTACTTAAATAACCCCATAGTGTATTTAGACCATTTTTGGCAGATGTCACACATTAGTTTTATTGTAAATAACCCTCAAAGTACCTTTTTAATTTCCTAACTAACTATTGTTTGGTACTTCAAAATTAGTTCATGACACTTTTTCAATATCGGAAGTGTGGGTGGTGATACCATAGCTAGTTATAAAAAAATTATTATAAGAACCTTCACTTTCGAGTCCAACTGGCTTCTTTTCCATACTTACATTATTTTCTGATTTTATTATATGCTTCATTCCAGGTCGTATGTTGTGGATTTTGTTCACAAAACCATGTCCCCGAAACGTTGGTGGGGCGTTGTGGCATTCTTCCTAGGAGGTTTGCCCATTTGTCACAGTTATTAATTTTTGGAAAATTTTCAACATTCAGTTTCAGCCCGGGGACAATCAGAAGCAAGTTGGCTTGCAACAGAACTCTGCGTAATGAAGCTGAACTTGTACACACAGAGGCGTAGCTAGAGCTTGTGGCGCCCGGGGCTATCCCTCAGATTGCCGCCCCTGGGGGAGGGGGGTTGCTGTGGAAAAAGGACGGCAAGCAATTGAAAGAGGACCGAGAGACACGTAGTATCGCCGCTAATAGTTACCTCGATCATGCAAGTTACATGCACATACATGACACGGTCCAAGGCTACGCAGTTGAATACACCGGTGACTGGCAGTGACTGGCAGTACAAAAGAGAACACACAGACTACATGATCTATCTGGGGACTCAGAAAAACCGCATGTGACATCCATCAGAGAGCTGCGTGAACAATTACCTGGTAATCCCCTCAGTACATTGCAAACATGCACATACATGACACTGTTCAGGGATCCATCATCTACAGCTGACATTAAATGACCATTCATCATGGTCCCCCCATTAAAGCAGTGCACTTTGTGATCTGAATGGTACATGTTCTTTGCAGCAGGCATATTTACCCTCTGTGCTACCTTTCCAGGAGTCAACCCTTCCACTAGACAAAACTCAGATCTCTCTCTAGGAAGAACATTAATCACCAAAGTTATCATGACATTTATATTGTTTCTGAAAATTGCTGGAGGTCAGGAAGGTGGTAGCCAGTTTTTTTTTAAACCATAAGATACTTGCAAACACTACGCACCCACCCGAAATAGGTACTCAGTGCGGTCACACCGTTTGCACCGCCCTAACCTGCTCAAGGTTCATGTGACCTCAGTGACAGAGTCACAGTGACTGGATCACTGTTGCTCTAGGGTGTGCTGCTTCGTAGGCCTGCCCGCAAGACTGGAGATGAACTTCAGTATGGATTGTGGTGGACAGGCCTTCAAGGTTAACTCACAATTGACACCACTAGGGTACACCTGCTTGTGCTAAGACATCAAGCCTTCTAAGGTCTAGTGGGGCCTTGTAAGGTCTAGCATGGGAATATGCTCCCTCAGTAGAGTGGTCTGGTGTACTGGTCATGAAGGCTGAACCCAGTTCCCCAGTTCCAAATTTGATAGCTCTGGCCATAGTGCCACATCCTCTTCCCCACTGAACACCATACTGCCCCACTGAGAGAAACTCGCACTGCCTTCAGCTACAACCTAATTTTGCCCGCTATAAACACTTGGATGTGGCTCAATTCAAATTATACACTTGATAAGAGTAATAAGCTGCCTAAAAAAAAAAAGTAAAAGCAAACACTCATAGAGAATGCAAGATTAAGTAAAGCATGTGAAATGTAAGCAGGAACAACATGGTTACCTTAACGATCTCTCACTCACTATTCAGAAATCAGGTTTTACCTGAAAAGTTAAGGACATGACTACAGGGCCCTGAAGAGAACCGTTTCAATGTCCATTGCTTATATCCTCACAAAACGTAAGCAGTATGGTTTAAAAAGACCACATCCATAAACACAGAGCCATGGTACACATTTTGTTTTCCAATCAAAACCAATAAACTAGGTATTGCAGTACCTCCAGGAATGGTACACTTTCCCACCTGGAGACAACAATGCTGTTCAAAGAAAGACGAGAAAACAAAAGTAGCGCTTCACTGCAAAGTCTGTAAAGTGAGGCTGATGTATTTGGATGTAAATAAAACCAATCTGGCCACTTTGCAACCACTCTGTCTTGCTTTATTTAGTTATGTATTTATTTTTCATATTTAAAACCTTCTATTTCTCTCCATCCCGCTGCACTTTGGAATAGAAAAATGTCAGAAAAAGGGCATTTCCCGCAAGAGTGTTTTTCTTTTTTGGATCCATTTCACAGGGAAGCAACTAAATGAAAAAAGGAAAGGGGTTGTGAACCATTTCTTCAAGTTATGGTTTTCAGTAAGTGAGGAGCAAGACAGAAAGAGAGGGATTAATAGGAAGGGGGGGTGGCAGCTGCCAGCACAAAAAAGAAGAGGACATCGCCCGAGTCCTATTCCTTCTCTGCCCATCCCCGTACGTCCACGAAAGCAAGCAGAGCCTTATCTGAATGCCTATGTCCGCCCCCAAAATAGTGCCGCGTGGGGCAGACCGCCCCCACCGCCCCCCCCCCAGCTATGCCACTGTGTACACAGCACGTTTATCACCATCCACATTTTTAGCATGGAGTCCTGCTACACTTGGAGCATAGCCACCCTGGGTGAATTTGTATCTCCTCATTGTTTATACAGAAGTTCTAGGGTGCAGAAAAGACTGACGACAGAGGACACTCAATTACTCAATTTAATCTCTGCATGGGTGCAGGAGCGTAACACACCTGCAGCACCCGCAGTGCGGGGGGGCCCAACTCCAGGGGGCACCCTCAGCACAGCACTCTGGCTGCTGAGCTCCTGATTGAGCCCGGAGGGGGCCCCTCCACGTGCCTTGCAGGAAGGCCCCCTCAAGTTCTGTTACGCCAGTGCATGGGTGTGTATCTCTTCTGATTTTGTTGTTGTTGCAGTTTTACCTAGCACAGACTCGACCCGAAGGCACACGAGTGCTTTACATGAGCACCAGTTACATTACACAAGGACTCATTCATTTTTGGTTGGCACGGGGAGATTCTGTGATTTGCCCAGAATCACAGGATGTTGTTGTTAGCTCTGGCCGTTAGGCCACAGTGTGTGTGACTTGACTGCCAATTGATTATTCTGATTACATTGAGTGGAAATTGCAGTTTGTGTAACACTAGAGAAAGATAATCTTGTGACACTCTAACGTGTTTTCTGTAACTGAAGATGTAAATCATCAAGTGGAATCTTGCCTTAACTGTAATACCACAACCGGTTTCTGACTGTGGTAAGCCTTTCCAACATGGTCCTGCCAGCCACTACACACATCAATATATGAATGTATTAAGGTACAGAATAGTATCCTGAAACATTAAGTCAATACTTTGTCTATGAGCTGGTTTTTAGGATTTAACAGTGGTATCTATCTCCAGTTTTGTAGGTTAGTCGCATTACCTTTTTATGTAACAGAGTAATGAACCCTATTGTAATCTCCTACGTGAACTGGTTATGCTTAAAACTAGAATCAGCCATTTCCATTCCATCTTCACACAGTATATCCCAGAATCTGTAGTAAAACTTCCACAGGAGTCCTTCCACATCATTTACAGAGTATTCAGGAGCACAGACAAAAACTCCTCAAACTATATATACAATGTATTTGTGGGGACTTTCAGCTAGCTGTCTTCACCCTTTGGTCTGTTGACGTGTCATTCACATTTTTCTTTCGCCTACTACAGCATACAGAATAGATCAATGGATCAGCCCACTTCAGACATGGCTTACTTCTCTGTAAGTGACAGCATTCTGCTCTTTCACATAGAGACCATCCACAAAAAGTAGTTCCCTTCTGCACCATGGACTGCAATGGCAAAGTGTGCTTTCAGAGGTCCAAAAAGCAATTTTGCTATTAGGCAATGTATATTTTTATACTGGTGAGATCCTGGCAGCTCTTCAAAAATACTTTACATATCCATAACTAAACAGGCATTAACAAAGCCAAAAGGCTGGCCATCATCTGCAGAAGTATTGGCTGGACCAATGCTTGTCTTATAAAGCCTTGTGTAAAAATAGTGTGACACATTTTTGCATCCCTTGATATCTTCAATCACCATGCCATTTTCATCCACTAACTTCTTAGTCGGTTTACGTCCACCCATAATTTTTTTTTAAATAAATAAAAGGTGCACCTTTCCTCTCTCTTGGTAATGGTGCACTTGAGAGTTAAAACTATTTCTTCACCCTTTGCCATCGTATTATATATTTTCCCATGTTTCTTAAATTGTCTTTGATATTTTTGACACCTTCTCCCAGTGGTGCAGGAACAATTTTCAGATAGAGGGTCCTTTCATGAATGTTCTATTACTGGAGTCATAGGGATTGTGAAAATAAAACGAGCGTCACACAAACAATAAGTGTATGAAATGTATTCGGCAAGAAATGGTGTGGGTGTAGTAAGTAGCTGGAGGTACATTTTAGAGCACATTGTCGCAAATATATTACTAGAGCATGACATGGTATTTCACTGTCATTTACAGACAGCACACTTCGAAATAACTACCATATTTGGACAGGCGTCCCGTTTTAGTGATAAAATGATATACCGCACAAACAATATGTGTAAATCGAATTTCAGCGACTATTTACTATTTGCACATCATTAAGTTAAGTGTCTTGATTTGTTTTGATCCTACTAAAATCTTTGTTACCATCACAATTCAGAATTACACAAAATGTGCTTCATCTGTTCTTTCCTAGCTGCTGATCTGTTCTGAAATATTTGCACAGTTAATTTACAGGTATTTACATTTTGTGTGTGTTCGTCCTTTCAGTCTCCATGCACATCAGCAAGATTGCCACACAGTTCACTTTGCTAAATGCTCTCACTCTCAGAGAAAGTAAACGCCAATCTACATGTTAAAAGAGTAAGCAGCAATTTGTTAGAAGACATAGGGGCCCATTACGATGTTGTTCGGAAACTGTTCTGACTGAATCGGTCACGGAATAGTTTTTGAACGAATCAGATTCTACCCAACATCGTTCGGTCAGACTCGCATTGACTTCAATAGGAGCCTGTGTTCCGAATGAGAACACAGGATCCCATTGTGAAAAGTGGTGGGTGGGGCACTTGCATCCTGTGGCAGGCACCTCATGGTGCCTGCCACATTGTGCATGGTTGGAAAGAGGGGTCCCTTAGGTACCCCCACAAGCCCCAACCGAACGACTCCGGGTGAAGGGGGTCTGCTACAGGCCCCCAAAGACAGATTCCGACAGCCTTTTTGTGTCGGGCAGACCATATCAGAACGGCTGTCTGAATCGATCATCGTAATAGCTAGCTCGGAAGCTGTGTCCATAGAGCTGTACGATTCGGCTCTGAAAGACTCGGCCTGCCCGAATGCGTTTCGGAACCGATTGGGACAGCCCGAACGGTTTCCAGGCATCGTAATCAGTCGTTGGTAAATGTGTACGATTCGGTCAGAAACAAAGGTTCCGAATGTGATTCTGAGATACCGAATCCCATTCGGAGCCTTTCCGAATGACATCGTAATCGGCCCCATAGACTGACGTTTAACCCCTTCTATGGAGCACAGCGAAAGTGGCAAGATAAAACCAAAATTGAAAGGCCTCTTTATTGCTCATTCGCCTTCTGAACTTCAGCATTGTTATTTTGGGCATGCTTCAACACCCCCTGCATCCTAGTTCCAGTGCCAGTGCCCTCTCTCAAGTTCAGTAACAATAGCCACCTATTTTGTATTCTTAAGTATTCTGGACAAGATTTCTTTTTAACCCATTCTTTATAACAAATGTCAGGTTTTTGTAAATGTACTGGTCATGCAGTACCTCACACTAGAGTTTCCGTTATATCCCCCCTCAGTTTTCTTATAGCGTCAAGTAAAAGATACAAATAGTGCCTCATGGTTTGTAAATGGAACTTGGGTCAGAGAAATTTTCTCATTGGTTGTCAGTCTACAGGGAACTATAAAATGCTTTCTAGAACTATGCAAACCCAAGAGGGTTCAATATTTTGAATGTGACCTCTAAAATCTTTTGCATACAAAATACAGATATAATCACCTGTTATTGAAAATGGAGTTGCACCTGTAAGGAAGTGTTTCGACATGACCAAACAATTTACCTGCTTTAAAAGCTGTGGTGTACACATAAGATATTTTTATCATCAAAGTTAAAACAGCCCGCCACATCATCTCGATCCTCCCCCTTGAGGTCATTTCCTGTCTCCTTCCCTCTGTCCGTACAGCCTAGGCCTCAACTCGACACAGCCCTTTCCCGACATATCATAGTTTCCTATTGAATCTGCAAGTGTTTGCTTTGAAAAAGAAAAACAGTGCTTTAGGAAAGGTGTCACGGCATGTCAAATGAACCTCCCAGGCCCTGGTCTAGTAGTAAAAACAGCTATAACTCCGGAGAAGTGGGAAATTGAAACCCAAGGCCCCGGTGCCACTACGCCGGCTGCACTTCTACTGTTAGCTACGCCCCTGAAGATAAAACACCACAACATTTCTATTTCACTCACGCGACCCTATCGAGGGACCTCTGTTTCCCCGATTTTTAAAGGATTTGTACTTCTATTTCCAAGGTAATATTTTGAAAGCTGCAGCCACCGCGCACTTCACCGGTTCATGAAGTGGTAGCCTGGGGCTTTCTCAAGACTTTGTCATGGGTCTGTGCTGAACAGCACTCACTAAGTGTGCAGTGCAAGTGGGTCATACTTACATGTAGGGCTTTACTAGGCCAGGGATACTTAAAGTATTGCCCGGGGGCCGCATGCGGCCCTCCTGACCTTTACATGCGGCCCCTTGATCAACAGCAGCACTGGGCTGCTGTTTACTCGACTCAGCACAAACATTAAAAAGATGCTAAATAAACAAGCAATCCTTTATTTAAAATATAATTGAAGTTAAGGAAAGGAAGTAACTAGGTTGTCCTTCACTGCTTAACCTTTGGAACATCTTCATTTTTAGGTCTCGCCTGAGCCAGCGCTTTAGCGCTGCTCTCGCGAGAGCTTTTGTAAAAGGGGGATTTGGAAGTGCAAACCAGTGCTTTCAGGCCGCCAACTACAGTGCATGTGTGCCGGGCGCGCGCACCATTTGGCAGCCTGCGTGATCATTTCGCGGCCGCTTTGATGTTCTCAGTGAGCCGCGCGGCCACTGAGAACATCAAAGCGGCCGCGAAAGTGCACACCATTTGCCAGCCTGTGCCTCTCTCCCCTTAGACGGCTCGACCTACCCCCTCCCTTATCCCACTTCTTGCTTGTTCATGTAATTCCCCTGTGCCGTCACTTCCCACCCACTCATCCCTACTACTTCCCACCCACTCATCCCTCCCTTCACACTACTTGCTTGTCCCCACCACCCCGACAAGAACGCCGAGATTGCAGATTTTTTGTAATGCATATTTTTACATTTATATAAAACAGGCAGGAGGCAGAATAAGTGATTTGCCAAAGTTTACAACATACTGAGCCGACACCAAAGCTCGAACAGGATCACCAACTCCCGACGCAGATGGCAGGGAGGTCAAAGTGCCAAAGGCCTCAGTAATTGGCTGTGCCCTTTCTCCCCACCCCCTCATCCGTCCCACACCACTATTTGCCAGCACCACCACCCCTAAAAGATCGCTGATTTTTTGTTTTTATTTACATCTGTACATTTATATAACGTGGGCAGGGGGGAGAATGAGTGCTATGCCAACATTTTCAACATAATGAGCCAAGGCTCGAACATGGATCCGCAGCTCCCGAGTCAGCAGCTGGCAGGGAGATTACAGTGCCAAAGGCCTCACTGATTGGCTATGTCCTCTCTCCCCACTCCCTCATCCTTCTCACAACAGTGCTTTCCTACCCCGACAAGATCGCTGTTTTTCTTTTCATATAAATTTTTACATTTATATAGCACGGGCAGAGGGTAGAAAAAGTGATTTGCCAAAATTCAAAACATGTTGAGCCGAGGCTCGAACACAGTCCTCTAGATTAAGAGTCGGCAGCTGGCATGGAGGTTACAGTGCCGAAGGCCTCCCTGATTGGCTGTGCCCTCTCTTCTCACCCTTCCTCCCTCCCACATTACTTTCCCACCCCTACAAGAATGCTGCATTTTTTTCTCATGTACATCTTTACATTTATATAGCACGGGCAGGGGGCAGACTAAGTGATTTGGCAAAATGTAAAACATGTTGAGGCAATGCTGTGGCTCGAGCATAGATCCCCAGCTCCGAGTGGCAGCTGTCGGAGAGGTTTAAGGCTTCACTGATTGGCTGTGCTCTCCCCCCCATCCCTCCCAAAACACTACTTATTTTATTATTTAGTTTGGAGCCGTTGGTGACGGTCCCCGCTGGAGAGTTGGCATAATTGCTGACTTTTCTTTTAGAAGAACAGGAAACGTGAGAGGGCACGCCTGGACCAGGGCTTAACTTCTCTTCTGTGACCTGCTATAGAAGCCCTGAACGTAATTTTGTAGAGGAATCTTTTGCTGTGATTACGCTACCTGTGCCGACTGCCAAGCAGTGCGAGCTATGGCTTACATCCACTTCACTCCAAACAAAAACACATAGGTAAAATACATAGTCATTTACAAGGTCAATAGCTCCAACTCTCACCAATTGCATTGCAAATGCTTGTTAAAGACATCTTGCAGCAAAAGTGTAAAAACATGATATGGTCTCTTCAAAAAGTGTAGTCATTAATATGCAGAACCATTTAACCTTAGTATTTCAGATATCAGTGCATTGAGAAGTTTTTAAAGTGATAGTTTTCAATTATGAATTTAGAAACATTAATTCAAAAACAGTGCCAATAGTGAACCGAAAGGCAAGTCAGTTGTTATGTGCACTCTTAGAGTGGCTTAGGTTCCTATTTTACATGAACAACATTATAGTTCATTAAATCAAACACAGGACAAGCTTTTGTACAGTACACATTCTGAAGTCCTGTATTTTGAAGTCCTCATATGTGATAATGAAGAAAAAAGAGGGAAAGTGAAATAAATCAATTGCCTAGGATCACACAATTTTGTTAAGTGGGGGAGCTGGGATTGATCCAAGGGTTTCTGGTTTCATATTGCGCAATTCAGCCACTAGATGTACATGGTTTGCTTCCCGTATACCCACCTTACCATCCCCCTCCTCCATCGGACCACCACCCTGCTGACATCAATGCGGCCCTCGGTCACATCACAGACCAAACTTTGTGGCCCTTGTGAAAATGTTTGCGTGTTCCCATGCACTATGCAGTACCTGGAACATTTCTGAAGGGGACCCTGAGAGATGCTCCAGTGACCGCACAGCAGACAAATGGGGAATTACTTGTATGAAGGTGAGCTCTGTTATGCGATAACTAAAGCATATCTGAATCGTGTAGCAGACTGAACTTCATAATAAGAATTCTCTATATGTTCTCCGCGTCTAATCGGCATGTATCTAGTAGAGACCCATGACCAATAAGCTCTAGATTGCAAAGCCATGGAGCGCAACACGTCTTGGCTGAAGGTTTTAAAATATGATTATGCAATTAGTCTTATTATTAGCTACCTATATAGTGTGATATTTACAAAAACTAAATGGCTCCATTGTCCTAATTGGTCATTGTGAGTACTGGGATAAGGGGTATCCTAATACCCACACAGTGCAGAGCACACTGTGACACTACTATTTTATTTCTTTATTTGCAATAACAATATGTTATCCTCCATTTTGCCACCCTCTGCTATCCGTGTTGCTCTCCTGAACCATGGCGGAATCAGTAGCCGATGAATGTTTCCCTAATTTTCTTGTAGCCTCTTCTGCCACCTTGATCTCTTTCTCTAAGTTTCCTATATCCTTCTTAGTAGGGGTTGCAGTCTGCTCAGCAAGCACAATCAAGGAGGGTATACTTGCAACACACTCACTCTCTGGTAATTTTGCTGCAATGAGCACAGCTCCAGCACTCACTCTTATCTTGTTAGGCCTCATATAGATTTTGCACCCTTTTCTTATCCTTCCACTCTTTTCTTTCTCATCCTTATGGCTTTGCAGAGATTGGAAGGGGTGCATGAGTTTGTATATTGCAGGTAATAATACATCCTTCATTTTCCATAGTTGGTACAAATTCTGCTTGATTTTCCTGCGATGTGTGTTGCGCTCACTCTCTTAAGAGGCAGGTTGCTCTTTTGGAACTGCCTTCGGTGGCACGAGAGGGCCTGTTTCCAGGAAAAGATTCAGCAGGTGCACCTCTAAATTACAATTGCACGTTGTTTGAAATCTTGACCTTTGTGGTTACTTCCTCCACAATCTTTGTATTCAAAGGCAGAACATTTTGTCTTTAAGTGATCCAATCTTCGGCGTAATCTGCAAATTGCAGGTTGCCCTAGATACATAAAAGAGCCTTTGTTGAGGCCTCTTGTGAAAGTGACAGGTGTTCTGCTACTAAACTACCTGCAGAGTTAGATTAAAGAGTAACCTTATATTTTCGTATGACGCAAATATCCAGTATTTTGTGATTCCCCTCTAACTTTCACAGACTACCAGTCAAGAAATCTCAATCAAACCTGACTGAAAAAGAGACTGTGTATATTTACAATGATCACTACTTCGCTGGTTGCAGACAGTAGAGTGAATCTTATACCCTACAGCACATGGCCTGTTTTCTCAGCATTGCACCGTGCATAGACTTCCTGCATAGTGCCTCACAAGAAACTATGTCAAACAAACCTCCACCCGGAAATTGTTGCACACATTATATGGCTGCTTCTTCTTCTCTGACATCCTTTACCAATTTCCCTTTATCGAGAACAGAACTATCTCGTGCCTCATATCTTACTTGGCCTCTACTCTCACAGAGTAAAGTAAGAATGGTTGATTTACTAAATTCGGGTAGTATCTGATATTGGGGCTTGTTCTTTAATCAGTGGTGATGCTGTCTCCCCTCCACCTTCCTCGATTTCTCATTCACAAGAAAGCACCAACATATCTCAATGCCTAAATACAGCTGTGGCGGCTGGTGGATTGTGAAAGTGGTAAGGCGAAAAGATTTGTACCTTGGTATAATGAGCGAGACTGAAGTGCAAAAGGAGGGTGCAGGGTGGTCTCCCCTCGCAAGAACATTTTAAAAAAGTGGATTCAAATGGTGCCTTTTACACCACATATTTACTGCAAATTGTGGCCCAATGTAATCAAGGGTGTGGTTCAAACAATTAAGTTAAAAATCTGATCCTAGCATAGTATGCCACCCCATTATTTTGCTGTCTGTTTCTATTTCTATTATTGCATCCAGTACAATACAACTGACATGATACCTAAAACAAGCCAGGGACTACCTTCGCCACAGGGACTGCGTCACAAGCCCTACTTCCACCCTATGGTGCATATGTCCTAGTCTTGCTGCTGATGGCCACGAGGTGCTCTTTCATCAAAAGTCATCCTGATACTACGACAGACTATGGACAAAACGTGAAAAGATACCCCCCCCACCCAAACCCCCTCATACAAGATGGCACAGCCACAGGCCCTGGTGTCTGCCTAGAGTAGAGCTAGTTTATATATTTGATGAGTTTCTAGTGAAAGTAACAAACACTCCTCCCTTCATGTGCTGTTTCAAACCAGGAGGAAATTCTCCATCCCAACTGGACTCGCCTGAACCGTGACACCGCAGCCTGCCTCTGAAAATTCTCATCCCCTGCTCTCTTCCCCCACACTAGGTTGGGTTTATCACATCTGCACCCCCTGGCTCGCTCATACATTGCACCCCAGCACTTCTCATTCGAGCTCTGGAGAGAGAGGAACAAACCGGACTGGCAAACAAACACTGCACAGCCGACTGTGGAGGAATGCAGGTATCCCCAGGCAAGGTGCAGCCTAGCGGGTGGCTGAGGCAGGCTTCAGGTCGGGAGGTGGCTGAGGCTGGTGGCAGGATGCGGAGTGGGCATGTTGCAGGAGGTACAGCAGCCAGAGGCACACTACAGGCCTCTAGAGGTGACAACACTGACTGCGTGAATGCAGAGGGCTAACCACTGGGTTTCGAGGAGGTAGACTTGAGGGGAGGAATAGGTTGTCTGAACACTACAGGGGGAGGCAGTGCAACAGTGGTAAACACAAAATAAAAGGGCCCCCGTGAGGAATGTAACAAGGGGACCTCAACCTTTCATATCTCATCGATATTCTTTGGTGTTGAGCTGAATGAGCCCTCCCTGTGCTCCAGGGACTGCAGGGGCTTGTGTTATGCCACTCGGGGAGGGGTTAGCAACCTGCGGGTGCCAATAGGAGACAACCTGTAGGAGCCACTCTTTTCTGTGCAGACCAGGCCCTAGGGGTTTCCTTTTCACTTTTTTTTATATAGCGCGAGCTGAACCCGAAGGTATTGGAGTGCTTTACATGATTGAGCACCATTTATTTCACAACAATACACACATTTTTGTTTGGAGTTTTGTTGTCTTGATCGGGGCTGGCATGCTCCTGGTTGTTATGGTTATGTCATTTTCAGAACTTTTGCTATGTCATTACATGATGTAAAATATTCCATGTTCTATTGTTGTTTGGTTCTGTTTGGAACCTCATCTGGCAGTTGGTGCTGGATCGACGTCTCTAAGGTTTGAATTAACATACCTCTCTACAATAAATCTTATGAAGAATTAATATGTATTGGAAATCTCATTCTTAACACTGGCGACGATGTGAACTAACAAGGATATCAACCCTACACAAAATTATTATACAGAAACGAACTTATGCGTAAGAAGAAATCTCGTCATTCCTGACATCTTTCGATACTCTCCTAAATCCATTGAGAAGACGACGAAGACAACAGGAATTGCAACACCTCGGCAATCAGAGCACCTCGGCAAGTACCTCTGAACGACAGTGATTTGTGGAAGGTACGAAGTGTGCATGTTGCAAGATTGACCTCTGATCCAGCTGGATGTGTGCAGCACGAAGTCTGAAGCGGTTCTGATTACGTATTAACGAACAAACTGTCACTCCTAGTGTATCTTGGGAGTTAACAACTAAACCGCGCATCTTAACCTGATTGTGTGGTATTGTGTCATGACGTATTGACGCCAGCGGCCATTTTTGATCGTCGCATACATTTTCTTTCGGTTTTCACAGCATTCAGTTTCAGTCATCGAAGATCTGTCGGCATATTGATCGGCTTGAGGTAAAATACTTGAATTTTTACCGGATGTGCACACAGTGATGCACACACTATTATACCTGTATAAAAACTACTTGGCATTTAAAACAAATTTGGAGTGCATACAGTGATGCACACACTCTGATTTTCATTCTACATTTCAGTGTGTACATGTTTGATCCAACAGTGATACACACACTTAAAGGACATCGTGGGACAAACTTCTTCTGTTGATGTATGCCTTTTCCTTAATGTAAACAATCTAACTATTTTTGATGAGGAATATACTTATTCTCTCTTGTTCATCTTCATTTCCACAACAATTTTACGATAACAACAATTTAAATTTTTATCTCCTCTAAATATTGTTCAACGATTTTATAATGGCTACTTCGTCTGAGCCCCCCATTTTTTGTCAGAAAAAGGTGAACCTGTATTGCCTTGGAAAAGATGGAAGTTAATTTTTGACTCTTACCTTATAGCTATTGGAGGTGAAAAATGTTCTGCATATCGTAAACAAGCCATTCTTTTACATAATTTAGGTATTGAAGGAAGGTGTATTTATGAGAGCCTTATTTTAATTGAAATTGGTAATGATGCTGGAGAACCTAGTAATTTGTATGATATGTCTGTATTAATGCTTGAGAAACATTTTGGTTCACATATTAACGTGGTCTTAGAAAGACATAAATTCTTCTCTAGGGTTCAAGGCAATACGGATAAAATTACCAGTTATGTTGCTGCTCTTAAAACACTAGCTCGTACGTGCGACTTTGAGCATCTGACTGATTCATTGATCAGAGATCAAATTGTCAGATGCACAAATAACATAAAAGTACAAGAAAAATTATCAAGCAAATATCCAAACTTAAAAGATGCAGTTTCTATTATAGAGGGAATGGAGAATACCAGCATGTGGGTGCGTGAGATGCGTGAGGAAAAAAGTAAAGAAAGTGCTAATAAAGACAATGGATGCACAGAGTCATCAGTCAATGAAATCAATAGAGTAGATAAACAGATTGACAAGGATAATGAAAAGGCTGGATCACTAGTTAATAAGGATGTTGAAAAGAAATTTGATTAAAAAAAATATACTCCTCTTGATGTCAAATCTAGTGGTCCAAAATGTTTCAGTGTGGCAGTGAAGGACATTGGACAAATAGTCCAGGGTGTTTTGCAAGATTCGCAATTTGTAAATTTTGTGGAAAAAAGGGACATTATGCCCGTGTATGTTGCGGACTCAAACAACGAAACATAAATTATTTAGGAAATGAAACCAAAGTAGTTTCCAGTGTTTGTGAGGATGGGGGCGTGGATGAAGATCCCATTGAGACGCCTGAATGTGAGATTATGGTTGGTGGAAAATAAATAATGGTCTTGGTGGATTCTGGGTCACCATATACAATGATAGGTGACAAAAATTAGTCAAACACGTGTGGTTGTGAGAATGTTGAATTGTTACCTTCAGACATCAATCCTGTGGGTTATGGAGGTGTGAGCATTGATGTACTGGGGTACTGTGTTAAGAAGTTTCAATTTGCTGATCGTGAGACTGTTGGTAAAATTTATGTGCCGAAGAGGGGTGACAATCTCCTTGGCTGGAGGCATCAGAGAGATATGGGGATCACACTTAATCCTAATAGTAAACAGAAAGTTTTATTATTATCCAAGGAAGAATTGCCTTTAGATATTTGTGAAAAGTTTCCTGACGTTTTTGGCAGCAATCTTGGTCTTTTAAAAGATTTTGAACACAAGATTATTGTGAAAAATGGTGCAATAACTTTTGTAGCCAAAGTGAGGAAAGTTCCAAATATGATGATGGAACCATTGGAACGTGAGATCAGAAAACTTAAAGAAAGAGGAGTTATTGAAGAGATTGAAAGCTCTGAATGGTTGGCTCCGCTGGTATTGGCGCCTAAAGATGGTGGGAAGGAAATTCGGTTGTGTGCGGATTTGGGAGGTTTGAACAAATTTATTTGGGTAGATAGACAACCTTTATCGAATATCACAGAAACTTTGGCTCTCATTAAAGATGCTAACATTTTCAGTGTGATGGAATTGTCCTCCGCTTACCACCATGTTAAGTTGCATCCTGAGTCTAAACACTTGACTTCATTTGTTACGCCAATTGGAGCTTTTCAATTTGTGAGGATGCCTTTTGGACTTGCTTCCGCTGCGGCATGTTTTCAAAGAGTAATGAAGCAAGTGTTGCATGGATTAGATAAGGTTCTCTTTTTTCAGGATGATATACTAGTGTATGGTAAAGATCTGGAAGAACATGATGGTATTCTGTGGAAAGTTTTAGAAAGATTACATTGTGTAGGTTTGGTGATCAAAAGAGAGAAATGTAAGCTTAGGGTTACATCAGTAACTTATCTAGGTCACACAATTTCTGGTGAAGGAATTAGCCCTAAGATTGAGTTAGCTAAAAGCATAATGGAGGCTCCCAAACCTGTTAATAAGGATCAGATACGTTCTTTTCTTGGTTTGACAGAGTTTTGCTCTAAGTTCATCCAGAATTTTGCTTTAATTTCTCAGCCTTTGAGATCTCTACTAAAAAAAGATATTCAGTACGTTTGGTCTAAAGAGTGTGACGAAGCCTTCAATTGTGTGAAGGGGTACATTTCAAAATGACCTACTTTAGGTCATTTTGATGTAAATAAGAAGACAATTTTATCCACTGATGCGAGCATTTGTGGATTAGGTGCTATACTTGCTCAGATTGTCAATGGTGAATTGAAGGTTGTTGCTTTTGCTTCACGTGCATTGAGAGGTGCAGAAAAAAGGTACTCCGTTATTGAACGGGAAGCACTGGCTGTATTTTGGGCTGTTCTTCAGTTTACATTTTTTTTCTATGGGGAACACCGTTCACTGTGAGATCTGGGGGCATATGTATCAACATCACCATTTGCGATTCTCAAATAGCGATTTTTAAAGAATCGCTATTTGAGAATTGCAAAACGGGATGTATTTAAAAAATCGCAAACTTTTTGCGATTTCTTAAAATTCCTTAATTGCGATTAGCAAATTGCGAAATCGCAATTAAGGAATACCTGCCCATTCATTTCTATGGGCCAGGAGACCCATAAGAATGAATGAGAAGTAATTCTCAAATAGCGAATTCGCAATTTGCTAATCGCTATTTGAGAATAATTTCAAAGGTGCAAGGGTGTCATGATGACACCCTGAAGCACCCCTGAAATGAGCATGTGTGTGCATATGGCGCACATACATGCCCTAAGGGCATGTATGAGCGTCACGTGGCACTTTGCAAAATTCAAAAAAGTGCATTTTGAAAGGAAATCGCAAATTACCACCAACTGGAAGTTGGTGGTAATTTGCGATTTCTTAAGGATAATTCGCACAACTTGGGTGCTTTTTACATATCATTTAAGAAATCGCAATTTGCGATTTCTTAAATGCTTACGCAAAATTAAAAAATCGCTAAATTAGCAATTCCTTAATTTTGCGATGGGATTTTGCCTAATACATCCCGTTTTGCGAATTTTTAATCGCAAACGCTGTATTTTGCGAATCGCAGCGTTTGCGATTAAAAATTGATACATATGCCCTCTGATCACAAACCTCTTTCAAAGATTTTTACCTCTAGAGTGATAGACAATTTTTCTCCTAGAATTGCTCGATGGGTGGATGGATTATCTCATTATAATTTTGTGGTTGAATTTGTTCCTGGTTCCAAAAATTGTATGGCTGACTGTATGTCGAGGTTACCAATTCAATCAGATGTGGACGATGTGAATTCTACAAGCATAAATTGGATTTGTGTATCTGCTCTAGAGGATAAAGAGTGGAGCGAAGCTTATGCGAATGATCCTGATCTCATTGAGTTAATGGGTTTCATTGTGAATGGTTGGCCTGATAAAAATATGTTGTCTTCTACTTTAAGCAATTATTTTTGTGTGAAAGATGAGTTGAGCCTTTTGGATAATAGGATATTGAGGGGAAAACGTGTAGTGGCTCCTAATGAGTTAAAATGTAAATTGATCAATTTGGCACATGAAGGCCATTTAGGTCGTAACAAAACCAAAGCAAGGCTACATGAATGGTTCTGGTGGCCTGGATTGGATCATGAGGTGGAAAGTGTGGTAAAAGATTGTTGGTAATGTGCAAACAATGATAAATCTAAGAAAACTTTCTCTACACCAATTTCACCAGTTGATATACCTGTTGAGCCTTGCACTAAATTAGGTTTAGACATCGCAGGTCCATTTGAAAAGTTAACTCGTCATGAGCGATATGTAATTTTATTGGTGGACTATACTTCCAAATGGGTTGTGACAAAATGTGTTCCGATGGTTAATACTAGAATTGTGATTGATTTCCTTAAAGATGAGTTCTCCAGAGAAGGAATTCCTAAGACACTTATTACTGATAATGGAGCACAATTTGTGTCCTTGGAAATGGAACAGTTTCTTTCCAGTTTGGCCATTGTCCATTTTAAAACTGCTCTTTATTCGCCACAAGCAAATGGGTTGGCTGAGAGCATGAACAAAATTGTCAAAAGTTGTGCTCAACGAGCAATTCAGAACAAAGAATCTTTGAAAGTGTCCTTAAGACAGACTTGGTGGGCACATAGAGTAACACCCAATAGTGTGACATTTGTGTCACCATTTGCGGTTCTCAGGGGTTGAAAACCCCAGGAAATAAATGACTGTCTATATTGGATCTTGATATCTGATGGCAGGTGTGAGAATTACTCATGAGGACAGACACTGGAGGGAGAGAGGAACAGAAACTGGGGACCGGATGGGAAAGTGGAGACTGTGGAGTGGCAGTGTAGAGGAGGAGAGAGGGTGCAGATGGTATCAGCCATCTGATTCCATCATCTGCACCGCCCTGCTGTGAGCTGGCCCTCTTGTGTCCGTGGCAGGCAAGGTGTGCACTCCTCCAGCAGCAGTTTACTACTCTGGCTCTGCACAGACACAGAACATCGAACGAGGATGTCCATCATTTAAGCAGTCATCTTACAACAAACGTCTTTTCTGATTCACAGAAGAATAATGTACACAAGAGAATTGAAAATGATCTATAAACCATCTTTTGCTATTGTAATCATGTTACTGAGTTATTTCAAAAGCAAAACACTTTATAATGTGCATCACCAGGCATACACAGTTTGCAAAGCTCGCTTTCAATGGTTGAAGAGTTCCGCCACATCCAGTGGTTTATTTTCTTGAGCGCCTTCCCTTGGTAAAGTCCCTCAGATGATCTTATACTCTGAGAAGTGCATTGCATGCCTTGGCTGCAAGCTGGGGTGGTGGGATCTCAGCTGCTGGACAGACAGAAATGCCTGTCACAGTGCTGGCTGAGCGCAGGGTAGAGAGAAATTAACCACCTCACTCTAGGGACACACTTTTACGAGTGCACCCGTGCACCCATCTCCAGTGATTCTGGGCAAATCATCTCCCCGTGCCTTTAAAAAATATGAATGTGACCTTGTGCAATGTTGTAACATGTGCTCATGCAAAGCGACCCTTGTGAGTTTGCGCTATAAAACTGAAAACACAAACCTTTAGGGCAGTCAGAGGGGTCTGTCTAATATTCTGGCATCTCTCTATGTAGAGTATTTAATAAAACTGAAGCCCGGCATTGCTGCGGGCAGAGATTCTGAATGAGAAGGCTGGGCTATGCAGCAAGGAAGAGCCACAATAAAGAAGTCAGGTACTCATGGTAGAAAGGCCACCCATTTAATTTGATTTACAGATTTGTATTGTAAAGTTTTAACTAAATTACCTTTACCTCCGACCTTATGGATATCGCTCAAGGGCAGTTAGAGAATAAAGTAATTGGAGAGAGCTAGTCGGTCATCTTAAAACCATCTCTCGTGGTTTTTACAACTTCAGAGAAAAGAAAAACTTCTTTAATAACGTACACACCTATGGAACATTTCCCCCGGGCTCCTCGTGAATGGACAACAGACAGTGGCACAAGCCTGGAAGGAACAGGAAGCTGCTGGAGTTGCACTCCTCCCAGGGCCGGACTGGCCGTAGTGGGCACCGGGCAATCCCCCGGTGCGCCGCACGGGTGGGGCCGATTTTGGGCCCCTGGGGGCCGGTTTTGTTACAGGGCCATTTTTGCAGCTTAACTGCAAAATCGGCCCTGTAACAAAATCAGCCGAAAGCCGGCCCTGGCAAAGAGCTCGGCGGCACGTGGCCGGCCGAGCACTTTGCCAGAGCCGGTTGTGGTTCCCAGTCTGGCATTGACTCCTCCCCACACCCCAGCCCACCTATCATTGTAAAACAACTGCTGCTGGGTCTCAGTGAAAAAGGCAGAGGCCACTGACACACACTCACTCCTACATTGTCTCAGCCGCCTGCCCTGCCCCCAGCCATTTAAATTAATGGAGGTCTTCTGACTCCTCCCTGGGCCATGTGAATAACGCCCAAAATCAAACTCTATTCTCAGCATTAATACACACCCCGCACCCACCAGTGTGTCATCACTGCCCTGATTTGTGCCTCCAGATCGAAGAAATCGTCGACCAGCCAAGGCATGTGCAGAGCCAAGGGCCATCCTCCCCCACTACCACCAAAAAAAAAAGATTTACACATGTTTGTTCACTGAGCAACCGGCACAATTTATTGTTAGCTGCTCGGTGTTCCATCTCACATTTTATTACTCCCCTAGGGTGGCAGGGTGACACCCATCTCGCCCCTGCACACTAGCCTTCCCTGAAATACAGGGCTTGTTTCCAGTCCCTTTAGGAAAGTTCACAGTAAATTGAGGGGTAAGGGGATACGTGGAGATTCTGATGAACAACAAGGCAACAAGAAGCACTCCCCCATGCCATGACGACAACCCCTCCACTCATCTCAATCTTCTGCACCACCGCAGGACCCTTTTTCCTCCTCTGCACAGCTTCACGCAATCTCTATTACAGTCTACTTCGCAGGCTGATGTCAGAGCAGATCAGGCTGGATAGAGCCACTAAGCTTCTTTGTCGGTCTTAAAGACACCAGCCTGGCTTCATATCAATCAATTGACCTTAGGGGGCACTCATTCATCCCTGATTTCTTACCTGAAAGCCTCACGTGTCCTCAACCAGCCAAGGAGGAAAGACCCAGTCTTTAGACAAGGAAACATCACCTACCTATCCCTACTGTGCCTATTCTATCATTGGCCCACAACCTGGACCTGGAAACACAGAGCGAGGATTCCAGGTATCCCAGACCGCCTGGCAAAGAAAGTGCATGCTGGGAAAAACTGCTCTTAAACATAACAAACATATTTATAGAGATGTTTGAAATGCAGTATAGAGATAGCTTGTCTCTGGTAATACCTATCAGTGTTACGGTCACTTCTTCCACCACATACAAGAGTTACACTCAGAGTCTTGTTAATCACTATCACCAACCAGCAATAAGTAAAAATAATCATGGAACCTGTGAAAGAATTCAATTTGAGACGTCACCGATCAAAGTATTGATACACAGCCACAGAGTGGGCTGTGTGCCCAGTACGGAAGTGAGGTGAGCGAGCGAGCGTTCGGAGCTCTTGGTGATTTTGGATTGATAGGCCCACTTTATGGCCGTGTATCAATACTTTGCTGGTGATGACTCAAATTGAGGATTACATTAAAATATTTTGGAATTGTATTTTATTCAGCCCTGAAGAAGTTGAGGCATATTGGCCTGTGAGAAACACATGTTAGTTAGAAGCGTGTTTGTTCATGCGAGAAAATAAAGAACTACCTATATACCCTTCAGCAAAGAGAATCTATGTGTGTTAGTCCTTAGCGCTCACATTGAACGTAATCAATTTAGACTGTGTTTTGGAATTTTAAAGAGGTTTAAGGTGGCCACACCTTTTACCAGTTAGTGCACATTGAGGAGTTTTGTTGGAAAAATGTAAACTTGGGGGGATGTGCACCGACATATCTGCTCTGGCTACCTTTTTGACTTACTTAGCTTTTAGTAGTATTTAAGACATATATTTTTGCTATTTTTTTATTTTACCTTGTGTGTACTGTCTCCTAACTGATTTGGATTGTACTTCAGTGTTTACTGTATTCCCCATTACTTTTGTATGGTTAAGATTGGCCAACACTACCAAAACGAGGGACAAGGGACACCATTGAAATCCTTTAGTAAACTACAGTACGTATCAGGATTTTAGTGTTTGGAACACCAGGTTAAAACGCACTACACACCTGGTTCTGATTCTGTCCCTATTCCAGAATTATAGAAGGCTGGGTGTAGTGCTGTAAAGCGGTAATGGGTGAAAGAGGGGGGCAGTGGGTGGGTTGGAGAAACTCAATTATCTGGGATTCCGTGGTGCACTAAGCATCAATAGGCCATCACAAAAAAGAGAAAATAAATCAGTCCTGGAGAGGTTTATATGGCTGAAAATACAGGTATTGCTACCCATGGAGGTAATATTCAGGAAGAAATGGAGGGGTCTGAGTAGAGGGCACTATTAGACTCATACGAGGGTGTGGTGACATCATACATGCCAACATTTTAGGACAGGGATGTGGGAGATTTAAAATAAAAAATCGGGAGAATGAAAATTCCCCACTGACTTCTATTGTAGAAAATGCAATTTCAGGTGGGAGACAGCTAAAATAAAGCTATTTCTGGCTTCAAAAATCGGTTTTCTCCCACCTGAATCGGGTCTATTGACATGTATGGGTGACATATTTTGTCAGACCGGACTGGGGAACCAAATGCAGCACAAGCAAGAATGCTCAAACCAGCCCCGATTCCTTCATCTCCTCCTACTCTCTCTATCTATCCATCCATCTATCTCTCTCGCTCTCCTTATCCCCTCTGATCGCTTTTTCTCTACTTTCTCCATCTCTCCCTCTCTTTCCCTTGAAACCTCCCCCTGCCTGCTGCAATTAACCTAGGGGAGCTGTGGAAAGTGACAGAGGCAACAAGAGGTCCTAGACTTTCAAAAAGGGCCTCTAAGGGCTCCAGCCCACAGGGAAATGGCCGGTGGAATAAAATACCTGCCTGGCCATGATTGTGTAGGGGGCAGGGAGAGTTAAATTTTGTAAGAGATCATTTTGTTGCAGTAAAGATTGAAGGCAAGGCAGAGTGTGGTTGCTAGAAGATTCTGGGGCATATTTATAATGAAGTGGCGGAGCATGGCGTTAGCCTCCTTGGCTTAACGACACACTCCATCACTCCTCAAAGGCAGGGCTGCACCATATTTACAACAGTATGATACAGCCCTGCGTTTCCCCCTACGCTGGCGCTAAATTTAGCAGCCTAGCGCCTATGCAGGCACCATCATACAAGGGTGTCTGCATTGAGGGGAAGATTGTTTATGTGCTGGAAGGTGTCCCTTCCTGCTAATAAACAATATTTAAATGACGTTTTGTCATTTCAATGTGTGCTGCTTAATGCAGCACACATAGAAGTTACAGAATGTAATTTTTTTTAAAGATTGTTTATGTGCAGGGAGGGTCACCTTCCTGCACATAAACAATCAATGGCAATTTGCTCTTCCTATGTGTGCTACACAATGCAGCACACATGGAAACAGCAAAAACGAGGAGAAAGAAAGCATTTCTCCTCGTTTCGCCATGTTAGACCAGGTTTTCCCTGGTCTTAAGTTTGGCGCTGCCTCCTATTAACGCCACCCTTGTAAATAGGGGGCAGCATTAACAAGCATTGGCATAGCCAATAGGTCTCGCTTTTGTTACCTTATAAGTATTTAATTATGCAGCACAATGTCCTTGGTGCAACAACATCAACTGTTGCATGGCTAAACACTTATAAGGTCCCAAAGGCGAGACCTATTGGCAATGCCAATGCTTGTTTGAGTTTAGTACCGGTAGCTCATGCACTATCGCTAAGAGTGTGTGCTTTAGATAGTAAAATGTTTTGAAAAAAGGTTCACATCTCTGCTCTGTTCCAGCGCGCACTTTTATGATATTGCTCCACACCCTAAAAATACCAAATGAAACAATTAAACGCTAATAAAATATGTAATGCTTCCTTTTTTGTGGCACTACTAAGTACCTTGAAGTCCCCATGAAGTGCCTCAATGCAACATGTTTGAAAGAATGGAAAAGTTAATTCTCTTCATAGAGCAGTAATGAATGTGTGGATTTTGACAGTCCCCTTCTCGGTTCAACCTATACTGGACTACTCTTAAAGAGAAGAAAGATGCTACCTAAATAAGGTAATCCACATTAAAAGTACATGCAAAGGCATACTTGTGCACTTGGGAATAGTAACTAAAAAACAAGGTCAAAATGAAAAGATGCGTGCTCTCTTAAGCAGGAGATAGAGAGATTAATATTGTCACGGCAGCATAGCAGCCAGTTGGGCGAATATAGCCGAATCCCATTAAAGTAACGCAGCGGGCACTGTTGTAAACAATATGCTCCAAAGTCTGTGAAAGGGAAAGCAAAGAAAGAGTGAACCTCTAACTTGGGAGGATCGTGGTGAGTGGTCACACAAAGCGGTCCAAAAATCTGCTCACCTGATAAAGGGAATATGTGTTGGAGATCGGTAGGATAGCTGTTAGCGAAACGGTGGCTCCACAAGTTAAGATAGTGAAATAAAAGAGGGGCTTTAAATAGGTAGCAGGTGATGGCATCGGAAAATAGCATCAAAGATCAGGTAGATGAAAAAAATACTGTAAATAAATGTCAGGTGATCGCATTGGCGAATGGTGTCGAGGCTCAGGTACAAGTCTCCTCCTGCAACGCGAGCGGAGGATAGAAGTCACAGGTGTAATGGGATGAGAATAAATGCGGCATAGTGCTCAGCCAGTTCTAATTAGCTAAAATGCAGTCTCATGGCTTGCTTAAAATGAAAGACAAGACGGCAAAAGTGCAAACACGCGAGTGGTGCGCGCGCAGCAGCGCCAAAAGTGAAAGTAATCACGCTCCAGATGGCGCCTCGGGCACTGAAAGCTGGCAGCTGTGCACGTTCACGCGAGCGTGAACGCAAGCTTTAGGCCAGCAAAAGCCAGTGGGTAGCACTTTGAAAACCCACTTACTAAATGTCTCACCTGAGACAACGCATGCACTAGCTCAGGCGAGACCAAAAAAGCAAAGGGTGTTGACGCTGAACGCCCACCACAGCACCCATTGCCCTTCCCTTGCACGCTAAGCACAGCGTGAAAGAGTGCCTTATTTACAAGGCAGCGTTGAGCCATGTTAAGTGGCTTAATGTTGCTTTGAAAATCAGGCGAAGCACAATCGCCACAGGAATGTCACTTAAAGTGACGTTTCTATGGCGACAGGGACTTTTAAATATGACCCTCTGTTGTTTGTGAGATCATGTGTAGGCGATAATACGAGATAGGTTGGTTGGTCCAACAATCTGTAGATTGGTACCTGGCAGATTTAATAAGGGAAAGGATGTGGGTAAGGCCTGAGCTGCCCACTTTGGAAATGGGGAACCCGGTTCGAGTCTCGGCGTCGTCTCAACATCCTCTGATTCTGGACAAATCAGTTCACCCTCTGCTCCTGCAAAAGATGAAAGTGTAATGTAACTGGTGCTCATGTAAAGCGCTCCAATATCTTCGGGTCGAGTTCGCGCTATATAGAATTGCAAAGTAATAATAATAATGGGAGAAGGCCGCCTATTGTTCTTGACTCTCCTAGGTAGTTGAAATAATGCCGGAATGTCACAGAGGGCGAGAGTTCCAGCGTGAGGTGGTATTTTTACAGATCTGCTGTGGCAGCGTGCTTTGTGCGCCACGACCTACCTATTCCTTGTGACCACTGACAGTTGATGCGTCACCCACACACAGTTCACGAGCCTCCAGCCAGGCTCGCGCGCCACCCAGTCTCTCCTGCAGAGTCGCCGTGATGCACTTGGCAGCACACCGCGGCAGATGCTCGTGTGACAGCTCGGCGCTCTGCATGAAAGGGTTCATGAGCTCGCAAGCACGGAGCCAAGCCAAGCATGTGCCGGGGGCCTCGGCTTGGAAGCGGAGGGCGGAAAGGGAGTGGGGGCTCCGCAATCTGTACTGTGTGCATTGGCTGTGGAAACATCCCTCGGGGCACCAGTGAGACTGGGGCTTGTGTCACTTCCACATCACAACAGCTGTCAGTAATCGCATGTCACGGGTCTCGAGCGGCAGAGTTCACAGCCTGCAAAACGGATTGCGGGGAAAGCACGGGTCAGGCTGAAACAAAAGGGGAGGAAATCGATCTTAAAAATAAATTGCTCGCTGGAGTTCCTAAGATAAAAAAAAGCGCCGCATCCAAATTTGTCCCGGTCTGTTTACGAATACTGTGGCACTTCTAAAAATAGAATCCGATGATAATTGCAGATTTCACGTACATGAAGCACAAACAAACTGATTAGAAGGCGAATAACACCAGCAGTTCAGGGGGCTTGGCACCTTCAAGACGCCAGAAGAGCCAGGCCTGCAAGGAGCCCCCACAGAGACTTGACACAGCACAGAGACTTGACACAGACCCCTGATCTCTCTCTCTCTCTCTCTCTCTCTCCCCCTCCCCACCACACCAAAAAGTCATTGCAATGGCTGCAGTGCAGCACTTGTAGTTGTCCTCCCACCAACCAACAACATCATGCAGAGCCAGGGATCAAAAGGAGAAGAGAGAGGAGGCGGGAAACCAAGGGGCACATTTACTAACTCTGGGCACAACTCTGCCCATCAACCAAAGTTGCTGCTCTGCATTGTGCTAAAAAGAACGAAAACAAGCATTGGCATAGCCAATAGGTCTCGCCTTTGGGACCGTATAAGTGTTTAGCCATGCAACAGTTGATGTTGTTGCACCAAGGATATTGTGCTGCATAACTCAAACTTATAAGGTCCCAAAGGCGAGACCTATTGGCAATGCTCCCAGTATGGGTGAAATGTGACTCCTAAGACTTGTGGCCCTCATCGTCTTATGAAACATTTCCTGCACATTGATTTACGCATTCATTGTCTCTGTATGTGTGTGTGATGTAAAGCGCTCCGACACCCTACATTGGTATGAGGAGCACTATAAAATAAATTAAATAAATGTGAGAGAGGGTCTAAGGAGACATGAGGGGTACCATTGGAAGGCGGTAGCGAGGGAAGGCATGAAGAAGGATGTCACCGGGGCTGGAGGGGATGAGGGGCAACAAAGACTATCATATTAGGCTCCACCAACGCTAATTCCGACCCGTAACTTGCCCTCATTTCATCCCCATCTGCAGGATGTAGTTCCCTGTATTTTCTACATGCCCTTTGGTATGTTCTGCACACAGATCCTGGGTTCATTCCATGGCACTGGTTCTTGGGTAACTCTTGTTCTAAAGTACTTCAGTGTGTTAATCTCCCTACTGTAGAGATCTTTAAGAAGTTCACCGCCGGGCCTCATGCAAAAAAAAAAAACACTAGACCTGCTACTCCATTAAGGTGACCCGAACAGTGCAGAGGTCACACCGGGGTCATGACGTCATGCTGCATGTGGTCCCCTGCTATGAACTTGATCCGGTCACCTTTCTGGACTCCGCAAAGGAAGTATGGCATCAGAGGCGTGAGGAATTCTGCACCAGTGCGAGAGGTGCATTCATGTGGGGGCTACAGGAGGGAGGGGCTTGGGGCGCAGAAGCACAGACCTTGTGTTACCTGCCGTGAGCGGCCAGGCTTCGACCTTCTTTACAAGACACCTCTGTGACTGGCCAGGTGTGAGCGGTAAGAGAGACCAGCAGGAACAAGTGCTGAAAGACAACCGCAGCCCCGCAGTCGCGAAAGTTAAAGCAACGCTGGAGCGAGCAGAGGGCATGTACAGCGTTTACCTTGAGGGAGTGAGCAGCGGCGGGCGCAATAATTGCTAACAGATGGCGCCGCTGCTCGCTCGGCAAGGCAAATGCAGCACATGCACAAGGGCCCATTGGAAACAGTGCAGAACATGCACGAGTTTCCACAAAAGCCGTGAGCGATTTCAAGAGGTCACTCCAAAGCAGCGCTTGCGCGCTGCGTAAGCGGGAACTAAAAAACAGCACCACATCTGCTAAGGTATTGTACTATTATTCTCTCCTCCTATACTGGAATACCATTGGCTGTCCTGCTCCAATGCACACATTCTTGCACTTTTGTGCAAGGTTGTGGGCCTTCTGTCAAGCTTAGGTGGCATAAGCTCATGGAGGCGTACGTTTTTGACACACACTATGTCTACCAAGGTTAGTAGAAAGGGATTTGTGTCAAAATCCACAGGTGGTTGCATGGGAAAGGCCATGTACCTCCCATGGAAACCCCCTATGACTCAAAGTAGTGTATGGCAACTTTTGGCAACCTTCCAATGGAAATCAGGATTTACGTTGGAAAGTAAACAGCAACACAATATTTTGTGATGCAAATCTGGTGCAAAGTGTTTGTAAATCTCAGCTCTACTGTGCATTATATTGCGAAAAGGTCACTCTTCAGTGCTCGAGAGTCTGGGTTTTTATCTGGGGCGTAGCTATCAATGGTGCAGTAGGTGTGGTGGCACCGCTGCCCAGGTGCCTGGGGAATCAAATGCCTCTCAGTTATAACTGGTTTTCTCTCCCAAACCATTGAATGGAGGCCTATTTTCCTTTCTTACTTTAGGGCTCAGGGCACCTCTGCTAAGCCACTGGTTTGTCTACTACTATTTCGGAAAAACGGTTTCAATGGGTACATGACAAAAATGTGGTCATATAGTGCACATGATTGCAATGTCGCCATCCTCATTAGTGGTGGCGTATTAAAAGAAGGGTAGCTTCAAGAGGTGCATCTACTCTAAGAAAGTTCTGTCCTCACCTGACTTTGATCATCAATTTTCCACAAGTTCAAATCATGAGTAACTCCCCCTCCCCCCACACCCCACCACACCCCAAAAGCAGGGTCAGACTGGTCTATGTGACAAGAGGTCTGGTCTGAAAGCAGCACTCAGCTCCTTCTCAGGGACTAAGGGTGTGGCCCCGACTCCTGTGAGGCACCACTCTCTGCCCCTTGCCTCAGCCGCTAAACAGTTAACTGACCAGCGCTCTTTAAAATACGAGTTTAATGTTTTCATGAACTCTGTCAGTGCAGGGGGTTAGCCCTAGCCACATCTTCTCCAAGCTCCTGATGATAGGAGGAGGAGGGGTATCAGGGGGCTGACAGAGGGTCCAGCCACAGAGTGTTGTTTCAAAATATAACACTCTGTAGCTGGATGTCTGGATTGTGCATGTCTAAGGGGTGTAGTTCAACTACTGTCCCCTCACACAGGCACAATCCATTTTATTTAGCAGACATACGGCGCATGCCTCAGTCAAGACAGTATATCTGCTAACATGTGGCTACCAGGGAGCACATCAGTGCATGCCGGAGGCCAATGGGGAGCGACACAGTGCAGCAGGGGCAGGATCCAAAGCACTGTGCCAGCTTCTTATAGGGCCGTGCTTGCAGACCTATCAAGAAGCTGGGAGAGAGATTGAGATGGGTCTTCCCCATTTCAAACCTGCCTTGCTGCTCGTTATGGCCCCTTGTTGGGAATCATGGCATGTTGGTTCTAATGCCCAGCACCAGATTCCCTCTCTGCTCCTGCCCTGCCATGGAGCCAAAAAGTTACCATCTAAAAAAGCAAGGTAAGTACAGAAAATGATGTTTGCCTGTGCATGTATGTTTGTGTGTGAGTGTGTTTGTGAGTGATTGACAGTGACTGACATTCAGTCAGAGTGTGTGAATGTATTTGAGAGTGTCAGCAAGAGTGAAAGTGAGTGGGAATCTGAGTTTGAGAGAGTGTAGGAGAAAGTGTGGGTTATAGTGAGTAAGCAGGTGAAGTAGTGTGAGTGGGTTTTACGGATTGAGTGATTGGAGATTGTGGTGAAAGGGCATTAGGTGTGTAGTTATCAATTGTGCAATACGTGCAGTTGCAGCAGAGCACAGTCATTGGGTGTGAAAGTATGAGTGTGTGTGTTTGTAAGTGAGAAGAGAACCAGTGAGCATGTGTATTTTTGTGTGTGAGTAACTGTAAATGGGAGTGAGTATGAGTGAGAGAGTGTGAGTTGCAAAGTGATTGGAGGAAGAGAGTGATTATGAGAATGAGTAAGTATGAGTGAGAGAGAGTGATGAGTAAGAGTGATGAGTGAGAGTGTTTGTGTTTTTATGATTGTGAGTCTGCCACTGGCCATAGCACACTTAATCACATTCTGCGCTTACGGCGGCACCTAAGGTAACACTCTGCTGCTGGCATACTGGACATAATTCATGCCAAAAGAAAGGGCACCTATGGCAAAAAGCGGGCCGTGATACACTAGAAGGAATTCTTGGCATGGGCCCTGTGGGAAAATGCTGGCACTTGCATACAGGAGGAAATTCTTGGAATGGGGCACCATGATAAAAATCCTTTGCTGGGAATGTGGAGGTAACTCTAAGAAATATTTGGTATAAATGGACACCTATGGCAAAATGTAAGTGCTGGCATACCAGAAACAATTCTTTCCCTTAGAGATAGTAGCCATGGCATGCCGTGGATGAGTGGGTGGGTTGGGGGAAGCAAACCATGATAAAATACTGCTTCTAAAATACTGGAAGTAATTTTGACAGATGGCCATTCATGGTATTTGGACAATACCAGTGGCAACATTCTGGTTCTGGAATATTGTATGTAATTGTTAACATAGGAGGTACCCATAACAAAATGCTGCCATTGGCACAATGACGGTAATTCTTAACATACGGGCAACTCTCGAGACAGATATAGAAAAAAATGACATGAACTCCTGGCAAGTATTACGCCTCACCACTTTTAAAGATCACCAGCCACCACTGTCTGAGCGGTCCATGGGTGGGTTATTTGAGAGTCTGGTGTGGTGGGCCAGTTTTCACTGCTGATTTCTCTAACATTACCACAAAAATTGCCTGCAGCAAGCACATATGTATGCTGTCTCCCTTACCTTGCAAAACACCTATAGATTTGTCCTTCCAAGTCCAAAACTGCCCGATCTGGAAATGCAGGTCACTTTCTTAGTTATCTGACAGGCACAGCTCCTCATTAAGGGCACAGGGCCCACATTTTGAAAGCATTAAGGGCGTATGTTAGGCTAAGCAAAGGTCAGTCTGACAGGCGCTCTCCATGTTCGGATCAGGCAGGTAGGGGCTGTACATGCACTAAATGTGTAGGCTGCATGGTAGTCTGAGCCAAACTTTGTTGGCCTAATGAATTCACAGCCATGTGGCACTGTGGGGATGACCTCCTCAACTCAGCAAAACGCTGTGAGGTTTACCCCCCTCACAATGAGGGGGTAGGCCACCGATAGATTTTAACCTGTGCGCTTCAGTATTAAGCCTTGAAGTACCTAGAGCAGACTGTCCATCAGTGATGCCTCGTCACAGAGGGGTGTGAGGTCAGCAAGTTTCACTGACACCTTCCCACTCTGTGACCAGTAATGGAAGGTCCTCTCATTGGCCGACCCATGACAAAGAGGAGGCAATCCGGCGTCCGTTTCCTGAAGCCTCCAGGAACTATCTAGATTCCCTCCAGCCAATCGATGTCACCACCATGGCTGGGAATGTTTTTAAAAAAAAATATTGATTGCATGTGTGTATGCATGAAGGTGTGTATATTTCATAGGTGGGTGAGCCACTGAAAGCTCAAGCCAGGCTTAAGCCTAAACGCTGGCTCTGGTTCAGCTCAAGGCACTCTCGGAACCTCAAGCCTAGCTTTCCTGTGGCTTCTTCCTGCTACCCTTGCTCTACTCAGGATGTGGCTTTAAGGCCAGAGCTGCCGTCTTTGGAACTTGGTGTTGGCTCAACATCTTGTAGTTCTGCGCAAATCACTTGATCTCCCAGTGCCTAAAAAAATGAATGTGACATTGTGTAATGTAACTGGGGATTATGTAAAGTGCTCCGACACCTTCAGGTCGAGTTTGCGCTGTATAAAAACTATAGAAAAAAGAACAAAGAGGAAAAAACAAACCATTAACATAAAGAGAAGAGACAAATAGATACCCATAGACTATTTTTTACAAAGTGAAAACAGAAAAAACACGGCTTCCCTGCTTAAATTGTATGATCTTATCCAAATATTTTATTTCACCAAAACTCCTTTTTCTTCATAATCGCCTTTGAAATACGTGAGTTCAGAATACCAGCTGTACAGAAACCTATTGTGTTTTATCATTTTGCTCGATAGTGACCTGGGTCACATATTGGGTTCACAAGGCAAATGTCTTTCCTCTTGATTCACTAATTGCACTGTAACCAGTGAGGGGACAGGGCAGGAATGGTTCTAAGTTTGCGTTTAAAACTATTACTTTTAATAAGCCCTTCTCAGTGCAAGCCTATAATGTGACATACTAATGGCAAAAGTAATACCGTTTTTAAAAACATTTTAAGAGACTTTATTATATTTTGCATGTCTGATGATTGATTCACATAGCAAATGTTTTCAGGACTTGGCTCGTGCATGGGCTCTGGGAGCCAAGCTCATCTCTAGCTTGACGTGCCCTGTTAGTTTGTTGGCTAGCCTGCCTCTGTGACTGGGTGTGTGCATGGGTATGTGCTTGTGAATGGTGGGTGTATGTTTGCGTGCTTGTGAATGGATGGGTGTGAGTGAGTGTGTATATAGACGAGTGTTAGCATGTGTGTGGAAGTGACCCGCTCCTTGCTCAGGCACGTTACCGGATGCCACTGATATCTGATTTGCTTATGGGGGGGGGGCTCTTTTATCATTTTGCCCTGGAATTTTAACTGTTCCATGCTGACCCTGTTGGCAAGTCACCTAATGTGAATTTGGGATTAACCACATCTGTTGTGTGCAGCAGTGCTCCAAACTGCAATATTGCGGCAAATCTACCTACCTACCTACCTACCTACCTACCTACCTACCTACCTACCTACCTACCTACCTACCTACCTACCTATCTATCTATCTATCTATCTATCTATCTATCTATCTATCTATCTATCTATCTATCTATCTATCTATCTATCTATCTATCTATCTACAGCTTTCATGAAGCACTCGCATCGATACACTGCTCGGAATAAATGACTCTGCTCTTACTCAAGGGCTGCCCCAACCCTCAAAAGCTGGTCGGGCTCAAACCGTCTTTCTTTCTGCTTTTGACAACTCTCCGATGACCAGGTTCAGGTTACAGCAGGTCCAAAGGTCAGGACATCTGATACTCATGCATTCACTGAGGGATAATGACGGTCATTGAAGCCTCTCCACCCTCGCTCAGAGTCCATAATTGCGCGCTCCTGTTTCACAATGAAAGCTGCTGCCAGTAAACACAGATATCTCAGCGTGCATTTTGCATGACAGCTGCAGAGCTGTTAATGAGACGCTCCTGTCAGTGACGTGGCGCTCGGATGCGCATCACCTTGACCTCGCCCTCTTCGGAAGAAAATGTAAAGATAATAATATAATAATAATCCGCATTTGTAAAGCGCGAACAATCACCCGTAAGGGTCTCTAGGCGCTGGGGGCCGTCGGGAAGATTAAGCAAGCTATTGCCCAGAGTCACATGGTGCTGGGCTAATCTGCCACCGGCGCCGGGGATCGAACCATGATCCCCAGATTCCAGAGTCAGTCGCCCTGGCCACGACACCACACCTCTTCCCTGACTGACTGCGTCACAAGGACAGCCTAATGCATACATTATCTGTTTTGAGTGCATGAGAACGTGCCACTTTTGCGTCATTTTTAACATGGGAAAAGTGACGTACGGGTGGCGCAAGGGGCTTGTAAATAAGCCCCCCAGTGTCTACTGAATCGTTTCTAGGCTCCTAATGTTGAACATAAGACACATTTTAGAACCAAGGTCTAGGTGTTAAGAAGAAATTTTAACCAGTGGTGTAATGAAAAACAATTCACCCCCTCCGGAGTGTGAAGAGTGGTCCCTTAGTCTGTCATATCTCACAGATATTCATTGGCCTTGGGTCGAATGGGGGCCCCTTGGGTTGAGGTGCCACTGAAGAGTAGTGGCCCTCCTCTCTGCATCACAGAGGCTGCAGGGGGCAGTGGTACACCCCTGATGGTAATATTACCTGACTAAACAATATTGTTGAAGTTAGTTGGCATTTATCTAGCGCACAGTCTGCCATGAGCTCAGGTGGTCCATTGATCACTTTCTAAAAGGTTTCCTGGTATCCATTGTTATCCAGTTATTTGGTGTGTAGTGTGAAGTTAAGTGTGTTTTTGGTATCTGAATGCGTGAGCTTTAATTAGTTGTGAGTTTGGATAGGAATATTACGTGTCTTTTCTGTCAACAAGCATACCCATTGTCCGGCAGATGGAAATATAGGTGGTAGGCAGCTGGTGAAGTTTGTGCTGGTGGGTGCCTCAGTGGTCTGTTAATGGTATATTTGGGGTATGCTGGGTGTGCATTCAGAGTTCTGCCTAATGCATTCTTTGGTGGGGTGGTTTGCTTTGATACAGCAATGTTGTTGCTACCCAAGTTTATGGCATACATGTGCTGTATTGTGTGTGTTTTTATGTGATATTGTGCCTCAAGTATACCGTGGGATGTTGGGCATGTGTAGACGTGCCAACTCACATGGTGCCACTGCGTTTCACACAATCTCAGCTCTCTTCAGTCTTCCGAGGAAGAGCCAACTTCACACAATGGCATAAAGTGATCACCAAATCCCTGCAGAGAGTGGGTTTCTAGTTGATGCCCGAGGCTCTGGGCTGCTGATGTCCATCAGGGTTTTTACCAATCCCCAGATGTTGGCAGCAGCATCAGATACCTTTGTTATTTGTTTTCTGGGCGGGTTGGCCCAAGCATAGTCAGACTTTAAGGCCTGGCCCTCCATGGCTGGTCAGGAGTGATGGGCTCATAGCGTTGCATCCCACTCCCGCCCTCACCACTTATAGGCCCAGCCCTCTCTCACACAATAAAATCATTTTCAAAGTTGTCTGGTCTGCGAATTCCATATGATAGCAACTTGCACAACAGCAGATATCTAACTATATGGCTACCTTTGCTGCATGTGTCTGCAATGGTCTGTCTAGTGTTTGCTGTTGGAAGTTATGTGTCTTTCACATGGTATATAATTAGTAGGGCCACTGGAATTATGCGATTTTGCTGCTGCTGCTGCTTTTTTCATATAATTATGGATTTTTGCCACATAGTCCATCACCTACTGCATAAATTTGCAAGTTTTAACAAAAAAGAAATGTTTCTCACACGGATCAAAAGTTACCAAAAAGGTTGTGACACGTGTTGCTACTCAGAAGAAGGCACTTCGCAAAGGTTGACTTTTTACCTTTCAGTGGCATATTGCTGTATTTTGGTGTTACACTAGTACGAATGAGTTGAAAACTTTGTCAGTGTTAAAATGTGTAAAATTAACAAAATAATGAACTGATACAGTCACAAAATGTACTGTATTATGCCACATAATTTGTCTTTTTTAGCCGCATAATTTAGTAAACCCTGCCACATAATTTGGTCCTCCCTTGCGGCATAATTCCATTGGCCCTGATAATTAGTGATGTGTGCTGCTGTGTGTGCAGTGATATTCAAGATATGGCATATCTGTGTTGGACATATGCAAATTTTCCGAGTGTTCAGAGAGAAATGCCAAAAATAAATGCATTCCAAGCCTTTTGTTGCTAATCAGGACTGCTGAAAATTTTAAAGGGGCAGGAAGACAAGGAGAGCAAATTAGTGCTTTTCCATCCCAATCCGAAGAAGGAAAGGACATATGTGCAAATTCATAGGTATGCTACGTCAGCCCAAGAACTCCAATTGTCATTGTACTGGAGAAAAGGGTATTATTTCTGCGGCTGGCATCTTGTGGTGATACAGCAATGCTCAGAAGCTCAAATGACATCCTGGACAGCTAAGTTCTGTACGAGTACCATAGTATTCTGGGGAAAGACGTTTGGGTCAATGGTTTGTTGGCAGACATCTTACCGCCTACCCTGACCATGCGATTCCTGTAAGTTTGCTTTCTCTTTTATCCTACTTGCCTCACCAGGCCATTCTCCTTTGGCCACTGACCTGCTGTCCTGCCACCTTCCCCTGAGCAAAGCAGCTCTAGGTAAACAAGTTCTGTGGTTCCACAATCGCTGGAACTCAATGATATAAAACATACAGGAAGAGAACTTGCCTTGGAGTCCACTAGCTCCTTGATCATGAGACCCTATGTTGACCCTTTGCAGACCACTCATATTTTCCATATAACCCATCCCTTATATCTGCGGATCAGTTCCCAGCATCTTTATGGTGCTCTTTTCACAAGCGGCGGGTGACTATACCAAAGGCGGTCGCATGCCGTACCGATAAATGTAACATAGCATTATGGTTAAAGAGGGGCGTGAAGTGAACACGCATTGAGTGTAAGGGTATGGATAGCATGTTTTGGGATGCAGTGGAACAGATGATCATGGTGTCCTTTTCAAGTATAAGTCATTACAGCCTCTCTAACCTGAATATAAATGTGAGACTGACAAACTTAAAAACACCGCTAGGCTTTGAATGAGATGTATGGTATTATTAGTGGGGTATTCCAGTATCATGCAGAACCTGCATATCATGCAGAAATTTTTGTGTATGATATATGAATCTTCATATATCATATGTGATCAAAGACAAATATAAATGTCTTATATTAATATTTGTCTTTGATCACATATGATATATGAAGATTAATATATCATACTCCCAAACAAAATTGTAATTTAATTGAGTCTTTCTCATGCGTAGTTTTTATTCATGTCCATGGTCAGTGTGTATGCATCATTGATTGATGTTCCTACTTTGAGAGGACTAAGTTATTTTCTTGAAGAATTGTTTTTTTCAACATGGCAGAACCACTGTTCGCATATTGTTGTATGGGATGTAGGCCGAGCCCTGATCCTGGCTGGGACTGGTGTGGTTTGCGTGGAAAGATGGAACTCCATTGCTCTGAGGACAAGTCAGATAGCATTCAATTCTCTACGGTCAGACCAAACACCTGAGCTAAAAGCATGCTGCGAGGTGGATCTTGGAGGAAGGAGATTAAAACAGCAATAAAGGTACATCCATTTTCAGTAGGATCTCCTTTCTAGAATTGATGTCTGCAGCACCCCTGCATGCTTACACCCCCACACACGCACATTCATGCTCACCAGCATTCTTCCCAACAAGCATGGCCCATTGGACTGTCTTTTCAATGTTAAAATCAGAACTTTCAATCCAATCAGCAGTGCAAAGTCTTTAGAAGTCATTTCAGGAGGTAGCTTGGTACTGAAACCAGACTAACAGACTGGGCCATGACTGTGATGGCCAACGCTATAGGGGTCTGGAAGAAAGCAGAACACATGTTGGTCTTGTCATTCTCATGGCAGTCATCTGACCTGATCTGTTGTGACTATATATTCTAAATCTGTCTTGCACAGAGTCATTGAAGAGACTGCAAAGTGCTTATTACTGTTTAAGGGAGGAGGTTCTTGAAATACAGACCCTCATGTAACAGGGAACGCGAGAAACTCTCATTGACTCTACATATTTTATTCAGGGCAATTGGAATTATTCACTTCTGCAGTTTTCTGCACAGTTACTACACTTTCGGCATAATCCTCAATTTGCCACACAATTTGTAGATATTAGCGAGAATTTTTTTTCTAGCAGAAACAGATCAAAGTTAATTTAAAAAGTGTCAAAAAAGTGCTGCTTGGGATGCTGCTCAATGACAGCCTATTTGTTATCTTATATTAATTTATAAAGAGTATTGATACTCAAAAGAGTGTTCCGGCACTGGCACAGTGGGAATCAGACAGACCGACGGTTTAGCTATTAAAAAGGCAGGTTTTGAGCTTGTTCTTGAACAAATCAAGGCTGTCTATAAGCTGAAGATCTCGTGGGAGTCTGTTCCAAAAGAGAGGACCTAGATAGGAAAAGGATCTCCACCCATTCTAAGGCGCTCAATGTAGAGCACCTTTGCCAGGCGCGCCGAAGAAGAGCAAAGGGTGTGGGCAGGGTTGTAAGTAACCTTACGCTCGCGGAGCGGGCGTAGTTTGCGCTACTACGCACTACGCGAATTGCACCTAGCACAGTGCAAAAAATGCGTAGCATAGCGGGCACTTTTTGCTTGCTCGCGGTCCTCAACGTCAAGTTGGCGACCGCGAGCAAGCAAAATCAACATCCCGGTGAGACTTTTTCCTCGTTCACGATCAGCAACATCAAGTTGCCGATCGTGAGCGTGGAAAATAAACCTCCCGACGAGATTCTCAACGCGTGGCTGTCAGGTTTCTCATTGCGAGTGGTCGCGTATGCTCGCGACCGCTCGCGATGAGAAACTACCAGTCCGCGTTGAGAAAGCTGCCGCTCGAGTACAAATCTACTCGAGCGGCAGAAAACGACCACTTGCACTGTGCAAGATGCCGTTTGCAATGATTGCACAGTGCGGACAAGCATCCGGCACTGTGCAAACAGCATTTCCCTACCACACTACGCAGTTCGCGTAGCTACGCAGTTCGCGTAGCTACGCGTAGCGTGCGTAGTGCGAAGTGCACTTTGCGTGGCTACGCGTAGCGCTACTACGCAAACTACGCCCAAGGTTAGTTGTAAGTACTGATTCTCTCATTGAGATATGATGCCCCTGTCGCATGCACGGCCTTTTGCATGAGGACCATGGCTTTAAACGCCACCCTCTTTTTCACCAGGAGCCAATGCAGGGCCTTTAGGTGAAGGGTCATGTGGGACCTGAGCGGAAGTCTGAGCAGCAGTCTTGCTACGGAATTCTGAACCACCTGTAGTCTGCTGAGGAGATCGTCAGGGAGGCCTAAGTACAGCGCATTCCCTTAGTCTAATCTAGACATTATCAGGGCCTGCACTACCTTTCTGCCAGCAGCCTCAGATAGAAGCAGAAGAAATGTTTTCAGCATGCAAAGCACGCTAAAGAAAGACCCAGAAAGAGCTTGAATCTGCGGAAGGAAGGAGAGGGCGCTATCAATTTTTATTCTGAGATTCTTGAGACAGTTTTGCGGGTGTCCAGGGTGCTGGAGGTTGTTCGGCCAACATGCTTCCACAAAGTTGTGAGAGACAACTCCAAAGGTCACAATCTCTGTTTTATCTGGGTTGAATCTCAAATGGTGTAACTCTAGCCACTGAAAAACCTTGGTAAGACAGCAACAAATCAGCTTACCATCTAAGTCCATGCCTTTCTCGCAAATAAACAGCAGCTGCGTGTCATCTGCATACAAGATGACTTTAGTGCCAAGAGACACTGCGCGAGTAGCAAGGGGTGTCAGATATACATTGAGCAGAGTAGGACTGAGGGCCGAACCCTGCTGAACACCACCAACAGGGGTCTGGCATCAGCTGTATACGGTGGCAGCCAGACTTCCTGAGTCTGTCTATCTAGGAATGATGCTAACCACCTGAAGGCCCGGTGTCTGACCCCTATCTTGTGTAGGCGTTCCATCAGCTTAAGGTGGGCTGGTGTCAAACACCGCCGTAAGGTCGAGCAGTATCGGCATGGCTTTACCTCCCCTATCAAGGGTGCTCCGGACGTGCTATACAAATTCAAGGAGCACGGTCTCATAGCTAAATTGGGGGCAAAAGCCGGATTTAGTAAGGTGGAGAATTCTGTTATCTTACAGATACCTGGAGAGTTGGCGATTAACTTCTTTCTCCAGAATTTTAGAGAAAGCGGGGAGAAGGGAGATAGGCCTGTAGTTTACTGCTTGCTTGGGGTCTGCTGCAGGTTTTTTTTTAGCAGCGGTAGAACTTTGGCCTATTTTCCACATAGAAGGAACCTACCCTGTTGCTAGAGAGGTATTATATATGTGGTTCACAGAGGAATTGATAGACGGTGCCACCATATTTAGCACCATGATGGGACAGGGGTTGAGGGGGGAGCTGGATTTGAGGCCTTTTATTGCTGCTAGAGACTGAGCAAGGGAGATGGGAGCAAAGACGTCTAAGGTGGGATACGTGGGTGTGGAAGGAGATAGCCTGATGGGTGCTGGGTTCTGGAAGCTGTTTTGAATAGTCATGATTTTATCATCGAAAACAGGTCAAGTTCTTTACACCACTCTGCCGTGGGGGTGCAGGCTCTAGAAGTGACAGCGGGCGCAGAAAGGAATCTACAATTTTGAAGATTTCCTTTGCTTTGTTGTCCGCTTTTATAATCCTAGTGTCTTAGAAGCTTTTTTTGGCAAAGTGAAATTTCCCCTGATACACCTTTAGTGCATTCTTGAATGCGGCTTTGTCATCTGTGAGATAATTCCGTCTCCATACTCTCTCAAGCTTCTTGCAGTGACTTTTACAGGTGCAAAGCTCGGCATTAAACCATGGGGCGGTAGTGCAAGATCTACCCTAAGAAATCTTTTTAATGGGTGCTAGAAAGTTAACCGTCTCACTGATCCAACTATCAAGGTAGGCGGTGTCTCATTCCATATCACCTGTCAGAACTGGGGAGGTAGTAAGGGCATGATTAATAACCTCCGGCTGTAACTTGTGAAAGGCCAGATAGGCGGAAGAGACACTAACTTTCGTGGACGGCTTACTGCAAGTGGTTAACTGGTCAACATTCTGCTGCGGATTGCTTTATTGAGGTGCTAAAATGGTGCTAATGAGGTGAACATTTTACCCAGACAGAAACCACACCCAGTAATTACCTCACCATAGGGTAATGTTACATACCTCACCATGCACAGTGTAACCTGTAATCAGGGCCATAGCCCTTGGAATAATAGCCTTAGACACGCTCCCAGACAAGGGCGGGGTTAGAAGGAAGGCATCAGGTCAGTATGGCAGTGGGGTGAGGGTCACAGAAGTCACGTGTTAGGTGAAAAGTAGGACAATGCACTACCACTGAATTAAATGGCCAGTAAAAGGGAAGGTAACCTGCTGATATAGTAGCCCAGCGCCTTGCTTCACGTTGTGACAACATATTGTCCTCCCATAATACTGTATCAAGAATATCGACTAACACAATATTGTGAAGGTAAATAGATGTAGGTAAGAATAGATGTATTATCCCTAACTTCACAACTACGCACCTTGAAAATAAATATATCGTCAAGGTACGTGGATGTTGATTTAAGAATATTAAATCTACACATACCTAAACACTTTTGACAAGATGATATTTAAAGCGCGAAATTGTGCTAAAATGCTCTTGTTGCCTTGCCTTTCCTCATCTTTGCATCATATTTTTCGTTCCAGGTTCTTTTCTTGTTTGCTCACCTGCTTTCTCCTTGATTTCTGTTCCCTTGAGCCTCATCTGACCCTTTTTCTGGTGCTCTCTTGTCCTGATCCCTGGTTTAGTGCCTCTCATTTACTTGCTACTCCATTTCCTTACATTTTCCATCCTGATTCCAAGCTTTTCAACTCACCTGATTCGGAAGGTGTAGATGAGCAGTGAGGGTGTGAGTGCTTAATTTGTGAATGAAAGCGTGCATGTGCCCGAAGCTCTGCTCAGAAGCTGGCGGCCGGTGCAATTAAATGTCAGCATGCCGAATATGAAGGCCGGTAGTGTTCGATCCCCTACCCGACACTCTCTGACCCTTTTTGTCGCTCTTGAATGTTCCCACTTTCTGTTTGTGACGGTTTTGCCATCTTTCTCTTCCCCGTCTTAATGATCGGTGAGTTTTTCATTCACTTGCATTCAGGAAATATCTGATACAGAAAAAAGTGTCAGTCCGAACAAATAAGTGCCAATGCCTCCCACTTGCAACTACCAGCTCAAATTAAGCACTGCAGTTCATATTTCTGAGTTAGCACTCCATGACCCGTGACTGCCCTGCTCCCCCAGATTCTGGGCCTCATTTTGAGGCTCCTTGGGCAGCTTGAATATCACTTTTTGTGACGTTCCCTGGCCCAGAAGCCTCCGTGATATTTATCAGACAGCACTAAGCCACTTTTTTTGGCTTATTGCTGCCTGATACCTGATAAACATTGGTCCCTTTAACGCAGTTTTCTGCATTAAAGGGGTATGCAATGGTGTTGCTGGGGGCGTTCCCAGCAACCTCCATGGCTTTTTGACACTGCCCCAGATTTACGAGAAATTGTAAATCTGAGGCAGCGCCAATAACTTACACCTCTCAGGCGAGGCGAAAGGGAGGCACAACGAGGATAAATATCTTTATTTCTCCTCATTTTTCCTATTTCTTTGTGTGTTACATTATGCAGCACACATAGAAAGAGAAAAAGGCCTCTTGTGATTATTGTTGTACAGGAAGGTTTCCCTTCCTGTAGAAAAATAATCATCCCCGCAACCCAGGCACCCTTGCACCATGGTGCAAAGGTGCCTGCATCGGCGCACGGCAGTCCTTTGTGTGCCGGTGCAGGGGAAAAGGACAGGAATGCACCGTATCTGATAGATTCCTGCCCTTTTCTTTTGCTGTAAGGCAGCGCATCAGGAAGGCCTGCTGCGCTGCCCTACCGCAAAACCCCATAAATAAGGCCCTCTCTTTTTTATTCCCTCTTCTAAAATCCTCTTTAGAGATCACCAGGCTAGTATCCTGCCAACACCCGCTCATGTTTTCTCTCTTTGTAGTGACAGATCAAGTGATCTGCTGCCCATGCGGTACAGGTCCTCTGGCCTGCAGGATCGCCTTCATTCTAGGTTTGGCCACCATTTTATAACACGGATTGCGGAAGCCACCATTTTCTACAACTTCCTTCAATTTTTTCTATATTTTCCTCTCATGTCCTTTCCCTACTGTCCCAACCCCTCTGTCACATTCACTTATCTCCTTGAGCACCCATTGTATTCCTGTTCTGCAACCTAGAGGTACCTGTCAGCAAAGGACTGCACAAGACCCCTCAAGAGGCCTACCAACGAGAGCAAGATAATGTTTGTGCGCTGCACTGCCCCCACACTACCAAAACCCTCCCCCAGATTGCCAAACTCTCTTCAATATGCACAAACCCTCACATGGACAAAATGTGGGACCTCCTACTTTCTGAATCCCCACTCCCTTCCCCATTCAGATGAAAAATTGCATCTACTCTTATCCAGGATCACACAATATTCAGGGCCCCTGGAATTATGCAATTTTGCAGCTGTGGCGTTTTCCGATAATTATAGATTTGCCGCATGTGCCACACAATCCGTCATCACTGAGTAACCTGCGTATTTTAAAAAAGAAAATGTTTTTCTAGATCAACCTTATCGAAAGTTACGTGTTGCCGCGCAGTGGAAGGGACTCTGCAAAGCAAGGGCGTAACACAGGCCCCCGCATCCCCCGCAGTGCAGGGGGGGGCGAGCTGCAGGAGGCCCCCTTCACCCAGTACTCGGGCCTTAGAGCTCCGGATCAAATCCGGAATGGGGGCCCCTCCATGTACCTTGCAGGGGGGCCCCCTCAGTTTTCGTTATGCCAGTGCTGCAAATGAAGGCTGGTCGCCTTTCTGTTGCTTATTACTGTATTTAGGTGTCAAACTGGTACTAATGAGGTGATTTATTTTGCCCAAATAGTGGTGACGTGTAAAATTGTCAAAATAATTAGGTGGTACTATCAGAAAAGGTGTTGCATAATTTATGCCACGTAATTTGCATTTTCTTGCTGCATAATTTATTCAGCCCTACTAATCATTTGGCCATCCCCTGCCGCATAATTCCAGTGGACCTGGCAATATTATAAAGCAGGGGAAGCAGGATTATTTATTTCCGAGGGTTTAAGGTTCTAGCCTTAGAAGTTTAATCATAGTCCACAGTTTATAACATGAGACAAAAAGTCGTCTTTAGCGTTGCCATTCTCATTTTAATATTAAATATGTTATGGAGCCGGGTAGGGCTGACACTACTGGGACGGCATCCTTGAAAGAAAAACTACATAGTGAACTCCCTTTTTTTTGGGGGGGGGGGGAGGGGGTAGTTTTGTATAGCGCGAACTCGCCCCGTAGGTATTGGAGCGCTTTATACGAGCACCAGTTACATTACACAAGGACACATTGGGGCAGATTTACAAGCCCCTTGCGCCACTTTTGCGTTACTTTTAACATGGGAAAAGTGACGCAAGAGTGTCGCAAGGGGCTTGTAAATCTGCCCCATTGATTTTTGGCAGGCACGTTGAGATTAGGAGATATTCCCAGAATCACAGGATGTTGAGTCAACGCCGAGACTCGAACCTTGTTCCGCAACTCCAGCGACTGTGGTCTGTGGTGCTGGGGTACGCATGAGTCAGGCGTGGTATGCAAATATGTGTAATCCATATGCAACCTGTTTTCAGTGTAAGTAAAATATTACCATACATACGCATAATGGCTTTTTCTCAATCAAGTCTGGTGTGTGACTTTTCGAGGACTGGAGGGGAATTCCGCCGCATTATGCACATTGTTTTATTGGCTGAATCTGATTACTAAGAAGGATCCGTGCTCAGTAAAACCAGAGGAAACTTTAGAACATTTCCAATTGCAGGCGCGTGGTGCCAGCCAGGCGCTCTCAATTTAGTGTGTTGATAGGTAAAATTACAGTACTGCGGCAAAAAATTAAGTCACTGTACGCGGCTCGCTACTGCCATCTTCTGGACAAAACAGTATCAAAGTCTACAAAAAACGCATATATTTAGTGTTTGCCAAAAATGAATAAGGCCTTCCTGTCAATGCTTGTTATTTCAGAATGAATACCCAGAGGGAAAAAACGTAGTTGCGGCGCTCACGATAATGGAAGATAAAGTTAAAAGATTCTGAGAGGTGGCTGATTTCCTTACCGTGACACATTTTGCTTAAGTGGAGAAAGCAGTGTTTAATATGGAAAAAAACGAAGTGCAGAAATCCTATTCCGGATTAATCTTAGTTTCTGGGAAGTGCAGGTACACTAATTAAAAGTATTGTATTACTCCTGAAAAGGGCTGGTACTCGCTCAAAATAAAGTATTTACTCAGTTCCTGTCAGTAACTGCACATCTAAATCACCCTGAGAAGCCAAGATTTAAACTGCAATACCATGGCATTATAGTTGGCAATTTTATCAACGAAACCTCAATATTTACAGATGTATGTATGGATTTAGCACAGACCTAACCAGTGCGTAACCTACAGGGGAAAGGAATCCATGGAAGTCGATTCACCAAAATGTCAGGGGTAGTTGAAGCGACATCATGTACCCTTTGACCTTAATGATTCCACAAGAAGTGACATCATGTCACCTTTGACCCTGCATGGTCCCAAGAAGTGATGTTACATAACCTTAATTCAGATGACCACAATAATTAACATTGCTGAAGTTACATAATTGCATAATTAATATTATATATTATTCTAGGGGAGAACAAAGGGTGGGGATTCTCTTCCCTGAGAAACTTTTGAAAAAAGGGTTTTTCTAATGCATTTTAATGCACCATTTTGACATAAATGTGTTAAAAAGCCATAGGCTCTAAAAAAACACTCACTAAATATTCAAGTCCTATCATGGTGTGCCAAGCTACTGAAATCCGGCAGTCCCAACGAGTTCCCCCAATTATGTTTTTAAAATGTCCTACGGGGGCCCCCTTTTATCAAAAATTACCTCAATTTCTAGGACCAACATTTTGCCATGGTGGCCCTCTTTGCCCAAACATTACATACAATGTGCCAGTGCCAGAATTTTCCTAATACTGCTTCTCTCGCACTATGGAGGTCCCTTATGTTAAAGGTTATGTCTAATATGTCAAGGACCACATTTTGTCATGGATGGCCCTATGACCTTGCCACAGTTGTCTTCCCATATGCCAAGAATTTCCTCCAATGTGCCAACACAAGCAATTTGCCACATGTGCCAACTATGTGAAGAATTCCCTGCAGGAGGCCAGTGCTGGCATTTTTTCATGGGTGCTCCATGTCAAAATGTACCTACAGGGTGCCAGCAGTAGCATTTTGCAGAGGGCATCCAATATGCAAGTATTCCAGTGCCAACATTTTGTCAAGGGTGCTTCTATAAGCCAAGACGCATGCCAGGTCCAATAGTGGATTTGCAAGCATTGCAGGACATGCTCGCTTACATTCACTCATGCACACTCATTCTATCATTAGCACTGACTTGCACTCATTCATTTTCACCTACTCTTATGCACTCACTCTCACCCTGAATCACTTATTCCCACTCTCCCACTCACTCTTACTCTGACTCACTTATCCTTACTCACTCAGTTTGACACACACACACATACATCCACAATCCGTATACAAACATACATGCTGACATATATACATGCTCTCTCACCCAAACTCACACTCACCCACATGCACATACACAAAATACATTAACACCATTTAATTTTTTTATCTAAGATGCCAGAGATCTTACTGCTTCACTTTTTATTACCCTCATAGTGAATAATAAACTATTATTCACTATTAATGTGATACAAATGAGCAGAAAACGAGGTTAGAGCCTGACTCCGATAATGCGAGACACCCCTGTGATCCTGGCACTGATATTGCCACCTCTGAGGCCAAGAGTCGCAAAGGCAGTGCCAGGGGTAGCAAGGGGCAAGCTAAGGGTCGCAACTGTGACCCCTGGGGACCCCTAAATGACACTGGGTATGAATAATGTAAAATTGAAAATGAACCTGCACACCTATTTGAAAAGTTCAAATGCTCGTTAGAGAAAATTATATTAATTATAATGATACTATGGCGTGCTGTCATGTGCAAGGGTTTTAGCCCTAACCCTATCTATATGAAGTGTGATAAAAGAGGGATGGAATGATCCATGCCTACATGACGCACAGCTGAACGAACTCGAAGAGTTTTCTTGGAATAGTGTTGAATGTAATAAAACACATTCAACTAACATTTGCAACCAGGTTATCTAACCTGTAAAATGAAACAATATAAAGTAATGTACATTCATACTCATATGGATGACGAATTAATACAAAACATAGATTTCTTGATGTTTGCCCTTAAATACAATTGTAATCAATCAAGAATACGTTTACAATTCTATTCTCAGTCCGAATGCATGACATCCATGGGACGGTCGTGTTCAAAGGGAGAAAGATTTGTTTCTAATTTGGATGTAAATGTGCCCATGTTAAAGTGCCAACCCCATCAGATTCCTATACTAATGGTACAGTCCTGGTAAAGTTATGGCTCATATGTAAAAATAAACGGGATGAACACATGTAGGCAGTGTGACACCATTTGTTGCTAAATGTCTCTGCATGTTTGCTCTTTGGCTGCGTAGTGAACAGCGTGGCTTAGATTTACTTCATCTGACTCGATCTAACATTTGGTGATGTGATGGCCTTGGAGTGTTCACGTGCATACAGCTGCACCCCCTGCTGGTGTAAAAAGCAAATAACACACAGGGGCGTAGCTTAGTGGGATTCAGGAGTGGGGCGGGGTGTGAATCTCAAGTGTCTCAAGCAGTGGCTACTGGGTAGGGTGACCAGACGTCCCGGTTTTGCCCGGACGGTCCCCGTTTTTTGTGAAATGTCCCCGTGTCCCGACACTGTACTCCAATGGAGTCAAATGTCCCCGTTTTAGAACAGTGTCCGGGTTGAACAAAGAAATGTCCCGGTTTTTTTACTGTTCCGGTTGCGCGCATGCTCTGTTTGCACAGCTTGGTGACGTCACTGAGGTGAGCGCTGTAGCAGGAAGGGAAATCCTTGGAAGAGAGACATGTTCTCTCGGGATTTCCCTTCTCTTTGTCTACACAGCGCCACCTACGTCATCATGCAGCTGGTTAGAACCACCTGTGACCGGCATGACCCTGATTTTACAGCCTGCAGCAATCCACCGTGACCCTGCTCTGCCTTAAAGCGAGCGAGGGTCGGACAGTCTCAAACTACAGCAGAATCCAGCAGCAGCTTCGTGACGCCTCCCCAGCCCTACCAGCACCGTCGGGACACTGCCTTGCATCAGAGCTGCATCATCCAGGAATCCTTGCCCTCCCAGCCTGCAAGCCCGCAACGTGTAATTTTAACCCTGAGAGTTTTATCCGCACCAGTGCTGGCTTCCTGGGGGCGCCGTGTAGCGTTTCTTTCCCCCAGCAATTACCAGGCCTCACATAAATGTCAAGAGTGTGATTAATTATCTTCCTGGAGACAGATCAGCATTTTGTATAGTTGAGGTTTTGACTTGGCTGAAGTTAGTGCAGAGGGTTAATATGCCTGCTGCAAAGAACGTGTACCAAGTAGATTACAGAGTGTGTATGATGTAAACAGATCAGCAGGGTTACTGCTTTCACAAGAGACATTTTTTTGCTACTTGCAATTTATAACTTAAAGTCCTAATATAGAATAGTGAGCTATTAACTTTCATCCTAGAACTGCATACACACTGCAAGGTATACATTATTAGAACATTGGTTAATGTTTCAAAAAGGGTTAATCTGGCTAGAAATCGATTCTTAATATTAAAGAAAACTCCCAACTATGCTGTTTCTTTTTCGACTCTGCGTTTGTGCTTCTCCACACCAAGCACTCTTAAACTATACTGCCTACCAGTATGGATGACATGTGACTCCTACACTTTCAGTCCTTTGGCTTATGTAACATTTCCTATACACTGATTTACACACGTACGATTGATTGTCTCTGTGTAATGTGTGTGTGATGCAAAGTGCTTGGACACCCTACACTGGTATGAGTGGCGCTATATATAATGCATCTGATAGAGTGTGGTTATGGTGACTTGGTCACTGTTAAAGGGTGCTAGTGAGAAAATCCGTGGTGGAGGTGGTCATTGGGGGGGGGCGCCAACAAACATTGTCGCACAGGGCGCCACCAGCACTAAAGCCAGCCCTGTCTTATATGTTCTAAACTATTTACTATGCTAATGTGCGTAAATGTTTCCACGTAAATAAAGCAAACATTATTTATATTTCAGTCAACTGCGCTGAACGTAGGGGGGAGTGCTTTATGGGAAGGAGTATTCTACAAACAGCAGTATCTGATTTTGACGATGACAGAATGTGTGTGTGTGTATATGTGTGTATATATCTATCAAACTCGCTAGCGATGCACTCGTTCACTTCCTCGTGGCAAAAACAAGAGCACAAACTCCTCTTCGATTGTGCAATTTTCTTTATTGTTCAGTTAACAATCCCAATATATATACTTATCTAATAAGAAAACAAACTTGGACTAAAGCAAATGTTGAGGCAAAGTCTGTTTAAATGGAATTAATGCTTACTGCCGATAAAAGACCTCTGATTTGTTATCTGTAATGCTTCATCTCGGTCTTGGAGGGAGCTGTCGTAGTCCTTTTTCTATGTTTATCACAGCTGTCAAATAGTCCTACTTTTATGTCGGTGGTTACTGCAAATCGTAGTCCTACTTCTATATCTATGACCTGTCCCCGTTTTTTGTTTTGAGAATCTGGTCACCCTAGTACTACTGGGTGGAGGGGTGAGATGAGCAAAGTTCAGGAGCAACTGTTTCCATGTGGAACAGGGTCAGAGCTGGTTTCCAATTGGTGGGCCTCTGTCTAGCATGGTACAATGGTTGCAAAACAATAGGTTGGAATGCTACTCCGACAATTATCAGTGGTTAGACTATTTGTGAGCATTCATCCCTTCACCTTCTGGGTGTTTGATTGCAAGTATGTCTGGAAACTTAAGACAAGCACAGCTTTCCAAGCCTACTACTGCCAATGTTTGTGAATTCCACAAATTTGTAAATTTGCACCCATTCAAGGAGTACTTCTGTGGGTCCAGATATATTTATGTCCCCAAACAGGAGAGAGGTGGGGACAGAGTAAGGAACCTCCGCAGAATGGAGTCGAAATACATAATTGACCTCGACACCATGGTACCAACAGGTTTGAATATTACGGAGGAACTCTGGACCCATTTAGACTAATATTCTTGTCATTAAGCACTGTCTATGTGACTTTTGTTTTGTTTTGTTTGTCATTAATGAAAGTGAGACAAGGGGGCTGTTTCCCTGTCAAAGTACAATCGCTAAAAATCAGATCTTGTCCCCATGAGTATTTAACAAACAGGAATTGTCCGATGGATGAACTATGGGGACCATTTATGCGATTTTTGCAGCCTTAACTAATCCTCCTACGTGGCTTAGTATTTGCCCATTCAGGGCTTTATTGTTTGCTTGGACACCGAACAGGCTTGGTATTCTTATAAATTAAAAGCGATGAAAGCATATTCTAAATCTTATAATGTGTAACAAAATGTATTATATTTATACATGTATGTATATCTTCTCAAAGATATTGGTATATCGCTGGTTAATTTGTTTTAATACCTGCCCAATACTCAAGCACTGATTTTCTTGTATATAGAATTGTATATAAAAGTATTATTGCCGGAGACATGCTACAAGATGGCCGCTCTTATAGAAACCAAACATGGCTAAATGAGTTCATTTGGGCCATCTTCGCTGTTCATGAAATTTGGTTTTAACGTCAGCACTGTGCACTTTAAAATGGTGGTTTGTATAGTTGTTTACCGACATCGAGGAAGGTGGCAACGCCAAAACGCGTCTGTTGGTGTGGGGGAGGTTTCACACAATAAATAACTGCAAAGAATTCCTGTGAGTGCTGCCCTTCTTCGTTTTGACCGGGACTGTCTACCGTTGTGGCAACACATATATATATATATATATATATATATATATATATATATATATATATATATATATATATTCACTTAAAAAACCATAGGTTTCACACATGTTATAGATAGCTGGACATTTCACTCGTAAAAAACCATTGAAATTCCCCAGTTATAGTTAGTTCAGATAACTATAACTCGCGCGCCCGCAATCCACTGCTGATGACGTCACATATTACATCACTCATGACATGGTCAGTGGCATCACTCATGACATCACTGATGACATCATCCTTGTGATAGAGTGGCGGTTGCGCGAGTTATAGTTATCTGAACTAACTATAACAGGGGAATTTCAATTGTTTTTTACGAGTGAAATGTCCAGCTAACTATAACATGTGTGAAACCTATGGTTTTTTAAGTGAATTTGCAAGGTTTTTTAAATGCTAATTCCTAACTATAACATGTGTGAACCCTATGGTTTTTTAAGTGAATTTGTAAGGTTTTTTTGAATGCTAAGTTATGTATGTTTTATTATATTTTTTATTTTTCATATATTTATTTTACAATAAGCTACCTATGTATATAGTTATAGATTGACCGTATCCTGTAATATGGAATGGCTCATTTAAAATGTTTTTTTTTTTAAGGTTTTTCACCGTGCGCGCACGGTGCGCGCACCCCGCGGTTTAAAAAAAAGAAAAAATTGTTTTTTCACCCTTCGGGGTCCTTCAGGGACCCCCTGACAAAGGCTAGGGGGTCAGGAACTCTCTACCCTGCCCCCTTTTCACGTTCTCCACCTTTCTTTTTCACTGTCACACACAAAACACACAAAATGGCGGCCGACACTTCCTGATTTTGACCGATTCGAATGTTGACTGACATGTAACCACCAATCAGAATTACGCTCGCGCACGTTATGGTTTGCGCACCGTGCGCGCACGGTGCGCGCTTATAGATATTTATGTGCTTTTAAATGCAATTTTCTCAGGAACTACTGAACAGATTGACACCATATATGCAAAAGGCACATGCCTGACCTGAGGACTACCTCTTTGCCAAATTTCAAGTAATTCTGTTCAGCCGTTCGGGCTGTACCTTCGACTAAAGGTCCTTTGGGAAAATGCATGGGGAAAACGCGTTTTGGGACCCCCTTTTTTCTCAGCCCCTGCTTGACGAATCACCCCAAGACTTTCAGGGTAGGAGCTGAGCGGAGCGCCCAATTAGTTTTGAAAATTTCGCGAGGATTCGTCAACCGGCGCCAAAGTTATTCAAAATAGAATTTTCAGAGTTCCAATGGAAACACGGTCCTAACTATAACTATCTACTGGCGACCGCCAGTAGATAATATATATATATATAAAATATATATATATATATATATATGTTTATTTATTTAAGATCCCCGTCCAATGAACAAGTTTAAACCTCTTAGTGAAATAAGTATCACAAGAAACACAGACACAGCCAACCCGACTCATGGCCCCCACATCCAACTACCAAACCAAGAATGCATTTGATGGGTGTCATGTCACAAACACCCCCACTTAAGCTACACCCCTGCTCATCCCACCTGGGCCTGTTAGTTCTCCCTAGGAACTTATGACTACGGTCACCTACAGCACAATGGCCTGCAGTCCTTGCCCTGGGATCACCTATTTTAAATGTATTTTCCTTGAATGCACTGTTCCTCATCTCTGCTACAAGATGCTTTCGATGGTAGAGTTGTCAAATTGTTGCATTTGGGCAGAGCTCCATGTTTCTAGTCCTCTCCCTTTGCAAATCATTCTAGAAAGTGACTGACAGCCCCATGTACCAAGCCTGAGTCACAATTAGAGGAGGCAGAACAGGCACATTGACAGGACGAGCTGAGCCAGAGCCAAGCCAGGAGTCTGTTAACAAGCTGAGTCATGAAAATGTTTGGCATGTATATTGTGCAACAAATATAATGTTAAAATATTATAAATGTTATTGTAAATTGTATTTATATAGCACGTACTACCCCTAACAAAAAAGTGTATTTCTTTAACTTGTGGAAGCAGTTCATCTTAGCACATCAGATTATGATACTGCATAGACAGACATTTATTAAAACAGCAAAGCCATTAGTTAACGAAGAGGCTAGTCAGCAGTCATATAAACCCTAAACATGGAGTAACATTACAGTCTATTCAATAAAATATAAGAGGTGCTTGTACAGCGCACATCCTGAACTCAAGTATGTGAAAGTGCGCTCATATGTGATAGTAAAGAAAAAGGAGGCTCTCCAAAAATATTTGCCTAGGATCGTACAATTTGGAAAAGTAGGGAACCCAGAATTGATTCCATGCCTAGTTTCACATTTTGAAATTCAGCCTCCAGATGAGTGTCTCTGTCTCGCTGTTTCTGTCTCTCCCGTTTACATCAAAGGTCACTGTTTTGTCTTTCATTCTTGGTTCAGTGCAATAAAAGCAGACAAAGATATAACAGACGGACTCCAGGCCCCCAGACCCAACTATGTGCATTTATTTTTTGGGGGGGGGGTCACACTCCAAACACCCACCCCCCTGAACCTATGCCCCTGATAGCACAGGATAATTTCTGGATCGTATGACTCGAGGTACAGAGCATGCCTAGAAAGAACTTTCATTTTTCTCCTGAGAGTGAATTATGACCCTGTGTGTCTTCTCCACTGAATGGCTGCTGGCAATTCAAGAAGGACTGTAAAGGAGAATTGGTATGAGAAAAGTTGAATACTTGCATATATGTATATTAAAGAAAACCCACTGAAAAGGCCAGGGCTGTGGAACCTGGTAGTCAGTGATTCCTGAAGGGGAAGGGTGACTGCTCAATATCATGCTGCACAATCCTGTTCAAGCAATCTTGTCATTTGATTTGATATCTTGTCCATCTTCAGTTTAACCAACATGGAAGATCTCGGTGAACAGATATAAAAAATACTTGGCGGATATGAAAGAAACTGATCTGGCAAGGAGATGATCAATCATACTGCACGTGTTGGGTGAGGATGTTCACAAACTGTTCTTCATACTACAGAATGTAGGGCCTACAAAAAGCTATGAGGCAGGATTTTCAGCCCTGTAAGAGGAGTTTAGAATACAGACAAATCTGGACTATGAACACTTTAAAGTGAGTCAGGCAAAGCAGGATCCCAAAGAGCCTATTGAGGATTGTACACCTGTATCTACACGTTAGCCAATATGTGAGAATTAGCACACTGATGAAGAAATTTGGGCTTAAATCATTCAGGCAAGCTAGTCCTCAAAATTGAGAAGACTGATTCTTAGAGAGGACACAGTCACACTACCAGCCATCAAAGATGAAGGATCAAGGCACCCAAGTCCTGCACCCGTCAGCACAAAGTAAAGAGAGTGAATTGTAGTTGCAATGAACCAGAAGTGCGACCCTTCTACACTTCTAAGAGGGAATTATTTTCAAAATGAACATACAAAATAGTGGTTCAGCACTCAATTTTGAAGATAATGAAATGTACATAATGAAACTTCAGTCTATAGTGCACAATTTGTAATTGTAAGCAATCGTCTCAATAAACAAATGTGAAAGTGATTTCTTCTTACAATAAATCTTTATTCATCATCTTTTTTTCTCTTAAAATCACATCAATCGTGCAGTAGCCAACGTGTTTCGTCCGCCAAGGACTTCTTCGGGGCTCAGAACACATGTTGTCATCTTTCAAATTATTGGTTCGAAGAATAGTGATATTAGATGTTGTATATAAAGATTTTAGAGGGCAATTGCTCTGGTGGAATATCAGTGTGGCGTCCGGTTCAGTAGAAAAACCTTTCACATTTGTTTATTGAGACCATAAGATGACCATTGCTTACAGTTACAAATTGTGTACTATAGACTGAAGTTTCATTATGTTCACACTTGGAAGGTCAAGCAAATTGTCAGAAGAAAGGGTGCCACACATGGATGCATCATGAAGGCATCATAGGAGGGGGACCTCATGTTAACAATTCGCCTTTTCTGCGTGATTACCTCAGATCTTTTGCCTCTTGCTGGATCCTACATTTTAGCTGGCTTTAGAACTCTTGCACTTACCACTGCTAACCAATAGTAAAGTGCCTATGCTCCCCCTTTAAACATGGTTGTATTAAATGTGTACCCAAGGCCTGGAAGTTAAATGCTACTGGTGGACTGAAGCACATATTGTGCCATCCACTATAGTGGCAGTGCAAATATGGCATCAGGCCTACCCTGTGTAACCTGACTATTGCGTTGTAAACATTCACTGCAACTTGTCAAAAAAATACTTTCACAGGTAAAAAAAAATATCCCTTTTAAATAATAATGCCACCCCTATGCAGGCATTGTAGTCCACTAGACAGGGTGCGTGGTATTTAAAAGAAGGATATGCAGAAATTTAAAGTTAGCAGTTTCTTACATTGGTGTTCTGCGGTAGGGTCCAGTACTTGTGTTTTGAAGTGCAACACAGAAATGTATGTTGAAATTAAAAATACCTTTCTAAATTGACAACAAAAACGGTCTTTTTAGATTTTTAATTGGCTTTTGCTTTTTAATTGGATCATATTTTATTTTGTCCCTATATTCATTCTTGGAACATTGTGGTAGATATGGCTAAGAGGGAGAGCCTTAGCATGACAGTGCTAAGGAGCATGTGCAAGCAAAGGAGAGTGGTGTTGAACAAGCAGTCGAATAAAGAGGGATATCACATTTCCCTCAGAGCCTTGGATGAAGTTATTCAGCTACAGTGCACTTCAGAGGAGAAATTTGAGGAGAGAAATGAGGACGGCATGGAGGAAGTGCCAGTGCCAGAGGAGTGTTCTCCCTTAAGGACAGCATTGCCTATATTGCCCACTGCAGGGAGCAGTTTATCCGCCTACAGTTTTTCTCCATCAAAGTTAGAGGACAGATAGTGTGAGAGGGCTTTGAAGTTGCAACTGGCTACCTTTGACCTTGAAGAGAAAAAGTTAGCTACTGAGGAGAAGAAGGCTGCCCTACACTTCAGTGTGATGCCCTGAGTGGGATGGGTACAGTCAGAAGTGAGTCACTGTGTCACTGGAACCCAGCTGGCTGATGGGCCCTAACAATAATACCGTGCAACCTAGCCATGCACACTTGTAATTAATTATATCATTTCAAATGTCATCAGTGATCTTATCAATGATGTGATATAATTTGCCATGCGTTTCATAATATATGACATCAAAAGCAGTGCATGCAGGGGCACAAGTAATAGTTGCTTGAGTTAACTATACCCAGTGAATTTAAAATGTTCCATTTTAACTGATGTTTTTACCTAACTATAATGTCACTTTAACCTTAGGTTTTTTCAGAGAATATTTTAGTTTTTTTAATGGGTAGTAACATATTATTTTCAGACCTAACTATAACATCACTATAACCTTTGGGTTTTTTTTGGTAAATATTTTTATTTTAAGTAAGAAATTATCACCACACCTAACTATACCATCACTTTTATCTTTGTTTATTTTCAGTTAATTTCTGGGACTTTTTAACGTAAAGTAACATTTTATTGCCATATCTAATTATGCCAACTTCCCAACATACATGGGCATTGGCCGTGTTTGACATGGGCTTGACCACAGGGCCTCACCTGTTGTCATGCCCTGTGCCTACCCCCCACAGCCGGCCAACCCCATCAGATAGTAATACCCCTTTTTAAAATAAAATTGTAACTCTGGTCCCACAGGTGCCAGGGGTGCTGTGCTGGCTCCTGTGGCACTCCCACAGGAGTCTAGGGGCCAGCGCTGGCTCCCACAAGTCCAGGGGGTCAGTGTACTCTACCCTGCCCATTTATACCTTAATTCTTTTAATTTTCAGGGTACCGGTGCCTGATTCCTCTAATGGCAGCCACAACATTTTTGTTCAGATTGGAGCTAACCAATCAGAGTGCAAGATCCTGCAGGACACACTAAAGCCTCTCTCTCCTTTGGGAGCGAGCAAGCCAAAGGGGAAAAAAAATCCGTGGATATCGAATCCCTTAATTTTTTTAATTTGCGCTGCTGCGGGACTCGCTCAAACCCAACCATCCTTCTATAAATGTTGAAAATTAATTTCTCAAAAACCTCTGAACAGATTACACCAAACCACAAAAGGCAAGCTTGCTGGGTAAATGTATATCTCTTTCTGCCAAATTTGGTGTAATTCTGTTCAGCTGTTTTGTCTGTGGTGCTGTTCAAAAATCCCCGTAAAAACTGTATTGGGAAATTGTTTTTTGGGACCTCCCTTTTTGCTCTTCCCCCACTTAACCATTTACCCCAAAGTTTTCCAGGGAGGAGCTGAGATCAATTACCTTTTTTTAGAAAGTTATATCAAATGGCGCCAAATTTATTAGCAAAACAAAAAATCTATTTCCTATGGTAACTAGGTCCTAACTATAACTACACAGTGTCGACCGCACACATCACACACATGAAGGATACTGAAATATATTTGCTGTTGTAAATTTAATTAACGCCATATCGTCATGCATTGCATCTTGGATGCTACAGGTGCCATTGAAAAAAACCTTTCCTGTTAGTCACCATCAAGAAATGTGAAAATCCTGAAAACCTCTAATCAGGAGGTGTCTTTCATAGTGAAGAAAAGACACTCTGCTGACACAGTCCAAGAAAATCAAACACAAGAAAATGATGGACGGAGGGCTGGAACTTTTCAAACACTCACCCCCAGTCACAGATCTGGGTTGAATCCATCATCGTTCTTTAGCTCACTTTGCCACCCCAGTTCAGCCCCAGCTATATGCACATCAGTCTTGACCCTGTGCCTCATGAGAACAGTCCATCCTGAACTGCCAAGCCAGGTCTTCCCTGGACCTGAAACAAGCATCCTGGGACCAGTTTCAGGGTAACACCCCTCATCAGCCAGGCTAGCTTGAATCCAGTCGCAAACCTCCCGCCTGGGAATAGCCTGCCAACTTAGGGCGAACAACGCAAACACAAGGAGATGATGGACAAAGCACTGAAACTTTTCAGACCATCACCTCCAGTCACAATCTTGGATTCTGTTTGCTTTGTTCGCCCTAGATTGAATGCAGTGATGGATTCTATGTAGAGTCAGTTAGTCTTCCTTGGCTCTGCTCTACTTGATGCACTTATCTTTCAAATAAATCTTGTTATTTCAACATATAAAAGGGTACTGATGACCTTTTCACTGCTGTCCCTTTAAGGCCTGATCTTGTTCATCACACACATGCATGCACTGATGACTCCTGGCCCACACTATAATAAAAGACACTTCTGGTGCGCAAGCGGAAGTGCAGAGCTAGCAACTATTATGAAACACAAACTGGGCTCCGCCTCCCTAGCCCTAACACAGGTTATCTACCTCCTGCAGATTTTGACCACCACACCATGGACTTCATCCTTACAGTTCGTGTCTATTTTGTGTGTATCCCAGCTCCAGCCTTCCTGCTGCTAAACACTACACCACCAAAACATGCTACAGGGGCTTTCTAGTATTTAATTACATAGTCTAACAATAAAAAACACTACTGAAATTCTGCAATTGTTCTTATACAGTCCCTGAAGCAGGACCTGCAATTCTTCAGGTAAATGTAATCTATTTATTATTCCTTTCCAAATTCTTAGGTTATTATAGTTCAGAATACATAAATTCTAGTGCCCAATTACACCAATGCAACAAAATAGGAAAAATTGTTTCTAAAGGCTAATTTTCCTGAAAAGTGCATAATTTTGATATTGAATCCACGAGATATTAAAATATCTTCGAAAATAAATGGATTTGAAGAAACAATTTTAATGAATAAAGCACGCTCATCAAGCGGCAATGAAGAAAATCGTCGAACTTACCTGACGTTTATTGGCCATGAGAAAGGAAACACATTGAGTAACAAAATTATCTCCCCCAAAAAATAATTTCGTGGTTAATAATGCAGTGATATATGTCCCTTTGTCTCCTGTAGCTCATTCTGAGAAGATCTGCAGTGCAAGCACCAATCCAGTGCATCAAGGAACAAAAATGCATGCCACTTGGAATGGCCAAAACTATAACATCTCTCCAGGACAAGAATACCCATGAAAGTAACCAAACAATTTACCGAAACTATAATATTTAAAAAAATAATCATAACTTTTCTATCTAGGCTGTTTTCCACATTTAGTAAATTTAGTAACCTCAACTTTAAAGTGTTTTTCATTATTGTGTATTTCAGTATTAATGTTCTGCACCAAAGCCAGGCAGTCTCAGAGAACCGTAGGTCCAATATGGCCTTAACCCCATGTTACAGCCTTACGTTTTGGCACCTTGGGTGTACGTCTTTGCATTCGCCTGGCATGGAGTGCTGGCCAGCTGCAGCTCCAGTCAGCCTCCTGGCTATTGAAGTTGCTCTGTAATTCAGCTTGGCAGTTTGGCAGCACTGCTTTCCACTGAAACAGCGGCGTACGGTCAACCGGGCTTCTGTTCTCTGCTTCCAGAAGGCACAGGGGTATATTTCCAAGGGGACACCGACGGTCTGGTAGTGCTATGCCTTTCTCCATATTTACAAAGTGGCGTTTAGCCACTTTGTGTGGCTTAACGCTGCCTTGTAAATACGGCCACTTTTCACGCGTCACGTAGCGTGAAAGTTGCTGTGGGCGTTCTACAGCAACACATCGCGTTTTGACGCTGCCCCCCAGATTTACAAGGATGTGTAAATCTGAGGCAGCGCCAAAAAGGAATGCCATGCAAGAGCAGGTGCTAGAATGGCGAAACGAGGAGAAATACTTTAATTTCTCCTCGTTTTTGCTTTTTCTATGTGTACTGCATTCTGAAGCACACATAAAAAGAGCAAAAAACATTATTAAATTGTTTATGTGCAGGAAGGTGTCCCTTCCTGCACAATAAACAATCATTAAATAATGACGATTTGCTACTTCTAAGGTGTGCTGCAGCACAAATAGAAGTAACAAATCACCATTATGTGCAGGAAGGGGTCCATTCTTGCACAATAAACAATCATTAAATAATGACGATTTGCTACTTCTATGTGTGCTGCAGCACAAATAGAAGTAACAAATCACCGTTATGTGCAGGAAGGGGTCCATTCTTGCACATAAACAATAATTCCCTGCAACACAGGCACCTTTGCACTATGGTGCAAGGGTACCTATAATATTTTTAAAGGGTGAATGCCATTCAGTAGCCAGACATTTCAGGAGCTGCCCTGGCACTAAGCTATGTAGGTTCCAGCCAGATAGAGGCCTTAAACCTACAAATATTTATCTATAAAAAATATCATTAGGAAGATGAGGATGACAAACTAAAGTCCCTACTTCTTCCTGATGTTTTGTTTCTCTATCTGGCAGGAACCTACATAGTTTAATGCCAGATAAGCCCCTGAAATGTCTGCGTCAGCCTTTTCACATCAGCTGAGAGTGCCCAGGGGTAGATTACCTTCCCCAAACTCTGCCAGGGTTCAGGGAAAGAGTAGCCCAGCCTGAATAGCGGGACATTTGAATTGGAGAGAATCACTGGACACTGAATGGCAGTGGGCATCTGGCCAAGTGTTTGGCTATAGAAGTGCAAGCTGGAGCTGCCAGGAAGCTTACTAGACATCTTTTGATGAACTACCCTGCAGTATATGCTGAATCTCTGATGGCCTGGCCTGGCCTGCCCTGCCCTGCTGCTGCTGTCCTGCCTCCACGGAGACCCCAGCCAGTTCAAGAAGACTAGAAAATCAAGCCACCACATGGAATTCTGCTCTCCTGTCCCCCCCCCCACCCCGAGATTGAAGGTAGTCTGCTGAAACTTTCACCTCAGCAACTGATTACCACACATATCCCTTGAGCTCTTTTTACCCCTCACCAAAGTCTGAGGTGGGATGAACAAAAACTCCACTGCTACAGGTGCTTAAGAGATGAATGGTGACTCTGCTGGGGAGCACACCCCTTCTTCCATCAAACTGATGGTTTCTGGGCCCCAAGTGTGCTTGTAACCTGGTGTGCATCTTGGTACCTATGTGTCGAAGTGCTTCCTAAGTGTCCATAAAGACAACTCACACAAATTCTGATACTGTCTAAATCTTTTTCGTTGCAAGTGCCCCTTGACACTGCAAATGTATTTTTTTTATTTCTATTTTTAAGTGTGGTACTTAAGAATTTGGGTACCTTTCGGGACACAAATCTCAACCAATACCCAAGAGGTACAAATCAATGCATTTTGCTGGAAGACTTCAGTCCTCCATTTTGCTGCAATGTTCATTTAAACTTTATGAGCACGAGCAAGTTGTGAATCTTATGTTGACCTTCCTGTACTGCAATGCATTTATACTGTGCCTTTCCATTGCATGTGAGTTCTGAACTACACAAAGATTAAAGAACACTGGCACTTCATGCATATTAAAGCTTCACAAACATTATATAAAGAAGACAACTATGAGTCATGGTGTCTTCATTGTTGTTAGACCTGGCACCTTGGCGTGGGTCTCCCTTCCATTTTTGCTATTGCCTCATGTGTTTTGCTGGTGTTAGTTGCTCAGGGCACTGTGCCACTGCTGTCCAGTGCCACAGTGCAAGTGCTCCCTTTGTAAATTGATGTATGAATTTGTGGTTCCATGATTGGTTGGTTTGGTTTACCGGTCAGACCCTAGTACAGTGCACCAGGAGTGCCCAGGGCTTGTACATCAAAATGCTGCTGGTGGGCTTGCAGCACTGGTTGTGCCATCCACAGAAGCAGCCTGTAAAAGTGTGTCTAAGGTCTGCCATTGCAGAGCTTACGTGCCGTCTGGTACTGTCATGCTGACTGGGCAAGTGCACCTACTAGCCAGTCCCCAAACCTTCCCTTTTCTTCATATCAGACACCCCTATGGTAGGCCCAAGGGCAGTGTGCATTGTAAGGATAAGGTAGGACATGCCCTGGTGTGTGTGGCATGTTCTAATAGTGAATTACAGCCATTTTCGTTTTTCACTATTGCAAGGCTAACTGTTCTCCATAGGCCAGAATGGGCAGTTTGATTATTACATCTTATAATCCTAACTGACTCAGGGAACACGGTAGAAATCCGAATTTAGTATGCTTGAACTCAGAATGATAAAATACATCTTTTAGTGAAGTTGGTTTTAACATTCTGTGTTTGAAAATACCACTTTTAGAAAGCAAGTATTTTCTTGTCTAACCATTCAAACCTGCCTCTGCTAGGCTGTGTATTCCCTGTCTGGAGTTTGAGTGACAGGGCTGGGTAATTCCAGGAGACAGGGTGAGGTGGCCCAGTGGTGAATAAATAGAGAGATCTGCATCTAGATGGGAAGGAGGAGTTGCACCTGGGACCTGAATAGGGCTGTGCCTTCCCTCCACAATGCTGGCTCAAATTCCTGTGGTCCGTCTGATGTAAACAAAGTGCTCCAGGACTGACCAGAACTGGTTTGAACAAGGCAAAGGCCCCTCTGCCCTCAGAGGACAAAGGATTTTGGGGTATAAGTAGTGGGACCCTGAGCCCAAGAATTTAGATCACTTTGGGAAACAAGAAGAAACCTCTGCTGAGGAGAGGAACCAAGAAGAAACTGAGGAGAGACTATCCCTGAAACTGGGGGATTGGCCTGCAGGAGTTGCCTACTGCCAAAGAGAGGAGAAAGGAACTTTGTGTGTACTTTTGCTCAACTTGTGAAGGATCTCCAAGGGCTTGGAAAAGAGCTTGCCTCCTGGTGAAGTCTCAGGGACAACAGACTTCAACCACCAGCTACCCAGAGTTCTTTGGAAGTGCCTGCTGCTGTTTTGGGCCTTCTGAGGGACGGCGTGTCGCAAGGAGCTGGAAGCGCGACTCACGGAGAAGAAGCGTGTCGCCGTCGCAGCCGCTGCCGTCGCATCAATGAACAAGGGTGTCGCCGCTGTAGCTGTCACATTGCACCGCATCATGAGAAGCACCCCGCAACACCGAAGAAGCGTGTCGCCATCGCAGCCATCGTAGCTGATGCATTGCACTGCATCACGAGAAGAGTCTTGCATCAAGGAAGAAGCGTGTCGCCGTTGCAACCGCTGCCATCGCATCTTGGATGATGCCGCTGTAGCTGTCGCATTGCACCGCATCGAGAAAAGCGCCTCGCTTCCACGGAGAAGCGTGCCACCGTCGGAGCTGCTGCCGTCGCATCACTGAACAAGGGTGTCGCCGCTGTAACTGTAGCATCGAGCGGAAGTGTCTCGCATCGCTTTAGAAGAGTTTCACCGCCAAAGCTGCTGTCGTCGCATCACTGGACAAGGGTGTCGCCGCTGCAGCTGACGCATCGAGCTGAGATCTCTCGCAACATCGGAGAAGCGAGCCGCATCAGGAAGATCTTCACGTCTTTATTTCTTTGCACCAAACTTTCATCGCATCAACATCGTTGCAACACTTTTGTTGCCCTGCGTGTCGCATCTAAAGGTATATTGACTTAAAGTGTTGCATTTAAGAACTAAAGAGAACTAAGCTAATACTCCCATCTTAGAGTAACAGTATTGTGGGTTTTTGTCATTTATGGTCTTGTGGTAAATCTATATAAAGAATACTTATTTTTTATATAAAACCTGTGTGGTGTCCATCTGTAGAGTTGTCACTTGATTACTGTATGTGTTCACAAATGCTTTACACACTGCCTCTGAGATACGCCTGACTGCTTGTGCCAAGCTACCAAGGGGGGTGAGCAGGGGTTATTTTAGGAGTGTACCCCTACACCCTGACTAGAGGCGAGGGTCCCTATTTGCCACAAGTGCATACCTGTGCCAACTAGAGACCCCCAAGTCTAACAATCGTAATGAGCACTATCTGATTTAACTGGGTAGCAATTTCTCCGTGACAACCCAGTTTTGACTGAGGAGACTAATTTCAGTGTATCCATACCATTACATTTGAGTATTGTTTTTCTATTTTGGGTTACCCTTTATTCTTTAATATAAATTTAATATATATGAGAAGTTATTAAAAGTATTGCGCAAAACCCAACCTTGGCTTGGCCTTCAGGCTGTGTTTTATTGCACTGTACCTAGAGCACAGCCATAGCTGCTTGCTATCACCTATACAAAGGAACAAAGAGGCTTACATGAGGTCCACTCTCTGTTGTGAACTTAGGGGCCGATTACGATTGCAGAAGGACCACCATCGGTAGCCATGCAGTGGCGGTCCTTCCGCCATCAGACTGCAATTTTCCCCCCGCCACATTACGATGGCAGGGGGAATCGCTTTCGGACCGCGGCGGATGCAAAGACGGTCACCACGGAACTGCCACGGGCAATTGTTCCGATTGCCTAGTGGAGCGGTCTGAATCCGTAAAATGGTAGTGGTGCCTAGCAGGCACCGTCCACCAAATTATGATGCGGTTTCCAGCCAACCTTTCTGTGGTGGTTCAACCGCCATTGAAAGGCTGGTGGAGATTGGTTTCGAGGACCTATTGCAGGACCCCTTGTGTCTGGGGGTGGTGAGGGTGCACTGGGGGGTACCCATGGTACCCCCTACATTTTACTGCACCAAGTGGCAGGCACCATGTGGTGCCTGCCACATAGTGCAGTGAAATGCACAATATGCTATTTTAACATCGCGGCGGGTGTTGCTGTCAGAAGCACCCGTCGCAATGTTAAAATGCAAGATCCAACCGTTGCTGGTGGCGGTCACATCCTAATCGGGTGTGTGGGACCGCCGCATGTATTGCAGACTGTCCCGGTCACCACCATGATGGCAGACGGACTCCAGTAATTGGCCCCTTAGTATCTTGGACCCTGGTTAACAGGGACCCTCAGCTTCTCTGTTTAAGTGAGTTAACCGGCCCTAGTGACATCATGCACCAGAGAATCTGGCAGGATGGAAAAGAAGAACGGGTTTCCTTTAGAACAAAGAAAGCTTTCCTCTAAAACGAGCAGCATGCCAACATTCCTGTGGTGCTGAACCTGCAAACTAGGTTTACACTTGTGTTGCAGGCATGCAGGGGTTGTAAATTAAGATTGGTCACTTGCCAGTGGCATGTTCTCAAGGAAAAGGAGACAGGAGGTTCAAGAGGTGTACAACTGCTCAGCTGAGATGTCCTCGCACAGCTGCTGCAAGTTGTGCCTACGATTGCGCATTGCATAAATAAATATTAAAATAATTCACTTGGGGGCGTGGCCGAACCGCCCATAAGAAGGCCGCAGGACCTTGAAGCTCTGCTCGGCATCGGAGACATTTCTTGACTACGGGCGGCGGCATCCACTGAAAATGCTACATTCATAGATGAACTGGTGCGGGAACGCGGGGAGACGAAGTATTTTTCCTTTTTTTGGCTATTTTTAAGCCATTTACTGTGTTGCTGTTCCCCAGCGTCGCACACATCAGAATCGGCGGTTGCAGCGACCATTTTGTCTAAATCAGAGCGCTTCGGAGCCGGGTTTGTTTTCCGGGTTGCGCAGAATTTCGTGTGCCACCAGGGATTTAGCAGCAACAGGGAGCCTTGGAATCTACATTTTAAAGTCATTTGCTGCTCACATAGTGTCAGTTTAATGTCAGCTGACGTGCCAGGTATTTGATACACTCATACATGAGCACTTAATTCCTGTCAGGTTAAGTATTCTGGTGATGTAGCTGTTTGTCAGCAAGCCTTTAGACACTGTTTTTTTTGTGCCATTTTTGCCTGCTTCTGACAGTAAATAAAAATAAATTAAGTAGACATGCCCGGCATATAGTGCATGTCAGTTATGAATACTTCTGGAATGCATTTACATCAGCAGTCTAACGGATTGTTCCTCTCATGTTGACTCACCTCTATACATTTTATCTCTGTTGTTAATTGAAAGGTTAACTCTATTTCTGAAGCCATTTCCACAGTAATTTATTTGGCTTAGTCTTCAACTTTTTGGGCCATACTTGATATTTTTGAATAAAGCACATATTTTAGAAATCTCTTTTTGTGTGGCACACGCTTATGGAGTCCTCTCCCTCCTCTAATCTGAAGGCTGCTACCTCATCTCAGTCATGCCCACTGCTCGCAAAGATTCAAATGCTCCTACTAAAAGACAGAAAAAGGATGCTGGTTCCCCTACAAAGTCTACTCTACCTTTGACTTTGGAGGACCTTATGGAAGAAATCAAACATTTGAAACCTTTTGTCATGGAGACTAACGTTACACTTCAACGTTTCGAGGAAAAGTGGTCTACGTTGGAGTCCAGGGCGTCAGATGTTGAACAAAGGATTAGTGAAGTGCAGGATGGTATGTCTAAGGAGATTACGCTCTTGAAGCACCAGACAGAGGATTTAGAAAACCGGAATAGGCGTAATAATCTTCGAATTTAATAATTTAAACATGCTTGCCTTTCTTGGTGTGCACATCTCAAAGCTGGTGGGACTTAAAGAAGGAACATGTCTCAACTTACAGCGTGCTCACTGTATTTGGCCCCAAACCTTCAAGTACTTCAAGTTCTGGCTGCCCTAGGGGAACAATGGTTCTTTTTCTAGAATATACTGAGCTTCTGATGGTGTTATCAGCAGCTAAACAAAGAAAACGAATGCTATGATTTGGTCAGAGGGTATTTATTTCTCAAGATGTATCACGGGCAACTTCTGTTCGTCGGAAGAAGTTTTTATCCTTCCGGCCAACTCTACGATCTATGAATCGAAGATATGGACTTGCACACCCATGCTCTTTTAAAGTCACATATAAAGACAGAACATTCTCATTTGATTGTCCAGATGACCTGATGAAATTTATTCTCCAACACAAGGGTGAAGCAATGGATCTTGGAAAAGTCTGAACTCCTTGTTTTTTGCTGGTTCATCTGTCATAGGCTTAAGTCTTCGTCCTTTGTTTCTGATTTGAATTGAGTATACATCTTATTTCAAATACTTAAATATCTCGTTATTAATGGTAGCATGTTTAATTGTTATTATTCTGGTTCACAAATCCCTTCCCTTGGCAATTGAGAAAGTGGAAAGAGATGTGGATGGTCGATGGGTTCTCATTCATGCCACCATACATCATACGCCCATTTCTAAACTGAATATTTACGGTCCCACAGGTATAGATGTACATTTTTGGGACCAAATGTCAGTTGTTTTACGCTCCTGAAGTAATGCAAAGGTAATTGTTAGTGGTGACCTAATCAAATTGTTGACCCTTTCCTGGATAGAAAATCTAAAGTTAAATATGTTCCTAACAAAATGCAGAAAACATTTACACGTTTTATTCATTTCAGGGGATTAGTTGATGCTTGGAGATTATACTCTCCGGACACATTGGAATATACCTTTTTCTCATCAACACACAAATCCCAATACAGAATTGATTACTTATTTTGTTCACCACCTCTAGTTGCTACACTTACACATGCTGAAATTGGGTCAATATCAATTTCACACCATGCACCGGTTATAATAGATTTGGATTTATTCCCTGAGATTTCTAAGCCCAACAGGTGGCGTTTCAATAATAGCCTATTGAAGGATAAAGATTGTTTACAGAATTTCGAGTGTTTTATACAAGAGTTTTTTTGCATAATATTACATCAGATATTCCATTTTATATTGTTTGGAATGCTTCCAAAGCTTCTACCCGACGTCATATAATTAATTTTGTCCTAATTAAAAAGAAAAAAGCTAATAAAGAATCCTTAATATTACTTCAGTCCATTAAGCAATTAGAACATTAATTTTTCACTACCAAAAACGATACTGTGTTTCAATGTTTAATGAGCGCTAAATTTGAGTTTAATAAAAGGTCAACTGCGGAGGCTGCAGGAAGATTGTTAAAAATCAATTCCAGGTTTTTTGTGGACGCAACAAGGCAGGCAAATTTCTTGCAAATTATCTGAAAGCTAAATCTCAAAAGTCTAAAATAGTTAACATTTTGGATGAAAGTGGGAGTCCTCATTTTAAAAGCAATGACATTTTGAAATGCTTTACCAATTTCTATAAAAATCTTTATACACCAGACCACCTCCCCACTGATGAGGCACTAGATTTCTATTTTCCCTCTCTCCCGCCAAGACAGCAACAGATGCATGATCTTTCTTTTCTAGATGAGCCTATTTCAGTTTCTGAACTAAAATCTGCCCATAGTGCTCTACCTAAAGATAAAGCACCCGGTCCAGACGGATTTACTGTTGAATTCTACTCTTGTTAGAACCTACTCTGGTCCAGCACGAGATCCCGTGCTGGACCATAGCAGGTTCTAACGTGGACGGACTACCTTGACGAATGTGTCTGCCCCCCGCAGGGATTGATATAACTGCTTAATAGCTATGTCTAAATCCTACACATGCCGGTGTGAACTGTAAGTATGGCAACACTCACAGCACACCTTAGTGTGTTTGCTGATACCTCACAAGGCCTACTAATTTGGCCCCACTGCACTGTTTGGTCCTGAAGAAAGCCTTTTGAATTATATTGTTGGGCTGAAACATGTAGACCACTATTTTGGATATTAAAGACCAATATAGTCTTTACAATATCCACCTTTTTTTTCCTTTTTAACCTTGTCCTGGGACCTCAAGATGAAAGCTGTTCTACCTCAAATGGAGGATCCTAGAGGCAATTTTGTTCTGCACTTTGTTCTCAATCCATTCACAAAAATGACCCGCTCCGCTGTAATCAGTCATCGTAGCACACCTGGGTTGCATTCGGCAGCCCAGGTGGGAACCCAATGATGGAGCATGCCACCAACTAGGTTGATGGGTGAGGGTTCTTTTAAAACCTAATGGTTTTTCTTTCCCACTTCTCTCGGCACTGAGTTGCAGTGTTCTGGAGTCCCCTGTTGGGTCCGTCCCTTTTGTTGTTTGATGGTTTTAGTCCAACCTTTCTCAAATATATAGCTATATTATATTCCTCCCCGACGACATCTGCTTTTTAAATGGCTCCCAATCTTCATAATTTCCCCTTTTACAGGGTACCAGACAGGGATGTCCTTTATCCCCATTGCTTTTTATTTTATCCCTAGAAACCTTTTTACATACATTATGCAATTCATCATCATTTCATGGCTTTCAACATAAATATACTGAGATTAAGTTCTCAGCATACGCCGATGATGTGATCCTTGATGTCTCTGAACCGGAAACATCAATCTCAGCTTTTATCAATCTTTTATCATTTTACTCTAGATTATCTGGATACAAATAGAATTTTTCAAAATCCGAAGTACTCCTTCTCAATAAATATTGCCTGAAGGGTATGTTTTTTTTTTTTTTTTTTGAAAACCTTTATTTCAAAATTCAGGACACAGCTATTCAGCCGACAGCCCGAAGGTTCGGCAGCATTGAGAGTTAGATACAGTGATGTGTCCCCAATACAGTTCAAAGAGTAATGCAAAGGTCCAATTTTAAATAAACACAGAAAAAACTCACAACAAACCCCAGCAAGGCAGAACATTGAAAGCCCATGGCGAAAGCCCCCAGGGGAGGCCGGACCCCACTCATCTACTAGTTACAAGACTGTGTACGGAGGAAGAAGGGGGACAGCAGAGGCCCAAAACGGTTCCTAAAACCAAACTGTGCTGGAAAGTAGGTCAGGGGGAAAGCTGTTCCTCGGGAGGTTCCAGATCCGGGGCAAGACATATTCCCCCCCTGTATTGGTTCCACCGCCCCCAGATGGCGTGCCACTTCCGGGGGCGACCTCTAGAGCAGTAGACCGTCTTCTCCCTAAACATGCTCCAGTCCATGTTCTCCTTCCACGCGGTCAGTGTAGGGGGTCCCGAGGAGCCCCACAATCGCGCGATATCCCTTTTAGCTACCATGTTACCCAGAGTCACCCATTGGGTCTGCGCCTCATCGAGGTCAGTGGGCCCCCAGACGTTCAGGAGGCAACACCGCGCCTCCGGCTGTACCGCAGTGCCCGTCACCTCCCCCATAACTGCATGGACTCTCCTCCAGAACTCCACGATGACACCACATTCCCAAATGATGTGCAGGAAAGTACCCACCATACCACATCCCCTTCTGCACAGGCCGTCCTCCGAGAATCCCATGTGGACCAGCCTTGGCCCCGTCACATACACCCGGTGCAGTATTTTAAGCTGCACCAGCCTCAGACGCGACGGGATCGCAACCTCCTTAGGAGAAGAAACCGCTGACTGCCAGTCCTCATTATCCAACTCAAGGCCATCCCTAGTCCACTGTTCTCTCAGCCCCAAAAGCATATCTGCCCGGACGTTAATCAACTTCTTATATATGAGCGAGATCGTGCTCTCGGGCATATGACCATCAAGGACTCGGTCCTCAAGGGGAGAGGACTCCGGCACCTTCTCACCCTCCACGAGGACTGATCGGAGGGCGTGACGCAGCTGGATATACCTGAAATACTCTGAGGGCCCGAGCTCATACTCAGTCTGCAACTCCTCGAAGGACTTCACCCTCCCCTTATGCAGCACATCTCCCACCTTGGATATACCTATCAGGTCCCACTTATCAAAGCCCTTCGTATGCCAGAGTCTTCCCAATCTCTCCGATTCAAACAATGGGGTAGCGAGGGTGAGCCTATCCTTCCAGCCCAACGAATCAGTCGCCATCTTCCATACACGCACCGCCACACCTGTGGGCCCCGTGAGGGACGAGTCTAAGGACCGCGAATACAACGCCCTGTAGTAGTTGCCGCCACGCAGCAGCCACCTATCCAGGGCATACCCAGGGCTGAGGGCAGGGCCATAAAACCCATGGTTGATCGCGCTCAGCTGCGTGGCCCAATAGTACCGTCGGATGTCTGGGAGCGCAATGCCCCCATCGTACCATGGGAGCGTCAACTTTGAAATAGCTATTCGCGGCCGCCCATCCCACAGCAACGTCCGTTGGAGGCCTTCAACCTCCCGAAAGTATTTGGCCGGTACCCAGTCCAAGGTGTTCTGGAGGGCATAGAGGAAGCGGGGAAGAGACGTCATTTTGAACAGGGCCGCACGCCCAACAAGGGAGAGCGGCAGCCTCCGCCAACCTTCAACATCTCGCCTCAAGCGCGCCAAGGGGGGGAGCAGATTCCTCTCATAGCGCACAGCAGGATCCATGGATATAAAAATCCCCAAATACACGAAACCCTGCTGGGCAACCTGTATCGAACATGTTCTAGGGATCGGTGGGACCTCGCCACTAAGAACGTACAAGTACGATTTGCCCCAATTAATCACAAGCCCCGAGTTCCTACCGAACGATGCGAGTACGTCACAGACCACTATAAGTGACTTCTTAGGTGAGGCAAGATACAGTAGGATATCATCGGCATAAAGCGAAATACGGTCCTCGTGATCAGGCGACCACCGAAGGCCCCGTATATCCGGGTGCCAACGTATCCACGCAGCCAACGGTTCAAGGGCGAGGGCGAACAACAGAGGCGACAGGGGGCAACCCTGCCGAGTACCCCTACCAAGCTGAAACGGAGTAGATGCCCGACCATTCACCACAACATTCGCTAGTGGCCCCTCGTACAGCAACCGAACCCAACTCACAAAACCGCGACCGAAACCAAACTTGGCCAGCACGGCCCATAAGTATGCCCACTCCACCGTGTCAAAGGCCATCGTGGCATCAAGAGATGCCACAATAGCCGGTTCACGCAGCGTGCCCGCCCTGGCGATGACGCCATGAAGACGCCTAAGGTTTAATGCTGTGTTTCGGTGCGGGATGAAGCCAGATTGATCCGGGTGGACCAAATCGCCAAGCACCCTACTCAAACGGGTAGCCAGGAGTTTGGCCAGAATTTTCGGCTCAGCGTTGAGGAGTGAAATGGGCCGATAGGAGGCGCACCTATCTCGGGGTTTACCCTCTTTATGTATTACCACGATCGACGCCAGCCGCTGATCCAACGGAAGGATCCCATCCCCCCGCGCCTCCAAAAACATGGCGCGCAGGTGAGGGGCGACCCTATCCGGGAACAGTTTATACAGGTCGATCGGCAGTCCATTCGGTCCAGAGGCCTTACCCGAGTTTAACGCGCGAATCGCCCCCGCCACCTCGTCAACCGTTATGTCACCATCCAAATCATCCCTATCTATGTCAGAGAGGCAGGGCAACTCGATATCACGGAGGAGCTCAGACGAGTCCTCGGGCGGCCTGTCCGACACAGAGGAATAAACCCTACGAAAATACTCCGCGAAACACTTCACAATCCCCTCAGGTTCCACAATCGCCTCTCCCCACTCTCCCGTCAACTCTGGCACCACTCTATTGACCCGTTCTTTCCTGTCCAACCACGCCAGGAGTTTCCCTGCCTTATCACCAACGTCATACAGGCGGCCCTGTTGTTCCCTACTGAGGGTCTTAGCGGCGTTCGTAACCAGGTCCCTATACTCCGCCTGCTTCAAGCAAAGCTCATGCAGTGAGGACTCTGTAACCTCCTCCTCCATAGCCCCCTCAAGGGCCGCGATCTCCTCCTCCACTTGCCGCACCTCGCCATCCCTCCGATTCTTGGCAGCCACCACCAGGGAGAGGGCTTCCCCCCGAAGCACGGTCTTAAAGGCTTCCCACAGTGACACCGCCGAGTCCACGGTTCCCAGATTGTCCTTAAAGTAATTATCCACCTTCTTTACCAGGGCGCTGCGCATCTTGGGGTCCCGGAAATACCATGGGTTGATGGGGGCCACCCTCCCTCCTCCCTCCCGACCTAGATCCAGCCAGATCCACACTGGCGAGTGGTCAGAGATACCGCGTGCCATGTGCCTCGCCTCGGATATCAACGAGGCATGTGCGGCCAGAGTGAGCAGGTAATCAATCCTGGAGAGGCTACCATGCGCCCCGGAGTGAAACGTGTATTGACTCTGTGTGGGGTGCCGGAGCCTCCAGCAGTCTATCAGACCAAACGTATCCAGGAAGTCTGGAAGCCATTTCTGAGCCCCCCCTGTGTCCCTGGGCGGGTATCTATCCAACAGTCCGGAGCCCACAGCGTTGAAATCCCCTCCCACTACCAGCATTCCCCCCGGGAGAGTCAGCAAAGCCCTGCCCAATTCAGCAAGTGTGGAGGCCTGCAGGGCCGGCGGGACATAAACCGAAACCAAAACCAAAGTCCTTCCTTCCCACCGCCCCGCCACCGCCACAAACCTCCCCCTATCGTCAACAATGGTGGAGTCCACCTCAAAAGGCAACGATGCTCTAACAAGGATGCCCGCACCCCTGGACCCAGAAGAGAATCCCGAGTGTGCAATGAATTTATACCCCTTCCTATTCAAGGCATAGCACATATTACCTATGAGATGCGTCTCCTGCAGCAGGACAACATCTGGCATTGAGCGTTTCAAAAATTGCAAAACAATCCCCCTCTTGATGCGATCCCCCAAACCATTAACATTCCAGCTTATAACACTTAAGCCCCTACCCCCCATCCTCAAACGGAAAGAGGCCCACCCCACACCCGAGGAGCCACCATGGAACAGCCCTGAGGATAATCATCATGCCTGCAGAAATAAACCCCCCAACAACAAACTCAAAATCCCCAAAACTCCCCCCACCCTGCACCCCTGCTGCAGCTTACAAAGCCCCCCCAACTTGCAGTGTGCCTGTCGCCCTACAATAACAAAAAATCTACAAAAAGTACCCTAAGGGAGGAAAAGAGCACCCCTCGTCCTCCCGCAACCCTCCACAGTTACTGCACTCTGTTCGAATCTTCAAGTATGGTCAAATCAAGTCAGGCCGGCTCTGAGATCTCAACCCTGTCCATCCCGGCCACTGTCTCCATGCTCGGCTGTGTCATCCCCCGTCCGTCGCCGGGGCAAAGCGTCCAGCCATTCGTCGGCCATAACAGGAGAGTCAAAAAAGAATGTCCGATCTTCATGCACCACCCGTAGTCTGGCAGGGAAAAGCATGGCATACTTCAGATCCAGTTCCCGAAGTCTCCGCTTCACCCCCAGGAAGCTCTGTCTCTGTCTCTGCACCTGCTGGGTGAAGTACGGATAAAAATTCACCGACGCATTCTGGAAGGGGACTGGGCCCGTCACCCTCGAAGCTTGCAGGATAGCGTCCCGATCTCGAAAATGAAAGAGCCGGGCGACAATCGGCCGCGGCGGGGCACCCGCCTTAGGCCGCCCGCCCGGCACCCTATGGGCCCTTTCCACCGCAAAAAACTTTCCAAGGCCCTTAGGCTTCAGATGATTGAGGACCAAATCCTCCACAAGCAGGTCCGCCGAAGCCTCATCCGAGGACGCGCACATTGTTGCGCCTTGCCCGGCTCTCGAAGTCCTCCAGCCGGCGGGCGGCGAGGTCACTCTCGGCCCTCAGCTTCCGAACCTCGGTCTGCAGATCCGCAACATCATCAGTGAGGCCCGTGGTCTTGTGGTCCAGGTTCTTAACGCGCTCGTTCGTCTTGCCCAGGTCCGAGCGGATCAGATTGACATCTACCAGGATGGCATCCACCTTATGCGCCAGGGCCTCGAACTGTCTCCCCATCGAGGTCTGCATCCCGTCGAGCGCGCCCATGACATCCTGTAGGGAGAGCTCCGGTGTCCCAGGCGAGTCCTCCTTCTGGGCATCCGGCGCCTGGCTCGATCCACTCGGCGATGCTTTCAGGAGGGCGTAGCGGTCCATACTGTTGACTTGGGAATACGTTCCCCGCCTGGTGGACTTAGTCTTCAGCCGATCCCCTTCTGCTTTGCCCGACATAATGGACTCCGGGCAGTCCAGTGCAGTTAAGACTGTTCCCTCTCAGAGAGAGGGATAAGGAGTGAGCAGCCCGCCGAGCGTCCTTGGGATAATAAAGCCACCCAGAGCTCTACAGTGTCCGGGCAGACAAAGGGAACGAAATCGAAAGTGAAAGTGCGAGGACCTCCGTCCGGCAGTTCACACCTCGCCAGGCCGTTGTTGATCAACTAGGAGTCGGGCATCCTGCCAACTCTAGCCCCTGGCATCCCCGGGAGTTAGGCCGCAATCTTCCGCCAGTCGTAAGTCCGGTTCCCGATGGGCGATCCGGCCGCGGGTAGCATCAATCGCCTCCCTGACAACTCAGCAACACGGTGCCATGCATACCATCAGGATTAGAGACAGGATAGTCGACGGAGGGCGCGAGGGTCTCGGGAGCTCTAAGCTCACGCGGCCATCTTGGTCAAGCGCTAGGCTCCTCCCGCCTGAAGGGTATGTTTGATGGCACTGGTCTTAAATGGTCACCACTCGCCACCAAGTGCTTGGGAATTAAATATTCTACTTCCATGGCAAAGACAATTCAGATCAACTTAGATGTTCATCATAAGATTCTTCAAATGAAAAAGAAATGGTCCCCACTATATTTGTCTTGGTGAGGAAGGTTGGCCACTATAAAGATGAAGTTTTTACTTGTAACAATTTTTAAGTTATTAAATAAATTGATTAATACGTTTTTATGGAATGGTAAAAAAGTGCATATCTCCTTAGCATGTCTTTGTATACCCAAGTAATTGGGAGGTGTAAGTTTTCCAAATTTTTAGCAATACCATAATGTCTTTGTTTCAAAACAAGTTCTACCTTATATGGAATGCACCGATTCTTCACCTAATAGTATTTGGTGCAAACTGGAGGATTCACTTGTGCCACCTTTTCCTTTTTATGCTTTACCATTTTTTTCTAAACCTCCACAAACCTTTTCCCCTCCACTGATTAAGTATTCTAGTCTGGTATCTTCTCCTATCCTCACAAGGCTCTTATCCCCAGTACAAGAATTCCTAGAATCCTCTATATGGCACAACAAATCTCTCAAAATTTTGAATCAAACAATCTTTTGGAACAATTGGGTCCTAAAGGGTATAATTCAAATAAAACAACTGCTGTGTGATATGACTCCTCTTACTTTTTCCGAATTTCAAAACAAATTTACTATTCCTTCTACTTATGCCATTAAATATGAGTCTCTCAGGGATGCTCTTAGGCAAACCATCTCTACACTCATGCTGCCCCAATCTCATATAGGCTCCTCACCTCCTGTTCCAATTGCACTCTCGTCATCATTACATTACTCCTTCCTGTCTTAAGTCCAAGATTGAGACATTGTGGGAATCGGAACTTCAACTTTCCTTATCTTTAAGGGACTGGGGTTCCATTTGAAATAAAATACTTCACACATTGCGTAATGCTAGTACTACACAAACCCTTTATTATTTCAATAACAGGCTATATATTACCCCAATTGCCTCACCAAAAATATAACTCTAAACTTTCAAATATGTGCTGGTCTTGTAAAAACCCTTCTTGGTACATATTTACAAATGGTTTTTCACTGTCCACCAAACACAGTTTTTTGGTTGCAGGTTTGTAAAACTATCTCCACTATTTGTTCTATTGATTTCCCCTTTGATAGCAAATGTATTTTTCTGGGAAGTTCCTCACGCTCTTGGCCAGTACGCTCTAAATTAGGTACATTTCTGGATCTGTCACCTGCTATTGCCTTTCAAGTCATTACATCAAATTGGAGAAATGCCAAGAATATCAATGTTACTAGTTGGTGGTATCTTCTTTGTTCCCATCTTAGGCTTGATACAGCAGCAGCTACATCTACATTACAAAGGATGAATAAAGACCTCCTTTGGTCTCCACTTACTGGTTACTTAAATAAAAAGTTTACACTCCCCAAGGATTCTACGATGGCTTTCCAGTCAACTGCTTCTTCCCCTTTATTTAATATCTTATATAGTTAATTGCCATTGTTATTGTATGAGATAAGTTGTTAATGACAAGACTTTACTATATGAAATAAGTTATAATATGATATAAGATTTATTATGTGATATATGTACAGACACGCAATACGTACTGTTTAGTCTTTCTTTCTTTTTTCTTTTCTCCCTTTTTTTCTGTTTTCCTCTTCTTTCTTAAAATACAAAACACCAAAAATGTGATATCCTAAGTACAGAATGATATTATTTTAATAAGCTTATGGTACAACTTCTTCCTTCGTATTAAGTATTATTTATTTTTGCCTTCCTTGTTAAAATTATATTTCATAGCCTGGTCTTCCATTCTGAGTAATACATAATTCTGTACATTTGTATTTCATTTTAATAAAGCGTTATTAAACTAAAAAAAAAAGAAAATTCACTTGATACTATAAAACTCTTAGGCAGATGATCTGCCTTATTGGATTGTTAAGGATCAACAAGTAAGCCCTTTTCACAGAGGCAGTGCTTTACTTCTCCTTGTTATTTATTGATTCCTGACGGAGTTCCCATCGCCAGCCAGGGTGCGGTCCAAGCGCGCACCTGATGTCTACTTCTCTGCTCATCACTAGGGTGTAGTCATTAGCGCTCGGGATTATTCTACCCTGAGGGAAATCATTTGGTGCTTATTCGACCTGCAACGTGGGGAGAGGGCGGTGCCTCCGCGCTTGAGAGGCAGGTGTGACCACTAGATATAGGCAACAAACAGTGAGTGAGTGGCAAGTTAACTCTCCAGCTGACAGTCAGGAGCAGTTGAGACAGACGCACACCTCAGGGGAAACCCCGCAACACTAAGGATGCGATTACAAAGACTTAGTAATATTCTTTTGCAGTGACGAGTCTACCTCTGTAAGGCGGCAGCCACCAATTCAAGCAGGTGCTATCCAAACTTAAAATACCCAAAAAGCACAAGTTATACATGGTAACTTTGTTCACGCATAGTGCTCTAGAAGCTGACGTTCAGGATGGCCAAACCTAGTATATGAGTTCTACTGTGCGCCACATTGGACTTTAAAGTGCAATAAGGTGGCGGTGAAGTATTATACTGAGCACTCCATGCAACACATAAAAAACTGTGTGCCCAGCAATAGTTGCCATTGTGCATGCATTCTACCCTAGAGGAGAAGACATCTTCGTTGAAATGGTCCGATGGAGTCTCACTTGGCAATTCAAGATCTTTAGCTGGGTGGCATGCACAACTACTCGGCAAATGGCGTTGTGAGATACAGGACACACTGCAGAGCCAAGCCATGAACAAGAAATTTCGCTTCCAATCAGAGGGCACCTCACTGTGCACTAGCAGCTGCATGAAAGGTGATATCAGGGGGAGGACTACGAGACAAATCTTCAATTCATTGTGTTTTACAATGAGCAATGGGGAACAGAGATTTCTAATGTTCACCGCTCCAACAACAGCCATTAGCATGTGGTCACAACCTTCGCCTCAGCAATTACCACGGGCTGATGGCAATCAAAAATTAACAGAAAGATTAATACTCCTGCTCCTGATGTGTGAAAGTCATCAGTGCAACATACCAAGTGAAAGGCGCCTCACACTTTTCATCAAACCATATTTACCTCACGTGATAACCAGTGGTGCTGTTCCTCGATGCTACCCCACCAAAGCCATAAAGGTAACAAACAATCCCAGAGCTACTTAAAGAGCGAGCAAGCCAAAGCTGAGCCATAGGCCGGTCTGGGAGAACAGAAGTGTTCAGTGGTGCACCTTGGAGCACATTTCCACAATACATTCCTCAAGCACGGTGGGGCATGGTGCTGTGATTTATAAAGAGCACTTACCATCCACTCACCGTCAACTCAGTGCTCATTGGGGAATTGCAGTTGAGGACCAACCAATGGTACCGTAGCTCTGCCATACAATGCGTCTGCTGTGAACAGCAAACAATATCACCCAGAAGGAAAGGCAAAATATTACCTAGAGTGAGAAAAATTTAAACAAACTATAGAGCACAACTGTATGGAATGCCACACTCCTCCGGATATGTAGGTCCATCCTCCTACGACCGTGTTGCAGCCATTTGAGCGCAGTGCGTCTCCCCGTTATCGCCGATATAGAAGCAAGGATAAAAATAATTTTATTGTCAACAAAGTCATAAGGTTATTATTATTATTATTTGCAGTTATATATAGTGTGAACGTGGCTCAAGGGTCTTCCTTATATTGCTTTACATAAGCACCAGAGTACATTACACAAGAACAGATTTACTTTGTTTTTATTTATTTCGGCAGTTTGTATTAGATCAGTGGTACCGACCGCGGGAAACGTCCATTTTTCAATGGAAGTTTGAGCAGCGGGCAGAAAAGATCCACAGCACAAGCTTCCATTGAAAAATGGATGTTTGTAAACATACCTACTCCAAGTGGCAGGCACATAGTGCAGGGATGTTTAGGAGGTCACCCAGGCCCCATAGCGGAGGCCCCTGCTAGGGGCCCCCAAAGTCTTTACGACATGTCAAAAAGGCTGACATGGAAAGGCTGTCAGAAACCAACATCATAATCCCGACAGTGGAGCTGAGGCTAGATCTGCCCTCATTCAAGTGATTACAATTACACTCCTCTTCTGATGGGCTCTGTGAGTCTGTTCGAAGAGCAGTGAGCGGAATCTCCTGCGGATTTCCCTCCGAACGCCATTATCATACTGTGGCGATTGGAGGGAAACCCTGGATGTCGGGCCGAAAGCCTCTGACAGACTGTCGGATGGCTTTCCGTCCAACATCCAAATCGGGCCCTATGTAATTTTCCTGGTATCACAGGATGTTGTAACAATGCCAGGGCACAAACCTGGTTACCCCACTCCAATGCCAGTGGCACTGGTGTTAGGCCGTGTCTCCTCCACAGAGGAGACACCTGGAATTAAAACACCCAGGTCAACCTCGTGGCAGGCACTGGGACTGGTGTTGTGTAATAGGTGCACAGTAGAGATGGGACTTTTCATGGTATGACTGGGGAAATATTGAAATATATGTTGTGGCAGCTTTTAAAAGCCAAAACAGTTGTATCTATTGACCCGTGAGTGCAGCTGTTGTGCGTCTCCAAGTTATCGAGTTAATGTAATGAGGCACACCCCTTAATTATGAGCTCTGTGCTGCACACAGTGTGTGCATGGTGCTGCCTCGCCCTTGATTGTGAGCTATGTGCTGGCAAATAATATGTGTTAATGAAAAGAATAAAGGCTCAGCAAGAAACTCCTGATGGCTCAGGCGTATCAGTTTGCAGTAATTGCTGCAATATTCTGATATTTTGGAGGAAAAAACAGAACTACAGAAATGTATCTTGGACAATGTTGTACTCATAGGAATTACGGACACATCTACCGTACAACATGAAGTAAAATGTGTGAAATGTAGCAGGGACTGCATTACTGACTTCGATTACTACTGGTTCTTGCACACATTGTCCACAAAGAAAATACTGTTCTTTCTTGTGAAGTTAAGGACATGCATATAGAGCCCAGTACCGATCAGTTTCACTGCGGGTAAGTGTGGGTGCTGAGCTCTGCTGGATCCAGCCCACTTACAGCCCTGGTGCCATCAAGCATACACTGACTCCATGTGTTGATGCTCACAGACTTGAGTAACTTACACGAAGGTGGCACATTGGTGGACTTATCAGGCACCCATTTAGCTCAAACTGAGAAGCTTTGATTCGGCGAATCAGGAAGTGGAAATTCAATAGCGTATGCCTGAGCCTGGCAAACCACATGGGGGTCTTTCATTTGCAAGAACAGTTGCTGAAAGAGTTCCAGGGTTTGAAATCAAAGCCTGGATGTAGGGTTTGACTAAGCATGATACGACTGTTGAGTGGGAATGGAAACCATGATGATTGAGAGTCCTTGAGAAAATCAAACAAGGTAATAATTCATAGTACCTAGCAGGATGTGAGTGCAGTACCTTTGAAGAGTTTATTGAATAAAAATAGGTGTTATGCACGTGTGTGCGGATGCATGTCAGGTGATTGTGGCAGTATCCAAGACTGCCTGAAGATACGGGGAAAGTCTCAGGCCCGGAATATTATTGTGGACAACTTTTCAGTTCGTACAAAGTAAATATATGGTGCCTAAATACACCGAGGCTACAATGGCGTAATAAAAAGTGAGGGGGCTGCCCTGCACATATGGTGAACGTGCCCCTCACACTCACAGTAGGGCCTGAGGGGGCCTCCTCCAGTATGAGTATACCGTGGGGACCCCCAAACCGAGGGCCGCCCTGCACATATGGTGAAGGTGCCCCTCACATTCACAGTAGGGCCTGAGGGGGCCTTCTCCAGTATGAGTATACCGTGGGGACCCCCCAAACCGAGGGGGCTGCAGTGACTTTTGTTACGCCCCGCGAGGCTACGTAAACCGCAGTCCCCTCCACCGCGCCCTCCCATCTAGCGTAGTCACCTTTGGTAATGCGCCCCAAAGCGTGCCAAAACTCTGGTAGCTATTTGATCCGGTATGCTGGATGCTGTTACTCGGTGGAGAGAAAAAGAGGCAGAATCCAAGCCTCTCTACGCTTTAAAGGCTCTCGTCCCAACAGCCTCTTGATGAAGTCACTACCCTCTTTTGACAGCAAAACCGACAAAGGACTCCTCACCTTGGCTTCTGCCTGTGGAGCAGCTAATGGCGCCCCACTGCTATGTGCAGGGGGCACTGCCAGTAGTCTTTTTAGGTCTCGACCTTGCTATCGCGCAAGCGATCGCAAAGCGAGACTATAGAGAGCGAGTTTGAAAAGTGCTCCCAAAAAGCGGATTGCATGGCTAGCACGCGCACAATCACGCGCATCGTGCCGCCATGCAATCCGCCTTTTGGGAGCACTTCAAAGGGTCTGCTCCCCCGCCCCCAAGCGCGCGCGCGCCACGCTTCACCGGGCTTGTCTTTTTTTTTTGTTTGTTTTTTTAACTTTAAGCGCGAGGCGCGCGTGCGGCCAATGCTTGTTGAACCTAGCTTACCTGTTTCAAGATTTAGATCTAACACAACTCTCTCACGCTAAACGGCTTCCTTCAGATTTTTTTTTCCCCCAAACTTGCTTCTACTTTTCTTATCTGCTTGTTTATTTAACAAGCAGATAAGAAAAGACTTCAAAACAGCCGTGAAGCGGGTGTGCTACAAGCTGGCTCTTCATTGGCAATTGTACCCGCTCCTCCCTTCCCCCCACCCAAAATCAAACTTGCGCGCTCGTCAGTGCGTTGGATGCTCCGTCCTCAGTACATGTTTATATGTGCGAATATTTGGTTTTCATCCTCCATTTCGTGTTCTCATTATATCCGTCCCTGGCTCGCCTCTCCTTGCGTGATGCCGAGGTCGGGCCCTAGACGGGCCCCGAAGCTGAAGACATTTTAAGAAACGCTCTGGATGTATGAATCTAAAGCGGCCCATCACTGGAGCAGCCCCGCAGCCGGAAGCTTGATTATGCAGATGAGGTCCTGCAGCCCCGCTGGCAGGTTTCAGTGCAACCAAGAGAGAGTGCGTGCATTTCGGAACATTCCGAATACAGTATAGCGCCACGCAGGGTGTGTGAGCGCTCTGGCATAAGCAAGGCACATGGAGTCCCTTTAAATAAAGAGCAGAAAACATCCCTCCCAGACCCCGAGATCATGGACGCTCTTGGCAGCTGAAGGGAAGGTTGTTTATAAGGGCACCCTGCCATGCCACTGCGGCGATTGTCACCCGCCGTGGCCTCTCCTTCTGTGCCCTCTCCCACTAGCAGGCACCCCCTGCGCCTCCTCGCCCATCTCGCTAGCCACATCTGCCCTTCCTGCCGGCTTCTCGCTCTCTCAACCCTTGTTTCCCCCACCTCTCTCGCTCCCCTTCTGAGCCCCCTATATGTGTATCTCTCTCCCCTCTGCCCTTGCTTCCTTCACCCCTCTCTATCTCGTTCCACTTCTGACCGCGTGTGCACATCTCCCTCCCGCGGCCCTGGTTTACATCTCACCCTCTATTCCGCTCCACTTCTGACTCTGTGTGTGTTTACGTCTCCCTTCCCTAGATTCCGTCGCCCCCTCGCTATCTGGCTCCACGCCTGACCCCCTTGCGTGTCACTCTCTCTGCTCTTGTTTCCGTCTCCCCCTCGCTTTCTTCCCCCACTTCTGAACACCTGTGTATCTCTCTCTGCCCAGTTTCTTTCTCCCTTTCTGACCTCCATGCGCGTCTCTACCTCTGCCCTTGTTCCCCTCCCACTCACTATCTCGCTTCACTTCCCTGTGTGTCTCTCTCTGCCCTTGTTTCCACCTCCCCTGTCTCTTTCTCCCCTTCTGACCTCCATGCGTTTCTCTCTCTCTGCCCTTGTTTCCTTCTCTCTCTCGCTCGCTCCCCTTCTAATCCTTGTGTGTGTCTCTCTCTGCCCTTGTATCCATCTCCCCCTTTCTCTCGCCTCCCTTCTGACCTCCAGCGGTGTCTCTCTCCCTTTGCCCTTATTTCCTTCTCCCCCACTATCTTGCTCTACTTCTTACCCCTTGTGTATATCTCCCTCCCGTTGCCCTGGTTTCCATCTCACCCTCTATTCCCTCTCCACTTCTATGTGTGTACGTCTCTCTCCTCTAGGTTCCGTTTCCCCTCCCTCGACGCCTGACCCACGTGTGTCACTGTCCCCCTCTGCCTTGGTTCCGACTTCCCCGCTCTCTTCCTTCACTTCTTCACTTTGCTTGAGAAAAATACAACCTTTCAGTTCACTCCTAACATTCTGAAACAAGCATTGAAAATGCAATAGGTCTCGGCTTTTATTAAGTTAAAGCCATTTGCTTTGCTATACAATACGATTAGCAAAGCAAATGGCTTTAACTTAATCAAAGGCGAGACCTATTGCATTTTCAATGCTTGTTTGAGTGTTTATCGCTATTGTTTACTGTGACGAGCTAACCAGGACCTCACATTGGCTCTGCAGACTGTAAGCCTACAGATTAAAAGTGTATGATCGATATGCCAGCTGAAAGACACTAAGGCCCAGATTTATCATAGGATTTTGTTGCCCTTGCATCATGCAGGGTGACGCAAGGGCAACGCAATCCTTAAGTCAGATTGACTGAGCGATACAAGGCCACCTTGCCTGGCCCTGCGTTTGTTTGTAAAACTGGAGTAGCGCAAGGCGGGGAAAGATGCTGCATTGTGTTACTCTGCGTCAAGAAGGCATTGCATGGGTGGAGAGTTTGTGTCGCCACACATCCTCCCATGTATTTTGGTGCATTCCCAATTGCGTCACAGTGCTACACGTTCCGATGGAGGAACAACGAGGTGCAATATCTTTTTTTCTGCTAGTATTTCCTATTTCTAAGTGTGTTGCAGCCTGCAGCATACTTGGAAAGAGGAAAACGCCTCCAAGGATTGTTCTTATGCAGGAAGGTGTTCTTTTCTGCACAAAAACAAACCTGCCTGCAACACAGGCACCCTTGCACAAAAAGGGTGTCTGCTTTGTTAGTATATATGATGCATTCCTGCTTTCTCCATTCGAAGGAGCGCAGTGCAGCAAGTTGTCTTGCTGGGTTGCGCTGCATCAAATTATGGTAAATTTGTCTCCTAATAATTGGGAGCCTCTTTCAGCATGTTGTTGTTCCTTTGTATTGTATTATGCCCCTGGCCTAGACAAGCATGTGGTAAAATAGCTCAGCTGGTTAATACATAAGATGCAGCCAGTCCATCAATCACTGCCACAAGGAGTCCATCAGTGCGGCAAAGTGATAATTCTCTGCAACTCCCAAAAGGCACCCTCCACGTAAATATATCTACTCTTGCCTGGAAGTAATACCAACCCTGCTACTCTACGACTCATGGTAGGTTGAGAGGTTTACTTCCGGTATTTCAGTGCCCTTGCAATCCTTGCACCGCGTTGCACGTGTGCAAGCGTGCTAATTATATGTAGGGCTTCCTTACTGATAGTGACGCGCACTGGACATCGGTTGAGGTGGGAGGGATTTGGGTCAAAAGAAAGTAGTGTTCGACCTGGCATCCACGAACACCCAGAAAAGACGCATTGAAGTCTTCCCATGTCAGAAAACGCCCCCACAGCATGAAGCAGAAACCCCGAGAGACGACACTACATGAGAGAGGCCGAAGGGACAGCTGCTGTCAGACCCATTTTGTAAGTGTGGCCTTTACGAGAGAAACCTAGGCTTGTGTAGTATGGCAGCTACGCACAGAATGTGGCCATCTGCTCACTCCAGCAGATTCCGCGCAGCTGTGACCTCTGCGAATTAATGACTTTAGGCCTCTGCGCATTCTCAACATGCTGCTCCGGACTCGACTATCATTGTGAAAGTTCTTGCGCTAATTTCGCATTTGTCAGCATGTCGCCGGTGACGCACTTTCTATGACAGGGAGTAAAATCCACTTCACATGCAAAGTGTGATGTTCAGACCCCCAGGAAATCGCACGCAGCCTGGTTAGCCAGATTTTGCGGGCGCAAAAACGTAAAATTGCAGGACCGAAACTACAGTGTCTCAGACAGCAAACCAGCTCATGCTGCAGGGAGGGAGCTGCTCACATCTTAATGTAAGGTGGTAGGAGGGATGAGGAGGCTGCTGTAGCAGCTCCCTGCAGCAGCATGTATTTCACTCTGCTCGGTGCATGCGTCTGGTGCAAGGGGGGACTGAGGTTGGGGGAGAATAGAAAGGTGGCAGGAGAAGTGGCAGGAAAAGTAAACTGCTACAGGGCCGGAGGGGGCTGGGAACAACATTTAACAGGGGAGGGGTGGGAAACAGTCAACATGCCAAAGAGGGTGGAGAGGGGTGTGGGTGGTGAAAAAGAAAGGAGTATGACTGCAGGGCCCGGTGAATGGGTGGGTGGTGGAGAACAAAGTACCAGTGGAAGAACCAGGTATACGCCGTCTGGGCAGGGGCTTTGGGGGCCAAAACAAGCAAAAAAGGACGAGTGTGAGGGCGTCGCGAAAAAGTGCCACAGGAGGCCTGGACGCTCACATACCTGTTCTGTCCTAGTCTTCAGCAGTCTTTTTCTAGTTTTTGTGCAGACCTTGTCGTGTGTGGCTTGTTTTGAGGTTCTTGGAGGCAGGCTCTGCCCACAGGAAGCTCATAGTAGTGTCACTGGCCAGGCAGAGCAGGAGAGATAGAATTAAAACAGCTCTCGCCTGTCCACCCTCCTTTTATTGACCCAATATGGCAGCGCAGGGTCAAAAAAACAGAAGGTCGAATAAGCTTCCAAGTTTCTTCTTAAGATTATGCAGGGGATTCACAGGAAGTTTACAAAACTCCTAATTTCACAATTTTCATTTTTGTGCAATTCACAAAATCCTGGAGGATCTGAATATTCCACTGCATAACCATCAAACTACCAGGGGCGGCTCCTCCATTAGGGCGGAGGAGCATTTCCCCACTGCTTTCTCGTATACTGCTTCTTGTGCGGCGAGAAAGCAGAACGGTATGCCTGGTTGGGGGCGGGCAGGAGGGTATGCCTGGGCTGGTGGGCGGGTTGGGAAGAGTGGCTTGCCCACTGTTATGGGCCTTGACTGTTTACGACCAAACCAGTCATGCGCACTCTACATTTTCTCTATGTAGTCTGCATGAAGCCTACATGGAGAAAATAGCCTCCCTACAGGCACCCGGCTGGGCACATTGCAGCATTGTGATTGGCTTAGGGGAGGGGAGGGAGGCTGCCTTGGCTTGTTCTTGTTCCAGCAGCAAGACCCGGTAAGGTAAGAATTTTTTTTTGTGTTAAATGCGATTCTGTGTTTAACTGTCAGCCAGCGAAGATCAGCCAAACCGTGGCTAATGAAAGACCATTTCGGTAATCTTAGAAGAATACGGGCTGCAAAAAATATTGTCTCCCTATACTTATAAAGGTAGGTACAAAAATATCAGAATTTTTTTTCGTTTCACACTAATATTGTTAAAAATATACAAAAAATATTGTATCTTTATATAATATATATATAAAGTTTAAAATAGTAAATCTTAAATATTTTATTATATATTACATTAATATACTGTAAATTAAATAAATGTAACATTTAATACTATATATATATACACCTATCTAAACATACACACATAAATATATGTGTGTGTATATTTGTATATACATAATATAGCACTATTATTAAAAAACGATTTTACATTATATTACATTTTTTGTGCTTTTCTAATATACTGCTATAAAAAAACATATATATGTAAACACATAAAACATAAAATAATTAACAAATCAAATGCCAAATATTAAATAAATTACTGAATTAAATAAATATAAAAACAACATTTACGAATTTACTGCATATTTAAATATATTTAATTAATCCAAATATTGCGCAAAGCAAAAATCGGATGCGCACTCACTGGAGATTTACTTTCATATTTTTAATTATGCATAGTGCTCATTACCCGGCCCTATATATACAAATAATAGGAAATCAAAAAAATAAACAAATAATACTATTAAATATATTTAAATAATATTCAAAAAAGTATTAACATCTAGGAATAATAGATATACTATTCCCACTCCAGTCTATGCAACAGTAGGGAAAGTGTTGGACTTTGGAGGGGTAACATTTACTATTCCCACTCCTGTCTGTGCAACAGTAGGGAAATCGTTGGACTTCGGAGGGGTAACATTTACAATTCCCACTCCAGACTGTGCAACAGTAGGGAAAGCGCTAGACCCTGGAGGGGTTAAATTCACTATTCGCACTCCAGTCTGTATAACAGTAGGTAAAGCTTTGGACTCCGGATGGGGTAACACTTACTATTACAAATCCAGTCTTTGCAACAGTAGGGAAAGCGTTGTACTCCAGAGGGGTGACATTTACTTTTTTTAAAAACATATTTTATTAAGGTTTTTGATATATTATACAATTTAGTGTTAGCTTGTGCATCCACGTTTCTGTTATGTACCTGTACAGTTTTGCGAGTGTATTCTTCATACATCAACAGCTACAGTTTTCATAATACTAATATACCAATGTCTTAATAACTTATTTACATTCTTATTACACATTTAAAAAATTAAAGTTCTTCGTAATAGTTATCATTTGTACATCTTGTTGTAGAGGATAAGTTATATAATGTATCATTTACTTTTCTTTGTCTAACCTATCTAAACTATTCTATCAACATGTAAATCTTGCCCCCCCTCCCACCCATTTCGGACTCATTAACAGTCTACTTATTTGCAGCTGGCATCATTTACAAATCATTTCTCTATAATCTCTTAACTCTGACTAAAGACTTTGCCATAGTAATATCATTGCGTCTTGAGTATATTGTTGTTATGTACATTTATCATCCATATATCTACAGTGTAGCATTAAATCTATGAAAGTGCAGAAATGTCAGTCGTTTTAAATTCTTCCATTAAGACATTCCAGTCTAGTGAGATAGGTTTTTCCCTCAACCCACGTCTCTCCTCTCTCTGGATTTCTATACCTTCAGCATTCCCCCATCGAAGTGCATCAGTATACCAATTCTGTACCGTTGGCGCTTTCCTCGCTTTCCAACGCTTTGTTATTGTTCTTTTTTGCTGTGATTAGCATCAAGTTAAGGAAGCGAGCTGTAGAGTTCCCAGCTTTACTTGTAAGGCCCATACCCAACAGACAAGATTCCAAGCTTTTCAGTCTTCTCCCTGGTACTAGTGCAGTTAATATTTGTTGTACTGTAGACCAATAATTTAAAATTCTTGGGCATGACCATAACATGTGAAGTAGGTCGGCGTTCGACCACTGACAACGTGGGCACACATCCGCCACCCCCGCAAACATCTTGCTCAATCTGTGAGGGGTTAAATATGCACAGTGTAATATCATTAATTGTATGAATTTAAATTTCGGGTTACGCGACACCTTTCTGGGGTATTCTATAGTGATCTTCCATTCCTTGTCTGTAAGGTCCCTTTCTATCTCCGCACTCCATCTTTCTCTAAGAGACACTAGTGGCACTGCTGTATGTGATTTGATCCCATGTGCTAACCATTTCGTTAGATGGCTGCCATTTCCCATTAGGTACAACATATGCACCAATTTGTGCCTCCGGCGCCCATCCATTGCGGATAAATCTTAGTATATGCGTGTGTGTCAGAAAGAGAGTGCTTGGTACTCCCTGTTCTCTCACAAATGTATCATGGTCTGTCAGTGTACCATCCACGAAGAGCATTCCTACTGTGTCCACTCCTTCTTCCAGCCACACTGAGATGCACCTTTGTGACACTACCCCCATTGATAAAGGGATACCCATCAGGGGTATATTTGGGGCATATGGCCGCTGTTGTTTAGTATAGCGCAGTCTTCCTCCAGTATTGTAAGGCCTCCCTTAGGAGTGGAGGTGCAGTTGGTGGTATTCTGGCAGTTGGCATCAGAAGCGTATGTAACTTACCCCATTCCATTCCCTCTGTGTCATTCCTATTTCTTGCAGATTTCGGCCTGACAGCCAATACGCCATCCATTGTAGTTGGCTGGCATAACAGTATGTTTGGAAGTCTGGGACTCCCATTCCTCCGCTTTTAGTATTTAATTTAAGCTTGTGTAATCCTATTCTTTGTCTTCCATTGCCCCAGATTAACTCCACCAATAATGTGTCTAGTGCTTTAAATATATGTGCGGGGATTACTATAGGTAGGTTCGTAAAATAATACAACAATCTGGGAAGCATCACCATTTTAGTGATGGCTATCCTTCCCGCCACCGAGAGTGGTAGAGATGTCCAGAACTTAATTTGTGATCTGAGAATGTTGATTGCTCTAGTAATACCGCCATCAATCAAGTTTTCCAGGTCCCTGTAGATATGTGTTCCTAAATATTTAAAGGTTTCTTGTGCTATCTGAAAGTTCCAAGGACCAAAGTGTAATGAATCATGTAACATGTACTGTTGGAATGAATATGCATATGATTTGGTATCATTGATAGAGAGACCGGGCAGCAGTCGGAACTTCTCAAAAATCTCCGGGAGAGGTGTATGATCTTTGTGAAGATCTGCCAGATATACAATAATATCATCGGCATAGATAATGTGAGCTTCGTTTCTTATATGTATACCGTGTTGCGGTGCCAACAACGTATTTTGACTAATAGGGGTTCCAAGGCTAAAATAAATATTAATGATGATAGCGGGCATCCCTGTCGTGTTCCTCTTACTACTACATATTGTGGAGATATATATGGCCCAGTGCGGGTGCGGGTGGTTGAATTGGCATATAATAAAGCCATCCATTTTATATATTTGTCGGGAATGCCATATTGTGGTAGTACACGGAACATATAACCCCAGTGCAAGGAGTCAAACGCCTGTCTCAGGTCCCTGCGTTCCCCCAGTAAAGGATGCTCCTATCATTAATTGGTGCAATCTACGGATATTTAATGCTGTGCTTCTGCCTGGCACAAATCCACATTGATCTGCATGTATTAAATGTGGTATGAATTGCTTTATTCTATTAGTAATTTACTTAAGATCTTATAATCTGTGATTAACAGTGATAAAGGTCTATATCCTGACATATCAGTGCCATTTCTTCCTGGTTTCAACAGAGATAATACTATGGCCTGAAGTGTTGTATTTGGTAATGTGCAAGTCTCTATCGATGTCTGATACAACTTTTTAAGGTGCGGTGTTATTATTAGCATGAATGTAGCGTAAAATTCTACAGGCAGTCCATCTGATCCTGGTGTTTTATTCCTAGGGAGTGCCTTAATTGCTGCTCTAATTTCCGCCTCCGTTATGGGTTCCTCCAGTTCCTTCTTATGTTCTTCTAACAATTGCAGGAGTTGAAGACCCTCAAAGAATGCCTCAAAGTCTCTATCGGATAGTATTGGAGGGGCTGCGTACAGAGCCTCATAGTAGGACTTAAATGCTTCATTGATGTCTAGTTGGGTGTCAACCATAACCCCTGCTTGGTTGGCAACCTCCAGTATAGGAGTCGCTGTCTGAGCATTGTTGGTAAGTCTTGCCAGTAGCGGTCCCGCCCTATCTGCTTCCGCATGCTATTTCTGTGTATATGACCGATAATCCAGTATTCTAAGGTCTTCTAGTAGTTCAGCATGACGTATGTGTGCTTCTTGTAAATCTGCCTGGCGTGTATCATTAGTCAGTGCTTCCCTTTCTAGTATACCTAGTCTGTTTTCTAATTCTGTAAGTCTAGTCATCAAGGATGCGCGCTCTCCCACTCTCGTGCTGATGGCAACTCCTCTTTTCACAGTCTTAAAAGCATCCCATTCTATTAGTCTTGAGTTAGTTGTGTTGGCGTTTTCTATAAAATAGTTTGTAATTGCTGTGTTTAAAGTGCTATGAAAAACGGAATCTTCCAACAATGAAGGTTGTAACCTCCACGTGGGTATTGGCTTGGGTATCTTGCCCCATGTGATCATAACTTCTATTGGATTGTGGTCCGAGAGAGTCTCCCCCAGATATGTTGTAGTTATCACATTTTGAAGCAGCCTAATAGAGCAAAATATCCTGTTAAGGCGTGTGTGCAACCCGTGGGGGGGTGAGTAGAATGAATATTCCCTGCTCTCTGGGTTTTTCATGCACCAGGAATCCCTTATATTCCATCCCATTGCCCAGTTTCGCAATGCCTCTGCTTGCTTTCTACTGTTTATACCTTGCAGGGGTGGGTGTGATCTGTCTAGGTCCACGTCCAATACAGCATCAAAATCCCCTCCAAACACCCATGGGCAGTCTTCCCATCCTGTTAACATCACAGACAGTGACTCCAGGAAAAGGTTTTGATCTACATTGGGAGCGTACACGCTACCTATTACTATCTGTTGCCCAACGAGTTTTGCAAGCAGCAGTACGTATCTGCCATTTGTGTCTATTTTTCGCTCTTGTAATTCAAATAGTACACCATTCCTCATCCAGATTGCTGCTCCCCTTGCAAAAGCCGAGTAAGATGTATGGAACAGCTTCCCTCTCCATTTCTTTTGCATCTTACCCGCTTCCGAGTGAGTGAGGTGTGTTTCTTGGAGCAGCGCTATATGTACTTTCCTGCGATTCAGTTTTGCTAGGGTCCTGTGTCTTTTATGGATAGAACCCAGTCCTTTTATATTCCAGGATGCATATATGTACCTGTTAAGTTGCGTCATTTCATCTGCTGTATCAACTTTCTATATTTGCCCTGCCGCTATGTGTGAAGGAAAATATGTCTATGGCTGAATTCCCTATAAACTTCCCATTTTGAACTCCTAATACTAGGTTCCCCTGAATAACATTAGAGGACCAAACATTGAACATGTGCATAACAATTACTTCTAATAAAAAAAACATTGTGCAGTCGCCCGTGGGGGGGGGGGGGGGGGGGAACCGCCTGATTTTGCATACTCATTGCATGTACCAATACACTACATTCCCATTGCTCTGGCCAGAACCGCGATACATTATGAATTGATACATGGTATGTGGGATAATAACTCGAATCACTGAACGTTTACATTATACTTATCTGTGGTCGACAGTGTTATTAGATCAGTAATCACAGTAAATCTAATTCAGTAATCATTCACAGTCTGTGGAGTCACCACAGGAAACAGCGCCAAACTGCTTTCAGAGTCTGAGTGTTCCTCTGGATCTTCCGAGGAGCCCACTGTTTCAGCGATGGAGGTAGCGTCGTGCTCCGTTAGTGCCTCCACGGTCAGCAAAGCATTGGTCTGGCTTTCAGTGATTTGCTCCGGTGTGGGGCATTTTCCTAGGGAGGTTCCCTCTTTTCTGTATCTATCTAGTTTTAGTTTGTCCCCTTTTCCTTTTTGCGTACCAGACCCTTGACTTCCTTGTGAGAGGTTTTGCGAGGAATGTGGGGTTAACGTTACTTCTGCCCATTCCATAGCATCCTCGGGGCTGTTGAAAAAGAGTTTTTTGGTTATGTATAATCTTCAATCTCGCTGGAAAGAGCATGGCGTATTTTAAATTGCGAGCTTGGAGTATCTTTTTAACTTCTCGGAACGTGTTTCTCGCTTTTTGAACGGCCATCGTGAAGTCAGGGTAGATGGAGATGCGTTTATTTTCAAATTGTAGGGGTGCGTGTTCCCTGGCAGCGCGTAGTATAGTGTCTCTGTCTGTATAGTTTAAAATCCCAGCAATTATTGGTCTGGGTGGCGCCCCAGGGCACGGAGGCCTGGGAGGCACTCTATGCGCTCTTTCCACTGCATATAGCTGCGATAATCCTTCTTTGGCTACGTGATCTCTGAGCCAGTTTTCAACAAATTGCGTTGGATTTGTGCCTTCGCTGCGTTCCGGTAATCCAAGGAGTCGTACTTTGTTACATCGGGATCTACCTTCCACGTCGTCCAGTTTATCTTGCATGTCTTTCAATTGTCGCTTCACTTGATCCAGTTGCATATTGGTGGCAGTCTGTTGTGGGACCAGATCGTCTAATAATATTTTGTGATTTTTGACTTTGTCCGCAAGTTTGGTGTGGTCAGCCTTTAGCAGTGTAAAGTTAGTTGACAATGTTCCGATTTGGGATTCTATAGCAACTCTTTGTTCTCTTATTTCTTTAAGTATTAGGTCCAGTTTGTCGTTGCCTTCTGCAGTGGGCGGTACCATCTCTTGCATTGAATCTTGCGAGGCCTCTGTGTGTAATATGGCATCACCAACCCCGGGAGGTGGGGGTTCTTGTTGTTTCGTTTTTGGCCTGCCCATTTTGCGTAAGAGATAAGATAGGGGGGTATGATGTGAGGGGTAAGTCGGCTGAAGCACCGTGCTGCGTTCTGGGGCCTTTCACTTCTGATATTCGTTTGCTGTAGTGCGCAGACACTTCTCTCGCTTGTTACTTGTTCTCCTTCAGTCTCTTTTCAACTGTGTTATGTTTCTTTGTATGATTTGCGCCACCGGTTTTATTGACCTCAACCCTGGCTCAACGATGCCTCCCAATTGTCCTGTGTCAATAGTATTGTGTTCTCTGATCCAGTACTGTGTATTTTATAGCCTCAAGGGTCTTATTCCTGGCGAACTGAGCCCAGTCCTGTGATTTTCCTTTTACACAGCACACCAGTCGATCCCTTGTCAGTCATGTACTGTGTGTTTTTCTTACCAATCAGGCTAAGGTGCCCCAGTTCTCAGTTGCAGTAGTGACCATCCGCTTAAATCACCAGCTACAGCGCGTTCTCGTTTAGTTCATAGCCCCGTCCGGTGCCTCCGAACTTCATTTGTTCTGTCCACCTTGCTTCGCCTTTCCTAGTGATTCTTCATCCCCTCAGTATCGCGCTATTCTGTATATTCAGATCCCTTTCCTCGTCCGATATCACTCTCTCAGCTTGCTTGATAGGGGCAGTGTGTGGTGTCCCACTGTGTTCGAGAGCAGTGTGCCAGTTCCTGTATATATCGGGGGTGTTTTCTACGTTCAGTTACCAGTGCTGTCTGCACCCCCTCAACAGCCTACGCAGTAATGCTTTTCACTTGCCTGTTTGGTAGAGTCGCTGTCTTCTTCTTCCAGAGTTGTATCTGCGTTCGCGTCACTGTGTCGTTTCTTCCACCGTTCTCTCTGTCGTGGCACAGGTCCCGTACAGGGTGGCATCAGCTGGCACAGTTTCACTCCCGGCATAGGTCCGCCGCATTATCGCGCCATCTTGCATGTCGCAGCACTGTCTCGTTTCTTATAGCGTTTGTCGATTTCCCTCACCTTGGTATCTGCGGACCCGATAAGGTAGTGCCCAAGTCCGCTGCTCTCTCTTTGTCGTAAAATCCCTTTTCGTTGGGATCGTAGCTCATCAGGGTTTCACACGTCTTAAATGGTCATTCCCCTATCCCGCCATCTTGTGTGATTCCTTTCGGTCGTAAGGCGCACGAGCCCGCAGGTTCCCTGTGCCGTGGCTTCACCAACAATGCCCAGAGTGTCCCATGACCGTACAGCGATCGACTCCTCTATTTATGTGCATCCGGCAGCCGCAACTCTCAGGCCCACTAGTTAGCGACGGACTGCTCAGGCCTCGGGTTCCCTTTCCGAACTCATGTGTGGGAGTTCCGTGTCTCGTTATTTCGGTGTTAAAGCTGTGTAAACTTGCTGTCTCCCTCAGCACAGTGCTCCGGTGGATCTCCGCTTTGCTTACACTGCCATTGTAGGTTCTGTGAGCACGCTTTACATCCCGTTTCCAGTGTAATTACGGGATTCCGCCAGGAGCTCTTCTCCTACACGTCCGCCATGCTCGCCAGTCAGCCACGCCCGAGGGGTGACATTTACTATTCCCACTCCAGAGAGTGCAATAGTAAGTAAAGCATTGGACTCTGGAGGGATAACATATACTATTCCTACTCCAGAGTGTGCAACAGTAAGGAAAGCGTTGGATCCCGGAGGGCTAAAAGTTACTAGCCCCACTTCTGTCTGTACAACAGTAGGGAAAGCGTTGGACTCCAAAGGGGTAGCATTTACTATTCCCACTCCAGTCTGTGCAACAGCAGGGAAAGTGTTGCACTTCAGAGGGGTAACAATTACTATTCCCACTACAGTCTGTGCAACAGTAGGAAAAGTACTTCACTTCAAACACATATATATATGTATATGTATATGTATATTGAAACAAATTCTCCTTGCGGAAGAAGTAGGTCGCACTCCAACAGCTTTCCAATTACTTGTCTTTATTTTCAAAATTCCATAGTTTTTGCAAAACCAATAGATTGACCAACGCGTTTCGGTAAACTCCGCTACCTTGCTCACGGTCGTCGTTTTAACTAATGTTACACAAACTATTTTAAATAAAGATATTTGAAGGAAGTCCTTTGACACAAATTTCCTGTTCCCACCCTAATGATGCCCCACAGGTTTATGGGTCTTGTAGTTAGCATTAGAACATTCAATGAAGGTACATTTTTACATTTAATTATTGTCCATCTATTTCTTTTGCCAGTTGAAAGATGTTACTCGTTGTTACAACGGATTTTCTCTAGCCCAATGGTGGGCATTGCAACAATTCTTTTTCGTATTTTCAGTGCTTAATTCACTTGAATTAACGAGCCCTCCAGTGGGCTTTCCAGTTCACCGTGTTTTCGGTGCTCAATTAACTTTATTGACAAGCCCTCCAGTGGGCCATCCTGTGCAAACATGTTCCGTTGTTGCAACCGTATTTAACATACTCCATTTGCTTTATTCTGTCCCAATAATCAATGGTTCTCATTAAATCTTTAAGTTGTTGCCCTCCATTGGGCAGTTGTCAAATGATTGTTTTCCTCTTTCTGTGGGAAAGTGCCTTTCATAAATGAATGTAAAGTTCTTCTGATTGGTTTAATCCATATGGGGTCATGGACCGCAAGTTTAAAATATGACACGATTCTTTTTGGCGTAATATTTTTTCCCTATTTCCACCACGAGAGCTCATCGGTACTGCTTCAATGCCATAAAATTTTAATAGTTTCCAATTGGCATTATGATGTGTTTCCATATGTTTGGCTATGGCATTGTTCCTGTCTTTATTTTTGGTCGCTCGTACATGTTCCAATATACGTTTTTTTAATTCACAGATGGTGGATCCAACATATCTTAAAGGGCAAGGACATTCTACCACATAAACTATGTATTGGCTCTTGCAAGTTATCAAAGTTGTGATTTGCCAATTTTTGTTATTCGCCATCTTCACATCCTTTGTCGGCTTTGCAATTTCGCAGACTTTGCAGTTGTAACACTTTGTGAAGCCCGTTGTTTGTAACCAGGATTCTTTTGAATGTTTAGCGATAAAGTGGCTGTGTGTTAAACGGTCCTTCAGACTTCTTGCCCTTCTAAATGTTATCACTGGGTGGCCACCCATTTTTTCACCCATCATGCTGTCCATTGTTAGAATCTTCCAATTCTTCTTCAGGATGTAAGTGATGTCTTTTGCTTCTTGGCTGTAATCTGTGATCAGTCTTATGGGCTCTTCCATGTTATCTGATTCTTGCTGTTTTGGGATTAAGCATTCTGCCCTGGTTTTTTGATTGGCTCTGTTCCAGCTTGTGATTAGGCTTTTTTTAGGGTATTTTCTCTGTATGAATCTTTGTACTGTGTTGCCACTGTGTTTTAACCAATCTGCATCTTCACTGCAAATTCTTCACAGTCGAAGGAATTCTCCATAAGGTATGCTAGAGATTGTTGATGGTTGGTGGAAACTGGTTGCTTCCAAAGTTGTGTTCGTCGCAGTGCTTTTGCGATGTAGCGTCGTTGCCAGACGATTCTCTTTTACATAGATTTCCATGTCTAGAAAGACCACTCGTTCTTTGCTGAGATTATGTGTAAATCTCAGATTGGGTGTACTATTGTTTAGAATTGTGTAGTACTCCTGAAACTTCTCCTCCTTGCCATTCCATACAATTAAAAGGTCATCTATAAACCGAACCCATGTAACAATGTGTTTAGTATATCGATGGTGTTTCATGTTCCAGGCAATTTCTTGTTCCCACCACCCCATTACCAGGCAGGCATAACTGGGGCTAAAAGAAAAACCCATTGCTGCTCCGTTGCGTTGGCGGTACAGATTCTCTCCAAACGTGAATACATTATTTTGTAGACAACATTCCATCATATCCAATAACATTCTGTTATGTTCTTTGTAGTGAATATTTCGGTTTTTTAAAAACCAATCGCAAGCTTTCAGACCTTGAGTATTGTCAATCGTGGTGTATAAAGCTACCACATCCATGGTGATGAGACAATAAGAGTTAGACCACGTAATATTTTGTAGGATTCTCAGACAATCTGAAGTGTCTTTAATGTATGATTTAAGATTTTTCACATATGGCATGATGAAGTGATCAATGAAGTTAGCCACTGGTTCCATGAGCGAGCCCTTGGCCGACAAGATAGGTCTCCCTGGTGGTTTCTTGGGATCCTTATGTATTTTGGGAAGAAAATACATGGTTGCAATTACAGGAAAGTCTACCGTGAGATACTTGTATTCGTCTTCATCTAACAGATTCTTTGCTACCCATGTTCTGAGTTTATTGTCCAAATTCCTTTTGATGGTTGTAGTTGGATATATATATATTCACTTAAAAACCATAGGTTTCACACAGGTTATAGTTAGGTGGACATTTCACTCGTAAAAAACCAATGAAATTCCCCCGTTATAGTTAGTTCAGATAACTATAACTCGCACGCCCGCAATCTACTGCTCATGACGTCACACATTACATCACTCATGACATGGTCAATGGCATCACTCATGACATCACTGATGACATCTTCCTTGTGATAGAGTGGCGGTCGCGCGAGTTATAGTTATCTGAACTAACTATAACGGGGGAATTTCATTGGTTTTTTACGAATGAAATGTCCACCTAACTATAACCTGTGTGAAACTTATGGTTTTTTAAGTGAATTTGCAAGGTTTTTTAAATGCTAATTCCTAACTATAACGTGTGTGAAACCTATGGTTTTTTAAGTGAATTTGTACGGTTTTTTAAATGCTAAGTTATGTATTTATTAATATATTTTTTTTTCAAGGTTTTTCACCGTGCGCGCACCGTGCGCGCGCTTTGGGCGTACGATGTGCTGCACGCACCGTGCAAGCGCACCCCGCGATTTAAAAAAAAAAAAAAATGTTTTTTTCACCCTTGGGGGTCCTTCTGTGACCCCCTGACAAAGGCTAGGGGGTCAGGAACTCTCTTCCCTGCCCCCTTTTCACGTTTTCCACCTTTTTTCCACCTTTCCTTTTCAGTGCGACAGACAAAATGGCGGCCGACACTTCCTGATTTCGACCGATTTGAAGGTTGACTGACATCTAACAACCAATCAGAATTACACTCGCGCACGGCACCGTGCGCGCACGGTACGCGCGTATAGATATTTATATGCTTTTAAATGCTATTTTCTCATGAAATACTGAACAGATTGACACCAGACCTGCAAAAGGCACTTCCCTGACCTGAGGACTACCTCTCTGCCAAATTTCAAGTAATTCTGTTCAGCCGTTCGGGCTATACCTTCAACTAAAGGTCCTAAGGAAAAATGCATGCGGAAAACGCGTTTTGGGACCCCCTTTTTTCTCGGCCCCCCCTTGACGAATCACCCCGAGACTTTCAGGGTAGGAGCTGAGCGGAGCACCCCATTAGTTTTGAAAATTCCGCGAGGATTCGTCAACCGGTGCCAAAGTTATTCAAAATAGAATTTTGAGATTTCCTATGGAAACATGATCCTAACTATAACTATCTACTGGCGACCGCCAGTAGATAATATATATATATATATATATATATATACACTCGCTCCAAAACACCAGCTCGGTGCACTCTCAGGCGGGTGCTGCTCAAATGCGGGGGTGCACCCGCATAACAATATCAGCTCCAACTCTCCTCCAACTCTCAGGAAATCCCCAAGGAAGACAGCACTCGTGGGGGCAGGTTCCATTAATTTATTTAAACAGAATGCTGGCACTCAACAAACATCATAATCTAGATGAAGGCCGTTGCCGAAACGCGTCTGTTTGTTGAGTGCCAGCATTCTGTTTAAATACATTAACGGAACCTGCCCCCACGAGTGCTGTCTTCCTTGGGAAATCCCTGAGAGTTGGAGCTGATATATATATATATATATATGTATATATAAAATATATATATATTGGTAAACACATTGGTAGCTCAAGGTAGAGACGCACTCGGGCTCCGACGTAAGGTTACCAGCCTTTATTCCATCAGGTACAGACAAGCATCCCATGCAGGTGAGTTATGCAGCTTTCCCTCCTCCCTACGCGCTTCTAATTTCCTCTTCGTCACGGGATGTGTGGAAATTTCGTGCTATCGTGGGCTAACTCCCATAATATATACACAGTCCCGCCTTCAATTTCATTTTGCAGAGACTTGTGCGAGTTGTAGTGCCGTAACATTCAATTACAATACAGCGCACTTATTTCTGCAGTTTGAAGCCCTGGGTGGACACCCGCATGATGGCCTGCCCTAGATCCTGCGTCGTCGCCCCACTTGAGGACAGTAAATCTCTTCCTCGTGGCCCCCTAATGATCCTGGGGTGGTGCAGTCTCTGGCGGATGAGCCTCCGCCGAACAATTGGTAAACACATTGGTAGCTCAAGGTAGAGACGCACTCGGGCTCCGACGTAAGGTTACCAGCCTTTATTCCATCAAGTACAGACAAGCATCCCATGCCGGTGAGTTATGCAGCTTTACCTGCTCCCTACGTGTTTCGAGTTTCCTCTTCATCAGGGGATGTGTGGAAAGTTTGTGCTATCGTGGGCTAACTTCCATAATATATACACAGTCCCGCCTTCAATTTCATTTTGCAGAGACTTGTGGGAATTGTAGTGCCGCAACATTCAATTACAATACAGCGCACCTATTTCTGCAGTTTGAAGCCCTAGGTGGACCCCCGAATGATGGCCTGCCCTAGATCCTGCGTCGTCGCCCCACTTGAGGACAGTAAATCTCTTCCTCGTGGCCCCCTAATGATCCTGGGGTGGTGCAGTCTCTGGCGGATGAGCCTCCGCCGAACAATTGGTAAACACATTGGTAGCTCAATGTAGAGACGCACTCGGGCTCCGACGTAAGGTTAACAGCCTTTATTCCATCAGGTACAGACAAGCATCCCATGCAGGTGAGTTATGCAGCTTTCCCTGCTCCCTATGCGCTTCGAGTTTCCTCTTCGTCACGGGTTGTGTGGAAATTTCGTGCTATCGTGGGCTAACTCCCATAATATATACACAGTCCCGCCTTCAATTTCATTTTGCAGAGACTTGTGGGAGTTGTAGTGCCGCAACATTCAATTACAATACAGCGCACTTATTTCTGCAGTTTGAAGCCCTGGGTGGACACCCGCATGATGGCCTGCCCTAGATCCTGCGTCGTCGCCCCACTTGAGGACAGTAAATCTCTTCCTCGTGGCCCCGTAATGATCCTGGGGTGGTGCAGTCTCTGGCGGATGAGCCTCCGCCGAACAATTGGTAAACACATTGGTAGCTCAAGGTAGAGACGCACTCGGGCTCCGACGTAAGGTTACCAGCCTTTATTCCATCAGGTACAGACAAGCATCCCATGCCGGTGAGTTATGCAGCTTTACCTGCTCCCTACGTGTTTCGAGTTTCCTCTTCGTCAGGGGATGTGTGGAAAGTTTGTGCTATTGTGGGCTAATTCTCATAATATATACACAGTCCCGCCTTCAATTTCATTTTGCAGAGGCTTGTGGGAGTTGTAGTGCCGCAACATTCAATTACAATACAGCGCACATATTTCTGCAGTTTGAAGCCCTGGGTGGACCCCCACTTGATGGCCTGCCCTAGATCCTGCGTCGTTGCCCCACTTGAGGACAGTAAATCTCTTCCTCGTGGCCCCCTAATGATCCTGGGGTGGTGCAGTCTCTGGCGGATGAGCCTCCGCCGAACAATTGGTAAACACATTGGTAGCTCAAGGTAGAGACGCACTCGGACTCCGACGTAAGGTTACCAGCCTTTATTCAATCAGGGACAGACAAGCATCCCATGCAGGTGAGTTATGCAGCTTTCCCTGCTCCCTATGCATTTCAAGTTTCCTCTTCGTCAGGGAATGTGTGGAAAGTTCGTGCTATCGTGGGCTAACTCCCATAATATATACACAGTCCCGCCATCACTTTCATTTTGCAGAGACTTGTGGGAGTTGAAGTGCCGCAACATTCAATTACAATACAGCGCACTTATTTCTGCAGTTTGAAGCCCTGGGTGGACCCCCGCATGATAGCCTGCCCTAGATCCTGCATCGTCGCCCCGCTTGAGGACAGTAAATCTCTTCCTCGTGGCCCCCTAATGATCCTGGGGTGGTGCAGTCTCTTGCGGATGAACCTCCACCGAACAATTGGTAAACACATTGGTAGCTCAAGGTAGAGACGCACTCAGGCTCCGACGTAAGGTTACCAGCCTTTATTCCATCAGGTACAGACAAGCATCCCATGCCGGTGAGTTATGCAGCTTTCCCTGCTCCCTACGCGTTTCGAGTTTCCTCTTCGTCAGGGGATGTGTGGAAAGTTCGTGCTATTGTGGGCTAATTCCCATAATATATACACAGTCCCGCCTTCAATTTCATTTTGCAGAGACTTGTGGGACTTGTAGTGCCGTAACATTCAATTACAATACAGCGCACATATTTCTGCAGTTTGAAGCCCTGGGTGGACCCCCGCATGATGGCCTGCCCTAGATCCTGCGTCGTCGCCCTACTTGAGGACAGTAAATCTCTTCCTCGTGGCCCCCTAATGATCCTGGGGTGGTGCAGTCTCTGGCGGATGAGCCTCCGCCGAACAATTGGTAAACACATTGGTAGCTCAAGGTAGAGACGCACTCGGGCTCTGACGTAAGGTTACCAGCCTTTATTCAATCAGGGACAGACAAGCATCCCATGCCGGTGAGTTATGCAGCTTTACCTGCTCCCTACGTGTTTCAAGTTTCCTCTTCATCAGGGGATGTGTGGAAAGTTTGTGCTATCGTGGGCTAACTTCCATAATATATACACAGTCCCGCCTTCAATTTCATTTTGCAGAGACTTGTGGGAATTGTAGTGCCGCAACATTCAATTACAATACAGCGCACCTATTTCTGCAGTTTGAAGCCCTAGGTGGACCCCCGAATGATGGCCTGCCCTAGATCCTGCGTCGTCGCCCCACTTGAGGACAGTAAATCTCTTCCTCGTGGCCCCCTAATGATCCTGGGGTGGTGCAGTCTCTGGCGGATGAGCCTCCGCCGAACAATTGGTAAACACATTGGTAGCTCAATGTAGAGACGCACTCGGGCTCCGACGTAAGGTTAACAGCCTTTATTCCATCAGGTACAGACAAGCATCCCATGCAGGTGAGTTATGCAGCTTTCCCTGCTCCCTATGCGCTTCGAGTTTCCTCTTCGTCACGGGTTGTGTGGAAATTTCGTGCTATCGTGGGCTAACTCCCATAATATATACACAGTCCCGCCTTCAATTTCATTTTGCAGAGACTTGTGGGAGTTGTAGTGCCGCAACATTCAATTACAATACAGCGCACTTATTTCTGCAGTTTGAAGCCCTGGGTGGACACCCGCATGATGGCCTGCCCTAGATCCTGCGTCGTCGCCCCACTTGAGGACAGTAAATCTCTTCCTCGTGGCCCCGTAATGATCCTGGGGTGGTGCAGTCTCTGGCGGATGAGCCTCCGCCGAACAATTGGTAAACACATTGGTAGCTCAAGGTAGAGACGCACTCGGGCTCCGACGTAAGGTTACCAGCCTTTATTCCATCAGGTACAGACAAGCATCCCATGCCGGTGAGTTATGCAGCTTTACCTGCTCCCTACGTGTTTCGAGTTTCCTCTTCGTCAGGGGATGTGTGGAAAGTTTGTGCTATTGTGGGCTAATTCTCATAATATATACACAGTCCCGCCTTCAATTTCATTTTGCAGAGGCTTGTGGGAGTTGTAGTGCCGCAACATTCAATTACAATACAGCGCACATATTTCTGCAGTTTGAAGCCCTGGGTGGACCCCCACTTGATGGCCTGCCCTAGATCCTGCGTCGTTGCCCCACTTGAGGACAGTAAATCTCTTCCTCGTGGCCCCCTAATGATCCTGGGGTGGTGCAGTCTCTGGCGGATGAGCCTCCGCCGAACAATTGGTAAACACATTGGTAGCTCAAGGTAGAGACGCACTCGGACTCCGACGTAAGGTTACCAGCCTTTATTCAATCAGGGACAGACAAGCATCCCATGCAGGTGAGTTATGCAGCTTTCCCTGCTCCCTATGCATTTCAAGTTTCCTCTTCGTCAGGGAATGTGTGGAAAGTTCGTGCTATCGTGGGCTAACTCCCATAATATATACACAGTCCCGCCATCACTTTCATTTTGCAGAGACTTGTGGGAGTTGAAGTGCCGCAACATTCAATTACAATACAGCGCACTTATTTCTGCAGTTTGAAGCCCTGGGTGGACCCCCGCATGATAGCCTGCCCTAGATCCTGCATCGTCGCCCCGCTTGAGGACAGTAAATCTCTTCCTCGTGGCCCCCTAATGATCCTGGGGTGGTGCAGTCTCTTGCGGATGAACCTCCACCGAACAATTGGTAAACACATTGGTAGCTCAAGGTAGAGACGCACTCAGGCTCCGACGTAAGGTTACCAGCCTTTATTCCATCAGGTACAGACAAGCATCCCATGCCGGTGAGTTATGCAGCTTTCCCTGCTCCCTACGCGTTTCGAGTTTCCTCTTCGTCAGGGGATGTGTGGAAAGTTCGTGCTATTGTGGGCTAATTCCCATAATATATACACAGTCCCGCCTTCAATTTCATTTTGCAGAGACTTGTGGGACTTGTAGTGCCGTAACATTCAATTACAATACAGCGCACATATTTCTGCAGTTTGAAGCCCTGGGTGGACCCCCGCATGATGGCCTGCCCTAGATCCTGCGTCGTCGCCCTACTTGAGGACAGTAAATCTCTTCCTCGTGGCCCCCTAATGATCCTGGGGTGGTGCAGTCTCTGGCGGATGAGCCTCCGCCGAACAATTGGTAAACACATTGGTAGCTCAAGGTAGAGACGCACTCGGGCTCTGACGTAAGGTTACCAGCCTTTATTCAATCAGGGACAGACAAGCATCCCATGCAGGTGAGTTATGCATCTTTCACTGCTCCCTATGCGTTTCGAGTTTCCTCTTCGTCAGGGGATGTGTGGAAGTTCGTGCTATCGTGGGCTAACTCACATAATATATACACAGTCCAGCCTTCAATTTCATTTTGAAGAGACTTGTGGGAGTTGTTGTGCCGCAACATTCAATTACAATACAGCGCACTTATTTCTGCAGTTTGAAGCCCTGGGTGGACCCCCGCATGATGGCCTGCCCTAGATCCTGCGTCGTCGCCCCACTTGAGGACAGTAAATCTCTTCCTCGTGACCCCCTAAAGATCCTGGGGTGGTGCAGTCTCTTTGCGGATGAGCCTCCGCCGAACAATTGGTAAACACATTGGTAGCTCAAGGTAGAGACGCACTCGGGCTCCGATTTAAGGTTACCAGCCTTTATTCCATCAGGTACAGACAGCCATCCCATGCCGGTGAGTTATGCAGCTTTACCTGCTCCCTACGCGTTTCGAGTTTCCTCTTCGTCAGGGGATGTGTGGAAAGTTTGTGCTATTTTGGGCTAACTCCCATAATATATACACAGTCCCGCCTTCAATTTCATTTTGCAGAGACTTGTGGGAGTGGTAGTGCCGCAGCATTCAATTACAATACAGCGCACATATTTCTGCAGTTTGAAGCCCTGGGTGGACCCCCGCATGATGGCCTGCCCTAGATCCTGCATCGTCGCCCCACTTGAGGACAGTAAATCTCTTCCTCGTGGCCCCCTAATGATCCTGGGGTGGTGCAGTCTCTGGCGGATGAGCCTCCGCCGAACAATTGATAAACACATTGGTAGCTCAAGGTAGAGACGCACTCGGGCTCCGACGTAAGGTTACCAGCCTTTATTCAATCAGGGACAGACAAGCATCTCATGCAGGTGAGTTATGCAGCTTTCCCTGCTCCCTATGAATTTCGAGTTTCCTCTTCGTCAGAGGATGTGTGGAAAGTTCGTGCTATCGTGGGCTAACTCCCATAATATATACACAGTCCCGCCATCAATTTCATTTTGCAGAGACTTGTGGGAGTTGTAGTGCCGCAACATTCAATTACAATACAGCGCACTTATTTCTGCAGTTTGAAGCCCTGGGTGGACCCCCGCATGATGGTCTGCACTAGATCCTGCATCGTCGTCCCACTTGCGGACAGTAAATCTCTTCTTCGTGGCCCCCTAATGATCCTGGGGTGGTGCAGTCTCTTGCGGATGAGCCTCCACCGAACAATTGGTAAACACACTGGTAGCTCAAGATAGAGACGCACTCGGGCTCCGACGTAAGGTTACCAGCCTTTATTCCATCAGGTACAGACAAGCATCCCATGCCGGTGAGTTATGCAGCTTTCCCTGCTCCCTACGCGTTTCGAGTTTCCTCTTCGTCAGGGGATGTGTGGAAAGTTCGTGCTATTGTGGGCTAATTCCCATTATATATACACAGTCCCGCCTTCAATTTCATTTTGCAGAGACTTGTGGGAGTTGTAGTGCCGCAACATTCAATTACAATACAGCGCACATATTTCTGCAGTTTGAAGCCCTGGGTGGACCCCTGCATGATGGCCTGCCCTAGATCCTGCGTCGTCGCCCCACTTGAGGACAGTAAATCTCTTCCTCGTGGCCCCCTAATGATCCTGGGGTGGTGCAGTCTCTGGCGGATGAGCCTCCGCCAAACAATTGGTAAACACATTGGTGGCTCAAGGTAGAGACGCACTCGGGCTCCGACGTAAGATTACCAGCCTTTATTCAATCAGGGACAGACAAGCATCCCATGCAGGAGAGTTATGCAGCTTTCCCTGCTCCCTATGCATTTCGAGTTTCCTCTTCGTCAGAGGATGTGTGGAAAGTTCGTGCTATCGTGGGCTAACTCCCATAATATATACACAGTCCCGCCATCAATTTCATTTTGCAGAGACTTGTGGGAGTTGTAGTGCCGCAACATTCAATTACAATACAGCGCACTTATTTCTGCAGTTTGAAGCCCTGGGTGGACCCCCGCATGATGGCCTGCCCTAGATCCTGTGTCGTCGCCCCACTTGAGGACAGTAAATCTCTTCCTCGTGGCCCCCTAATGATCCTGGGGTGGTGCAGTCTCTGGCGGATGAGCCTCCACCGAACAATTGGTAAACACATTGGTAGCTCAAGGTAGAGACGCACACGGGCTCTGACGTAAGGTTACCAGCCTTTATTCAATCAGGGACAGACAAGCATCCCATGCAGGTGAGTTATGCAGCTTTCACTGCTCCCTATGCGTTTCGAGTTTCCTCTTCGTCAGGGAATGTGTGGAAGTTCGTGCTATCGTGGGCTAACTCCCATAATATTCAATATTAAAAATAGTCAATTTTTTATTACTTAATTAACTTACCACACTCTACCATTACAAACCTACCAGCCCACACATAAACATATATCTAAATAAATAAATGTAACAAAATCAACATAATTAATAATTATTAAATATTAAGTAATCATTTAATAATCGATTTTAATTAATTAATTGATAATTAACTTTACACCCTCTAACCCTACCAACCCGGCAGCCAAAACCTAATATATAACTTTAAAGGTACACTTATTACACAATTTGCATAATTAATAATCAGTTAAGTAATTAATAATACATTGTTAATTAATTATTATTTAATTAATTTCCCAAACTATACCTCTACATATCCAACAGCCAGCACCTAATATATATCTATATATATATATATATTCACTTAAAAAACCTTAGGTTTCACACATGTTATAGTTAGCTGGACATTTCACTCGTAAAAAACCAATGAAATTCGCCCGTTATAGTTAGTGCAGGCAACTATAACTCACGCGACCGCAATCCTCTGCTGATGAAGTCAGATATTACATCACTGTATTTAGACACTTATTTACCCATGTCTTCTTCCATTAATCTTTAGCTATACATATATTACAAATATTTATTTTTCATAAAGACACATATGCCATCAGTGATGTAATATCTGACTTCATCAGCAGAGGATTGCGGTTGCGTGAGTTATAGTTGCCTGCACTAACTATAACGGGGGAATTTCATTGGTTTTTACGAGTGAAATGTCCAGCTTGCTATAACATGTGTGAAACCTATGGTTATTTAAGTGAATTTGCAAGGTTTTTTAAATGCTAATTCATAACTATAACGTGTGTGAAACCTATGGTTTTTTCAGTGAATTTGTGTACATTTTTTTAAATGCTAAGTTATGTATTTATTATTTTAATTTTTTTTCAGGTCTTTCACCGGGCGCGCACCGTGCGCGCACCGTGCACGCGCTGTGGGTGCTCAGTGCGCTTCGTGCACCGAGCACCCACGGATCGCCGTGCGCACGGCGTGCGCGCACGCCCTTGGGGGTCCTTCTGTGACCCCCTGACCAAGGCTAGGGGGTCAGGAACTGTCCACTCTGCACCCTTTTCATGTTCTCCACCTTTTTTTTTCACCCCCCTCAGACTGCGAGAGACAAAATGGTGGCCGACACTTCCTGGTTTTGACCGATTCGAATGTTTACCGACATCTAACAACCAATCAGAATTGCGCTCGCGCACGGCAGGGTGCGCGCACAGTGCTCGCACGGTGCGCACGTATAGATATTGATATGCTTTTAAATGCTATTTTCTCAGGAAATACTGAACAGATTTACACCAGACCTGCAAAAGGCACTTCCTTGACCTTATGGCTACCTCTCTGCCAAATTTCACGGAATTCTGTTCAGCCTTTCGGGCTGTAGCTGCGACTAAAGGTCCTATGGAAAATGCATGGGGAAAACGCGTTTTGGGACCCCCCCTTTTTCTCGGCCCCCGCTTGACGAATCACCCGAGACTTTCAGGGTAGGAGCTGAACGGAGCACCCCATTAGTTTTGAACATTTCGGGAGGATTCGTCAACCGGCGCCAAAGTTATTCAAAATAGAATTTTGAGATTTCCTATGGAAACTAGATTGTAACTATAACTATCTACTGGCGACCGCCAGTAGATAATATATATATATATATATATATAAATATATATATATATATATATATATATATATATATATATATATATATATATACATATATATATATATATTAAATTAGGCAATTTACATATGTATAATCATTCAAATAATTAATAATAAATTAATAATTATTTTTTAATTCATTATTACTTAATTAACTTTCCAATTCTATACCCCTACAAACCCAACAGCTCACACGTAATATATAACTTAAAAGATATAATTAAGCAATTTACATATTTATTAATCAAATACAAATACATTAATAACTAATTGTTGATTAAATATTACTTAATTAACTTCTCACCCTATACTCTTACAAAGTCGAAATTCAGCCCCTAATATATAACGTAAAAAATATAATTCTTACACTATTAACATCTTGATTCATCAATTAAATAATTAATACAAATTAATAATAATTATTAAATAATTATAATTAATTAACTCACCGCCCTACACCCCTACAAACCCAGCAACCCACTACAACAATATAAATTACTATTAGTAATTAAATAAAAAACGTATAAATCACTTAAAATTACAAACTATATTATTAACAATTATACAGACAATAGTAACACATAAAATTAGTATTTGAACTTTCACACCTAGAGGGAATTAAAAAAACAATATTTATATTTTAACAACAGTGATATTATTAAAAATTATATCACTTACCTGAAAAATTGATATTCTTGACCACGATATTTCAGCGTCTCAATATTTTTCCCCCAGTATTTCTGCAACTCAATATTTTTCATCCGATATTTTGTCCAAATACCATTGTTGGGTGAGTTGTGGAGTTTAATTATTATGCATAATGACCACACTCCTCAGTAGCGTTACTACTAAATGAATCACAGTAAAATCATTACACAGTCCCGGCTCTTAGAACATGTTATTGTTTCAAATTATGAAGTGTGTGTGTGTGTGTGTGTGTCTGCAATATGCAAACATATGTATTTTTTCTATAAGACTTTAATTCTCGACTGCTAATCAATGAATGCAATGTCTTTGATGCTGTCAATAATGCACAGATTACTTGCTGGTAATCCTCATTGCTCCTCCTTGGCTTCCTCATCCCTGTACTCTTACCACCCTCATACCCTTATTTACCTATTTAGAACACCTTGGAGCAGAGATGTATTTCTTATAGCCTTTTACAGGGTGTATTCTGGGTAGAGACAGGGGTTATGAGGAGAGGATGAGTGCAACAGGGGAGACATGCAGGGTTTCCCCTACACTTCAGGTGGGATCGAAGCCTTCATGGTGCCCCATGCAGCCCAAGGCCAATTAATATCTGGGAGGCTTACAGACCCCTAATTACACAGTGCAAAGAGACAAATCATTTTGCTTCAAGGTACTGGGGCAAAATGTTAGCATATAAAAGGAAGACAGGTAAAAAATATTTTTTCCAAGTTATTGCTAATGGGTAACTTGCCTCAAGGAGATGGAACTCTTCAGAAATAAGTACTGGGTCGAATGATATGTTCAATATTTGCCTTGGTGCAAACACCTTCTCCATATTACACAAACAGCAAAATGGCCCAGCCTTTTTTTGCACCAGTTCTAATTTCGCGCAGACTGCCGCAGGATGACAAATTTGCACATCTTAGTCACGCAAGAGGCTTTTGCTCACCATAGGTCTCGTTGGTTGGTGCACCACTTTTGTCGTATTTTATTGATGGCTTTTTGGTTTCTTCAGTTGTACAATAAGGGTAATAAAAGTGCCATTATGTGCATTATACTTATACCACTTGTGTAGCTGGGCTGGAGTGCAGAGGCTGGATTCATGTTAAGGAAGCTCATTTTGCCTTTGCCTTTAATAATATCAGAATGCAACTGTGATGTGCAAATTATTCCAAATTGTTTGCCTGTCATCCTGTATGATTATAAATCAGTCCATCTCTCAGCCTATTCTACAAAAGTTCTGTGAGCTCTATTATTAGGACTTGCTGCCTTTTACTAACCTTTTTTTCCCCAAATCGCCCACACAAGCTACCCATCTTCGCATTAATGATGTTATGGTGAAAACTGTATCACATCCCATAAGGTGCTTCAAATGCTCACATGTCCCAAAAACAAGTCAAATACAAGAACAAAAAAAGAACAAGCACTCACAAAAGGGACTACTTTATACGTAACAGTGCATCTATTAAAATTCATTGCATGTCATCATTTAATTTGGTTCCTAAAGTGTTACTAGTGCAAAATGCGATTCAACTGCGACTGTGATGCCGTGCGTGCACCAATTGCCGAGTAAAACAAGAATTGGCAAAGCGTTGTCTACCAGATTTTTGGCTTGTCACTGTCTGTTTTGTTTTGTCATGAGTTTAGCAAAATTGTTAAGGAAGCTCTAGGAAGCTCAAACTACAAAAAAAAATTGGCTATTAGAAAATATTTTTTTTATCGGAAAAGGCGTAATTGTCATAGTAGTCCTTGGCACTGAAGGGAACTCCTTTGTGTGTGGATGTGTTTCTTTTGAAAGGTCAGAATTCTGTCAGTCACAGTGAAATAATCTAGTGGCTGAAGGGTGTTCCATGCTGCAGTGGGTGAAAGAAATAAAGTAAATGATACAACAACAGAGCAATGGAGCAATGGATGAAAAGAGTTGGATCAAAAATCCCCTAAATGTAAGAATATTGTACATACAATTTAAGTACTATCAAAAGATCTTGCCTAATGCCACACCTAAAAATATCCCTGACACTATCATCAACAATCTCCACAACCATAAATCTAAAGTGGGAAAGATGCCACTTTGGATCCACATAAAAGTGGGCACATTGTGAGAAAGTGGCACAAGCATCTTGACCGCCAGAATCTCAAAAAGTGACATAACTGCGCCTCCACCAGTATTGTCACCCTAGTATCTAGATCCACCTTTAAGCGCACAAGATACAGTTTTACTATACCTTTACTTTCTCTAAGAAAGACTGCTGTATATGTTATCTCCACTTAAGCCGGAAGATGTTTTCCTGCATTATAATAAAATAATTAATTATTTGTATGAGCTGGAAGAAGAAGTGAAAACAAATTGTATTGAACACATTATCATGTACTTGGTCTTTATTTGTTTATTTATTTGGATGATTTTTGTTATGCTAAAGGGTTTCTGAGGCCACTTTGAGGCGCCAGCTAAGCTGGAGAAGCAGTAGGTCCAGAATTTCGAGTTGTCACTATATCGCAAACAGAATATTGAAGAACAAAACATTGACAGGTAAATATGTATAGATTTTCCATACCTAACTACATATCTGCGTACCTTGAAGATATATATATCATCTATGAGCAAGGACAATTGGGTCCGAAATGCATCAGATCTGAAGCCCAAATAAAATAACATCAGTGCCAAATTCTGTGGGGTTCGTGTCTTCTCTGTTCGCCACACGAGGTGTGGAAGTGCGGAGATTTCCTGGAGTCTCTCTCTATCTCTCTCTCTCTCTCTCTCTATATATATATATATATATATATATATATATATATATATATTCACAGAAAAAAACATAGGTTTCAGGCACGTTATAGTTAGGAATTAGCATTTAAAAAACCTCAGAAATTCACTGAAAAAACCATAGGTTTCAGGGGTGTTATAGTTAGCTGGACTTTTCACTTGTACAAAACCATTGAAATTCCCCCGTTATAGTTAGTTCAGCTAACTATAACTTGCGCGCCCGCAATGCACTGCTGATGACGTCACATATTACATCACTCATGACATGGTTAGTGACATCACTCATGACATCACTGATGACATCTCAAATGACATCACTGATGACATCGCTGATGACATCATCCAGTGAATGTGTGTTTTTCTGAAAATTAAATATGTTTTATATATGTATATCTCAAGGTCGATGGAAGAATAAATGGGTATATAAGTGTCTAAATGGATGATTTGTTTTTGAAAAATTGATTGTGTAACTGACTGATTAAGTGTATCATAGTGAATACATGGCTTAGTGAGTAATGTTTAAATATGTAAATATCTGTATCAGTCTCTCACTTTGTGTATAAGTGGCTGCATGGGTTGGTGAGTAGCTACATGGGTGTCTATATAGGTTATTAGTTGGTTTTTTGAGTATCAGTCTGAGTGTCTGCATGGTTCGGTGGGGGGTATTACGTAGAGCATAGGTGCATGAATGAGTGACTCACTGTTTGTATGTGTTGAAGACAGCATGTGTGCAGGACTGTATGGGTGGATGAGTGTGTGTATGGGTGTGTTAGTGAGTGAATGACTGTCTCAATAGTGTCTTTATGAGTAACTACATATGTTTTAAACTAGTATATGTGACTATTGGTGTATATAATTGAGTATATGTGAGAGTGAGAGATTGAAAGAGTTCCTGTATGAATAAGTATGTGTTTCTATAAGTGATTGTTTAAAAGACTAAGTATGTGTAAGTTTCCGTAGAAGTAAGTGTGGTGGTGTGTGTATAACTGTATATGCAAGTAAATGTATGTTTGATTCTTTATTAGCATGAGTGACTATGTGTGTGAGTAACTCTATGGATGAGTGGCATTCTGTAACAGGATGTATAGGTGTATGAGTACATATGATGAGTGAGTACATGTATGAGTGACTGTAAAGGACTGTTGGTGAATGAGTGGGTGTGTATGTGGATCTTAGAATTACTGAAGAGGTTGTTGTAACTGGTATTGGTATGTCCATTGTTTTGAAAATGTTAGTCTCTATTTTTGAATGTGTGTATCAAAGGTTATTTTAGGGTGAGAGGAGGTCTGCCAGTCTATCACAAGGATGATGTCATCAGTGATGTCATTTGAGATGTCATCAGTGATGCCATGAGTGATGTCACTGACCATGTCATGAGTGATGTAATATGTGACGTCATCAGCAGTGCATTGCGGGCGCGCGAGTTATAGTTAGCTGAACTAACTATAACGGGGGAATTTCAATGGTTTTGTACAAGTGAAAAGTCCAGCTAACTATAACACCCCTGAAACCTATGGTTTTTTCAGTGAATTTCTGAGGTTTTTTAAATGCTAATTCCTAACTATAACGTGCCTGAAACCTAAGGTTTTTCTGTGAATTTCAAAGGTTTTTTAAATGCTAATTTCTAACTATGCCTACAGAGATAGGACATGTGAAGAAAGAAGAAAAAATGCACAGAAAGAAAAAAAAGAAGTGCAGAAAGAAGCAACAGAAGTCCTCAAAGACGAAGAAAAGTGCAGGAAGAAGGATAACGTGCATAAAGAACAAAAAGAAGAGCAGAAAGAAGCCTTGTTGCAAAATCATCCTGTACCCTCAACTTTTTCAGACGGATACTGGTGGTAACTGAGTCTGACTAACCAGTCCTAGAGCCAGTGCTATGTTAAAAGACACTTAGAATACAGTGAAAACACCTACATACACTAGGGAACATTATGCGTTGGGGTCCCCCTGTGATTAGCATGACCTCCTCTGTAAGCCCCTAGTATATAATAGGGCAGGGGGATTAAAACTACCTCTTAAAACAGGCCACAGGGCGTTTTTGCACACGTTAACTCAGGCCCCGTCCCCTCCCTTCACCACTGTGTAAACACGCCCTGTGTCCGTTTTTAGTTGGGAGATTAAGTTCATTTGAATCCTGAGGGTCCCTAGGGTCCAACTAGCCCACTAGGTACCTCCAGTAAGTGCCACAGAGCTGCGTTGCAGAGAGGTGTAAAAAGTGGCACGGCCTGGACCACCTCTCTGCAATGCAGCTCAGTGGCGCTTACTGGAAGCACTTGGTGGGCTAGTTAGCCCACAGGGGCACTCAGTATTGAAGGGAAATTATATCCCCAATTTAAAACGTGCCATTGTGCGTGTTTGCACACGTCACCTCAGGCCCCGTCCCCTCCCTTCACCACTGTGTAAACGCGCCATGTGGCTGTTCTAAGTTGAGAGATTAAGTCCCCTTGAATCCTAAGGGTCCCTAGGGTCAAACAAGACCACTAGGTACCTCCAGTAAGCGCCACAGAGCTGCGTTGCAGAGAGGTTTAAAAAGGGGCTTGGCCTCAGAACACCTGTCTGCAGCGCAGCTCCCTGGCGCATACTGGAGATGCCTGTTGGGCTAGTTGGCCCTCAGGGACCCTCAGTATTGAAGAGGAATTAATTCCCCAACTTACAACTCACCAGGGGGCGCGTTTGCAGAGTGCTGCAAGGAGGGGGCGTGGCTCCAGCACGATGCCAGTCTTTTATTTATTTTAATTTTTTAAGAAGGGGGGCTGTGTGGTTCCCCTTCTTATTCTAATTTATTGGCCCTGATGACCCCATCCCCCAGGGTCTGTCTCCTAATTATATTTTTTTGACCCCAATCCCCAGGGCCGGCCACTGTTTTTTATTATTTTTAAAAAATGTATATTTATAGACACACCTAGGACATGCTTGACAAACCGTACGTACCTATCACCATGACGATTTGCGTGATATTCATTAAAAGGCGACTATGCATACAATGAATCCACGTGGAATGTATTTACACCACTAGTGAAGCTCTGACATGTCTGATGCCCTACCGTGCCTAATCTCGGTAGACACCCTTGTCGTTTATTTATACAAACATGGGTAGCTATTGACGGGCACATTTAATACACATGCACACCAAGCCATTCAAAGGGGATTCGACAAAAATTTGACCAACACTATGCAAGAAACCCCCCTCACGGTTAATAACACACATCCACTGCCGGATGTGTAATACTTTTTATTTTACTCTCTGGAAAGGGGACGAACATCACTTGAGAGTCACAGCGTGCTCCTGGCAGAGCCCAATGCTGTGTTACACCCACCATTGCCTGCTGAGTGCCACACACCTCTGTGTTGTATTCCACCAGCTAGTGCATATGCTATGACACTCTCTAGCCCATGTGCACTGTAACACCACCCCGTGAATATGTCATGCCACACTTGTCTTCGCACAGGTTATATTGCCCCATCTAACGTGCCTTCCTCGATGCCTATGTTATAACACACAGTGCTATGCCATACATATTACAATCTGGGATCCATATCTTTGTCACAGTGCATATGCAACGTTACACTCCCCAGCACATATTTTATATTACAACTTTAGAGACTAGTTAGGTTACACAACACTGCCCTGTGCATATTACACTCCAAGGCGCATATCGCATAGCACGCGCTAGTGCCTGTGCTATCTCGCGCTCTCCAATGAATCTGTCATTGCGCACAATGTATTGCATATTATATTTCGCGCCCGGTTCATCTTATATCACAGTTTTTGGTGCATAGTTTATACCATACACTATATCTAGTTTTCATTTTCAATCGTGCTCTCAGGACTATGTTCTATATAACACTGTGTTCACCTACCCTTTTCACGGGCATTACATTTTGCGATAGGGGGTGGAGGGTCAGGGGGTGTTTCTGCCAAGTGAGCCCGGAGTCACAGTCACAAACGTCCTCTTCTTCCTGAATAAAAGTGAGATTATGCTGCATACTTGTTCATATTTTAAGTAGTTCGCACAGACACACGTTTTAAAAACAATAAAGTTCCTAATACCCGCCTTCTCTGAACAGTTAGCTTGCTGCACCATCCCCCTCCTCCCTATCCTCTGTTGTGTGAATCCATGGACTAGCCTCCTCCCTCCTGCCATGCATGGTCTGATGTGCTGCCACTGCCCTCAATTTAGTATGATGTACCAGTCCACTCCTCCTGCCCTCCATTGCCCAATTCTATGCACCATCATTGACCTCCTGCTTAAACTCTGTGCTTAGCTTGCTGCCCTTATTCTCCTTCCCCCTGCCCTCCGATGTCTTTGTGCATGCCCCTGCTCCATCCTTTTTGCCCACCATGTTCCATGGACCTGCCACTCCTATCTACTCTGAGTGTTCTGTTGAGCTGCCACTCCCCTCCCACCTGCCTAGCATTGTCATATGACTGTAACCTGTCCCTGCCACCTCCACCCTGCCTGTCCACATGCCATGCCCCTATCCTCTTCCTCCTGTCCTACATGGTCCATTGTGCTGCCACACCCTTCTGCCCTTCCTGGTCTGTTGTGCTGCAACTGCTCCTCCTGCCTGCCCCGTGCGGTCTGTTGTGAGGCCCCTTCCCCTGAACTTTCTTGTCTGTGCACAGGTCCTGACCCTCCCTTCTATCCTCCATCGTCCTTTGTGCATGCCCCTGCACCCTCCTTCTTGCCCATCATAGCCATTGTGCTGCCACTAACCCTCCCACTTGCCATGCATGGTCTTCTGTGCTGCCATGGCCCCTCCCACCTTCCCTGTGTAGTCAGTTAGCTGCCCCTGACCCCCTCCCACCTTCCCTCCATGGTCTGTGTGTATTCCATCACAGTCTCACTGTTGCTCTTCATGGTGTGTCTTGCTTCTAGTGCCCATCCTGCCTGACCTCCATGGCTATCTTGCTGCTCCTGCCCTGCCCCCTTGCCCCCAGCCCTCTGTTTACATGTGCAGACCCCTACTCCCTCCCTCCTGGCTTGTCTGTTCCATTGTAATGCCCCTGATCCGTCCCTCCTGCCCTTTATGGTCTGTTATGCTGCAGCTTTCTCTCCTGTCTGTCCATTATGGTCAGCTAGCTACCATTGCCTCTTGCCCCTCTGTTCTCTGTTGTCCATGTGCATGGTCCTGTCCCTTCCCTCTTGCTTTCTATGGATTGTTGTGCTGCACTCCCGTCCTGCATGTCCTGTGTGGTGTATTGTGCTGCTGCAAACCCTGATGCCTGCCTTGCAGGGTCAGTTTGGTGCATCTCTCCATGTCCCTCCTGTCCTCTGTTATCCAAGTCCATGTCCCTACCCCATTTCCTTCCATGATCCAATGTACCATACTTGCGAACATTTTGAACTTGGTAAGAGGGAGATTTTGAAAAAAAACTGGGGTATTGATTTTCCCCTTTGAGTTACATTGAAAAAGAGGAGATTGTAGACAGGAGACAGATCAAATAAAGCCCATTTGAGCTTAAAAACATTGGATGTTTCCTGGCTGAATCGGGTCTGTTGGCATGTATGGTTGTACTACCATTGCCTCTTCCTTCTGCCCACAATGGTCTATTACATTGCCACAGCCTCTCTTGCAAGTCCTGTATTGTTGGTTTGTTGCCCCTGCCCCCCTTTCCACTGCCCTCCATAGTCTGTTGTGCTGCCACGGCCCTTCCTGCCTGCTCAGTGTGGTTAAATTGTTGCTTTTGCACCCTCCTACCTGCCTTTAATTTTCAGAGTCCGTGCCCCTGGCCTCTGCCTCTCAACAGTATGCTAATGAACAACTAGATTGCTAACATTCTATATTTATTAGAAAAGTGTGGAACGCCTGACGTCATCTTGATGTAATCAAAACTGTAATACCTAGAGCATTTCCTTTAGAAATTACATATATGAGAGCGTCTTATTGGCATCAAAATTATGGTTAGTGCTCTAAAAGACTAAAATAAGGACACATTTTCTGAGTTTTCAAATAGCGACAAAGCACTTTTAAATTATTTGTTATCTTTATGTTTTTTTATCCAGTTGACCACTTGATTAAATGTTGCACTTAGGGGAGAGGATGTGGTGTTACTTCCAGAACTGCAGACTTTGCAACTGGGGAACCAGGTTGGAGTTTCTGCTTCAGCTCGACATTCTGTGATTCTGGTCAAATCACTTAGTCTCCCCATGTCTGCAACCAAAATGAATTTGTTCTTGTGTGATGTAACCAATGCTCATGTAAAGCACTCCAATACCTGACAAGTCTGCACTATATAACACTGCAAAAACACAAAATAATAAGTGTTTTGCACACTTCTGTCATTGGGCTATATTTGGGCTACATCTGGGTGATTTTGGGCTACATTTGGGCTCTTTTGTCTCCGGTGGCCATCTTGGGAGATTTATTTGTTATGAAGTTTCCTAATTTCCTCATGTACTGCAGTCTCCTCAGTAGGAAAGGCTTTCAGTTTTTTACTGTGATTCCATCATGAAGGTATTCAGATATGTCACACATTTGCCATAAATTCTGAATGTTAGCACTCTAGTTGCTCATTAGATCACTGTAGTAAAACTACTGTTCACCATGGAAGTCTGCTCCTGGTATTAAAAGTGCATGTTTCAGTCTGCATGTCAGAATTTTTTCATGAAATAGAAGAGGATTTGAGAAGTCACTCAAAATGTGCCCTCATTTTCTTTCTTCAGCATTAATCATAATTTCTATGGCAAAATGAACCCCCTCATTGTGTTCCTTTTTAAATTAAATGTTTTAAGTGTTACCAGTTTATTCCAATCAAGATGGCTTCAGGTGTGTTATACTTTTGTCATAATGAAGACAGTAAGCGCTCTAGTTGTTTTTAAGAACACTCTGGGACATTCTGTCATTGGGCTATACTTGGGCTACATCTTGGTGATATTTGGGCTACATTTGGGCTCTTTTGTCTCTGGTGGCCATCTTGGGAGACTTATTTGTTATGAAGTTTCCTAATTTCCTCATTTAATGCAGTCTCCTCAGTAGGAAATACTTTCAGTTTTTTACTTTGATTCCATCAAGAAGGCATTCAGATGTGTCACACATTTGCCATAAATTCAGAATGTTAGCACTCTTTTTGCTCATTAGATCACTGTAGTAAAGCTACTGCTCACCAGGGAAAACTGCTGCTGGTATTGAAAGTGCATGTTTCAGTCTGCATGTCAGAATTTTTTAATGAAATAGAAGAGGATTTGAGAAGTCACTCAAAATGTGCCCTAATTTTTCTTTCTGCAGCACTAATCATATTTTTTATGGAAAAATGAACCCCCTCATTTTGTTCCTTTTTAAATTAAATGTTTTAAGAGTTACCACTTTAATCCAAGCAAGATGGCTTCAGGTGTGCCATACGTTTATCATAAGTAGGACTGTTAGCGCTCTAGTTGTTCTTTGGAACATCCTGGGAAGCTGCAGTAGAACACAAAGGAATCAACTGACAGTCTCTGCCCTTGTTGGATGTACATGTTTTACTGAGAATGTCAGACTTCATTCTCACATGACTGAGAAAGATAATGTGAATTTACAGAAAATAAGCTCTCAGTTTAGCTTATAGATCACCTTCCAAACCTCTGTGGGAAAAGCATGAGAAAATATTTTTCTCTCAATCATGATATCCCAGCAGAAGGCTTTTTCACATGGTGAAATCACCTTAGAACATACCACAATTCCTAAAATGAGTATGGTACCATCAACAAATGATTTATAATGTAACTAAAGTCTTAAAACCTTCTATTAACTGCAATGCTTTTTAATGAGGTGATATCATGTATATTGGTCCCAAGATGGCTGCCAACACTTCTTGGATGAAGTGCTGACAGCCAATCAGATCTCAGGATGAGATGTGTTGTTAGGCTCCGCCCACATATATATATGATTTTACTTTTGATTTTCTCAGGAACTACTGAACAGATTGACACCATATATGCAAAAGGCACATCCCTGAGCTGAGGACTACCTCTCTGCCAAACTTCAAGTAATTCTGTTCAGCTGTTCGGGCTGTACCTTGGACTAAAGGTCCCTATGGAAAATTGCATGGGAAAAACGCGTTTTGGGACCCCCCTTTTTTCTCAGCCCCCGCTTGATGAATCCCCCCGAGACTTTCAGGGTAGGAGCGGAGCGGAGCGCCCCACCTATTTTGAAAATAATTTCGTGAGGATTCGTCAACCGGCGCCAAAGTTATTCCAAATAGAATGTTGCGGATTTCCTATGGAAACACGGTCCTAACTATAACTATCTACTGGCGACCGCCAGTAGATTATATATATATATATATATATTCACTGAAAAAACCATGGGTTTCACACACGTTATAGTTAGGAATTAGCATTTAAAAAACCTTAGAAATTCAATGAAAAAACCAAAGGTTTCACACATGTTATAGTTAGCTGGACATTTCACTCATAAAAAACCAATGAAATTCCCCCGTTATAGTTAGTTCAGCTAACTATAACTCGCACGCCCGCAATGCACTACCGATGACGTCACATATTACATCACTCATGACATGGTCAGTGACATCACTCATGACATCACTGATGACATCTCAAATGACATCACTGATGACATCATCCAGTGAATGTGTCTTTTTCTGAAAATTACATATGTTTTATACATGTATATCTCAAGGTCGATGGAAGAATCAATGGGTATATAAGTGTCTAAGTGGATGATTTGTTTTTGAAAAATTGATTGTATTACTGACTGATTAAGTGTATCTTATTGAATACATGGCTTAGTGAGTAATGTTTAAATATGTAAATATCTGTATCAGTCTCTCACTTTGTGTATAAGTGGCTGCATGGGTTGGTGAGTAGCTACATGAGTGTCTATAGAGGTTATTAGTTGGTTTTTTGAGTATCACTATGAGTGTCTGAGTGTCTGTATGGTTCGGTGGGGGGTATTATGTAGTGCATAGGTGCATGAATGAGTGACTCACTCTTTGTATGTGTTGAAGACAGCATGTGTGCAGGACTGTATGGGTGGATGACTGTATGCATGGATGTGTTAGTGAGTGAATGACTGTCTCAATAGTGTCTTTATGAGTAATTACATATGTTTTAAACTAGTATATGTGACTATTGGTGTATATAAGTGAGTATATGTGACAGTGAGAGATTGGAAGAGTTCCTGTATGAATAAGTATGTGTTTCTATAAGTGATTGTTATAAAGACTAAGTATGTGTAAGTTTCTGTTAAAGTAAGTGTGCTGGTGTGTGTATAACTGTATATGCAAGTTAATGGATGTTTGTTTCTTTATTAGCATGAGTGACTATGTGTGTGAGTAACTCTATGGATGAGTGGAATTGTGTTACAGGATGTTTAGGTGTATGAGTACATATGATGTGTGAGTACATGTATGAGTGACTGTATAGGATTGTTGGTGGATGAGTGGATGTGTATGTGGATCTTAGAATTACTGAATAGGTTGTTGTAACTGTTATTGGTATGTCCATTGTTTTGAAAATTTTAGTGTCTATTTTTGAATGTTTGTATCAAAGGTTATATTAGGGTGAGAGGAGGTCTACCACTCTGTCACAAGGATGATGTCATCAGTGATGTCATTTGAGATGTCATCAGTGATGTCATGAGTGATGTCACTGACCATGTCATGAGTGATGTAATATGTGACGTCATCAGTAGTGCATTGCGGGCGCGCGAGTTATAGTTAGCTGAACTAACTATAACGGGGGAATTTCATTGGTTTTTTACGAGTGAAATGTCCAGCTAACTATAACATGTGTGAAACCTTTGGTTTTTTCATTGAATTTCTAAGGTTTTTTAAATGCTAATTCCTAACTATAACGTGTGTGAAACCCATGTTTTTTTCAGTGAATTTGCAAGGTTTTTTAAATGCTAATTCCTAACTATAACGTGTGTGAAACCCATGGTTTTTTCAGTGAATTTGCAAGGTTTTTTAAATGCTAATTTTTTTTTCTTTCTTTTTTTTTTTTTACATATTTTTATTTTAATTTTCTATCCTTTTTTAAAGACTATGCTTAAATTTTTAAAATTCTATAATATGTTTTTTTTAATATATTTTATAAAATAAACATGTAAAATTTATTAGCAATAAATTTTTTCCTTTTTTTTAATTTTTTTTTTAGTACGCGTACCGTAAGCTTACGGTAAGCGTACGGTTTACGCAACGTCCGTAATTTATCTACGCTGTTTGCGTATAGTTACGCATTTTGCGTAGCCGCGCGTACTCCGCGTGGGACGCGTACGCGTGTACGCTACACGCGCACGTTACGCGGAAGTGTCGGGGAGTGACTGTTATGCGCATGCGCGCGAGCGCGTGTCTTTTTTACGCGCATGCGTACTTTTGCCGTAAGGGTACCGTAAGCGTACGGTTGGTCATGTGATCATAAAACACAACTTTTGATTGGTTGAAACTACTTTCAGTTCTAGAACTCTCCTACACCACACCCATTCCCCTCATTTCTGCTTGTGATCCCTTAGGAGAAGGAGCTGGGTTGTCTTTGTGATACGATGGCAGAACAGCAGAGCTCTTCTGAGAGTGAGGCTAGCAGCACTACCTTGAGGCAGAGAGCGAGGAAACAAAAGACCTCTTACGTATGGGATTATTTTACTTTTCCAGAAGGCCAGCAAAAGGTAAATGCACCCTTAGTGACTTGCAAGCTGTGTAAGCGTGTACTTTCAAGAGGTAATCCTGACAGGAAGTATTCCTTTGGGAATCACACCATGATGAGACACCTTAAGGATGTACACAGAAGGACACATGCTCGACTTACTGAAGGTAACCCTTCAGTAAATCAACCAAGCACATCCACAGCAGCTCAGCCTGGACCATCATCTGCAGAGCCGAGTCCTTCTTCTGCAGGTCAGGTGAGCCCTTCATCTGTGGTGGGAGCATCTCCTTTTTCTGGTCCTCTGGAAACTAACCCTCGGTTTCTGAGGGTTGATATACGGTGCGCCACTTGTCATGATCTAATTTGTCATAGGGAGACCAGTATTTCCCTAGTGAACAATAAAATAGATCAGCACACTTGTCGTACCGACTAATATTCCCAATCTTTCTTTCCTCTGTCCCTGCATGAACACAACGGCTCTTTTAGCCAACCTTACCTTTCATCTATTTTTTATATATGTGTTTAAAAACTTTTTTTTTTTTTTTTTACCGTACGCGTAAAAAACACTAAAAATCAATTATCACATTACAAGGTCCTTGAGAGACTACAATTAAAAACTGCAAATGTGATTGTAGAGAAGTTGAAAAAAGGGACCATGACATTATTGACTTACCATAGCCACTCAATTGCTTTTTAAATGGTTATAGTTTTCGAAAATTTTCTATCTCAATCTGAAAAAAAAGAAAAAAGTATTAATATTTAATAAAACATTTAATAATACAGTACACATATTTACATATTTTTCAAAAAATATTTTTGCCTTTTTTTTGCTGTTTTCAGAAAATATTACATTTCACTATAAATTGTGAAAGCAATTGCATTCATCATTTAACAGCAGGCAAAAAAAAATTAACAATCTCAAAGATTGTTTTTAAAAAAGCCCAGAATCTCTTTTTTCATAAACACAACTTTAAAGAAATGCATAATATTCTAAAAAAATATCATCTAATATCTATACTTATTTCTTTAAAATACCGTCTGACATTTTAGTTTCAGAAGTATAATCACAATAATATATGTCAAATAACTCCACAAGACATCTGGTTCCATTTCCTTTAGTCCAAATAGTAATTTTAAAATTCTTTTTTTGTTTAATTTCCAATGGTAATCCAATAAAAAACAAAAGTTTAAATTGTATAGATGTCACCGTTTCTCTGTAACATTTTGGTTTCCGAAAGATTAATTAATAATTAAATAAGTCCACAATAGAATTGTTTACTTTTCCGCATGGCCAAATAGTAATTTTAAAAATCTTTTTTGAAAAAATTTCCAATGGCAATCCAATAACATTCCAAAATTTAAATTGTGCAGATGATACCGATTTTTTCTAAATTTTTGGTTTTCCAAAATTTCCTTAAAAAATGGAAAAATTCCACATTACAATTGGTTACCTTTCCATTAGGCCAAATGATAATTTGTTAAATCTTTTTATTTGTAAATTCCAAATGGTAATCCAATAAAATGGTAAAATTGTTTTCTCCAGATGTTGCCAAATCTCTCTAAAATTTAGGTTTCAGGAAGATTAGATAGGAATTTGCTAAATCAAAAGGCAAACGTTGCTTAAAAATCAATTGGGAATCATTACACAGTGTCCAGCCTTTTTCACATTTAAGATAAACTGTGTAATGACCAGAAGTTACAGTAGGTCCATCATGGAAAATTATTGCAACTGTTACAAAAGTTTTTCCTGAAATTGATAATTGCTGTCCTGTAAACTTCTTTATTAAAGTATCCAATTTTGAACCATCAGCTCTACATCGTTGCATCATTAAAATTACATACTGTCTGTATTCCTTTAAAATTAATGTTGAAAACATGTCAGATTTACACTCACTGCATTGCATGCTATGATTAGCATCTTTAACTAATTTAGCAAAAGTAACTGTTTTACTCTCTGGCAATGTTAAATAAATAAACCTTTCAGAATCAACATTAGAGCCACATATATTATAACAGTTTTCACAACTATGTTCCCATTTATAAGAGAGACCAAAAATATTTTGTATTTGTACCCCTTCCTCTTCCAGTACCTGAAGAAAATATATCAAGAATTCCTGTGCATCTTGCTGTACATTTTGAGAAAACTGTGTTCGTCCTGAACATACATCTAAAAGTTTTCTAATTTCAGTAGCACTTTCTATTTGAGTTTTATCATTACTCAGCTTTTCAAAAAGGAGACTCAGCACAGTACAGAATCTTTTTCCCTGATTTACTATTATCTGCTCTTGCAAACTTTCCAGATAAAATGCAACATTCAGCACTACATTAGCGTAGCAGTTGACACCAGAGCTATTTTCAAAATGACATCCTACAACCTGTTCTTCATTTTCCTTATTCTTTTTGCTTGCAATTACATCACTCCTCTTTTTTTTCCTCCTCTCTACATCTTCATTACAGATATTCTCATTTCTCCTTTTACGAGAAACTACACGTTTCTCCAACACAGGATACTGACCTAAATGAGGAGCATAGCTTCTTCTTAATCTATTATACTCCTTTACACAGTTTGTATCAGCACTAACTTTGAATCATCAAAGTCTATCATGAATAAACCTGATAATGTTTTCACTCGTGACAAAGCAACATATGCCATACCTTCTTTGAACACAGTTGAACCAATGTTCACAAATGCACAATCTACAGTCAATCCTTGAGACTTGTGAATAGTTACAGCATATGCTAGAGAAAACGGAAACTGCTTCCTACGTACATATAAGTCTTTCACAAGCATGAAACGAACTGTACAACGACAAATATCTTTAACTTCTTCTATCTGATCAAATTTTATTTTTAAACATTCAATTCCATCTTTTTTCTGATAATTAATAAAACCCACAACTCTTCCCATAGCTCCATTAACTAAACCTTTTTCAACATCCATATTTCTCCTTAAAAATACTCTACAGTTCATGCAAACATATAGATTTTTTTCTAATCCAGCTGTTTTGGAAATCTTCTTCTCTAGTGAATCAAATTTATTTTTCAGTGTGCCTGTTAATGTGACAGTAATTCTTCCATCCTCAATTTTGTCCACTGCTTCCAATTTCCTGATATCTTCCTTTTCCAATTTCAAAAGCTCCTCATTGAATATTGAGCACTCACGTAGAGTTGGCATTAAGCAGATGACACTTTTGTTTTCTGCAATGTTCTTGTATATCTTCTCTGCAACTATTTCTTCCTTTGGAAATAAATTATGTAGCAGCCGAGTCTGTAATGCTTTTTTGCCAGCTTCTGTGAGTAGTCCAATCCTGATATCTTTCAGAATACTTCCATATTCTTCATCGTTTGCTTGCCTCATATTAGTTGTAAGTTCCTTGTACTCAAAGAAGGACCAAATATTTGCATTACCGATGCTTCCCAATGACTTCTTCGTGTCTTCATGTGTCACAGTATTAAACACTGGTTGTCCTTTAACTGGAGTAAGTTGCAAAAGATCTCCAAAAACTATGACGTGTTTTCCTCCAAATAACACGTCATAGTCTGACTTCAGAATTTGCTGCATTCTTAAATGCACAAAGGCAAGCATTAAGTTCGATACCATGCTCACCTCATCAATAATGAGAACTTGCATCTTCTTCAATACTCTTGAAACTTCCAAGCATGCTTCTCCAGTTAGCTTGTTGTATTGTATTTTGTTCTCATGCTCCACTGGTAACATTAGCAAACGATGTAAAGTGATTCCTTTTATGTTATATGCTGCTAACCCAGTTGGAGCAGTAACCACACAAGACAAAGTAGAATCCGTTTTTTGCTGTAGGTAGCTTCTGATGACTTTTATAAGGAAACTTTTTCCAGTTCCAGCTTGTCCGCTTACATACATCCTGATTGGATGAAATGATGTGCATGAGCACTCTTTTTTTTCATGTAGAAATCCGTGATCAATTTTGTTTCTGATCTCTTCATAAATTTGTTGCTGCTCTTGATTCAGTTGTCTTTCCAAATTTTGTAAGTCTATAAATTCTTCTTGAGCTTGATTCATAGCTGTTTCCACTTCATTCATGGCTATTGATGCTTCATTTTCAACGATTGGTTGTCCTAGGGGATCTTGACTGAGTGTTCCTGAACTTTGGCTGTCCTGAGAACTGTCTCTAGCTATTTCTGCTGCAATTGTAGTTTCCTGTTCAATTTCTTCATTTAACATTTGCAGATAAGTTGTGAATGTTCTGCATTGTATGCTGTCTTTGCAAGCATTAAATGAATCTTCATAGCTTTGAAATTCTCCCAGTAGTTCATCCTCTGTACGCCATGGTTTAAACAGCTGTAAAAGAGCCAAGTAGTAAAATTCCTTTTTGTCAGTAGTGTCGCAACTCAGCTTCCGGTGATTTATCAAACTTCCTTTTGTTTGCTTCACCAAACATCCTTCCTCACCAATGACTTTATATTTTCCATTGTTGATGTCTTCTGCGGCTTGCCGTGAATAAATGTAGTTCTGCAGCACTTCATAGAGACACATGTTCTCCAGATGATGACTTCTCTTTGGGTAATATGTATCCAACATGTTTGATTTCAAAATATCTGTACTTTCTGGGTCATTCTCGGCCAAATATTCAATTTCTCCAACAGATTTCAGTACCTGATTTCTCATTGCTGCAAGGCCTAAACTTGCCCAAATTATTCTTCTTGATTTCGAGTAGAGACTTGCAGAAGATAACCTATCTGAACATTCGTAGGATCCAATTTCTCGATGCGATAACATCTTCAAACTGAAACTGTACAGCTTCTTACTGACAGTTTTCTCGTGAGAAATCTCTTCCTACATTTCCTTCAATTCTGTTTTTTCTGATTTCGTAATGTAAGACGTTACATATCGAGCAACAGCAATGGAATTGTCAGCTACATACTGTATATCCATGTTAGCGTTCCACATGGATAAAATCACTGGGTTGTAGTCATTTATATTTTTTGATTCTTCTTTTCTTTTAAGGTTGTAGGTATTCTTAGGTGATTTTCTTGTGATAGTATGTCTCACAGCTGACATAAAACTGTTAACTCTTCCTTTTGAAAGAACAGGTCTAGAAAATCCAAATCGACATTTAGTGTAGTATTTATCTTTGCTCTTGTATTTCCGTCGACAGTATTTTCCACACCGATGACTTTGGAAACGTAAAACTTGCTCCTTTAACTTTTTCTCTTCTGTGCTTTTTGGTATAGCACATGTTGCATATTCTTCAATGTAAGATAACACTGCTTCATCAGTATCTGTTCCAAACTTTGGGGCATCCTTGATCCACAACAGCATATGAATATGAGGAGCACCTCTTGCCTGGTACTCTTTTCTCCAAAAGAAATCCACTACTTCTCCTAGAGGTGGATTTTTTTTATTGCAGATGAAGGACATCATAGCCTCAAATCTATGATTGAAATATCTGCAAACATTAACCGGATCCAATGAGCACAGTTCTCCTGCTGTTTTGTATTCGATGTTTTTAATGTTTGAATTTGCCTCTCGTAGAAAATCCAGTAAATCATCCCAAGCGTACTCGGCACAGCTTAGGGTAAGGAACCATGTTGGTGTTCCTAAATTCCGTAACATGCATTTTAATTCACCATGGCGTCGGTACCAATATTCATTTGTCCCACGCTGACAAGCCATCAGATTGATCAGTTGTGTTTCCAAATGATCATCTCGGTGCTGCACTTTCTCCATAAAATCCTTAGCAGACACATTTTGCAAATGTACTCCACTTTTTAAAATGTGATTTTCTGCATAAGACAGTGCAGACAAGTCGCTTTCAAATAAAAGATGGAACAAATAAGGAATACTTTGTCGAAATCTGGGATCTTCAGCATATAGTCTTGTAGTCCGATACTCAGAAGCTGGAATCTGTTCCGGACGTTCATCGTATCGTCCTCCTTTTCCTTTAGGAAACAGCTGGGGAAAACATCGAGCTTCCAAGCTCTCCTCCCATACACTCACGGGAGTTCCTTTTGCTTTTTTCATCTGAAATAGATCAATATTGTCTCCCATAACTTCTTTTGAATGAAGAGGATGTATGCTAAAATGTTCATAAATTTCTTCTTCCTTTGACTTGTCCACTTTTTCAATTTGTCCAGTTGGTGTTTCTGTGTCTTCTTGTAAACCTTCTTCTTCTTCTTCTTCTATATAAATTGATTCATACCATTTGTTATTCCTTTTCAAATACAAATTTGCTCTTTGTACTTTCCGTACATCTACCAGCTCCTGCCAAATCTTCTTATTCTTTGTAGGTACACCATTAACCAGAATAATTAATGGTTCAGTTTCCAAAGTATCCGCATCAATAGTTTCCATATTTTTTTTCAAATCCAAGGGCAAATACACCACTCTACCTTTTAAACCTCTCAGTAAATCTGAAGGAGGTAATTTACCAGTTTTGGGCTCCATACGTACTATGGTCTGGAACGGATGAACACATTGAATGAGTATAGACTCATATGTATTTAATTCAGAAAGTTCAGCAGGAATAGCATCCAATTCTAAATTATTATGTACAGCTCTGGTCGGCATTCTATTTTCCTCTAACTTGTTGTAACAGTATTTACAAATACGCTGAACTTCACCCAATTCAAAACAATTTTCAAGAAATATATAGGTGGCAAAATCCTTCCACTTATAATTATCTTCATTTTCACTCTTTCTGTAGAGATCAACATACCTGGTTTGTTTTCTATAATGAGTTCTGTGGCAACAAATACAAGTTATATTTGGTCTTTCATTAGAGATTATTGCAAATTTTGTTATGTGATCATTAAATGTCTTACTTACAGAGGGTTCTACATTTTCTTCCACTTCTTCCTCATTTACTGTGTCCTTCTCTGCACTGTTTTGTTCAGGACCAAAGTAACAAAACTGAATTTCATCAACAACCTTCTCTACATCTGATACCGTTCCACGGAACAGAGCCCTATTTAATTCATCTAACTTTATTGCTGGACTTTTAGCAAAATACAACCGTCTCACAAACTTTCTCATTTCAGTATGATGAACAGCCAGCATCCTAAAATGATGGAAAACACTATTACACACTTTTCTAGATAGACAAGCCAGAGAATGACCCTGCAAACCAGTATTCTCTCTCACTCTGCATGGATCTAGACTTTGAAGCACCTTAATCTTCTGTTTCACACTTTTTTTGCTATATTCTCTTAGAAACTCACGAAATTTATCAATAGATTCCTGACGCACAGTGCAAATACTACTACAATTCCAAGTGTACACTGGGGCTTTAGGACGTCTCCCCATAGCCTCATCCGCCATCACTTGTACCTCATCTCTTGGAACCATTATCTCCTTCTCCATTATGCAACCATTTTTCACTTCATAAGCACGACCTCTGGTGTCAACTGCATGCAGCAAACTATTACTTTGAAAATAGCTCTCTTCATTAAAAAAAGGTTCACTACTTGAACTATGCATCCATTTTCCTAAAAACACTTTACAAAAGTTTGTTCTGTTCACTACTCTTTTCCTTTTGCTATGTGATTTCAGTACATTAACCATTTTGTCTAATGTACGCATCCTATTCAAAATTAAAATGAATAGTTTTCTTTTTAATGCTAATGCCTTTGCTGCAATGGCTTCAATTTCTTTTTTTCTCTTAAAAAACTTTGCCTTTTGCTTATATTTCTTCACATCCTTTATCAAATTGGACATAACTCTCCTCTGAAACATTTTTCTACGTATCTCTTTAAACGCTGTTTTTCTGTTTAAGTTTATCTTTTGAGTTGCAGAAGGTATATTTGCATTAACTAAATTCTCAATTTTTTCCTGTCCTTTTCGATTCATATCATTCTTTCCAGTACAGACATTTTGTACATTTTTCCTTTTTTTGAATATGTTCCTTAGAAAATCTTTTTTTTGCTTACCAGAAGATTTTTTCTTCTTCCCAACATGAGCATCTTCAACTAACTTAGGTCCTCCAGTTGTCTTCAAATATAGGTTTTTTTTCTGCTCTTTTTTTGCTCTGGATTTTGTAGGCATCTTAAATTTTGTTCACTGCTCTTCAGCAATACCTGAAAAAAACTAAAAAAAATTCCTTTATTTTATTTAAATATATTACTACATTTGTTTTCACATTAGTCACAAAACAAAATTTCTTTGCCAATTTGAAAGCACACTTACTGCTCTTTTTTTTGGCAAGTGATAAACACTTTTACAGACTGACACATTATGAATCCACTTTTCAGATTTTTTACAGAGCACATGTCCAAACTGCTTTTTCAGACCAGCATCATGTGTAACCTGGTTGTCTGCCTACACTCCAGCAAGGGCAACCAGCCTTAGAGATGCTGAATGTATTTGCATTACTGACTGAAACCTCAAACCCCACTCGCTTGTGAATACTGTGCATGATTCCACATGGTAAGCAGCTACCTGTGTGCTAAGAGTCTGCTTCTGCACCAAAAAATGTCTCCCCCTTTCCATCTAATGCAACTGTGAAATCTCCAGAGCAATACGCAATAAATCTCTGCCTGTAATTCCTATTTGCACACAGAGTCATGTTTTCACATTAGTCACAAAACGAAATTTCTTTGCCAATTTGAAAGCACACTTACTGCTCTTTTTTTTGGCAAGTGATAAACACTTTTACAGACTTACACATTATGAATCCACTTTTCAGATTTTTTACAAAGCACATGTCCAAACTGCTTTTTCAGACCAGCATCATGTGTAACCTGGGTGTCTGCCTACACTCCAGCAAGGGCAACCAGCCTTAGTGATGCTGAATGTATTTGCATTACTGACTGAAACCTCAAACCCCACTCGCTTGTGAATACTGTGCATGATTCCACATGGTAAGCAGCTACCTGTGTGCTAAGAGTCTGCATCTGCACCAAAAAATGTCTCCCTCTTTTTCATCTAATGCAACTGTGAAATCTCCAGAGCAATACGCAATAAATCTCTGCCTGTAATTCCTATTTGCACACAGAGTCATGTTTTCACATTAGTCACAAAACGAAATTTCTTTGCCAATTTGAAAGCACACTTACTGCTCTTTTTTTTGGCAAGTGATAAACACTTTTACAGACTGACACATTATGAATCCACTTTTCAGATTTTTTACAAAGCACATGTCCAAACTGCTTTTTCAGACCAGCATCATGTGTAACCTGGGTGTCTGCCTACACTCCAGCAAGGGCAACCAGCCTTAGTGATGCTGAATGTATTTGCATTACTGACTGAAACCTCAAACCCCACTCGCTTGTGAATACTGTGCATGATTCCACATGGTAAGCAGCTACCTGTGTGCTAAGAGTCTGCATCTGCACCAAAAAATGTCTCCCCCTTTTTCATCTAATGCAACTGTGAAATCTCCAGAGCAATACGCAATAAATCTCTGCCTGTAATTCCTACTTGCACACAGAGTCATGTTTTCACATTAGTCACAAAACGAAATTTCTTTGCCAATTTGAAAGCACACTTACTGCTCTTTTTTTTGGCAAGTGATAAACACTTTTACAGACTGACACATTATGAATCCACTTTTCAGATTTTTTACAAAGCACATGTCCAAACTGCTTTTTCAGACCAGCATCATGTGTAACCTGGGTGTCTGCCTACACTCCAGCAAGGGCAACCAGCCTTAGTGATGCTGAATGTATTTGCATTACTGACTGAAACCTCAAACCCCACTCGCTTGTGAATACTGTGCATGATTCCACATGGTAAGCAGCTACCTGTGTGCTAAGAGTCTGCATCTGCACCAAAAAATGTCTCCCCCTTTCCATCTAATGCAACTGTGAAATCACCAGAGCAATACGCAATAAATCTCTGCCTGTAATTCCTTTTTGCACACAGAGTCATGTTTTCACATTAGTCACAAAACAAAATTTCTTTGCCAATTTGAAAGCACACTTACTGCTCTTTTTTTTGGCAAGTGATAAACACTTTTACAGACTGACACATTATGAATCCACTTTTCAGATTTTTTACAAAGCACATGTCCAAACTGCTTTTTCAGACCAGCATCATGTGTAACCTGGGTGTCTGCCTACACTCCAGCAAGGAAAACCAGCCTTAGTGATGCTGAATGTATTTGCATTACTGACTGAAACCTCAAACCCAACTCGCTTGTGAATACTGTGCATGATTCCACATGGTAAGCAGCTACCTGTGTGCTAAGAGTCTGCTTCTGCACCAAAAAATGTCTCCCCCTTTCCATCTAATGCAACTGTGAAATCACCAGAGCAATACGCAATAAATCTCTGCCTGTAATTCCTTTTTGCACACAGAGTCATGTTTTCACATTAGTCACAAAACGAAATTTCTTTGCCAATTTGAAAGCACACTTACTGCTCTTTTTTTTGGCAAGTGATAAACACTTTTACAGACTGACACATTATGAATCCACTTTTCAGATTTTTTACAAAGCACATGTCCAAACTGCTTTTTCAGACCAGCATCATGTGTAACCTGGGTGTCTGCCTACACTCCAGCAAGGGCAACCAGCCTTAGTGATGCTGAATGTATTTGCATTACTGACTGAAACTTCAAACCCCACTCGCTTGTGAATACTGTGCATGATTCCACATGGTAAGCAGCTACCTGTGTGCTAAGAGTCTGCATCTGCACCAAAAAATGTCTCCCCCTTTCCATCTAATGCAACTGTGAAATCACCAGAGCAATACGCAATAAATCTCTGCCTGTAATTCCTTTTTGCACACAGTCATGTTTTCACATTAGTCACAAAACGAAATTTCTTTGCCAATTTGAAAGCACACTTACTGCTCTTTTTTTTGGCAAGTGATAAACACTTTTACAGACTGACACATTATGAATCCACTTTTCAGATTTTTTACAAAGCACATGTCCAAACTGCTTTTTCAGACCAGCATCATGTGTAACCTGGGTGTCTGCCTACACTCCAGCAAGGGCAACCAGCCTTAGTGATGCTGAATGTATTTGCATTACTGACTGAAACCTCAAACCCCACTCGCTTGTGAATACTGTGCATGATTCCACATGGTAAGCAGCTACCTGTGTGCTAAGAGTCTGCATCTGCACCAAAAAATGTCTCCCCCTTTCCATCTAATGCAACTGTGAAATCACCAGAGCAATACGCAATAAATCTATGCCTGTAATTCCTATTTGCACACAGAGTCATGTTTTCACATTAGTCACAAAACGAAATTTCTTTGCCAATTTGAAAGCACACTTACTGCTCTTTTTTTGGCAAGTGATAAACACTTTTACAGACTGACACATTATGAATCCACTTTTCAGATTTTTTACAAAGCACATGTCCAAACTGCTTTTTCAGACCAGCATCATGTGTAACCTGGGTGTCTGCCTACACTCCAGCAAGGGCAACCAGCCTTAGTGATGCTGAATGTATTTGCATTACTGACTGAAACTTCAAACCCCACTCGCTTGTGAATACTGTGCATGATTCCACATGGTAAGCAGCTACCTGTGTGCTAAGAGTCTGCATCTGCACCAAAAAATGTCTCCCCCTTTCCATCTAATGCAACTGTGAAATCACCAGAGCAATACGCAATAAATCTCTGCCTGTAATTCCTTTTTGCACACAGAGTCATGTTTTCACATTAGTCACAAAACGAAATTTCTTTGCCAATTTGAAAGCACACTTACTGCTCTTTTTTTTGGCAAGTGATAAACACTTTTACAGACTGACACATTATGAATCCACTTTTCAGATTTTTTACAAAGCACATGTCCAAACTGCTTTTTCAGACCAGCATCATGTGTAACCTGGGTGTCTGCCTACACTCCAGCAAGGGCAACCAGCCTTAGTGATGCTGAATGTATTTGAATTACTGACTGAAACCTCAAACCCCACTCGCTTGTGAATACTGTGCATGATTCCACATGGTAAGCAGCTACCTGTGTGCTAAGAGTCTGCATCTGCACCAAAAAATGTCTCCCCCTTTCCATCTAATGCAACTGTGAAATCACCAGAGCAATACGCAATAAATCTATGCCTGTAATTCCTATTTGCACACAGAGTCATGTTTTCACATTAGTCACAAAACGAAATTTCTTTGCCAATTTGAAAGCACACTTACTGCTCTTTTTTTTGGCAAGTGATAAACACTTTTACAGACTGACACATTATGAATCCACTTTTCAGATTTTTTACAAAGCACATGTCCAAACTGCTTTTTCAGACCAGCATCATGTGTAACCTGGGTGTCTGCCTACACTCCAGCAAGGGCAACCAGCCTTAGTGATGCTGAATGTATTTGCATTACTGACTGAAACTTCAAACCCCACTCGCTTGTGAATACTGTGCATGATTCCACATGGTAAGCAGCTACCTGTGTGCTAAGAGTCTGCATCTGCACCAAAAAATGTCTCCCCCTTTCCATCTAATGCAACTGTGAAATCACCACAGCAATACGCAATAAATCTCTGCCTGTAATTCCTTTTTGCACACAGAGTCATGTTTTCACATTAGTCACAAAACGAAATTTCTTTGCCAATTTGAAAGCACACTTACTGCTCTTTTTTTTGGCAAGTGATAAACACTTTTACAGACTGACACATTATGAATCCACTTTTCAGATTTTTTACAAAGCACATGTCCAAACTGCTTTTTCAGACCAGCATCATGTGTAACCTGGGTGTCTGCCTACACTCCAGCAAGGGCAACCAGCCTTAGTGATGCTGAATGTATTTGCATTACTGACTGAAACCTCAAACCCCACTCGCTTGTGAATACTGTGCATGATTCCACATGGTAAGCAGCTACCTGTGTGCTAAGAGTCTGCATCTGCACCAAAAAATGTCTCCCCCTTTTTCATCTAATGCAACTGTGAAATCTCCAGAGCAATACGCAATAAATCTCTGCCTGTAATTCCTACTTGCACACAGAGTCATGTTTTCACATTAGTCACAAAACGAAATTTCTTTGCCAATTTGAAAGCACACTTACTGCTCTTTTTTTTGGCAAGTGATAAACACTTTTACAGACTGACACATTATGAATCCACTTTTCAGATTTTTTACAAAGCACATGTCCAAACTGCTTTTTCAGACCAGCATCATGTGTAACCTGGGTGTCTGCCTACACTCCAGCAAGGGCAACCAGCCTTAGTGATGCTGAATGTATTTGCATTACTGACTGAAACCTCAAACCCCACTCGCTTGTGAATACTGTGCATGATTCCACATGGTAAGCAGCTACCTGTGTGCTAAGAGTCTGCATCTGCACCAAAAAATGTCTCCCCCTTTCCATCTAATGCAACTGTGAAATCACCAGAGCAATACGCAATAAATCTCTGCCTGTAATTCCTTTTTGCACACAGAGTCATGTTTTCACATTAGTCACAAAACAAAATTTCTTTGCCAATTTGAAAGCACACTTACTGCTCTTTTTTTTGGCAAGTGATAAACACTTTTACAGACTGACACATTATGAATCCACTTTTCAGATTTTTTACAAAGCACATGTCCAAACTGCTTTTTCAGACCAGCATCATGTGTAACCTGGGTGTCTGCCTACACTCCAGCAAGGAAAACCAGCCTTAGTGATGCTGAATGTATTTGCATTACTGACTGAAACCTCAAACCCAACTCGCTTGTGAATACTGTGCATGATTCCACATGGTAAGCAGCTACCTGTGTGCTAAGAGTCTGCTTCTGCACCAAAAAATGTCTCCCCCTTTCCATCTAATGCAACTGTGAAATCACCAGAGCAATACGCAATAAATCTCTGCCTGTAATTCCTTTTTGCACACAGAGTCATGTTTTCACATTAGTCACAAAACGAAATTTCTTTGCCAATTTGAAAGCACACTTACTGCTCTTTTTTTTGGCAAGTGATAAACACTTTTACAGACTGACACATTATGAATCCACTTTTCAGATTTTTTACAAAGCACATGTCCAAACTGCTTTTTCAGACCAGCATCATGTGTAACCTGGGTGTCTGCCTACACTCCAGCAAGGGCAACCAGCCTTAGTGATGCTGAATGTATTTGCATTACTGACTGAAACTTCAAACCCCACTCGCTTGTGAATACTGTGCATGATTCCACATGGTAAGCAGCTACCTGTGTGCTAAGAGTCTGCATCTGCACCAAAAAATGTCTCCCCCTTTCCATCTAATGCAACTGTGAAATCACCAGAGCAATACGCAATAAATCTCTGCCTGTAATTCCTTTTTGCACACAGTCATGTTTTCACATTAGTCACAAAACGAAATTTCTTTGCCAATTTGAAAGCACACTTACTGCTCTTTTTTTTGGCAAGTGATAAACACTTTTACAGACTGACACATTATGAATCCACTTTTCAGATTTTTTACAAAGCACATGTCCAAACTGCTTTTTCAGACCAGCATCATGTGTAACCTGGGTGTCTGCCTACACTCCAGCAAGGGCAACCAGCCTTAGTGATGCTGAATGTATTTGCATTACTGACTGAAACCTCAAACCCCACTCGCTTGTGAATACTGTGCATGATTCCACATGGTAAGCAGCTACCTGTGTGCTAAGAGTCTGCATCTGCACCAAAAAATGTCTCCCCCTTTCCATCTAATGCAACTGTGAAATCACCAGAGCAATACGCAATAAATCTATGCCTGTAATTCCTATTTGCACACAGAGTCATGTTTTCACATTAGTCACAAAACGAAATTTCTTTGCCAATTTGAAAGCACACTTACTGCTCTTTTTTTGGCAAGTGATAAACACTTTTACAGACTGACACATTATGAATCCACTTTTCAGATTTTTTACAAAGCACATGTCCAAACTGCTTTTTCAGACCAGCATCATGTGTAACCTGGGTGTCTGCCTACACTCCAGCAAGGGCAACCAGCCTTAGTGATGCTGAATGTATTTGCATTACTGACTGAAACTTCAAACCCCACTCGCTTGTGAATACTGTGCATGATTCCACATGGTAAGCAGCTACCTGTGTGCTAAGAGTCTGCATCTGCACCAAAAAATGTCTCCCCCTTTCCATCTAATGCAACTGTGAAATCACCAGAGCAATACGCAATAAATCTCTGCCTGTAATTCCTTTTTGCACACAGAGTCATGTTTTCACATTAGTCACAAAACGAAATTTCTTTGCCAATTTGAAAGCACACTTACTGCTCTTTTTTTTGGCAAGTGATAAACACTTTTACAGACTGACACATTATGAATCCACTTTTCAGATTTTTTACAAAGCACATGTCCAAACTGCTTTTTCAGACCAGCATCATGTGTAACCTGGGTGTCTGCCTACACTCCAGCAAGGGCAACCAGCCTTAGTGATGCTGAATGTATTTGAATTACTGACTGAAACCTCAAACCCCACTCGCTTGTGAATACTGTGCATGATTCCACATGGTAAGCAGCTACCTGTGTGCTAAGAGTCTGCATCTGCACCAAAAAATGTCTCCCCCTTTCCATCTAATGCAACTGTGAAATCACCAGAGCAATACGCAATAAATCTATGCCTGTAATTCCTATTTGCACACAGAGTCATGTTTTCACATTAGTCACAAAACGAAATTTCTTTGCCAATTTGAAAGCACACTTACTGCTCTTTTTTTTGGCAAGTGATAAACACTTTTACAGACTGACACATTATGAATCCACTTTTCAGATTTTTTACAAAGCACATGTCCAAACTGCTTTTTCAGACCAGCATCATGTGTAACCTGGGTGTCTGCCTACACTCCAGCAAGGGCAACCAGCCTTAGTGATGCTGAATGTATTTGCATTACTGACTGAAACTTCAAACCCCACTCGCTTGTGAATACTGTGCATGATTCCACATGGTAAGCAGCTACCTGTGTGCTAAGAGTCTGCATCTGCACCAAAAAATGTCTCCCCCTTTCCATCTAATGCAACTGTGAAATCACCACAGCAATACGCAATAAATCTCTGCCTGTAATTCCTTTTTGCACACAGAGTCATGTTTTCACATTAGTCACAAAACGAAATTTCTTTGCCAATTTGAAAGCACACTTACTGCTCTTTTTTTTGGCAAGTGATAAACACTTTTACAGACTGACACATTATGAATCCACTTTTCAGATTTTTTACAAAGCACATGTCCAAACTGCTTTTTCAGACCAGCATCATGTGTAACCTGGGTGTCTGCCTACACTCCAGCAAGGGCAACCAGCCTTAGTGATGCTGAATGTATTTGCATTACTGACTGAAACCTCAAACCCCACTCGCTTGTGAATACTGTGCATGATTCCACATGGTAAGCAGCTACCTGTGTGCTAAGAGTCTGCATCTGCACCAAAAAATGTCTCCCCATTTCCATCTAATGCAACTGTGAAATCACCAGAGCAATACGCAATAAATCTCTGCCTGTAATTCCTTTTTGCACACAGAGTCATGTTTTCACATTAGTCACAAAACGAAATTTCTTTGCCAATTTGAAAGCACACTTACTGCTCTTTTTTTTGGCAAGTGATAAACACTTTTACAGACTGACACATTATGAATCCACTTTTCAGATTTTTTACAAAGCACATGTCCAAACTGCTTTTTCAGACCAGCATCATGTGTAACCTGGGTGTCTGCCTACACTCCAGTAAGGGCAACCAGCCTTAGTGATGCTGAATGTATTTGCATTACTGACTGAAACCTCAAACCCCACTCGCTTGTGAATACTGTGCATGATTCCACATGGTAAGCAGCTACCTGTGTGCTAAGAGTCTGCATCTGCACCAAAAAATGTCTCCCCCTTTCCATCTAATGCAACTGTGAAATCACCAGAGCAATACGCAATAAATCTATGCCTGTAATTCCTATTTGCACACAGAGTCATGTTTTCACATTAGTCACAAAACGAAATTTCTTTGCCAATTTGAAAGCACACTTACTGCTCTTTATTTGGCAAGTGATAAACACTTTTACAGACTGACACATTATGAATCCATTTTTCAGATTTTTTACAAAGCACATGTCCAAACTGCTTTTTCAGACCAGCATCATGTGTAACCTGGGTGTCTGCCTACACTCCAGCAAGGGCAACCAGCCTTAGTGATGCTGAATGTATTTGCATTACTGACTGAAACTTCAAACCCCACTCGCTTGTGAATACTGTGCATGATTCCACATGGTAAGCAGCTACCTGTGTGCTAAGAGTCTGCATCTGCACCAAAAAATGTCTCCCCCTTTCCATCTAATGCAACTGTGAAATCACCAGAGCAATACGCAATAAATCTCTGCCTGTAATTCCTTTTTGCACACAGAGTCATGTTTTCACATTAGTCACAAAACGAAATTTCTTTGCCAATTTGAAAGCACACTTACTGCTCTTTTTTTTGGCAAGTGATAAACACTTTTACAGACTGACACATTATGAATCCACTTTTCAGATTTTTTACAAAGCACATGTCCAAACTGCTTTTTCAGACCAGCATCATGTGTAACCTGGGTGTCTGCCTACACTCCAGCAAGGGCAACCAGCCTTAGTGATGCTGAATGTATTTGCATTACTGACTGAAACCTCAAACCCCACTCGCTTGTGAATACTGTGCATGATTCCACATGGTAAGCAGCTACCTGTGTGCTAAGAGTCTGCATCTGCACCAAAAAATGTCTCCCCCTTTCCATCTAATGCAACTGTGAAATCACCAGAGCAATACGCAATAAATCTATGCCTGTAATTCCTATTTGCACACAGAGTCATGTTTTCACATTAGTCACAAAACGAAATTTCTTTGCCAATTTGAAAGCACACTTACTGCTCTTTTTTTTGACAACTGATAAACACTTTTACAGACTAACACATTATGAATCCACTTTTCAGATGTTTTACAAAGCACATGTCCAAACTGCTTTTTCAGACCAGCATCATGTGTAACCTGGGTGTCTGCCTACACTCCAGCAAGGGCAACCAGCCTTAGTGATGCTGAATGTATTTGCATTACTGAGTCCAACCTCAAACCCTTAAACTATTCTTTTATTATACCAGTACACCTTAATTTATTGTGAAAACATAGTCCATATTATTTTACATGTTCCTCACATTTAAATTTCTCCCAAAACAGAAAATAATAAACACAACTTCAACAAAAAGAATTGCATTTCTATTATTCATTTCTTAATTTACCATATACATCCCCTCTCAGACTCTAAACTCACCTTTAAAATTAGTTAGTTGTGAAAGAAATGTGGCACTCAAACAGCAGATTATCAGAGCCAGGATCTCTGTTCTCTACACCTCTCTCCTCTCAGCAGAACCAGATAATGGCAAACTTTCCCTCTCTTTTTCCACACATATACATGTTAGTTTCAAATCTCAGTGCTTGCCCCTTTTTTTCAAATGTAATCACACATTTCTATTGGTTGAAAACCCAACCCTTTTCCAAAAGTACCCTTCCCCCAACTTGACTTCTGCCTAGTACCCTTCCCCCAACTTGACTTCTGCCTGCTACCATAGCAACAGCTCATGGAACACTGCTGTGTGGAGTCAGGTCAGAAGTTCGCCAAACAATGTTTCAATTCCAAAGAGCAAGAGTGCTTGACTTTTCAAACCTAACAGCAAATCCATAGTACTGTTCTTTGGTAACACATTTTTCTGTACCAATACAAAACATGCTTCTATTAATTTACACATACAGCCTAGTTTTTATTCTAGAATGGTATGAAACAGCCAATCAGTTCTTTTTTTAAAAAAAAAAATATGTATGCCTCCATTTCCAAACTGTCTTTCTTTTCATATTGCCATTCTACTGAAAGACACCTCCTGAGTGCATCCAGTTCTCCTTTGAAGATGTTCACAGTGTGGATTGTAGGGCACAGCTATGTCTTCTGGAGTGAAAAGTATGCAGAGAAAACAGATATGGTGAGAGACCTTGCTTTGCCAAATGTAGACATTAAATGGATTGGTCAGAGAGGGTTAAAGTGGCACCAATTGATGTCATTGGTGAAATCCTTCAGGCACATCCAACACCCTGACCTCATAATAGTGCACTGTGGTGGCAATGACCTAGGCACTTTGACTGGGGTAGGTCTGGAAATGCTTATGAAGGACACCTTTGCACAACTGTTTTCACTTTTCCCTAAAACTGCCTTTGTGTTTTCCTAACATATGCCAAAGGCAAAAATGGAACTGGTCCAATCATTTCTGTCCGCAGATTGACAAAGCAAGGAAGCACGTCAACAAATCTGTTTCTGCTTTCCTCCGTGACTATGGTATGGGTTCCATTTACCACAACAACTTGCGTTATGACATGCAAGACATTTATAGAGGAGATGGTGTACACTTCAATGATGAAGGGAACAGAGTCTTCCTCTTGAACCTTAGACTCTGCATCGGTACTTACTTGTAGGTACCACTAAAAAATCACTTAATAAACACAACGGCTCTTTTTAGAGCCCCCTAATATCTAAACACTTAAATCTGATTTTCATTTCTTTTTTTCTTTTTTTTTTTCTACCGTACGCTTACCGTACGTGTACCCCGTGATTTTTTTTTAAATCAATAAATGTTTTCTTTGTACTTTTCTGTCCTTCTTTGACCCCCTTACAAATGTTAGGGGGTCTGTAACTCTCCTCCTTGCCCCCTTTTCTTGTTATCACTCTTTTTTTTCTGAGTGAAACACACGAAATGGCGGCCGCCGCTTCCTGGTTTCGACCGATTCGAATGTTTACTAAGATCTAAGAGCCAATCAGAATCGCGCTCGCGCACGCCACCGTACGCGTACGGTAAGCGTACCGTAAGCGCACCGTAAGCTGGCTCAGATATATATATTGATTTAAAGGCTATTTTCTCAGAATCTACTGAACAGATTTACACCAAACCTACAAAAGGCACTTCCTTGACCTGAGGACTACCTCTCTGCCAAATTTCAAGTAATTCTGTTCAGCCGTTCGGGCTGTAGCTGTGTCTAAAGGTCCTATGGAAAAATGCATGGGAAAAACGCGTTTTGGGACCCCCCTTTTATCTCAGCCCCCGCTTGACGAATCCCCCCGAGACTTTCAGGGAAGAAGCGGAGCGTAGCGCCCCACCTATTTTGAAAAATTCGCGAGGATTCGTCGACCGGCGCCAAAGTTATTCAAAATAGAATGTTGCGGATTTCCTATGGAAACGTGGTCCTAACTATAACTACCTACTGGCGACCGCCAGTAGGTAATATATATATTCACTGAAAAAACCATGGGTTTCACACACGTTATAGTTAGGAATTAGCATTTAAAAAACCTTAGAAATTCAATGAAAAAACCAAAGGTTTCACACATGTTATAGTTAGCTGGACATTTCACTCGTAAAAAACCAATGAAATTCCCCCGTTATAGTTAGTTCAGCTAACTATAACTCGCGCGCCCGCAATGCACTACTGATGACGTCACATATTACATCACTCATGACATGGTCAGTGACATCACTCATGACATCACTGATGACATCTCAAATGACATCACTGATGACATCATCCAGTGAATGTGTCTTTTTCTGAAAATTACATATGTTTTATACATGTATATCTCAAGGTCGATGGAAGAATCAATGGGTATATAAGTGTCTAAGTGGATGATTTGTTTTTGAAAAATTGATTGTATTACTGACTGATTAAGTGTATCTTATTGAATACATGGCTTAGTGAGTAATGTTTAAATATGTAAATATCTGTATCAGTCTCTCACTTTGTGTATAAGTGGCTGCATGGGTTGGTGAGTAGCTACATGAGTGTCTATAGAGGTTATTAGTTGGTTTTTTGAGTATCACTATGAGTGTCTGAGTGTCTGTATGGTTCGGTGGGGGGTATTATGTAGTGCATAGGTGCATGAATGAGTGACTCACTCTTTGTATGTGTTGAAGACAGCATGTGTGCAGGACTGTATGGGTGGATGACTGTATGCATGGATGTGTTAGTGAGTGAATGACTGTCTCAATAGTGCCTTTATGAGTAACTACATATGTTTTAAACTAGTATATGTGACTATTGGTGTATATAAGTGAGTATATGTGACAGTGAGAGATTGGAAGAGTTCCTGTATGAATAAGTATGTGTTTCTATAAGTGATTGTTAAAAAGACTAAGTATGTGTAAGTTTCTGTTAAAGTAAGTGTGCTGGTGTGTGTATAACTGTATATGCAAGTTAATGGATGTTTGTTTCTTTATTAGCATGAGTGACTATGTGTGTGAGTAACTCTATGGATGAGTGGAATTGTGTTACAGGATGTTTAGGTGTATGAGTACATATGATGTGTGAGTACATGTATGAGTGACTGTATAGGATTGTTGGTGGATGAGTGGATGTGTATGTGGATCTTAGAATTACTGAATAGGTTGTTGTAACTGTTATTGGTATGTCCATTGTTTTGAAAATGTTAGTGTCTATTTTTGAATGTTTGTATCAAAGGTTATATTAGGGTGAGAGGAGGTCTACCACTCTGTCACAAGGATGATGTCATCAGTGATGTCATTTGAGATGTCATCAGTGATGTCATGAGTGATGTCACTGACCATGTCATGAGTGATGTAATATGTGACGTCATCAGTAGTGCATTGCGGGCGCGCGAGTTATAGTTAGCTGAACTAACTATAACGGGGGAATTTCATTGGTTTTTTACGAGTGAAATGTCCAGCTAACTATAACATGTGTGAAACCTTTGGTTTTTTCATTGAATTTCTAAGGTTTTTTAAATGCTAATTCCTAACTATAACGTGTGTGAAACCCATGGTTTTTTCAGTGAATTTGCAAGGTTTTTTAAATGCTAATTCCTAACTATAACGTGTGTGAAACCCATGGTTTTTTCAGTGAATTTGCAAGGTTTTTTAAATGGTAATTTTTTTTTCTTTCTTTTTTTTTTTTTTACATATTTTTATTTTAATTTTCTATCCTTTTTTAAAGACTATGCTTAAATTTTTAAAATTCTATAATATGTTTTTTTTAATATATTTTATAAAATAAACATGTAAAATTTATTAGCAATACATTTTTTCCTTTTTTTTTTTTTTTTTTAGTACGCGTACCGTAAGCTTACGGTAAGCGTACGGTTTACGCAACGTCCGTAATTTATCTACGCTGTTTGCGTATAGTTACGCATTTTGCGTAGCCGCGCGTACTCCGCGTGGGACGCGTACGCGTGTACGCTACACGCGCACGTTACGCGGAAGTGTCGGGGAGTGACTGTTATGCGCATGCGCGCGAGCGCGTGTCTTTTTTACGCGCATGCGTACTTTTGCCGTAAGCGTACCGTAAGCGCACCGTAAGCGTACGGTTGGTCATGTGATCATGAAACACAACTTTTGATTGGTTGAAACTACTTTCAGTTCTAGAACTCTCCTACACCACACCCATTCCCCTCATTTCTGCTTGTGATCCCTTAGGAGAAGGAGCTGGGTTGTCTTTGTGATACGATGGCAGAACAGCAGAGCTCTTCTGAGAGTGAGGCTAGCAGCACTACCTTGAGGCAGAGAGCGAGGAAACAAAAGACCTCTTACGTATGGGATTATTTTACTTTTCCAGAAGGCCAGCAAAAGGTAAATGCACCCTTAGTGACTTGCAAGCTGTGTAAGCGTGTACTTTCAAGAGGTAATCCTGACAGGAAGTATTCCTTTGGGAATCACACCATGATGAGACACCTTAAGGATGTACACAGAAGGACACATGCTCGACTTACTGAAGGTAACCCTTCAGTAAATCAACCAAGCACATCCACAGCAGGTCAGCCTGGACCATCATCTGCAGAGCCGATTCCTTCTTCTGCAGGTCAGGTGAGCCCTTCATCTGTGGTGGGAGCATCTCCTTTTTCTGGTCCTCTGGAAACTAACCCTCGGTTTCTGAGGGTTGATATACGGTGCGCCACTTGTCATGATCTAATTTGTCATAGGGAGACCAGTATTTCCCTAGTGAACAATAAAATAGATCAGCACACTTGTCGTACCGACTAATATTCCCAATCTTTCTTTCCTCTGTCCCTGCATGAACACAACGGCTCTTTTAAGAGCCAACCTTACCTTTCATCTATTTTTTATATATGTTTTTAAAAACTTTTTTTTTTTTTTTTACCGTACGCGTACGGTGCGCGTAATTTTTTTTTTTTTTTTAAAAACACTAAAAATCAATTATCACATTACAAGGTCTTTGAGAGACTACAATTAAAAACTGCAAATGTGATTGTAGAGGAGTGGAAAAAAGGGACCATGACATTATTGACTTACCATAGCCACTCAAAAAAAGATTTATTCATTTTATTTATTTTTAATTGCTTTTTAAATGGTTATAGTTTTCGAAAATTTTCTATCTCAATCTGAAAAAAAAGAAAAAAGTATTAATATTTAATAAAACATTTAATAATACAGTACACATATTTACATATTTTTCAAAAAATATGTTTGCCTTTTTTTTGCTGTTTTCAGAAAATATTACATTTCACTATAAATTGTGAAAGCAATTGCATTCATCATTTAACAGCAGGCAAAAAAAAATTAACAATCTCAAAGATTGTTTTTAAAAAAGCCCAGAATCTCTTTTTTCATAAACATAACTTTAAAGAAATGCATAATATTCTAAAAAAATATCATCTAATATCTATACTTATTTCTTTAAAATACCGTCTGACATTTTTGTTTCAGAAGTATAATCACAATAATATATGTCAAATAACTCCACAATACATCTGGTTCCATTTCCTTTAGTCCAAATAGTAATTTTAAAATTCTTTTTTTGTTTAATTTCCAATGGTAATCCAATAAAAAACAAAAGTTTAAATTGTATAGATGTCACCGTTTCTCTGTAACATTTTGGTTTCCGAAAGATTAATTAATAATTAAATAAGTCCACAATAGAATTGTTTACTTTTCCGCATGGCCAAATAGTAATTTTAAAAATCTTTTTTGAAAAAATTTCCAATGGCAATCCAATAACATTCCAAAATTTAAATTGTGCAGATGTTACCGATTTTTTCGAAATTTTTGGTTTTCCAAAATTTCCTTAAAAAATGGAAAAATTCCACATTACAATTGGTTACCTTTCCATTAGGCCAAATGATAATTTGTTAAATCTTTTTATTTGTAAATTCCAAATGGTAATCCAATAAAATGGTAAAATTGTTTTCTCCAGATGTTGCCAAATCTCTCTAAAATTTAGGTTTCAGGAAGATTAGATAGGAATTTGCTAAATCAAAAGGCAAACGTTGCTTAAAAATCAATTGGGAATCATTACACAGTGTCCAGCCTTTTTCACATTTAAGATAAACTGTGTAATGACCAGAAGTTACAGTAGGTCCATCATGGAAAATTATTGCAACTGTTACAAAAGTTTTTCCTGAAATTGATAATTGCTGTCCTGTAAACTTCTTTATTAAAGTATCCAATTTTGAACCATCAGCTCTACATCGTTGCATCATTAAAATTACATACTGTCTGTATTCCTTTAAAATTAATGTTGAAAACATGTCAGATTTACACTCACTGCATTGCATGCTATGATTAGCATCTTTAACTAATTTAGCAAAAGTAACTGTTTTACTCTCTGGCAATGTTAAATAAATAAACCTTTCAGAATCAACATTAGAGCCACATATATTATAACAGTTTTCACAACTATGTTCCCATTTATAAGAGAGACCAAAAATATTTTGTATTTGTACCCCTTCCTCTTCCAGTACCTGAAGAAAATATATCAAGAATTCCTGTGCATCTTGCTGTACATTTTGAGAAAACTGTGTTCGTCCTGAACATACATCTAAAAGTTTTCTAATTTCAGTAGCACTTTCTATTTGAGTTTTATCATTACTCAGCTTTTCAAAAAGGAGACTCAGCACAGTACAGAATCTTTTTCCCTGATTTACTATTATCTGCTCTTGCAAACTTTCCAGATAAAATGCAACATTCAGCACTACATTAGCGTAGCAGTTGACACCAGAGCTATTTTCAAAATGACATCCTACAACCTGTTCTTCATTTTCCTTATTCTTTTTGCTTGCAATTACATCACTCCTCTTTTTTTTCCTCCTCTCTACATCTTCATTACAGATATTCTCATTTCTCCTTTTACGAGAAACTACACGTTTCTCCAACACAGGATACTGACCTAAATGAGGAGCATAGCTTCTTCTTAATCTATTATACTCCTTTACACAGTTTGTATCAGCACTAACTTTTGAATCTTTAAAGTCTATCATGAAGAAACCTGATAATGTTTTCACTCGTGACAAAGCAACATATGCCATACCTTCTTTGAACACAGTTGAACCAATGTTCACAAATGCACAATCTACAGTCAATCCTTGAGACTTGTGAATAGTTACAGCATATGCTAGAGAAAACGGAAACTGCTTCCTACGTACATATAAGTCTTTCACAAGCATGAAACGAACTGTACAACGACAAATATCTTTAACTTCTTCTATCTGATCAAATTTTATTTTTAAACATTCAATTCCATCTTTTTTCTGATAATTAATAAAACCCACAACTCTTCCCATAGCTCCATTAACTAAACATTTTTCAACATCCAAATTTCTCCTTAAAAATACTCTACAGTTCATGCAAACATATAGATTTTTTTCTAATCCAGCTGTTTTGGAAATCTTCTTCTCTAGTGAATTCAATTTATTTTTCAGTGTGCCTGTTAATGTGACAGTAATTCTTCCATCCTCAATTTTGTCCACTGCTTCCAATTTCCTGATATCTTCCTTTTCCAATTTCAAAAGCTCCTCATTGAATATTGAGCACTCACGTAGAGTTGGCATTAAGCAGATGACACTTTTGTTTTCTGCAATGTTCTTGTATATTTTCTCTGCAACTATTTCTTCCTTTGGAAATAAATTATGTAGCAGCCGAGTCTGTAATGCTTTTTTGCCAGCTTCTGTGAGTAGTCCAATCCTGATATCTTTCAGAATACTTCCATATTCTTCATCGTTTGCTTGCCTCATATTAGTTGTAAGTTCCTTGTACTCAAAGAAGGACCAAATATTTGCATTACCGATGCTTCCCAATGACTTCTTCGTTTCTTCATGTGTCACAGTATTAAACACTGGTTGTCCTTTAACTGGAGTAAGTTGCAAAAGATCTCCAAAAACTATGACGTGTTTTCCTCCAAATAACACGTCATAGTCTGACTTCAGAATTTGCTGCATTCTTAAATGCACAAAGGCAAGCATTAAGTTCGATACCATGCTCACCTCATCAATAATGAGAACTTGCATCTTCTTCAATACTCTTGAAACTTCCAAGCATGCTTCTCCAGTTAGCTTGTTGTATTGTATTTTGTTCTCATGCTCCACTGGTAACATTAGCAAACGATGTAAAGTGATTCCTTTTATGTTATATGCTGCTAACCCAGTTGGAGCAGTAACCACACAAGACAAAGTAGAATCCGTTTTTTGCTGTAGGTAGCTTCTGATGACTTTTATAAGGAAACTTTTTCCAGTTCCAGCTTGTCCGCTTACATACATCCTGATTGGATGAAATGATGTGCATGAACACTCTTTTTTTTCATGTAGAAATCCGTGATCAATTTTGTGTCTGATCTCTTCATAAATTTGTTGCTGCTCTTGATTCAGTTGTCTTTCCAAATTTTGTAAGTCTATAAATTCTTCTTGAGCTTGATTCATAGCTGTTTCCACTTCATTCATGGCTATTGATGCTTCATTTTCAACGATTGGTTGTCCTAGGGGATCTTGACTGAGTGTTCCTGAACTTTGGCTGTCCTGAGAACTGTCTCTAGCTATTTCTGCTGCAATTGTAGTTTCCTGTTCACTTTCTTCATTTAACATTTGCAGATAAGTTGTGAATGTTCTGCATTGTATGCTGTCTTTGCAAGCATTAAATGAATCTTCATTGCTTTGAAATTCTCCCAGTAGTTCATCCTCTGTACGCCATGGTTTAAACAGCTGTAAAAGAGCCAAGTAGTAAAATTCCTTTTTGTCAGTAGTGTCGCAACTCAGCTTCCGGTGATTTATCAAACTTCCTTTTGTTTGCTTCACCAAACATCCTTCCTCACCAATGACTTTATATTTTCCATTGTTGATGTCTTCTGCGGCTTTCCGTGAATAAATGTAGTTCTGCAGCACTTCATAGAGACCCATGTTCTCCAGATGATGACTTCTCTTTGGGTAATATGTATCCAACATGTTTGATTTCAAAATATCTGTACTTTCTGGGTCATTCTCGGCCAAATATTCAATTTCTCCAACAGATTTCAGTACCCGATTTCTCATTGCTGCAAGGCCTAAACTTGCCCAAATTATTCTTCTTGATTTCGAGTAGAGACTTGCAGAAGATAACCTATCTGAACATTCGTAGGATCCAATTTCTCGATGCGATAACATCTTCAAACTGAAACTGTACAGCTTCTTACTGACAGTTTTCTCGTGAGAAATCTCTTCCCACATTTCCTTCAATTCTGTTTTTTCTGATTTCGTAATGTAAGACGTTACATATCGAGCAACAGCAATGGAATTGTCAGCTACATACTGTATATCCATGTTAGCGTTCCACATGGATAAAATCACTGGGTTGTAGTCATTTATATTTTTTGATTCTTCTTTTCTTTTAAGGTTGTAGGTATTCTTAGGTGATTTTCTTGTGATAGTATGTCTCACAGCTGACATAAAACTGTTAACTCTTCCTTTTGAAAGAACAGGTCTAGAAAATCCAAATCGACATTTAGTGTAGTATTTATCTTTGCTCTTGTATTTCCGTCGACAGTATTTTCCACACCGATGACTTTGGAAACGTAAAACTTGTTCCTTTAACTTTTTCTCTTCTGTGCTTTTTGGTATAGCACATGTTGCATATTCTTCAATGTAAGATAACACTGCTTCATCAGTATCTGTTCCAAACTTTGGGGCATCCTTGATCCACAACAGCATATGAATATGAGGAGCACCTCTTGCCTGGTACTCTTTTCTCCAAAAGAAATCCACTACTTCTCCTAGAGGTGGATTTTTTTTATTGCAGATGAAGGACATCATAGCCTCAAATCTATGATTGAAATATCTGCAAACATTAACCGGATCCAATGAGCACAGTTCTCCTGCTGTTTTGTATTCGATGTTTTTAATGTTTGAATTTGCCTCTCGTAGAAAATCCAGTAAATCATCCCAAGCGTACTCGGCACAGCTTAGGGTAAGGAACCATGTTGGTGTTCCTAAATTCCGTAACATGCATTTTAATTCACCATGGCGTCGGTACCAATATTCATTTGTCCCACGCTGACAAGCCATCAGATTGATCAGTTGTGTTTCCAAATGATCATCTCGGTGCTGCACTTTCTCCATAAAATCCTTAGCAGACACATTTTGCAAATGTATTCCACTTTTTAAAATGTGATTTTCTGCATAAGACAGTGCAGACAAGTCGCTTTCAAATAAAAGATGGAACAAATAAGGAATACTTTGTCGAAATCTGGGATCTTCAGCATATAGTCTTGTAGTCCGATACTCAGAAGCTGGAATCTGTTCTGGACGTTCATCGTATCGTCCTCCTTTTCCTTTAGGAAACAGCTGGGGAAAACATCGAGCTTCCAAGCTCTCCTCCCATGCACTCACGGGAGTTCCTTTTGCTTTCTTCATCTGAAATAAATCAATATTGTCTCCCATAACTTCTTTTGAATGAAGAGGATGTATGCTAAAATGTTCATAAATTTCTTCTTCCTTTGACTTGTCCACTTTTTCAATTTGTCCAGTTGGTGTTTCTGTGTCTTCTTGTAAACCTTCTTCTTCTTCTTCTTCTATATAAATTGATTCATACCATTTGTTATTCCTTTTCAAATACAAATTTGCTCTTTGTACTTTCCGTACATCTACCAGCTCCTGCCAAATCTTCTTATTCTTTGTAGGTACACCATTAACCAGAATAATTAATGGTTCAGTTTCCAAAGTATCCGCATCAATAGTTTCCATATTTTTTTTCAAATCCAAGGGCAAATACACCACTCTACCTTTTAAACCTCTCAGTAAATCTGAAGGAGGTAATTTACCAGTTTTGGGCTCCATACGTACTATGGTCTGGAACGGATGAACACATTGAATGAGTATAGACTCATATGTATTTAATTCAGAAAGTTCAGCAGGAATAGCATCCAATTCTAAATTATTATGTACAGCTCTGGTCGGCATTCTATTTTCCTCTAACTTGTTGTAACAGTATTTACAAATACGATGAACTTCACCCAATTCAAAACAATTTTCAAGAAATATATAGGTGGCAAAATCCTTCCACTTATAATTATCTTCATTTTCACTCTTTCTGTAGAGATCAACATACCTGGTTTGTTTTCTATAATGAGTTCTGCGGCAACAAATACAAGTTATATTTGGTCTTTCATTAGAGATTATTGCAAATTTTGTTATGTGATCATTAAATGTCTTACTTACAGAGGGTTCTACATTTTCTTCCACTTCTTCCTCATTTACTGTGTCCTTCTCTGCACTGTTTTGTTCAGGACCAAAGTAACAAAACTGAATTTCATCAACAACCTTCTCTACATCTGATACCGTTCCACGGAACAGAGCCCTATTCAATTCATCTAACTTTATTGCTGGACTTTTAGCAAAATACAACCGTCTCACAAACTTTCTCATTTCAGTATGATGAACAGCCAGCATCCTAAAATGATGGAAAACACTATTACACACTTTTCTAGATAGACAAGCCAGAGAATGACACTGCAAACCAGTATTCTCTCTCACTCTGCATGGATCTAGACTTTGAAGCACCTTAATCTTCTGTTTCACACTTTTTTTGCTATATTCTCTTAGAAACTCACGAAATTTATCAATAGATTCCTGACGCACAGTGCAAATACTACTACAATTCCAAGTGTACACTGGGGCTTTAGGACGTCTCCCCATAGCCTCATCCGCCATCACTTGTACCTCATCTCTTGGAACCATTATCTCCTTCTCCATTATGCAACCATTTTTCACTTCATAAGCACGACCTCTGGTGTCAACTGCATGCAGCAAACTATTACTTTGAAAATAGCTCTCTTCATTAAAAAAAGGTTCACTACTTGAACTATGCATCCATTTTCCTAAAAACACTTTACAAAAGTTTGTTCTGTTCACTACTCTTTTCCTTTTGCTATGTGATTTCAGTACATTAACCATTTTGTCTAATGTACGCATCCTATTCAAAATTAAAATGAATAGTTTTCTTTTTAATGCTAATGCCTTTGCTGCAATGGCTTCAATTTCTTTTTTTCTCTTAAAAAACTTTGCCTTTTGCTTATATTTCTTCACATCCTTTATCAAATTGGACATAACTCTCCTCTGAAACATTTTTCTACGTATCTCTTTAAACGCTGTTTTTCTGTTTAAGTTTATCTTTTGAGTTGCAGAAGGTATATTTGCATTAACTAAATTCTCAATTTTTTCCTGTCCTTTTCGATTCAAATCATTCTTTCCAGTACAGACATTTTGTACATTTTTCCTTTTTTTGAATATGTTCCTTAGAAAATCTTTTTTTTGCTTACCAGAAGATTTTTTCTTCTTCCCAACATGAGCATCTTCAACTAACTTAGGTCCTCCAGTTGTCTTCAAATATAGGTTTTTTTTCTGCTCTTTTTTTGCTCTGGATTTTGTAGGCATCTTAAATTTTGTTCACTGCTCTTCAGCAATACCTGAAAAAAACTAAAAAAAAATTCCTTTATTTTATTTAAATATATTACTACATTTGTTTTCACATTAGTCACAAAACAAAATTTCTTTGCCAATTTGAAAGCACACTTACTGCTCTTTTTTTTGGCAAGTGATAAACACTTTTACAGACTGACACATTATGAATCCACTTTTCAGATTTTTTACAGAGCACATGTCCAAACTGCTTTTTCAGACCAGCATCATGTGTAACCTGGTTGTCTGCCTACACTCCAGCAAGGGCAACCAGCCTTAGAGATGCTGAATGTATTTGCATTACTGACTGAAACCTCAAACCCCACTCGCTTGTGAATACTGTGCATGATTCCACATGGTAAGCAGCTACCTGTGTGCTAAGAGTCTGCTTCTGCACCAAAAAATGTCTCCCCCTTTCCATCTAATGCAACTGTGAAATCTCCAGAGCAATACGCAATAAATCTCTGCCTGTAATTCCTATTTGCACACAGAGTCATGTTTTCACATTACTCACAAAACGAAATTTCTTTGCCAATTTGAAAGCACACTTACTGCTCTTTTTTTTGGCAAGTGATAAACACTTTTACAGACTGACACATTATGAATCCACTTTTCAGATTTTTTACAAAGCACATGTCCAAACTACTTTTTCAGACCAGCATCATGTGTAACCTGGGTGTCTGCCTCCACTCCAGCAAGGGCAACCGGCCTTAGTGATGCTGAATGTATTTGCATTACTGACTGAAACCTCAAACCCCACTCGCTTGTGAATACTGTGCATGATTCCACATGGTAAGCAGCTACCTGTGTGCTAAGAGTCTGCATCTGCACCAAAAAATGTCTCCCCCTTTTTCATCTAATGCAACTGTGAAATCTCCAGAGCAATACGCAATAAATCTCTGCCTGTAATTCCTATTTGCACACAGTCATGTTTTCACATTAGTCACAAAACGAAATTTCTTTGCCAATTTGAAAGCACACTTACTGCTCTTTTTTTTGGCAAGTGATAAACACTTTTACAGACTGACACATTATGAATCCACTTTTCAGATTTTTTACAAAGCACATGTCCAAACTGCTTTTTCAGACCAGCATCATGTGTAACCTGGGTGTCTGCCTACACTCCAGCAAGGGCAACCAGCCTTAGTGATGCTGAATGTATTTGCATTACTGACTGAAACCTCAAACCCCATTCGCTTGTGAATACTGTGCATGATTCCACATGGTAAGCAGCTACCTGTGTGCTAAGAGTCTGCATCTGCACCAAAAAATGTCTCCCCCTTTCCATCTAATGCAACTGTGAAATCACCAGAGCAATACGCAATAAATCTCTGCCTGTAATTCCTTTTTGCACACAGAGTCATGTTTTCACATTAGTCACAAAACGAAATTTCTTTGCCAATTTGAAAGCACACTTACTGCTCTTTTTTTTGGCAACTGATAAACACTTTTACAGACTGACAAATTATGAATCCACTTTTCAGATTTTTTACAGAGCACATGTCCAAACTGCTTTTTCAGACCAGCATCATTTGTAACCTGGGTGTCTGCCTACACTCCAGCAAGGAAAACCAGCCTTAGTGATGCTGAATGTATTTGCATTACTGACTGAAACCTCAAACCCCACTCGCTTGTGAATACTGTGCATGATTCCACATGGTAAGCAGCTACCTGTGTGCTAAGAGTCTGCATCTGCACCAAAAAATGTCTCCCCCTTTCCATCTAATGCAACTGTGAAATCACCAGAGCAATACGCAATAAATCTATGCCTGTAATTCCTATTTGCACACAGAGTCATGTTTTCACATTAGTCACAAACGAAATTTCTTTGCCAATTTGAAAGCACACTTACTGCTCTTTTTTTTTGGCAAGTGATAAACACTTTTACAGACTGACACATTATGAATCCACTTTTCAGATTTTTTACAAAGCACATGTCCAAACTGCTTTTTCAGACCAGCATCATGTGTAACCTGGGTGTCTGCCTACACTCCAGCAAGGGCAACCAGCCTTAGTGATGCTGAATGTATTTGCATTACTGACTGAAACTTCAAACCCCACTCGCTTGTGAATACTGTGCATGATTCCACATGGTAAGCAGCTACCTGTGTGCTAAGAGTCTGCATCTGCACCAAAAAATGTCTCCCCCTTTCCATCTAATGCAACTGTGAAATCACCAGAGCAATACGCAATAAATCTCTGCCTGTAATTCCTTTTTGCACACAGTCATGTTTTCACATTAGTCACAAAACGAAATTTCTTTGCCAATTTGAAAGCACACTTACTGCTCTTTTTTTTGGCAAGTGATAAACACTTTTACAGACTGACACATTATGAATCCACTTTTCAGATTTTTTACAAAGCACATGTCCAAACTGCTTTTTCAGACCAGCATCATGTGTAACCTGGGTGTCTGCCTACACTCCAGCAAGGGCAACCAGCCTTAGTGATGCTGAATGTATTTGCATTACTGACTGAAACTTCAAACCCCACTCGCTTGTGAATACTGTGCATGATTCCACATGGTAAGCAGCTACCTGTGTGCTAAGAGTCTGCATCTGCACCAAAAAATGTCTCCCCCTTTCCATCTAATGCAACTGTGAAATCACCAGAGCAATACGCAATAAATCTATGCCTGTAATTCCTATTTGCACACAGAGTCATGTTTTCACATTAGTCACAAAACGAAATTTCTTTGCCAATTTGAAAGCACACTTACTGCTCTTTTTTTTGGCAAGTGATAAACACTTTTACAGACTGACACATTATGAATCCACTTTTCAGATTTTTTACAAAGCACATGTCCAAACTGCTTTTTCAGACCAGCATCATGTGTAACCTGGGTGTCTGCCTACACTCCAGCAAGGGCAACCAGCCTTAGTGATGCTGAATGTATTTGCATTACTGACTGAAACCTCAAACCCCACTCGCTTGTGAATACTGTGCATGATTCCACATGGTAAGCAGCTACCTGTGTGCTAAGAGTCTGCATCTGCACCAAAAAATGTCTCCCCCTTTCCATCTAATGCAACTGTGAAATCACCAGAGCAATACGCAATAAATCTATGCCTGTAATTCCTATTTGCACACAGAGTCATGTTTTCACATTAGTCACAAAACGAAATTTCTTTGCCAATTTGAAAGCACACTTACTGCTCTTTTTTTTGGCAACTGATAAACACTTTTACAGACTGACACATTATGAATCCACTTTTCAGATTTTTTACAAAGCACATGTCCAAACTGCTTTTTCAGACCAGCATCATGTGTAACCTGGGTGTCTGCCTACACTCCAGCAAGGGCAACCAGCCTTAGTGATGCTGAATGTATTTGCATTACTGAGTCCAACCTCAAACCCTTAAACTATTCTTTTATTATACCAGTACACCTTAATTTATTGTGAAAACATAGTCCATATTATTTTACATGTTCCTCACATTTAAATTTCTCCCAAAACAGAAAATAATAAACACAACTTCAACAAAAAGAATTGCATTTCTATTATTCATTTCTTAATTTACCATATACATCCCCTCTCAGACTCTAAACTCACCTTTAAAATTAGTTAGTTGTGAAAGAAATGTGGCACTCAAACAGCAGATTATCAGAGCCAGGATCTCTGTTCTCTACACCTCTCTCCTCTCAGCAGAACCAGATAATGGCAAACTTTCCCTCTCTTTTTCCACACATATACATGTTAGTTTCAAATCTCAGTGCTTGCCCCTTTTTTTCAAATGTAATCACACATTTCTATTGGTTGAAAACCCAACCCTTTTCCAAAAGTACCCTTCCCCCAACTTGACTTCTGCCTAGTACCCTTCCCCCAACTTGACTTCTGCCTGCTACCATAGCAACAGCTCATGGAACACTGCTGTGTGGAGTCAGGTCAGAAGTTCGCCAAACAATGTTTCAATTCCAAAGAGCAAGAGTGCTTGACTTTTCAAACCTAACAGCAAATCCATAGTACTGTTCTTTGGTAACACATTTTTCTGTACCAATACAAAACATGCTTCTATTAATTTACACATACAGCCTAGTTTTTATTCTAGAATGGTATGAAACAGCCAATCAGTTCTTTTTTAAAAAAAAAAAATATGTATGCCTCCATTTCCAAACTGTCTTTCTTTTCATATTGCCATTCTACTGAAAGACACCTCCTGAGTGCATCCAGTTCTCCTTTGAAGATGTTCACAGTGTGGATTGTAGGGCACAGCTATGTCTTCTGGAGTGAAAAGTATGCAGAGAAAACAGATATGGTGAGAGACCTTGCTTTGCCAAATGTAGACATTAAATGGATTGGTCAGAGAGGGTTAAAGTGGCACCAATTGATGCCATTGGTGAAATCCTTCATGCACATCCAACACCCTGACCTCATAATAGTGCACTGTGGTGGCAATGACCTAGGCACTTTGACTGGGGTAGGTCTGGAAATGCTTATGAAGGACACCTTTGCACAACTGTTTTCACTTTTCCCTAAAACTGCCTTTGTGTTTTCTAACATATGCCAAAGGCAAAAATGGAACTGGTCCAATCATTTCTGTCCGCAGATTGACAAAGCAAGGAAGCACGTCAACAAATCTGTTTCTGCTTTCCTCCGTGACTATGGAATGGGTTCCATTTACCACAACAACTTGCGTTATGACATGCAAGACATTTATAGAGGAGATGGTGTACACTTCAATGATGAAGGGAACAGAGTCTTCCTCTTGAACCTTAGACTCTGCATCGGTACTTACTTGTAGGTACCACTAAAAAATCACTTAATAAACACAACGGCTCTTTTTAGAGCCCCCTAATATCTAAACACTTAAATCTGATTTTCATTTCTTTTTTTATTTTATTTTTCTACCGTACGCTTACCGTACGCATACCCCGTGATTTTTTTTTAAATCAATAAATGTTTTCTTTGTACTTTTCTGTCCTTCTTTGACCCCCTTACAAATGTTAGGGGGTCTGTAACTCTCCTCCTTGCCCCCTTTTCTTGTTATCACTCTTTTTTTTCTGAGTGAGACACACGAAATGGCGGCCGCCGCTTCCTGGTTTCGACCGATTCGAATGTTTACTAAGATCTAAGAGCCAATCAGAATCGCGCTCGCGCACGCCACCGTACGCGTACGGTAAGCGTACCGTAAGCGCACCGTAAGCTGGCTCAGATATATATATTGATTTAAAGGCTATTTTCTCAGAATCTACTGAACAGATTTACACCAAACCTACAAAAGGCACTTCCTTGACCTGAGGACTACCTCTCTGCCAAATTTCAAGTAATTCTGTTCAGCCGTTCGGGCTGTAGCTGTGTCTAAAGGTCCTATGGAAAAATGCATGGGAAAAACGCGTTTTGGGACCCCCCTTTTATCTCAGCCCCCGCTTGACGAATCCCCCCGAGACTTTCAGGGAAGGAGCGGAGCGTAGCGCCCCACCAATTTTGAAAAATTCGCGAGGATTCGTCGACCGGCGCCAAAGTTATTCAAAATAGAATGTTGCGGATTTCCTATGGAAACGTGGTCCTAACTATAACTACCTACTGGCGACCGCCAGTAGGTAATATATATATATATATATATATATATATATATATATATATATATATCTGTTCAGGCATATGTGGGGTTGAGAATAGCAAATCTGCACCTCCCTCTGTGCACATACCTCATTGATATTTTGGTCACAATATTGTGTCCACTCACTATACAACGATATTCAAGACTACAGCTGCAGATGAAGGGTACTACTACCGATTCCGTGAAAGAGATTGATGACATTATCCTGCATAGTTGGCAGGCAGAAACAAATAGAGCTTCAAATGTCATAAGGGTCCTGGTCTCCCTAAAAAAAGGGGAATGGTTGAGTGATCCTGCTGAAGACTGATGCTCAGTTAAATACATCTTTGGAGACGTAGGCTTTCAATGCTTTTTAAAAGAAGCTAAGGTGGTTTGATCAGAGATGAGCAACCAGTGAAATGCAGAGGTTTGCTGTATTTGCTTTCAGGATTTTCACCCATGTGTTTTTTTCTCCTGAATGTTGAAGAGCAAATCAAAGGTGCATTGCTGGATCTAAGATTTCAGCCTAAATTATAAAGGGGGCTGTTGGTTCAGGGTTACGTCTCCTAAAAGTATGTGAAAACTATACTCAGAACCTTGAATGACATCCTTTATTTCATCCGGATCCAGTGAAGTTCTATTAGGGCTTGATTGATGTGGTCGTGTTTCCTCAGATTTAAATAGAATCTTGCTGCTTTATTTTGCATCTTGTATGTTTTTTTTGTGAGCCCTGTTTTTACATGTTATTGTAGACAAATTTGCAATAATCCAGCCGAGACAAGACCAGGGCCTTCAGAATTCAATGTTGTAGATTAGGAGTAAAATAATTGTGAACTTTCCTAGCACCTTGCAAGTTGTTGTTCTTTACTAATGCAATGATTTATTAACTGAACAAAAGCTCACAGTCAAACCACACTCACAGATGTTTTTACTGATTGTACTGGGAATGGGGGAACTTCTTGTTCCTTAGGCTAATTAAATGATAGGCACGAGTCGGTTTATGCATGAAGCACGTCGCTACTTGGATTGAAGCCACTACAAGTGCAACGTATGTTTTATGTGATCAGCAATTGTACAGCACCTTCTAACATTACTTTGGCACAAAATCACTTTCTTAATCAGGGTGCCCTTTTTATATGGTTATTTTATTTCCATTGATTGGTTGCATATGGTCAGTTGTTTGAGTTTGGTTAAATTTGTTAGTCTTCCATTTTAGTATCTGTTTGTGTTACTCAGTGTAAAAGCAGAATGAGTTTAATCCTGCTAATGATCGCTGTAGTTTGTTAAGTATATGAATGCGTGCGCCAAAGCACTTTCATGTTATTGTTGCGCATGTGAAGGAGCCAGGTTCCTCTCTGTCAGTGTACTCTGGAATCCTCAGTCAATGGACCGTTTGTACCTGCTAGGGAGGGTAGAGGGGTGAAATAACTCATTAGTTTAGGGTCACAATTTCAAAGAACCATGACTCCGAAGAATCACAAACTCCAGGTTCCAAGTTAGTGGGTTTATTGCAAAGCAAAAATAACTGGACATACAGGCACCTCATGACGAGGTTGTAGAAATACATCAGAACTAATACAAATCCGAACCTGCGCACAATGTTCCCTCTCTGGCACATATAAAGAAGGACAATTTCCAAGAACAAGATGCAGGCAATGATTGCCCCCACGTAAAGATCAGTCTTCATTTGAGGTTAGTAAGTAAAAATCATTAGTCTGTCCCTACACCACCACTACTGTGACATCCCTACTTAGCATTCCCCGGGCAAGTACAGGAAAAGGTGTCAGCGCGTGAAGACTTCCTAAGAAGTGCACTCACATTTAATGGGTCAAGTAGCACAAGGCTACAGAGCTCGTTCTAAGATGCTCCTTCTCTCTCCAGCGACCTCTTTCCCTACTTCTCCTAACTCAACCCCCGGGGCACTGTCCCTAATTCAAAACACCAAATCATAGAACACACCCACTGGGCCTTGTCTGATCTCCTCCTCCCGCTGGTCACCTCCTCATAGGTGATTTTCCATTTAGTTTGATACTCCTAGCTCCCGGCTTGGTGACCTTGATTCCCAGGCCTTCTCCAGTGAGAAAGAACACAGTCTCACATTATCAGCACTCCTTGTATATTTATATCTTCTCCTCCCTGAGCCTAACTCCTAAAGCAAAAGCGCTATTCTAACTAACGTAGTAGAATTTCTCCAGCTGCAACAGATATGTGAGAAAGGGAAAATTCAACATGCACACGAAATTCAACTACCGAGCCTAAGATGAGGGTGTCCAGGGAAAAAGCATTTCAGGCTTCAGGCCTACAGAAATTGGCCAACATAAGAGAATAACACGTAGGCCTTATGGATATCACGCATAAATGAACATTTTACTAAGCATTTCTAAACCAACGCTTCACATGAGCACATCAAATACGTGAATAATTGTGAGCAGCCTACACAATCCTATATGTTAAAGTTCAATTAACCACATCTATGTGAAGACCTTAATATGGTGAACGTTTAAATCAATGCATTACATTGTAGTGAGTAGACTTCATTAATCAGTTATAAACAAATACTAAGGTGCACATTATTCAAAACCCAACTGCCAAGTTAGTTTCTTTACATGCCACAAAATAACTCTATCATTTCACCCTCACATGTTATTGCAATATACGTCCTCATGACGAAATGTTAACACAAAAAAAGAATAAATGCAGGTGCAACCTACTCGTGACTATGATCCACCCCTACAAATGAAAGAGCACAATCGTGCTCCATCACATGTTAGTTGGTCGGTTGTCTGCAGTCTAGCATATTCAGACTGCTTTGTAGACAGCAATCAATCATTTAAAAAACATATTGGAAAGGGAGGTAAAACACTTCTCCTTTAAGCAGGATCTCCATATGTTCAGATGTTGTAAAATGTTCAACTTGCCGGGGAGAGCTGTTTTTCAAAACGAGGGTGCCAATTGTACTTTGCTTTTGATTTCAGAAAGTCCATCAAGATTGATTTTGACTTCAGAGAGACCGGCCAGAGCAGGAAATATGTAGTACTACATAATCAATATTTCCTATGCAACACCAAATCAAATAAACTGTTTCTTTTTCTTTGTCTCTTCTCCGGCGCTAAGAACTGATCAAAGAATTCTTCTGAAGCCAGCATTCCTCAGACGGTGTGAGAACATGTAGTGAGGCTTTTGAAAATGGTTTAATTGAAATGATGAGCAGTTCTGATGGGTTTTGGAAAGTTTGTGCAGCTCTGTAGGCTCCAAACACCTTTTTAATGATGACTGCGATGGGGCTGGCCTTGCACTCTAAACCAACTGAAATGTAACTTTGTATTAGAGGTCTGGCTTTGAGGGCCAATGTCTGTTTACGTACGCATCATTGAAGTGAACCTGTTTTTAGCTATTGAACTGTGCCCAATCAGGCCTTTTACATTTCATTTTATATAACCTTTACCCATAGGCAGCCAAGGTCGGTAGTAGGAGTAACTGCAGGGCGGTGACGTGGGGAGGGGTAGGGGAAGGGTGAGGGGTAGTAAACTATGGATTACGGAGGTTTACAGGTAAGTTAACATATAAATTAATAAAACGAATTTCGTTGCGTGCACTGTATCGCATTTGGGGATGCAGTGCACGCAACGAAATTCATTGTATTAATTTATATGTTAACTTACCTGTAAACCTCCGTAATCCATAGTTTACTACCCCCCACACTGCCCCTCCCCACCTCACCGCCCTGCAGTTATTCCTACTACAGACCGCGGCTGCCCATAGGTTTGGAATACTTTTAATCTTACATCAATTTTATCAAACAACGGTGTATTATGGTAATGGTGTTATCTGCTAGCCAGGTGAATAGCTATGATGAAATGTTGTGAATGTGGTGATGAATGCTTTTAGGATGTGTCTTGATGAGGTGAGAGTGGGAATGATTTTGAGTTGGCCTCCCTTTGCCAGCTATGTAGTAAAATAAGATAATCTTTAATTGTATGGTAAATAAAACAGTGAAACGATACTCTACAATAAAATACAATTTAAAAAATTGAAAAAAATTCCCATACAAAAACTAAACATTCATCAGTCAAGGATACCTTCAATATCCTTACAATTAAAACAAAACTATACTTAAAACAAACAATTTACTAACATTACATTGTTAAATATGAAATAAACCAATACAACAGTTTTTGAAAACCTACTTTTTTCATGACAATCACCATGACATTTGCCTGTCTTAGCTCTCCCATGTGATGTTAGCTGTAACATCATTATATCCAAGAACTCTACAATTTTTTAGCACACTTGATTTGAATACCTGCTAAAGCAGTAATAGAACAAATCTACATTTGATCTAGTGTTCCCTATTCTGAAGTGTGAGGTCAAAAGCCTAATCCAATCCTCTCTTTTTGCTTTTCTGCCGTTTTGTGTGCACAATTGTTTCAGGGGGCCAAACCATAAAGTTGCTATGCCATTATCAATTGTGCTGCATTTGATATTGCTGGAACCAACTCCCCATTCACTTACGTCTATGCCCCAACTACCTGAAATTTAGAAAGCTGCTAAAAACCTTTTTGTTTTGATATGCGTCTTCCTGGTTGGCTGTAGCAGTTACAGCGTGGAGATACCCCTGATGGGGTGATTTGGGCGCTTTATTAATTAATACATTAAATATTGCTCTTTCTAGTGCCTGCCAGTGCAGTGAGTTGCTGTACAGAATTGTTTTTCAGGAGGGCATTCTCTCAGTTACTATTCATTATAACAGAGAACTCAGCTTTACTTTGTAAATGGTCAATCTATCTCCTTAAATTCTTTGACAGAGTTGAGCATGTCACAGAGACTTGTGCCAATATAATGCTTCCTGGTTTTTAGGTCTCACCTACCAGACAGCTTTTAGGTGTGGACCATACAAAAAACATACTGTGGACTTGGAGTCCGCCCATTGCTTATCACCGTCCTTCTGATTTGCTTGCTGCTCATTCAGTGGCTTGACTTCCTCTTTGTGTGCCTGTTCCTCCCTGCAGCATTGCCTTTTTACCATCTTCTAAATGGATGGTTTGTATTTTTGCACTGCTCGCATTCAGGGAACTACTTTTTTCTTTTTCTTTCAGCCCTCCATGAGAGTGCATGTGTTTTCTAGTTATCTTTTGTATGCTGCTTCCTCCCATGCACCTGGTACACACTCTGTGTTGCTCCCTAAAACCAACCCCCTAGTTCGTCCACTGTTTTCCACAACTCCTCCTAGGCTTTTCTTTTTCATATTTTTGTTCTGCTTCCCCCAGCCTGAGCCTCAAACACTTTTGTTGCTCCCTCATCACCCCTGTCTCTCTATTGCTTCCATTCCACTCCTCCACTCTCATCAATTATCCCACCACCTCGCAGTCTTTGTTTTTTTTTATTTTCACTTTTTTGGAGGTCAATGTAACTGCCATTTGTTTCAAGGCCCTTCCATCTTACAAAATTGGCTTTCGCACAATTCAAGTTTCATTTTATTTATCGATCCTACACCATTCTGGTGACAATAAGTGAGGAATAAAATGGCGCCCCCGTAATTTTGTAGCCACACAGTGATGCATGAGCATGGATACGTCATCACGCATGCATGTATGTATGAAATGACGTACCTGCCAGCAGTGGCTGCATCACTGTATCTCATTTTTAAAAAAAATTGTTTAGACAATGCTCCACAACACTTGCAAAGCCAATAAGTCCAAAATGCATGACTTCCTAATCTTTGTATGTCTACATACATGACAGACATCCGTTCTTAAGCAAACTGGGATATGATTACAATAACAAGTAAGACATCTCTTGTCACACAGGCTCAAAAAGACAATTGTGCATTTTCAAAACTCCTTATTTTGGAACATCTGAACAACTATGTTAGATCCTCACACTTGCCCTGCGCCCTCTATCACACCTCACCCCTCTTTTCTTTGTTATGTGGAAGCCACCATCCAACAGCATGAGCATCCTCCAAGCATGCTCAAGCAAACTATTAATATAAAAAAAAGAAATGTGTTTTTTTCAGTTTATCACTGAGTTGATAGTATAGGTCCACACAGGAAAGCTTCTTAAACTTACACCTACCCTGAAAGCAGAAACACTACACACTCAATTATATCTTAACTCTTAACTTCATATGCCGCCAGCAGCAAGCTACGTTATTCATGGATTCCTGCAGTTTCAACCAACCTTTCAGACTCATAGGGCCCCAAGATACGTGTTGAATGAGTCCCAATGCTGAGACGTTAGCCAAGTAAGTACTAGTGGAAAAAGAAAGGATAGATGTGAAAGAAAATTAAGCAAACAGCGGTTTAACAGTACTGACAGTGCCAAAACAAAAGCACGACAATGTAAATGACAAAAGAAACAATACTCAGAGGGAAAGCCAAAATGTGACAGTCTTCCATTACATGTATTGATGGGCATATACAACATTATTTTATGTGGTTCTTCCCAGACCTCCAGACTTGAGAAGCACTCCTTTGCTACTTTAAGAATTGAGAACATTTGATCCAACCCTGGGTGCAATTGTTGTACAGTGCACAGGGCTAGCTCTGGTGAGGCAATAGTAGGTAGAATTCTGCTGAATTTCCCTTAACTGTTACAATGTAACGTTTTTATGTGTGAAACATACTATCGCTGGGAAAAGTCAAGTGAGTGGCTGGCCCAAAGTAGAGGGCGGTAGCGCATTAGGTTTTGCCATCCATAGCCTCAAATCATGTCTGTGTGATCACACGCCTAATATAATTGTGCGGTCAGAAATGAGAGTTTCTCACTCTGTGAGGCCCTGCTGACAAGAGGCTGTTTATCTGATATTTTTCATAATTAACTGATGGCATAGGGGTCTTCCCGGCAGGGGCTGCGTGCAACAGCCACTGCGGCGACATGCCAGCTGACAGATTTGCTCCAAAAGTGGACAGCTGGCGATATTGAGGCAGAACATAATTGTGGCCTGAACAGGGCCACGCTGTGAGCAACAGGCCCCTGAGCGACTGCCGAGGCGGAGTAGTGAGTGCATGGCCGCAACCACGTGCCTGGGGGCCAAGAAACAGTGAGGACATCCGGTGCAACCACAGGTACGGGTGAGTAAATTCTGGAGGGGCGGGTGGAGTGCCAGCCAGAAGGCAGGTTGCAAGGTTGGCCGTGACCGCCCTGCCCGCCATTACAGGTGCTGAGAGTCCCTGTCTGGCGCTGCTGGACCGGAAGCCGAGGACTGTGGAGAGCAGCCCGCCGCTTTCACCTGGGATGAAGCTCTGGGTGTGAGCCCCTGTATCACACTGAACATTCGGTCTCGCTCCCGAGTAGGCCCAAACAGGTGGACAGACTGCTGGGGGCCCGAGCGAGGTGTGCCACCATCACCATGTTGGTTGCTGGGACCTCCTGACCTCTTTATCTGGATCCTGCTCTGTGCTCGGAGGTGTTAGGGGGCCCAGCGGCTGACACCGCATTGCACATTATTTGGTAATTGAGAGCCTTGGCAACTACATGAGACATGTGAGCCTGCTGGGCCCGCTCCCTCTTCTGGGTGCCCCAGCCCACCCAATAATAGCCCAGCTGCTGAATTACAGAGACACCTGGCAAGAGATCAGCGGCCACTCCAATACCAAGGAAATTTGATCTCCATCTCCTTGATTTTACCTTTGCTGTGCAGGCTGCTAGAAGAGACTTCCTTCTGGTCAAGTGCTCACTAAAATGGACAGACACTAAGTACTCTCTGATATACTCGGCCAAGTTATGTATATGCCACTCGGGGAAGACTCATTATTTCACAGCCAAATCATGTTTTCCCATGCCCCCTGCAGATGGTGTTATAACTGGCCCCTAGACGCCAATGAGGAAAGATGGATACGGTGGCCTGCACGGTTTTGGGCGTGAACAAGCCATGTACTGCAGTTTATTATTTAAAGATATTATACACCATTTTGGAATGAAAGGATTGTACTATTTTCTTATGATGTGTAAAAGTGAACTAATATGTTGCATTATACTGTAAAATATCCAACTAGCGTTATTGTTTTCATATGTTTAAAGAATCCCCTGAAGAAGGGACACAGTCCTGAAATGCAATGGGCAGAACACCCTTGAATAGATAACAGAATTTAATGGAGTCATTTGTTTTTCTCAAAGATTTACAGTTTATTTTGAGGAATGGTCGCTGTATTAGAATAAGAGATACATCATTGAACAATTTTAAAAACCAAAAAATAAATATAAATTATATGAAATGAAAACAAATTGATAAAATTTAATTATGCTGCATGATAAAATCTCTAGCAGTGCGTACTGAGTCCAGGGAAACAGTGGTACTTGTCTAAGTTTGATGTTCATAGTGCACATATGTTGGCAGCATATGTTTCAGTAGCACACGCATTGTGTTCATTTTAGATAAAAATGTATTTAAGAAAGTCAAAAAAAGAGTGTACACAATACACACTTATTCATTATGTCTGTATGTATTCCACTTTCACTTGGTTGCTTCATGCACTTTGTATCTCTGGCTTTCCACTGGAACTACACAGAATTGATGCTCCCCTTGTTTATTTTAGGGGTTGGCGAAACTCTGTGGAATTCCACAGAGTTACATGAAAATTTTGCGAGATACCGCAGAGTTCCACGAGAGGGCACAATTGGCACGTTGCGCTGCTCGCAATGTTTTTAAGCACCAGGAGCTTGTTCTGCGCAGAAAAATCACTGGAAACGGCACCATGTGGCGCACCAGAGGGCGCTGCTTCTTTGCTGCCGCTCGAGTAGATCTTCTACTCAAGTGGCAGCTTTCTCACCTTGAATGGTCATGACTTCCCGTGACCACCCATGTTGAGGAAATCTGACTGGGTGCTGTCCCATTGCCCGAAAATAGTGCTAGAGGATGCTAGAGTGGAGTTTATTGCACACATTGTTTTAGTGGCGTTGTGGGGAGGTTTTGTCTAGAGGGTATGGGAACTATTATACTTCTCTGTCTGTGCAAGTGGCAGTCTGTTTCCTGTTCACACAGTTCACATTTCACCTGGGTATGCTGGTTAGATGCTGAGTTCCTCTATAGACTCATGCTTGAGCAAGAACAGGGACATCAGGGTTTAAGTAGAGGCAAAAGTCAGGGAATTAAAGGACTGGTCGTGTATCTCTCTTATTCCAAACCAGAAGCTCCCATGTAGGCATTGTTTTAGACCTGACCTTAGGCTTCCATTGTGGTTGCTGTGGCGAGATCCACCTCTTCTTTTCCCTGAAAGAGTCACATTCGAAGTGTATTAGGTACCACAGCACCCAGAACTCATCCTGTTTCTCTCAAGATTTCAAAAGGAGCATGACTCAGTAGCTGCAAGATTCTAGTTGTAAGAGCTAAACACAGTGGTGTAGCTAGGCCGTATGTCACCCATGGCGACCCCTGCATTTGCAGCCCGCGGTGGGCAAATGAAAGATCGGGGGCCAGAGCTGGCGATTCCGGCGTCCGCCGCCCCACGACGGCCACAGGTAAGGAGGAGTGTTGAAGGCTGCTACCCCCAAAACGTGTGCCGCCCGGGGCTGACCCCCCCCCTTGTTACACCACCGGCGAAACACACACATGCACGTGCACACACACAAAAACACACAATCTTTTAACTTCTGTTGCGGGTCAACTTATGCCCTTGGTGGTCAAGATGCTCCAACACCAGAGTCAAATGGCTGGGTCCTGCTCCATGAGCATAAAACAAGCATGAAGGTTGGCTTCCTGCAGGGGGGTGGGAGTGGGGCAACACAATGTCACTTCTCCTGGAGGCGTGGGGTAAATCTTTGCACATGCCCTTGTGATGGTGCTGCGGCTGTGTCTTTCGCAGGCCAATTTCAGAGACGTGATGAGTATAACCTCTCAGGGCTGCTCTGGTGGCATTAAAGCTGATAATCCTGTATAACTGTTGGCTGCCTGAGAAAGAGATACTCAGGGGTCCATGCATATTTTGCCAGGAATGTACTAAGACATTCTTGTTTGCAAGGTTGGTAACATGGGGCCATATGTAGGTAAAAGTGAAATACCGAATTCTTAATACCGAATTTTACCGAATCGGTATTAAGAATTTGTTATTTCCAATTATAGGTCAAAAATTGGTATTTTTTACCGAATCGGTAAAATTCGGAAAAAACAATACCGAATCCTTAATACCGATCGGTAATACCAATTCTGTATTACCGAATCGGTAAATACCGAATCGGTATTTCAAAATAGCAGCAATTGAGGAATCAGCCAATCGTGTGCATCCACCCCACCTCCCAAACAGGAAGTGGCCACACCCATGCAGGTGCATTGAATCAGAACCTTCTGGAGAGGCAGGGAGTGCAGAGGAGAACACAGGAGCAACAGTAAGAGCTTTCCCTTAAAAACACTGCATAATGGCCAACAAGGAGACAGAAAATGAAGGTACAGAATGGAAAAGAAAGCTAAAATTTTGCGAAAGGGAGATGCAGATCCTCATTGAGGAGGTGGTTAAACATCACACAAAGCTGTTTGGGAAACAGTCCATGCAAGTGCCAGAATCAGAGAAGCGGAAAATATGGCTTGGAATCCATGCACAGGTGAATGCGGTAGGAGTGACCCCCGTGAAATTGACGAACTAAAAAAAAGGTGGTACGATGTCAGGAGTCTCACAAAGAAGAAGATGGCTGCGATCAAAAAACAAGCCAGCCTGACAGGAGGAGGAAAAAACAGGGCACCTGCACTGACTGCACTGGAGCAGCTGGTGGAGACCACCATTGAGCCTGAAAGCGTCAGCTGAATCGGGGATGCAGACAGCTCAGCCAGAGCTGCCAACAAACAAGGCAAGAAGCATGCACACCAAGCTGCGCCCCCCACTCCCTAACCCCAGTCCCCAATGAGGCAGTGTGAATCCCACTCCAGTACAGGTTTTACTAAACACCAGCAATGCATGATGGGAGATGTAGTCAGTGTAACACCTATCATGACAGTAATCCCACTGAACACAAAGGCATGTGACACACATCAGTGATAAGCAAGCAGAGGACAGAAAGATAGATTGGCAGAAATGAAAATGTATTATTGGTACGTAGTCCTGCCAGACTAGTGAGCTAATGTTCTATTTGTGTCCACAGGGGAGACATCGCGCAGGTCTGCACATGACAAGGCAGGAAGGGCAACCCGGAGGGAGAGATCGGAGGAGGCCATTGCAACTGCAGGGCACACCACACCACCACTGCCAGCCTCACCACCACTGCCAGCATCACCACCACTGCCAGCATCACCACCACTGCCAGCAGCACCACCACTGCCATCAGCAGCAGCAGCATCACCACCGGGAGTAACAAGATCCAGGAGGCATGCAGTTGTCAGACTCCAAGAGATGGTGTTGTCCTTGGAAGACAGCAGAGGTGGCGAACAGTCAACAGTGCCAGTGGATGGCAATAACGCGAGATCGCAGTCCCCCACAGAGCGATCACACAAAGGTGCCAGACGCCGCAGGGCTAGGGAACCCAGTCCACATTTGCAGGGTGAGGAGCATGGTGTGTTTGCAGGGCTGGAGGCGAGCATGGTAAAGGTTCAGCGCCTGCAAGGGAAAGCAATCCTATCAGTACAGCGGCAGATGAGACAAGTGAATGCAAACATGCAGAACATAGAGAAGGGCATCTGCTCAATGAACAAGTCGCTGGCTGAGGGCATGAAGGAAATGGCAGAGGGCATGAGGGACATGTCCCAGTCAGTGATGCTGCTGTGCAGCAAGCTTGATGAGGACAGGATGGCACGGTGCAGGGAGAGGCAGAAGATGGAGAATCATACAAAGGCGGTGAACCGCCTCTCCACAACCACTTCTCTGCTCTGCAGGCGCTCCGTGGCCATGCAGGAAGGGCTTTACAACAAACAATTGATGGACGGAATGCTGACAATGCAGACATTCTCCCCCAGTCAAGAGATCTGGGTTAAATCCATCGTTCTTTTGCCCACTACACCACCCCAGTTTAGACATGGCCATATGCAAATCAGTCTTGACCCTGTGCCTCATGGGAACAGTCCAGCCCGAACTGCCAAGCCATGTCTTCACTGGACCGGAATCAAGCATCCTAGGACCGGTTTCTGGCTATCAGCCGTCATCAGCCAGGATAGCTTAACTCCAGTGGCGTAGTGAGCACGGGTCCCACGTCTGGGAATACCCATCCCACTTAGGGTGAAAAGCGTTACAACAAACAATTGATGGACGGAATGCTGACAATGCAGACATTCTCCCCCAGTCAAGAGATCTAGGTTAAATCCATTGTTCTTTTGCCCACTACACCACCCCAGTTTAGACATGGCCATATGCAAATCAGTCTTGACCCTGTGCCTCATGGGAACAGTCCAGCCCGAACTGCCAAGCCATGTCTTCACTGGACCGGAATCAAGCATCCTAGGACCGGTTTCTGGCTATCAGCCGTCATCAGCCAGGATAGCTTGACTCCAGTGGCGTAGTGAGCACGGGTCCCACGTCTGGGAATACCCATTCCACTTAGGGCGAAAAGCGTTACAACAAACAATTGATGGACGGAATGCTGACAATGCAGACATTCTCCCCCAGTCAAGAGATCTGGGTTAAATCCATCATTCTTTTGCCCACTACACCACCCCAGTTTAGACATGGCCATATGCAAATCAGTCTTGACCCTGTGCCTCATGGGAACAGTCCAGCCCGAACTGCCAAGCCATGTCTTCACTGGACCGGAATCAAGCATCCTAGGACCGGTTTCTGACTATCAGCCGTCATCAGCCAGGATAGCTTGACTCCAGTGGCGTAGTGAGCACGGGTCCCACGTCTGGGAATACCCATCCCACTTAGGGCGAAAAGCGTTACAACAAACAATTGATGGACGGAATGCTGACAATGCAGACATTCTCCCCCAGTCAAGAGATCTGGGTTAAATCCATCGTTCTTTTGCCCACTACACCACCCCAGTTTAGACATGGCCATATGCAAATCAGTCTTGACCCTGTGCCTCATGGGAACAGTCCAGCCCGAACTGCCAAGCCATGTCTTCACTGGACCGGAATCAAGCATCCTAGGACCGGTTTCTGGCTATCAGCCGTCATCAGCCAGGATAGCTTGACTCCAGTGGCGTAGTGAGCACGGGTCCCACGTCTGGGAATACCCATCCCACTTAGGGCGAAAAGCGTTACAACAAACAATTGATGGACGGACTGCTGACAATGCAGACATTCTCCCCCAGTCAAGAGATCTGGGTTAAATCCATTGTTCTTTTGCCCACTACACCACCCCAGTTTAGACATGGCCATATGCAAATCAGTCTTGACCCTGTGCCTCATGGGAACAGTCCAGCCCGAACTGCCAAGTCATGTCTTCACTGGACCGGAATCAAGCATCCTAGAACCGGTTTCTGGCTATCAGCCGTCATCAGCCAGGATAGCTTGACTCCAGTGGCGTAGTGAGCACGGGTCCCACGTCTGGGAATACCCATCCCACTTAGGGCGAAAAGCGTTACAACAAACAATTGATGGACGGAATGCTGACAATGCAGACATTCTCCCTCAGTCAAGAGATCTGGGTTAAATCCATCGTTCTTTTGCCCACTACACCACCTCACTTTAGACATGGCCATATGCAAATCAGTCTTGACCCTGTGCCTCATGGGAACAGTCCAGCCCAAACTGCCAAGCCATGTCTTCACTGGACCGGAATCAAGCATCCTAGGACCGGTTTCTGGCTATCAGCCGTCATCAGCCAGGATAGCTTGACTCCAGTGGCGTAGTGAGCACGGGTCCCACGTCTGGGAATACCCATCCCACTTAGGGCGAAAAGCGTTACAACAAACAGTTGATGGACGGAATGCTGACAATGCAGACATTCTCCCCAGTCAAGAGATCTGGGTTAAATCCATCGTTCTTTTGCCCACTACACTGTGGAAATATGGATTTTCCCGATCAGTTATGTCCCCTAGCTTGGACCCCAACGGTTCTATGTGCATGTCACAAGTACATGTATGTTCCCTCCAGTTCCAGTTATGAAGACGCAAATACATGTGCGTCCACCGTCAACATGCCCTCTGTCAGATCCGCCATGACTAGGCCGGATATTCCATTCCTAAATATGAAAGGCCACCGGCTTTATATGGTTCACTTATGCCATTTTACAGTCCAGGCAAGTAGGCCCTGATTCTGTCATCAAACTCCTCTTGCTTTCTGCCTCTGAAAACTCCAGTTCGAGCCTGCATCTGTGACCATGAACTTTGTCTCATTCTCTGCGCGGCTCACGAAGCCTGACATCAGCCTATTCTCTGCCAAGAACTGTATTTCGCCTTCGAGTTATCTGCTTCCCCCTCAGCCGATGCATTCCTGTCTAGTAGTTTAAGTAAACATCCTTCCAGCTACCGAGCAAAAGGCTCGACTTCTCTGCCCTTATGCAAGTAATTCATAGTCCTGTTACCATGGAATATTCCTACCCCCTCGTTTTCAGTGTAGACACTTAGACGCTTGTACACGCACGCACAGTCAGTATAGAATAGATTCTGTTCGAGAGTCCTTCTTTATGGATAACATAGTTCTTTAAACATAGGATGTTAGATATGATTCGGGATTAGGTTGACTTGACCCCCCAGACTTTTTGTCTCCACATGTAGAGCTAAATGTCAAGTCCCCTTCACCCCCTAGTTGCACGTCAATCACACGTCATACTGCTGCGCACGCATCTATGCCAAGTATTATCTTATAGATCCACCTATATATGACATCATAACCAATTATGTTCCTTTTTACTCCTTATTACACCCATTTTTTGGTTACGCAGATATGTCGTCATTTTTCCTTATCAATTGTTACGCCTACTGCATTCGCCTCATTGTAATGTATGATCTATAAAAGTCATTTCATGTCAATAATGTATGTACTTCACTTCCTGAACCTCCGTGGTGATGGAACTTGGAGCAACCGATTATAATCGTTCATTGGAATAAAGCCCATTCCGAACCTCTAATACAACGGATTCTGCCTCTCATTTTACTGAGCTGTTTTATTATGTTTCTGTATCAAATTCAGTCCCGGTAAAGGAAAATTATTTACCACATGAATGGCGCCCGAACAGGGACACTTTCTCATCTCACGCGCCGGCGGTGAGTTGCAGGCCCGGTCTCCTGCCACAGCTGGACGGACAATAACGCGTACCAGCAGGATTTCCTGTATCTCCCTCCGGTCAAGCGGGGGCGACTGAGACTGCGATCAACACCCAGACGAGGCGGTGAGAAGTGCGAAGTATCCCGACCAGAGCCTAGCTGAGAGAGCAAGATCCGAGGTATACAGAGACCCACCAGTCCAAAGTCAAAGCCCAGTGTCCGACGAGTCGAGTCGAGTCCAGTCCGGTTCAAGTTCAAGTTACCGAGGCCTTCCGTTTCCGAAGCTACCCGGTGAGTACCATTGCTGGGGAGGCATTTCTGACGTGCACATAGGTTGTGCCGGTCAAGACGGGTTTGGGTACACAAATCCGGTCTGCACTGTTTTAGCAGTGTATCTGTACTGTTTAGCAGTATATCAAGTATTCCGAAGTATCTAGTTATTGTCAAGAATTAAGCTTGGTGATTAGTTATGCAGACGATCATCATTGTTGGTTATTTTAAAGGTTAAAAATGTTTTAATGTTTAATGTTCAATGTGTTAAACGTCCTGCATATTGTGGTATGAATGGTTGTTCATTACTGTGCTTTTGTATTAAGTGTGTTCAAGATTAAGTATCGGATCAGTTGTCAATATGCCGCTCTTTTCGAAATTAAGACAGATCACTACTAGAAAAGGGGTTCTCGAAGAAGCCGTCCCTATTCCTCCTAGGGACACTCCAGGGCACTTCATGTATCACAAACATGGCTTAGACGCTATATTATTTCTTGATTTATGGGTAGACTACACCAAGGGATTACCAGAAAGTCAGAGGTGGCCCGCAGCGGGAACCTGGGATGCAGAGTGCATCATGAAAGTCGAGGAAGAGTTATGGAAAAGGAAAGTCAGACAGTCACAGAAAGACGCCGTTGAGTTATGGCGTAAAGAATCTCATAGACGCACAGAAAAAGCACGTAGACAGGAAGAAAAGAATAAAGAAAGTTCAAATAAAGTTCGAGAAAATCTATTAATTGAGGAAGGTATCCGAGTGAAATCAGAACAAGTAGACAGACAAAGAAACGCCCTTATGAATGGTATGTATCCCCTTCTGGCCGAAGGATTACCTAAGGCTACTCCAGAGATACCGAAAGACTTGCCACCCCCATTGTTCCCAATAAAGGTACATCCTAAGGGGCATCCTAGAACCGCAGAAGATGTTTTTCTTTCCTCATATTTAGATGACGCCGCTCCCGAATATGCTAATTCCGCCCCGCATAGACCGCATACCAGGGAGGTCCAACGCCAAGATCCAGCACCCGTATCCCTACAGCAACAAATCGAGTCACAAGTTCTGGCAAGCACATCTGTTTCTGCATCCGCTCCTACAGCTACTTCTATAGCTGTGTCCACACCTGTAGTTGCTGTGTCACGTTCGACGAATCCTTTCACACCCGACACCCCAGATGGGGCCACGGGAGGTGCTACCAATATCTTTTCTACGCCACCCAGAATAAATAAACTTACTTTTCAAGAGTCAGCACATTCACGTACACCCAAACTCATAAGTGCCCGTACGCTGAAGGAACTTCTTATAGATTGCAGATATGACCCTGTGCCCGGTAAAGAGGACGAAATGACCCTGGCATCATTGCGTATCAGACGAGCCGCAGTGTATTTAGGAAAGTTACCAGGAATGACTGCGCATCTAGATAATATATACCATTTTGTCCAAACAGGGCGAGATCCAGAATGTATTAACAGAGCTATGGAATACCAGAAAGTAGAGATACAGGGGGAACTGTTACGTTTCCTCATAAACTGTGTGATCAGAAATCAAGACCGACCGGGGGTAGACCCGGAAGCAATGCAAATTCTTACAAGATGGAGCCAGAATATATCAGAAGGGAGACATGATAAACAAAATTGTATAATAGCCATGTGCCGAAAGATCCGTAAAGAAATAGAGCGCCTACACGAAGAGAGATTAGAGGTAGACGAGTTCGAACAAAGCGAGGAAGAAGGGTCAGGACTGCCCACAGGACAGTCAGACACCATAGCCTATGTAGGTAGAGGAAGATCTTGTAATAATAATAGACGTCTTACTGACTCAATACGTCCGATATGTCCAGATAATAACAGGAATTTCCAAATACCTATAATTAATATAAGGTCTAACGAGCATTCGTTCCAAACCGCCGACAAACTACTCCGAGAACGAAGGGGTTATCATTTTCTCGATTCTATGGATGAACAAGATTTAGCCAGGGCAGCTGTCCATTGGGTGGACAGTCCCGGAAAATATAGTGATGATACAGTAGTACGCACATTTCTGAATCTTACCCCAGATGAACAGAGGTTAGCTGGGATTTATATGATTCAACAACTCATTATACTATATCGAAGTCAGCATTCGGACCCTGGTCCCTTACCTGACATACTGACTGAATTGCTTATGAATAAATGGAGAGGTGCAGGTACTAAATTAATTAAAGAAATTCTAGAATCAAGAAAGCAGTATATTCTTTTTGTATGCGCAGAGCATGTCTCATTGCCCGTCAAAGAAAGAACCACGTATCACATGGATAGACAGAATCCCTTACGAGAAGTGCACCCAATAAAAGGCGAGGACAACGAGTTCAAGCGCGTATTTGTATATACGCCCATATCGAAAATAGAATTGTTACAAATGAAGAAAGTGGTACCCAGTCATGACAAAGATCCAGCGGGTTTTCACCGAGAAATTAAAGACATGTTACTCATGGGAGAGTATACCTACCCCGACATTATGACAATATTAAAGGTATTGATGCCTGCTGGTATTTATGAGAAACTCAAGGAAAAAGAGTGGGAGGTAGGAGACCAAAAGATAGAATGGTCAGTGTTAGAAGCGGAAGAAAAGGCCCGAACTGCAGGAGCAGGACTTGGGGATAAAACTAAAGCACTGCCAGGTTTATTAGTACAGGTACTGCCACGTTTATTAACTACGAAAAAGGAAGATTGGGGTACAATTTCAGCCTGTAAACAGAAGCAAGATGAAGACACTAGTGATTACTATGCCCGATTTGAAAAATGTTTTGGTATAAATAGTGGCATAAAAGCAAGTAGCGAATCATACCCACATCTGTTTGTAACAAAATTAGTAGAAAATGCCCTGCCACCAGTAAAGAATAGAGTATTAAAATTCGAGAGTACCTGGCAAGGTAACACTCCATCACAAATGTTACAAATGTTACAGTACCATCATAATAGAATTAGAGAGGAACAAGAACATGAACACAGACGCATGAAAGACACGAAAATGAAAATGTTAGTTTCCCAGACAGTTCCAGCTGAAGGACATAAAAAGGGTATGACACATTCCGATTCAGCAGGACCTGTAAAAGGGACATGCAATTATTGTAAAAAGCCAGGTCATTATGTACACGATTGTCCAGTTTTAAAACATAATATCGCCATAGGTAAAACACAAGAAAGACCACGGCCATTTAGACAAGAGCAGAATGAACAAGGAGCTCTGCAGCATGCCCAGGCCATGCCAGCCGCACAACAGCCAATACAGTTTGTGCCAGCTGCACCACCGTTGCCTGTTGCTGCCACACAGACAACAACACGACAGATGTATCAGACCGCACAGTATGAATATCCTGAGTATCAGCGTTACGCATGAACTAGCCTAGAGAGGGAAGTTGACTTACCCCTTATCGAGATACCTGTAGATCAAGAAGGACCTTATGTACACAGTGAATTATTAGGCCAAGATAGAAAATTTTTACTCGATACAGGGGCGAGTCGAACAACTATAAAACGTAGTGAAGTTCCAGGGGCACCCCTCTCAGGCTCACAGAATATTTCCCTTGGTTTTTCAGGAAAACCTATTGTTAATGAAGTGTCACAACCTCTGCCACTTACGATAGGACCTCTGACCCGAACTACAGATTTATTGCTTACTAAGTCATGTCCAGAAAACTTGCTAGGAATAAAAAACATTGAAAGCTCTAGGAGCCATAATATGTTGTTCTCCGGAAGGAGTAAGGTTGTTTTTACGTGATTTTAAAGGTCACTATGTGTCTAGAGACATGGATCCCCGACTGCAGACTTTACCTACACGTCTATGGGCACAAGGCCCTACTGATGTTGGTTGCATGAATATTACACCATATAGAGTCACATTAAAGGCAGGAGTGGTGCTACCACGAATGCGACAATACAAGTTACCACGAGATGCTGTAGTGGCTTTACTACAAATCATTGACGAGCTTATTGCCCAAGGAGTAGTTGTAGAAACAGACTCCAATGTATGTAATTCACCGATAATTCCGATTCTTAAACGAACAGATCCTAAGGCCCCGCCAGTATATCGATTGGTTATTGATCAGCGCGAGTTAAACAAATGCATTGTGCCACAATTTCCTGTGGTCCCAGATATCTCGTCATTACTGACAGCCATTGATTCCGAAGCAACCTTCTTTACTGTAATTGATCTCAAGAATGCCTTTTTCAGCGTCCCAATAGATCCGGAAAGCCAATATTTGTTCGGATTTAGTTTAAATGGACGTAGCTTTAAATTCTCACGCGCACCTCAAGGATTTACAGAAAGCCCCAGCATCTATAGCCAAGCACTGAAACGAGAACTTGACAGTATCCACATGCCAGTTAACACTGCTCTGCTTCAATACGTCGATGATCTGCTGATCACCGCCCGAAGCGAACCCGAATGTGAAAAAGCATCACTGACAGTTTTACAATTTCTAGCCGAAAAGGGGCACAAGGTGTCCCCTTCTAAGCTGCAATTCTGTGTCCAGCGAGTTATTTATCTTGGACACTCGCTGTCCAAGGAGGGAAGGCAGCTTACACCAGACCGCATTCAGTTAATAGCTAACATGCCAATACCCAAGACACAAAAGGAGGTGCGGGCTTTCATAGGCCTCACTTCATACTGTAGACAGTGGATCCCGCAATATGCATTTCTAGCAAAACCACTCATTCAGTTGACAACACAGGAGGCAGCCACATCGACTGTTCTCCCTTGGACTCAAGAACATACACAAGCTTTTGAAAGCCTAAAGAAAGCTTTATGTCAAGCACCTGTTTTAGCAACACCATGTTACAGAAAACAGTTTACACTTTTTGTTACAGAACGCGAAGGTACTGCCTTGTCAGTACTCACACAGGAACAAGCAGGAGCACACAAACCATGTGCTTATTTTTCTAGTACATTAGATCCAGTAGCTCAGGCTTTGCCTGCATGCCTGAAATCAGTAGCAGCGACAGCTTTAGCAATCAGACAAAGCGATGCCATAGTGTTAGGACATCCATTGACAGTTCAAGTACCACACACAGTAGAGGTCCTTGTAAATAGAACGCAAACACAACACTTGACTATAGCGCGACTTACAGGGTATGAACTTACATTGTTTCAGCCACATATAGAAATCAGACGCTGTAACACATTGAATCCTGCCACACTTTTGCCAGTAACCGGAACAGACCCACTAGCTCATGACTGTATTGAAGTTATTACTATAACGACAAAACCCAGACAAGACTTGACAGATGTCCCATTGTCAGATCCAGACCTGACGTTGTATGTAGATGGTTCATGTATGAGAACAAGTACAGGAGAGTTAGTGGCTGCTTACGCAGTCACAACAGATACTGAAGTCATTGAAACTAATCGTATAAATACTTTGTCAGCTCAAGCCGCAGAGCTCATCGCTCTGACACAAGCCTGTATTCAAGCCACAAGTAAAAAAGTCAACATATACACTGATTCACGTTATGCATTCGGAGTTGTACATGACTTCGGCGTGCTGTGGCGAGAGAGAGGTTATTTAACTTCCCACGGTGCCCACATTCAGCACGGACCCCTCATTCATGCCTTATTAGATGCAATACATCTACCCACTGCAATATCAATTATGAAATGTAAGGCTCATACGAAGGTTGCTGATATCATTTCCCAAGGCAATGATCTAGCCGACAGAACAGCTAAACAGACTGCTCAAACTCAAACCCCCGACATGACAAAGACAATAGTCCCGACACCGACACATTGTATGACAGTTAAAGATCCTACCCTTGATGTAATTGACATACAGACACATGCTACACCAGACGAAATAAAGAAATGGACTGAATTAGGAGGGATCCAAACGGACCAAGGATGGATGATGAAGGAAAAGTCTGTATGGTTCCTTCCTGATTCAATGGTCCAAGTTATAATTAACACTATACATAGTCCAGTGCATCTAGGAGAAAAAGCTATGCTAGACAGCATTCAACACATTTGGTTCAATAAACATTTACGAGCAGCAGCCAAACAAAAGGTCCGTACCTGTATGATCTGTTGCCAGTTCAACCCAGGAAAAAGCGTTCCCGTAGAACAGGGTGGATTTCATCCTCCTGACCACCCTTTTGAAGTCCTCCAGATGGATTATATCCAGATGGAACGATGTCGAGGATTCAAATATGTTCTCGTAGTTGTCTGCGCTCTGTCCCGTTGGACGGAGGCATACCCGGTTTCAGATTACACTGCCCCGACTACTGCCAAACAGTTGGTTCGAGAATTCTTCCCACGATACGGTTTACCACGTGTTGTCTACTCAGATAACGGCCAGCCGTTCTCATCCGAATTAATGAAACATGTTTCACTTCTGCTAGGATATCAGTGGAAATTCCACTGTGTTCGACACCCCGAGGCAGCAGGTCTCGTAGAAAGACATAATCAGATACTGAAAATCAGACTGTCCAAAATATGCAGAGAGAAAGGTGTCGACTGCATAGTAGCATTACCAGTTGCACTCTTTTACATGAGAATGGTAGCACACTCTCGAACAGGGCTATCCCCGTATGAGGTGATCTTCGGCAGACCACCAAATATGTGGGGGACGCCCATACCACGCAAAATAACCGATATTGACTGTAATATGCTGACAGATTACTTGGCTTCCTTGATGTCTGCACTACAATCTTGTCGTTCACAGGTTGCTGCAGCATTTCCTGACAACACTGAGGTGAAACCCCATGACGTAGTTCCGGGTGATTTCGAGTTTGTGAAAAATTTTGACCGAAAGACTCAGCTGGAGCCCAGGTGGAAGACACCCAAGTTGGTCCTGCTGACCACAAGAACAGCCGTGAAGATCGAGGGCCGCAAGGGCTGGATTCATTCAAGTCATATCAAGAAATTTCATGGACAATCCTCGGATATAGACATTGTGCCCTGCACTCCCTCACAGACTGATTCAAAACTTCCTTTGGTTGAAAAGACTGAAACCGAACTCTACAAAGTTAAATTGAGGCCTAGAACGTCAGACGATTTGATTGTTTAAGTCCTCTCCTAGGTGAAGCGGTTGAATCTGTCTCTGACATGTATCCTCTAGACCTGAATCATGGACAGTCGCGAAAAATGATGAAACGACAGGCGTATTGTAAATCACTGCGTAGCCATTGCATAGTGACATTAATAATCTTGTTTTTCTTGAGTCTTTTAATAATTACTGCAAGCATATTGTTGCACATATATTACCCTATTTCAAGACATGTTTATAATGTTACTGCTGAACATTCTTTTAGTGACTTACCTCCGCATGAATTGTCTTATAGACTTGCGCTGCGCAATAACACTTTCATTAGTATGTTACATCATTCCCATCAGACTAGTAATGCCACTGATTGTTGGGTGTGTGGCCGACTCCCTCCCTATCAGAATTATGAAGGAGTCCTGCCTTTCTTTCCACATCCGTTTACACATAATGGATCCTGTGGAGCATGGTTTAGTTTAATCAATTCCATAGACTCAGACACAGCAGTTTACCAAGATCATTGGGTATGGGGAAATCTGTACCTAGTTTTACTCAAGGTCTGCTACCCTGACAAGGAGGGTCGCCCCAAGAGAACAGGAACTGATCTAGAAAATGAAGTATATGGATTAGGTAATTTTACACCTAATCTCATGATTCTAAAAGTCGTATCCGAAGTTGAACTAGTCTTGCCCACCATGTCAGTATTCCCAGCGAAGGGTGAATTATGTGTAAGAAAGGTTGGTTCCATACATATGGGCCATAGTAAATGCACTACTATAGTAGAATTCAGTGATCAAGGCAAATCTTCATTTAGAGCTTATCGCCACTCCTACTTTATATGTGGCCAGACTGCATATATGCGTCTACCTCTCGACTGGGATGGTACCTGCTACATTGCATTCCTTTTGCCACCTGTTTTCCTAGCTCCTCCTGATTATTACAGAAATATTCATTTAGTACACAACAGAGAGCGGAGAGATCTCCCAATTGTCGATTACACTGAAACAGCATGGGAAAAATACACAGATTTCAATAAAGGCATCTTTCCTTATATAGGTACTGTTACTAATAGTAAACTGATACGTAGATTAACTAGAACCCTTGAAGCAGTAGTGAATGAGACTATTTCCGCCTTAGGCAATTTAACGGAAGAGCAGTCTGCTATGCGGATTGTTGTGCTTCAAAATCGTCTTGTTCTTGACGTCATCCTGGCTGATAGGGGCGGAGCTTGTAGGGTCATCGGATCAAGCTGCTGCGTATTCATACCAGAAAATTCGCCATCTGTATATAAAGCCATCACTCGCCTTCATAAGATTGTAAACCAGATACACCAGAACCCAGGCACTTGGACTTGGTCCAGTTGGTTTTGGAGTGTGATATCGGCCTGGGGATGGAGAGTTTTATCCTTCCTAGGTATTGGCCTTCTCATACTATTCAGTTGCTGTCTATGTCTGCAATGTGGACCAGCGATTTGTGGTCTGTGTACCACATCGTGTATTCCACCACCAAGATTTCGTTCGTCCCGGAAGAAGAAAGAAGAACAAATGATGCTATATTAACAGATCAATGGATTGATGAAGATTGATATCTCTTAACGGGCAAGTAGGGGACAAGGAGGGAATGTGGAAATATGGATTTTCCCGATCAGTTATGTCCCCTATCTTGGACCCCAACGGTTCTATGTGCATGTCACAAGTACATGTATGTTCCCTCCAGTTCCAGTTATGAAGACGCAAATACATGTGCGTCCACCGTCAACATGCCCTCTGTCAGATCCGCCATGACTAGGCCGGATATTCCATTCCTAAATATGAAAGGCCACCGGCTTTATATGGTTCACTTATGCCATTTTACAGTCCAGGCAAGTAGGCCCTGATTCTGTCATCAAACTCCTCTTGCTTTCTGCCTCTGAAAACTCCAGTTCGAGCCTGCATCTGTGACCATGAACTTTGTCTCATTCTCTGCGCGGCTCACGAAGCCTGACATCAGCCTATTCTCTGCCAAGAACTGTATTTCGCCTTCGAGTTATCTGCTTCCCCCTCAGCCGATGCATTCCTGTCTAGTAGTTTAAGTAAACATCCTTCCAGCTACCGAGCAAAAGGCTCGACTTCTCTGCCCTTATGCAAGTAATTCATAGTCCTGTTACCATGGAATATTCCTACCCCCTCGTTTTCAGTGTAGACACTTAGACGCTTGTACACGCACGCACAGTCAGTATAGAATAGATTCTGTTCGAGAGTCCTTCTTTATGGATAACATAGTTCTTTAAACATAGGATGTTAGATATGATTCGGGATTAGGTTGACTTGACCCCCCAGACTTTTTGTCTCCACATGTAGAGCTAAATGTCAAGTCCCCTTCACCCCCTAGTTGCACGTCAATCACACGTCATACTGCTGCGCACGCATCTATGCCAAGTATTATCTTATAGATCCACCTATATATGACATCATAACCAATTATGTTCCTTTTTACTCCTTATTACACCCATTTTTTGGTTACGCAGATATGTCGTCATTTTTCCTTATCAATTGTTACGCCTACTGCATTCGCCTCATTGTAATGTATGATCTATAAAAGTCATTTCATGTCAATAATGTATGTACTTCACTTCCTGAACCTCCGTGGTGATGGAACTTGGAGCAACCGATTATAATCGTTCATTGGAATAAAGCCCATTCCGAACCTCTAATACAACGGATTCTGCCTCTCATTTTACTGAGCTGTTTTATTATGTTTCTGTATCAAATTCAGTCCCGGTAAAGGAAAATTATTTACCACAACACCACCCCAGTTTAGACATGCCCATATGCAAATCAGTCTTGACACTGTGCCTCATTGGAACAGTCCAGCCCGACCTGCCAAGCCATGTCTTCACTGGACCGGAATCAAGCATCCTAGGACCGGTTTCTGGCTATCAGCCGTCATCAGCCAGGATAGCTTGACTCCAGTGGCGTAGTGAGCACGGGTCCCACGTCTGGGAATACCCATCCCACTTAGGGCGAAAAGCGTTACAACAAACAATTGATGGACAGAATGCTGACAATGCAGACATTCTCCCCCAGTCAAGAGATCTGGGTTAAATCCATCGTTCTTTTGCCCACTACACCACCCCAGTTTAGACATGGCCATATGCAAATCAGTCTTGACCCTGTGCCTCATGGGAACAGTCCAGCCCGAACTGCCAAGCCATGTCTTCACTGGACCGGAATCAAGCATCCTAGGACCGGTTTCTGGCTATCAGCCGTCATCAGCCAGGATAGCTTGACTCCAGTGGCGTAGTGAGCACGGGTCCCACGTCTGGGAATACCCATCCCACTTAGGGCGAAAAGCGTTACAACAAACAATTGATGGACGGAATGCTGACAATGCAGACATTCTCCCCCAGTCAAGAGATCTGGGTTAAATCCATCGTTCTTTTGCCCACTACACCACCCCAGTTTAGACATGGCCATATGCAAATCAGTCTTGACCCTGTGCCTCATGGGAACAGTCCAGCCCGAACTGCCAAGCCATGTCTTCACTGGACCGGAATCAAGCATCCTAGGACCGGTTTCTGGCTATCAGCCGTCATCAGCCAGGATAGCTTGACTCCAGTGGCGCAGTGAGCACGGGTCCCACGTCTGGGAATACCCATCCCACTTAGGGCGAAAAGCGTTACAACAAACAATTGATGGACGGAATGCTGACAATGCAGACATTCTCCCCCAGTCAAGAGATCTGGGTTAAATCCATCGTTCTTTTGCACACTACACCACCCCAGTATAGACATGGCCATATGCAAATCAGTCTTGACCCTGTGCCTCATGGGAACAGTCCAGCCCGAACTGCCAAGCCATGTCTTCACTGGACCGGAATCAAGCATCCTAGGACCGGTTTCTGGCTATCAGCCGTCATCAGCCAGGATAGCTTGACTCCAGTGGCGTAGTGAGCACGGGTCCCACGTCTGGGAATACCCATCCCACTTAGGGCGAAAAGCGTTACAACAAACAATTGATGGACGGAATGCTGACAATGCAGACATTCTAACCCAGTCAAGAGATCTGGGTTAAATCCATCGTTCTTTTGCCCACTACACCACCCCAGTTTAGACATGGCCATATGCAAATCAGTCTTGACCCTGTGCCTCATGGGAACAGTCCAGCCCGAACTGCCAAGCCATGTCTTCACTGGACCGGAATCAAGCATCCTAGGACCGGTTTCTGGCTATCAGCCGTCATCAGCCAGGATAGCTTGACTCCAGTGGCGTAGTGAGCACGGGTCCCACGTCTGGGAATACCCATCCCACTTAGGGCGAAAAGCATTACAACAAACAATTGATGGACGGAATGCTGACAATGCAGACATTCTCCCCCAGTCAAGAGATCTGAGTTAAATCCATTGTTCTTTTGCCCACTACACCACCCCAGTTTAGACATGGCCATATGCAAATCAGTCTTGACCCTGTGCCTCATGGGAACAGTCCAGCCCGAACTGCCAAGCCATGTCTTCACTGGACCGGAATCAAGCATCCTAGAACCGGTTTCTGGCTATCAGCCGTCATCAGCCAGGATAGCTTGACTCCAGTGGCGTAGTGAGCACGGGTCCCACGTCTGGGAATACCCATCCCACTTAGGGCGAAAAGCGTTACAACAAACAATTGATGGACGGAATGCTGACAATGCAGACATTCTCCCCCAGTCAAGAGATCTGGGTTAAATCCATCGTTCTTTTGCCCACTACACCACCCCAGTTTAGACATGGCCATATGCAAATCAGTCTTGACCCTGTGCCTCATGGGAACAGTCCAGCCCGAACTGCCAAGCCATGTCTTCACTGGACCGGAATCAAGCATCCTAGGACCGGTTTCTGGCTATCAGCCGTCATCAGCCAGGATAGCTTGACTCCAGTGGCGCAGTGAGCACGGGTCCCACGTCTGGGAATACCCATCCCACTTAGGGCGAAAAGCGTTACAACAAACAGTTGATGGACGGAATGCTGACAATGCAGACATTCTCCCCAGTCAAGAGATCTGGGTTAAATCCATCGTTCTTTTGCCCACTACACCACCCCAGTTTAGACATGCCCATATGCAAATCAGTCTTGACCCTGTGCCTCATTGGAACAGTCCAGCCCGACCTGCCAAGCCATGTCTTCACTGGACTGGAATCAAGCATCCTAGGACCGGTTTCTGGCTATCAGCCAGGATAGCTTAACTCCAGTGGCGTAGTGAGCACGGGTCCCATGTCTGGGAATACCCATCCCACTTAGGGCGAAAAGCGTTACAACAAACAATTGATGGACGGAATGCTGACAATGCAGACATTCTCCCCCAGTCAAGAGATCTGGGTTAAATCCATCGTTCTTTTGCCCACTACACCACCCCAGTTTAGACATGGCCATATGCAAATCAGTCTTGACCCTGTGCCTCATGGGAACAGTCCAGCCCGAACTGCCAAGCCATGTCTTCACTGGACCGGAATCAAGCATCCTAGGACCGGTTTCTGGCTATCAGCCGTCATCTGCCAGGATAGCTTGACTCCAGTGGCGTAGTGAGCACGGGTCCCACGTCTGGGAATACCCATCCCACTTAGGGCGAAAAGCGTTACAACAAACAATTGATGGACGGACTGCTGACAATGCAGACATTCTCCCCCAGTCAAGAGATCTGGGTTAAATCCATTGTTCTTTTGCCCACTACACCACCCCAGTTTAGACATGGCCATATGCAAATCAGTCTTGACCCTGTGCCTCATGGGAACAGTCCAGCCCGAACTGCCAAGTCATGTCTTCACTGGACCGGAATCAAGCATCCTAGAACCGGTTTCTGGCTATCAGCCGTCATCAGCCAGGATAGCTTGACTCCAGTGGCGTAGTGAGCACGGGTCCCACGTCTGGGAATACCCATCCCACTTAGGGCGAAAAGCGTTACAACAAACAATTGATGGACGGAATGCTGACAATGCAGACATTCTCCCTCAGTCAAGAGATCTGGGTTAAATCCATCGTTCTTTTGCCCACTACACCACCTCACTTTAGACATGGCCATATGCAAATCAGTCTTGACCCTGTGCCTCATGGGAACAGTCCAGCCCAAACTGCCAAGCCATGTCTTCACTGGACCGGAATCAAGCATCCTAGGACCGGTTTCTGGCTATCAGCCGTCATCAGCCAGGATAGCTTGACTCCAGTGGCGTAGTGAGCACGGGTCCCACGTCTGGGAATACCCATCCCACTTAGGGCGAAAAGCGTTACAACAAACAGTTGATGGACGGAATGCTGACAATGCAGACATTCTCCCCAGTCAAGAGATCTGGGTTAAATCCATCGTTCTTTTGCCCACTACACCACCCCAGTTTAGACATGCCCATATGCAAATCAGTCTTGACACTGTGCCTCATTGGAACAGTCCAGCCCGACCTGCCAAGCCATGTCTTCACTGGACCGGAATCAAGCATCCTAGGACCGGTTTCTGGCTATCAGCCGTCATCAGCCAGGATAGCTTGACTCCAGTGGCGTAGTGAGCACGGGTCCCACGTCTGGGAATACCCATCCCACTTAGGGCGAAAAGCGTTACAACAAACAATTGATGGACGGAATGCTGACAATGCAGACATTCTCCCCCAGTCAAGAGATCTGGGTTAAATCCATCGTTCTTTTGCCCACTACACCACCCCAGTTTAGACATGGCCATATGCAAATCAGTCTTGACCCTGTGCCTCATGGGAACAGTCCAGCCCGAACTGCCAAGCCATGTCTTCACTGGACCGGAATCAAGCATCCTAGGACCGGTTTCTGGCTATCAGCCGTCATCAGCCAGGATAGCTTGACTCCAGTGGCGTAGTGAGCACGGGTCCCACGTCTGGGAATACCCATCCCACTTAGGGCGAAAAGCGTTACAACAAACAATTGATGGACGGAATGCTGACAATGCAGACATTCTCCCCCAGTCAAGAGATCTGGGTTAAATCCATCGTTCTTTTGCCCACTACACCACCCCAGTTTAGACATGGCCATATGCAAATCAGTCTTGACCCTGTGCCTCATGGGAACAGTCCAGCCCGAACTGCCAAGCCATGTCTTCACTGGACCGGAATCAAGCATCCTAGGACCGGTTTCTGGCTATCAGCCGTCATCAGCCAGGATAGCTTGACTCCAGTGGCGCAGTAAGCACGGGTCCCACGTCTGGGAATACCCATCCCACTTAGGGCGAAAAGCGTTACAACAAACAATTGATGGACGGAATGCTGACAATGCAGACATTCTCCCCCAGTCAAGAGATCTGGGTTAAATCCATCGTTCTTTTGCCCACTACACCACCCCAGTTTAGACATGGCCATATGCAAATCAGTCTTGACCCTGTGCCTCATGGGAACAGTCCAGCCCGAACTGCCAAGCCATGTCTTCACTGGACCGGAATCAAGCATCCTAGGACCGGTTTCTGGCTATCAGCCGTCATCAGCCAGGATAGCTTGACTCCAGTGGCGCAGTGAGCACGGGTCCCACGTCTGGGAATACCCATCCCACTTAGGGCGAAAAGCGTTACAACAAACAATTGATGGACGGAATGCTGACAATGCAGACATTCTCCCCCAGTCAAGAGATCTGGGTTAAATCCATCGTTCTTTTGCACACTACACCACCCCAGTATAGACATGGCCATATGCAAATCAGTCTTGACCCTGTGCCTCATGGGAACAGTCCAGCCCGAACTGCCAAGCCATGTCTTCACTGGACCGGAATCAAGCATCCTAGGACCGGTTTCTGGCTATCAGCCGTCATCAGCCAGGATAGCTTGACTCCAGTGGCGTAGTGAGCACGGGTCCCACGTCTGGGAATACCCATCCCACTTAGGGCAAAAAGCGTTACAACAAACAATTGATGGACGGAATGCTGACAATGCAGACATTCTAACCCAGTCAAGAGATCTGGGTTAAATCCATCGTTCTTTTGCCCACTACACCACCCCAGTTTAGACATGGCCATATGCAAATCAGTCTTGACCCTGTGCCTCATGGGAACAGTCCAGCCCGAACTGCCAAGCCATGTCTTCACTGGACCGGAATCAAGCATCCTAGGACCGGTTTCTGGCTATCAGCCGTCATCTGCCAGGATAGCTTGACTCCAGTGGCGTAGTGAGCACGGGTCCCACGTCTGGGAATACCCATCCCACTTAGGGCGAAAAGCGTTACAACAAACAATTGATGGACGGAATGCTGACAATGCAGACATTCTCCCCCAGTCAAGAGATCTGGGTTAAATCCATCGTTCTTTTGCACACTACACCACCCCAGTATAGACATGGCCATATGCAAATCAGTCTTGACCCTGTGCCTCATGGGAACAGTCCAGCCCGAACTGCCAAGCCATGTCTTCACTGGACCGGAATCAAGCATCCTAGGACCGGTTTCTGGCTATCAGCCGTCATCAGCCAGGATAGCTTGACTCCAGTGGCGTAGTGAGCACGGGTCCCACGTCTGGGAATACCCATCCCACTTAGGGCGAAAAGCGTTACAACAAACAATTGATGGACGGAATGCTGACAATGCAGACATTCTAACCCAGTCAAGAGATCTGGGTTAAATCCATCGTTCTTTTGCCCACTACACCACCCCAGTTTAGACATGGCCATATGCAAATCAGTCTTGACCCTGTGCCTCATGGGAACAGTCCAGCCCGAACTGCCAAGCCATGTCTTCACTGGACCGGAATCAAGCATCCTAGGACCGGTTTCTGGCTATCAGCCGTCATCAGCCAGGATAGCTTGACTCCAGTGGCGTAGTGAGCACGGGTCCCACGTCTGGGAATACCCATCCCACTTAGGGCGAAAAGCGTTACAACAAACAATTGATGGACGGAATGCTGACAATGCAGACATTCTCCCCCAGTCAAGAGATCTGAGTTAAATCCATTGTTCTTTTGCCCACTACACCACCCCAGTTTAGACATGGCCATATGCAAATCAGTCTTGACCCTGTGCCTCATGGGAACAGTCCAGCCCGAACTGCCAAGCCATGTCTTCACTGGACCGGAATCAAGCATCCTAGAACCGGTTTCTGGCTATCAGCCGTCATCAGCCAGGATAGCTTGACTCCAGTGGCGTAGTGAGCACGGGTCCCACGTCTGGGAATACCCATCCCACTTAGGGCGAAAAGCGTTACAACAAACAATTGATGGACGGAATGCTGACAATGCAGACATTCTCCCCCAGTCAAGAGATCTGGGTTAAATCCATCGTTCTTTTGCCCACTACACCACCCCAGTTTAGACATGGCCATATGCAAATCAGTCTTGACCCTGTGCCTCATGGGAACAGTCCAGCCCGAACTGCCAAGCCATGTCTTCACTGGACCGGAATCAAGCATCCTAGGACCGGTTTCTGGCTATCAGCCGTCATCAGCCAGGATAGCTTGACTCCAGTGGCGCAGTGAGCACGGGTCCCACGTCTGGGAATACCCATCCCACTTAGGGCGAAAAGCGTTACAACAAACAGTTGATGGACGGAATGCTGACAATGCAGACATTCTCCCCAGTCAAGAGATCTGGGTTAAATCCATCGTTCTTTTGCCCACTACACCACCCCAGTTTAGACATGCCCATATGCAAATCAGTCTTGACCCTGTGCCTCATTGGAACAGTCCAGCCCGACCTGCCAAGCCATGTCTTCACTGGACTGGAATCAAGCATCCTAGGACCGGTTTCTGGCTATCAGCCAGGATAGCTTAACTCCAGTGGCGTAGTGAGCACGGGTCCCATGTCTGGGAATACCCATCCCACTTAGGGCGAAAAGCGTTACAACAAACAATTGATGGACGGAATGCTGACAATGCAGACATTCTCCCCCAGTCAAGAGATCTGGGTTAAATCCATCGTTCTTTTGCCCACTACACCACCCCAGTTTAGACATGGCCATATGCAAATCAGTCTTGACCCTGTGCCTCATGGGAACAGTCCAGCCCGAACTGCCAAGCCATGTCTTCACTGGACCGGAATCAAGCATCCTAGGACCGGTTTCTGGCTATCAGCCGTCATCTGCCAGGATAGCTTGACTCCAGTGGCGTAGTGAGCACGGGTCCCACGTCTGGGAATACCCATCCCACTTAGGGCGAAAAGCGTTACAACAAACAATTGATGGACGGACTGCTGACAATGCAGACATTCTCCCCCAGTCAAGAGATCTGGGTTAAATCCATTGTTCTTTTGCCCACTACACCACCCCAGTTTAGACATGGCCATATGCAAATCAGTCTTGACCCTGTGCCTCATGGGAACAGTCCAGCCCGAACTGCCAAGTCATGTCTTCACTGGACCGGAATCAAGCATCCTAGAACCGGTTTCTGGCTATCAGCCGTCATCAGCCAGGATAGCTTGACTCCAGTGGCGTAGTGAGCACGGGTCCCACGTCTGGGAATACCCATCCCACTTAGGGCGAAAAGCGTTACAACAAACAATTGATGGACGGAATGCTTACAATGCAGACATTCTCCCTCAGTCAAGAGATCTGGGTTAAATCCATCGTTCTTTTGCCCACTACACCACCTCACTTTAGACATGGCCATATGCAAATCAGTCTTGACCCTGTGCCTCATGGGAACAGTCCAGCCCAAACTGCCAAGCCATGTCTTCACTGGACCGGAATCAAGCATCCTAGGACCGGTTTCTGGCTATCAGCCGTCATCAGCCAGGATAGCTTGACTCCAGTGGCGTAGTGAGCACGGGTCCCACGTCTGGGAATACCCATCCCACTTAGGGCGAAAAGCGTTACAACAAACAGTTGATGGACGGAATGCTGACAATGCAGACATTCTCCCCAGTCAAGAGATCTGGGTTAAATCCATCGTTCTTTTGCCCACTACACCACCCCAGTTTAGACATGCCCATATGCAAATCAGTCTTGACACTGTGCCTCATTGGAACAGTCCAGCCCGACCTGCCAAGCCATGTCTTCACTGGACCGGAATCAAGCATCCTAGGACCGGTTTCTGGCTATCAGCCGTCATCAGCCAGGATAGCTTGACTCCAGTGGCGTAGTGAGCACGGGTCCCACGTCTGGGAATACCCATCCCACTTAGGGCGAAAAGCGTTACAACAAACAATTGATGGACGGAATGCTGACAATGCAGACATTCTCCCCCAGTCAAGAGATCTGGGTTAAATCCATCGTTCTTTTGCCCACTACACCACCCCAGTTTAGACATGGCCATATGCAAATCAGTCTTGACCCTGTGCCTCATGGGAACAGTCCAGCCCGAACTGCCAAGCCATGTCTTCACTGGACCGGAATCAAGCATCCTAGGACCGGTTTCTGGCTATCAGCCGTCATCAGCCAGGATAGCTTGACTCCAGTGGCGTAGTGAGCACGGGTCCCACGTCTGGGAATACCCATCCCACTTAGGGCGAAAAGCGTTACAACAAACAATTGATGGACGGAATGCTGACAATGCAGACATTCTCCCCCAGTCAAGAGATCTGGGTTAAATCCATCGTTCTTTTGCCCACTACACCACCCCAGTTTAGACATGGCCATATGCAAATCAGTCTTGACCCTGTGCCTCATGGGAACAGTCCAGCCCGAACTGCCAAGCCATGTCTTCACTGGACCGGAATCAAGCATCCTAGGACCGGTTTCTGGCTATCAGCCGTCATCAGCCAGGATAGCTTGACTCCAGTGGCGCAGTAAGCACGGGTCCCACGTCTGGGAATACCCATCCCACTTAGGGCGAAAAGCGTTACAACAAACAATTGATGGACGGAATGCTGACAATGCAGACATTCTCCCCCAGTCAAGAGATCTGGGTTAAATCCATCGTTCTTTTGCCCACTACACCACCCCAGTTTAGACATGGCCATATGCAAATCAGTCTTGACCCTGTGCCTCATGGGAACAGTCCAGCCCGAACTGCCAAGCCATGTCTTCACTGGACCGGAATCAAGCATCCTAGGACCGGTTTCTGGCTATCAGCCGTCATCAGCCAGGATAGCTTGACTCCAGTGGCGCAGTGAGCACGGGTCCCACGTCTGGGAATACCCATCCCACTTAGGGCGAAAAGCGTTACAACAAACAATTGATGGACGGAATGCTGACAATGCAGACATTCTCCCCCAGTCAAGAGATCTGGGTTAAATCCATCGTTCATTTGCACACTACACCACCCCAGTATAGACATGGCCATATGCAAATCAGTCTTGACCCTGTGCCTCATGGGAACAGTCCAGCCCGAACTGCCAAGCCATGTCTTCACTGGACCGGAATCAAGCATCCTAGGACCGGTTTCTGGCTATCAGCCGTCATCAGCCAGGATAGCTTGACTCCAGTGGCGTAGTGAGCACGGGTCCCACGTCTGGGAATACCCATCCCACTTAGAGCAAAAAGCGTTACAACAAACAATTGATGGACGGAATGCTGACAATGCAGACATTCTAACCCAGTCAAGAGATCTGGGTTAAATCCATCGTTCTTTTGCCCACTACACCACCCCAGTTTAGACATGGCCATATGCAAATCAGTCTTGACCCTGTGCCTCATGGGAACAGTCCAGCCCGAACTGCCAAGCCATGTCTTCACTGGACCGGAATCAAGCATCCTAGGACCGGTTTCTGGCTATCAGCCGTCATCAGCCAGGATAGCTTGACTCCAGTGGCGTAGTGAGCACGGGTCCCACGTCTGGGAATACCCATCCCACTTAGGGCGAAAAGCGTTACAACAAACAATTGATGGACGGAATGCTGACAATGCAGACATTCTCCCCCAGTCAAGAGATCTGAGTTAAATCCATTGTTCTTTTGCCCACTACACCACCCCAGTTTAGACATGGCCATATGCAAATCAGTCTTGACCCTGTGCCTCATGGGAACAGTCCAGCCCGAACTGCCAAGCCATGTCTTCACTGGACCGGAATCAAGCATCCTAGAACCGGTTTCTGGCTATCAGCCGTCATCAGCCAGGATAGCTTGACTCCAGTGGCGTAGTGAGCACGGGTCCCACGTCTGGGAATACCCATCCCACTTAGGGCGAAAAGCGTTACAACAAACAGTTGATGGACGGAATGCTGACAATGCAGACATTCTCCCCAGTCAAGAGATCTGGGTTAAATCCATCGTTCTTTTGCCCACTACACCACCCCAGTTTAGACATGCCCATATGCAAATCAGTCTTGACCCTGTGCCTCATTGGAACAGTCCAGCCCGACCTGCCAAGCCATGTCTTCACTGGACTGGAATCAAGCATCCTAGGACCGGTTTCTGGCTATCAGCCAGGATAGCTTAACTCCAGTGGCGTAGTGAGCACGGGTCCCATGTCTGGGAATACCCATCCCACTTAGGGCGAAAAGCGTTACAACAAACAATTGATGGACGGAATGCTGACAATGCAGACATTCTCCCCCAGTCAAGAGATCTGGGTTAAATCCATCGTTCTTTTGCCCACTACACCACCCCAGTTTAGACATGGCCATATGCAAATCAGTCTTGACCCTGTGCCTCATGGGAACAGTCCAGCCCGAACTGCCAAGCCATGTCTTCACTGGACCGGAATCAAGCATCCTAGGACCGGTTTCTGGCTATCAGCCGTCATCTGCCAGGATAGCTTGACTCCAGTGGCGTAGTGAGCACGGGTCCCACGTCTGGGAATACCCATCCCACTTAGGGCAAAAAGCGTTACAACAAACAATTGATGGACGGACTGCTGACAATGCAGACATTCTCCCCCAGTCAAGAGATCTGGGTTAAATCCATTGTTCTTTTGCCCACTACACCACCCCAGTTTAGACATGGCCATATGCAAATCAGTCTTGACCCTGTGCCTCATGGGAACAGTCCAGCCCAAACTGCCAAGCCATGTCTTCACTGGACCGGAATCAAGCATCCTAGGACCGGTTTCTGGCTATCAGCCGTCATCAGCCAGGATAGCTTGACTCCAGTGGCGTAGTGAGCACGGGTCCCACGTCTGGGAATACCCATCCCACTTAGGGCGAAAAGCGTTACAACAAACAGTTGATGGACGGAATGCTGACAATGCAGACATTCTCCCCAGTCAAGAGATCTGGGTTAAATCCATCGTTCTTTTGCCCACTACACCACCCCAGTTTAGACATGCCCATATGCAAATCAGTCTTGACACTGTGCCTCATTGGAACAGTCCAGCCCGACCTGCCAAGCCATGTCTTCACTGGACCGGAATCAAGCATCCTAGGACCGGTTTCTGGCTATCAGCCGTCATCAGCCAGGATAGCTTGACTCCAGTGGCGTAGTGAGCACGGGTCCCACGTCTGGGAATACCCATCCCACTTAGGGCGAAAAGCGTTACAACAAACAATTGATGGACGGAATGCTGACAATGCAGACATTCTCCCCCAGTCAAGAGATCTGGGTTAAATCCATCGTTCTTTTGCCCACTACACCACCCCAGTTTAGACATGGCCATATGCAAATCAGTCTTGACCCTGTGCCTCATGGGAACAGTCCAGCCCGAACTGCCAAGCCATGTCTTCACTGGACCGGAATCAAGCATCCTAGGACCGGTTTCTGGCTATCAGCCGTCATCAGCCAGGATAGCTTGACTCCAGTGGCGTAGTGAGCACGGGTCCCACGTCTGGGAATACCCATCCCACTTAGGGCGAAAAGCGTTACAACAAACAATTGATGGACGGAATGCTGACAATGCAGACATTCTCCCCCAGTCAAGAGATCTGGGTTAAATCCAGCGTTCTTTTGCCCACTACACCACCCCAGTTTAGACATGGCCATATGCAAATCAGTCTTGACCCTGTGCCTCATGGGAACAGTCCAGCCCGAACTGCCAAGCCATGTCTTCACTGGACCGGAATCAAGCATCCTAGGACCGGTTTCTGGCTATCAGCCGTCATCAGCCAGGATAGCTTGACTCCAGTGGCGCAGTGAGCACGGGTCCCACGTCTGGGAATACCCATCCCACTTAGGGCGAAAAGCGTTACAACAAACAATTGATGGACGGAATGCTGACAATGCAGACATTATCCCCCAGTCAAGAGATCTGGGTTAAATCCATCGTTCTTTTGCACACTACACCACCCCAGTATAGACATGGCCATATGCAAATCAGTCTTGACCCTGTGCCTCATGGGAACAGTCCAGCCCGAACTGCCAAGCCATGTCTTCACTGGACCGGAATCAAGCATCCTAGGACCGGTTTCTGGCTATCAGCCGTCATCAGCCAGGATAGCTTGACTCCAGTGGCGTAGTGAGCACGGGTCCCACGTCTGGGAATACCCATCCCACTTAGGGCGAAAAGCGTTACAACAAACAATTGGTGGACGGAATGCTGACAATGCAGACATTCTAACCCAGTCAAGAGATCTGGGTTAAATCCATCGTTCTTTTGCCCACTACACCACCCCAGTTTAGACATGGCCATATGCAAATCAGTCTTGACCCTGTGCCTCATGGGAACAGTCCAGCCCGAACTGCCAAGCCATGTCTTCACTGGACCGGAATCAAGCATCCTAGGACCGGTTTCTGGCTATCAGCCGTCATCAGCCAGGATAGCTTGACTCCATTGGCGTAGTGAGCACGGGTCCCACGTCTGGGAATACCCATCCCACTTAGGGCGAAAAGCGTTACAACAAACAATTGATGGACGGAATGCTGACAATGCAGACATTCTCCCCCAGTCAAGAGATCTGAGTTAAATCCATTGTTCTTTTGCCCACTACACCACCCCAGTTTAGACATGGCCATATGCAAATCAGTCTTGACCCTGTGCCTCATGGGAACAGTCCAGCCCGAACTGCCAAGCAATGTCTTCACTGGACCGGAATCAAGCATCCTAGAACCGGTTTCTGGCTATCAGCCGTCATCAGCCAGGATAGCTTGACTCCAGTGGCGTAGTGAGCACGGGTCCCACGTCTGGGAATACCCATCCCACTTAGGGCGAAAAGCGTTACAACAAACAATTGATGGACGGAATGCTGACAATGCAGACATTCTCCCCCAGTCAAGAGATCTGGGTTAAATCCATTGTTCTTTTGCCCACTACACCACCCCAGTTTAGACATGGCCATATGCAAATCAGTCTTGACCCTGTGCCTCATGGGAACAGTCCAGCCCGAACTGCCAAGCCATGTCTTCACTGGACCGGAATCAAGCATCCTAGGACCGGTTTCTGGTTATCAGCCATCATCAGCCAGGATAGCTTGACTCCAGTGGCGTAGTGAGCACGGGTCCCACGTCTGGGAATACCCATCCCACTTAGGGCGAAAAGCGTTACAACAAACAATTGATGGACGGAATGCTGACAATGCAGACATTCTCCCCCAGTCAAGAGATCTGGGTTAAATCCATCATTCTTTTGCCCACTACACCACCCCAGTTTAGACATGGCCATATGCAAATCAGTCTTGACCCTGTGCCTCATGGGAACAGTCCAGCCCGAACTGCCAAGCCATGTCTTCACTGGACCGGAATCAAGCATCCTAGGACCGGTTTCTGGCTATCAGCCGTCATCAGCCAGGATAGCTTGACTCCAGTGGCGTAGTGAGCACGGGTCCAACGTCTGGGAATACCCATCCCACTTAGGGCGAAAAGCGGTACAACAAACAATTGATGGACGGAATGCTGACAATGCAAACATTCTCCCCCAGTCAAGAGATCTGGGTTAAATCCATCGTTCTTTTGCCCCCTACACCACCCCAGTTTAGACATGGCCATATGCAAATCAGTCTTGACCCTGTGCCCCATGGGAACAGTCCAGCCCGAACTGCCAAGCCATGTCTTCACTGGACCGGAATCAAGCATCCTAGGACCGGTTTCTGGCTATCAGCTGTCATCAGCCAGGATAGCTTGACTCCAGTGGCGTAGTGAGCACGGGTCCCACGTCTGGGAATACCCATCCCACTTAGGGCGAAAAGCGTTACAACAAACAATTGATGGACGGAATGCTGACAATGCAGACATTCTCCCTCAGTCAAGAGATCTGGGTTAAATCCATCGTTCTTTTGCCCACTACACCACCTCACTTTAGACATGGCCATATGCAAATCAGTCTTGACCCTGTGCCTCATGGGAACAGTCCAGCCCAAACTGCCAAGCCATGTCTTCACTGGACCGGAATCAAGCATCCTAGGACCGGTTTCTGGCTATCAGCCGTCATCAGCCAGGATAGCTTGACTCCAGTGGCGTAGTGAGCACGGGTCCCACGTCTGGGAATACCCATCCCACTTAGGGCGAAAAGCGTTACAACAAACAGTTGATGGACGGAATGCTGACAATGCAGACATTCTCCCCAGTCAAGAGATCTGGGTTAAATCCATCGTTCTTTTGCCCACTACACCACCCCAGTTTAGACATGCCCATATGCAAATCAGTCTTGACCCTGTGCCTCATTGGAACAGTCCAGCCCGACCTGCCAAGCCATGTCTTCACTGGACCGGAATCAAGCATCCTAGGACCGGTTTCTGGCTATCAGCCGTCATCAGCCAGGATAGCTTGACTCCAGTGGCGTAGTGAGCACGGGTCCCACGTCTGGGAATACCCATCCCACTTAGAGCGAAAAGCGTTACAACAAACAATTGATGGACGGAATGCTGACAATGCAGACATTCTCCCCCAGTCAAGAGATCTGGGTTAAATCCATCGTTCTTTTGCCCACTACACCACCCCAGTTTATACATGGCCATATGCAAATCAGTCTTGACCCTGTGCCTCATGGGAACAGTCCAGCCCGAACTGCCAAGCCATGTCTTCACTGGACCGGAATCAAGCATCCTAGGACCGGTTTCTGGCTATCAGCCGTCATCAGCCAGGATAGCTTGACTCCAGTGGCGTAGTGAGCACGGGTCCCACGTCTGGGAATACCCATCCCACTTAGGGCGAAAAGCGTTACAACAAACAATTGATGGACGGAATGCTGACAATGCAGACATTCTCCCCCAGTCAAGAGATCTGGGTTAAATCCATCGTTCTTTTGCCCACTACACCACCCCAGTTTAGACATGCCATATGCAAATCAGTCTTGACCCTGTGCCTCATGGGAACAGTCCAGCCCGAACTGCCAAGCCATGTCTTCACTGGACCGGAATCAAGCATCCTAGGACCGGTTTCTGGCTATCAGCCGTCATCAGCCAGGATAGCTTGACTCCAGTGGTGCAGTGAGCACGGGTCCCACGTCTGGGAATACCCATCCCACTTAGGGCGAAAAGCGTTACAACAAACAATTGATGGACGGAATGCTGACAATGCAGACATTCTCCCCCAGTCAAGAGATCTGGGTTAAATCCATCGTTCTTTTGCACACTACACCACCCCAGTATAGACATGGCCATATGCAAATCAGTCTTGACCCTGTGCCTCATGGGAACAGTCCAGCCCGAACTGCCAAGCCATGTCTTCACTGGACCGGAATCAAGCATCCTAGGACCGGTTTCTGGCTATCAGCCGTCATCAGCCAGGATAGCTTGACTCCAGTGGCGTAGTGAGCACGGGTCCCACGTCTGGGAATACCCATCCCACTTAGGGCGAAAAGCGTTACAACAAACAGTTGATGGACGGAATGCTGACAATGCAGACATTCTCCCCAGTCAAGAGATCTGGGTTAAATCCATCGTTCTTTTGCCCACTACACCACCCCAGTTTAGACATGCCCATATGCAAATCAGTCTTGACCCTGTGCCTCATTGGAACAGTCCAGCCCGACCTGCCAAGCCATGTCTTCACTGGACCGGAATCAAGCATCCTAGGACCGGTTTCTGGCTATCAGCCGTCATCAGCCAGGATAGCTTGACTCCAGTGGCGTAGTGAGCACGGGTCCCACGTCTGGGAATACCCATCCCACTTAGGGCGAAAAGCGTTACAACAAACAATTGATGGACGGAATGCTGACAATGCAGACATTCTCCCCCAGTCAAGAGATCTGAGTTAAATCCATTGTTCTTTTGCCCACTACACCACCCCAGTTTAGACATGGCCATATGCAAATCAGTCTTGACCCTGTGCCTCATGGGAACAGTCCAGCCCGAACTGCCAAGCCATGTCTTCACTGGACCGGAATCAAGCATCCTAGAACCGGTTTCTGGCTATCAGCCGTCATCAGCCAGGATAGCTTGACTCCAGTGGCGTAGTGAGCACGGGTCCCACGTCTGGGAATACCCATCCCACTTAGGGCGAAAAGCGTTACAACAAACAGTTGATGGACGGAATGCTGACAATGCAGACATTCTCCCCAGTCAAGAGATCTGGGTTAAATCCATCGTTCTTTTGCCCACTACACCACCCCAGTTTAGACATGCCCATATGCAAATCAGTCTTGACCCTGTGCCTCATTGGAACAGTCCAGCCCGACCTGCCAAGCCATGTCTTCACTGGACTGGAATCAAGCATCCTAGGACCGGTTTCTGGCTATCAGCCAGGATAGCTTAACTCCAGTGGCGTAGTGAGCACGGGTCCCATGTCTGGGAATACCCATCCCACTTAGGGCGAAAAGCGTTACAACAAACAATTGATGGACGGAATGCTGACAATGCAGACATTCTCCCCCAGTCAAGAGATCTGGGTTAAATCCATCGTTCTTTTGCCCACTACACCACCCCAGTTTAGACATGGCCATATGCAAATCAGTCTTGACCCTGTGCCTCATGGGAACAGTCCAGCCCGAACTGCCAAGCCATGTCTTCACTGGACCGGAATCAAGCATCCTAGGACCGGTTTCTGGCTATCAGCCGTCATCTGCCAGGATAGCTTGACTCCAGTGGCGTAGTGAGCACGGGTCCCACGTCTGGGAATACCCATCCCACTTAGGGCAAAAAGCGTTACAACAAACAATTGATGGACGGACTGCTGACAATGCAGACATTCTCCCCCAGTCAAGAGATCTGGGTTAAATCCATTGTTCTTTTGCCCACTACACCACCCCAGTTTAGACATGGCCATATGCAAATCAGTCTTGACCCTGTGCCTCATGGGAACAGTCCAGCCCAAACTGCCAAGCCATGTCTTCACTGGACCGGAATCAAGCATCCTAGGACCGGTTTCTGGCTATCAGCCGTCATCAGCCAGGATAGCTTGACTCCAGTGGCGTAGTGAGCACGGGTCCCACGTCTGGGAATAACCATCCCACTTAGGGCGAAAAGCGTTACAACAAACAGTTGATGGACGGAATGCTGACAATGCAGACATTCTCCCCAGTCAAGAGATCTGGGTTAAATCCATCGTTCTTTTGCCCACTACACCACCCCAGTTTAGACATGCCCATATGCAAATCAGTCTTGACACTGTGCCTCATTGGAACAGTCCAGCCCGACCTGCCAAGCCATGTCTTCACTGGACCGGAATCAAGCATCCTAGGACCGGTTTCTGGCTATCAGCCGTCATCAGCCAGGATAGCTTGACTCCAGTGGCGTAGTGAGCACGGGTCCCACGTCTGGGAATACCCATCCCACTTAGGGCGAAAAGCGTTACAACAAACAATTGATGGACGGAATGCTGACAATGCAGACATTCTCCCCCAGTCAAGAGATCTGGGTTAAATCCATCGTTCTTTTGCCCACTACACCACCCCAGTTTAGACATGGCCATATGCAAATCAGTCTTGACCCTGTGCCTCATGGGAACAGTCCAGCCCGAACTGCCAAGCCATGTCTTCACTGGACCGGAATCAAGCATCCTAGGACCGGTTTCTGGCTATCAGCCGTCATCAGCCAGGATAGCTTGACTCCAGTGGCGTAGTGAGCACGGGTCCCACGTCTGGGAATACCCATCCCACTTAGGGCGAAAAGCGTTACAACAAACAATTGATGGACGGAATGCTGACAATGCAGACATTCTCCCCCAGTCAAGAGATCTGGGTTAAATCCATCGTTCTTTTGCCCACTACACCACCCCAGTTTAGACATGGCCATATGCAAATCAGTCTTGACCCTGTGCCTCATGGGAACAGTCCAGCCCGAACTGCCAAGCCATGTCTTCACTGGACCGGAATCAAGCATCCTAGGACCGGTTTCTGGCTATCAGCCGTCATCAGCCAGGATAGCTTGACTCCAGTGGCGCAGTGAGCACGGGTCCCACGTCTGGGAATACCCATCCCACTTAGGGCGAAAAGCGTTACAACAAACAATTGATGGACGGAATGCTGACAATGCAGACATTCTCCCCCAGTCAAGAGATCTGGGTTAAATCCATCGTTCTTTTGCACACTACACCACCCCAGTATAGACATGGCCATATGCAAATCAGTCTTGACCCTGTGCCTCATGGGAACAGTCCAGCCCGAACTGCCAAGCCATGTCTTCACTGGACCGGAATCAAGCATCCTAGGACCGGTTTCTGGCTATCAGCCGTCATCAGCCAGGATAGCTTGACTCCAGTGGCGTAGTGAGCACGGGTCCCACGTCTGGGAATACCCATCCCACTTAGGGCGAAAAGCGTTACAACAAACAATTGGTGGACGGAATGCTGACAATGCAGACATTCTAACCCAGTCAAGAGATCTGGGTTAAATCCATCGTTCTTTTGCCCACTACACCACCCCAGTTTAGACATGGCCATATGCAAATCAGTCTTGACCCTGTGCCTCATGGGAACAGTCCAGCCCGAACTGCCAAGCCATGTCTTCACTGGACCGGAATCAAGCATCCTAGGACCGGTTTCTGGCTATCAGCCGTCATCAGCCAGGATAGCTTGACTCCAGTGGCGTAGTGAGCACGGGTCCCACGTCTGGGAATACCCATCCCACTTAGGGCGAAAAGCGTTACAACAAACAATTGATGGACGGAATGCTGACAATGCAGACATTCTCCCCCAGTCAAGAGATCTGAGTTAAATCCATTGTTCTTTTGCCCACTACACCACCCCAGTTTAGACATGGCCATATGCAAATCAGTCTTGACCCTGTGCCTCATGGGAACAGTCCAGCCCGAACTGCCAAGCAATGTCTTCACTGGACCGGAATCAAGCATCCTAGAACCGGTTTCTGGCTATCAGCCGTCATCAGCCAGGATAGCTTGACTCCAGTGGCGTAGTGAGCACGGGTCCCACGTCTGGGAATACCCATCCCACTTAGGGCGAAAAGCGTTACAACAAACAATTGATGGACGGAATGCTGACAATGCAGACATTCTCCCCCAGTCAAGAGATCTGGGTTAAATCCATCGTTCTTTTGCCCACTACACCACCCCAGTTTAGACATGGCCATATGCAAATCAGTCTTGACCCTGTGCCTCATGGGAACAGTCCAGCCCGAACTGCCAAGCCATGTCTTCACTGGACCGGAATCAAGCATCCTAGGACCGGTTTCTGGCTATCAGCCGTCATCAGCCAGGATAGCTTGACTCCAGTGGCGCAGTGAGCACGGGTCCCACGTCTGGGAATACCCATCCCACTTAGGGCGAAAAGCGTTACAACAAACAATTGATGGACGGAATGCTGACAATGCAGACATTCTCCCCCAGTCAAGAGATCTGGGTTAAATCCATCGTTCTTTTGCACACTACACCACCCCAGTATAGACATGGCCATATGCAAATCAGTCTTGACCCTGTGCCTCATGGGAACAGTCCAGCCCGAACTGCCAAGCCATGTCTTCACTGGACCGGAATCAAGCATCCTAGGACCGGTTTCTGGCTATCAGCCGTCATCAGCCAGGATAGCTTGACTCCAGTGGCGTAGTGAGCACGGGTCCCACGTCTGGGAATACCCATCCCACTTAGGGCGAAAAGCGTTACAACAAACAATTGGTGGACGGAATGCTGACAATGCAGACATTCTAACCCAGTCAAGAGATCTGGGTTAAATCCATCGTTCTTTTGCCCACTACACCACCCCAGTTTAGACATGGCCATATGCAAATCAGTCTTGACCCTGTGCCTCATGGGAACAGTCCAGCCCGAACTGCCAAGCCATGTCTTCACTGGACCGGAATCAAGCATCCTAGGACCGGTTTCTGGCTATCAGCCGTCATCAGCCAGGATAGCTTGACTCCAGTGGCGTAGTGAGCACGGGTCCCACGTCTGGGAATACCCATCCCACTTAGGGCGAAAAGCGTTACAACAAACAATTGATGGACGGAATGCTGACAATGCAGACATTCTCCCCCAGTCAAGAGATCTGAGTTAAATCCATTGTTCTTTTGCCCACTACACCACCCCAGTTTAGACATGGCCATATGCAAATCAGTCTTGACCCTGTGCCTCATGGGAACAGTCCAGCCCGAACTGCCAAGCAATGTCTTCACTGGACCGGAATCAAGCATCCTAGAACCGGTTTCTGGCTATCAGCCGTCATCAGCCAGGATAGCTTGACTCCAGTGGCGTAGTGAGCACGGGTCCCACGTCTGGGAATACCCATCCCACTTAGGGCAAAAAGCGTTACAACAAACAATTGATGGACGGAATGCTGACAATGCAGACATTCTCCCCCAGTCAAGAGATCTGGGTTAAATCCATTGTTCTTTTGCCCACTACACCACCCCAGTTTAGACATGGCCATATGCAAATCAGTCTTGACCCTGTGCCTCATGGGAACAGTCCAGCCCGAACTGCCAAGCCATGTCTTCACTGGACCGGAATCAAGCATCCTAGGACCGGTTTCTGGTTATCAGCCATCATCAGCCAGGATAGCTTGACTCCAGTGGCGTAGTGAGCACGGGTCCCACGTCTGGGAATACCCATCCCACTTAGGGCGAAAAGCGTTACAACAAACAATTGATGGACGGAATGCTGACAATGCAGACATTCTCCCCCAGTCAAGAGATCTGGGTTAAATCCATCATTCTTTTGCCCACTACACCACCCCAGTTTAGACATGGCCATATGCAAATCAGTCTTGACCCTGTGCCTCATGGGAACAGTCCAGCCCGAACTGCCAAGCCATGTCTTCACTGGACCGGAATCAAGCATCCTAGGACCGGTTTCTGGCTATCAGCCGTCATCAGCCAGGATAGCTTGACTCCAGTGGCGTAGTGAGCACGGGTCCAACGTCTGGGAATACCCATCCCACTTAGGGCGAAAAGCGGTACAACAAACAATTGATGGACGGAATGCTGACAATGCAAACATTCTCCCCCAGTCAAGAGATCTGGGTTAAATCCATCGTTCTTTTGCCCCCTACACCACCCCAGTTTAGACATGGCCATATGCAAATCAGTCTTGACCCTGTGCCCCATGGGAACAGTCCAGCCCGAACTGCCAAGCCATGTCTTCACTGGACCGGAATCAAGCATCCTAGGACCGGTTTCTGGCTATCAGCTGTCATCAGCCAGGATAGCTTGACTCCAGTGGCGTAGTGAGCACGGGTCCCACGTCTGGGAATACCCATCCCACTTAGGGCGAAAAGCGTTACAACAAACAATTGATGGACGGAATGCTGACAATGCAGACATTCTCCCTCAGTCAAGAGATCTGGGTTAAATCCATCGTTCTTTTGCCCACTACACCACCTCACTTTAGACATGGCCATATGCAAATCAGTCTTGACCCTGTGCCTCATGGGAACAGTCCAGCCCAAACTGCCAAGCCATGTCTTCACTGGACCGGAATCAAGCATCCTAGGACCGGTTTCTGGCTATCAGCCGTCATCAGCCAGGATAGCTTGACTCCAGTGGCGTAGTGAGCACGGGTCCCACGTCTGGGAATACCCATCCCACTTAGGGCGAAAAGCGTTACAACAAACAGTTGATGGACGGAATGCTGACAATGCAGACATTCTCCCCAGTCAAGAGATCTGGGTTAAATCCATTGTTCTTTTGCCCACTACACCACCCCAGTTTAGACATGCCCATATGCAAATCAGTCTTGACCCTGTGCCTCATTGGAACAGTCCAGCCCGACCTGCCAAGCCATGTCTTCACTGGACCGGAATCAAGCATCCTAGGACCGGTTTCTGGCTATCAGCCGTCATCAGCCAGGATAGCTTGACTCCAGTGGCGTAGTGAGCACGGGTCCCACGTCTGGGAATACCCATCCCACTTAGAGCGAAAAGCGTTACAACAAACAATTGATGGACGGAATGCTGACAATGCAGACATTCTCCCCCAGTCAAGAGATCTGGGTTAAATCCATCGTTCTTTTGCCCACTACACCACCCCAGTTTAGACATGGCCATATGCAAATCAGTCTTGACCCTGTGCCTCATGGGAACAGTCCAGCCCGAACTGCCAAGCCATGTCTTCACTGGACCGGAATCAAGCATCCTAGGACCGGTTTCTGGCTATCAGCCGTCATCAGCCAGGATAGCTTGACTCCAGTGGCGTAGTGAGCACGGGTCCCACGTCTGGGAATACCCATCCCACTTAGGGCGAAAAGCGTTACAACAAACAATTGATGGACGGAATGCTGACAATGCAGACATTCTCCCCCAGTCAAGAGATCTGGGTTAAATCCATCGTTCTTTTGCCCACTACACCACCCCAGTTTAGACATGCCATATGCAAATCAGTCTTGACCCTGTGCCTCATGGGAACAGTCCAGCCCGAACTGCCAAGCCATGTCTTCACTGGACCGGAATCAAGCATCCTAGGACCGGTTTCTGGCTATCAGCCGTCATCAGCCAGGATAGCTTGACTCCAGTGGTGCAGTGAGCACGGGTCCCACGTCTGGGAATACCCATCCCACTTAGGGCGAAAAGCGTTACAACAAACAATTGATGGACGGAATGCTGACAATGCAGACATTCTCCCCCAGTCAAGAGATCTGGGTTAAATCCATCGTTCTTTTGCACACTACACCACCCCAGTATAGACATGGCCATATGCAAATCAGTCTTGACCCTGTGCCTCATGGGAACAGTCCAGCCCGAACTGCCAAGCCATGTCTTCACTGGACCGGAATCAAGCATCCTAGGACCGGTTTCTGGCTATCAGCCGTCATCAGCCAGGATAGCTTGACTCCAGTGGCGTAGTGAGCACGGGTCCCACGTCTGGGAATACCCATCCCACTTAGGGCGAAAAGCGTTACAACAAACAGTTGATGGACGGAATGCTGACAATGCAGACATTCTCCCCAGTCAAGAGATCTGGGTTAAATCCATCGTTCTTTTGCCCACTACACCACCCCAGTTTAGACATGCCCATATGCAAATCAGTCTTGACCCTGTGCCTCATTGGAACAGTCCAGCCCGACCTGCCAAGCCATGTCTTCACTGGACCGGAATCAAGCATCCTAGGACCGGTTTCTGGCTATCAGCCGTCATCAGCCAGGATAGCTTGACTCCAGTGGCGTAGTGAGCACGGGTCCCACGTCTGGGAATACCCATCCCACTTAGGGCGAAAAGCGTTACAACAAACAATTGATGGACGGAATGCTGACAATGCAGACATTCTCCCCCAGTCAAGAGATCTGAGTTAAATCCATTGTTCTTTTGCCCACTACACCACCCCAGTTTAGACATGGCCATATGCAAATCAGTCTTGACCCTGTGCCTCATGGGAACAGTCCAGCCCGAACTGCCAAGCCATGTCTTCACTGGACCGGAATCAAGCATCCTAGAACCGGTTTCTGGCTATCAGCCGTCATCAGCCAGGATAGCTTGACTCCAGTGGCGTAGTGAGCACGGGTCCCACGTCTGGGAATACCCATCCCACTTAGGGCGAAAAGCGTTACAACAAACAGTTGATGGACGGAATGCTGACAATGCAGACATTCTCCCCAGTCAAGAGATCTGGGTTAAATCCATCGTTCTTTTGCCCACTACACCACCCCAGTTTAGACATGCCCATATGCAAATCAGTCTTGACCCTGTGCCTCATTGGAACAGTCCAGCCCGACCTGCCAAGCCATGTCTTCACTGGACTGGAATCAAGCATCCTAGGACCGGTTTCTGGCTATCAGCCAGGATAGCTTAACTCCAGTGGCGTAGTGAGCACGGGTCCCATGTCTGGGAATACCCATCCCACTTAGGGCGAAAAGCGTTACAACAAACAATTGATGGACGGAATGCTGACAATGCAGACATTCTCCCCCAGTCAAGAGATCTGGGTTAAATCCATCGTTCTTTTGCCCACTACACCACCCCAGTTTAGACATGGCCATATGCAAATCAGTCTTGACCCTGTGCCTCATGGGAACAGTCCAGCCCGAACTGCCAAGCCATGTCTTCACTGGACCGGAATCAAGCATCCTAGGACCGGTTTCTGGCTATCAGCCGTCATCTGCCAGGATAGCTTGACTCCAGTGGCGTAGTGAGCACGGGTCCCACGTCTGGGAATACCCATCCCACTTAGGGCAAAAAGCGTTACAACAAACAATTGATGGACGGACTGCTGACAATGCAGACATTCTCCCCCAGTCAAGAGATCTGGGTTAAATCCATTGTTCTTTTGCCCACTACACCACCCCAGTTTAGACATGGCCATATGCAAATCAGTCTTGACCCTGTGCCTCATGGGAACAGTCCAGCCCAAACTGCCAAGCCATGTCTTCACTGGACCGGAATCAAGCATCCTAGGACCGGTTTCTGGCTATCAGCCGTCATCAGCCAGGATAGCTTGACTCCAGTGGCGTAGTGAGCACGGGTCCCACGTCTGGGAATAACCATCCCACTTAGGGCGAAAAGCGTTACAACAAACAGTTGATGGACGGAATGCTGACAATGCAGACATTCTCCCCAGTCAAGAGATCTGGGTTAAATCCATCGTTCTTTTGCCCACTACACCACCCCAGTTTAGACATGCCCATATGCAAATCAGTCTTGACACTGTGCCTCATTGGAACAGTCCAGCCCGACCTGCCAAGCCATGTCTTCACTGGACCGGAATCAAGCATCCTAGGACCGGTTTCTGGCTATCAGCCGTCATCAGCCAGGATAGCTTGACTCCAGTGGCGTAGTGAGCACGGGTCCCACGTCTGGGAATACCCATCCCACTTAGGGCGAAAAGCGTTACAACAAACAATTGATGGACGGAATGCTGACAATGCAGACATTCTCCCCCAGTCAAGAGATCTGGGTTAAATCCATCGTTCTTTTGCCCACTACACCACCCCAGTTTAGACATGGCCATATGCAAATCAGTCTTGACCCTGTGCCTCATGGGAACAGTCCAGCCCGAACTGCCAAGCCATGTCTTCACTGGACCGGAATCAAGCATCCTAGGACCGGTTTCTGGCTATCAGCCGTCATCAGCCAGGATAGCTTGACTCCAGTGGCGTAGTGAGCACGGGTCCCACGTCTGGGAATACCCATCCCACTTAGGGCGAAAAGCGTTACAACAAACAATTGATGGACGGAATGCTGACAATGCAGACATTCTCCCCCAGTCAAGAGATCTGGGTTAAATCCATCGTTCTTTTGCCCACTACACCACCCCAGTTTAGACATGGCCATATGCAAATCAGTCTTGACCCTGTGCCTCATGGGAACAGTCCAGCCCGAACTGCCAAGCCATGTCTTCACTGGACCGGAATCAAGCATCCTAGGACCGGTTTCTGGCTATCAGCCGTCATCAGCCAGGATAGCTTGACTCCAGTGGCGCAGTGAGCACGGGTCCCACGTCTGGGAATACCCATCCCACTTAGGGCGAAAAGCGTTACAACAAACAATTGATGGACGGAATGCTGACAATGCAGACATTCTCCCCCAGTCAAGAGATCTGGGTTAAATCCATCGTTCTTTTGCACACTACACCACCCCAGTATAGACATGGCCATATGCAAATCAGTCTTGACCCTGTGCCTCATGGGAACAGTCCAGCCCGAACTGCCAAGCCATGTCTTCACTGGACCGGAATCAAGCATCCTAGGACCGGTTTCTGGCTATCAGCCGTCATCAGCCAGGATAGCTTGACTCCAGTGGCGTAGTGAGCACGGGTCCCACGTCTGGGAATACCCATCCCACTTAGGGCGAAAAGCGTTACAACAAACAATTGGTGGACGGAATGCTGACAATGCAGACATTCTAACCCAGTCAAGAGATCTGGGTTAAATCCATCGTTCTTTTGCCCACTACACCACCCCAGTTTAGACATGGCCATATGCAAATCAGTCTTGACCCTGTGCCTCATGGGAACAGTCCAGCCCGAACTGCCAAGCCATGTCTTCACTGGACCGGAATCAAGCATCCTAGGACCGGTTTCTGGCTATCAGCCGTCATCAGCCAGGATAGCTTGACTCCAGTGGCGTAGTGAGCACGGGTCCCACGTCTGGGAATACCCATCCCACTTAGGGCGAAAAGCGTTACAACAAACAATTGATGGACGGAATGCTGACAATGCAGACATTCTCCCCCAGTCAAGAGATCTGAGTTAAATCCATTGTTCTTTTGCCCACTACACCACCCCAGTTTAGACATGGCCATATGCAAATCAGTCTTGACCCTGTGCCTCATGGGAACAGTCCAGCCCGAACTGCCAAGCAATGTCTTCACTGGACCGGAATCAAGCATCCTAGAACCGGTTTCTGGCTATCAGCCGTCATCAGCCAGGATAGCTTGACTCCAGTGGCGTAGTGAGCACGGGTCCCACGTCTGGGAATACCCATCCCACTTAGGGCGAAAAGCGTTACAACAAACAATTGATGGACGGAATGCTGACAATGCAGACATTCTCCCCCAGTCAAGAGATCTGGGTTAAATCCATCGTTCTTTTGCCCACTACACCACCCCAGTTTAGACATGGCCATATGCAAATCAGTCTTGACCCTGTGCCTCATGGGAACAGTCCAGCCCGAACTGCCAAGCCATGTCTTCACTGGACCGGAATCAAGCATCCTAGGACCGGTTTCTGGCTATCAGCCGTCATCAGCCAGGATAGCTTGACTCCAGTGGCGCAGTGAGCACGGGTCCCACGTCTGGGAATACCCATCCCACTTAGGGCGAAAAGCGTTACAACAAACAATTGATGGACGGAATGCTGACAATGCAGACATTCTCCCCCAGTCAAGAGATCTGGGTTAAATCCATCGTTCTTTTGCACACTACACCACCCCAGTATAGACATGGCCATATGCAAATCAGTCTTGACCCTGTGCCTCATGGGAACAGTCCAGCCCGAACTGCCAAGCCATGTCTTCACTGGACCGGAATCAAGCATCCTAGGACCGGTTTCTGGCTATCAGCCGTCATCAGCCAGGATAGCTTGACTCCAGTGGCGTAGTGAGCACGGGTCCCACGTATGGGAATACCCATCCCACTTAGGGCGAAAAGCGTTACAACAAACAATTGGTGGACGGAATGCTGACAATGCAGACATTCTAACCCAGTCAAGAGATCTGGGTTAAATCCATCGTTCTTTTGCCCACTACACCACCCCAGTTTAGACATGGCCATATGCAAATCAGTCTTGACCCTGTGCCTCATGGGAACAGTCCAGCCCGAACTGCCAAGCCATGTCTTCACTGGACCGGAATCAAGCATCCTAGGACCGGTTTCTGGCTATCAGCCGTCATCAGCCAGGATAGCTTGACTCCAGTGGCGTAGTGAGCACGGGTCCCACGTCTGGGAATACCCATCCCACTTAGGGCGAAAAGCGTTACAACAAACAATTGATGGACGGAATGCTGACAATGCAGACATTCTCCCCCAGTCAAGAGATCTGAGTTAAATCCATTGTTCTTTTGCCCACTACACCACCCCAGTTTAGACATGGCCATATGCAAATCAGTCTTGACCCTGTGCCTCATGGGAACAGTCCAGCCCGAACTGCCAAGCAATGTCTTCACTGGACCGGAATCAAGCATCCTAGAACCGGTTTCTGGCTATCAGCCGTCATCAGCCAGGATAGCTTGACTCCAGTGGCGTAGTGAGCACGGGTCCCACGTCTGGGAATACCCATCCCACTTAGGGCAAAAAGCGTTACAACAAACAATTGATGGACGGAATGCTGACAATGCAGACATTCTCCCCCAGTCAAGAGATCTGGGTTAAATCCATTGTTCTTTTGCCCACTACACCACCCCAGTTTAGACATGGCCATATGCAAATCAGTCTTGACCCTGTGCCTCATGGGAACAGTCCAGCCCGAACTGCCAAGCCATGTCTTCACTGGACCGGAATCAAGCATCCTAGGACCGGTTTCTGGTTATCAGCCATCATCAGCCAGGATAGCTTGACTCCAGTGGCGTAGTGAGCACGGGTCCCACGTCTGGGAATACCCATCCCACTTAGGGCGAAAAGCGTTACAACAAACAATTGATGGACGGAATGCTGACAATGCAGACATTCTCCCCCAGTCAAGAGATCTGGGTTAAATCCATCATTCTTTTGCCCACTACACCACCCCAGATTAGACATGGCCATATGCAAATCAGTCTTGACCCTGTGCCTCATGGGAACAGTCCAGCCCGAACTGCCAAGCCATGTCTTCACTGGACCGGAATCAAGCATCCTAGGACCGGTTTCTGGCTATCAGCCGTCATCAGCCAGGATAGCTTGACTCCAGTGGCGTAGTGAGCACGGGTCCAACGTCTGGGAATACCCATCCCACTTAGGGCGAAAAGCGGTACAACAAACAATTGATGGACGGAATGCTGACAATGCAAACATTCTCCCCCAGTCAAGAGATCTGGGTTAAATCCATCGTTCTTTTGCCCCCTACACCACCCCAGTTTAGACATGGCCATATGCAAATCAGTCTTGACCCTGTGCCCCATGGGAACAGTCCAGCCCGAACTGCCAAGCCATGTCTTCACTGGACCGGAATCAAGCATCCTAGGACCGGTTTCTGGCTATCAGCTGTCATCAGCCAGGATAGCTTGACTCCAGTGGCGTAGTGAGCACGGGTCCCACGTCTGGGAATACCCATCCCACTTAGGGCGAAAAGCGTTACAACAAACAATTGATGGACGGAATGCTGACAATGCAGACATTCTCCCTCAGTCAAGAGATCTGGGTTAAATCCATCGTTCTTTTGCCCACTACACCACCTCACTTTAGACATGGCCATATGCAAATCAGTCTTGACCCTGTGCCTCATGGGAACAGTCCAGCCCAAACTGCCAAGCCATGTCTTCACTGGACCGGAATCAAGCATCCTAGGACCGGTTTCTGGCTATCAGCCGTCATCAGCCAGGATAGCTTGACTCCAGTGGCGTAGTGAGCACGGGTCCCACGTCTGGGAATACCCATCCCACTTAGGGCGAAAAGCGTTACAACAAACAGTTGATGGACGGAATGCTGACAATGCAGACATTCTCCCCAGTCAAGAGATCTGGGTTAAATCCATTGTTCTTTTGCCCACTACACCACCCCAGTTTAGACATGCCCATATGCAAATCAGTCTTGACCCTGTGCCTCATTGGAACAGTCCAGCCCGACCTGCCAAGCCATGTCTTCACTGGACCGGAATCAAGCATCCTAGGACCGGTTTCTGGCTATCAGCCGTCATCAGCCAGGATAGCTTGACTCCAGTGGCGTAGTGAGCACGGGTCCCACGTCTGGGAATACCCATCCCACTTAGAGCGAAAAGCGTTACAACAAACAATTGATGGACGGAATGCTGACAATGCAGACATTCTCCCCCAGTCAAGAGATCTGGGTTAAATCCATCGTTCTTTTGCCCACTACACCACCCCAGTTTAGACATGGCCATATGCAAATCAGTCTTGACCCTGTGCCTCATGGGAACAGTCCAGCCCGAACTGCCAAGCCATGTCTTCACTGGACCGGAATCAAGCATCCTAGGACCGGTTTCTGGCTATCAGCCGTCATCAGCCAGGATAGCTTGACTCCAGTGGCGTAGTGAGCACGGGTCCCACGTCTGGGAATACCCATCCCACTTAGGGCGAAAAGCGTTACAACAAACAATTGATGGACGGAATGCTGACAATGCAGACATTCTCCCCCAGTCAAGAGATCTGGGTTAAATCCATCGTTCTTTTGCCCACTACACCACCCCAGTTTAGACATGCCATATGCAAATCAGTCTTGACCCTGTGCCTCATGGGAACAGTCCAGCCCGAACTGCCAAGCCATGTCTTCACTGGACCGGAATCAAGCATCCTAGGACCGGTTTCTGGCTATCAGCCGTCATCAGCCAGGATAGCTTGACTCCAGTGGTGCAGTGAGCACGGGTCCCACGTCTGGGAATACCCATCCCACTTAGGGCGAAAAGCGTTACAACAAACAATTGATGGACGGAATGCTGACAATGCAGACATTCTCCCCCAGTCAAGAGATCTGGGTTAAATCCATCGTTCTTTTGCACACTACACCACCCCAGTATAGACATGGCCATATGCAAATCAGTCTTGACCCTGTGCCTCATGGGAACAGTCCAGCCCGAACTGCCAAGCCATGTCTTCACTGGACCGGAATCAAGCATCCTAGGACCGGTTTCTGGCTATCAGCCGTCATCAGCCAGGATAGCTTGACTCCAGTGGCGTAGTGAGCACGGGTCCCACGTCTGGGAATACCCATCCCACTTAGGGCGAAAAGCGTTACAACAAACAGTTGATGGACGGAATGCTGACAATGCAGACATTCTCCCCAGTCAAGAGATCTGGGTTAAATCCATCGTTCTTTTGCCCACTACACCACCCCAGTTTAGACATGCCCATATGCAAATCAGTCTTGACCCTGTGCCTCATTGGAACAGTCCAGCCCGACCTGCCAAGCCATGTCTTCACTGGACCGGAATCAAGCATCCTAGGACCGGTTTCTGGCTATCAGCCGTCATCAGCCAGGATAGCTTGACTCCAGTGGCGTAGTGAGCACGGGTCCCACGTCTGGGAATACCCATCCCACTTAGGGCGAAAAGCGTTACAACAAACAATTGATGGACGGAATGCTGACAATGCAGACATTCTCCCCCAGTCAAGAGATCTGAGTTAAATCCATTGTTCTTTTGCCCACTACACCACCCCAGTTTAGACATGGCCATATGCAAATCAGTCTTGACCCTGTGCCTCATGGGAACAGTCCAGCCCGAACTGCCAAGCCATGTCTTCACTGGACCGGAATCAAGCATCCTAGAACCGGTTTCTGGCTATCAGCCGTCATCAGCCAGGATAGCTTGACTCCAGTGGCGTAGTGAGCACGGGTCCCACGTCTGGGAATACCCATCCCACTTAGGGCGAAAAGCGTTACAACAAACAGTTGATGGACGGAATGCTGACAATGCAGACATTCTCCCCAGTCAAGAGATCTGGGTTAAATCCATCGTTCTTTTGCCCACTACACCACCCCAGTTTAGACATGCCCATATGCAAATCAGTCTTGACCCTGTGCCTCATTGGAACAGTCCAGCCCGACCTGCCAAGCCATGTCTTCACTGGACTGGAATCAAGCATCCTAGGACCGGTTTCTGGCTATCAGCCAGGATAGCTTAACTCCAGTGGCGTAGTGAGCACGGGTCCCATGTCTGGGAATACCCATCCCACTTAGGGCGAAAAGCGTTACAACAAACAATTGATGGACGGAATGCTGACAATGCAGACATTCTCCCCCAGTCAAGAGATCTGGGTTAAATCCATCGTTCTTTTGCCCACTACACCACCCCAGTTTAGACATGGCCATATGCAAATCAGTCTTGACCCTGTGCCTCATGGGAACAGTCCAGCCCGAACTGCCAAGCCATGTCTTCACTGGACCGGAATCAAGCATCCTAGGACCGGTTTCTGGCTATCAGCCGTCATCTGCCAGGATAGCTTGACTCCAGTGGCGTAGTGAGCACGGGTCCCACGTCTGGGAATACCAATCCCACTTAGGGCAAAAAGCGTTACAACAAACAATTGATGGACGGACTGCTGACAATGCAGACATTCTCCCCCAGTCAAGAGATCTGGGTTAAATCCATTGTTCTTTTGCCCACTACACCACCCCAGTTTAGACATGGCCATATGCAAATCAGTCTTGACCCTGTGCCTCATGGGAACAGTCCAGCCCAAACTGCCAAGCCATGTCTTCACTGGACCGGAATCAAGCATCCTAGGACCGGTTTCTGGCTATCAGCCGTCATCAGCCAGGATAGCTTGACTCCAGTGGCGTAGTGAGCACGGGTCCCACGTCTGGGAATACCCATCCCACTTAGGGCGAAAAGCGTTACAACAAACAGTTGATGGACGGAATGCTGACAATGCAGACATTCTCCCCAGTCAAGAGATCTGGGTTAAATCCATCGTTCTTTTGCCCACTACACCACCCCAGTTTAGACATGCCCATATGCAAATCAGTCTTGACACTGTGCCTCATTGGAACAGTCCAGCCCGACCTGCCAAGCCATGTCTTCACTGGACCGGAATCAAGCATCCTAGGACCGGTTTCTGGCTATCAGCCGTCATCAGCCAGGATAGCTTGACTCCAGTGGCGTAGTGAGCACGGGTCCCACGTCTGGGAATACCCATCCCACTTAGGGCGAAAAGCGTTACAACAAACAATTGATGGACGGAATGCTGACAATGCAGACATTCTCCCCCAGTCAAGAGATCTGGGTTAAATCCATCGTTCTTTTGCCCACTACACCACCCCAGTTTAGACATGGCCATATGCAAATCAGTCTTGACCCTGTGCCTCATGGGAACAGTCCAGCCCGAACTGCCAAGCCATGTCTTCACTGGACCGGAATCAAGCATCCTAGGACCGGTTTCTGGCTATCAGCCGTCATCAGCCAGGATAGCTTGACTCCAGTGGCGTAGTGAGCACGGGTCCCACGTCTGGGAATACCCATCCCACTTAGGGCGAAAAGCGTTACAACAAACAATTGATGGACGGAATGCTGACAATGCAGACATTCTCCCCCAGTCAAGAGATCTGGGTTAAATCCATCGTTCTTTTGCCCACTACACCACCCCAGTTTAGACATGGCCATATGCAAATCAGTCTTGACCCTGTGCCTCATGGGAACAGTCCAGCCCGAACTGCCAAGCCATGTCTTCACTGGACCGGAATCAAGCATCCTAGGACCGGTTTCTGGCTATCAGCCGTCATCAGCCAGGATAGCTTGACTCCAGTGGCGCAGTGAGCACGGGTCCCACGTCTGGGAATACCCATCCCACTTAGGGCGAAAAGCGTTACAACAAACAATTGATGGACGGAATGCTGACAATGCAGACATTCTCCCCCAGTCAAGAGATCTGGGTTAAATCCATCGTTCTTTTGCACACTACACCACCCCAGTATAGACATGGCCATATGCAAATCAGTCTTGACCCTGTGCCTCATGGGAACAGTCCAGCCCGAACTGCCAAGCCATGTCTTCACTGGACCGGAATCAAGCATCCTAGGACCGGTTTCTGGCTATCAGCCGTCATCAGCCAGGATAGCTTGACTCCAGTGGCGTAGTGAGCACGGGTCCCACGTCTGGGAATACCCATCCCACTTAGGGCGAAAAGCGTTACAACAAACAATTGGTGGACGGAATGCTGACAATGCAGACATTCTAACCCAGTCAAGAGATCTGGGTTAAATCCATCGTTCTTTTGCCCACTACACCACCCCAGTTTAGACATGGCCATATGCAAATCAGTCTTGACCCTGTGCCTCATGGGAACAGTCCAGCCCGAACTGCCAAGCCATGTCTTCACTGGACCGGAATCAAGCATCCTAGGACCGGTTTCTGGCTATCAGCCGTCATCAGCCAGGATAGCTTGACTCCAGTGGCGTAGTGAGCACGGGTCCCACGTCTGGGAATACCCATCCCACTTAGGGCGAAAAGCGTTACAACAAACAATTGATGGACGGAATGCTGACAATGCAGACATTCTCCCCCAGTCAAGAGATCTGAGTTAAATCCATTGTTCTTTTGCCCACTACACCACCCCAGTTTAGACATGGCCATATGCAAATCAGTCTTGACCCTGTGCCTCATGGGAACAGTCCAGCCCGAACTGCCAAGCAATGTCTTCACTGGACCGGAATCAAGCATCCTAGAACCGGTTTCTGGCTATCAGCCGTCATCAGCCAGGATAGCTTGACTCCAGTGGCGTAGTGAGCACGGGTCCCACGTCTGGGAATACCCATCCCACTTAGGGCGAAAAGCGTTACAACAAACAATTGATGGACGGAATGCTGACAATGCAGACATTCTCCCCCAGTCAAGAGATCTGGGTTAAATCCATTGTTCTTTTGCCCACTACACCACCCCAGTTTAGACATGGCCATATGCAAATCAGTCTTGACCCTGTGCCTCATGGGAACAGTCCAGCCCGAACTGCCAAGCCATGTCTTCACTGGACCGGAATCAAGCATCCTAGGACCGGTTTCTGGTTATCAGCCATCATCAGCCAGGATAGCTTGACTCCAGTGGCGTAGTGAGCACGGGTCCCACGTCTGGGAATACCCATCCCACTTAGGGCGAAAAGCGTTACAACAAACAATTGATGGACGGAATGCTGACAATGCAGACATTCTCCCCCAGTCAAGAGATCTGGGTTAAATCCATCATTCTTTTGCCCACTACACCACCCCAGTTTAGACATGGCCATATGCAAATCAGTCTTGACCCTGTGCCTCATGGGAACAGTCCAGCCCGAACTGCCAAGCCATGTCTTCACTGGACCGGAATCAAGCATCCTAGGACCGGTTTCTGGCTATCAGCCGTCATCAGCCAGGATAGCTTGACTCCAGTGGCGTAGTGAGCACGGGTCCAACGTCTGGGAATACCCATCCCACTTAGGGCAAAAAGCGGTACAACAAACAATTGATGGACGGAATGCTGACAATGCAAACATTCTCCCCCAGTCAAGAGATCTGGGTTAAATCCATCGTTCTTTTGCCCCCTACACCACCCCAGTTTAGACATGGCCATATGCAAATCAGTCTTGACCCTGTGCCCCATGGGAACAGTCCAGCCCGAACTGCCAAGCCATGTCTTCACTGGACCGGAATCAAGCATCCTAGGACCGGTTTCTGGCTATCAGCTGTCATCAGCCAGGATAGCTTGACTCCAGTGGCGTAGTGAGCACGGGTCCCACGTCTGGGAATACCCATCCCACTTAGGGCGAAAAGCGTTACAACAAACAATTGATGGACGGAATGCTGACAATGCAGACATTCTCCCTCAGTCAAGAGATCTGGGTTAAATCCATCGTTCTTTTGCCCACTACACCACCTCACTTTAGACATGGCCATATGCAAATCAGTCTTGACCCTGTGCCTCATGGGAACAGTCCAGCCCAAACTGCCAAGCCATGTCTTCACTGGACCGGAATCAAGCATCCTAGGACCGGTTTCTGGCTATCAGCCGTCATCAGCCAGGATAGCTTGACTCCAGTGGCGTAGTGAGCACGGGTCCCACGTCTGGGAATACCCATCCCACTTAGGGCGAAAAGCGTTACAACAAACAGTTGATGGACGGAATGCTGACAATGCAGACATTCTCCCCAGTCAAGAGATCTGGGTTAAATCCATCGTTCTTTTGCCCACTACACCACCCCAGTTTAGACATGCCCATATGCAAATCAGTCTTGACCCTGTGCCTCATTGGAACAGTCCAGCCCGACCTGCCAAGCCATGTCTTCACTGGACCGGAATCAAGCATCCTAGGACCGGTTTCTGGCTATCAGCCGTCATCAGCCAGGATAGCTTGACTCCAGTGGCGTAGTGAGCACGGGTCCCACGTCTGGGAATACCCATCCCACTTAGAGCGAAAAGCGTTACAACAAACAATTGATGGACGGAATGCTGACAATGCAGACATTCTCCCCCAGTCAAGAGATCTGGGTTAAATCCATCGTTCTTTTGCCCACTACACCACCCCAGTTTAGACATGGCCATATGCAAATCAGTCTTGACCCTGTGCCTCATGGGAACAGTCCAGCCCGAACTGCCAAGCCATGTCTTCACTGGACCGGAATCAAGCATCCTAGGACCGGTTTCTGGCTATCAGCCGTCATCAGCCAGGATAGCTTGACTCCAGTGGCGTAGTGAGCACGGGTCCCACGTCTGGGAATACCCATCCCACTTAGGGCGAAAAGCGTTACAACAAACAATTGATGGACGGAATGCTGACAATGCAGACATTCTCCCCCAGTCAAGAGATCTGGGTTAAATCCATCGTTCTTTTGCCCACTACACCACCCCAGTTTAGACATGCCATATGCAAATCAGTCTTGACCCTGTGCCTCATGGGAACAGTCCAGCCCGAACTGCCAAGCCATGTCTTCACTGGACCGGAATCAAGCATCCTAGGACCGGTTTCTGGCTATCAGCCGTCATCAGCCAGGATAGCTTGACTCCAGTGGTGCAGTGAGCACGGGTCCCACGTCTGGGAATACCCATCCCACTTAGGGCGAAAAGCGTTACAACAAACAATTGATGGACGGAATGCTGACAATGCAGACATTCTCCCCCAGTCAAGAGATCTGGGTTAAATCCATCGTTCTTTTGCACACTACACCACCCCAGTATAGACATGGCCATATGCAAATCAGTCTTGACCCTGTGCCTCATGGGAACAGTCCAGCCCGAACTGCCAAGCCATGTCTTCACTGGACCGGAATCAAGCATCCTAGGACCGGTTTCTGGCTATCAGCCGTCATCAGCCAGGATAGCTTGACTCCAGTGGCGTAGTGAGCACGGGTCCCACGTCTGGGAATACCCATCCCACTTAGGGCGAAAAGCGTTACAACAAACAGTTGATGGACGGAATGCTGACAATGCAGACATTCTCCCCAGTCAAGAGATCTGGGTTAAATCCATCGTTCTTTTGCCCACTACACCACCCCAGTTTAGACATGCCCATATGCAAATCAGTCTTGACCCTGTGCCTCATTGGAACAGTCCAGCCCGACCTGCCAAGCCATGTCTTCACTGGACCGGAATCAAGCATCCTAGGACCGGTTTCTGGCTATCAGCCGTCATCAGCCAGGATAGCTTGACTCCAGTGGCGTAGTGAGCACGGGTCCCACGTCTGGGAATACCCATCCCACTTAGGGCGAAAAGCGTTACAACAAACAAATGATGGACGGAATGCTGACAATGCAGACATTCTCCCCCAGTCAAGAGATCTGGGTTAAATCCATCGTTCTTTTGCCCACTACACCACCCCAGTTTAGACATGGCCATATGCAAATCAGTCTTGACCCTGTGCCTCATGGGAACAGTCCAGGCCGAACTGCCAAGCCATGTCTTCACTGGACCGGAATCAAGCATCCTAGGACCGGTTTCTGGCTATCAGCCGTCATCAGCCAGGATAGCTTGACTCCAGTGGCGTAGTGAGCACGGGTCCCACGTCTGGGAATACCCATCCCACTTAGGGCGAAAAGCGTTACAACAAACAATTAATGGACGGAATGCTGACAATGCAGACATTCTCCCCCAGTCAAGAGATCTGGGTTAAATCCATCGTTCTTTTGCCCACTACTCCACCCCAGTTTAGACATGGCCATATGCAAATCAGTCTTGACCCTGTGCCTCATGGGAACAGTCCAGCCCGAACTGCCAAGCCATGTCTTCACTGGACCGGAATCAAGCATCCTAGGACCGGTTTCTGGCTATCAGCCGTCATCAGCCAGGATAGCTTGACTCCAGTGGCGTAGTGAGCACGGGTCCCACGTCTGGGAATACCCATCCCACTTAGGGCGAAAAGCGTTACAACAAACAATTGATGGACGGAATGCTGCCAATGCAGACATTCTCCCCCAGTCAAGAGATCTGGGTTAAAACCATCGTTCATTTGCCCACTACACCACCCCAGTTTAGACATGGCCATATGCAAATAAGTCTTGACCCTGTGCCTCATGGGAACAGTCCAGCCCGAACTGCCACGCCATGTCTTCACTGGACCGGAATCAAGCATCCTAGGACCGGTTTCTGGCTATCAGCCGTCATCAGCCAGGATAGCTTGACTCCAGTGGCGTAGTGAGCACGGGTCCAACGTCTGGGAATACCCATCCCACTTAGGGCGAAAAGCGTTACAACAAACAATTGATGGACGGAATGCTGACAATGCAGACATTCTCCCCCAGTCAAGAGATCTGGGTTAAATCCATTGTTCTTTTGCCCACTACACCACCCCAGTTTAGACATGGCCATATGCAAATCAGTCTTGACCCTGTGCCTCATGGGAACAGTCCAGCCCGAACTGCCAAGCCATGTCTTCACTGGACCGGAATCAAGCATCCTAGAACCGGTTTCTGGCTATCAGCCGTCATCAGCCAGGATAGCTTGACTCCAGTGGCGTAGTGAGCACAGGTCCCACGTCTGGGAATACCCATCCCACTTAGGGCGAAAAGCGTTACAACAAACAATTGATGGACGGAATGCTGACAATGCAGACATTCTCCCCCAGTCAAGAGATCTGGGTTAAATCCATTGTTCTTTTGCCCACTACACCACCCCAGTTTAGACATGGCCATATGCAAATCAGTCTTGACCCTGTGCCTCATGGGAACAGTCCAGCCCGAACTGCCAAGCCATGTCTTCACTGGACCGGAATCAAGCATCCTAGGACCGGTTTCTGGCTATCAGCCATCATCAGCCAGGATAGCTTGACTCCATTGGCGTAGTGAGCACGGGTCCCACGTCTGGGAATACCCATCCCACTTAGGGCGAAAAGCGTTACAACAAACAATTGATGGACGGAATGCTGACAATGCAGACATTCTCCCCCAGTCAAGAGATCTGGGTTAAATCCATCATTCTTTTGCCCACTACACCACCCCAGTTTAGACATGGCCATATGCAAATCAGTCTTGACCCTGTGCCTCATGGGAACAGTCCAGCCCGAACTGCCAAGCCATGTCTTCACTGGACCGGAATCAAGCATCCTAGGACCGGTTTCTGGCTATCAGCCGTCATCAGCCAGGATAGCTTGACTCCAGTGGCGTAGTGAGCACGGGTCCCACGTCTGGGAATACCCATCCCACTTAGGGCGAAAAGCGGTACAACAAACAATTGATGGACGGAATGCTGACAATGCAGACATTCTCCCCCAGTCAAGAGATCTGGGTTAAATCCATCGTTCTTTTGCCCACTACACCACCCCAGTTTAGACATGGCCATATGCAAATCAGTCTTGACCCTGTGCCTCATGGGAACAGTCCAGCCCGAACTGCCAAGCCATGTCTTCACTGGACCGGAATCAAGCATCCTAGGACCGGTTTCTGGCTATCAGCCGTCATCAGCCAGGATAGCTTGACTCCACTGGCGTAGTGAGCACGGGTCCCACGTCTGGGAATACCCATCCCACTTAGGGCGAAAAGCGTTACAACAAACAATTGATGGACGGAATGCTGACAATGCAGACATTCTCCCTCAGTCAAGAGATCTGGGTTAAATCCATCGTTCTTTTGCCCACTACACCACCTCACTTTAGACATGGCCATATGCAAATCAGTCTTGACCCTGTGCCTCATGGGAACAGTCCAGCCCGAACTGCCAAGCCATGTCTTCACTGGACCGGAATCAAGCATCCTAGGACCGGTTTCTGGCTATCAGCCGTCATCAGCCAGGATAGCTTGACTCCAGTGGCGTAGTGAGCACGGGTCCCACGTCTGGGAATACCCATCCCACTTAGGGCGAAAAGCGTTACAACAAACAGTTGATGGACGGAATGCTGACAATGCAGACATTCTCCCCAGTCAAGAGATCTGGGTTAAATCCATCGTTCTTTTGCCCACTACACCACCCCAGTTTAGACATGCCCATATGCAAATCAGTCTTGACCCTGTGCCTCATTGGAACAGTCCAGCCCGACCTGCCAAGCCATGTCTTCACTGGACCGGAATCAAGCATCCTAGGACCGGTTTCTGGCTATCAGCCGTCATCAGCCAGGATAGCTTGACTCCAGTGGCGTAGTGAGCACGGGTCCCACGTCTGGGAATACCCATCCCACTTAGGGCGAAAAGCGTTACAACAAACAATTGATGGACGGAATGCTGACAATGCAGACATTCTCCCCCAGTCAAGAGATCTGGGTTAAATCCATCGTTCTTTTGCCCACTACACCACCCCAGTTTAGACATGGCCATATGCAAATCAGTCTTGACCCTGTGCCTCATGGGAACAGTCCAGCCCGAACTGCCAAGCCATGTCTTCACTGGACCGGAATCAAGCATCCTAGGACCGGTTTCTGGCTATCAGCCGTCATCAGCCAGGATAGCTTGACTCCAGTGGCGTAGTGAGCACGGGTCCCACGTCTGGGAATACCCATCCCACTTAGGGCGAAAAGCGTTACAACAAACAATTGATGGACGGAATGCTGACAATGCAGACATTCTCCCCCAGTCAAGATATCTGGGTTAAATCCAGCGTTCTTTTGCCCACTACACCACCCCAGTTTAGACATGGCCATATGCAAATCAGTCTTGACCCTGTGCCTCATGGGAACAGTCCAGCCCGAACTGCCAAGCCATGTCTTCACTGGACCGGAATCAAGCATCCTAGGACCGGTTTCTGGCTATCAGCCGTCATCAGCCAGGATAGCTTGACTCCAGTGGCGTAGTGAGCACAGGTCCCACGTCTGGGAATACCCATCCCACTTAGGGTGAAAAGCGTTACAACAAACAATTGATGGACGGAATGCTGCCAATGCAGACATTCTCCCCCAGTCAAGAGATCTGGGTTAAATCCATCGTTCTTTTGCCCACTACACCACCCCAGTTTAGACATGGCCATATGCAAATAAGTCTTGACCCTGTGCCTCATGGGAACAGTCCAGCCCGAACTGCCACGCCATGTCTTCACTGGACCGGAATCAAGCATCCTAGGACCGGTTTCTGGCTATCAGCCGTCATCAGCCAGGATAGCTTGACTCCAGTGGCGTAGTGAGCACGGGTCCAACGTCTGGGAATACCCATCCCACTTAGGGCGAAAAGCGTTACAACAAACAATTGATGGACGGAATGCTGACAATGCAGACATTCTCCCCCAGTCAAGAGATCTGGGTTAAATCCATTGTTCTTTTGCCCACTACACCACCCCAGTTTAGACATGGCCATATGCAAATCAGTCTTGACCCTGTGCCTCATGGGAACAGTCCAGCCCGAACTGCCACGCCATGTCTTCACTGGACCGGAATCAAGCATCCTAGGACCGGTTTCTGGCTATCAGCCATCATCAGCCAGGATAGCTTGACTCCATTTGCGTAGTGAGCACGGGTCCCACGTCTGGGAATACCCATCCCACTTAGGGCGAAAAGCGTTACAACAAACAATTGATGGACGGAATGCTGACAATGCAGACATTCTCCCCCAGTCAAGAGATCTGGGTTAAATCCATCATTCTTTTGCCCACTACACCACCCCAGTTTAGACATGGCCATATGCAAATCAGTCTTGACCCTGTGCCTCATGGGAACAGTCCAGCCCGAACTGCCAAGCCATGTCTTCACTGGACCGGAATCAAGCATCCTAGGACCGGTTTCTGGCTATCAGCCGTCATCAGCCAGGATAGCTTGACTCCAGTGGCGTAGTGAGCACGGGTCCCACGTCTGGGAATACCCATCCCACTTAGGGCGAAAAGCGGTACAACAAACAATTGATGGACGGAATGCTGACAATGCAGACATTCTCCCCCAGTCAAGAGATCTGGGTTAAATCCATCGTTCTTTTGCCCACTACACCACCCCAGTTTAGACATGGCCATATGCAAATCAGTCTTGACCCTGTGCCTCATGGGAACAGTCCAGCCCGAACTGCCAAGCCATGTCTTCACTGGACCGGAATCAAGCATCCTAGGACCGTTTTCTGGCTATCAGCCGTCATCAGCCAGGATAGCTTGACTCCACTGGCGTAGTGAGCACGGGTCCCACGTCTGGGAATACCCATCCCACTTAGGGCGAAAAGCGTTACAACAAACAATTGATGGACGGAATGCTGACAATGCAGACATTCTCCCTCAGTCAAGAGATCTGGGTTAAATCCATCGTTCTTTTGCCCACTACACCACCTCACTTTAGACATGGCCATATGCAAATCAGTCTTGACCCTGTGCCTCATGGGAACAGTCCAGCCCGAACTGCCAAGCCATGTCTTCACTGGACCGGAATCAAGCATCCTAGGACCGGTTTCTGGCTATCAGCCGTCATCAGCCAGGATAGCTTGACTCCAGTGGCGTAGTGAGCACGGGTCCCACGTCTGGGAATACCCATCCCACTTAGGGGGAAAAGCGTTACAACAAACAGTTGATGGACGGAATGCTGACAATGCAGACATTCTCCCCAGTCAAGAGATCTGGGTTAAATCCATCGTTCTTTTGCCCACTACACCACCCCAGTTTAGACATGCCCATATGCAAATCAGTCTTGACCCTGTGCCTCATTGGAACAGTCCAGCCCGACCTGCCAAGCCATGTCTTCACTGGACCGGAATCAAGCATCCTAGGACCGGTTTCTGGCTATCAGCCGTCATCAGCCAGGATAGCTTGACTCCAGTGGCGTAGTGAGCACGGGTCCCACGTCTGGGAATACCCATCCCACTTAGGGCGAAAAGCGTTACAACAAACAATTGATGGACGGAATGCTGACAATGCAGACATTCTCCCCCAGTCAAGAGATCTGGGTTAAATCCATCGTTCTTTTGCCCACTACACCACCCCAGTTTAGACATGGCCATATGCAAATCAGTCTTGACCCTGTGCCTCATGGGAACAGTCCAGCCCGAACTGCCAAGCCATGTCTTCACTGGACCGGAATCAAGCATCCTAGGACCGGTTTCTGGCTATCAGCCGTCATCAGCCAGGATAGCTTGACTCCAGTGGCGTAGTGAGCACGGGTCCCACGTCTGGGAATACCCATCCCACTTAGGGCGAAAAGCGTTACAACAAACAATTGATGGACGGAATGCTGACAATGCAGACATTCTCCCCCAGTCAAGAGATCTGGGTTAAATCCAGCGTTCTTTTGCCCACTACACCACCCCAGTTTAGACATGGCCATATGCAAATCAGTCTTGACCCTGTGCCTCATGGGAACAGTCCAGCCCGAACTGCCAAGCCATGTCTTCACTGGACCAGAATCAAGCATCCTAGGACCGGTTTCTGGCTATCAGCCGTCATCAGCCAGGATAGCTTGACTCCAGTGGCGTAGTGAGCACAGGTCCCACGTCTGGGAATACCCATCCCACTTAGGGTGAAAAGCGTTACAACAAACAATTGATGGACGGAATGCTGCCAATGCAGACATTCTCCCCCAGTCAAGAGATCTGGGTTAAATCCATCGTTCTTTTGCCCACTACACCACCCCAGTTTAGACATGGCCATATGCAAATCAGTCTTGACCCTGTGCCTCATGGGAACAGTCCAGCCCGAACTGCCAAGCCATGTCTTCACTGGACCGGAATCAAGCATCCTAGGACCGGTTTCTGGCTATCAGCCGTCATCAGCCAGGATAGCTTGACTCCAGTGGCGTAGTGAGCACGGGTCCCACGTCTGGGAATACCCATCCCACTTAGGGCGAAAAGCGTTACAACAAACAATTGATGGACGGAATGCTGACAATGCAGACATTCTCCCCCAGTCAAGAGATCTGGGTTAAATCCATTGTTCTTTTGCCCACTACACCACCCCAGTTTAGACATGGCCATATGCAAATCAGTCTCGACACTGTGCCTCATGGGAACAGTCCAGCCCGAACTGCCAAGTCATGTCTTCACTGGACCGGAATCAAGCATCCTAGAACCGGTTTCTGGCTATCAGCCGTCATCAGCCAGGATAGCTTGACTCCAGTGGCGTAGTGAGCACGGGTCCCACGTCTGGGAATACCCATCCCACTTAGGGCGAAAAGCGTTACAACAAACAATTGATGGACGGAATGCTGACAATGCAGACATTCTCCCCCAGTCAAGAGATCTGGGTTAAATCCATTGTTCTTTTGCCCACTACACCACCCCAGTTTAGACATGGCCATATGCAAATCAGTCTTGACCCTGTGCCTCATGGGAACAGTCCAGCCCGAACTGCCAAGCCATGTCTTCACTGGACCGGAATCAAGCATCCTAGGACCGGTTTCTGGCTATCAGCCATCATCAGCCAGGATAGCTTGACTCCAGTGGCGTAGTGAGCACGGGTCCCACGTCTGGGAATACCCATCCCACTTAGGGCGAAAAGCGTTACAACAAACAATTGATGGACGGAATGCTGACAATGCAGACATTCTCCCCCAGTCAAGAGATCTGGGTTAAATCCATCATTCTTTTGCCCACTACACCACCCCAGTTTAGACATGGCCATATGCAAATCAGTCTTGACCCTGTGCCTCATGGGAACAGTCCAGCCCGAACTGCCAAGCCATGTCTTCACTGGACCGGAATCAAGCATCCTAGGACCGGTTTCTGGCTATCAGCTGTCATCAGCCAGGATAGCTTGACTCCAGTGGCGTAGTGAGCACGGGTCCCACGTCTGGGAATACCCATCCCACTTAGGGTGAAAAGCGGTACAACAAACAATTGATGGACGGAATGCTGACAATGCAGACATTCTCCCCCAGTCAAGAGATCTGGGTTAAATCCATCGTTCTTTTGCCCACTACACCACCCCAGTTTAGACATGGCCATATGCAAATCAGTCTTGACCCTGTGCCTCATGGGAACAGTCCAGCCCGAACTGCCAAGCCATGTCTTCACTGGACCGGAATCAAGCATCCTAGGACCGGTTTCTGGCTATCAGCCGTCATCAGCCAGGATAGCTTGACTCCAGTGGCGTAGTGAGCACGGGTCCCACGTCTGGGAATACCCATCCCACTTAGGGCGAAAAGCGTTACAACAAACAATTGATGGACGGAATGCTGACAATGCAGACATTCTCCCCCAGTCAAGAGATCTGGGTTAAATCCATCATTCTTTTGCCCACTACACCACCCCAGTTTAGACATGGCCATATGCAAATCAGTCTTGACCCTGTGCCTCATGGGAACAGTCCAGCCCGAACTGCCAAGCCATGTCTTCACTGGACCGGAATCAAGCATCCTAGGACCGGTTTCTGGCTATCAGCTGTCATCAGCCAGGATAGCTTGACTCCAGTGGCGTAGTGAGCACGGGTCCCACGTCTGGGAATACCCATCCCACTTAGGGTGAAAAGCGGTACAACAAACAATTGATGGACGGAATGCTGACAATGCAGACATTCTCCCCCAGTCAAGAGATCTGGGTTAAATCCATCGTTCTTTTGCCCACTACACCACCCCAGTTTAGACATGGCCATATGCAAATCAGTCTTGACCCTGTGCCTCATGGGAACAGTCCAGCCCGAACTGCCAAGCCATGTCTTCACTGGACCGGAATCAAGCATCCTAGGACCGGTTTCTGGCTATCAGCCGTCATCAGCCAGGATAGCTTGACTCCAGTGGCGTAGTGAGCACGGGTCCCACGTCTGGGAATACCCATCCCACTTAGGGCGAAAAGCGTTACAACAAACAATTGATGGACGGAATGCTGACAATGCAGACATTCTCCCTCAGTCAAGAGATCTGGGTTAAATCCATCGTTCTTTTGCCCACTACACCACCTCACTTTAGACATGCCCATATGCAAATCAGTCTTGACCCTGTGCCTCATTGGAACAGTCCAGCCCGACCTGCCAAGCCTTTTCTTCACTGGACCGGAATCAAGCATCCTAGGACCGGTTTCTGGCTATCAGCCGTCATCAGCCAGGATAGCTTGACTCCAGTGGCGTAGTGAGCACGGGTCCCACGTCTGGGAATACCCATCCCACTTAGGGCGAAAAGCGTTACAACAAACAATTGATGGACGGAATGCTGACAATGCAGACATTCTCCCCCAGTCAAGAGATCTGGGTTAAATCCATCGTTCTTTTGCCCACTACACCACCCCAGTTTAGACATGGCCATATGCAAATCAGTCTTGACCCTGTGCCTCATGGGAACAGTCCAGCCCGAACTGCCAAGCCATGTCTTCACTGGACCGGAATCAAGCATCCTAGGACCGGTTTCTGGCTATCAGCCGTCATCAGCCAGGATAGCTTGACTCCAGTGGCGTAGTGAGCACGGGTCCCACGTCTGGGAATACCCATCCCACTTAGGGCGAAAAGCGTTACAACAAACAATTGATGGACGGAATGCTGACAATGCAGACATTCTCCCCCAGTCAAGAGATCTGGGTTAAATCCAGCGTTCTTTTGCCCACTACACCACCCCAGTTTAGACATGGCCATATGCAAATCAGTCTTGACCCTGTGCCTCATGGGAACAGTCCAGCCCGAACTGCCAAGCCATGTCTTCACTGGACCGGAATCAAGCATCCTAGGACCGGTTTCTGGCTATCAGCCGTCATCAGCCAGGATAGCTTGACTCCAGTGGCGTAGTGAGCACAGGTCCCACGTCTGGGAAAACCCATCCCACTTAGGGCGAAAAGCGTTACAACAAACAATTGATGGACGGAATGCTGACAATGCAGACATTCTCCCCCAGTCAAGAGATCTGGGTTAAATCCATTGTTCTTTTGCCCACTACACCACCCCAGTTTAGACATGGCCATATGCAAATCAGTCTTGACCCTGTGCCTCATGGGAACAGTCCAGCCCGAACTGCCAAGCCATGTCTTCACTGGACCGGAATCAAGCATCCTAGGACCGGTTTCTGGCTATCAGCCATCATCAGCCAGGATAGCTTGACTCCATTGGCGTAGTGAGCACGGGTCCCACGTCTGGGAATACCCATCCCACTTAGGGCGAAAAGCGTTACAACAAACAATTGATGGACGGAATGCTGACAATGCAGACATTCTCCCCCAGTCAAGAGATCTGGGTTAAATCCATCATTCTTTTGCCCACTACACCACCCCAGTTTAGACATGGCCATATGCAAATCAGTCTTGACCCTGTGCCTCATGGGAACAGTCCAGCCCGAACTGCCAAGCCATGTCTTCACTGGACCGGAATCAAGCATCCTAGGACCGGTTTCTGGCTATCAGCCGTCATCAGCCAGGATAGCTTGACTCCAGTGGCGTAGTGAGCACGGGTCCCACGTCTGGGAATACCCATCCCACTTAGGGCGAAAAGCGGTACAACAAACAATTGATGGACGGAATGCTGACAATGCAGACATTCTCCCCCAGTCAAGAGATCTGGGTTAAATCCATCGTTCTTTTGCCCACTACACCACCCCAGTTTAGACATGGCCATATGCAAATCAGTCTTGACCCTGTGCCTCATGGGAACAGTCCAGCCCGAACTGCCAAGCCATGTCTTCACTGGACCGGAATCAAGCATCCTAGGACCGGTTTCTGGCTATCAGCCGTCATCAGCCAGGATAGCTTGACTCCACTGGCGTAGTGAGCACGGGTCCCACGTCTGGGAATACCCATCCCACTTAGGGCGAAAAGCGTTACAACAAACAATTGATGGACGGAATGCTGACAATGCAGACATTCTCCCTCAGTCAAGAGATCTGGGTTAAATCCATCGTTCTTTTGCCCACTACACCACCTCACTTTAGACATGGCCATATGCAAATCAGTCTTGACCCTGTGCCTCATGGGAACAGTCCAGCCCGAACTGCCAAGCCATGTCTTCACTGGACCGGAATCAAGCATCCTAGGACCGGTTTCTGGCTATCAGCCGTCATCAGCCAGGATAGCTTGACTCCAGTGGCGTAGTGAGCACGGGTCCCACGTCTGGGAATACCCATCCCACTTAGGGCGAAAAGCGTTACAACAAACAGTTGATGGACGGAATGCTGACAATGCAGACATTCTCCCCAGTCAAGAGATCTGGGTTAAATCCATCGTTCTTTTGCCCACTACACCACCCCAGTTTAGACATGCCCATATGCAAATCAGTCTTGACCCTGTGCCTCATTGGAACAGTCCAGCCCGACCTGCCAAGCCATGTCTTCACTGGACCGGAATCAAGCATCCTAGGACCGGTTTCTGGCTATCAGCCGTCATCAGCCAGGATAGCTTGACTCCAGTGGCGTAGTGAGCACGGGTCCCACGTCTGGGAATACCCATCCCACTTAGGGCGAAAAGCGTTACAACAAACAATTGATGGACGGAATGCTGACAATGCAGACATTCTCCCCCAGTCAAGAGATCTGGGTTAAATCCATCGTTTTTTTGCCCACTACACCACCCCAGTTTAGACATGGCCATATGCAAATCAGTCTTGACCCTGTGCCTCATGGGAACAGTCCAGCCCGAACTGCCAAGCCATGTCTTCACTGGACCGGAATCAAGCATCCTAGGACCGGTTTCTGGCTATCAGCCGTCATCAGCCAGGATAGCTTGACTCCAGTGGCGTAGTGAGCACGGGTCCCACGTCTGGGAATACCCATCCCACTTAGGGCGAAAAGCGTTACAACAAACAATTGATGGACGGAATGCTGACAATGCAGACATTCTCCCCCAGTCAAGATATCTGGGTTAAATCCAGCGTTCTTTTGCCCACTACACCACCCCAGTTTAGACATGGCCATATGCAAATCAGTCTTGACCCTGTGCCTCATGGGAACAGTCCAGCCCGAACTGCCAAGCCATGTCTTCACTGGACCGGAATCAAGCATCCTAGGACCGGTTTCTGGCTATCAGCCGTCATCAGCCAGGATAGCTTGACTCCAGTGGCGTAGTGAGCACAGGTCCCACGTCTGGGAATACCCATCCCACTTAGGGTGAAAAGCGTTACAACAAACAATTGATGGACGGAATGCTGCCAATGCAGACATTCTCCCCCAGTCAAGAGATCTGGGTTAAATCCATCGTTCTTTTGCCCACTACACCACCCCAGTTTAGACATGGCCATATGCAAATAAGTCTTGACCCTGTGCCTCATGGGAACAGTCCAGCCCGAACTGCCACGCCATGTTTTCACTGGACCGGAATCAAGCATCCTAGGACCGGTTTCTGGCTATCAGCCGTCATCAGCCAGGATAGCTTGACTCCAGTGGCGTAGTGAGCACGGGTCCAACGTCTGGGAATACCCATCCCACTTAGGGCGAAAAGCGTTACAACAAACAATTGATGGACGGAATGCTGACAATGCAGACATTCTCCCCCAGTCAAGAGATCTGGGTTAAATCCATTGTTCTTTTGCCCACTACACCACCCCAGTTTAGACATGGCCATATGCAAATCAGTCTTGACCCTGTGCCTCATGGGAACAGTCCAGCCCGAACTGCCACGCCATGTCTTCACTGGACCGGAATCAAGCATCCTAGGACCGGTTTCTGGCTATCAGCCATCATCAGCCAGGATAGCTTGACTCCATTTGCGTAGTGAGCACGGGTCCCACGTCTGGGAATACCCATCCCACTTAGGGCGAAAAGCGTTACAACAAACAATTGATGGACGGAATGCTGACAATGCAGACATTCTCCCCCAGTCAAGAGATCTGGGTTAAATCCATCATTCTTTTGCCCACTACACCACCCCAGTTTAGACATGGCCATATGCAAATCAGTCTTGACCCTGTGCCTCATGGGAACAGTCCAGCCCGAACTGCCAAGCCATGTCTTCACTGGACCGGAATCAAGCATCCTAGGACCGGTTTCTGGCTATCAGCCGTCATCAGCCAGGATAGCTTGACTCCAGTGGCGTAGTGAGCACGGGTCCCACGTCTGGGAATACCCATCCCACTTAGGGCGAAAAGCGGTACAACAAACAATTGATGGACGGAATGCTGACAATGCAGACATTCTCCCCCAGTCAAGAGATCTGGGTTAAATCCATCGTTCTTTTGCCCACTACACCACCCCAGTTTAGACATGGCCATATGCAAATCAGTCTTGACCCTGTGCCTCATGGGAACAGTCCAGCCCGAACTGCCAAGCCATGTCTTCACTGGACCGGAATCAAGCATCCTAGGACCGTTTTCTGGCTATCAGCCGTCATCAGCCAGGATAGCTTGACTCCACTGGCGTAGTGAGCACGGGTCCCACGTCTGGGAATACCCATCCCACTTAGGGCGAAAAGCGTTACAACAAACAATTGATGGACGGAATGCTGACAATGCAGACATTCTCCCTCAGTCAAGAGATCTGGGTTAAATCCATCGTTCTTTTGCCCACTACACCACCTCACTTTAGACATGGCCATATGCAAATCAGTCTTGACCCTGTGCCTCATGGGAACAGTCCAGCCCGAACTGCCAAGCCATGTCTTCACTGGACCGGAATCAAGCATCCTAGGACCGGTTTCTGGCTATCAGCCGTCATCAGCCAGGATAGCTTGACTCCAGTGGCGTAGTGAGCACGGGTCCCACGTCTGGGAATACCCATCCCACTTAGGGCGAAAAGCGTTACAACAAACAGTTGATGGACGGAATGCTGACAATGCAGACATTCTCCCCAGTCAAGAGATCTGGGTTAAATCCATCGTTCTTTTGCCCACTACACCACCCCAGTTTAGACATGCCCATATGCAAATCAGTCTTGACCCTGTGCCTCATTGGAACAGTCCAGCCCGACCTGCCAAGCCATGTCTTCACTGGACCGGAATCAAGCATCCTAGGACCGGTTTCTGGCTATCAGCCGTCATCAGCCAGGATAGCTTGACTCCAGTGGCGTAGTGAGCACGGGTCCCACGTCTGGGAATACCCATCCCACTTAGGGCGAAAAGCGTTACAACAAACAATTGATGGACGGAATGCTGACAATGCAGACATTCTCCCCCAGTCAAGAGATCTGGGTTAAATCCATCGTTCTTTTGCCCACTACACCACCCCAGTTTAGACATGGCCATATGCAAATCAGTCTTGACCCTGTGCCTCATGGGAACAGTCCAGCCCGAACTGCCAAGCCATGTCTTCACTGGACCGGAATCAAGCATCCTAGGACCGGTTTCTGGCTATCAGCCGTCATCAGCCAGGATAGCTTGACTCCAGTGGCGTAGTGAGCACGGGTCCCACGTCTGGGAATACCCATCCCACTTAGGGCGAAAAGCGTTACAACAAACAATTGATGGACGGAATGCTGACAATGCAGACATTCTCCCCCAGTCAAGAGATCTGGGTTAAATCCATCGTTCTTTTGCCCACTACACCACCCCAGTTTAGACATGGCCATATGCAAATCAGTCTTGACCCTGTGCCTCATGGGAACAGTCCAGCCCGAACTGCCAAGCCATGTCTTCACTGGACCGGAATCAAGCATCCTAGGACCGGTTTCTGGCTATCAGCCGTCATCAGCCAGGATAGCTTGACTCCAGTGGCGTAGTGAGCACGGGTCCCACGTCTGGGAATACCCATCCCACTTAGGGCGAAAAGCGTTACAACAAACAATTGATGGACGGAATGCTGACAATGCAGACATTCTCCCCCAGTCAAGAGATCTGGGTTAAATCCATTGTTCTTTTGCCCACTATACCACCCCAGTTTAGACATGGCCATATGCAAATCAGTCTCGACACTGTGCCTCATGGGAACAGTCCAGCCCGAACTGCCAAGTCATGTCTTCACTGGACCGGAATCAAGCATCCTAGAACCGGTTTCTGGCTATCAGCCGTCATCAGCCAGGATAGCTTGACTCCAGTGGCGTAGTGAGCACGGGTCCCACGTCTGGGAATACCCATCCCACTTAGGGCGAAAAGCGTTACAACAAACAATTGATGGACGGAATGCTGACAATGCAGACATTCTCCCCCAGTCAAGAGATCTGGGTTAAATCCATTGTTCTTTTGCCCACTACACCACCCCAGTTTAGACATGGCCATATGCAAATCAGTCTTGACCCTGTGCCTCATGGGAACAGTCCAGCCCGAACTGCCAAGCCATGTCTTCACTGGACCGGAATCAAGCATCCTAGGACCGGTTTCTGGCTATCAGCCATCATCAGCCAGGATAGCTTGACTCCAGTGGCGTAGTGAGCACGGGTCCCACGTCTGGGAATACCCATCCCACTTAGGGCGAAAAGCGTTACAACAAACAATTGATGGACGGAATGCTGACAATGCAGACATTCTCCCCCAGTCAAGAGATCTGGGTTAAATCCATCATTCTTTTGCCCACTACACCACCCCAGTTTAGACATGGCCATATGCAAATCAGTCTTGACCCTGTGCCTCATGGGAACAGTCCAGCCCGAACTGCCAAGCCATGTCTTCACTGGACCGGAATCAAGCATCCTAGGACCGGTTTCTGGCTATCAGCTGTCATCAGCCAGGATAGCTTGACTCCAGTGGCGTAGTGAGCACGGGTCCCACGTCTGGGAATACCCATCCCACTTAGGGTGAAAAGCGGTACAACAAACAATTGATGGACGGAATGCTGACAATGCAGACATTCTCCCCCAGTCAAGAGATCTGGGTTAAATCCATCGTTCTTTTGCCCACTACACCACCCCAGTTTAGACATGGCCATATGCAAATCAGTCTTGACCCTGTGCCTCATGGGAACAGTCCAGCCCGAACTGCCAAGCCATGTCTTCACTGGACCGGAATCAAGCATCCTAGGACCGGTTTCTGGCTATCAGCCGTCATCAGCCAGGATAGCTTGACTCCAGTGGCGTAGTGAGCACGGGTCCCACGTCTGGGAATACCCATCCCACTTAGGGCGAAAAGCGTTACAACAAACAATTGATGGACGGAATGCTGACAATGCAGACATTCTCCCCCAGTCAAGAGATCTGGGTTAAATCCATCATTCTTTTGCCCACTACACCACCCCAGTTTAGACATGGCCATATGCAAATCAGTCTTGACCCTGTGCCTCATGGGAACAGTCCAGCCCGAACTGCCAAGCCATGTCTTCACTGGACCGGAATCAAGCATCCTAGGACCGGTTTCTGGCTATCAGCTGTCATCAGCCAGGATAGCTTGACTCCAGTGGCGTAGTGAGCACGGGTCCCACGTCTGGGAATACCCATCCCACTTAGGGTGAAAAGCGGTACAACAAACAATTGATGGACGGAATGCTGACAATGCAGACATTCTCCCCCAGTCAAGAGATCTGGGTTAAATCCATCGTTCTTTTGCCCACTACACCACCCCAGTTTAGACATGGCCATATGCAAATCAGTCTTGACCCTGTGCCTCATGGGAACAGTCCAGCCCGAACTGCCAAGCCATGTCTTCACTGGACCGGAATCAAGCATCCTAGGACCGGTTTCTGGCTATCAGCCGTCATCAGCCAGGATAGCTTGACTCCAGTGGCGTAGTGAGCACGGGTCCCACGTCTGGGAATACCCATCCCACTTAGGGCGAAAAGCGTTACAACAAACAATTGATGGACGGAATGCTGACAATGCAGACATTCTCCCTCAGTCAAGAGATCTGGGTTAAATCCATCGTTCTTTTGCCCACTACACCACCTCACTTTAGACATGCCCATATGCAAATCAGTCTTGACCCTGTGCCTCATTGGAACAGTCCAGCCCGACCTGCCAAGCCTTTTCTTCACTGGACCGGAATCAAGCATCCTAGGACCGGTTTCTGGCTATAAGCCGTCATCAGCCAGGATAGCTTGACTCCAGTGGCGTAGTGAGCACGGGTCCCACGTCTGGGAATACCCATCCCACTTAGGGCGAAAAGCGTTACAACAAACAATTGATGGACGGAATGCTGACAATGCAGACATTCTCCCCCAGTCAAGAGATCTGGGTTAAATCCATCGTTCTTTTGCCCACTACACCACCCCAGTTTAGACATGGCCATATGCAAATCAGTCTTGACCCTGTGCCTCATGGGAACAGTCCAGCCCGAACTGCCAAGCCATGTCTTCACTGGACCGGAATCAAGCATCCTAGGACCGGTTTCTGGCTATCAGCCGTCATCAGCCAGGATAGCTTGACTCCAGTGGCGTAGTGAGCACGGGTCCCACGTCTGGGAATACCCATCCCACTTAGGGCGAAAAGCGTTACAACAAACAATTGATGGACGGAATGCTGACAATGCAGACATTCTCCCCCAGTCAAGAGATCTGGGTTAAATCCAGCGTTCTTTTGCCCACTACACCACCCCAGTTTAGACATGGCCATATGCAAATCAGTCTTGACCCTGTGCCTCATGGGAACAGTCCAGCCCGAACTGCCAAGCCATGTCTTCACTGGACCGGAATCAAGCATCCTAGGACCGGTTTCTGGCTATCAGCCGTCATCAGCCAGGATAGCTTGACTCCAGTGGCGTAGTGAGCACAGGTCCCACGTCTGGGAAAACCCATCCCACTTAGGGCGAAAAGCGTTACAACAAACAATTGATGGACGGAATGCTGACAATGCAGACATTCTCCCCCAGTCAAGAGATCTGGGTTAAATCCATTGTTCTTTTGCCCACTACACCACCCAGGTTTAGACATGGCCATATGCAAATCAGTCTTGACCCTGTGCCTCATGGGAACAGTCCAGCCCAAACTGCCAAGCCATGTCTTCACTGGACCGGAATCAAGCATCCTAGGACCGGTTTCTGGCTATCAGCCGTCATCAGCCAGGATAGCTTGACTCCAGTGGCGTAGTGAGCACGGGTCCCACGTCTGGGAATACCCATCCCACTTAGGGCGAAAAGCGTTACAACAAACAGTTGATGGACAGAATGCTGACAATGCAGACATTCTCCCCCGTCAAGAGATCTGGGTTAAATCCATCGTTCTTTTGCCCACTACACCACCCCAGTTTAGACATGCCCATATGCAAATCAGTCTTGACCCTGTGCCTCATTGGAACAGTCCAGCCCGACCTGCCAAGCCATGTCTTCACTGGACCGGAATCAAGCATCCTAGGACCGGTTTCTGGCTATCAGCCATCATCAGCCAGGATAGCTTGACTCCAGTGGCGTAGTGAGCACGGGTCCCACGTCTGGGAATACCCATCCCACTTAGGGCGAAAAGCGTTACAACAAACAATTGATGGACGGAATGCTGACAATGCAGACATTCTCCCCCAGTCAAGAGATCTGGGTTAAATCCATCGTTCTTTTGCCCACTACACCATCCCAGTTTAGACATGGCCATATGCAAATCAGTCTTGACCCTGTGCCTCATGGGAACAGTCCAGCCCGAACTGCCAAGCCATGTCTTCACTGGACCGGAACCAAGCATCCTAGGACCGGTTTCTGGCTATCAGCCGTCATCAGCCAGGATAGCTTGACTCCAGTGGCGTAGTGAGCACGGGTCCCACGTCTGGGAATACCCATCCCACTTAGGGCGAAAAGCGTTACAACAAACAGTTGATGGACGGAATGCTGACAATGCAGACATTCTCCCCAGTCAAGAGATCTGGGTTAAATCCATCGTTCTTTTGCCCACTACACCACCCCAGTTTAGACATGCCCATATGCAAATCAGTCTTGACCCTGTGCCTCATTGGAACAGTCCAGCCCGACCTGCCAAGCCATGTCTTCACTGGACCGGAATCAAGCATCCTAGGACCGGTTTCTGGCTATCAGCCGTCATCAGCCAGGATAGCTTGACTCCAGTGGCGTAGTGAGCACGGGTCCCACGTCTGGGAATACCCATCCCACTTAGGGCGAAAAGCGTTACAACAAACAATTGATGGACGGAATGCTGACAATGCAGACATTCTCCCCCAGTCAAGAGATCTGGGTTAAATCCATCGTTCTTTTGTCCACTACACCACCCCAGTTTAGACATGGCCATATGCAAATCAGTCTTGACCCTGTGCCTCATGGGAACAGTCCAGCCCGAACTGCCAAGCCATGTCTTCACTGGACCGGAATCAAGCATCCTAGGACCGGTTTCTGGCTATCAGCCGTCATCAGCCAGGATAGCTTGACTCCAGTGGCGTAGTGAGCACGGGTCCCACGTCTGGGAATACCCATCCCACTTAGGGCGAAAAGCGTTACAACAAACAATTAATGGACGGAATGCTGACAATGCAGACATTCTCCCCCAGTCAAGAGATCTGGGTTAAATCCATCGTTCTTTTGCCCACTACTCCACCCCAGTTTAGACATGGCCATATGCAAATCAGTCTTGACCCTGTGCCTCATGGGAACAGTCCAGCCCGAACTGCCAAGCCATGTCTTCACTGGACCGGAATCAAGCATCCTAGGACCGGTTTCTGGCTATCAGCCGTCATCAGCCAGGATAGCTTGACTCCAGTGGCGTAGTGAGCACGGGTCCCACGTCTGGGAATACCCATCCCACTTAGGGCGAAAAGCGTTACAACAAACAATTGATGGACGGAATGCTGCCAATGCAGACATTCTCCCCCAGTCAAGAGATCTGGGTTAAAACCATCGTTCTTTTGCCCACTACACCACCCCAGTTTAGACATGGCCATATGCAAATAAGTCTTGACCCTGTGCCTCATGGGAACAGTCCAGCCCGAACTGCCACGCCATGTCTTCACTGGACCGGAATCAAGCATCCTAGGACCGGTTTCTGGCTATCAGCCGTCATCAGCCAGGATAGCTTCACTCCAGTGGCGTAGTGAGCACGGGTCCCACGTCTGGGAATACCCATCCCACTTAGGGCGAAAAGCGTTACAACAAACAATTGATGGACGGAATGCTGACAATGCAGACATTCTCCCCCAGTCAAGAGATCTGGGTTAAATCCATTGTTCTTTTGCCCACTACACCACCCCAGTTTAGACATGGCCATATGCAAATCAGTCTTGACCCTGTGCCTCATGGGAACAGTCCAGCCCGAACTGCCAAGCCATGTCTTCACTGGACCGGAATCAAGCATCCTAGAACCGGTTTCTGGCTATCAGCCGTCATCAGCCAGGATAGCTTGACTCCAGTGGCGTAGTGAGCACAGGTCCCACGTCTGGGAATACCCATCCCACTTAGGGCGAAAAGCGTTACAACAAACAATTGATGGACGGAATGCTGACAATGCAGACATTCTCCCCCAGTCAAGAGACCTGGGTTAAATCCATTGTTCTTTTGCCCACTACACCACCCCAGTTTAGACATGGCCATATGCAAATCAGTCTTGACCCTGTGCCTCATGGGAACAGTCCAGCCCGAACTGCCAAGCCATGTCTTCACTGGACCGGAATCAAGCATCCTAGGACCGGTTTCTGGCTATCAGCCATCATCAGCCAGGATAGCTTGACTCCATTGGCGTAGTGAGCACGGGTCCCACGTCTGGGAATAACCATCCCACTTAGGGCGAAAAGCGTTACAACAAACAATTGATGGACGGAATGCTGACAATGCAGACATTCTCCCCCAGTCAAGAGATCTGGGTTAAATCCATCATTCTTTTGCCCACTACACCACCCCAGTTTAGACATGGCCATATGCAAATCAGTCTTGACCCTGTGCCTCATGGGAACAGTCCAGCCCGAACTGCCAAGCCATGTCTTCACTGGACCGGAATCAAGCATCCTAGGACCGGTTTCTGGCTATCAGCCGTCATCAGCCAGGATAGCTTGACTCCAGTGGCGTAGTGAGCACGGGTCCCACGTCTGGGAATACCCATCCCACTTAGGGCGAAAAGCGGTACAACAAACAATTGATGGACGGAATGCTGACAATGCAGACATTCTCCCCCAGTCAAGAGATCTGGGTTAAATCCATCGTTCTTTTGCCCACTACACCACCCCAGTTTAGACATGGCCATATGCAAATCAGTCTTGACCCTGTGCCTCATGGGAACAGTCCAGCCCGAACTGCCAAGCCATGTCTTCACTGGACCGGAATCAAGCATCCTAGGACCGGTTTCTGGCTATCAGTCGTCATCAGCCAGGATAGCTTGACTCCACTGGCGTAGTGAGCACGGGTCCCACGTCTGGGAATACCCATCCCACTTAGGGTGAAAAGCGTTACAACAAACAATTGATGGACGGAATGCTGACAATGCAGACATTCTCCCTCAGTCAAGAGATCTGGGTTAAATCCATCGTTCTTTTGCCCACTACACCACCCCAGTTTAGACATGGCCATATGCAAATCAGTCTTGACCCTGTGCCTCATGGGAACAGTCCAGCCCGAACTGCCAAGCCATGTCTTCACTGGACCGGAATCAAGCATCCTAGGACCGGTTTCTGGCTATCAGCCGTCATCAGCCAGGATAGCTTGACTCCAGTGGCGTAGTGAGCACAGGTCCCACGTCTGGGAAAACCCATCCCACTTAGGGCGAAAAGCGTTACAACAAACAATTGATGGACGGAATGCTGACAATGCAGACATTCTCCCCCAGTCAAGAGATCTGGGTTAAATCCATTGTTCTTTTGCCCACTACACCACCCAGGTTTAGACATGGCCATATGCAAATCAGTCTTGACCCTGTGCCTCATGGGAACAGTCCAGCCCAAACTGCCAAGCCATGTCTTCACTGGACCGGAATCAAGCATCCTAGGACCGGTTTCTGGCTATCAGCCGTCATCAGCCAGGATAGCTTGACTCCAGTGGCGTAGTGAGCACGGGTCCCACGTCTGGGAATACCCATCCCACTTAGGGCGAAAAGCGTTACAACAAACAGTTGATGGACAGAATGCTGACAATGCAGACATTCTCCCCCGTCAAGAGATCTGGGTTAAATCCATCGTTCTTTTGCCCACTACACCACCCCAGTTTAGACATGCCCATATGCAAATCAGTCTTGACCCTGTGCCTCATTGGAACAGTCCAGCCCGACCTGCCAAGCCATGTCTTCACTGGACCGGAATCAAGCATCCTAGGACCGGTTTCTGGCTATCAGCCATCATCAGCCAGGATAGCTTGACTCCAGTGGCGTAGTGAGCACGGGTCCCACGTCTGGGAATACCCATCCCACTTAGGGCGAAAAGCGTTACAACAAACAATTGATGGACGGAATGCTGACAATGCAGACATTCTCCCCCAGTCAAGAGATCTGGGTTAAATCCATCGTTCTTTTGCCCACTACACCATCCCAGTTTAGACATGGCCATATGCAAATCAGTCTTGACCCTGTGCCTCATGGGAACAGTCCAGCCCGAACTGCCAAGCCATGTCTTCACTGGACCGGAACCAAGCATCCTAGGACCGGTTTCTGGCTATCAGCCGTCATCAGCCAGGATAGCTTGACTCCAGTGGCGTAGTGAGCACGGGTCCCACGTCTGGGAATACCCATCCCACTTAGGGCGAAAAGCGTTACAACAAACAGTTGATGGACGGAATGCTGACAATGCAGACATTCTCCCCAGTCAAGAGATCTGGGTTAAATCCATCGTTCTTTTGCCCACTACACCACCCCAGTTTAGACATGCCCATATGCAAATCAGTCTTGACCCTGTGCCTCATTGGAACAGTCCAGCCCGACCTGCCAAGCCATGTCTTCACTGGACCGGAATCAAGCATCCTAGGACCGGTTTCTGGCTATCAGCCGTCATCAGCCAGGATAGCTTGACTCCAGTGGCGTAGTGAGCACGGGTCCCACGTCTGGGAATACCCATCCCACTTAGGGCGAAAAGCGTTACAACAAACAATTGATGGACGGAATGCTGACAATGCAGACATTCTCCCCCAGTCAAGAGATCTGGGTTAAATCCATCGTTCTTTTGTCCACTACACCACCCCAGTTTAGACATGGCCATATGCAAATCAGTCTTGACCCTGTGCCTCATGGGAACAGTCCAGCCCGAACTGCCAAGCCATGTCTTCACTGGACCGGAATCAAGCATCCTAGGACCGGTTTCTGGCTATCAGCCGTCATCAGCCAGGATAGCTTGACTCCAGTGGCGTAGTGAGCACGGGTCCCACGTCTGGGAATACCCATCCCACTTAGGGCGAAAAGCGTTACAACAAACAATTAATGGACGGAATGCTGACAATGCAGACATTCTCCCCCAGTCAAGAGATCTGGGTTAAATCCATCGTTCTTTTGCCCACTACTCCACCCCAGTTTAGACATGGCCATATGCAAATCAGTCTTGACCCTGTGCCTCATGGGAACAGTCCAGCCCGAACTGCCAAGCCATGTCTTCACTGGACCGGAATCAAGCATCCTAGGACCGGTTTCTGGCTATCAGCCGTCATCAGCCAGGATAGCTTGACTCCAGTGGCGTAGTGAGCACGGGTCCCACGTCTGGGAATACCCATCCCACTTAGGGCGAAAAGCGTTACAACAAACAATTGATGGACGGAATGCTGCCAATGCAGACATTCTCCCCCAGTCAAGAGATCTGGGTTAAAACCATCGTTCTTTTGCCCACTACACCACCCCAGTTTAGACATGGCCATATGCAAATAAGTCTTGACCCTGTGCCTCATGGGAACAGTCCAGCCCGAACTGCCACGCCATGTCTTCACTGGACCGGAATCAAGCATCCTAGGACCGGTTTCTGGCTATCAGCCGTCATCAGCCAGGATAGCTTCACTCCAGTGGCGTAGTGAGCACGGGTCCCACGTCTGGGAATACCCATCCCACTTAGGGCGAAAAGCGTTACAACAAACAATTGATGGACGGAATGCTGACAATGCAGACATTCTCCCCCAGTCAAGAGATCTGGGTTAAATCCATTGTTCTTTTGCCCACTACACCACCCCAGTTTAGACATGGCCATATGCAAATCAGTCTTGACCCTGTGCCTCATGGGAACAGTCCAGCCCGAACTGCCAAGCCATGTCTTCACTGGACCGGAATCAAGCATCCTAGAACCGGTTTCTGGCTATCAGCCGTCATCAGCCAGGATAGCTTGACTCCAGTGGCGTAGTGAGCACAGGTCCCACGTCTGGGAATACCCATCCCACTTAGGGCGAAAAGCGTTACAACAAACAATTGATGGACGGAATGCTGACAATGCAGACATTCTCCCCCAGTCAAGAGACCTGGGTTAAATCCATTGTTCTTTTGCCCACTACACCACCCCAGTTTAGACATGGCCATATGCAAATCAGTCTTGACCCTGTGCCTCATGGGAACAGTCCAGCCCGAACTGCCAAGCCATGTCTTCACTGGACCGGAATCAAGCATCCTAGGACCGGTTTCTGGCTATCAGCCATCATCAGCCAGGATAGCTTGACTCCATTGGCGTAGTGAGCACGGGTCCCACGTCTGGGAATAACCATCCCACTTAGGGCGAAAAGCGTTACAACAAACAATTGATGGACGGAATGCTGACAATGCAGACATTCTCCCCCAGTCAAGAGATCTGGGTTAAATCCATCATTCTTTTGCCCACTACACCACCCCAGTTTAGACATGGCCATATGCAAATCAGTCTTGACCCTGTGCCTCATGGGAACAGTCCAGCCCGAACTGCCAAGCCATGTCTTCACTGGACCGGAATCAAGCATCCTAGGACCGGTTTCTGGCTATCAGCCGTCATCAGCCAGGATAGCTTGACTCCAGTGGCGTAGTGAGCACGGGTCCCACGTCTGGGAATACCCATCCCACTTAGGGCGAAAAGCGGTACAACAAACAATTGATGGACGGAATGCTGACAATGCAGACATTCTCCCCCAGTCAAGAGATCTGGGTTAAATCCATCGTTCTTTTGCCCACTACACCACCCCAGTTTAGACATGGCCATATGCAAATCAGTCTTGACCCTGTGCCTCATGGGAACAGTCCAGCCCGAACTGCCAAGCCATGTCTTCACTGGACCGGAATCAAGCATCCTAGGACCGGTTTCTGGCTATCAGTCGTCATCAGCCAGGATAGCTTGACTCCACTGGCGTAGTGAGCACGGGTCCCACGTCTGGGAATACCCATCCCACTTAGGGTGAAAAGCGTTACAACAAACAATTGATGGACGGAATGCTGACAATGCAGACATTCTCCCTCAGTCAAGAGATCTGGGTTAAATCCATCGTTCTTTTGCCCACTACACCACCTCACTTTAGACATGGCCATATGCAAATCAGTCTTGACCCTGTGCCTCATGGGAACAGTCCAGCCCGAACTGCCAAGCCATGTCTTCACTGGACCGGAATCAAGCATCCTAGGACCGGTTTCTGGCTATCAGCCGTCATCAGCCAGGATAGCTTGACTCCAGTGGCGTAGTGAGCACGGGTCCCACGTCTGGGAATACCCATCCCACTTAGGGCGAAAAGCGTTACAACAAACAGTTGATAGACGGAATGCTGACAATGCAGACATTCTCCCCAGTCAAGAGATCTGGGTTAAATCCATCGTTCTTTTGCCCACTACACCACCCCAGTTTAGACATGCCCATATGCAAATCAGTCTTGACCCTGTGCCTCATTGGAACAGTCCAGCCCGACCTGCCAAGCCATGTCTTCACTGGACCGGAATCAAGCATCCTAGGACCGGTTTCTGGCTATCAGCCGTCATCAGCCAGGATAGCTTGACTCCAGTGGCGTAGTGAGCACGGGTCCCACGTCTGGGAATACCCATCCCACTTAGGGCGAAAAGCGTTACAACAAACAATTGATGGACGGAATGCTGACAATGCAGACATTCTCCCCCAGTCAAGAGATCTGGGTTAAATCCATCGTTCTTTTGCCCACTACACCACCCCAGTTTAGACATGGCCATATGCAAATCAGTCTTGACCCTGTGCCTCATGGGAACAGTCCAGCCCGAACTGCCAAGCCATGTCTTCACTGGACCGGAATCAAGCATCCTAGGACCGGTTTCTGGCTATCAGCCGTCATCAGCCAGGATAGCTTGACTCCAGTGGCGTAGTGAGCACGGGTCCCACGTCTGGGAATACCCATCCCACTTAGGGCGAAAAGCGTTACAACAAACAATTGATGGACGGAATGCTGACAATGCAGACATTCTCCCCCAGTCAAGAGATCTGGGTTAAATCCAGCGTTCTTTTGCCCACTACACCACCCCAGTTTAGACATGGCCATATGCAAATCAGTCTTGACCCTGTGCCTCATGGGAACAGTCCAGCCCGAACTGCCAAGCCATGTCTTCACTGGACCGGAATCAAGCATCCTAGGACCGGTTTCTGGCTATCAGCCGTCATCAGCCAGGATAGCTTGACTCCAGTGGCGTAGTGAGCACAGGTCCCACGTCTGGGAATACCCATCCCACTTAGGGTGAAAAGCGTTACAACAAACAATTGATGGACGGAATGCTGCCAATGCAGACATTCTCCCCCAGTCAAGAGATCTGGGTTAAATCCATCGTTCTTTTGCCCACTACACCACCCCAGTTTAGACATGGCCATATGCAAATCAGTCTTGACCCTGTGCCTCATGGGAACAGTCCAGCCCGAACTGCCAAGCCATGTCTTCACTGGACCGGAATCAAGCATCCTAGGACCGGTTTCTGGCTATCAGCCGTCATCAGCCAGGATAGCTTGACTCCAGTGGCGTAGTGAGCACGGGTCCCACGTCTGGGAATACCCATCCCACTTAGGGCGAAAAGCGTTACAACAAACAATTGATGGACGGAATGCTGACAATGCAGACATTCTCCCCCAGTCAAGAGATCTGGGTTAAATCCATTGTTCTTTTGCCCACTACACCACCCCAGTTTAGACATGGCCATATGCAAATCAGTCTTGACCCTGTGCCTCATGGGAACAGTCCAGCCCAAACTGCCAAGCCATGTCTTCACTGGACCGGAATCAAGCATCCTAGAACCGGTTTCTGGCTATCAGCCGTCATCAGCCAGGATAGCTTGACTCCAGTGGCGTAGTGAGCACGGGTCCCACGTCTGGGAATACCCATCCCACTTAGGGCGAAAAGCGTTACAACAAACAATTGATGGACGGAATGCTAACAATGCAGACATTCTCCCCCAGTCAAGAGATCTGGGTTAAATCCATTGTTCTTTTGCCCACTACACCACCCCAGTTTAGACATGGCCATATGCAAATCAGTCTTGACCCTGTGCCTCATGGGAACAGTCCAGCCCGAACTGCCAAGCCATGTCTTCACTGGACCGGAATCAAGCATCCTAGGACCGGTTTCTGGCTATCAGCCATCATCAGCCAGGATAGCTTGACTCCAGTGGCGTAGTGAGCACGGGTCCCACGTCTGGGAATACCCATCCCACTTAGGGCGAAAAGCGTTACAACAAACAATTGATGGACGGAATGCTGACAATGCAGACATTCTCCCCCAGTCAAGAGATCTGGGTTAAATCCATCATTCTTTTGCCCACTACACCACCCCAGTTTAGACATGGCCATATGCAAATCAGTCTTGACCCTGTGCCTCATGGGAACAGTCCAGCCCGAACTGCCAAGCCATGTCTTCACTGGACCGGAATCAAGCATCCTAGGACCGGTTTCTGGCTATCAGCCGTCATCAGCCAGGATAGCTTGACTCCAGTGGCGTAGTGAGCACGGGTCCCACGTCTGGGAATACCCATCCCACTTAGGGCGAAAAGCGGTACAACAAACAATTGATGGACGGAATGCTGACAATGCAGACATTCTCCCCCAGTCAAGAGATCTGGGTTAAATCCATCGTTCTTTTGCCCACTACACCACCCCAGTTTAGACATGGCCATATGCAAATCAGTCTTGACCCTGTGCCTCATGGGAACAGTCCAGCCCGAACTGCCAAGCCATGTCTTCACTGGACCGGAATCAAGCATCCTAGGACCGGTTTCTGGCTATCAGCCGTCATCAGCCAGGATAGCTTGACTTCAGTGGCGTAGTGAGCACGGGTCCCACGTCTGTGAATACCCATCCCACTTAGGGCGAAAAGCGTTACAACAAACAATTGATGGACGGAATGCTGACAATGCAGACATTCTCCCTCAGTCAAGAGATCTGGGTTAAATCCATTGTTCTTTTGCCCACTACACCACCTCACTTTAGACATGCCCATATGCAAATCAGTCTTCACCCTGTGCATCATGGGAACAGTCCAGCCCGAACTGCCAAGCCATGTCTTCACTGGACCGGAATCAAGCATCCTAGGACCGGTTTCTGGCTATCAGCCGTCATCAGCCAGGATAGCTTGACTCCAGTGGCGTAGTGAGCACGGGTCCCACGTCTGGGAATACCCATCCCACTTAGGGCGAAAAGCGTTACAACAAACAGTTGATGGACGGAATGCTGACAATGCAGACATTCTCCCCAGTCAAGAGATCTGGGTTAAATCCATCGTTCTTTTGCCCACTACACCACCCCAGTTTAGACATGCCCATATGCAAATCAGTCTTGACCCTGTGCCTCATTGGAACAGTCCAGCCCGACCTGCCAAGCCATGTCTTCACTGGACCAGAATCAAGCATCCTAGGACCGGTTTCTGGCTATCAGCCGTCATCAGCCAGGATAGCTTGACTCCAGTGGCGTAGTGAGCACAGGTCCCACGTCTGGGAATACCCATCCCACTTAGGGCGAAAAGCGTTACAACAAACAATTGATGGACGGAATGCTGACAATGCAGACATTCTCCCCCAGTCAAGAGATCTGGGTTAAATCCATCGTTCTTTTGCCCACTACACCACCCCAGTTTAGATATGGCCATATGCAAATCAGTCGTGACCCTGTGCCTCATGGGAACAGTCCAGCCCGAACTGCCAAGCCATGTCTTCACTGGACCGGAATCAAGCATCCTAGGACCGGTTTCTGGCTATCAGCCATCATCAGCCAGGATAGCTTGACTCCAGTGGCGTAGTGAGCACGGGTCCCACGTCTGGGAATACCCATCCCACTTAGGGCGAAAAGCGTTACAACAAACAATTGATGGACGGAATGCTGACAATGCAGACATTCTCCCCCAGTCAAGAGATCTGGGTTAAATCCATCGTTCTTTTGCCCACTACACCACCCCAGTTTAGACATGGCCATATGCAAATCAGTCTTGACCCTGTGCCTCATGGGAACAGTCCAGCCCGAACTGCCAAGCCATGTCTTCACTGGACCGGAACCAAGCATCCTAGGACCGGTTTCTGGCTATCAGCCGTCATCAGCCAGGATAGCTTGACTCCAGTGGTGTAGTGAGCACGGGTCCCACGTCTGGGAATACCCATCCCACTTAGGGCGAAAAGCGTTACAACAAACAATTGATGGACGGAATGCTGACAATGCAGACATTCTCCCCCAGTCAAGAGATCTGGGTTAAATCCATCGTTCTTTTGCCCACTACACCACCCCAGTTTAGACATGGCCATATGCAAATCAGTCTTGACCCTGTGCCTCATGGGAACAGTCCAGCCCGAACTGCCAAGCCATGTCTTCACTGGACCGGAATCAAGCATCCTAGGACGGGTTTCTGGCTATCAGCCGTCATCAGCCAGGATAGCTTGACTCCAGTGGCGTAGTGAGCACGGGTCGCACGTCTGGGAATACCCATCCCACTTAGGGCGAAAAGCGTTACAACAAACAATTGATGGACGGAATGCTGACAATGCAGACATTCTCCCCCAGTCAAGAGATCTGGGTTAAATCCATCGTTCTTTTGCCCACTACACCACCTCACTTTAGACATGGCCATATGCAAATCAGTCTTGACCCTGTGCCTCATGGGAACAGTCCAGCCCGAACTGCCAAGCCATGTCTTCACTGGACCGGAATCAAGCATCCTAGGACCGGTTTCTGGCTATCAGCCGTCATCAGCCAGGATAGCTTGACTCCAGTGGCGTAGTGAGCACGGGTCCCACGTCTGGGAATACCCATCCCACTTAGGGCGAAAAGCGTTACAACAAACAATTGATGGACGGAATGCTGACAATGCAGACATTCTCCCCCAGTCAAGAGATCTGGGGTAAATCCATTGTTCTTTTGCCCACTACACCACCCAGGTTTAGACATGGCCATATGCAAATCAGTCTTGGCCCTGTGCCTCATGGGAACAGTCCAGCCCGAACTGCCAAGCCATGTCTTCACTGGACCGGAATCAAGCATCCTAGGACCGGTTTCTGGCTATCAGCCGTCATCAGCCAGGATAGCTTAACTCCAGTGGCGTAGTGAGCACGGGTCCCACGTCTGGGAATACCCATCCCACTTAGGGCGAAAAGCGTTACAACAAACAGTTGATGGACGGAATGCTGACAATGCAGACATTCTCCCCAGTCAAGAGATCTGGGTTAAATCCATCGTTCTTTTGCCCACTACACCACCCCAGTTTAGACATGCCCATATGCAAATCAGTCTTGACCCTGTGCCTCATTGGAACAGTCCAGCCCTACCTGCCAAGCCATGTCTTCACTGGACCGGAATCAAGCATCCTAGGACCGGTTTCTGGCTATCAGCCGTCATCAGCCAGGATAGCTTGACTCCAGTGGCGTAGTGAGCACGGGTCCCACGTCTGGGAATACCCATCCCACTTAGGGCGAAAAGCGTTACAACAAACAATTGATGGACGGAATGCTGACAATGCAGACATTCTCCCCAGTCAAGAGATCTGGGTTAACTCCATCGTTCTTTTGCCCACTACACCACCCCAGTTTAGACATGGCCATATGCAAATCAGTCTTGACCCTGTGCCTCATGGGAACAGTCCAGCCCGAACTGCCAAGCCATGTCTTCACTGGACCGGAATCAAGCATCCTAGGACCGGTTTCTGGCTATCAGCCGTCATCAGCCAGGATAGCTTGACTCCAGTGGCGTAGTGAGCATGGGTCCCACGTCTGGGAATACCCATCCCACTTAGGGCGAAAAGCGTTACAACAAACAATTGATGGACGGAATGCTGACAATGCAGACATTCTCCCCCAGTCAAGAGATCTGGGTTACATCCATCGTTCTTTTGCCCACTACACCACCCCAGTTTAGATATGGCCATATGCAAATCAGTCGTGACCCTGTGCCTCATGGGAACAGTCCAGCCCGAACTGCCAAGCCATGTCTTCACTGGACCGGAATCAAGCATCCTAGGACCGGTTTCTGGCTATCAGCCATCATCAGCCAGGATAGCTTGACTCCAGTGGCGTAGTGAGCACGGGTCCCACGTCTGGGAATACCCATCCCACTTAGGGCGAAAAGCGTTACAACAAACAATTGATGGACGGAATGCTGACAATGCAGACATTCTCCCCCAGTCAAGAGATCTGGGTTAAATCCATCGTTCTTTTGCCCACTACACCACCCCAGTTTAGACATGGCCATATGCAAATCAGTCTTGACCCTGTGCCTCATGGGAACAGTCCAGCCCGAACTGCCAAGCCATGTCTTCACTGGACCGGAACCAAGCATCCTAGGACCGGTTTCTGGCTATCAGCCGTCATCAGCCAGGATAGCTTGACTCCAGTGGTGTAGTGAGCACGGGTCCCACGTCTGGGAATACCCATCCCACTTAGGGCGAAAAGCGTTACAACAAACAATTGATGGACGGAATGCTGACAATGCAGACATTCTCCCCCAGTCAAGAGATCTGGGTTAAATCCATCGTTCTTTTGCCCACTACACCACCCCAGTTTAGACATGGCCATATGCAAATCAGTCTTGACCCTGTGCCTCATGGGAACAGTCCAGCCCGAACTGCCAAGCCATGTCTTCACTGGACCGGAATCAAGCATCCTAGGACGGGTTTCTGGCTATCAGCCGTCATCAGCCAGGATAGCTTGACTCCAGTGGCGTAGTGAGCACGGGTCGCACGTCTGGGAATACCCATCCCACTTAGGGCGAAAAGCGTTACAACAAACAATTGATGGACGGAATGCTGACAATGCAGACATTCTCCCCCAGTCAAGAGATCTGGGTTAAATCCATCGTTCTTTTGCCCACTACACCACCTCACTTTAGACATGGCCATATGCAAATCAGTCTTGACCCTGTGCCTCATGGGAACAGTCCAGCCCGAACTGCCAAGCCATGTCTTCACTGGACCGGAATCAAGCATCCTAGGACCGGTTTCTGGCTATCAGCCGTCATCAGCCAGGATAGCTTGACTCCAGTGGCGTAGTGAGCACGGGTCCCACGTCTGGGAATACCCATCCCACTTAGGGCGAAAAGCGTTACAACAAACAATTGATGGACGGAATGCTGACAATGCAGACATTCTCCCCCAGTCAAGAGATCTGGGTTAAATCCATTGTTCTTTTGCCCACTACACCACCCAGGTTTAGACATGGCCATATGCAAATCAGTCTTGGCCCTGTGCCTCATGGGAACAGTCCAGCCCGAACTGCCAAGCCATGTCTTCACTGGACCGGAATCAAGCATCCTAGGACCGGTTTCTGGCTATCAGCCGTCATCAGCCAGGATAGCTTAACTCCAGTGGCGTAGTGAGCACGGGTCCCACGTCTGGGAATACCCATCCCACTTAGGGCGAAAAGCGTTACAACAAACAGTTGATGGACGGAATGCTGACAATGCAGACATTCTCCCCAGTCAAGAGATCTGGGTTAAATCCATCGTTCTTTTGCCCACTACACCACCCCAGTTTAGACATGCCCATATGCAAATCAGTCTTGACCCTGTGCCTCATTGGAACAGTCCAGCCCTACCTGCCAAGCCATGTCTTCACTGGACCGGAATCAAGCATCCTAGGACCGGTTTCTGGCTATCAGCCGTCATCAGCCAGGATAGCTTGACTCCAGTGGCGTAGTGAGCACGGGTCCCACGTCTGGGAATACCCATCCCACTTAGGGCGAAAAGCGTTACAACAAACAATTGATGGACGGAATGCTGACAATGCAGACATTCTCCCCAGTCAAGAGATCTGGGTTAACTCCATCGTTCTTTTGCCCACTACACCACCCCAGTTTAGACATGGCCATATGCAAATCAGTCTTGACCCTGTGCCTCATGGGAACAGTCCAGCCCGAACTGCCAAGCCATGTCTTCACTGGACCGGAATCAAGCATCCTAGGACCGGTTTCTGGCTATCAGCCGTCATCAGCCAGGATAGCTTGACTCCAGTGGCGTAGTGAGCACGGTTCCCACGTCTGGGAATACCCATCCCACTTAGGGCGAAAAGCGTTACAACAAACAATTGATGGACGGAATGCTGACAATGCAGACATTCTCCCCCAGTCAAGAGATCTGGGTTAAATCCATAGTTCTTTTGCCCACTACACCACCCCAGTTTAGACATGGCCATATGCAAATCAGTCTTGACCCTGTGCCTCATGGGAACAGTCCAGCCCGAACTGCCAAGCCATATCTTCACTGGACCGGAATCAAGCATCCTAGGACCGGTTTCTGGCTATCAGCCGTCATCAGCCAGGATAGCTTGACTCCAGTGGCGTAGTGAGCACGGGTCCCACGTCTGGGAATACCCATCCCACTTAGGGCGAAAAGCGTTACAACAAACAATTGATGGACGGAATGCTGCCAATGCAGACATTCTCCCCCAGTCAAGAGATCTGGGTTAAATCCATCGTTCTTTTGCCCACTACATCACCCCAGTTTAGACATGGCCATATGCAAATAAGTCTTGACCCTGTGCCTCATGGGAACAGTCCAGCCCGAACTGCCAAGCCATGTCTTCACTGGACCGGAATCAAGCATCCTAGGACCGGTTTCTGGCTATCAGCCGTCATCAGCCAGGATAGCTTGACTCCAGTGGCGTAGTGAGCACGGGTCCCACGTCTGGGAATACCCATCCCACTTAGGGCGAAAAGCGTTACAACAAACAATTGATGGACGGAATGCTGACAATGCAGACATTCTCCCCCAGTCAAGAGATCTGGGTTAAATCCATTGTTCTTTTGCCCACTACACCACCCCAGTTTAGACATGGCCATATGCAAATCAGTCTTGACCCTGTGCCTCATGGGAACAGTCCAGCCCGAACTGCCAAGCCATGTCTTCACTGGACCGGAATCAAGCATCCTAGATCCGGTTTCTGGCTATCAGCCGTCATCAGCCAGGATAGCTTGACTCCAGTGGCGTAGTGAGCACGGGTCCCACGTCTGGGAATACCCATCCCACTTAGGGCGAAAAGCGTTACAACAAACAATTGATGGACGGAATGCTGACAATGCAGACATTCTCCCCCAGTCAAGAGATCTGGGTTAAATCCATCGTTCTATTGCCCACTACACCACCCCAGTTTAGACATGGCCATATGCAAATCAGTCTTGACCCTGTGCCTCATGGGAACAGTCCAGCCCGAACTGCCAAGCCATGTCTTCACTGGACCGGAATCAAGCATCCTAGGACCGGTTTCTGGCTATCAGCCATCATCAGCCAGGATAGCTTGACTCCAGTGGCGTAGTGAGCACGGGTCCCACGTCTGGGAATACCCATCCCACTTAGGGCGAAAAGCGTTACAACAAACAATTGATGGACGGAATGCTGACAATGCAGACATTCTCCCCCAGTCAAGAGATCTGGGTTAAATCCATCATTCTTTTGCCCACTACACCACCCCAGTTTAGACATGGCCATATGCAAATCAGTCTTGACCCTGCGCCTCATGGGAACAGTCCAGCCCGAACTGCCAAGCCATGTCTTCACTGGACCGGAATCAAGCATCCTAGGACCGGTTTCTGGGTATCAGCCGTCATCAGCCAGGATAGCTTGACTCCAGTGGCGTAGTGAGCACGGGTCCCACGTCTGGGAATACCCATCCCACTTAGGGCGAAAAGCGTTACAACAAACAATTGATGGACGGAATGCTGACAATGCAGATATTCTCCCCCAGTCAAGAGATCTGGGTTAAATCCATCGTTCTTTTGCCCACTACACCACCCCAGTTTAGACATGGCCATATGCAAATCAGTCTTGACCCTGTGCCTCATGGGAACAGTCCAGCCCGAACTGCCAAGCTATATCTTCACTGGACCGAAATCAAGCATCCTAGGACCGGTTTCTGGCTATCAGCCGTCATCAGCCAGGATAGCTTGACTCCAGTGGCGTAGTGAGCACGGGTCCCACGTCTGGGAATACCCATCCCACTTAGGGCGAAAAGCGTTACAACAAACAATTGATGGACGGAATGCTGACAATGCAGACATTCTCCCCCAGTCAAGAGATCTGGGTTAAATCCATCGTTCTTTTGCCCACTACATCACCCCAGTTTAGACATGGCCATATGCAAATAAGTCTTGACCCTGTGCCTCATGGGAACAGTCCAGCCCGAACTGCCAAGCCATGTCTTCACTGGCCGGAATCAAGCATCCTAGGACCGGTTTCTGGCTATCAGCCGTCATCAGCCAGGATAGCTTGACTCCAGTGGCGTAGTGAGCACGGGTCCCACGTCTGGGAATACCCATCCCACTTAGGGCGAAAAGCGTTACAACAAACAATTGATGGACGGAATGCTGACAATGCAGACATTCTCCCCCAGTCAAGAGATCTGGGTTAAATCCATTGTTCTTTTGCCCACTACACCACCCCAGTTTAGACATGGCCATATGCAAATCAGTCTTGACCCTGTGCCTCATGGGAACAGTCCAGCCCGAACTGCCAAGCCATGTCTTCACTGGACCGGAATCAAGCATCCTAGATCCGGTTTCTGGCTATCAGCCGTCATCAGCCAGGATAGCTTGACTCCAGTGGCGTAGTGAGCACGGGTCCCACGTCTGGGAATACCCATCCCACTTAGGGCGAAAAGCGTTACAACAAACAATTGATGGACGGAATGCTGACAATGCAGACATTCTCCCCCAGTCAAGAGATCTGGGTTAAATCCATCGTTCTATTGCCCACTACACCACCCCAGTTTAGACATGGCCATATGCAAATCAGTCTTGACCCTGTGCCTCATGGGAACAGTCCAGCCCGAACTGCCAAGCCATGTCTTCACTGGACCGGAATCAAGCATCCTAGGACCGGTTTCTGGCTATCAGCCATCATCAGCCAGGATAGCTTGACTCCAGTGGCGTAGTGAGCACGGGTCCCACGTCTGGGAATACCCATCCCACTTAGGGCGAAAAGCGTTACAACAAACAATTGATGGACGGAATGCTGACAATGCAGACATTCTCCCCCAGTCAAGAGATCTGGGTTAAATCCATCATTCTTTTGCCCACTACACCACCCCAGTTTAGACATGGCCATATGCAAATCAGTCTTGACCCTGCGCCTCATGGGAACAGTCCAGCCCGAACTGCCAAGCCATGTCTTCACTGGACCGGAATCAAGCATCCTAGGACCGGTTTCTGGGTATCAGCCGTCATCAGCCAGGATAGCTTGACTCCAGTGGCGTAGTGAGCACGGGTCCCACGTCTGGGAATACCCATCCCACTTAGGGCGAAAAGCGTTACAACAAACAATTGATGGACGGAATGCTGACAATGCAGATATTCTCCCCCAGTCAAGAGATCTGGGTTAAATCCATCGTTCTTTTGCCCACTACACCACCCCAGTTTAGACATGGCCATATGCAAATCAGTCTTGACCCTGTGCCTCATGGGAACAGTCCAGCCCGAACTGCCAAGCTATGTCTTCACTGGACCGAAATCAAGCATCCTAGGACCGGTTTCTGGCTATCAGCCGTCATCAGCCAGGATAGCTTGACTCCAGTGGCGTAGTGAGCACGGGTCCCACGTCTGGGAATACCCATCCCACTTAGGGCGAAAAGCGTTACAACAAACAATTGATGGACGGAATGCTGACAATGCAGACATTCTCCCCCAGTCAAGAGATCTGGGTTAAATCCATCGTTCTTTTGCCCACTACACAACCTCACTTTAGACATGGCCATATGCAAATCAGTCTTGACCCTGTGCCTCATGGGAACAGTCCAGCCCGAACTGCCAAGCCATGTCTTCACTGGACCGGAATTAAGCATCCTAGGACCGGTTTCTGGCTATCAGCCGTCATCAGCCAGGATAGCTTGACTCCAGTGGCGTAGTGAGCACGGGTCCCACGTCTGTGAATACCCATCCCACTTAGGGCGAAAAGCGTTACAACAAACAATTGATGGACGGAATGCTGACAATGCAGACATTCTCCCCCAGTCAAGAGATCTGGGTTAAATCCATCGTTCTTTTGCCCACTACACCACCCCAGTTTAGACATGGCCACATGCAAATCAGTCTTGACCCTGTGCCTCATGGGAACAGTCCAGCCCGAACTGCCAAGCCATGTCTTCACTGGACCGGAATCAAGCATCCTAGGACCGGTTTCTGGCTATCAGCCGTCATCAGCCAGGATAGCTTGACTCCAGTGGCGTAGTGAGCACGGGGCCCACGTCTGGGAATACCCATCCCACTTAGGGCAAAAAGCGTTACAACAAACAATTGATGGACGGAATGCTGACAATGCAGACATTCTCCCCCAGTCAAGAAATCTGGGTTAAATCCATCGTTCTTTTGCCCACTACACCACCCCAGTTTAGACATGGCCATATGCAAATCAGTCTTGACCCTGTGCCTCATGGGAACAGTCCAGCCCGAACTGCCAAGCCATGTCTTCACTGGACCGGAATCAAGCATCCTAGGACCGGTTTCTGGCTATCAGCCGTCATCAGCCAGGATAGCTTAACTCCAGTGGCGTAGTGAGCACGGGTCCCACGTCTGGGTATACCCATCCCACTTAGGGCGAAAAGCGTTACAACAAACAATTGATGGACGGAATGCTGACAATGCAGACTTTCTCCCCCAGTCAAGAGATCTGGGTTAAATCCATCGTTCTTTTGCCCACTACACCACCCCAGTTTAGACATGGCCATATGCAAATCAGTCTTGACCCTGTGCCTCATGGGAACAGTCCAGCCCGAACTGCCAAGCCATGTCTTCACACGACCGGAATCAAGCATCCTAGGACCGGTTTCTGGATATCAGCCGTCATCAGCCAGGATAGCTTGACTCCAGTGGCGTAGTGAGCACGGGTCCCACGTCTGGGAATACCCATCCCACTTAGGGCGAAAAGCGTTACAACAAACAATTGATGGACGGAATGCTGACAATGCAGACATTCTCCCCCAGTCAAGAGATCTGGGTTAAATCCATCGTTCTTTTGTCCACTACACCACCCCAGTTTAGACATGGCCATATGCAAATCAGTCTTGACCCTGTGCCTCATGGGAACAGTCCAGCCCGAACTGCCAAGCCATGTCTTCACTGGACCGGAATCAAGCATCCTAGGACCGGTTTCTGGCTATCAGCCATCATCAGCCAGGATAGCTTGACTCCAGTGGCGTAGTGAGCATGGGTCCCACGTCTGGGAATACCCATCCCACTTAGGGCGAAAAGCGTTACAACAAACAATTGATGGACGGAATGCTGACAATGCAGACATTCTCCCCCAGTCAAGAGATCTGGGTTAAATCCATCGTTCTTTTGCCCACTACACCACCCCAGTTTAGACATGGCCATATGCAAATCAGTCTTGACCCTGTGCCTCATGGGAATAGTCCAGCCCGAACTGCCAAGCCATGTCTTCACAGGACCGGAATCAAGCATCCTAGGACCGGTTTCTGGCTATCAGCCGTCATCAGCCAGGATAGCTTGACTCCAGTGGCGTAGTGAGCACGCGTCCCACGTCTGGGAATACCCATCCCACTTAGGGCGAAAAGCGTTACAACTAAAAATTGATGGACGGAATGCTGACAATGCAGACATTCTCCCCCAGTCAAGAGATCTGGGTTAAATCCATCGTTCTTTTGCCCACTACACCACCCCAGTTTAGACATGGCCATATGCAAATCAGTCTTGACCCTGTGCCTCATGGGAACAGTCCAGCCCGAACTGCCAAGCCATGTCTTCACTGGACCGGAATCAAGCATCCTAGGACCGGTTTCTGGCTATCAGCCGTCATCAGCCATGATAGCTTGACTCCAGTGGTGTAGTGAGCACGGGTCCCACGTCTGGGAATACCCATCCCACTTAGGGCGAAAAGCGTTACAACAAACAATTGATGGACGGAATGCTGACAATGCTGACATTCTCCCCCAGTCAAGAGATCTGGGTTAAATCCATTGTTCTTTTGCCTACTACACCACCCAGGTTTAGACATGGCCATATGCAAATCAGTCTTGACCCTGTGCCTCATGGGAATAGTCCAGCCCGAACTGCCAAGCCATGTCTTCACTGGACCGGAATCAAGCATCCTAGGACCGGTTTCTGGCTATCAGCCGTCATCAGCCAGGATAGCTTGACTCCAGTGGCGTAGTGAGCATGGGTCCCACGTCTGGGAATACCCATCCCACTTAGGGCGAAAAGCGTTACAACAAACAATTGATGGACGGAATGCTGACAATGCAGACATTCTCCCCCAGTCAAGAGATCTGGGTTAAATCCATCGTTCTTTTGCCCACTACACCACCCCAGTTTAGACATGGCCATATGCAAATCAGTCTTGACCCTGTGCCTCATGGGAATAGTCCAGCCCGAACTGCCAAGCCATGTCTTCACAGGACCGAAATCAAGCATCCTAGGACCGGTTTCTGGCTATCAGCCGTCATCAGCCAGGATAGCTTGACTCCAGTGGCGTAGTGAGCACGCGTCCCACGTCTGGGAATACCCATCCCACTTAGGGCGAAAAGCGTTACAACTAAAAATTGATGGACGGAATGCTGACAATGCAGACATTCTCCCCCAGTCAAGAGATCTGGGTTAAATCCATCGTTCTTTTGCCCACTACACCACCCCAGTTTAGACATGGCCATATGCAAATCAGTCTTGACCCTGTGCCTCATGGGAACAGTCCAGCCCGAACTGCCAAGCCATGTCTTCACTGGACCGGAATCAAGCATCCTAGGACCGGTTTCTGGCTATCAGCCGTCATCAGCCATGATAGCTTGACTCCAGTGGTGTAGTGAGCACGGGTCCCACGTCTGGGAATACCCATCCCACTTAGGGCGAAAAGCGTTACAACAAACAATTGATGGACGGAATGCTGACAATGCTGACATTCTCCCCCAGTCAAGAGATCTGGGTTAAATCCATTGTTCTTTTGCCTACTACACCACCCAGGTTTAGACATGGCCATATGCAAATCAGTCTTGACCCTGTGCCTCATGGGAACAGTCCAGCCCGAACTGCCAAGCCATGTCTTCACTGGACTGGAATCAAGCATCCTAGGACCGGTTTCTGGCTATCAGCCATCATCAGCCAGGATAGCTTGACTCCAGTGGCGTAGTGAGCACGGGTCCCACGTCTGGGAATACCCATCCCACTTAGGGCGAAAAGAGTTACAACAAACAATTGATGGACGGAATGCTGACAATGCAGACATTCTCTCCCAGTCAAGAGATATGGGTTAAATCCATCATTCTTTTGCCCACTACACCACCCCAGTTTAGACATGGCCATATGCAAATCAGTCTTGACCCTGTGCCTCATGGGAACAGTCCAGCCCGAACTGCCAAGCCATGTCTTCACTGGACCGGAATCAAGCATCCTAGGACCGGTTTCTGGCTATCAGCCGTCCTCAGCCAGGATAGCTTGACTCCAGTGGCGTAGTGAGCACGGGTCCCACGTCTGGGAATACCCATCCCACTTAGGGCGAAAAGCGTTACAACAAACAATTGATGGACGGAATGCTGACAATGCAGACATTCTCCCCCAGTCAAGAGATCTGGGTTAAATCCATCGTTCTTTTGCCCACTACACCACCCCAGTTTAGACATGGCCATATGCAAATCAGTCTTGACCCTGTGCCTCATGGGAACAGTCCAGCCCGAACTGCCAAGCCATGTCTTCACTAGACAGGAATCAAGCATCCTAGGACCGGTTTCTGGCTATCAGCCGTCATCAGCCAGGATAGCTTGACTCCAGTGGCGCAGTGAGCACGGGTCCCACGTCTGGGAATACCCATCCCACTTAGGGCAAAAAGCGTTACAACAAACAATTGATGGACGGAATGCTGACAATGCAGACATTCTCCCCCAGTCAAGAGATCTGGGTTAAATCCATCGTTCTTTTGCCCACTACACCACCCCAGTTTAGACATGGCCATATGCAAATCAGTCTTGACCCTGTGCCTCATGGGAACAGTCCAGCCCGAACTGCCAAGCCATGTCTTCACTGGACCGGAATCAAGCATCCTAGGACCGGTTTCTGGCTATCAGCCGTCATCAGCCAGGATAGCTTAACTCCAGTGGCGTAGTGAGCACGGGTCCCACGTCTGGGTATACCCATCCCACTTAGGGCGAAAAGCGTTACAACAAACAATTGATGGACGGAATGCTGACAATGCAGACATTCTCCCCCAGTCAAGAGATCTGGGTTAAATCCATTGTTCTTTTGCCCACTACACCACCCCAGTTTAGACATGGCCATATGCAAATCAGTCTTGACCCTGTGCCTCATGGGAACAGTCCAGCCTGAACTGCCAAGCCATGTCTTCACTGGACCGGAATCAAGCATCCTAGGACCGGTTTCTGGCTATCAGCCGTCATCAGCCAGGATAGCTTGACTCCAGTGGCGTAGTGAGCACGGGTCCCACGTCTGGGAATACCCATCCCACTTAGGGCAAAAAGCGTTACAACAAACAATTGATGGACGGAATGCTGACAATGCAGACATTCTCCCCCAGTCAAGAGATCTGGGTTAAATCCATCGTTCTTTTGTCCACTACACCACCCCAGTTTAGACATGGCCATATGCAAATCAGTCTTGACCCTGTGCCTCATGGGAACAGTCCAGCCCGAACTGCCAAGCCATGTCTTCACTGGACCGGAATCAAGCATCCTAGGACCGGTTTCTGGCTATCAGCCGTCATCAGCCAGGATAGCTTGACTCCAGTGGCGTAGTGAGCACGGGTCCCACGTCTGGGAATACCCATCCCACTTAGGGCGAAAAGCGTTACAACAAACAATTGATGGACGGAATGCTGACAATGCAGACATTCTCCCCCAGTCAAGAGATCTGGGTTAAATCCATCGTTCTTTTGCCCACTACACCACCCCAGTTTAGACATGGCCATATGCAAATCAGTCTTGACCCTGTGCCTCATGGGAACAGTCCAGCCCGAACTGCCAAGCCATGTCTTCACAGGACCGGAATCAAGCATCCTAGGACCGGTTTCTGGCTATCAGCCGTCATCAGCCAGGATAGCTTGACTCCAGTGGCGTAGTGAGCACGCGTCCCACGTCTGGGAATACCCATCCCACTTAGGGCGAAAAGCGTTACAACTAAAAATTGATGGACGGAATGCTGACAATGCAGACATTCTCCCCCAGTCAAGAGATCTGGGTTAAATCCATCGTTCTTTTGCCCACTACACCACCCCAGTTTAGACATGGCCATATGCAAATCAGTCTTGACCCTGTGCCTCATGGGAACAGTCCAGCCCGAACTGCCAAGCCATGTCTTCACTGGACCGGAATCCAGCATCCTAGGACCGGTTTCTGGCTATCAGCCGTCATCAGCCATGATAGCTTGACTCCAGTGGTGTAGTGAGCACGGGTCCCACGTCTGGGAATACCCATCCCACTTAGGGCGAAAAGCGTTACAACAAACAATTGATGGACGGAATGCTAACAATGCTGACATTCTCCCCCAGTCAAGAGATCTGGGTTAAATCCATTGTTCTTTTGCCTACTACACCACCCAGGTTTAGACATGGCCATATGCAAATCAGTCTTGACCCTGTGCCTCATGGGAACAGTCCAGCCCGAACTGCCAAGCCATGTCTTCACTGGACTGGAATCAAGCATCCTAGGACCGGTTTCTGGCTATCAGCCATCATCAGCCAGGATAGCTTGACTCCAGTGGCGTAGTGAGCACGGGTCCCACGTCTGGGAATACCCATCCCACTTAGGGCGAAAAGAGTTACAACAAACAATTGATGGACGGAATGCTGACAATGCAGACATTCTCTCCCAGTCAAGAGATATGGGTTAAATCCATCATTCTTTTGCCCACTACACCACCCCAGTTTAGACATGGCCATATGCAAATCAGTCTTGACCCTGTGCCTCATGGGAACAGTCCAGCCCGAACTGCCAAGCCATGTCTTCACTGGACCGGAATCAAGCATCCTAGGACCGGTTTCTGGCTATCAGCCGTCCTCAGCCAGGATAGCTTGACTCCAGTGGCGTAGTGAGCACGGGTCCCACGTCTGGGAATACCCATCCCACTTAGGGCGAAAAGCGTTACAACAAACAATTGATGGACGGAATGCTGACAATGCAGACATTCTCCCCCAGTCAAGAGATCTGGGTTAAATCCATCGTTCTTTTGCCCACTACACCACCCCAGTTTAGACATGGCCATATGCAAATCAGTCTTGACCCTGTGCCTCATGGGAACAGTCCAGCCCGAACTGCCAAGCCATGTCTTCACTGGACAGGAATCAAGCATCCTAGGACCGGTTTCTGGCTATCAGCCGTCATCAGCCAGGATAGCTTGACTCCAGTGGCGTAGTGAGCACGGGTCCCACGTCTGGGAATACCCATCCCACTTAGGGCAAAAAGCGTTACAACAAACAATTGATGGACGGAATGCTGACAATGCAGACATTCTCCCCCAGTCAAGAGACCTGGGTTAAATCCATTGTTCTTTTGACAACTACACCACCTCACTTTAGACATGGCCATATGCAAATCAGTCTTGACCCTGTGCCTCATGGGAACAGTCCAGCCCGAACTGCCAAGCCATGTCTTCACTGGACCGGAATTAAGCATCCTAGGACCGGTTTCTGGCTATCAGCCGTCATCAGCCAAGATAGCTTGACTCCAGTGGCGTAGTGAGCACCGGTCCCACGTCTGGGAAAACCCATCCCACTTAGGGCGAAAAGCGTTACAACAAACAATTGATGGACGGAATGCTGACAATGCAGACATTCTCCCCCAGTCAAGAGATCTGGGTTAAATCCATCGTTCTTTTGCCCACTACACCACCCCAGTTTAGACATGGCCATATGCAAATCAGTCTTGACCCTGTGCCTCATGGGAACAGTCCAGCCCGAACTGCCAAGCCATGTCTTCACTGGACCGGAATCAAGCATCCTAGGACCGGTTTCTGGCTATCAGCCGTCATCAGCCAGGATAGCTTGACTCCAGTGGCGTAGTGAGCACGGGTCCCACGTCTGGGAATACCCATTCCACTTAGGGCGAAAAGCGTTACAACAAACAATTGATGGACGGAATGCTGACAATGCAGACATTCTCCCCCAGTCAAGAGATCTGGGTTAAATCCATCATTCTTTTGCCCACTACACCACCCCAGTTTAGACATGGCCATATGCAAATCAGTCTTGACCCTGTGCCTCATGGGAACACTCCAGCCCGAACTGCCAAGCCATGTCTTCACTGGACCGGAATCAAGCATCCTAGGACCGGTTTCTGGCTATCAGCCATCATCAGCCAGGATAGCTTATCTCCAGTGGCGTAGTGAGCACGGGTCCCACGTCTGGGAATACCCATCCCACTTAGGGCGAAAAGAGTTACAACAAACAATTGATGGACGGAATACTGACAATGCAGACATTCTCCCCCAGTCAAGAGATATGGGTTAAATCCATCATTCTTTTGCCCACTACACCACCCCAGTTTAGACATGGCCATATGCAAATCAGTCTTGACCCTGTGCCTCATGGGAACAGTCCAGCCCGAACTGCCAAGCCATGTCTTCACTGGACCGGAATCAAGCATCCTAGGACCGGTTTCTGGCTATCAGCCGTCATCAGCCAGGATAGCTTGACTCCAGTGCCGTAGTGAGCACGGGTCCCACGTCTGGGAATACCCATCCCACTTAGGGCGAAAAGCGTTACAACAAACAATTGATGGACAGAATGCAGACAATGCAGACATTCTCCCCCAGTCAAGAGATCTGGGTTAAATCCATCGTTCTTTTGCCCACTACACCACCCCAGTTTAGACATGGCCATATGCAAATCAGTCTTGACCCTGTGCCTCATGGGAACAGTCCAGCCCGAACTGCCAAGCCATGTCTTCACTGGACTGGAATTAAGCATCCTAGGACCGGTTTCTGGCTATCAGCCGTCATCATCCAGGATAGCTTGACTCCAGTGGCGTAGTGAGCACCGGTCCCACGTCTGGGAATACCCATCCCACTTAGGGCGAAAAGCGTTACAACAAACAATTGATGGACGGAATGCTGACAATGCAGACATTCTCCCCCAGTCAAGAGATCTGGGTTAAATCCATCGTTCTTTTGCCCACTACACCACCCCAGTTTAGACATGGCGATATGCAAATCAGTCTTGACCCTGTGCCTCATGGGAACAGTCCAGCCCGAACTGCCAAGCCATGTCTTCACTGGACCCGAATCAAGCATCCTAGGACCGGTTTCTGGCTATCAGCCGTCATCAGCCAGGATAGCTTGACTCCAGTGGCGTAGTGAGCACGGGTCCCACGTCTGGGAATACCCATTCCACTTAGGGCGAAAAGCGTTACAACAAACAATTGATGGACGGAATGCTGACAATGCAGACATTCTCCCCCAGTCAAGAGATCTGGGTTAAATCCATCATTCTTTTGCCCACTACACCACCCCAGTTGAGACATGGCCATATGCAAATCAGTCTTGACCCTGTGCCTCATGGGAACAGTCCAGCCCGAACTGCCAAGCCATGTCTTCACTGGACCGGAATCAAGCATCCTAGGACCGGTTTCTGGCTATCAGCCGTCATCAGCCAGGATAGCTTATCTCCAGTGGCGTAGTGAGCACAGGTCCCACGTCTGGGAATACCCATCCCACTTAGGGCGAAAAGCGTTACAACAAACAATTGATGGACGGAATGCTGACAATGCAGACATTCTCCCCCAGTCAAGAGATCTGGGTTAAATCCATCGTTCTTTTGCCCACTACACCACCCCAGTTTAGACATGGCCATATGCAAATCATTCTTGACCCTGTGCCTCATGGGAACAGTCCAGCCCGAACTGCCAAGCCATGTCTTCACTGGACCGGAATCAAGCATCCTAGGACCGGTTTCTGGCCATCAGCCGTCATCAGCCAGGATAGCTTGACTCCAGTGGCGTAGTGAGCACGGATCCCACGTCTGGGAATACCCATCCCACTTAGGGCGAAAAGCGTTACAACAAACAATTGATGGACGGAATGCTGACAATGCAGACATTCTCTCCCAGTCAAGAGATCTGGGTTAAATCCATCGTTCTTTTGCCCACTACACCACCTCAGTTTAGACATGGCCATATGCAAATCAGTCTTGACCCTGTGCCTCATGGGAACAGTCCAGCCCGAACTGCCAAGCCATGTCTTCACTGGACCGGAATCAAGCATCCTAGGACCGGTTTCTGGCTATCAGCCGTCATCAGCCAGGATAGCTTGACTCCAGTGGCGTAGTGAGCACGGGTCCAACGTCTGGGAATACCCATCCCACTTAGGGCGAAAAGCGTTACAACAAACAATTGATGGACGGAATGCTGACAATGCAGACATTCTCCCCCAGTCAAGAGATCTGGGTTAAATCCATCGTTCTTTTGCCCACTACACCACCCCAGTTTAGACACTGGAGTCAAGCTATCCTGGCTGATGACGGCTGATAGCCAGAAACCGGTCCTAGGATGCTTGATTCCGGTCCAGGGAAGACATGGCTTGGCAGTTCGGGCTGGACTGTTCCCATGAGGCACAGGGTCAAGACTGATTTGCATATGGCCATGTCTAAACTGGGGTGGTGTAGTGGGCAAAAGAACGATGGATTTAACCCAGATCTCTTGACTGGGGGAGAATGTCTGCATTGTCAGCATTCCGTCCATCATTTGTTTGTTGTAACGCTTTTCGCCCTAAGTTGGATGGGTTTTCCCAGACGTGGGACCCGTGCTCACTAACGCCACCGGAGTCAAGCTATCCTGGCTGATGACGGCTGATAGCCAGAAACCGGTCCTGGGAAGACATGGCTTGGCAGTTCGGGCTGGACTGTTCCCATGAGGCACAGGGTCAAGACTGATTTGCATATGGCCATGTCTAAACTGGGGTGGTGTAGTGGGCAAAAGAACGATGGATTTAACCCAGATCTCTTGACTGGGGGAGAATGTCTGCATTGTCAGCATTCCGTCCATCATTTGTTTGTTGTAATGCTTTTCGCCCTAAGTGGGATGGGTATTCCCAGACGTGGGACCCGTGCTCACTACGCCTCTGGAGTCAAGCTATCCTGGCTGATGATGGCTGATAGCCAGAAACCGGTCGTAGGATGCTTGATTCCGGTCCAGGGAAGACATGGCTTGGCAGTTCGGGCTGGACTGTTCCCATGAGGCACAGGGTCAAGACTGATTTGCATATGGCCATGTCTAAACTGGGGTGGTGTAGTGGGCAAAAGAACGATGGATCTAACACAGATCTCTTGACTGGGGGAGAATGTCTGCATTGTCAGCATTCCGTCCATCATTTGTTTGTTGTAACGCTTTTCGCCCTAAGTGGGATGGGTATTCCCAGACGTGGGACCCGTGCTCACTACGCCACTGGAGTCAAGCTATCCTGGCTGATGACGGCTGATAGCCAGAAACCGGTCCTAGGATGCTTGATTCCGGTCCAGGGAAGACATGGCTTGGCAGTTCGGGCTGGACTGTTCCCATGAGGCACAGGGTCAAGACTGATTTGCATATGGCCATGTCTATACTGGGGTGGTGTAGTGGGCAAAAGAACGATGGATTTAACCCAGATCTCTTGACTTGGGGAGAATGTCTGCATTGTCAGCATTCCGTCCATCATTTGTTTGTTGTAATGCAGGAAGGGCTGGCACACTGCAGCCATGATGTTTCAAGGGGGCTTGTTGAAGTTACAAATGCACTTGAAGTGCTCCTAACTACTCAGGCTGCCAATACTGGTGCAGGTGATGTGGGGGACAGTGCGGAGACGACAAGTCGCAGCAGTATAACGCCCCCTGTAACTGAGACCAGGAGGAGCAGCAGACGTCATGGGGCTGGCACTGGATCAATTCACAGTGATGACAGTCTGCTAAGGGAATCCAGCAGTGTTGTGCGTGGCAGCAGGCGTTAATGCAAGCCACACTTTGTCTACTTAACTGGGTGACTTAACCCATGACATCCTCGTAGGGTGGTTACAAATAGGACTGCCATGTTGAGCCCTTTGTGTAGTGGCGTAGTGCCAATATATTAAACTACGTCATTCAAATGCAACAACTGGCTGTCTCCCCTTACTTACTCAGAAATAGTTGCGTGTGATCTCAGCCCGTCTTGTCTCCCATCTGGTACTGGCGCCACTCCTGCTGCGTTGGGCTCTGGCTGTGCAAAATCATCATCATCGTCCTCAGAGTCAGTTAATTCAACTTCTGTACCTTTCTTAGTGGCAAGGTTATGCAGCATAGCACAAGTTGCGATGATCTTGCAGCAGATGATGGGTGTGTACTGACGTGCACCTCTGCTTTTGTGGAGGCAGCGGAACCTGCTTTTCAATAGTTCAAACTTGCGCTCCACAATGTTGCATGTTGATTTGTGCGCCACATTGTATTGTCTCTCACTTGGGGTCGATGGGTTTAGGTAAGGTGTGAGGATGAATGACCGCACAGCATAAGCGCTATCACCTAGGTGGAGAAGACAGTGCCATTAATAACAGTCACCAACACATTCATCTGCAGTGTACATCAGGGTGTGTCACAGTGATTTACCTAGCAGGTATCCTTCTCCAAATTCTCCTACAGCCAGGCATGTGTAGATCCCACTGTTCTGGAAAATGTATGAGTCGTGGGTGCTCCCAGGAAATTTGGCCACAATCGCTGCATCGCAGATTACCTGCACATTAATGGAGTGGGTTGATTTTCTGTTTTGGTAGATGTACTCAGTGGCTGCAGGTGGGCAGATTGGAATGTGTGTCCCATCAATGCACCCTATCACATGCGGGAACTGTGCCTTTTGGTAAAAGTCTGTCTTGGTTTTCAGCAGTTCCGGCTGTGTGGTTGGGAAGCTTATGTAGTGATGCATTCTCTGCATCATGGCATCCAGAAATTTGTTAAAGAAATGGGACAGGCAACTCTGTGACACCCCACCTACCACAGCTATCACCCCTGGTAACTGCCAGATGCAAGTAGGTGTAGGCTACAGAGCACCTGCACATGTGGTGGTATAGCGTGCGCCCTTGGTGTTGGATGCTCCAGGAGTGGGTGCAGGTCCCTTATCAGGTCCAGGATGGTGTGGGGGTGTAGCCTGTACCTTTCATGGATCTCTGCCTCAGTCAGTTGGAAGAGTGTGATGCGCTTTCTGTAAACGCACTCCTCCGGTCTCCGGTCTCCAGATCTTCACTCCTGCTGCCTGTAACCGTAGCCGCCTTGCTATCACATAGAGGGCCGCCATAGTGATCACACTGTTGCATTTCGGGACTGTTTAAATACACTGCAGCTGATTACCACCTGCTTGCAGTCAGTGGTAATTACTCTTAAATACCGAATTTTAGGAAAATCGGTATTACCGAATTTCACTACATCTCTTTTATCGTTTTTACCGTTTCTTATTTACCGATTCAGTATTTGGGTGTTCGGTAATTCCCAATCAGTAAATTTGAAATCGGTAATAAGGAATCGGTATTTACCGATTCCTTATTACCGATTCCTTTCCTTTCCTACATGGGGGATTGCTATATACGGGTCGGTAAGGCAGAAATCTACCGATTTTTGGTATTACCGACCGGTATTTGGGCCACCTACATCGGGCCCATGGTTCTTTATACCGAAAGGTACTAGCCACAGTGACACCTCCCAGAATTTCACACTCATTTACCGAGGGAACAGTGCCCCCCTTCACACCGGTTATATATGGAAGACTTGACTCTCCTTGATGCCTATTGGGAACAGAGGGAATTGGAAAGAAACAAGGGTAATTCTCGGCTTTGGACTTTCCTTTGGCCTTATGATTAGTGATGTATTTACTTATTTGACTATTGTAGAGTGCTGACATTCCTGTGACCTTCTTCACAGCACTGTGACTATATGTAAAGTGTTCCTTTCTCTGGCAATAAGCTCATCTCATAAATCTCTAGATAGCTGGTGCCAAGAAGCACTTGAAGCAGGGTCAGACTAGGACAGAAAAAAAAGAATGGCACCAAAATAAAAGTGGCTCTTGTTACCGAATCAGATAGCTAAAAAAGTGGTGTATATTGGGGCAGTTTTGTACTTGTAAAAACAGGGGGGCATATTCTCAAGGAGCTACCGCCGAGTTATTGGCACTTTATCGCAGCCAAAGTCGCAATAAATTTCCCGCCGCTTTCAACAGCCGATATTACCAGTTTTCCGGCGATAGCATCCTCAAAAAACATCGCCACGGATGACCCCGGCAACTATCACTAATGAGATGCAGAGTAGGCGTGCCCGAGCAGAAAGTCGCGACAACACCACACCTCAATATTCCCAATGACCAGCCAGATCTGCGATAAGAACACAAAACATGCGATAAGGAGCGTTAGCAGCAGGAAATTAACACTTGCTCTGACCTGATGTAAAGTCGGATGACAACCGGCAGCAGCCAAGGGAGCACAGCCCAGAGCCACACCTGAAGAACAACAGATGCCATGGAGCCAACGATCATGCAGCTCAGAGCCCCAACAGGGCCACAACACCCACCGCCACCCATCCCCGGACCACCATATGGGCCCCACTCCGGGCGCCCCCCACCTCCCCTGGACCAAGAGACTGCACATCAACGGCACGAAACAGGAACAAAATCATCTGCCTGATGCCGCAGAATCACAACAACTGACAGTCATGTCAGTAAAGAAAAAGCAGAATGAATCATTCACCAATAAAAGTACAAACAAAATATCACAATCAAATTTCTCTCCAAACAACTTTTTGGAAGAGCCCTGGCGGGTCATCACTGGCCAATTTGGAAGTGACAGTCTGTAAGGCAATATCCAAGATAAGAAGGTGTGTCAGGCACCCATCAAAGGACAGAGAGGGAGAGAAAGAGAGAGAGACTGAACACAGAGCACAAGGACAATCGGGCCCTTGACTCATACATGCCAACTGTTGCGTGTGTTTTGCAATTGATGCACCCTAAATTGAGGCAACGATTTCAGCGTGAAGTCCACATCACATTTCATAAATGCAAGCATTAGTCAGACTAAAATTAGGCATGAAAGCTCCTTTGTCTCAATACACAAGGCGGTAGGACATCCGAACATCCGACCTAGGTCTCCATTGCGCCCGGCACCCCGAGTGAGATACCATACCAGACTCTTACAACTCCCACACCACAAACTGCGCTAATGAAAGAGAAACGTGTCCACACCCCACACACACTTGTCTCTGCTCGAGGTACACCGGCATGGCATGCCCCCAACACATTGCCAAAAAATAACCCAGACGTCCACACATGCGACTCATTTCTCCGAGCTGTCGCATATCGTCCACAGAACTGCCACCGGTCTGAGGATTGTCGGTGGTACAAGACCAACAAACACAATGGCAGGCAATCCCGGACACATGCACAACCCCTGTCACGTGGCACTGTACCGTTCACGAATTCTGCAACTGTTGGGAGCTCTGCCAATGGCAGTTTTGCGAATCAGTTACCGTCTGAGTTTCCGGCTTGCGTACGTCACATGCGTCCAGCCATGGTTCCACTGTCGATCATGCACATTTGAGTGGCCCATGGAGGTCTGCCCATCCAACTCAACGGTATCCGAACTGGATTATGACTAGGGCTCCCGGTTTTATGGTATTTATTCTTTTAGCATTTTTGTCTGTATTTATCCATATTTATTTTTTGCCCACTTTATCTGTATTTATCCACATTTATTTTGTGTTTTGCGAATAAATGAAGTTGTAGATCTGTACATTTCCATATTTATTTAACCGATAGACGCACACTCATACTTTATTGTCTGTCTGTTTTAGCTATTTAAGCTGCCAAATATTATATAACAAAACATCCACCGGTAAATATTAGCATTATACCACAAATGTATGTTGACACATGGCATTATTTAATGAAATTGCATCCTGTTTTTTTAATTTCCCATGCTGTCCATCTGCTTAGCTGTTGACTGATAATTTAAGAAAAACAGCACAGAGTCACTTAAAAGAAGCCCATTTTCCCGTATTTATCCAATTTAAAAAATATATGCAGACAGAAAAGACATTATTTTCTGTCTGTATTTATCTGTAAAAATCCGTAAAAACTGAAAACAGGGAGCCTTAATTATGACTTGTGTGTGCGCCTCCTGTTGGCCCACGAACAGGAGTGCAACTGGGATACCCGTGCATGGGATGCCCTGATCTGTGGCGTTTGTGCTGGCAGTAGTGGATGAGAGATTGCACAAGTCGTCGTGTGCAGTGACCACATCGAGATGCTCACCTATTGGGCTGTGTTGCGGATCGGTGATCTGTCCTGACTAGCTAATGGATTGGCTCTCCCTTGTGTTCCTTGAATTCGAGAACGCCATACTTCTGGAACTGATTGCTATGAAGCTGCACTCGCATTTATGGACGAGTAACTACCTTCCTCCAGCCAAAACTGAATGACACCCAGAGCACAGGTCACAACACCGTGTCGCATCATGGAGGAATGGTCCCATAAGCCAGAACAGTGGACATGTCTGCATTCGCTTGGACTCAGAATGCATGTGCGTGCACCTACGCGTGTTGTCACACACCTGTGCAAGGTGGGGCAGTCCCATGGGCGGAGCTGCACAGTGTCGTTTGGCAACGTTGCTAAATCTGACTTACTGACTGCTGGAGGGAGACTACACACATAGCAATGTAGCATGACAGGTGACCTCATTGAAATGAAATGAAATTAAATTTTGTACTTGTATAGTGCACTGCTGCCCCAGCGACGGGGCGTCCTGGCGCTGTACTCATATCGCTGTGGAACCCTTCCTGGCTTTCCCTGTGAAATGTCCACTCCTGGGCACCCCCAAGGTGAAGCCAGGCATCCCCAGCGCTGTTGGGGCCATTGTGGAGATTAAGCAAGCTATTGCCCAGAGTTGCAGAGTGGGACCCATGATTAGAGTAGGCACCGAGGCGAGAATTATCAGGTCAGAGGAAATTGAGCCCAAGACCCGCCGAGGCGGGAATTAAACCCTGGTCCCGGGCCAGATCTCTGCATCAGGGTCTGCCGCTCTAACCATTGAGCCACACTTCTCCAATGGTCCCTGTCACCTACTCACTGTCAGCATAGCACACAGTTGGCGCAGTCCGGTGGTACAGCTCTATGCATATCCCATGGGCTGTGAGTGGTGTCCCCTGACACATGGCCATGAGCAGACGCCTTACATCACAGGACTCGACCAGCAAGGCAAGGTGGGCTGAGACCGTTGCCAAACGTAAGGAGATGTGTTAATTTTTGCCTCCCCAGTTTTTGCACATCGACACGTTCCCATTCTGCCTGTAAGTGTCTTAAGCATTTGTCAGCCTGTTGTGGCCCACTACCTGCCCGTACTGACACGCACATGCTAATAAAGTCTATGCAACTGCAACAGTGTACAACTGTGATGAGTGTTGATTTGTATGACAAATCCTGTGCCTCAATGAGCATTGTACGTACACAGGGAGGGACAGACTGCCCCTGGTACATAGATGGTGAATCCCTATTGGCAGCTCCACCTCTGTAAGCCAGACATTGTTTTTGGGTTAGTTGCTGGTAGACCTGTGCTCTTTTACGTGTCTTCAGTAATGCTTGTATGGTGGCCATGTGGATCAATATGATCCATTAAAACAGACTGTGTCCACACTGATGTGTGTGAGTAGGTAATGCGAAGAGATGTTCTGTTGCCACATGCGATGGGTGACACTACTGCAGGCGGGCTACCGATTCTGACATTTACTCACACAGCACCATATAATACATGGACGTTGAGGGATGCAAGATTGTTGTTCATGTGCAATGAGGCCACAGCTAGTTCATACCTTCACATTCATCTTAAGGTTCATGTGGGTCAGGGTCAGACATGCGCATTGATGACATTTACCAGGGTGTGACTTTTTTGTGCAATCAATGCCCCTACATTCATCCATTCTTGTACACGTGAGTGAACATAGACAGGACACATCTGTGTGATTTGGAATGTTTTATTCACATTCTGGGGAGTGTCGGAGCTAGAGGGGTACATGGCCAGTTCAAGCACACATTACGTGGTTACCCAGTGGTGGGCCAACCAGAGTCCTTGGGGGTATGCAAAGTTAATTTGGAGAGGAAGAGTTCAGTCCTCAGCCAGATTGCTGTGTCATTGGTACACGAGCAGATATGGCAGTCCATGTTGGGGTCCAGGTGAATGTCGCAGAGTGTTCCGGTGGACAGTGGGAGGTGTTGTTCCAGGGCATGATGCATAGGGCTGCACCAGGCAGGGACAGGCCATGTGGCGGCTACAGATGCTACTGTCTCCTTCCTCACACAGTCATTACCCTCCACATCTTATTGCTCTGAGACTTCTTCTGTGTCTGGTGTGTCAGGTGTGTGTGGTGGTGTTATGGCTGCATCACCGTGTGCCACTGACACATCAGGGGGCAGAGGTGGTAGGGCTGCATCACCGTGTGCCACTGACACATCAGGGGGCGGAGATGTGTATGTCGAAGTTCCAGCTGCAGTTATCTGTGACAGGCTCTGTGGCAGCAATGGCAAGATGAGGGTCTGCGAGGCTTGGAAGATCCCAGCTACATCTCGCTGGTGTTCAGCTGTGGTAGCCCTACTTCCAGGCTGCATCGGCTCCATGGTCTCCATTGTCCTCCGCATCTGTGCCAACTCTGTGCTGTCATCGCTGGAGCATGTCTGACTAGACAGTTCTTGTATCCGAGTAACGGCCCCAGTGAGGTCAGCCAAGGATTGTTGGGGGACATGGTGCGGACAGTGGGTGTCCCTTAGGGACTGTAATTGGTCCCAGATGGGACTCAGACACCTACGTATGGCATCGAGTTTGGCTACCATGAGGTCGAACCCCATCCGCAGGTGATCAGCCATCTTCTCCTGGCACCCTAGCACACGGTGTTGGAATTCCATGTGTTGGTCGCGGGGGTCCTGTGAGTCAGCTGTGGTATTGTGTGCTTCCTGCTGTGTGGTCTGTGCAGGGGATGGGGTCACTGCGATGCAGTTGGGCTACCCTGCTCTTGGGGTGGTGTGCAGATGCTGTCCACAAGCCGTTGGAGGGTGTCTGGGGAAATGTGCAGGGTGTCCTCTTCATCCTCACTGTAGAGATGTGTGGTCTGCTCTGCAGGAGTTGTTGATTGTCCCTCTGCAATGTAACGGGGAGATGCAGGCTAACAGTGTGTTCCATGTATGATCACTCATTGGATATGTTTACATTCAGAGTGCATGGCAGTGTACATTTTGTCTGTTTTGGTGAAGCTGGCTATTTGATGGGAGACAGTGGACATTTCGACTGCATTATGGATGTGAGGTTGTACTCGTACATTATCATCTCACAGTGTCATGCAATGCCAGATGTGATTGGCCAGTTACTACGCATGAGCGGCACCAGTTGTGTTCTCTGTCCTGTGGTGTAAGGGTTGCACTTTGTACGACATTGTCATCAATGTTGATGTACTTTGCTTGCTATGTGTGTGTGCGCATTGTTGGCGAGTCTCCCCTGCAGCTCTGATTTTGCGGACCCATATCCCTTTGAGTCGGTGTGCCTTTGACTTGTGTGCTTTTTGGGTGCTGGGATGTTTGCGTCTTGAGTCATTTGTGCTCTTGGACGGTTTTTGAACTCTTGTGCATTGTTTGTCTGCAGATGTGTTTTTGGCGTCATGGGTTGTAGGTGCACATGGATGTGTCAGAGTGTGACCTGCACCTTTACGGATGCGGTCCACACTCAGCCACCTCAAAGTCGTATCGTGCACCATGTCATGTATTGTGGCTGCAGCCATGCTATCTGTCATGCGGTGTCTTTTGCATTGTCCGTGTGGCTCACAGAGCCGCTGCTTTTCGGGATTCAGCCCATGTGCATGGGTAGGTTGTGGCATTGGTGATATGGAGGGGGGCCTAATTGTGCAGATTGTGGACGGGGGCCTACTTGGTGATTCTATGTGTGCTGAAGTGTGCCAAGGGTATCAGGGACATGTTCCACACTCATTGTGGGTGTGCAGTGTACTGCTCATTATTGTGCATGTGTGCCATTGTGGCCATCTACCCCCGTCCCCCCAGTCCTTGGTCATTACTCACCCTGTTGCTGTTGGGTCAGGTCATATCGAGCTGTGTCAAGACCCCCAAATCCTGCCACCGTCTCAACACTGATGACTGGGGCCACCATTTCCTCCAGCTCATCCAGCTCCTCCTGTGGCGCAGGACTCCCACCTCCAGTCGCCTTTGCTGCCTTCCTGTTGGCAGTGAGTTTGTCCTTGGTTTGGCTGTGCACTTCATGCCAGCACCTCTTGACCTCCTCCATTGCCTCCTGGACACTCCGACAGCATTCACGTTGGTGACGATGGACTGCCATATTTCCGTTTGTGTTGCCAATGATGCAGTGGAGGTGACAAACAGTTGTTGGTAGTGTTCTATCACCTCAGTGATGATGATCCGGTCTTCCTGCGGCATGAACCCCGTCTTCCTCTTCTCCTTGCCCTTCCCTGACTCCGGGGTTCCTGGCTGGTCCTCCGTGGGGCTTGTGGGGTTCGGGTTGTCCTCTGCACTCGGTCCGGGTGCATCCATGGTGCTACGCAGTTGGATTTGGTATTGGTGTGTTTTTTTTTAGTTGTTTTTATGGTGCATTTTCCCGCATGTCGCGTGGGGATTGCAGGCCTGTGGCTGGTTGTCGTTGATTTTTTTATCACGATTGGCCTCATCGCAACTTTTTTCAAGTTGTTGTTTCGCATTTTTGCGGAGTTGCGTTGATTTTAGCGTGGTCATTTAATGTGTTATCATGAGCCTATCGCATGGTACCACTGGCTTGTGAATACCATGTTACCACGGTGTTAATTTCACGTGATAGACTGCGATGTGAAGAGTTGGGTTAAGCTAATTTTGCGATGAATATCACACGTTCTAGAGAATATCCCCCAGGGTTTTTCAAGGTGTGAGAAACTGTGTACATTTGAGCTTGCTGCAGGCCATGCTTTTGGTAAAATCAGGGAGATAAACAGTAAAAAATCTCCACCAGGTCACAAAAACGCACCCAAATAGCCATAAAACTTAGTCACACATTTCAATGTTAGACAACCCTTATGGCACTACCAGAATTCCGTCTAGGACAGTCTGACCCTAATTTAGGAGTGAATGACTAGATCTCATAGTGATGTGACGTGAGCCACCTGTGGAGAGATGTATGTGAGACTTGAGAATAACAGCTTCTAGTCCAAACAAATCCAATTCAGACTTTCATTCTTCGTGCCTGGTTAAAATGGATCCCACTGCGTTTTCAAATAGGGACCCTACTTTTTAAGAGATGAGACAATTTGGTTTTGGGATTCATACTGCATGTCCTGGCTGTTCCTTCCTTCCATATTTTCTTCCTTCAATCCCTTCCTTCCTATTTTCCCTTTAACGTCTTCTTCCTTCATCCCTGCCTCCTGCCTTTACTCTTTTCTTGATCTCCCTCCTTCTTACCTCACTTTCTTTCCTTCTTCCTTTTTTCTTTCTTCCCCTCTTGCCTTCCTCTCATTTCTTCTTTCTTTGTTTTCTCAGTTCATTTATTTTGTCCTTCTTTCTTTCCTTATTTCCTTTCTTCCTCGCTTCCTTAGCTGTCCACACCCTTCTCTCCTTTGTACTATTTTCAATACTTTCTTCCTTTGTTGCTTCCCTCTTTTCTTCCTTAATTCTTACCTTTGTTCGATCCTTCCTTGTTTCCCTACCGCATCTTTCTCCCCTCCCATCATTCCTTCCACTCTCTCAAACCAGGGCTTTAAGTGGGCCAGGTCCCAATGGGAATCAGACTTGGTAGTAATTAAAAATTACATTGAAACGGGTCCCTTTTGAGCCCTATATTCATGTCCTTAACTTTACAGGCAAAAACACTGATCGATTTCGAAACAATGAATGTAAAAAACTTTAAGGTAATCCATTTCAATGATTTAGTTCCTGTTTTTATTTCAAGTTTTCCCTAATGTTCAATTCCCTAAGAGAGTTTGTTATTTCCAGGATGTAGTGTTTCTGTATTTTTTTTTGCATGTCACATATTATTCTTGTACAGTGCATACTTTAAACCGAGTCACCACCATGGACTTATAGCGGGTCATTGGCTCTGGAGTTGAGGCTGAAGGCAGTGCAAGTTTCTCACAGTGCATGTCAGAGGGCCAGAATGGAGTGCAGAATACACACCCATCCAATCCTTGGCCTCTCTGCAGAGTACTCAGAGTAATGGTCATGTATTTCAGTTGTGATTGCGATTTTGCATAGGATTCTGTGTATGAAGGAAATACACAGTTGACAGAATATTGACAAGGCAAAACTAAAAGGTAGTGAAGTGCTTACAGGTGAGTTGGCGTGTTGTGTGTTTGAGGGGTGGTGAAGTGAAGGCGATGAAATGGTGTGAATTGAGGAGAGAGTGAAATGAAGGTGCTGAAGATAAAAGAGATGAGATGTTATATCTTCAGAGGAAGAAGATTTGAAGAGAAAAAAGGCCATACGTGTCTAACATAGAGTGAACATAACTGGAGTGATTGAAACACCCTCAAGACCATTACCCTGGTCCTAGCTGGCTTTACGTGTAAGTCAGCTGTTGTGTAATATATCTGGATGCAATAATAGAAGGCTCAGAGAGGCACTAAAATACCAGTCAGTTGGCACACTATGGAAAACATAGAAATTTACATATTTAAGCTACGCCCTTAATTCGATAGGCCATGCCCCTTTTAGAGCCCACCCCCCACTTTTGCATCCCACTAAAATCCCGGCCTCAAACATAGTGGGGAGTTCTGATCCTCAGGGGAGAAGCTCACGATCCCACAATGCAGCAGTGTACTAACAGCTATATCTGTGAAATGAGCGGTGGGGTCTCAAAAATAATGTACTAATCATTTTGTGGGTCAAAGAAAAAGAGTCAACAGCACCTGTAATACATATAAATAAATCTAACATGATTATTTCTATGCCCACCCCCCACCTCAGATGATGTATTTTTGGATTATTACACTTTTGCAGCCGCTAATTACCCAACATGGGTTTCTGCTCTGTCCCTGTTTTCGTAAATTGCCTGTTTGACTCACAGCGCCGGCTGTCTAGCTAGCCTCTTATGCCAATGCAACGAAATGCATCATTTAGATGGAAAAATATTTTTTATTACAATTGCAGTAAATTATGGTTTATTTTGCATAAACCTGTAAAAGGGCGATAAATGCAACAGTTTCAATTGGTCCCACAGCAACCCATTTTGGATGTTTTTCTGGCCAGTTACCTTGCTCGAATTAGGGCCCCTGGCACGCTTGCTACTTTAATGAGAGGGGTTCTCTGCTCAGAAAGCAAAAGCAATGTACTAGTAAACAAAACAACAGGGACCGGGATTTGTCAATATGTACTGCCTCTTAAAATTGCCTGCAGCTGCAGGGCCTCACGTCGGAGCGTGGACGCCATGATGAGCCAAACCCCCCGAGATTTCACTCTTTCCTTGGATTCAGCGCGCGCACAGTGGCCGCAATGAGATTAATAACCAGCCGAGCCAACAAACAGAGGGGAAAAAGGAACGAAGAGCCGGATACATTCTAGAGCAGATGAGATTGCTAAAACGACGCCATATTTCACCCGGGAGGGCTTATTGTGCGCACACCGTCGTATGATTAGGAATACACAGGTCATCCATCCCAGAGCAGAGCTCAATCCATCGCCTCGCCCCAGGCCCTACACACAGCGGAAGCAGAAGCTTCATTCGCAGGCTTTTGGCGATGCTGTAAAAACTGTTACTCGAGTTGCGGAAGGTCAAAAGGTCGGCGGTGTTAGATTGCAGGGTATTTACAGGAGAAGAATGATGCTGACTGGAAGGCTACCCGAGCACTCGCACTGGGTCCAGTGTTGTAAGATTCTATTTCACAATGAAGGCTGCTGTGGCCATTGTGGACACGCCTCCTGTCAAAAAGGCTGAAAGGGGATGACATATAGTTCCTATCCTCTGCATAGTACCAACTGATTGAGTGACCCCCAGGAAAGAGGCTTGCAAACCAAATTAAATTTACCTAAATAAATTAGCTGCCCCCTGCCACTGATGACATGTCGACCTACCCTTTCACATATAAATCATGGTTGGAATATGTAGTGTGCCTTGTGGGGGCTCTCCTAGTCCGCAGGTGGTGGCAAATAATGAAGCGTGCACTCTCGGCTATATGTATGGGCCGAAGATTTTGAGCGGTCTCATGCCTTTTAATAAAACCCTTAGGCTGTGCCCGTCTCCGAGGGTTGCATGCATGCGTGCAAGTGTCAGGGGTCCCACCATAGCGGCCGGGTGGCTCACTACATCTCCCTCAACCGTAGTCCACATCGCTAACTCCATCACTGTGGTGGCTGAGCACAGCCGCGTACACAAATAGTGCCAATATCGGCAATACTCCCCATCCCCCCCACAGCAATATCCTGGAGAAATTAACAGACAAGACTCCTTCTTTGTGGAGAAAATTGCTGCGGGTTTATTTGCATAACAAATATGCCAACATGGTGGGTTATCTTAATGGCGATCCCAGGGCAGGCAGCCCCTCGCTGCCTGCCCACCTGATGAGCCACATTACACCGAGGCCATAGCCAATCGGTGTTTGCCAGATTTGGGGGAGAGGATAACTCCTCCCACTGGTGGACTGCCAGTCCACCCCATTACTCATGCCCCCAGAAGGGGGCGCAGTCATCCAGGCAACCCCCGGTTGCTCAGGTCCACAACCGCCCGTAGGACTAACGGGGCGCCGTTGCTTCTCCAGGCTCCAACGCGAGGACCTCCCTGGGGATATTTTGCCTTTGCACTCTTGTTGTGCTCGTGCAGAGGGTACCCCTCTGTACCTTACAGCCTCTGGATCGCCCTGTAACTCTGCCACAGCTCTGGGTGTGGCCACCTTCACCCAAGGGCCCCCCACCAAGCTAGGCCTAGTTACCTACACCCTGCTAATTCCAAGGCCTCCCCCAGATCAGGCAAGAACAGGTCCAGTCCCACTCTGGACAGGTGTATCCCATCTACATCAAAACATCCTATGGACTTAGCGTGCAGTAATCCATGTCGGATGAAGCCAAACCCCTTTGTTCGGTGAATTTTCGCATGGTGCTGTTAGCCCTCCTACGCGAGGTCTCCATGGCTTCCCCTGATTGCCCTCCTACCCAGGAAAGTCAAGTCATTGCCTCCCAGGTGTATGGCCAAAATTGTTGGGAGGGGAGACACCCCCCCCAGTCTGTGTCGCAGCCTCTACAGCAAGCTGTCCCTGCGCATGCCTGGGACCCCCACTCACAGGATGCCCGGAAGGCCCTCCCCCCAGACATTTGGTCCTGGCAACTAGAAGAAATGCTAGGTTGCAAAACCCCCTTTTGTTGAGCACTGCACACTATTCTATACAACTAATCCAAAATTCTGGCCCGTACGGGGATCAAACCTGCGACCATGGTGTTATAAGCACCATGCTCCAACCAACTGAGCTAACTGGCTAAGGCTTGCACATATTTGCCTAATAACACTGCACCCCAACAAACCTCAGGTGCCTCACAGGGGTACCTATGGTATCTTCACCATTCGCCTGTACATAAAACGCTTAACCTGTCATCCGGCCACTCCCCTGGGTGGCTGTTGACGGAAGCACCTTTTAACACATTGGGTTTCACCTCGTCCCACCTGCATGATGCGCTCCACTGACAAGCCTGCCCAGAACGCTTGGCTTGCTGACCCTTCAAGAGAGTGCTTGCAAAGTTGCCTGCCAGGACCCCCAAGTCTGACATTTAATCATGCCTACCATACCCGTTCAACCCCAAAATGGTAAGGGGCGCGCTGTCAGCATGAACCAGAGTACTTTTCTCCTGAGGGGCCAGGTAAGGGGCGACCAGATACACTGGGCTATACATCTATCTCCCATCTGAGTGTAACAGAATACCCTTCAGCCAAGCCTGGTCGGAATGTGCCCTTCTCCCTACCCCTTGTAAGGGAGCACCACACCCGCCCGTCTTCCTAGGCCAACATTGGGACATTAGTCCTCTTGATGGCTGACCGCTCCCAAGGATATTTTGCTTAACTGAAGTAACCTGTATCATGCCGCTGTGGATCGGAGGACATGGAGTCCTCTGATCTACGGTCAGGGTACCTGTACCCTCTTAACTATACAAAATGCACTCTGATAGTAGTCAGTCTTTGTGATCCTAACCCTCTATTCCATCAATATTAGGGTACCAGCACCCTATTGGGAATGGCAAACTCACGCCCCAGCTGACAGGATAGAGCCTATTCGTACTCGATCTAAAAGACCCAACCGATACCTCAAACCCTGACAAGAGGAGGCCTGCTAACCTGCCCCCACTCTGTGTAAACAACAACCTGTGCAATAGTCGGAGAAGCTACTGAGACGGGAAACCAAGACCGGTTCAAAAGGTATGTAATAGGGCCTAATCAATAGGTACCTAATAAACAACAAGACAAAACTGGAAAGAGGTGGACAAAAAAAGATGAAAAACACTCAAAAAAGTTTGTAGATATAATGATAAATCTTTAGTATTTATTTTACTTTTTTGTAGGAGAACTAATTTTCAATTTTATACAAATAGTTTTTATATCAAAAAAGCACATATGTAGGTTTTATACAAACAATCAAAAACTCATCAATAAATATATATTCATCAAAAACATCATAAATGCCCCACATAAACCTCAAACTTCATCCAAACATACACTCAATCATAACCACATTCATTGCATCAAATCACATTGGGGTTGAGAATAGATTATCCTTGGGTATTCAAATGGATGAATTGATTGTATCTCATCCAAAGGAGGCCAGATGGTACTCGGAAAGAGAGAAGGTCATCAAATCAAGCGCCAACGCGCCTTTCAGTGCAGGACCCACAGGGGGGCCCCACCTTCATCAGGGCGTAGACCAGGGATAATAGGGGGCAAACACACGTTCTAAAAAATCAAATAGATATATATAAAACAATACAGTAAAATAAATTAAACTAAACAAACAGTATAATATGTTGACATAATCTCATATTCAACGACAAAATTAATGTCTTTAAGTCCAGAACAATTCCAGTTATTCACAGATGGCTAGCAAATCAACAACTCGATAAATGTGGCCCAAAAGGGTCCAGCAGTAGCAATGAGGAACAAATCACCAATAATGTGTAAAGGTGACACGATAAGAAAAGGTGAATCCAACCACCGCAGTCAAAGGAATAGAGTTTAGGCAGAAAAGAAACAAAGAACTCATAAGTAGTCAAAATTCATATTGTAACAAAAATAAATGAGAAGAGGAAACACCAAACCTAATAGGTTCTCAAGTGCCCAAAAAGGATATTAAGCCCGTCAGACAAGAGAAACAACAAACCAAGATAATACATACTAAAAACTAAGTCCTTGGAAGGCCGTGGGTAATCGACCTCCGAACCTAAGTGACAACACGGTTCGGTGTCCCGTGGGAACGTCCAGTGAAGATCGATAATAATCACCAAAGACAATCGCATCACCAACTCCTCGTTCATCATTCAGTGTCTTGAAATTGTCTTAAATGACAACTACTTTGAATTCAATGGTGACTTTTTCCACCAAATACAGGGCGTCAGCATGGGGGCGTCCTGTGCTCCCAGTATAGCGTGTCTCTATATGGGCAAATTTGAACAGTTCAACATCTATAACAACATGGGACCTTTTTATGAGAACGTTCGAGCATGGTCACGCTTTATAGATGATATATTTTTCATCTGGAGCGGTGACCATAGCTCTTTGGGAGAATTTGTAGCCTGGCTAAATGCGGCTGACATCAACCTCAAATTCACGGTCCATTCTAGCAATTTGAAGGTTGAATTTCTAGACGTGTGGGTCGAACATCACTACAAGAAAATTAGTGTGTCCTTATACACCAAGCCCACTGCCCGGAACACTCTCCTCCTATATGGCAGTTATCATCCGAGGAGTCAGAGGGATAGTATCCCTTTTAGTCAATTTCTACGGCTCCGTAGAAATTGCTCTCATCTGAAAGACTTCCTCGTTCATGCTGACATCCTCAAATCCAAATTTTTGAAGCGTGGTTATCCACATAAACCCATCAAAGACTCTTTTAAAAGAGCACGATATTTTAACAGGGAAGCCATGTTTGAAAGAAGGGAATCCGACCCGGTGGATAAATTGGTATATGTCACCAAGCATTCCAATATTAACCACAGAGTCAGACAGACTATCAATTCTCTTTGGTACCTGCTGAATATCGGTAATGATGTTAGCAGTATTCCCAAACCACTTTTTGCTTTCAAGCGGAATAAGAACCTAAAAAACTGCTTGATTGGGGCAAAATTATGGGGAAAGCAGCTCCTATCCAAACAGCTATTGTTGGATCTAAACCAGTGGAGGGCAACCATCGTTGTGGCACTTGCCAAGCATGTCCCCATGCTATGGTGGGCAGTACTATTCTGGCCAACAACCGGACGATTACTCTTCACGGAATGACTAATTGTAGGTCTTCCAATGTGATTTACATCATCATGTGTCCGTGTGATCTTCCCTATATTGGTGAAACAAGTAGGGAAATAAGATTACGAATTTGCGAACATAGATCTAACATTCGCATCAGTAAAACATCTGCCCCTCTAGTTAACCACTGGTTGAGCATGAATCACACGGACTCCGACCTGAAATGGACTATCTTGGAAAAGATATACTCTCCCCCTGGAAGAAACCCAACCTCTATCAGGAAGAAAAGGGAAACATTCTGGATTTTTTATTTGGACTCCGTCCAGCATGGCCTCAATGAAATTATCTTATGGGAGAATGCCATTATATAATCGCCCTTATTGTGACTCTATCTTTCGCCCCTCATGATTACATATGGACCTATTCTCTCTGAGGGAGGAGGGATTTGGTCTGTTCATTTATTCATCTATGAACCAAGTTTTGGGTTGCTTTTATCCTGGACCTGCCGCATTATTTTTAAACAAAATCCTTTTTTCCCCCCATTGGGACGATTTTTGTTAACCTTCTCCCCTCGTTGGGGCGTTATTTGTTAATTTTTTCCTTCATCTTTATCCTTATTTAGTTTTTGGGATTTATTTTCATCCCCCTGGGATTGTTGAGTATCCACTGCTTCCATTCCTATTCTTGTAACCATTCTTTTTCCCCTTAAGCCTGGACAGCTTTCGATACTTTCGTATCATCCTTGATGATATATTCTACGGTATGGTCACTAGGAGGGAGTTTTGTAGACCGATATTTATAATCCTACTTCCTTTATTTTGGTTGTAATTTTAGGCAAAGATAGCATTGCTTTATCATTTACTATTACGAAAAATTGCTATACCTATTCGGCGCAGCACTGATTGTATAGCTTTATCTTTCTTTCACTCCATATTAATGCTTCCAAGATGGCGCCATGTTTGCGAATAGCGTGTAGATCTTTACTCACCCCAATCCTCTTTCTATGTTTAGTCTCCTCCCTCCCACCCATGACCTTATTGGTGGGTGCTTATTGATGACAGGTATTTGAGAAGGGCGGGTTTTTCTAAGCTTTCGTCGAAGGTTACAGCGACACGGTTCCTTTTTCGTTCCTGCGAGACCGACTCATATGGGATCCTGACCTCCTTTGAGGCAGTAAGTATTTTGTGCGAGAGCTGCCTGTAGCTGATTTTATTTATGCGCACGTAGCCTCTATCCCTTTGGACCGTCTCTGTACTTTCTACCAACTAGCGTCTGCTCCTCGACAGCTCCTAAAGAGTTGACGCTTTCATACCTAAGCGTATTGGTGTTAATACAAGTCACGTTGTGCCCGCTTTTGGTCTCTATCAGCGGCGTACTGTTAAATATGGTGCCCTATACGTGGCAGTCCCAACAGGAGTTTGTAATCATTATATGTTCGTATAATCTTCATACCGGTCTTAGAATTGCATTTTAAGGTTTTGGAGTGTACTAAACGGTCCCTAGTTAGCCCCAGAAACCCCATCTCATTTACCTCTGCCTGTTCTTTTTGCTTTATAGAAACTTTATGTATGCTTGTCAGCAACCATCCTGATATTGGATAGCGGGTTATCCTTTTGCCAGTGCCTAATCTTGTGTTCACATGTGCCTAACCTTACAAGATTCCCATTGAAGTATTCTTGGCTCGCGCCCAGAAGGAACCATCTCTGATTCAAGTAGGTTGTTTATCAAGTACTTATAGATCATTTTTGTTGTTGGTTTTTTCTAATACTCAGTGAGGCCCTTGTAGTAAAGTTTGTCCCAGGAGACATCGGTAGATTGCTAACTTCACACTATATCGAGTTCTCTTATTGCCTCCCCTAGATTTCGGATGCCTATGACTTGAGCATATACCTATCGTCCACCTTCCTATTATCAGAAAGGAAGTTCCATTATTATCGATCTTCACTGGACGCTCCCACGGGACACCGAACCGTGTTGTCACTTAGGTTCGGAGGTCGATTACCCACGGCCTTCCAAGGACTTAGTTTTTAGTATGTATTATCTTGGTTTGTTGTTTCTCTTGTCTGACGGGCTTAATATCCTTTTTGGGCACTTGAGAACCTATTAGGTTTGGTGTTTCCTCTTCTCATTTATTTTTGTTACAATATGAATTTTGACTACTTTTGAGTTCTTTGTTTCTTTTCTGCCTAAACTCTATTCCTTTGACTGCGGTGGTTGGATTCACCTTTTCTTATCGTGTCACCTTTACACATTATTGGTGATTTGTTCCTCATTGCTACTGCTGGACCCTTTTGGGCCACATTTATCGAGTTGTTGATTTGCTAGCCATCTGTGAATAACTGGAATTGTTCTGTACTTAAAGACATTAATTTTGTCGTTGAATATGAGATTATGTCAACATATTATACTGTTTGTTTAGGTTAATTTATTTTACTGTATTGTTTTATATATATCTATTTGATTTTTTAGAACGTGTGTTTGCCCCCTATTATCCCTGGTCTACGCCCTGATGAAGGTGGGGCCCCCCTGTGGGTCCTGCACTGAAACGCGCGTTGGCGCTTGATTTGATGACCTTCTCTCTTTCCGAGTACCATCTGGCCTCCTTTGGATGAGATACAATCAATTCATCCATTTGAATACCCAAGGATAATCTATTCTCAACCCCAATGTGATTTGATGCAATGAATGTGGTTATGATTGAGTGTATGTTTGGATGAAGTTTGAGGTTTATGTGGGGCATTTATGATGTTTTTGATGAATATATATTTATTGATGAGTTTTTGATTGTTTGTATAAAACCTACATATGTGCTTTTTTGATATAAAAAATATTTGTATAAAATTGAAAATTAGTTCTCCTACAAAAAAGTAAAATAAATACTAAAGATTTATCATTATATCTACAAACTTTTTTGAGTGTTTTTCATCTTTTTTTGTCCACCTCTTTCCAGTTTTGTCTTGTTGTTTATTAGGTACCTATTGATTAGGCCCTATTACATACCTTTTGAACCGGTCTTGGTTTCCCGTCTCAGTATTTTTGCCATTTACCCCGCATATACCGGTTCCTGATTGTTCTTTTGGGGTCCCCCTCTCCTATTGGATAGTCGGAGAAGCTGCCACCCAGAAAACCCTTCCCGGCACCCGGGGGTCATGCAGTCGCTCCTTGGCCTGAAACTAATGACGTTCACATGTGGATGAAGTCAAAGTACCCATCCCTCAGCGCATGCTTGCAACCTGTCCCCTGCATCACCCTACTCAGAGAGAACGACTGCAGGGTGCATGCCGAGCAAGTCGTCCCCAATTGCCGGCCCAGGTCCCCACCCTCACGTGAGTAGCCCATGGCCAGACTCCTACTGCCGCCTACCAGAATGCTGGCCTGCGTGTGGAAAAGCTACTGGAATGGGGCGAACAATCAAGCAGTTTGCCTGCCCTTTCTAAATATGTGAATGCTCAAAGTCCAATAACTTGCCGCCTTTGCTCTTTGTGCTGTAGGCCTCCAAGCACCAGTGGCATTTTTCTAAGAACTGGGTGGTTGAACCTGTGGGCCTATTGGAGCTGAAGAGGGAGGTGCCCGGCTGAAAGAAAACCCATGGGGGGAGGGACCCCACTAAGCACAACAAATATCCTAGACCTCCCCCTAGAAAGGTAACAACCCCTCAGCCTCTGAAACTCGAATGAGATCAGCTGGCTGAAGCCGTGGCTAAACTTTAAAACTACTGATTGCGTTCGGGCCTGTCAAAAGTAAATGTTAGTCCGTTATAACTGATGTGCAAGATCCAAAAGCCATAGGCTCTCCATGTGTTTGTTCCCTGTCCTTACCGCGTTGTGAAGAAAGCTTGCCAACTGAGGTTGACCTGATCTATTCCAAACCTAACCTGGGCGTTTTTGCGCACCTTCACACCGAGGGATGTCCTGGCACTGATTAACAGGTTATTATTGCAACCAACTCGGAGGTACTAATTTTACCTGCCTCAGGAGGGTTAAAGGCTGATGGTATGGCCTTAGTAAAAGGTTGCCCCCAAGAACATCAATCTGCCCCCTGCTAAAGAGTCATGTGTGCAAGCCCTGTCTCCTTGAGTGTGGGGCTTGCTAAATCCCTTCCTGCTAGCATAAAATTCCGGATGCCTTACCAATACCAACCGAAAGTATGCGTGCCCCGGTAGCACACTTGTAAGCTGGCACCTCAGCCTTCCCCCTAACGCTCTCCAGGGTGAAAGGCTGAGGGGGGCGGCACACTATCTGATGTTATGGCCTTAGTAAAAGGTTGCCCCTCAGTACTTTCAATATGCCCCCTGCTTAAGGAGATTGAAACCAAGTATTGATTAACAAGCATGCTCCTCTATTGCAGGAGTCGTCCCCATATGCTGGCCCAGGTGTACCTTACGGGGTAAGTATCTTGCACCGCAAACCAATGTGCCCTTTGCCCCACACATTACTCCTGCTGTGCTGCCACTCCCGGTTACATCCCAACTGCTAACCCTGACATGCCGGTAAGCATCAATATACAGGGATAGTGACTTGTGTTTTCAACATTGGAACACAGCAGCAGCTCACTAATATTACTGCAAATAACATTGGAACACAGCAGCAGCTCACTAATATTACTGCAAATCATTCCTGTGACACCCGCCCTTCTCATTTTTGAGGTCCTGTTTTGGTCTAAGAGATACTTAATATGGATGTTGCGTGGAACCAACACAATATATCTCTGCAAAATAACTAACATCTTCACACACATCGCCCGCGTGATTGTATAATACTTATACTGATCTGTAGATAAAAGCATGACAGTCATCCCTGTACCTCACAATGTTAATCCATTACCGGGATGCATATTATACCTGTACATTTCTATGAATTATGGATCTCCACTTCGTGTTTACTTCACTACCCACTTTTGTCCGGACATCTACGTGGGTGAGAAGCTCCTTATTTTGGACAATCCCCACAAGTTGACCAACCATCTTATCACAATTGGCCTATATGGTGTAAACATTCTAAATAATTCTTAATGTTGTCCGCACAATGGAGCAAACTAAGCTGGTGTTATGTAGGACTGCATAAATAAGTTCCCAGGCTGTTTGTGTTGTTCCTAGCCGTGCACCAGGAGCCACCATATAGCACCGCTAAAGTAGCTGCTGGAATAGCAGTAGTAGCCATTGCAGCACTTTAATAAAGTCCATGGGCAACTTCCTCACAGTGTGGTATAAAACAAATGAGGCTTGGTCGAATATGTAACGTGTGCATCACTGTGACTTTTTGTGGCAGGGTGAAATATATGTTTGTGTCCTTCCCTCTGCAGTGTTCAATTCCCAATTGTATATCCCCAAAATGATCGGAAGATGATTGAATGTAATAGTCATCCTTGTACATCACAATGCAATCCAATTAAGGGACAGGCGACCGAGGATGTGTTTTATACCTTGTCTGATCCCTTGAAGTGCTGAGCGCATTCCTCTTTGAGCCGATAGCCTGCACGGGGTGAACCTGCGACCATGGCGGCACCGACAATGGCCCAATAACGCGATAGACGGCCCAGCTAGAAAATTAACAGTAATGTAATTGTCAAGCAAGGCTATGCTGACACCCTGCGCCGCAGGTATCCTGATTCATCAACTAAGGCATTATCCCACACACCCCTCCAAGAAATGCTATTTGTTCAGCACTCACACTTCTAGCTGGTTCTAGCAGTGACTCACTAAGAAACAAGCTCATGTAAGTAATGCATAGCAGAAAGGAGAACAACGAAACCCGTTTGCTGCCCCCACATGCCACAACGCTCGATGGAACCCCCAGCTCATTAGGTCAGCTGGAGCATGTGAAAACTTTCACTGCACGAGGATAGCGAAGTGGTTAAACTTCCAAATATGTAAAGTTTAGTAAGCCCGCAGGAAATCATATGTTTAACCGTCCATATATGTAAAGTCTAGGAACCAGCGAGAAGTCATATTCAAGTGAATATAAGCTTTACCAGAAGGCATTAGACTGCTTACGACGCTACTCTCAGCAATCCTCTCGCACCGTAAGACTTGAATCACAGGAGATCACCCAATTACACCGAAAATATGTCTAGGCGATGCCCCCATACTCCTTAAAATGGGTTGTCGGTGCGACAATAAAAATAACTGACACGTGTACAATGATGTCCATGACGAAGTGGACCACCTGCTTCAGTTATACCCATGATTCCCCACCTGTAAGCACAGTTTGCACCAATATAGCATCGGTCTCTTCTGTGTTCCTCCCCCCCAAAAGGGCATACAAAACATGGAGTATCCCTGGTATTACATGTTGGACACGGGGAAATTGAGGGAAATGCCCAGAATCACAGGTTTGCAAGCCACCGCCGAGACTCGAACCAGAGCTAGGGCAGACCAGGTCTGGGAAAAGAGCGGGCCCCACAGTGAGCAGGCCGGGTGGGTGGGGTGGGGCGTACCAATGTCCCCTCCAGTCTAAACGGGGGCATTGTGGTGCGGGCACAGAGCTGAACAAAAGCTGGAAATAATTTCCGCTCGCCCCCTGATCCAGCAATGTCCCAACCGCCGCTGCGGGGGTGGAGGGATGTGGCTGCTGCTCAGAACTGATCACGGTGTCACTAGGGGTGTGTACTCACTTGCTGTTCTAAACCGAAAGCTCCCACTGCAGCCTACCCACAGGGGGTTGTTATGAACCAAGCTTGCCTCTGCCAGATTGAGTTTGCCCATATGCGTGCTGCCTTGTATACCCACAGCAGGTGCATTTCTCTTCCAAGTTGCAAAGAACTGGCAGCAGCTGGACTCGGGGGTCCCTTAAGAGGGGCGTGGCCAAAGTAACTGAGGGCGTGCTTGAAACACGTCCGTTCCGAAACTGTGCTTGGACTAGTGTGCCGCCCTACCTGTCTATGGCCGTTTCGTTCATTGCATCCAGGTGATGATATAACAAGTAACATCATACCTTTAGTCAGTCAGGCCTGCTGGCATTGTACTGGATGTGGTAGTATGAGCTGGATAAGTAGCACTCGAGAAGGTCCGCAATCCTTGCACCAGCTAGAGCGGACCAGTGCTGGGGCACTAGTCGGGATCCACCGGCCAGCCGGGAGGGGGTGTGAGGGGCCCATGTGACCGCCCAGCTCGGTAACCCCAGTTCCCTGCATCAGTCAGGCCCCCATACCCGCAATCTCTAGCCCCCACTGGAGGCTCCTGCACTTAGGCTCCAGTCCCGACCATGTGATGAGAAAGTTGCCGGGGTGGGCGGAGTCTCTGCGGGCTTTGAGCTTGTGCGATGTGGAGCTGCAGGGGCCGGCCCTCGTCGTGACTGCGCACCACCGGTGCTAAAACCCCCACTGTTGGGCCCAGCACCAGGAGACCTGCCCGCCCGAGAAGCCGAGGTAAGATCCACCCCGCAGCCCCCCCAACGCTGACAACTCTGCCGTCATCATACCTTCTGGCTTATTTCCTTCACATTGACTTTGGAGCTAGGCTGAGGTCTGAACCCCTGCACTCTACGCCGGGTAGAGTAGCAATGATAGCCGCTATACACCCGTTAAGGCTCGGAATCACGGACCCCCGACCGCCTCATGGGCCCAAAGCACCCATGGGCGTCCGTGCCCCTTAAAGGCCCATGCCGGGCCCCCACCTTAGAATGGCCAACCACAAATGCCTCCTGCCACAGCGGCCTATGCCAACTCTACCCAGGTCCGGAGAAGGCCTCCCTCTTCCCCCATGCGGGAACCACAAGGGTTGTGACCAGCTCCGCCAGGCTGTAGTCGATCAGGGGGAGGGACCAGATGGTACAGTGTCGGCGGCGGTGGTCCGACACACTAGTACCCCTGTTACTCCGTGCCTGGAGCTGCAGGCGAGGGAGGGAGCGGACAACACTTGCTGCCCCCCCGCACCCTGGGTGGACGACCCACTCGGGCCCAGGTCCCATTAACTACAGACCGTCTCCCAACCAGCCCTGACTTGAAAACCCCGGCCCCGGCGTAGGGAGGAACCTGGCCCAAGTCCCCAGGAGCTGTGCTAACCCCCTCGCCGCCCCCCCAACAGCAGACCGTCGCATCGGCGGCTGCCGGGCACCCAGCTTCTCTAAGTGCCTCTGGGAGAAAGGGGGGGGTATTCGCACTCACAGCGACGCAGCTCCTGGGGCACCCGATGCCACTCCTGGAGGATCACCACGGATCCTAAATGGCGTCAGGGTTGTGGGAAGGCCACTTCAACGGATGCCACGTGGGGCCCCTATCGGAAGGCCCACTCCATCGCTGCCCCTCCCAAATGACCTGAAAGGCCGTGCTGGGGAAGGAAAGAACCCCGCATACAAAGCTGTGACCTCAGCGACTGCCAGGCCAGCCTGCGTGGCTGCTGCCTCAGGATAACCACCCCTCCACCCTGACCCCCATCCCACTCCCTAACCCCCCAAGCCCTACCTGTACTGACCAAAGTGGACTTTGAAGGGGCCGGGCTGGGACCAAGTACTTGGGATGGGGTCCCTGCCAGGCATGGCCCGCATGGTGGGACCCCAACGGGGGCCGGGGGGGGTCATAGACTAACCTTGTGGTCCCTCTCGCTGGACCTCAGGCAGCAGTCCCCGACAAGACCAAAACGGCATCAGGTCAGCAGGAAAAGAGGGTGCCCAGTGGGCGGGAGAGGTATATGTACCTCGCCCACTCCTGCTTGGAATTGACACGAGCATGCGGACCCTTAGGGGGTCACAAACACTGGGCAGCAGCCTCGTGTGCCATCATGTGGCACTAAGGGGGGGCCACCCTCTGAGGAGGATCCCCTTCGTGGACTTGGGGCAGTCCGCAGTCTTTCAGGCTTTGTTTGGGCACAGGGTTTGGCTTGAGGTCATACTGCTGACTCCAAGCACGGCTGTCATGGGTTTTGCATTGCTCTTCAGTTTCCACAGGAGCGGGGCCCTCCGGACTGCCGGTCTACTAACATGCCATGCACTGTTTTACCAGGTTGTTTTCAGTCCCTTCCAGACAGAGAACCACACCTTCTCTCTGAGGCACCGTTTCATTTTGGCCGCCCCTTGGTGCCTGCTATAGGCCAGCTCCACATTCCTCTGCATGAGCACTGCTGGTAAGACCAGCTGCTGGCCCCTCAATATTATGCCAATGGGTGTGGTGCTCAGCTCATGCCTCAAACCCCATCCCCCCCCCCCACCATAGCTGTGTGAGCAATTCGTTCTCAGGGCCATCCCACTGATTGTTCAGGAACATCTTCCAAGTGCCTCCTTGGAGGGTGGTGCTAAATTTAGGAGGAGCCTGTCCTCTGCTGTGGCATGGCTTATTTCCTGTAGGGTCATTGCTGGAGGGCAGGCACCCAGGCTCACCAGCTTCAGATATTTGTCCATCTGGATGCCATCATCCGGGGCGAGAGCATTTGCCAATACAGGGTGACAGGAAATTTTCTGGGTTTCATGACCCTGGCCTGTAAACTACCTCCAGCCAGGGGGATAACGGAGGCCCCCGTAACCCCAGTGGTGTGGGAGGGCCCCTGGGGTTTCTTGTTTCGAAGGAGGCCCCCTCACCCTCTAAGTCATACCACTGCATGCCTAGCAGAATGCGTGCAATGGCACAGAATAACAAATTGATAAATGCTCCGGAAAGCCATTCTGCTTTCTCAAGCAAGCCCCTGCAGCGTGTGGGGGGCCCCAACCATTCAGGGTGCCCTCATTGAGCTCAAGACAAATTAATATCTGTGCAATCTGGGAGATGCAAGGGTCCCTTATCACATTCTGCGGGGGGCATCATTTTGCATTATGTTGTTGCCTCCAGCTGATACTTTTGCAACTGTATTGCTCAGTATTCAATGTTAGGCGGGGAATGCGGAGAAGTGCCCATGAACAGCGATGCCAACGGCTGAGGATCTGTGATGGCTGTCCACACAAATCCAGATGGAACTGACCACAACCCCACTTGACGGCAAGGGCTTCTCTCTCTATGTGAGCATACCTTGCTTCAGTTGGGGTCAGTGCTTGGCTGGAGAATGCAAGAGGTGGCCATCACCCAGGGTCAGTTTTCTAGGTCAGCACTGTGCCCAAGCCTACTGGGCTGGCATCTACAATAAGTTTTGTGGGTTTCTTGGGATCAAAGTAGACCATTGTGGTGGTGTCTACTAGTGTCTCTCTCGGGCCCCAGCTCCATTTCATGTCTGCCTTGGTCAACAATCAGAGGGGCTCTGCAATCTCTGCCACGTTCAGTATGAATTGCCCACAGTAGGTTGTGATCCCTAAGAAGCTATGCACCTCTGCGGCAGTCGGAGCAGGAGCGTGCCGGAGTGCCTAGTATTTGCGCGGGTCAACCTGGATGGCATCCTTTGTGAACACATACCCAAATAATTCAATTTGTGTTTTGAAGAAGGTACATTTTTCCCTGTGAAGGATCAAACCGCAGTCACTGGGGCATTTTAGTACCTCTCTGAGCCGATGATGATGATCCTCTAAGGTTGTGGAGTAGATGAGGATATCATCGCGTATGTTCATCACCCTCTGCAGTCCTGAGTTTCTCGTATGGCATTCTGCAACACCTCAGCTGCTGAAGAAATACTGAAGTTCAAGCATTTATACCTTCTCAGGTATAAATGCGGCCTCAATAGGTTACCATGATGACACCCAGTCTGAGGATGAAGAGGAGATCTTTCTGGTGTTGTTCATGATGCACATGAAGAAAAGCCGTCGACAGAAGCTGATATGTTAAAAAACTGTGGCTAGGATGGCAATGAAAGCTCTGATAGACACAGGGAACGTAATGAGCAGTAATCCATATGCCTGCCTGCGGTCCAGGCCAGCTCTGTCGTCTTCCTCAACAAAGATATATATGTCGAGGTAATGGGATCTGTCAAGGATGAGGTTGTCCGCCAGGCTGATCCCTGATTGTTAAAGGATCAGCCCATTGAGCATCTTTGACCTGCAACCTACAACTCTTTCAGTGGGTCATCCTCGAAACGGGTGCTGGCCGGATGTGGCGTAGAATGTGTTGATGGATTCTCCTCCCCTCTGGTGAGCCTGACTTAGTTTGAATGAATCGCTCAAAGTTGGGGTTGAGCTGGAGGTCAAAATAGGCATTGAGGGCCCTCACCTCTGCATAATAGTTGTTGTCTGCCCCAGTCACTGGAAGGTGCTCAAAGAGTTTGTAGCTCTCCTCCCCCACGTAGTGGAGCAGCAGGGACCTTTTTACAGCAATGTCTGTCACGCGAGATGCACTGAAATAGTTGTCCATTCAGCCCACCTATGTCTTCCAGCGAGGGGCAGCAGTGGCTGGGCCATTGAGCTCACTGAAAGTTACAAGGGCTGCGACTGTGGTGTTGAGCTGTAGCTGCGCATTGTACAAGGGTGGAATCATGCACGAAGATGAGGTACCCAGGGAGGGCCTGAAGACACGTGGTCTGCTGCAATGGATGCACCGGATGCAGCTGGGTCCCAATGTTTCCAGCTTCAGCAGACAATGTTTTCCTTGGCACCCAATTCATAAATTCCAAAGAACAAACATTGCCATTTCCAACCCAATCAGCATCTGCTGAAGGTGTGACAGCCTGTAGTACTTCCACAGACAACAAGCCAGGATCTGAAAATCCAGAAACCAAGGCTTCTAGCTCATAATATGCATTTTGTAGTATAGGCAATTGTGCCGAACATCTTTGCAGGTGGATTCTTAATGGACCCATCACCAGTTTCATATCCATAGATTGAACCACTGGCATCCCAATACATATATCCAAAGCACACTCAAAAGTGCCTGCAGACAATGTAACACGATCTGCATGCAATGTAACCATATAGGTCGAAAGGACAAAGACCAATTGTGGTTCAGATTCTGAAGTAAGGGTGCTCCAAAATACTGCAACATGCATTCATGACAAAGTAGCACATGTAGCAATGCTATTACCATTTGTCCACGTGTCAAAACATCCATTGCAGAGCAGCAAAAATAGATCCAAGATCTAGACAATCAGAAGCAGACTAGAGGCACGTCTCCAAATATGCTGTAGACCAAGCTGTGTATGAAAGATGGAATCACTCTGAAGACAGTTTGGAAAGTGATAACAAATCCAGACCCAATCGTTTTGAAAAAATGTACTACTCATGCAGTGTTTGAGGTATTAAAAATGCAGTGCACAAGTTTTCCGAAGGCGTTGTGGGAGGTTAGTGCGTAGTAGCAATTGGATTTCAGAAGAAGACCTTGCAAATTGAAGATCAAACATCTCCCTTGCAGATGTTAAAGAAACTTCCTTCTGAAACAATAAGGCTTTCAGTCTGTTCAGCCCATCAAAATTCACATTTAAGATAGAAATTGAAGGACAAATCACCACTTCTCTAACATACGGGCACTTGGAAAAAGAACATTTGTACAACAGGTCACAACCCTGGAAACCGTCACCACAAAGGACATTCAAAATTTCATCCCACAGTAACCTTGATCATTCAATGTCAAATAACTTCCATTCGAAAGTAATCTAAATGCTGGACGAATTACAGCAGCTGGGGAACCCTTCTCATAATAGGCTGAGTTTGCCTTGGGCACATTACAGGCTCTGTGAAGTGTAACTTCCCTGCAAACCAATGAATAACCGAAAGTGTTTTTTTCTAATCTGTACCGCTAAGAAAAACTTCAGTTCCTTCATTCCTACACCTGAACTTGAAAGGTAAAATCCATGACTCATGTAAAAATCTCTCCCCTAACACTTCATACCTGACTACTTGATAGTGTTGTAAGCCGTTCATAAAGTGGAATGTGGAAATTGGAAGAGATATTAACCCATGAATAATCCAATCTGCTGACGGTGTTTCTGCCACAATAAATGGCAATTTCTCTAGATGTTCTACATTTAGCATTATATATGTCACGTTCTGGACATAATTTTCCGTTCTCTTGTTAAATTATATGGCAAGAATGGGTTTGTTATGTTCAAATAATTCTAAGGCACGCGACCATTGCACAGTCTGTAAAGTCCAGCTCATTAACATGATGAATCTCATATAACTCTGTCCATGTTGTAAGAGGGAATATGCTGATGATACAATGTTACTCAGAGAATACAGTCTAGTGGACAACGTAGTCATACCATTATCAACAACTGCTAGAGCCTTTTCTAAATTAACTTTATAAATTTCACGTAACAGCTCCGCAGCTTCCTGCTGGGAAACCTTCTACAATTCATTGTATATTGCATACAAAAAGCATTTTTGATGTGGCATTCTAGGATCTAACACAAAATCCTGTAAATTCATGTCATCAGAAAGGAAAGACAAGTGTACTTTCACCTGATCTAACATAGAATGTTGTAGCCATTCAAAGCACAATTTTCCAACGCTATTTTTTTGTTACTTCTCCTGAGAGTTGTGTCTGCACGTGGCCGGTAATTGGTCTGTTTATTCTAAACATCTTCGTGTTTTACAAAAAACATGCATGACAACCTTTAGTAATTAATGGCCGTGCTAGCCTTCTCTCTGGACTGGAATGTGAAGAATTGTATGTACCATTCATGAGCATGTTGTTCAGTTTTTCCTCTGTGTAAGTTGTTAAAAGCTGCCAATTCTCAAAGGTGTAAATGTGGGAATTTCTGGTGAGTCTATATCCTTTATCTTGTCCGGGCCGAGGCAGGATGTTTGTTGCACAGTTTTGTTCAGGAAGTATTTGTCTTGGTATAAGACACACTCTAAACAAAGCCTCATTTCCTTAAACTTACCAGTCTTTAGTTCCCCAAAAAGACTTCAAATTAATATTGTCTCTCCAAAAGTCATACCCTTGTATTGATAACTAAGAAATCAAAGAGGGAAAATAAATTAGCTTTGTATCTGTTAGCATATTTTTCTTCACTTAAGAAGAGAGAAGTTTATAATAATAAGACTCTGGGTCTATGGGATTATTGCCAGAAAAACATGCAAACTTCTGTGTGAATGTTTTGAAGTTACTGAAGAAAAGAATAGTACGCGCACTCCCTAGAAGTTGCCAAAGGTTGTTTAAAGATGTACCGTGCTCACGGGGTATCACTCTCCGAGGTGGAGTGTAAATATAAACATAGAGAAGCACCCCCAACAATTTGGGGTGTGTCCCCCAGGCACTGGTGATGGTCCTCCGGAGAGGTTTCTGATTATTAAAGCGGGTTCGAGTTTTTCTCAAAGAAAGAAAAATTTCATCACAAGTTCATGTTTTCTCGAAGTGAATCTTTACTGTTTTCTATTGCTTCATAGAAATTGGAGATGCCATTTTCAATCCATAGACGAAGTCGTCTGCTTTTCAATTACAATTACGATGTCATTCCCAATGCATTTCGGCATGTTTGCCTTCGTCAGGGGAAATCGGGTGTGCGGAGCATCGACGCATTGCTCCGCACACCCGATTTCCCCTGACGAAGGCAAACATGCCGAAATGCATTGGGAATGACATCGTAATTGTAATTGAAAAGCAGACGACTTCGTCTATGGATTGAAAATGGCATCTCCAATTTCTATGAAGCAATAGAAAACAGTAAAGATTCACTTCGAGAAAACATGAACTTGTGATGAAATTTTTCTTTCTTTGAGAAAAACTCGAACCCGCTTTAATAATCAGAAACCTCTCCGGAGGACCATCACCAGTGCCTGGGGGACACACCCCAAATTGTTGGGGGTGCTTCTCAATGTTTTGAAGTTACCCATTGGGGGTATAGGGGAATGTTCCCATTGTGAGTATGATGTCCCAATCAACAGAGATGCTGCCAGGAGTAATAATATAATTCAGGGATATTTTAAATACATACAGTATCTGTAAAGTCTATGTTGCTCCAAAAATATCATATGTCACCTTATCCCAAACAATTCCATGAAATGTTCACCAGGGACAGGTATTTTTGTACTTTGTGTGATGAAGAATGAGGCTTCAATACCTCTGTTACCAGTTCAACAGCAGATCGTTCTGGAAGAAAGTATCCATTCAGAAGCAAAAAGTATACTGTCACAAACCAATCCAAAGGAAGAGCAATTACTGGAAATTCAAATGTAAATCCAAGGTGGAACAAAATATGTCTTCTTGAGCCCAATTATAAATGCACGAGTTCCATGTAGTGGTGGGTTTTACCAATCTGAAGAAAAATCAACAATGTTGGCAAAATAGCCAGGGGCAGTCTGTGCAAGAAAAGGGGCTTCACGTAGTGGTGCAGAACTGGTTAGTGGCTCGGTGTGTGGATAAGATGAGCCTAGGACAAACTTGCTTAACATTTGACACTGGTCCCCAAGCAACTTTTGCTTGATAGTTTAACCTTTTGAGTCTCTGAATCCTTCCTGGCTCCAATAGTGCAAGTACTCATTAAATGACTGGACACAATAATATGAATCGCACTCTATAAGTGTGGGGAATTCAGGATTCATATTTTCCAGTGCCAGATTGAGAGATTTCAGTTCAGCCAGTTGTGCAGTGAAATCAACTAGTGACTGCATGAATGCCTTTAGAGGTTGGAATTCTCCACCCCTCATTTTACCCTTTACCACTCCACAAGCGGCTGAGTATTGGTGTTTTGTTCCGACTGCAGTTTGGGTTGGACCATCAGTGCAAACTATAAAGTAATACTTGTCTAGAGGCACTATTTCACTGGGCAGAGGGTAGTCTTGTTCATATTGAAGGTAAACATGTGTTTGTAGTGTATAGTCAAATATGTAGTCTACATCTGTTGCTATTATTGAGTTGGCCTATTGTATCCATCTAGGGTGAAAAGCTTTTGCATTGGGATCACTGGCCTTTGTGACAGCCTCTAAGCTGGGAACAGGAGTCAGGACAATTATGCGTTTCCCCTGAGCCAATGGTCTTTCTTTCACTACAGTGGTATGTACTGCCATCAGAATTGTTTCTGATGGTGCAAAATGCATTTCCACATTGGAATATAAATATGATTTATATGCAATTGGTACAGTGTCATCTTCGTTGTATGTTATATATCTGTGAAAAAGCGTTTACAACACTGCCATTACCACGCAGGTAGGTAACAACGCAGTCGTTACAACGACCGCGTTGTTACCACGCGTGGCATTACATCGCAAGTCGTTTCTACGACTTGCGCTAGGTGGCGTGCAACACCAGGGAATGTGTTGGATTTTAAATCCAACACCTTCCCAGCTGTTGCGCTAACTGGAATAGGAATAGTAATTTATACCTTCCCTGGTGTTGCACGCCACCTAGCGCAAATCGTAGAAACAACTTGCGATGTAATGCCACTTGTGGTAACAACACGGTCGTTGTAACGACCATGTTGTTACCTACTGCGTGGTAATAGCATGCATTATAACGTGCTATATTCGATATATGTATATCCAGTGGTAATCGAAACTACGGAAATTACCAAATTCATTGTGTTAGCATGTGTGTTTAAGTGTTTCAAAGCTAGCATGTCCGTTTGTACTGCACACAAAATCTGTGTATGTTTTGGTGTCCAATGTGTGCTTGAAAAGTTGGATGGATCAGTTCATAAAACAGGTTTACCAATTGTTCTTAACCTGGTATGTAAGTTCTCCCAACATTTAGAAAACCCAATAATGATTGGAGTTATTGCAATGTGTTTGGACGTTGTAAGAGCGCACACTTCTCTAGGAGGTGCATCGCTCAGCTCTTCCCTTAATTTGACAACTTGTATCCCAAGAAAAGGACACTGAGTTAGGCAATTTCTGATTTTTTTTAAAAGTGAATTTGTAGCCAATGTGAGCAAATCCTAGAATTATGCAATCTACTCTGGCCAGATGCATTTCTAAATCATCATCTGTGAGATATATGTCAATGACATAGGACAATGCTTCATTGTCAAAACACTGTACCAATTCTGTTACCCAGGCAGAGAACAAGCCTGGGCTATTCTTATACTCTTGTGGCTTTGTGGCAATCAACAGAATTGTTTTTGTGACCCGAGGGCGGTAAATGAAGTCAAATATCTGCTTTCAGGCACTATGTTTTGGCATAAAAAGCACTTTGAAATGTCTAATGTGGTTTTGTTTTTGTGCACTATTTTGTGCATTAGTGGTATGCTGTGCGCATTTCGTACTGCAAATGTGTGTGTGTGACTGTTTAATTGTCTATAGTCCAAGACCAAGTGATCTGAATATTCTGGTTTCACTACTGGAAAAAAAGGATTGGTCATTGGTGAGATGTAAGTTTCAGTTACACCTTGATATTTATGTTGTGCTAGAATTTCTCTAACCTGTTGTTTATCCTCATGTTTGATGGGGTTTTGTGGTTGCACTTGTAATCTGCACCTTATGGGTATAATGTGGTAAGGAGATTCTTCATCCCAGCCCACGTGATTGCGTTATAATGCCAGGGCTTGTGCAAGGGCCAAATCCTTGCAGTATGAATGTTTATTTGATTGTGGAACGAGGTCAGAGAAAGATGGTAATATTACACTTTCCCATCATCAGACTTGTCAAACAAACTAAGGTGGCCAATCCTTTTCAGCCAAGAGAATGTCATAACCAAATGATAAGTTCTCCCAAAGGAGAAAGTTAATAGTGCAAGGTATATCACCCTCCATTTGGAGTTGTAATTCATACAACTGACTTGGAACATCTAGTCTCTAGTTCGATGTATCCACCTGGACATGGGCCACATGCATCAACCTTTTTTCCGGTGCAAACGGGCCGATTCGCAGAATTGGCCTGTATGTGAAAGGAAAAAGGCCTTTTCTGATGCATGAACCCACTTCCATTCGCAAATTAGGTAATCGCTATTTTTTGCGACTACCTAAATTGCCAATGCATTTAGAGAATCGCAATTTGTTATTTCCTAACGGCGATACAACAAGCCTTTCCTAAATACAAACTGTGCATTTAGGAAACGCTATTTACTATCAACTTCAAGTTGATGGTAATTTGTGCATTCTTTGAAAAATGCACAAAAGTACATTTTTCAAAGTGACGTGGCACACAGACATGCCCTTAGCGCGCGTGTGTGCCCCACATGTGCACACTTACCTTTTTGGGGAGGGGTGCATCAGGGGGGCCTCAGGCCCCATAGCACCCTTGGAATTGCATTCACACTTTGCGATTACCAATTTGGTCATCGCAATTTGTGAATGCATTCCCATTCATTCCTATGAGCCTGTAGGCCCATAGGAAAGAATGAGAATGCGCTCCTAATACCGATTCGCAATTTGCAAATCGCTATTAGGGAATGTTAAGGATTCGCAAGATTAATTGCGAATCCTTCATGCATAGGCATTTGCGATTACCAAATAGCGAATCCTTAAAATTTGCTATTTGGTAATCGCAAATGATTACCTTGATGCATGTGCCCCTTAGTCACTAGTTGCTACTGCCGCCAGACACTCTTAAAGATTCTGGCGAACTATCAAGATGCGTGCCGCGCTGTCTAGCAGAGTCTGAGCCCACTCTCTGTTCAAAAGCAGAGTCCTCAATATGTGTGGCATGTTTGGTTTTTATCTGAGCTAAATTCTTCTTTTTAAATTGAGACTTTTATTATGGAAGTTTTTCTTCCTTCTTTATTATGAAGTCAAAAGAACATTGTGAGTCCTTCTTCGGTTTCATATACTCCTTTGTTCTGTGCTCTGATCATCCCCCTCTCTCCGAACATTTTCATATGACTCATGAAAGTAACAAAAAGGATGTGTATCAGTGTACTAATACTTATCAGGTTGTTTAATTGTTTCACTGTTACGCAAATTATAGTGTTTATCAGGGGATTCCGGTGGAGGAGATCCACCCCGTGGTTTTAACTTTTTCTTTACTTTTCTTTTTTTCCCAGGGTTTTTTTTAGAGGACTCAGGTGCCTGTTTCAAGCTAGGTGTCAGCAATAACATTTGGTTGTCCTCGGTCTTGATCCACTTATGAAACTTGTGCGAAACGCTTGCGTACTGCCAATGCTGCTGTTTCCCCTTTAATATTTCTTAAAATAATTGAGGAGCCTGTGGCGTGACTGAGAATATGTTTCATCCCCAAGTACAGGGCTGGGGCTGCCATATATTCATTTTGGATCTGTTTTAGCACCTCTGGTAAAATAGCAATAGGCGGTGTACCTTGTGTTATGGCATGGACCGAAGCAAATACTGTGCTCCATGTGGCGCAGTCGTCTACTGGGGGAACCATCCCTAACGGTAGTCACATTGAAATAATTCTATGTTTCTGTTGGGGTCCTACATGGGAAAATACTGCTTCAAGCTGATTTATTTTTTGTGCAATCCTGAAAGGAATTTCCTCCAGTCTGGTGGAAATTTTTCCCATTATGGAGTTAATAGTTACTGGACTAATAGACAGCATTGCTAAATGCAGTTGTGCAGCTTCAGCATTCCTTGCTGAGTTTATTGTCATTGGTCGCTTAATGTATTGTGTCATGCATCTGTATAATTTAACTATACTTGTGTATAATGTACATAGCTCTGGTGCTGTAAGGTTTGCTATGTCTGGATAAGGTGTGTGACCATCTAAGACTGGCCATGTTGTCCCTTCCTTGCTGAGGGGACCCAGTTTAACTTCATCGCTTTCATGTGGTAGGGAGTCTTTGAACCAATTTTGGTGTTCCTGGAAAGTCAATGGTATTTCTAGTTCTTCATAAGCTGTGCAGTTGTTGGGAACTGAAGCTATGGTATAATCGCGAACATTTCTTGATTGTGCATTTGCTGCTGGAAATGTTACCCATTAATAGAATAACCCAGTTCTGTACACTTCATGTGCCTCTATCACGAAGATATCATCCCCACCGTTAAGGGGTGAGCCCATGTTGTTGTAGCATTTCTGTAACTACATGTCTGCAGTTTATCGGTATGTTTACTAGTGCTGCGTTAGCCATTTTAATTTATGGAATTCAGAGAAGGCAACTATAGTGGGGTGGTCCTTTAAAAGGTTCATGCTTGAACAATCTACAGGCAAAAATAGGGGTTCCCTATTTGGCTGACGAGGATTTATGCCTAATGCCATGGATGTCTCTGGTTAATTGTTGAGTAGGGTTTTTGAGCTCACTTACTAAAACTAGTCAGGAGACCCATTAAATAAGTACCCAAACTAGAACATTGGCGGTCCCACGTTGGGTGCCTTGTGGTATGGATTATTACTTTCTCAGTAAGAATATGCATTTAGGGAACATAAGCTTCAAAACGATGTGGGACTGAGTCCACTAAAATCATCAGAATATGTTAACTTCATTTCTGGCTATCTCATGGTGCGCCCTCTGGGCCCCTAAACCGACAGGGCACTGGATGGTGCCTTCAACCTTAGAACATGACAACCCTAATTCCCCCAAGGAAATTGTGGAAACAGATTCAACCCTTTCGTTAGTAACTAAGGCAGGCCCAAATGTAGATTTAAGAAGTATACAAATTGGCATTTCAAACTTTTATTAAAGCAATTGTACCCTTGAATAAAATATGTGCGCACAATGATTAATAGAATGGAGCTAAACAATGTTACCAGCATTACAAGAGTGGTAAACAGAATTAATAATTCGACCATCGTGCCTTTGCATTGGATTATATGAATGCATATAGTTGCACTCCTACCTAGCCCTGCCCATCTTATAAAGCATAGGGGGTGCGAGTCTGCCAGAATACCTTTGTGCGGTCTAACTCCTAATTTACCTGCAGGCATGTGTCATCTGGCAGCCAGCCTTGGTCTAGAATAGGCCGCCTTCCTCTTCAGGATGGTCTTGGAATTCAGCTAGGCTAGAATTGAGGCATGGGGCGACCTTCAACACTGAGATGCTCCTCTGCCTAAACAGAGGAGTAGTGCAGCTTATATAATAAACTGGACACATTCATTCTGTGCCTGAGTCCTAGTCTTGCCGAGAGTTGTCACAGAACGGACAACAACAAACAACAACATTTTGTGCAGCATACTAAGTCCTTGTACAGAATGTTCTAAGGGCAGATAATATGTCCATTTCTGAGTACATGATCTCATGAGGCCATGCAAACAAATGTGTAATAAAAGTCATAGTCTAAAAAGAGGTATATTTTAAAGGCGAACATGTAAAATTGAAGTGTTTGTGCCCGGGCCTATATAACCTCACAACACAAGAGGCGGGCAAGGGTCGTGGAGCCAGGGACTCCTGGAGTTGGATCAGAGCACGGAGAAAGAGCGGCCTCCGGGTCAGAGGGAGGGGGAGGCTGCATGGTAATCCGCCACCTTGTTGCCACTGTAGTGTACAAAGTGGGTGCTCTCCTAGGCTTCAGGGCCCAGCAAAGAGGTGTGCACTCTCAGTTTTATGTACAGGCTGAAGACCACAGTCGGTCTTTCCCCCTTTTATTTATACCCTCAGGCCACCCTCTGAGGATTTTATGTACAAATGCCAGTGTCTCCAGGGGTCCCAATGTAGCAGCCAGGTGGCGCATTCCACAATAAACAGGAGTGCATGTAGGAGTTAAAGAAACAGGCTCCACATAATGAAGGTTACTGAAAGGTAACTTGGAATGTCCAAGATGGCCGATGGATAAGGAGCACCCGGGCCAGGGATCGCCTTTTGGCGATAATCCTGGAATATGCCCCCGCTTTGATCCTCCTCCTCCCTGGGGATAGGAATACTATTATTTGCTATATATACTATGACTCTCCACGCCGAAATTGAGGCAACACAACAACAACAAACAAAAATCAAACACTGCCATCGGATTCCAGCATAATGGCCGACTGCCCGGTTGAGCTGCTCAATGCAGCTGAGAAGAGTCGGGCTCGGGATTCACCCTTTGGGTTTAATCCCTTGGCTTTCACCTACCTTCCGGTCTCGGCCATAGTTGCTCTGCATCCCACCACAATTATTTTTCCCACTGGCAAGTTTGAACTTGGATTTCTTTCCAGATTGCGGCCCTTCATGTTTTCCCACCACCATGGTCCCCGACATCATTTCCCCTGGTCGGAGTGGGGAGAGAGCATTGGAGTCCAGTCTTCAGCCCTCTCACACCTCTCTTGCGGTCCAGAAGTCGGGACAGCCTTTCCTCTATAGGTGAGTCATTTTGGGGTCTGGGGTCTCATCCCTACTTTTGAATGGCTGAGGTATTGTGGGACTGGCGATCTTGGACGGAGTCCTGGCGATCTCGGACAGAGTCCTCCTTCCTGGAGGTGGGAGGTTTTTAACGGAAGTCACCACTTGGTGCCTGCCTAATTTGTGATGTTGTTTTCGGCGGCTTTGTCTTTGCCTAGCACTGGATCAAAAAAAATTACTCTGGCTCCCCCACCACCTCTTGTATGCTAACTGTGGATGAAGATGGCGGCCATCTTTACCTTTCTCGATGGCTTCTCTGTGGTCTGTCTGTTCTTCGGCTCGGCGAGCGAAACCGTCCTGCTGCAGTGCTGTGCCTCCTCCACAAACCCTCCTGTGGGTTTTTACACCTAATTCATTTTGATCTGCCTTTGCTTCTGATCTGGTGGTGATGGACTGGCCCTGGGCGTGCCCTGCTTGTCCAGGTCTGCTAGACTTGAACTTATTTCTACCTCCTTCTGCCTGGTTCCCAATCCCCCTCTGCTCCTTGCGGCATTTGCCTGTGTTTATCCCTTGCTCCGCTTAATCCCTATAATGTTGGACATTGATGTGTGTATCTACTTTTATGTAAACTGGGTTGCACATTCTCAACCTATGTAAAGCGCTCTGATACCTCCGGGTCTAGCCAGAGCTATATAAAACCCCCAAAATGAATAAAATAAATAAATAACTAAAGTGCTGCAATTTTGTTGGCTTCTTTGTCACAGTATTAACAGTTTTTGGAGATGTCAAGCACTGCCAAATCTTCGACTAATACCCCTTGGCAGTCACCCACAAAAATGTACTACTCAGAACCCATATGGGTGCATTGTTATGGTATGTGTATTTGTAAAATACATTATGACCTGTGATGATATCCTAGCACTGAGCAGGTGTGCATGACTAGCCCTGCTTGTGGCATGCTGCTTGATTGAAAAGTCAGATCTTCATCTTGCAGAATTCAAGAAGAGAGGGGGGCTCTGATGTGGAGGGGGAGGCTTTTCCACACTTTAGAAGCAATGTAAGAGAACACCGATCCTCCCGACCTGGTTCTGAGTATACATGGGATATGTGCCAATAGGAATCCTGTGGAGTGGAGGTGTCTGGGTGGTAGATGAAAGGACATGCGACTGCAAATGAGGCCTAAATTGAGTAATTCCTTGGTTCAAAAGCCCTCGCAAGACGGTTAACTACTGTTTGATAAACAATTAAATTAAATGCAAGAAAAAATGTCCCTGTAACAAGCCCATATTTTGGATGTCATCAATCCAGCATCACCAGCATGTAACAAAACACCCAACTGCAATACCCTAACTATAAACATGGAACTTGTTCTCTGAGTGTTGTTCTCAAGGAAGTCAGATGATAGTTTCCGTCTCTCTGTTGGACTCTAATGACCTGCTACCAACCTGCGTATAGTTTTGCTTTTCTCTTTCTCTCTCTCTGTACACCTCATCACTCCGATTTCATTGTAATATGACTAGCAATGCTTTGCAGAAGTCAGTAAATAAAGAATTGCATGGGCACAAAACACACCACCAAGCAGCCCTTCTGGGTGTAAAGGCAATGTGCAACAGGCTAGCGATAACACATCACACCAGGAATAAAATCATTCACCCTCCCAGGAGAACAATGGACAAAACTATAAACATTCATAGAACAATACATTGCATCAGAACATAATTAACTTACTTTTAATACATTCTAGACATCACGTTTATGAATTATTAAAGCATAATAAAATCAAATTTTCACTTTAGGTGGAGATTTATTTTTAATTTAAACTTCAGAAAAATAATTTTATTTTAATTTCTTCTATTTACATTAATTAAAGATTTATTTCAAAGTTAAGTTAATGGTGATATAGTATTTTTTAATTTAGTTCCATATTTTAAATAAATATATACAATTAATATACACTATATATCATAAACATATTTTTAATATTTGTTTAATACACTTTTTACATTTTTCATAAACGTTACCATTCTCCCTAAAGTGAAGGCCAATCAAGAAATCTGTAGTTTTACTGTTCTACATGATTTACTCGGAGAGATAGACAAGTGGCCACATACTCGTACCCATGTCCACACACACACATGTAATCACCCTACAGATATGTCTAGAGATGGTTGAGGTAAAGGAATACATTTAGAGGATACTGCACAGATTGTATACATATTGAGCCAGTAGGCATCCCTCATAGGGGGTGCAGATAAAAATATATGTTTCTCTGACTAAAGCTGCAACTACCAAAACTGTCAATCTTGACAGACCTTGGATACAGGACTCTAACATCAGTGAATCCTGTGGCACTCACAATATCAGGAGCACATCCCTTGCCAGGCTGGAAATCAAAAATATTTAGAAAGAACATGCATGCAAAAAAGATGCTAAGTAGGTGAACCAAGACCCTGGAGGAACCTCCTTTTGCACCTAAGATGTTCTCCTTCATTCGTGCAATTCAGGATAAACCGTAAAACCCACTTATTCACAAATTTCATACCATCCTTAACTGCACACTTTCCCTTCCGTATAATTCACTTATTTCAACTACTATATTGTTTTCTGCATGCTTCACTTATTCATATTAATTTTACTTCTCTTTGTTAATATTTCTGCATGTCTCTATTTCTTCCACGTGGATTATGTTTCTTGGTTCTCTGTGCAGTGCCCTGTTGTCCTCCAGAGCTAGATTAATGCTTAATAAATATCCCGAATGAACTAAAATAAAATAAAAAAACAATCCGCGTAGAGGGAACTGGAGTCACCTGGACTACAGGGGTGCACATTAAGGGCTCAGTCACATTGGGTAAAACTGGAGAGCCCTTCAGTTGTATCGTCCTAAAGTACACGATTATCAAGGTCACTAAGGAAAAATAGTATCAAAAATGCTTGTTATGTGGCTTTTCTGGAGCTTCTGGAAGTCCTGTGTTTATTCTGGCCGAACTTTCACCCTGCTTTGAGACTGTGTGAGAGCTTGGGGTGGTGGCTCATCTTGAAAGTTGCCCCTTATTTTTGAAGCTCTTCTCCTCCCTCTTCCCTCAAAAAACCTTTCCTCTCTACTGCTGCCTATGAGATAGGTGAAGATAGATGTATTCATAGGAAGGGTATTAGTGCTTAATTTGTAATAAAATGTGTGCCAGGGCCCTTGCCAGTATGGCACTGTAGCTTTAACCACCCATTGCCTTTGCCTTGCCAGTGCTGCCAACAACAATACCTATGCAACTACCAACCATACCACTCCTACAAGTGTGGTTAATCAGACTATTCCAGGCCCCCAAAGCTATAAGACTTGCTTGAGTGTCAGGAATTAATTTCATGTATATTGAATTAATAAGCAGTTGTTGTTCTGTTCATCTCTAAATTACACAGACAGCACCACCATGTGGCAGACTGTCATAGTGTCAGTGTTCACAATTAAGTGCCGGTTCCAAGCACCAGAAGCCACCAGCTCAAATTAAGCACTTAATGGTATGCGTAAAAGCACTCCTCTTGTGGCTGCTGTGGAGCACAGAAAGAGGGTAGCACTTGGATGTCCTCAAGCATTATGCACTAAATGTGTTCTGATTAGGTAATTTTTAGCACATGCTTCTTAGATTTGCGGTTGAGACCCATAGAGTTGTAATTTGCACTTGGTTTTGGCTGCTGTTAAAATAAAATAATCTTTTCCCTGAGACAGAAGTGTAAATGCTTAATGTGAATAATGTGTTTTAATATGTGTAAAAAAAAAAAAACATTTATGCCTTTTGCAAGTAAAATGAGATCACCCTGTACCTGGCGAAAGTGATAATTGTACTGGGGTGAATTTATAGCTGTTTATAGCTCCTGGGTCTAAATGATTCTGCAAGTATGCACTGCCAGGCTTCAACCTTTGCAAAAGACTAATCAAGCTTAATAGCCTTGGGCTGCGATTTACAAACAAATCTCGCGAAGCAGTGCTGCAAGTAAAGTTGCTGCGATGAGTTGCATGAACGGGAGAGAGCAGAACAGCGCCATATCTACAAAGAAGTGGTGCTGTTCTCGGGTGCATATTATTCTGCCATGTAACAACGCTGTGCAAGGGTATCTGCATTTTGAGCAGCATAGTTTTTGTGCAGGAAGGAGTCCCTTCCTACACAAAAACTATGCTGGAATTAAATTTCCTCTTTGTATGCGTTCTATTCTGCAGCACACATGCAAATAGAAAAAAAGGAGAAGAAATACAATATTTCTCCTCATTTCTCCAGCCTCAGTGAGGCACAGGATTTTGGCACAAATCCATGTCTTTGTAGATATGGATTTGAGTAAAAATCTACGGTTGCATGTACAGAAACGCCCATGCACCTCTTTGATTCAAAGTAGTGCAAGGTAGCGATCTACGCTGCGTTGCATTACTTTGGGTCGCAATCCAACGAAATTGCGATTTGCAATGGTTTGCAAATACCAACCCAAAATACTTAGCATCAGGTCTACGTTAAAAAAGGTAGTGCAAACCTGACGCAAAGTGTTTGTAAATCTTTGACTTCACCTCTAGTGCGATGCTTGTCGTGAGCGGAAAAAGAGCCACCCAAGTGAATAGCACTGTCCTTACTGAAACATATACCTGAACCTTCAGCTGCAAGGTGTCATGTCAACATACAAAGTACCATCCTAGTCCAATTTCCAATTTATGTATTTATTGCTTCAGCTGTCAGCCTTACAACATTTTAAGACTACAATATAAGAAAACTGATACCGGCCAGCTTCAGATAAAATCATATACACAGCAATCCGCTAAACAACGGCATTGTTTGCACAGTGCATTCTGTTCAGAGGGAGAAAAACATCAGTCTCCAATTTCATCAAATACATTAAAGTGCAAGTGCAGTAAAACATAAAAAAATTACACATTTCCATTAAAGGCATATGCCCTAAAAAACATATAAATTCATCGAATGCATTAAAGTGCAAAGCAATGAGACAATAAAAGTGGCCATTACCATAAAAGGCAAACGTCCAAAAAGAAAAGCGTATACATCACTATCAGTTAAAAAGCATAAGAACATTTTGGAGCTGTATTCTTTCCAGGTATAAACAATCTGCCAACACACCTAGAATGAAGACGTGGAAATGATAGAGAAGTGTGCAATGTAAGCACGAGCTAGCAGCGTAGTTGATTATGGAATACATACAGATCCACAGAGCCTATCTATTTAAGCTTCTACCTAGCGTGATAAGCAGCTCTCAGACAAATCCACGTAACCCATAAAAAGTATGCTACAGAAATGACCACATACATGTCATCTGATTTAGTGCATATTAACACATCTAAATCATGATGTTTCAAAAGGGGGAGGAGCAACCTCCGCCATACGGCATCATATTTTGTGCAAAACAGAATTAAATGGGTTAGATTGTCTATTAGACTTGGCATCTTTTGGCGTGTTTCCCCTGACTTTTTGCTTTCTGACCTCCCGGTTTTTACTGCTTTTGCTGGCTTAGTGTCTCTGTGCACTTTCTCACTGCTGATCAGTGTTAAAGTGCAAGTGCTCCTGTTGTAAAATGTGTTATGGATTGGTGTTTCCATGATTTTTATACCTTGATTTACTTGTCAGTCCTTAGTAAAGTGCACTGAGTGTGCCAGGGTCTGTAAATCAAATGCTGCTAGTGGGCTGCAGCACTGGATTGTGCTACCCACACCAGCCTGTAAATGTAACTCCAGCCTGCCATTGCAGAGCCTGTGTGCAGTCTGGGACTGGCATGTCGACTTGGCAAGTGTACCCACTTGCCAGGCCCTAACTTTCCCTTTTCTTACATGTCATTTACCCCTAAGGTAGGGCCAAGGTACCTCTGTGGGCAGGCTGCAGTGTATGTGAAAGGTAGGACATGCCCTGGTGTGTGTGACATGTCCCAATAGTGAATTACTGCCAATTTCATTTTTCACTATGGCAAGGCTACCTGTTCCCATAGGACAGAATGGGGAGTTTGTTTATTGCATCTCATAAACAAACATAACTGGCCCTGGGAACCAGGTAGAGAAATAAAGTTTAGTATGCCTGAACTCAGATCTAAAGATGCATCTTTTAGTGAAGGTGATTTTTACATTCTGTGTTTGAAAATGCCACTTTTAGAAAGTAGGTATTTTCTTGCTCCGCCATCCAGTAGGCCTCTGCTAGGTTTGTGGATTGACTGCCTGGGTTCTAAATGACAGGGGCTGGAGAGGAGCAATGGCTCCAGAGTGTCTAGATGGGTCAGGGAAGGTCTGAATAGACCTGGGCTGCATTCAGAGTAGAGGGAGGAGATTTCCTTTCACCTGAATGGGCCTGGTCTGCCTCTGACAAAGCTGTCTCCGCCTCATGCCAGGAAGCTACACCAAGGAGGAAATAACTGATTCTGTCTGGACACAGGCACTCTCTGCCTGAGAGGACAAAGGATTTTGGGCTTTAAATAGTGGGGCCCAAACCCCTAAACTTTAGAACTCACTGGAATAAAGGAACCTGCCAAGAAGAAGAGCTGGAAGAGCTGCCAGGAGGAGTACTGCCCCTTTGCTGTGTAGTTGCTTTGTTGGGTTGGCCTGCAGTTGCTGTTTCTGCCTTTGGCAGTGAAAGGACTGGACTGAACTTTCTTAACTTGTGCTGAGTATCTCCAAAGGCCTGAAATCGAGCTGGCCTCCTGTTCTTAAGTCTCAGAGACAGCAAAGACTTCACCAACCTCTGGGTACTGCTTCTGGAGCCGCTGTTTTAGTTGCCACAGAGAAGGAAACCGCAGCAGATTCCGTCACCGACTCCGTCGCTTGCTCTGTGTCCTGACGGCACCGCAGACTGCACCGTCCGCATCTCGCACCGAAACCCCGGTCTCACTGATGACTCAAATTGACGCCGCCACCACAGAGCCGCTGCTTGCACTGTGACCTGTGGTCACCGAAGTCTGCACCGCCTCGCTTGACTTCGCCAGCCTGGTCTCATCAACGCTGTCGCTGATGCTAACTCGACACCCATGACCACATCGTGGTTGGGGGCACCGTTCGTAACGTTTCACAATGCCTCGTCCCACACAGCCATCTGGGTCGACCGATGCCAGCTCCCGCAAACTGGCTCTGTCGCCTGCACCGCAACCTGCCATCATCGCATCGAGCACGGTCTTGCCCTGCACCCTAAGCCTTGGTCTCAGTGACGCTGTCTGGACGATCGTCACCGAGCCGCTGCCTGCACCACATCGAGAGGACACTGTGCCCAGCACCGCTTCCATTTTGCAACACAACCGCTGCCATGACCGGCTCGCACCTCCGTGTAAGCCACAACGAGAAAGGTACTGTTACCGAGTCTGTTCACGTTTTTACTGGCCCATATCAACGCGGTCGGCTGGAACTGTTAGACTCTGTTGTTTTCAGCATCGCGGTAGCCCCGTACGGAGCTACGACTCGTACGAACTGTGTTTTTGAGGTATTTCTACAGTTTAGAAGACATGTTGCAAAGTATCTATTCTTCAAGTACTGTATTGTGGATTCTTTATCATTTTTGGTCTTGTTTGAGTATAGAAAAATATTGGCTATTTTTCGAAACTGGTTTGGTGTCCTTCTGTAGTGCTTTCACTGTGTTACTGTTGGTTATGTTCAAATGCTTTTATACACTGGCTCTAAGATAAGCCTGACTGCTCGTGACAAGCTACCAAGGGGGTGAGCAGGGGTTATTTTAGGAGTGTAACTCCCTTATCCTGACTAGAAGGAAGGGTCCCTACTTGGACAAAGATGCAAACCCTTGCCAACTAGAGACCCCATTTCTAACATTGTCCAAATCACTGAAGCTACAATCACACTGGTTAAGTCTACCATCGAGCATATGGATTCGTATGAAATAATCCCTGGTCGGATGGATTTTAAGTACAATGTTTACTTCAATTCAGGATACAACACATTCAGGTATTCTGAGCACGGGGTGTCATAGTTGTTACTAAAAGAATTGCTCGTGGTAGAACTTGGCTTCAACTCCCGGTGTTTTTTTAATCTATATGTATTCATGGTACCGTTCTTTACTCAGATCTGCAGTATCGGTCTGACTCTACCAGGGGCTTCCCACAAGGTCACCAACTGTAGCTCCTTTAAAATTTTCTGTACATGAAATGACCATGTGTGGCCCCTACAAGTGCCACTGGCTGTAACTTCTTCTAGGGTATCCAAGTAATATGCAGCAATTTCTTACCAATCTGATCCAGTAAAGGATTGGTCCGAGGATTATGATTACTGATATTGGGGTAAAAGTTTGCTCTGCATAAAGCACCACTATTGTGGTGCCTGCTCCAAGCCCCAGCAGAATTCTTAAAAAGTTATTCGTGGCTTCTTGGAGGGAGCGAATGTTTGCATACCCCCACTGCCCTTTGCCTATATATTTGCAAGATAACACTAATGCTTCTAGCACCAGCCTTATGCCTAAACTTTGAAACTGCTCCTGTCAATTGTCTCAAAACTAACGTAGCCTTCTGTATTTGGCTGCCCCAGTGCAAATTTTCTGAGAATCATATTCCCAATTAATCGAACTGCTTACCAGTTTCCAGGTGTACACCTTCAACCAAAGGCTTTTGCGTAAAATTGGTAGAAGGTCTCAGAACCATATTCCTTGTTTTTCTACTATTAATGGTCAATGACTTCTTGTTGCAATACTCCACAAAGTGTATTAATAACCTATGGATGGCATTTTCTGTTCGCACCATCAATACTGCGTCATCCACGTATAATAATATTGGCACCCGCTTCCTGGCTATAGCGAGAATATCTAAGGGTTCTTCCATCAAGTAGTCCGCTACATCATTTAAAAAGAGGCTGAAAAGTAAGGGAGCCAGCACACTCCCTTGCCGGGCACCTTTTTTGACCGGTAAGGAATCTGTGCACTCCCCACCTGAGCCATACCATACTTTAGCTGTACTGGTTGTGTGTAAAGCCCATATGGCCAAAACTAGGGAGGGATCAACTCCTAAGCCTACCAGGGATCTCCACAGCTGCTCTCTGTTGACTAAATCCAAGTCTGCTTGCAAGTCTACAAATATTAAATACAGCGATGATTTCCTCACCTCCGTCAACTTGTAAGAGATAATATATAGTCGGAGAGCCTGGTCAATGGTCCTAATACAGGATCTAAACCCAGCTTGCACTTCTATCATAATGTATTGGGCATCAACCCACCCCTGGAGGCAGTTAGGCAAAAATGTCCTTAAAACTTTCTCTGTGCCATCCAGGAGAGAAATCGGATGGTAATTGGATGGGCTAGTTCTATCACCTTTCTTATGGATCAGCACATTAATAGATGAGTGCCATGAAGGGGGTACGGCATTACCAGCAATTGCTGAATTAAACACTTTGTTGAGAATGGGGAGAGGAGTTGGCCTAACGGCTAGGGCGGTCGACCTCAAATCTGGGGAACCGGGTTCGAGTCTCAGCAATGACGCTGAACATCCTGTGGTTCCGGGCAAATCACTTAATCTCCCCGTGCCTAACAAAAATGAATGTGTCCTCATGTAACACAACTGGTGCTATGTAAATTGCTCTGATGCCCGATACCTTCGGGTCAAGTTTGCGCTATATAAAACTCCATAAAATAAAAGAACAATTTAAAAAAATGCTGGCCCACAGGTGAGGTTTTTCACAATATATATCAATATGCACAAAATGGGGGCCTAGGGACTTATGGTTCTTCGCGTCAATCAAGGTTCTCACCACCTCTGGTATTAAGATATTGATTACACAAGGCCTGTAGCAGATATTCTCTCAGGCTGACAGAGGGACTAAGGGGTTGGTACTATATGTTACTAAAATGGCTGATCGATGCAGATGGTCCAATGTGATTTTCTATAGTGTTCACTGACCCCCTTTTCCACCCGTGATACCAGTTTCCAGAATGTTTTGGAGTTTTTTCATGTGAGGCCTCCCTCAATTCCTCCCAAAGAATAAATTTGTACAACAGTTTCTTGGTTCACAGAAGGCTTTTGTATTCACCCCTGTACTCTCAAAATAACAATTCTCTTTTGGCGCTACAGTGACATTGTGCTAGGGCATATGAAACACCTCCCTTCATTCTGATACTTTCCTCATCATACCAGTCAACCCAATCACTCTGCTCCCACCATCCAACAGGACAGTTGTGAAACCAATGGGCTTAGACCACAAGGCCTTCAGCTTCTTTACCATCCCATTGTAGGCTGCTAGAATTACACAATTATCATCATAAGAGGAGTTCAAGATTGTGGAATCATACTTAGTCATTATACTCTCCCCTAGAAGTGGGAGTTCATGTGAATATTTCTCCCTACTCTACCTTATTCTTTTTCTGCTGTTGGTTGTGAAATCACATGCCTATAACTCCTCTCCATTGAAATGTTTACATTGGTTCCCCACCTCTGGCACAATTTCAATCAAAGTGCCACAGGGTCATGGTCACTCTCCTGACAACAGTCATGTCGCACACACATTCCCAACTGGTAATTCTTAATTAGGATAAAGTCTATTAATGACAAACTTCTCCCATTGTTAAAAGATGCCCTAGCAGTATTGTCTGAGAGAGAAAGGCCATTAATGAAGCACTGTTGTAGTTTACCAGGAGCACAGAGAATGAACCTCCCTTCCTGGTGGTTTTAAAATTGGTCATAGCTGTCTCTGGGATATCTAAAATATGGTCTTCCATTAGGACCTCATTATTGATGAAAGCATTGGAAGGTTGTGTGTTAAAATCCCCACAGATCAATAAGATATACTTCACCACTTTGCCCTCTCCGGTCAACTTGCGAGTAGCCTCGCCCTCCCTAATACTATTGATGCAAGAAACAAAATACACCCAAATCACCAAAACCTCTGGGGAGCATCCCAGTGGAACATAAACATTCTCAATGTCAATCACCCCATTTTTCGGGCCTGTGAGCCAAATTCTCACACGTTGCACATTAGGGGATAATTTTGCTTCCCCAAGTTGCCCTATCCTGCATTCCAGCTTACAGGACACCCAAACAGTAAGTCCACCCGAAGGCCTGGCCCTTCAAAGGTGGGTAGCCTGGCTGCTGTTTTCAAGAAACCCATTGACAATGGTTCCCTCAAGGGTCCATGTTTCTTGAAAGCAGCATATATCATAGTGCAAAACAAACTTCAGCCAGTCCTCATCCTCTATTTTGCAACTGATGTAGCTCAAAATTCATTTTCGTTTGTAGGAGTGCATTATAATCACACGTGTAGAACGCATCCGCATATAATTCTGTGTCGTGTTAACCTAAGTGTTAGGACCTTGTAATGTAATAACATAAAAAGCGATGTATTTAGGCCACTATATAAAATACGTGAAGAATAATGTGGAAAAATAAAATGTAACCAGCAGAAAACACCAACAGAAGCACTCGTGTTGTGCAACTGACAACCATTTATTATTGAATGTGTTTATTAATCGGGTCATTTTATATGTAGGTAGGAACATTAACTGAATGCGCCTTATTCTCTATGCAGATTTGTAAAGCTCATGTTTCATTTCTCTAATGCTAGCTGAATCTTGTACGCCTGAAATACATTTCCCTGGAAGCTCTCTCTATCGAATTAACAGTTTGAATTTCATGTGCATTGTGGATTTTGTTCTTTCTTACGTGTGTGTTGCAGGTGGACGAAGTGCCCTTGTTAGTAAGAATAATGGCTTTGTGTGGTGTTCTACTCTGATCTCACTCTGTTCTACTTAGTTGTCAAGGTTGCTGTTCCATGACAGAATGTTCCATGTTAAAGAATGTTAGGACTTAAATTGTAATTCAGTTGCTGTGCTTGTTTGGAGGATGAGGTCTCTACAATTGGATCTACATTAAATCCCCTTCTTCAAAGAACCTGCCTATCGTGTTTCCTTCCAGGGAAGCTCCACACCTCATTTTGGCAACGAGCGGAAATAACTATCATCAAATTTAAAGAGACCTCAACTCAACATACTCTACATTTGCAACGTACTCACCGGCGCACTCCTGGACCCTTTGTGTGCCTTCCTGGCAATCTCGCATCATGGTTTGTTTATTGCTACTTCGAGTTTGCCTCTCCATTTCCAAGCCATCTGGATGTGTACCGAGCTGTCCCTGCTCTGCCTTGTGAAGTCTGGTGGTCTTTGTGCTGCCCTGTGGAGTCTCCTGGTCACGCTGGGTGGAATTCTGCATTTTAGTGTGTTGGGGAGTGCGCCAGCTGTTTCCCGTTGATATTGCCTTTAAGGGGTCCAGTGGCAATTGGTGAGCCTCACTCGGCAGCGGCAGTTGGTCTTGCAGCTTGGCCTTAGCGTCGCTGTGACGAGTTCGTTTCAGTGTGCCTGGCCTCAGCGTAACAGTCATCCGCCATCTTAGGTAGTTTGCCTGTCTGGGCTTAGCGTCGCCCCTACACGCATGAACGTCGCGTTACGTACGAAGCCATTTTGTATCTTTGCCTTTCGCCTGGGTGACTGTGCTTCCTGTCTCTGCCTGACCTCACCGCTACCCTTACGCTATCAACCGAAGACCCCGCTTTACGTTCTCCACTATTGTAAAGGTACTTTCTAATTTATAAAGGTGCCATTCTACTGTCACGATCTACGACGACCTCCAGTGACGGACTGGCAATGAAGGAACAACACTCCTTGGTGAGGTGACGATCTACCTTCACGTCAAAACTGCATGTATTTAACTCTCTTTGTTTATAGCATATTTTCTGTTGCTGCACCCCATGCTGATCTGCACAGCTTATTATTATTTAATTTTTTTTGTTACTCACGTACTCTGATCTGCACAGCTTCAGTGCAGGTTTAGCTCTTTTCTACGCTGATTTAGCTCTTTTCTACGCTGATTTGCACAGCTTTGGTGCAAGCTTAGCCTACATTCACGCTGAGTTGCACAGCTTAAACTTTGCACAGCTTAAACTTTGTCTATTACCAATATTTACCTGTTCTTTGCACTACTACTTATTTTACTCAGATCCGACGTTATAGATTTAGTCATGCAAAACATCACATCTCCTCCATATTTTTATCAGCACCAGGAGATCCTCCCATCTCTTGGTTAAAATGGAAAAAGGTCTTCTCAAACTATGCTAGGGCGTGTGGCACGTCGTTAGGTGCTGAAAGAAAGTCTTCGTTGTTTTTACATTGTTTGGGAACAGAGGGTCAGGAAGTGTTTGAACACCTTCCAGACCTTTCAGACAATGAATCTGCCTCGTTGAATGAATATGAAATTTGTATTAAAAAAATGGATTTGCATTATCTTCCGAAGGTGAGTATGATTTTACAGCGTTATCACTTTGAGAAGAGAATGCAAAGGCAAGAACAATCTGTCGAGCAGTATTTTACTGAATTACACAAGCTTGCATCTACTTGTTCTTTTGCAGGAAGTCTGGATGAATGATTGAGGGACCAATTAATGTTGGGTTGTACTATTGACAAAGCAAAAGAAAGTCTTTGGCAAAAGGATAATCCTCCTCTTCATGAGGTCATTATGACCTTAAAATGCATGAACATTCTAAATCTTGCGTTGAGGCTATTCGCAGGGACACAAGTAGCCTTAGGGGTGACAATGAAGTGGTAAAAGAAGTCAAAGTTCAATCTTCTGACAAATCTCATTTCAGGGTAAGTGTTTTAGATGTGAGAATCCAGGTCATAAGGCAAACTTTAAGGACTATCTAGGATGGAAAGTTGTTTGTACCCTATGCAAAAAAAAGGGACATTTTACAAAGTGTTGCAGGTCCAGCAACGATCAGAAAAAAGTCAGAAAAGTTGATATTTATGATCAAGACGATAAAGAGGAAATGATTTGTCATGTCAGAAATCAAACTGGTGATGGTCCATTTGAGCAAGTATTGGTCAACGATAAACCTGCTGTAATGTTGTTTGATTCTGGTGCGAGAATTACACTCATACCAAAAGTGTTTTATGAAAAGGAACTGTCAGAGAAGGTAGAATTAGTCAAGCCTGACATAATACCTAGGGGCTATGGTGGTCAGATTATAGACTTATTTGGTTATTTTTGGGGTACCATTGATTTTAAAGGTAGAATCACTGCAGGTAAGATTTATGTCTCGATGAAAGGAGATTCCCTATACAGCTGGAGTCATCAACGTGGCCTGAATATTTATTTAGATCCCAATGAGTCTCCCTCTGTGTGCTTCAGAGACTTACCTTCGGTTGCCACTGTGTCTAGTAATTATCCCTGGGTCTCTAAATGTCCAAGTGTTTTCAACGACAAATTGGGTTGTCTCAAGAACTATGTACATCTGATAAAGTTAGAATCTGGTGACACTCCAAGTGTGGCAAAAGTCAGGAATGTACCTTTATTAGTCAAAGGGAAAATGAGATCTGAGTTAGACAAATTGTTGAAAAGTGGGGTAATTCAAGAGGTTGAAGCTACAGAATGTGTTTCTCCGGTGGTGATGGCTCGCAAGGCCAACAGAGAGCCCAGGTTGTGCAGAGTTGAACAAAGCTGTTGTCGTGGACCACTATACTCTTCCCAATATATCAGAAATGTTATCTTCATTGGGTGGTGCCACACATTTCACAACGTTGGATCTCTCCTCAGCTTACTATCAAGTCAAATTACATTCTTCTTGCCAAGATCTTACTGCTTTTATGACTCCTTTCGGAACTTTTAAATTCCTCAGGATGCCGTTTGGCCTAATTTCTGCGGCCTCGGTTTTCCAAAGAGTAATGGAGAATCTCATGGGTGGCATTGAAGGGGTCAAGATCTACCAGGACGATGTTCTCATACATGGAGTAAATTTGGATGAACATATTAAAAAATTGATGGAAGTGTTGTCCAAACTACAAAAATCAGGTCTCACTCTTAGACTTGATAAATGTAAATTTGACGTGAGAAAAGTGGAATATTTGGGTCATTTGGTCTCAGGCTCAGGTATTAAACCAAGATCATCTTTAGTGGATGCTATTACTCATCTTGAATATCCAGAGAACAAGGACGAACTTGTGAAATTCTTAGTCATGGCAAAATTCTACAACAAATTTGTGCCATGTTTTGCGCAAAGAACTGAATGTATGAGAGAGCTGTTGAAGAAAGGAAATGAGTTTAGTTTGAGTCAAGCGTGTGGTGAAGAGTTTGACTTAATCAAGAAATGTTTGAATGAAGCTCCCAATTTAGCTAGTTTTGATCCCTCAAAAGAGTCATATATCATGACTGATGCTAGTTGGAAAGGATTAGGGGCTGTTTTATTGCAATCTGGTAAGGACTGTGACAACACAATTGTATTTATTTCTAGGCCACTTAGGGGAGCAGAATGCAATTACTCATTTGTTGAAAAGGAAGTGTTGGGGGTCTACTGGGCAATTCGCAAGTTGAAAACGTTTCTGTGGGGGCAAATATTTGTTGGTGGTTTCTGATCACAAACCTTTAAAGGAGGTGTTTGGAAAGAAGGGCATTGATTGTATTTCTCACAGGATAAGGAAATGGGTAGTTGCACTGCAGGATTTTGAGTTTGATGTCTCATATTTACCAGGTTCAAATAACATTCTAGCTTTCTAGATGGTTGTTTGTCTAGATTTAGTGGTTCAGATGGTCAGGATTCATGGGATGCTGTGGATAGTTTTGCAGGTGAGGATCTTGAAGAGGATTTGAAAGTTTGTGTGGTGAGTGAGGGAATTTTAACTGAAGCGGAATGGTTAGATGGGTTAAAGGCTGATTCTGTTTTACAACAAGTCATTACGTATATACACAGGGGATGGTGTGAGAAACGTGATTGTTCTGAACAACCAAAGGGGTATTGGTGTATCAAGGAGGATTTGTCTTATTGGAGTGGCTTGCTCTTGAGAGGTAGCGGGCTAGTAGTACCGGAAATTCTACGAGACAAATTGGTAGTGAACGCTCATACCGGTCATATGGGCATTGCCAAAACTAAGGAAAGAATTAGAGAAGCTTATTGGTGGCCGGCTATGGATGTGCACATAGAATGATGTGTACGTACCTGTCCTCAGTGTGAGAGCAGTGACAAAATACTTAAGTGCAGGACCCAACCCATGATTATCAGGAAACAAGCCAGTGGTCCCTAGGTGGATTTAGCTGTAGACATTTTGGGTCCAGTGAAGATAAGAACACAAGATCACTATGTTTTAGTTTGTGTTGATATGTATTCCAGGTGGCCAGAAATAAAAATTGTTAATTCGGTTGATTCCAGAGCTATCATTGGTTTTTAGAGGATCTTTTTGCAAGTGAAGGTTTGCCAACATCTGTCTTTTCGGACAATGAAGTTCAATTCACCTCTGTTGTGGTTGAAACTTTTAATGAGAGAGCGATTGTTCATAAATGGGCTTCACTTTATCATCCCGAATGCAACGGAGTTGTTGAAAGGTTTGTGAAGGTACTCAAAGAGGCTATGCAGTTAGCAATTGTCTCTGGTGGTAACTGGGAAGCAGCAGTAAAAAAAAAAAGGTGTGTGTATACAGATTTACTTCACATTCGTCAACTGGGGTTTCACCCTTTAGGTTATTTAAAGGAAGGCTGGCCAATACTCAAGTCACGCCTCTTTGGGTCACCGATAGAAGAAAGGAGGCTGGTGCCATTGTTCACTGCAATGAGGGATGGAAAAATAAAGAATTAGATAAAATGGTTAGAAGGAAAATTGATTTTGATGCCAGAAAAGCTTTAAAGAAAACTGTGGTTCAAGTTGGTGATTGGGTTAAGTTCAAACTTCTAGAGTGAAGATTTGGTGAGTCAAAATGTGCTCAGTCTATCAAGGTAATCAAACTCTTGGGCAATGCAGTCAAAATTCAAAATCACAGGATCTGGAACCTCAACAGGATTGTGAAATGTTATTCTAAATGTCTCTCTGAAAGTCCTGGTGTGGAAAACTCTCCTGCTCCACAGGTTGTGGAAAGAAGGTCCAATTGACTGAGAAAGATCTCTATTCGTTTACAAGATTGTCTTTCTTGATTTAGGTTATTTAACATTATATTTAGTTATCATTTTTTTTGTGTGTTTGTCTGCATCCTCATGTATATTGTTTTGTTTAGGATTGTGAAAGGGGGAGGTGATGTGGTGTTCTACTCTGATCTCACTCTGTTCTACTTAGTTGTCAAGGTTGCTTTTCCATGACAGAATGTTCCATGTTAAAGAATGTTAGGACTTAAATTGTAATTCAGTTGCTGTGGTTGTTTGGAGGATGGTGTCTCTACAATTGATCTACATTAAATCCCCTTCTTCAAAGAATCTGCCTATTGTGTTTCCTTCCAGGGAAGCTCCACACATCACTTTGTTTTAGGAGTTAGGCAAGGAGAGAAGAGAAGAGGATACATTGGGAGTTAATGAAGATAAGGAGAACTGTTGTACTTTCTCACCAAATAAAGCCTGGCAATCAAGGTCATCATGTTACTGTTCAGGAACATCGCTGTCCTGTGTACAACTACCTATGAGAATGTGGTCTGATCGGATGGCATGACCCGAAAGGAATCCTGGGAATATACCTGTAATATTGGAACATTGCAAGTAGGGAAAGAGCCTCACGTCTTCTGTGCCTTTGGAGGGAGAGCATCTTAGAATGAGCTCTGTCTCAGTAGCTTGACACTATCTGACCCATTGTAGTGAAGAGACTTCAAAGGAAGAGTCCACATGATGACACCTTTACCTATTCTGCCCCGAAAAATGATTAAGTAGGGATGTCACGCTAGAATTAGTGTAGATGGCAACATGTCACTCCCCTCATGAGGAAGTTGCACTGGCTCCTTATACCTCAGAGATGTGCCTTCAAGGTTGGAAATCTCATCTTTAAATCCTTGAACGACAGGAGCCCTAAATTTGTTGACAGCCTTATTCAAAGGCACATGCCCACGCGTAACCTGCGCTCCGCTCACATGCATCTTCTATCTACTCCCCCTTCAGACTGAAGCGTCTGGGTGGTGCTAGGTTTGCCATACTAGCCCCAAGATACTGGAACTCCCTGCCATCCGAAATCAGATCTTGCACAGACCTCCTGAGCTTTAGGAAGCTCCTCAAGACCTGGCTGTTTAGACAAGCATACGAGTAAGTTACCAGGCTACCGGCACTCCTTAGAACAGCGCCATGAAACCAATCCGGTGTACGTGCGCTTTACAAGAACAGTTTAACATAACATAACAACTCTAAAGGTGAGGCTGACAAAAGTGTGTGCTTCGACATCTTTCAAATGGCCTGATGTGTTTCCTTTGGTTCTAATGAGTTTGCGCAGAATTCCTGATAGATGAACTGGGCTATCCCTACATGAAATCATCATGGGTAGAGCGATGCGCTTACCTGCCGTGCTACCAACAGCATTAATAAACATCACAGATTATTTTAACAGCATTAATAAACCACAGATTATTGGATCCTTGATTACTGCAAGGGATTGGCTGATGTGATTCGTTCTGTGTCTCATCAGGTTGATGTTGCGACTGCACCGACATCGAAGGACCTCTGTCACAATCTAAACCCCGGAGACTGGTCCAAAAGCACGTAAGAAAGATCTGCCTTGACCCATGATGGTGTGGACTGTATCAGGTGATAATGGTGACGAATACTGCTGTGAAGTGTCGAGGCCTGCCAAACTGGATACACTCCTCACACACCCAACAAGTCTCAGGGCCCTCTGAAGAAGCAGCTCCTTTCCCAGAAGTTATTCCAACCATGATCGAAAGATCACTGGAGAGGGCTAGCCAAGCTGTGGGGCTTCCTGAGGAGGCTGGATACCCTCCAGGTTGAGCTGAAGGGGGTCAAGCTACACAAGACCCAGGAATAGACTCTGAGGGAGACAGTAAAGTTGTGAGTGGTATAGATTCTGACTCAGCAGAAGAGACTTGTGTGGAAATTGGTCATGTACAGTCAAGGAAGAAAGAGGTCACACATGAATCGTGGCCTGTGAGACAGAAAAGAAGAAACTTGAGACTAGATTCTGAGAAGGAACTTGCACCAATAAGTGAATCATTTGACTCTGATCAGAGTGAGTCTGAACAAGCTCAAGGGAACGTGAGAAGATCAAGGAGAGCAAGAGCGCTGTGTCAGAAATACTCCTCTACTGAGTGAACTTATCTAGCTACAAATGCCGGGGAGAGCGAGGTCCGAGACTTCAATACTGATTATCGAGATCCGGCTGAGAGTTCCAGTAATAGAGGCTAATGCAATTTTTTTCATTGACTGTGCCTTATCCACCAAGGTTGAGTGGTTTACGTACTCTGATCTTGGAAGATATCGAACTCCCGAGGTTTGGAAATCAACCACCTCCTCAGGAGATTTCCGCATTCCGAGCCGAATTGTTACATCAATGAGATTAGCTCTGATCTCATGAGGGATGTAAATTGAACTTTGAATTGTAAATAAAAAAAATGTAAATGGGGATGGGCGAGCTCCACACAGCAATCTCCTCACAACCTACTATATATATTCTATACACAGAGGGCACATGCCACTTGTTTCACAAACTCCACCTCTCCCTCCTAGGGGAATATAACCTTCCCACTCATGGCTAAGACATTACCCTTGACTACCTCCCACAACAATGTGACCACAAACCTGCTTATTATACTCTTCTCTCTTAATATCTAAAGGCTTAACTCTCCTAACATGAGGCAACAGATCTAAAGATATTTGCTCCTCTAAGACCCCAATCTCATCTTCCTCCAAGAAACGCACTTGCTTTCCACAAACACACATCCCATGACCCACCCCAAGTACCCCTATCAATACTGGGCATCGGCCGCCTACAAAACAGTGGAGGTTGCTATATTAGCTAAATTCAAACTGGGGAGAACACCTCCTCAGGCGATACGGGACGCTGAGGGCCGGTACCTAAACTTCAAACCCAATTGGGTGCACAACCTCTGACCCTTTTCAATATCTATGTGCCTAACCATGCGCAGGATGCCTTCCTCGAATCCCTGCTGAAAGACCACTTGCACTCCCCGGAGGGTTCGGTGATTCTTGGGAGTGACTGCAACATGGTTTGGGATCCCAATATGGATCGCAGTGCCACCACATACCGAAATACAGGGTCAATATAAGCTGCTTTGAAGAGGGAACTTACAGGTTTAGGCCTGGTGGATGCCTGGAAAGATCAATCCCCGGACGTTCGCGACTACAACTTCCTTTCACACATCCACCGCTCCTACTCACAAATTAACTAGAGTTTCCTTTCTCACTCTTTGAGAAAATACCAGGAATAAGTTGATATCTCAGACATATCCATATCGGATCCCGCCCATCTGGTGGTGACTTTGAGCCCCAGGTAGACGACATGACGCCCCCTACAGATAGCGCCTTTCACCCCATATCTTAGGGACCCAGTAGACCTGGCTGGGATTCGTCAAGACATCTCGGCATTCTTTGACACAAACACCCCTCCCCCCACCTCAAGCCACCCGCAGCCACGCGATGGGATGCTTTCAAAGCAACCATCCGAGGTGTTATATCTTCTATCAATATTGCCCGCTCTTGAGAAGCCCGCCTGGTTGAAAACAACCTAACCAACGACATTAAGGCCCTAGAACGCGGAAACCACGCCACAACTTCAAAAGAACACAGGGTTAACTGGGACTACATCACACTAATAGGGCGGAAAAACACTTATGTCGCTTAAGCAGAAATTCTTCACCGGGGGACAAGATGGGGCAATCTTAGCACGTCACCTTCTGGCTCAAATAACTAAAGCACATATTTCCAAAATCAAACACGCAGACAACACCTTCGCCACGTCAGAACGGGACAAAGTTTTACACTGAAGTATGAACTGCCACTCCTTATGTGCCCGAAGAGATCTCCTCTTTACTCAGTACAAGCCCTTGTGAACCCATTGATCCTCAACATGTTAAATTGCTTGAGGACCAAATTACTCTAGATGAGCTGCGTAGAGCACTAAACAACTCCCGATAAGTAAAACTCCGGGACCAGACTGCCTTCCGGTCACCTTCTATCGCGTCTTCCTCCCCCAACTCCAGGACCACTTACTCCACCTCTTTAACACCTTGTCTGACATAACGGGACTTACTCCCATGATGTCAGAAGCCGAGGTGGGTCTCATACCTAAATCTGGGAAGGATCCATCTCTATGCACCTCCTACCGGCCCTTTGTCTTGTTTTACATGGACGCTAAGATCTATACCAAGATACTGGCAAACTGTCTGGAGCCCTACCTCCCGGGACTGATCAACCCAGATCAGGTGGGGTTTATCCGCCACCGCCAAGGAGCAGACATTATTCGATGCATTGCCAACTTATTGAAAAGGTCCAAAGCCGAGACATCCCAGCCTGCTTGGTATCCCTTGACGCAGAGAAGGCTTTTGACTGCGTTGATTGGCAGCAACTGTGTACAGTGCTCCAAAAAATAGGCCTAGGGCAGACAATGATTTCCAAACCCTATACTTCCCCGACAGCGAGGTTCCGAATCAACGGTCAACTTACACTTCCAATTTTGATACACAGGAGCACCAGACAAGGTTGCCCACTCTCCACCCCTCCTCTTCGTTTAGCAGTGGAAATCCTAGCCATTGCTATACGCCAATCACCAGATATAATGGGCATACCCTTTGGAGGCCATGATTACAAAATATCCCTGTTCGCAGATTAATTAATACTCTCACTCACCAACCCCCGCCACCTATATTCCAGTGTTAACTTCGCTCCTCTACTCTTTTGAGCGCCGTGTTCTGCTTGCAGCGTGGAGATAAACAATCGTTGATGCGATTCTTCAAACAATCGGAGCGCTGTATTCAGTTTGGAGATAGACAAACGTTGGTGCGATTCCTGGTTGAGTCGGCTTGATTGAATCCAGCGTCCCTCGAGGCATTGTTGAAGAATCACATCAACGATTGTCTATCTCCATGCTACAAGCAGAACACGGCGCTCCAACTGTTAGAAGTCCTCCTTCAAGAGTTCAAGCCATGTACAGCCTCCCTCCATTAAAAGTATCCGTCTTACAAATGACAAGTCGGACATAGATGCAATTTTCCACAATGCCTGGTGCTTTTATAGATCCTTCTACAAGTCCCGGTACCCTCAGAAAAAGTTTGCGCCTGACGGCGGACCCATTATCTTCACATAAGATAATTCCAATAATAAAGTGGGCCTTTGTGCTGCAATTGGGTCACCTTCGTGCTCAACTAACAATCTTCATCGTGCCCGACCTAGTCCCGGTCCTGAGGAGAACCCTAAAAGAAATTCAGGGTTCCGAAACGCGTTGACCCTATCCAGCTAGTCACAATCTTCATTTGAGCCACAGAGTAAAATAGTGTGCAAACAGGGCAATCAGCCTGTTGTTATTATAATATATATGACTAGCTGTTGTTGGCAGGTTGCAGCTTTGAAAACTGTAAACAGTCTGTGCCGCCATCTTTTGTATATAATTGAAGCACTGGTCATTCCATTTAGTCTGTAATTTTATGTGTCGTGCATTTTTGTCTTTTCATTTTTCCAAATGTCAATTTTGCTGATGCTATTCATGTGTTGTTTATTATTTGTTAACTAATTGTTCTTCTTGATTTGACATGATTTAAATGTTGAATGAGTATGAAAAAAATTTATTAATTCATGAAGGTGTATTAAAAACACCAAACCACTTTAGTAGTTGAGGTGGCTATTTCTATAAGTGATATTAATCCAAATCACACACTCAGACACCTTTTTTCTTGAATTTATTGTAGAGGCCCGGTTTGGGTGTGGTTTAGGGCCCAACCCCCCTTTTGCTAATAAGTTCTGAGATTATAAAGACATGTGCGACCTCCGGGTTGACTAAGGTATTTCCAGAAGACTGGTTTGCGGGGATGCTCAGAAAGATTGAATCATCGAAGTGAGAGCCACCCTGTGCTACTTACCTCCTGCGGGGCCCCCAATCTCCGCCTGCGCCTCCACAGTATCGACTAAGATAATAATGGGATGATCAAAGTTTCCAGCCCCCCAGTGCATGCCCTCACACGTACTCTGGCGCTCTCTGGTACATCGGGCAGAGTGTAGTCCAGAAAGAATATATGTCGTTACTACGCATTCCGTTGCAACACATGCCTTTACCACGCATGCGTCACAACAATGATTTTTCTACGCATTACCTTTACCACGATTATTCCTTTACCACGCATAGTTTTACAACGATTTTTGTTGTAAATTTATGCATGGTAATGGCATACTCTTGGTAAAGGTTATACCCCTCCCCTGTACCCTTCCCTGACCCCCCAGCCCCAATACTTATTATTATTACCCCTGCCCGTTACCCTTAATCCATATATTTATTTTTTTAATTTATATTCCCCTTACCTCTTCCTGTCATCTCCTCGTTCTTCCTTGTTGACGTTTTACGTCTTAAAGTTGAAGCGTCATTCCCTTTCACCTAAAACGACGTCGATTTCCTCCCCGACATGACGTTACTTTTTTTGGGAGGGGGGGGGAGACCCCCCAAAGCCCCCTTTTTTCTTTTTCTTGCCTTTTTCTCACGTCTTCGCCGACACTAAAAAAGGACTGAATCGGATGAGGAAGAAGATGTTCCGTGAAGACGTTGCTTGCATGATAAAGACGGTCGTGGAAGCAATACGCGTTGTAAAGACGTTTACGTGGTAAGTGTACCGTTGTAAACGTAATGCGTAGAAAAGCCTTCGTGGTAAAGGCTGTTTCCCGTCCAGAAACATTACAGAGCTGGTACTTAGTGACTCACTGCCTGGGCATTTTTCTTCCAGTGGATCTGTTGGTACTGCGGTACTTTGGATTGCTTCCTCCCGTGCAAGGTATTCTGAAGGTGCAGTGGATGGGGGATTGTTATCTACGCTGAACTTCTCTGCCAGTGCTTTGTGCTCGCTCTGTGGCAGGACCACTGGGCTTTGCATACCGTTTGTTGTACCTTGTTACCTACGTTGGATTAGTTCCTGCGCCAGTACCTGGACATCTAAGGGCAGATTTAGAGGCCTGTTGCGCCACTTTTTGTGACGTACCGGTGGTGCATTTTACTGCTCCATATTCACAAGGACAGGAAAAGCCACCCTGTGTGACTTTTCCTGTCCTTGTAAATATGGCCTTTTTGCACCCAGCACTTTGCGTGAATGGGGTGCTCCATGGGTGTTGCTGTGGGTGTTCCCATGCAACACCCATGGAACCAGACACATTTCCAGATTTACAAGGAATCATAAATCTGGAAATGTATTTGAATGCTACGCCTCCCCAGGGGAGGCGAGGGGAGGCGCATCGAGGAGAAATGTATTTATTTCTCCTCGTGTTTTTTTCCCTCTTTCAGCATTCTGCAGCACACATAAAAAGAGGAAATCACCTCTAATGATTGTTTATGCACAGGAAGGTGTCCCTTCCTGCACATAAACAATCATTGAAACAATGATGTTTTTAAACTTCTATGTGTGCTAATGCAGCACGCATAGAAGTTGAAAAACGGCATTTCAGATTGTTTTTGTGCAGGAAGGGAACCCTTCCTGTACAAAAACAATCTCCCCACGACGCAGGCATCCTTGCACCATGGTGCAAGGGAGCCTGCGCCGGCGCATGGCAGCAGTTTGTGCCCCAGCGCAGGGGGAGCACAGAGCTGCGACATATTGTTGTAAATATGTTGCATCCCTGCGCTTTGAAAGTGACTCAAGGGCATATTATCAAGAAACGGCGTTAAAATTATCGCCGCTTTAGCGGCAGAAAACTGCCGCTAAAGCGGCGATAATGGACTTGATAATATGCCCTTGAGAATTCCTATAGAAGCCCATGTTCTGGTGTCAACATGGGTTTCTATTGGAATTCTCTGCGGCATATTATCAAGCCCATTATCGCCGCTTTAGCGGCAGTTTTCTGCCGCTAAAGCGGCGATAATTTTAACGCCGTGCTTGATAATATTCCCCTCAGTGTGGCACAGCCAAATGGCGTGCAGCACGCAGTGAGTCACTTTCTTGTAAATCTGCCCCTCAGGGGCTTATTTACAAGCCCCTTGTACCGCCGGTGCGTAACTTTTTTCCATATTAAAAGTGACGTACCGGTGGCGCACTGGGCTTGTAAATACGGCCCTTAGTCCATTTAGGTCAACATACCCATCCTAAGATTTGAACTCATGGACACCCCTACGGGCACCCCCCTTTTAAGATTTTCATTTCCAAACTTTTATTCACAAGTGCCAGCCCGTTTTTGAAAGGGGGCACCCCCAGCACTATTGATGTCTCCTGCTGGCTGTTCTATGTGGTCCCCAGGCTCTCCACTGCTCTGACAACAGGCATCATCTCGGTATCTTCATTGATCTTGTGCTAAAAGCTTGTTATCAGCTTTGAAGCTGGTCTGCCCGTATAATTACCATTCGGAGAGGAAATAGATTGTGCCTCGGCTGGCTCTACATGCGAGGTTACAGCCACAGGCCCGGATGTGCTTAAGTTCTCTTTTTCGCATGTTATCCTTCCCCTTTGTGTACATTGGAAGCAATTTGTTGTAAACTCTTAATGAGCGCCTCTGAACCACCTGCTTGGCGCGTCTGTTTGCCAGGGTCATGACGCTATAACGCTAGTTGAAACATATACACTTCAGCAGAAGGTTCTTATTTACCTAATGGAAGACAGCAGGCAGGGCATGTCTCGGGGATTAGTAGCGCTCTGAAGTGGCTGCCGGCGTCATGTCAACATACAAAACGACTTATATAAATATATACATTTCAATACCATCCTATTCAATTTTGTGGTATTGATTGGCTGTGCTATAGTACTTTGCTGCCATCTACTGGGAAAATGAAATTGTACATGTAAAATGAGCATTGCTATAGTTAAGATGTTTTTTGAGGTATTGGTGAAATGAATCTACTACATGACAGAGTAATTAGAAAGGAAAATGAATCACCGGTCATTATTATACCTCTTTTTTTATTTCTAGATTAGAAAGAAAGAGATAATTCTTCTGCAGTTCAACTGTTGACTTTCGTCAATCAGCCTCTTTCAGCCACTGGTTTGAGACTTTTTGTCAGTCACGTAATACTATTGGCTATTTGGGTGCATTCTGCTGCCTCCAATCTAGAGCTTGCATTTAACTACGTGATGGACTATTTTAGAAATAGAGGGGCATATTCTCAAGGACCTACCGCCGAGTTATCGGCACTTTTTCGCGGCCAAAGTCGCGATAAATGTATCGACCCATTCACAAGCTGGTGCAAACAGCCGATATCACCAGTTTTCCGACTATAGCATCCCCAAAAAACATCACCATGGATGACCCTGGCAACTATCACTAATGAGATGCAGAGTAGGCGTTCCCAAGCAAAAAGCCGCGACAACACCACGCCACAACATTCTCAACGACCAGCCAAAACAGCAATACGATCACAAAACATGCTATAAGGCGAGTTAGCAGCAGGAAATTAACACCTGCTCTGACCTGGTGCAAAGTCAGTCGGACGACAACCTGCATCATCAAAGGGAGCCCAGCCCAGAGCCACACCTGAAGACCAACAGATGCCATGGAGCCACTGATCATGAAGCATGGAGCCCCAGCAGGGCCACAACACCCCCCGCCACCACCCCCAGGACTGCCACCCCCCGTACCCAGCGCCTGCCCCCCCCCGGACCACCACAGAGGCAGTGCAGACCAAGACAGCGGACCTGCAGAAAACGCACCAACCTCACAGACCCAACACCAGAGAATGTCATTTCCCACTACAGGCTCAAAAGGACAACCATCCTACGCATCCTGACCACCATTGCCCACAAGATGACGGTACCAACACAGCAGACAACCAACATCCCTCTGCAGACAAAGCTGCTGGCTGTGCTGCACATGTTTGGCCTCTGGGACCTTCCAAACAACAACCGCCAGAGTCGGAGGAGTCTCACAGCCAGCCCTATCAAAGTTCATCACACCTGCCCTGGATGCCATCATCAGCTTGGTACCCCAGTACCTATGCATCCCACACAAAGCGCAGGAACAGCTGGAGACCAAGCATGGACCATACGCCATAGCTGGATTCCCGCACGTGTTAGGGGGCAATTGACTGCACACATGTCCTACTTGTGCCCCCTGCCGACACTGCACACAAGTACCTCAACAGAAAGCACACGCATTCCATCAATGTGCAGGCAGCAGTGGAAACCTTGGACTCGCCACCAACGTTGTCGCCAACTACCCAGGCAGTGTGCATGATTCCTACTTCCAACAGTCCATCATCAACCAGCGCTAACAGGATGGCACCCATGGAAATGCACTTCTCGTTGACAAGTACTACATGAAACCCCTCCCCCCAACTCCACAATCATGCAACTCACAACTCTGGGAATGCACACGTCACAGACTCACATCCAACATGCCAAACAACATGCCCACCCACCAGACACGACAGCATAAGCTACTGTGGCAACCTGGGCTAGCCATGTACATGAGCCATCAATGTCATGGCACCTCAGCCACACAATAGCGGAATGTGGGGAGAGGTGGGAACCAGGCATGTGCGACGGAGGCAAGTGACCCATGAATGAGAAGGTACACAATGCCAAATGTGGCAGGGATGTGCTGGACAGACTGCAGTATGCAGACCACAGACATATCCATGTCCACATGCACTGCTGGTGAATGGAGTGTAGTGGACAGTGGACGCAACCATGTCACCCCAGCCAGTGGGGAAGATCCAGAAACCCTAGCTTGTGACGTCCCCCCTGTAAGCATGAGCAGAATGGGCCAGCCCGGCGTACACCGGGCCAGCGTAGGGGTGTGAATAAAAAGAACGTAGCTCTGGGCGTGGTTCTCTTCTGGAATGCCCAACGTCTCTGCCAGGGTGGCTCCTCCCACCCCGCCATGAGGCTGACACTGTGAGCGGTGCGGCCTGCGATCCTGTGTGCCTGCTGCACCCCGGCACGCTTGTCCCCGAACCCGTCTTGTCCGCACCTGCGCACCCAGGCCTCACTACTCACCTGCCGACACCGGCGTGTGTTCAGGAGGGCCCACCACGTACCGGCGCAAGCCCCAAGCTCTAGGCCCGCAAGCTTAGCAGTCTCCCCAAACCATCACGACCTCCACGACACAGGCCCGCAGTACCCCTTTCTCGTTTACGTACTCCACCAGCCTACACAGCTGCCAAGTCTGTCACACATTTGGAACTAAGTCTTGATTACGCAATGGCAGAGTACACACTTTATAGTAGATTTTATGTCACTGTACTCCCTTCGATGTGGTGCCACCAACTCTGTGCATAGCATCCCAACGACACCTGTCTGTGGTCCCTTGCTGACTACTGCCTTCGGCCTACACTGCGGTCGAGTAGGTCACACAGTTGGAACTAAATCTTGATTTGTGTATGGCAGAGTTCATATCATTGAACGCATGGAGAGGAGTGAAAGGAAGACGTGGTTCAGTCCGGAGGAAAAAAGGATCCTTGTTACGGAGGTGATCAAACACTGCCAACAACTGCTCTGGTGTCACTAACTCTGTGCATCGCGAGCCAACGACACGTGGCTGTGGGCCCCGGCTGACCGCTACCTCGGGCCTACACTGCGGTTGAGTAGGACACACATTGGGAACTCGGTCTTGATTTATTTATAGCAGATTTGATATCATTGTACTGGCCTCCTCGCAGACGGCATACCCCTTCAGCTCCGGTGCCACTAAGTCGATTCCCCGACATCCATGGACACTTTCTGGTTGAACTTTGGTGGCGACTGAGTCTATGGACTGGGGGTTGTCTTCATCATCATGTTTGTGATACAGATTTTTTGGGCGAAACGAGGCTGTAGCATTCCACTCCTCAATTTGCCACTTCTGGATGGATTCTACCCTCTGCATCATGCCCTGGAGGACACCTTCCACTGTCCCCCGCAACCCTCCGCCACATTCACCTCATACATCGATGAGGACACGCTCAGTTCGCATGGCCCATCTAACTGCACCGCAAGTCACCCTCCCGTGGCGGTGTGCCTGTGCCGACCGCAGTGCATCCAGGGCCACTCTGTGAGGCTCAAGTCAGGGACCCTGTCCGGTGAGACATTGGATAGCCTCTGAGACGATGGCCTTGGGGTCATCAATGCCATGTGTCTGTGGCCCTGCACTGTCCGCTGCCTCTAGCCTCAACTGCGGTCCACCAGGGCTCACACATCAAATCAAGTTCTGACCGGCCCGGACGTCGCATCACCGCAGGAGGCACAAGCCACCACCGCCAGTACCACCTCCAAACGCCAACTGCCAGAGTTAAAACAGCCGTACTGGCAGACTAACAGAGTTGCTCACACCTGTCGTGGATGCCATCATCTGCCTGTAGGCCTGCTCAGCACTCCAGGTGCCACTCACTCAGTGCACCACGACTCATGGACCATTTCTGAATGAGTTGTGTGCTGTGGTGAGCTCATGCAGCAATGTCACCTCAGTTAGTGTGGGAGACCTGGGACGATGATGAGGAAGATGATGCATGTATAACACACCCCACTGCAGCTGCATCAGGAATAACCTGAAGGGACACAATCCTAGACATTTTCTTCACATGAGCACGCTCAGCTCTAGTGCCCCAACCTCAGTGCACTGCAACTCACGGACACTTCTGTTTGCAGATTGGGTGACCTCTGTACTTGCTCCGGCTACCTCCATGATGCTCTGCAGTTATCTCTGTAATGCTGGTGTTTTCCCTTTACTTTTTAATGGTGTTCACTGTTCAAGTTGTTGCCAGCACCAACCACCCCGTGCGGGCTGGTTTACACTCACCCTACACCCCTCCAGCACAGGCGTCACTGGACAGGTGACCCTGCCAATAAAGGGTTCAATGAAGTATTTGCATGTGTCCGTGTGGTCATGATGTATGCATGAGGGCCCCGGGCCCTACAACATTACATTGTGCTGTGTACAGCGGACGCAAACATGTCACCGCTGGCAGCGGGTAAGACCTTGGACAAGTAGCTTTGTCATCACCCACTCAATACGTAAGAGGAGTGGACTGGGGCATTGTACGGAGGTCCAGCGTGGGGGTGTGAATGATTATTCCGGGGCTCTGGCCGTGGTTCATTGCAGGAAATGTGCAAATGCATGTGGATCTGTCATGGTGTGGGTCACCTTTCTGGGGTGTAGGTGGTTCCTGATGGGACTTGAACACACACGTATGTGATCTACTTCAGCTTCCATGAGCTCTGACCCCACCCGCACCTGTTCGGCCACCTCCTTTTGGCATTCTGACACCTGGCATTGGAATGCGATGTGTACATAGGTGAAGTGTTGGGAGCCAGCCGTGGTGGCAGGTGTTCCTGCCGTGTGGTTTGTGCAGGGGCGGGGGTCGCCTCTGTGTAGCTTGGCTGCCCTGCTCCTGGGGGTGGGTTTCCTGAGATGTCCATGGGCTGTTGTAGGGCGTCAGTGTTGAAGGTGTGGTGGTCCTCTCCAGCATCACTGATGAGTAGTCTGGTCTGCTCTGCTGGAGGTGTTGTTTGTCCCTCTGCAATGTGAAGGGGAGATGCATGTTGACATTGTGTTGACATGTATGTTGGCGCATTGTTCTTTTTTACATACAGACTGTCTGACAATGTACATTGTGACTGTTTGGGAGGTGCTGTATATTTGATCGGGACAGTGGACATTTGGACTACATGATGGATGTGTGATTTTACACGTGCATTTCCATCTCACAGTTTCCTGCTATGTTAGATGTGATTGGCCTGTTTCTGTGCATGAGTGGACCCAGTTGTGTCCTCTGTCCTGTAGTGTCGGTGTTGCATTTGTACCACATTGCCGTGGGATGTGCTGTTATTGCTATGTGTGTGTGCTGAAGTTTGCCACTGGAATCAGGGACATGATCCAGGGTAATTGTGCGTGTGCAGTGTGCTACACATCGTTGTGCATGTTTGCCATTGTGCCCATCTCCCCCATCCCCCCAGGCCCCCAGGCCCTGGTCGTTACCCTGTTGATGTTGTGTCAGGTCCCATCGAGCTGTGTCCGGACTCCCAACTCCTTGCGCTATCTCCAATCTGATGACTGTGGCCTCCGTTTCCTCCAACTCCTCCTGTGGCGCAGAACTCCCACCTTCTGTCGCAGTTGCTGCCTTCTTGTTGGCAGTGGGTTTGTGCTCGGTTTGGCTTTTCACATCATGCCAGTGCCTCTTGTCCTCCTCCATAGACCTAATCGATACTCCAACTGCATTCACGTTTGTCATATTGAAGTTCAGTGGATGGTAGTGTTCTGTCACCTCCGTGACGCTGATCTGGTTTTCCTGCGGACTGCACCCTGTCTGCCTCTTTCTCTTCTCCTTGGCCTTCCCCGACCACGAGGTTCCTTGCTGGTGGTCTGTGGGGCTTGTGGGGTTTGCGTTGGCCTCTGCACTCGGTCCGGGTGCATCCATGGTGCTACGCAGTTTCTTTTTTTCTCCCTTTTTTTTGGTTGCTTTTATAGTGCATTTTCCCGTCGCTGGTTTTCCCTGATTTTTGTATCGCGATTGGCCTCATCGCAGCTTTTTTGCGTTCGTCTTTCGCATTGTTGCGGCGTTGAGTTGACTTTATCACGGACATTTGATGCGTTATCGTGAGCCTATCGCATGGTACCGCCGGCTTGGGAATACCACGTAATCACGGTGTTATTTTCCTGCGATAGACTGCGATGTGCAAAGTTGTGTTAGGCTAATTTTGCGATGATTATCACACGTTCTTGAGAATATCCCCCTGAGCCTTCTCCGTTCTCTCTGTTGGCTTCCTCCCATAGGCATCCTTGCACATTAAACCCAGACCTGTTGGCTTTGCCAATGATTGTTTAACACTGATCTTCAGTTCTTCAACGCTCTGCAAAAAAGTCTTAGCAATTTTTCAGCGGCCTCCCCCAAGTGACTATATTTGCTTCTTCATGTCGGGTGGCCTTCGATGCACAGTGCATTCTAAATTCATCTGACAATCTTATATCTTTCAAAACGTCCATTTAGTAAGAAAAAAAGATAAAGGACAGGCACACCAGTGTTATTTTGTCTACAGTTATTGCATCTTTACAGTGTAAGATATGGCTAACCTGGCTATCAAATAGTAAAGAGACCTAGATAATATGCAAATTAAATCCATGACATTCCGAAACATTTCGTATAAATAAATTAAAACACATACAGTTTCTATTAGACAAGTCTGTTGCAGGTTTAAAACGAGGATCGAGATTTGCATGGCCCTCGCAGGCCTCCGTCCACCACGGGACGGATGGCCACACATACCAATAAGGAGAGGACAGCTTTAACTCGAGTGCGACGCTATCAACTTCAGTTCCTCAACTCAGTGTAATAGAGGTATACAGGTTGGTACACATGAGGAAATATTTCAGCATTGTGTGAAACGCCATCAGCTGCTAATGAGAGTCAGACAAACAAGGACAGACATAGAAATGCTGTGAGAGACAGATAAAGCCAGGGTTGAAAGCAGATAATGAGCAGAAGAGAGAGAGAGAGCGCGCGAGAGAGAGAGAGAAACAGAGGGGCGTATTTACAAGCCCCTATCGCCACCTATAGTGACGATAGGAAGAGGCAGTGACAAAGAAATAGAGAAAGAATGATAGCTGGAAAAAGAGAGAGACTGAGGAAGAAAGAGAGACAGAAAGAGAAGCAGAGATGTTGAAATGGAGACACGCTTGGGGAATGAGTCAGGGAGGGAGTGATAACGACAGTCAGAGCTAAAAATAGCAAGACAAGGAGACAGACAGTGGTAGGGACACAAAAAGCAGATAAAGCGAAAGAAACGAAGAGATAAGGGCATTCTTAGCTATCTATCCTTCCATCCATCCATCAATCCACCCACAACCTACCTACCTACCTACCTACCTATCTCTATCTATCTATCCATCCACCCACAATCAATCAATCAATCAATCAATCAATCAACCAATCATCTATCTATCTATCTATCTATCTATCTATCTATCTATCCATCCATCCATCCATCCATCCATCCATCCATCCATCCATCCATCCATCCATCCATCCATCCATCCATCCATCCATCCATCCATCCATCCATCTATCTATCTATCTATCTATCTATCTATCTATCTATCTATCTATCTATCTATCTATCTATCTATCTATCTATCTATCTATCTATCTATCTATCTATCTATCTATCTATCTATCTATCGCATTCATTTAGTCATCTGTCTATTGGTACAGGGCCATGATTGTTTTGCTCTGTGACAACATAAAGAGAGTATAAGATGAGTCACTTTAACACTCACATATGATATTACTCACTAGTTTAGAGCGGGTACTAACTCCATCTGCGACTCAAATCTGGTGGGAAGGCAGGCTATCTCTGTGTTTTCAATCTCTGTCACAGGATCACGAGCGGATAAATCCTGCAAGGGTGTGCAGCACAAGGGTGGAGTAGATAACTTAAGGTGGTTACGGCCTCTTATAGCTTCCAGGTATAAACTAGAGGAAGTAGCTCCCACCTTTGTGTATATCCTGGTGTGCATTTGGAACTGTCATGTGTCTTGCCCACCATCACAAACTAGCTACACCACACAACAGGAACAATTGGTTCTTCCTTAACCATCCTCTAACGTGGTCCCATCCATGCCTAGAATTGCAAACTATATTCAGGAGGCCAAACTCACCACTCATGTATGGTGGTTGAAGCAATGTACCAGGCACTGTGGTGGACACCATAACCTAACTCCCTTTTAATACAGGGTTCCCATGCACATCAGCTGCAAACATCCTAATTCAGGGTCTGCTCCCTCACATTTTTGGCATTGCATGACAAGAGGCCATAATAATGGCATTAGAGCACATTGGGTCATTACCTACTCCTTACACATGCCTCCATCTCCATCTGTGCCTAGTTACCACTTCCAGGATTCATCCTCCCATGATTCCATAAAAATTAAGGATAACAAGATATTATGGGGCGTGTTTCTCAAATGTTCACGCAGATAAACGCAACAAGTCACCTTGCTGCACTCTTGGAAAGGGAAAGGGCAGGAACGTGCCATATTTAACATCATATGCCACATTCCGGTCTTTTTCATGCACTGGCGCACTCTTGGCTGCCTAGCACCAATGCAGGAACCCTTGCATCATGATGCATGGGTGAAGGCGTTATAAGCAGGATTGTTTTTATGTAGGAAGGGGCACGTTCCTGCACAAAAACAATACTCTGGGGACTTTTCCTCTTTCCTCTTTCCTCTTTCTATGTGTGCTGCAGAATAAAGCACACATAGAAAGTGGAAAAAAAAATAGGGGAAATAAGGATCCTGGTCTCACCTGGGGAGGCGTAGCATTTTGACACATTCCCACATTTACCAGTGTTGGTAAATCTCGGAATGCACCAAAATCCATGGGTGGATGCGTAGAAACCCCCACCCTCCACCCGGAGAACGCCTCCCTGGGGAGAGTAACGCAAAACAGCAATTTGCATTGTGCTGTGTTGCTCCTGATTTATCAAGCCATGCAGGGCCATGCAGGGTGACCTTACGTGGCGTGATAAATCTTTCCCTAGTGTTGCATCCCCCTTGCTCCCCCCTGTGTGGTGCAAGGGCGATGCAGCACATTGATACATTAACCCCTATAGAGATTTGCAAAAAGCACACAAGACAGTCTGTCTTTCTATCAACTTCAGGCCGTATTACGAGGAGAGTGCCAGCTCTGAGCTTCTGAGTTGTACGAGTATGGTCTCTGACAAAATATCTGGTGTAATAGAGAAAGCATGACTTAGAGCCAATAAACAGAGGATTTAGGGCCAGTTGTACAAAACCGGGTGTTTGCGGTTTCCTAATAGCAACTTTTAGCGATTCACTATTAGGAAATCGAAAGCTGTGATGTAAAACAGTGTTTTTGACACTGTCAGAGATTTGCAGTGGGTCCCAAATGGACCTGACTCATCAATATTCATGAGGCAGGTCGCATTTTGCAACCCATTTGTAAAGTAATGTCCATAAATCCACGAAGTTTTAAAGTGAGTTTATTACAGGATGAAACATCAAAGCACAGCTCCAGGAAAAACGTCCTGTCTCTCCTCTAGACTAGCTTGTCTCCCCCGGTTCCAGTAAAGATCTAGAACCCCGGAAGACGCAGGAGATGGAATGCAGGAGTGACTCACAAATAAAAACAAGAACAATAAAGGTACACTACATTGGTCAAAACTAAGCATACTGAATAAAATGAAAATACATTAAAATAAAATATACAAGGTTAAAGGAGGACATAACACATCTTCCCCTCTCACAAAGAAAAACAAATAACTTAATGTAGACTACTGCCACACTCAAAATCAGACATCCATTTAGGTATTAATCTAACTCTCTTATTGCGTCCTTCAACATGACTGCCTCTCATTGCTACACCATCATCCACATTCCCCTTGTCCGTAACCGCACCATCACACACTCAATGATCACCTTTGCATAAGTCCACTTCATCAGTAATCACTCGATCACTTCCACTAGGAATATTAACCATAACTGACTCTGCACCATCCATAGTAACCTTTTCATCCAGGTTTCCCCCGCCACCATTCTCCACACATTCCACGTCCTTATCAGCAGAACTCTCACCTTTCCCTTCAGCATTCAAGCACAAAAAATAATCTCCTGAACAGCTAGCTTTATCTCTATATACACACCACGCTTTCCCTTGAGAACAGCAATCTTTTTTAAGGTTCCACACTTTACCATCACTAAGCAGTGCATAAGATTTCAATGACTTGCAAAGGATCAGAAAATTGACTACAACCTTCTTCACCAACTATGGAAGTTTTACCTTCATCCATCCACCCTTTTCAGTCTTGCAATTACCTGAACTTCTCCTCTTATCAAAATCATCCTTATACTTCTTATGCCTTTTTACTATCCTTGCTCTCACTTCTTCCATAGGCACTTTAAACTCAGTAGTCCTTGAAATCCAGTCTGGATTTCACTTAGTTCTCGCACTCCTACCTCTCATCACCTCAAATGGAGAAACATCCAACGCCTCATGAATAGTAGTTCTATAGGTCCAAACTGTCTTGTGAACTTGGTTCTCTCAATCAACCCCATTCTTAATTGCCATTTGTATAGCACCATTCAACATTCTATTAAATCTCTAGATCATACCATTCCCTCTAAGTTTATAGAGAGAGGTGGTTCTGTGCTTAACACCTACTTTCTCAAAATAACCTTTGGCCAATTTTGACAAAACCTGCACACCATTGTCACTGATTAACTGAACTGGCAACCCTTCATCTACAAATACTTCATCTATCAATCGTAACACCTCTACTGAATCGATTCCTCCGACAATCTTTATAATGGGCCAAGTGAGTTTATTACAGGTTGAAAACCATAGCACAGCTCCAGGAAAAACCTCCTGTCTCTCCTCCAGACCAGCCAGTCTCCCCTGGTTCCAGTAAAGATCCATAACCCAGGTGACACAGGAGACAGAACGCAGGAGCGACTTACAAATAAGAACAAGAACAATAAAGGTACACTACATTGGTAAAAACAAAATATACTAAATAATATGAAAATACATTAAAATAAAATATACAAGGTTAATGGAGGACATAACACCATTTTGAATGGCAAGTATCACAGGGTTTGTGGCCTGCTGGGGTCTATATAATGTAATAAGGTAATCCTAATGTTATCATTTGGGAGAGATGGTCCTTGGTCTAGTGAAAAATTATTTTAGGAGTTTTTCACTACCAGGACATGCACATCTTAAAAGTACAGGTCCTGCCTTTAAATACATTGCACCCTGCCCGTTGGGTTGTCCAGGGCCTACCTTAAGGGTGACATATGTATAAAAGGGAAGGTTTGGTCCTGGCACAAGGGTTATTTTGCCGGGTTGGCATGGCAGTCTAAAACTGCTCCTACAGGCTCTGCAATGGCAGACGTGACCAATGGTTAGAGGGCTACTTAAGTGGGTGTCACATTATGTACTGCATTCCCACTAGTAGCATTTAATTTACAGGCCCTGGGTACATTTAGTACCACTTAAATAGGAACTAGTAAGTAAATTAAAGATGCCAATTGGGGATGAACCAATATTACCATGTTTAGGTGAGAGAGCACTTTAGTACTTGTTAGCAGTAGTAAGGTACACAGAGTCCTAATATCAGCAAAAACAAGGAAAAAAAGTGGAGAAGTCAGGCACAAAGTTGGGGGGAAGACCATCCTAAGGCTGTGAGGTCTAAAAGACATGCCTCACACCTCTAAAACTCCCTTGTCAACACCATTCATGGTAGGCCTGGGGATCAGCATTACTTCTTATATGATATCTCAGCCCTCCAGCACCTTTCGTTGGATATGGCCCTATCTCAGGCCTGAGCATGCCAACTCCCTTAAATTGGGTGTAGCAACACAAGGGATAGCAATACAAGGGACTGTGTATATACCAGTGACTGTTGTATGTGCATGATAAGCACTCCATGGACCTTTGTGCTCTTTTTTCTCCTTCCAATGTGTACATACCAGGTTTTCCTAAGACCTTGCAAGATCTCACCGAATTTCGGCAGTCATCTTGGGCATGACTAGTATTTATAGCATGCCCAATGAATTGGCCTCTACTTTTCCATGAGGCCCTAGTCTAAGAAGAACTCTTCACGATCCACTGCAACCTTCCTGTGGTTTTGGGATTCTTCTGTCCTCCCTCACTGGAAACTTCATGGGGTTCTGTGCACCCCAAAGACCTACATAAGATAGAATACAACAATAAAGATCAAAAGGTACTGATTTAATTAACCAAAGACAGGTATCATAAAGACAAAGAACAAAGGAGACTCAACAGCTGAGAAAATAGATCATGTGAAAAGACATTGCCTATTTAAAGTTTACCAGTGTGAGGTAACATACGGACAGCAAATGAGAACTGTTTCACCTGGCTCTTTCAGCGGGTTTATCCCCAGACTTTTTGCTTTTTGGCCTCCTGTTTCTGACCTGTTCTTGTTGGTTTTATGACTCTGGGCACTTTACCACTGCTGATCAGTGCTAAAGTGCATATGCTCTCCCTGCAAATTGTTGTTATGGATTGGTGTTTCCATGATTGACTGATTTGATTTACTAGTCCGTCCCTAGTACAGTGCACTGTGTGTGTCCCGGGCCTGTAAATCAAATGCTGCTAGTGGGGTTGCAGCACTGATTGTGCCACCCACATAAGCAGCCTGTAAATGTAACTCTGGTCTGCCATTGCAGAGCCCGTGTGCAGTCTGGTAGTGCCATGACGACCTGGCAAGGGCCCCTACTTGCCGAGCCCTAAACTTCCCTTCTCTGACATATTAGTCGCCACTAAGGTAGGCCCAAGGTACTCCTGTGGGCAGGGTGCAATGTATGTAAAAGGTAGGACAAGCCCTGGTGTGTGTGGCATGTCCTGATAGTGAATTACTGCCAATTTCGTTTTTCACTATTGCAAGGCTACCTGTTCCGATAGGACAGAATGGGGAGTTTGCTTATAACATCTTATAAACATAACTACCCCTGGGAACAAGATAGGAAAACAAAGTTTAGTATGCCTGGGCCCAGAATGGTAAAATGCATCTTTTAGTGAGGGTGAGTTTTACATTCTGTGTTTGAAAATACCACTTTTAGAAAGTTGGTATTTTCTTGCTTAGCCATCCAGTGTGCCTCAGCTAGGTTTGTGTATTGCATGTCTGGCTTTTGGATGACAGGGGCTGGAGAGGAGCAGTGGCTCCAGAGAGCCTGATGAGTCAGACCTGGGCTAAAAATACCTGGGCTTCATTTAGAGTAGGGGGAGGAGATTTCCTTTCACCTGAATGGGCCTGGTCTGCCAAGGACAATGCTTCCTCCACCTCTTGCCAGGAAGCTATACCAGAGAGGACAGAACCGGTATGAACTGAGCACAGGGCTTCTCTGCCACCACAGAACAAAGGATTTTGGGATATAAATATTGGGGCCCAGACCCCAGAACTTTAGATCACTTCTGGGAGTCAAGAGGAACCTTTGCCAAGGAGAAGAGCCGGAGAAGCTGAGGAGGAATACTGCCCCTGTGCTATTTGCTATCTGGGGTTGGCCTGCAGTGCTGCTTGCTGTCAAGGAAAGGAGAAAAGGACTTTTCTGTTTGCTTTGTCACCTGCTTGAAAGAAGATCTCCAAGGGCTTGAAACTGAGCTTGCCTCCTGTTCTGAAGTCCCAGGGACACAAAGACTTCACCTCCAGCTCCCCTGAATTTCCTTGCTGAGAATTCTAACCTGCAAAGTGGTGTCTGCTGTTGTTTTGGACCTCTAGAGACTGTTTTCTGCTGGGATCTGGAAAATTAACGTAACTTCGAGAAGCGAGACTCATCCGCACCTTTTTCCACACATCGCCGAAGAAATCGTTGCAGCGCCTGATGTTGCTCGAGAAATCGCAGCAAGCCGCATTGAGTGCGCCGGTCTCCGAAGTCCGAGATCATCGCACCGAGTCCGACACAAAGCCTGCTGTGTGGCTGCAAGAGTTCACACATCATCCCGGATCATTGCATCGCATTGAGGCGCCAAGTTTGTTGCATCATTGGGGGACGCAGTAAGAAATCGACGCATCACCTCCTCTTTGGTAAGGAACCTACACATCACCTTCCCTGCGCTGCAGTAAGGAACCGACTCACCACCTCCGCCGAAGTGAGGAACCGACACATCACCTTCCCTGGGTGTAAGGAACTGACGCACCACCTTCTCTACGGCCCATTTTGTTTGCTTGCATGACGCATCCCAGGTACTTTGTGAGAAAAGTGTTGCATCTGCAATTTGCTTTGAACTGAACTATTTCTACCATCTGAAAGTCATATTTTTATTACTGTATAATGGATTTTTGTCATTTGGACTTGTTTTGGTTTAGATAAAGATTACTTATTTTTATAAAATGGTGTGGTGTATATTTGTAGTGTTTTCACTGTATTACTGTATGTGTTCACAAATGCTTCTCACACTGCCTCTGAGATAAGCCTGTCTGCTCATGCCAAGCTACCAAGGGGTTGAGCAGGGGTTATTTTAGAAGTGTATCCCCCTTACCCTGACTAGAAGCAAGGGTCCCTATTTGGACAAAGGTACCTACCTCTGCCAACTAGAGACCCCCATTTCTAACAAGGACTAAGAAAAGAAAGATTCAAGTTAAAGGGATTGTTCCATGGTTAACCGTCAAGTAATGTTATGGCAGACAACAATCACAAAATGCATGTAATAAGCACTGTTAATATATATTCTTTAGATCACTGACTTTTCTGAATACAGAAGTGGAAGTGACCACATTATAGTGCATTATATCCAACAGAAGATCGTATCCAAAACTCCCATACACTGGTGCAATTCACAACCAAGCTGACTTGCAGATTGTTAGAAACTGGGTTTCTGGTTGGCACCCTCTCCAAGGAGGAACCACAATCTTAGTCAGGGTAAGTCAAAAAACAAGAGCCCTGATGAGAGTCCATTTATTCGTTAAGAGAGACTCAAAACGCATTGGCTTTATCACAATATAGGATAAGAACACGGAGGAATTAGAAATTTGGATTTTGTCTATATATAGAGGAAAAGTCCCATGTATCACGACATTAGTGTTTTCCCCGTGTTCCCTCATTCTTCCTTAATTGAAATGTTTAAGCATGTAACATCTTTTGAATGTCTACAATATAATATGTAGATTAGAAATAATATGTGTGTTGTGATGCTAAAGGCCACACAAGTTTATTAAGATAGTAGGATGTATTGTTTATGATTTCTTCACTCATGTATGTTCATATTGTGTATCACATACTTATTATTTTTGTTGTTTAATGTTTTGTGAACCACATGCACATTAGTATTATCTGCATATAGACTTCAATGTCTCTTCTGTTTTGAATATACTATAAAGACTTAAAAAAGATTGAAAGAAAAGGTATAAATAAAGTATCAGATCAAATGAAAATAAATAGTTTGGTCTAGCGGTAATTTAAGACGCCAAAATCTACACAGGTCCTGGCCTACGTTCCCTTTAAGGCGCGCGCGCGCGCGCACCTTCGCCGACGTCACCGCGCACTCCCGGATGTGGAGCGCGCACAAACGATCTCAGGACGTTCGGCGGAGAGGAGCCGGCCGCGCCGCCGCTTTAAGAAGCGAGCGGCGCGAAAACCAGGCACTTGTTCCAGTGCTGCCGGCGAGGTGAGGTGTCGTAGGAGAGTGCAGATAAGGGGGCTTGTGGGGGCTTGTGGGGGCGTGCGGGGGCTTGTGGGGGCGTGCGGGGGCTTTTGGCGGCTTGTGGCGGCTTGCGGCAGCTTGCGGGGGCTTGCGGCGGCTTGCGGGGGCTTGTGGCGGCGTTTCCCCGCCCTTTAAAGATTGATCCGCTAGCTCAACGCCATCCCTTGTACCAAGTTGGCAAGGCCGTTTCCATTAAGATGGTCAAGAACTGTTAAGGTAGCCTTTCATTTCTCTATTGTGAGGTTTAACAAACAGGCAGTGTTAGTAGGCATGCGTTACAGTTCTGTCATGAGTTAAAGCCCTGTTTATGCAGAAACCTATTAATTGTATCCGCTGGTGTAGGTGCCCGTTCACCCCTTAATAGGCGCCATGTTCTCCCTCGACGTGCTCCAGAGGCTGGCGGCAGGCTGACCTAAATGAATCCGTGAGTGAATAATGAACACAGAATCGCTGATACATATTCATATCCGCCTCAGGGAAGGGTCAAGCATCCTACATTGAAGCAGAACTACATTAACATATATTACAAGCAGTAGGGCAAGCCACTGACACTGATTATTCAGTTTACTTTTCCATAGGGGTCAACTTTGCTCTGCTTAAAAAAGACATGCTTTCGACTAACTAGACTATGTCAAAATGCAGTGCCTAGGAATCATCAATGGATAGCTGAGCTTGTACAAAGCATTGCATGTTTATATATATAGGTGTTAAACTTTTATTGCTGCTCATTGTTGTACATATCTTAAAGACCATATTGCTCCCACGTTGAATTCGGGGCACATTTCTTAAAAACACATTTTCAAAAGTAAGATGCCATTTTCACACTTTCTGCCACACAATTTTCCTCGTAAGTGTTCCCAAACGTTGGCATGCATGCTGTAGCTTTTGTAAATGGTGTTACGATTCTTTGTAAGCGCTCCCAGCTGGGCTAGACAGACAAAGCAAATACGAGCATGCTGTGCATGTACATTTCATAGACCTTTTTGTTTGGGGAGAAATGTAGACCTTTATATTGGAAGCAAGACTGCTATTTTTTTTCTTATGGAGTATATGCCTTGAATGTTTGAATAGATTATAGGAACTGTTAGCTAAAATAAAATGTTTACCTTTGTACACTAACAGAGATCTAGCAGGGGTATTGCTGGTCCTGGAATATATCTGTCCATTTAAAGCATTTCGTGGGGTGTATAATGAATGCATTTACTCTGTCTTTGCGGTAAGGCGGTGGCGGTGCCTTCACATGACATGATTAGCTTACTCTGTCAATTTCTGCAATAGTGAAGGACTCATTACAATTCAGGGCACGGATTGTTTCCCATCACTTTCAAAGATCATGTCAGGTCCATAATATATGTGGTATCTAAAATAGACATTTCTCTTGTGGCGGCTTTGGGGGGGGGTGCTCGGGGGTGTGTGGCTGCAGAGCGCGGGACTGATTGTGGCCAAACGGCTGACCACACATTTCCGACCTTTGCCAACGCTTGTGTTATTTTTATGACCCAAAAATCATATTGCAACTGGTTACACTGGTTTTCCATTAGGAATTTTTTGGGAGATACAAGCGTACAACAACATTTTACTAAATGATGCTGTCTTTTTTCCTACTAGCATTTTTTCTAAAACATTTTATTTTGAAAGCAAAGAACCATCACTCTTGGTTTCAAGCTTCTGCAAATATTTGCATATAAACAGAGAGCGTTCTGGGAGCATTATACATAGCCTCATATTACTAAACTTTGAAATCGTGTGTACACATTTATACTGGAGCCGCCTTCAGTAGTGAAGGCCGAGCTTGCGGCATTTACTTTTAATGCTCACCCTAATAATGGATGCTTTTCATTAATGAACCATAAATACAAGTTTGAACAGCATTAACACATGGACCCACATATTACCTTAACTGTAGACAATGGCCTTTCCTAATCCATAATGTGGTACTGTAAACTGGCAGCCAACGTGTTTGTGCTGTAGGGGGTTGCTGACTATCTTGTCTTCAGTTGCAGGTTTCCAGTCTGTAAGGTATTTGGATAGGAGTGGTCAGGTGCAAGTACCCACAAAGACAAGGTAATTCTGTGTACGTTCCTCGTTGGGTTGGGGGTTGCTGGGTAAATAGAATCACAATCTGCACCCCTTTTCTTTTGCAGGTTTGGGAGACCGTACTACGAAGACAATTGCACAGGCAGACGGGAGTACAGGCAGAACAAAGAGGTGATTGTTTGCTAGAGTTAAAGGAGTGCATTTTCTGTTGCAGGTTTTGCTGCCAGACTGTGGTGCATCTTGATCATTGTAGTATAATATACTTACCCATGTTTTCTTCTGTTGCAGGCTTCGCAGGCAGACCCCCATACTTTGACACAGGCATACGCGAGTTCAAGCAGGAGAGGTAATTGTTTGGTTGAGTTAAACTGTGGTGCATCTTGATCATTGTAGTATAATATACTTACCCATGTTTTCTTCTGTTGCAGGCTTCGCAGGCAGACCCCCATACTTTGACACAGGCATACGTGAGTTCAAGCAGGAGAGGTAATTGTTTGGTAGAGTTAAACTGTGGTGCATCTTGATCATTGTAGTATAATATACTTACCCATGTTTTCTTCTGTTGCAGGCTTCGCAGGCAGACCCCCATACTTTGACACAGGCATACGTGAGTTCAAGCAGGAGAGGTAATTGTTTGGTAGAGTTAAACTGTGGTGCATCTTGATCATTGTAGTATAATATACTTACCCATGTTTTCTTCTTGTTGCAGGCTTCGCAGGCAGACCCCCATACTTTGACACAGGCATACGTGAGTTCAAGCAGGAGAGGTAATTGTTTGGTAGAGTTAAACTGTGGTGCATCTTGATCATTGTAGTATAATATACTTACCCATGTTTTCTTCTGTTGCAGGCTTCGCAGGCAGACCCCCATACTTTGACACAGGCATACGTGAGTTCAAGCAGGAGAGGTAATTGTTTGGTAGAGTTAAACTGTGGTGCATCTTGATCATTGTAGTATAATATACTTACCCATGTTTTCTTCTGTTGCAGGCTTCGCAGGCAGACCCCCATACTTTGACACAGGCATACGTGAGTTCAAGCAGGAGAGGTAATTGTTTGGTAGAGTTAAACTGTGGTGCATCTTGATCATTGTAGTATAATATACTTACCCATGTTTTCTTCTTGTTGCAGGCTTCGCAGGCAGACCCCCATACTTTGACACAGGCATACGTGAGTTCAAGCAGGAGAGGTAATTGTTTGGTAGAGTTAAACTGTGGTGCATCTTGATCATTGTAGTATAATATACTTACCCATGTTTTCTTCTTGTTGCAGGCTTCGCAGGCAGACCCCCATACTTTGACACAGGCATACGTGAGTTCAAGCAGGAGAGGTAATTGTTTGGTAGAGTTAAACTGTGGTGCATCTTGATCATTGTAGTATAATATACTTACCCATGTTTTCTTCTGTTGCAGGCTTCGCAGGCAGACCCCCATACTTTGACACAGGCATACGTGAGTTCAAGCAGGAGAGGTAATTGTTTGGTAGAGTTAAACTGTGGTGCATCTTGATTATTGTAGTTTAAAGGATTGCATGCATGAGCTAGGCGTCAACGTAAGCCATGTTCCCTTATCTTGCAGGCTTTGTGGCACAGCAGGTTAAAACCGGCTGGCACGGAAATGTTCAAGCGCAAAGCTGTCACTATGGGAGAGTGCAGTGCGTCACCACAAAGGAACAAAATGTTGCCTTGTATTCAAGGAAGAGTGGATGAAGGAAATTGTGGAGGCTGAGACGCAGAAATCGCGAAGCAAGGTCCGCGTGCAACTCGGGGAACTTTTCCAATACAGTCCAGACGTGGGCTTGATTTGCAAAGCATGTGCCGAAGCCAAGATTGTTGGGGACTTTTCCACAGGGAAGAAATGGAGTGATGGCTGGAAACTGGATTACATGAAACGCCATCTACTTAGCAAAGTACACGAGTCTGCCATGGTGATCTTGAGAAACAGAAGTGCTGCTGCCAGGTTTGGTTTCGGAGTGCGGGCAATGCTGACAGAAACTGCCACTGACAAAGCAAATAGAATGGAAGTAGGTGAACGCCAAAGATCTGTGCCTGAAGAGATAAAGATTCTCATCAACAACGTGCTGCTGGCAGTCAAAATGAATACTTCAATGTTATCTGTACAAGACAGATTAAGAGAGAGCTTTTCCCTTGTTGCTATTTTTCAAGAAACAATACGTTGTGTCAAAAGAGAAGTATTTAGTATCTAATGTTTATTTTGCTTTTCTGCATATATAAAAAAGAAATACTTAAAAACACATGTTTATCTACAGACACAATTAAAAAAACTATTAAAAAAACATTTCATGTTACATCAGATCATATCAGTTAAAAACATATTACAATACATGTCATTTACATTTCCAACCAATGTGAGACAATTATGAGAATCCTATTATGACCAGCATAACGAGGAGACAGACAAACAACAAGATTCAAATTACTCTTTTTCTGTGCACATCAAAAAAACCTCAAATACAGCTTTTCACACGTTAACGTATTTGTGCGTTATTGACTCTGTATTGGGACTTTGATTTATGCAGATCCACTGCGTCGACGCGTTTCGATGGTTTTTAGGGATATGACCATCTTTATCAAGACAAATATTATGCTGTCTCCGAAATGCGAGAGATTCCTAAAACAGATCAAAATACAAACAATTACTTTTACTGTTCAGGTTTGTTTTGCGTCTTGACCAAAAGGATATGTTTTATATAAAAATTGGTCCACTCTAGGTTGTATATTTGACATTGTCCTTAGTGGGTTATAGTTTATACACCAATTCGAAACGGAAACAGTTTCTACTAATGTTCACAATTTTCTCTATTTAGACCAAGGGATTCTCTTGTGTGACTTGGCAAGACTTAATTACACTGCATTGCCCAGATGTATTTTATATGCCATATTGGCCATTCTTTTTCGGATTCCTTATATTGTACGTTATACGCTGTTCCTCACCTCGAATAAGCGAGACCCTTGTGTTAGCTCCTGGTTCAGTAGACTTTGAGCAAACACCAACTCTCCATCTATTTCTGATATTTGTTAATTGGCAAGTCGCCTATTCACTCTAATAAAAGGAAAATATTAAATAACTCCGGTTAGATTGCGTTTTTATTACTTTGCTTGCTAAGTCCTACCCTTTCCCTCATTATGTTATCCGGGTTACCTTTTTAGGCGGTATTAGAGGTATATATCGTAAACCTTCTTTTTCCTTAAAATGTCAGGACCAAATGGTCACACCAAAGGTATTTGTGTTGTTTAATTTTTCTTCGTTATCGGCAGCGTGTCTACAATTGAAAGAAAAACGGAGGGGTGTCTTAATAAGTATGCTCAGTCTATATTCGTCGTATTTTTTAGGACCCTACGATTCATTGCCTGCTCTTACCTCAATTACGCTTTCATTTGTCCGTCGTGTTTTCTCACTGGATCACACATTGATAATTGATGAGAGCACTGATATTTCTGTTTCAAAAATGCTCATCCTGTACTTCAAGTTCCGACCAGTAACATCAACAGAGCACAAAACACAGTTTGGGGGCATAGTGAAGCTGACTAGTTGCAATGCTGAGGCTATCACTAGTGCTGTGAAAGATTTCTACACTGCCAATGAACTGGACCTTATGAAAATGGTCATGTTCACATCTGATGGTGCGTCCGTGATGTTGGGTAAGAATAATGGTGTTGCTACTCGCCTTAAACAATCCATACCTCATCTAGTTGAGCAGCATTGTGTCGCCCATCGAGAAGATTTGGGAGTTGATGATGCCTGGAAAAGGGTTCCAATGGTTAAAGAGATGGAGACATTATTGAGGACTGTCTACACTGTGTTCTCCAGATCTCCAGCAAGGAAGTCCAAGCTGGATGAAATTGCATCGGTCACTGAATGTGAAGTGGTCTCTTTTCGACCACTGAATGAAGTCCGGTGGCTTTCAAGGCATTTTGCTGTTGGGGCACTAATTCGTAATTACGAGGCTGTTCTTAAGTACTTTGAGCATGAGAAAGTTGAGGAGAATGATCCAGTTGCTAAGTATTGTTATAAAAAGCTATCAAACTCCAACTACCATATTTCACTTGCAGTACTTAATGACGTTCTGGGTGAATTTGCATCTTTGTGCAAACTGTTCCAAAAAAGTTCTCTGACTACTGTTGAAGCTGTACAGTATGCAAGAGCAAAGATTGGCCAAGTTAAGCAACAGTATTTGGGGGATACTGTCTTTTGGAGCAGTAATGTAAGAGATCTGATGGTGTTGTACAAGGAAAGGCAAGAGTTTGACAGTGGGCCTATTTTGTCTTTTGTTTCCCTTCTTTGTGAGCACATGCAAAAAAGGTTCCCTGAAGATGAGCTAAAAGAATGGGCAAGTTTTGAAATCCAGGCTATGGCCGCACAATCACATTTTGATTTTGGGACTGAGAATATACAAAGACTTGTAGAAAAGTATAAAAATGTCTTGGTCCTGGGTGATTGCGAAACACCAGAAGATGTTGTTCGACAGTACAGAGACTATAAATATGTGGTGGCAGAACATGTAAAGGGTGGGTTATTTACCACCTTTCAAGACATGGTGAATTTCACTGTACGCAATGCTGCTCAGTATAGTGTGGTCTCTCAGCTTGTAGATGTCTGCGCAACGTTTCAAGCATCTAGTGCAGATTGTGAACGAGGATTCAGCCTCATGAATACTATAAAGAGTAAATTGAGGAATAGACTAGAGCAGAAGCATTTGGATATGCTGATGAGGACAAAGGCCTACCTCCTGAACGGCCAAGTTGACCTAGATCGAGTTTATCACCACTGGAAAAATGCCAAAGATCGCCGTGAGAAGCAACCCTGTCACCCCTCTAGTGATGCCACTTGACATGTCTCCCTTATTGTTTATATGTGATATTGACAATTAACAGTGCTCAAGTTAAGAATATTTATTAAAATCTTATGATGTACCACCGTTTAAGTCTTGTGCTTTTCTAAACTTGAAGTGTACTTGCCTGTGTGACCAATTCATGTCATGGCGTGTTTATCCAATTTGGAAACTGCCCTTAAGACACTTATTGTGGCCCTGTATGTGTGAAAATGCACCATCTTTTCACTTATTGAAGTAAACGTTCTGAGTGACATTTGGCGCCGCGCACACGCGCGGTCTGGTTCCTGGCGCACATAGCCATGGTTGCAGCGCACAGAGACCCTCCACTGCCGCACACAGAGGAAAGAAATTAGAGGGAACATTGGTCCTGGCCCTTTCCCTTGTCACAGATATATATACGGTCCAGCCAGAACCTGGCCCGTTGGGCCTAACTCCCCTTGCTACCCATCTTTTTAAAAGTGGCATTTCTAAAATAGTGATGATAAATTCAACTTTGCCAGCAAAGAAGACTTGTCATTACCCTTCCAATTATATGAAACATGACAGTGCTACTCCTTCTCAATCAGGAATTACAGCTTATAAGTGTAATAAGGAATTCCCAATGTTAATCTATGAGGGGTGGGCCTCACAGTACCGATAAACGAATTTGGATGTTTTTCACTAGTAGGTCATGTAAAACATAAAAGTACATGTCCTACCTTTTAATTACACTGCACCCTGCCCTGTGGGCTACCCAGGGCCTACCTTAGGGGTGACCTATATGTAATAAAAGGGGGGTTTAAGGCTTGGTAAGGAGTTTTAAATGTCAAGTCGACATGGCAGTGTAAACTACGCACAAGGGCTTGGCAGTGGCAGGTCTGACACATGTTTAAAGTCCTAAATGTGTGGGTGCCACAATCAGTGCTGCAGGCCTATTGTTATCATTTAATTTTTCAAGCCCTGTGCACATGCTGGGCACTCTACTAGGGACTTAAATATGCCAATTGTGGATAAGTCCATCAGACCATGTTGAGGGGAGAAGCACATGCACTTTAGTTTAGTACTGGTTGGCTGTGTTAAAGTGTTCAGAGTTCTAAGGCCAACAAAATGAATACTGCAAAACTGGCGACAAGCAGGTAAAATGTTTGGGGGAGACCACCCTCAGGCTGTCAGGTTTAACACAGGTATATCAGGTAAACTAGGGGAACTAAGCTCATGCAACCAACAGAGAATCCAAGTAGAGGGACACCAAGTCTAACTAGTTTTATTTCTTTCCTCAAATATTTTCACATCTCGCTCAAGAACGAGCATGCCACAATCAACCCAAACAAGACCATCTTCCCTAGTCTTGATTCATCCTTCTTGGTGTACATATACCTCCACGAGTAATAGAGGTTAGGAGGAAGGAGTTGGGTCCATATCGTCTTTGCAAGGCTAAGTCGTGAATAGCATGGTAAAATGCTGGCACCGTTTGTTCTGACACAAAGCGCTACATAGTACTTTCAATGTAGTAAGTCTGGCTATTCAATAGGAAAACAGTGAGTTACATTATTACATTTAATAATGCTCATTTTGATTAGGAACAACAGAGCATACATAGACCCTACCAGCTATCAATGAATAATCTTTTAACAAAATACACAAGTCAGTACATTAACCCTGTGTGTATTCATGAGTCATGTATTGTTCATGTCTCCAAATGTATTTTCATTTATCTTGTTACACAGAATAACCTCATCTTACACAGTTACAATTTAGTAATGAAAACCGCATAAGAAATCAGTGAAATAAAAATCCCCACACAATCAAATCAAATACATAGCGTAAACAATATGTTGTAGCGGAAGGTATAACAAGGTTTCACATTCATTTGTACATTGTGGCATAAATATGGCACCCACATTACCCTCATCAGAAAACTACTGGACATGTAGAAGAACTAGAAGATGACTGAACCTGCTGTCTGTGACCTCTGAAGAGCCCTGAAGGCCTAGACTTGCTTTTCCTTTTACCTAGGACCAAGAAATTACACCAAGGCTCAATTCACTGACCTCCTGTTCAAGCTATAGGGACACAACATGCTACAAGAGGCCTTTTCTTGCAGGCACCCAGCAGACCAATTCGAACTTGATGGGCCCTGGACCTAAAGATGATCTGCTGGAGTGAGTCTTGACCTCCCAAGGTCCTGGAACCCTTGGATGTGTCTAAGAGTACTCCTAACATCTTCTTAATCCTGGTACTTATTGGCTCCAAAGACCTCCGCAGGGTGACTAGGACCAACCTCCCAATCCTATCTGACGAAGGTGCATTGCCATTGGGCTGAAGATCCACTTTCCTCCCGCTAGGAGCTTTCCACAGCAGCAAATCTGGTTCTGCGGGACCTCGCAGAGAAAGTATACATCTTCATGAAGCTCTGTTTGGCTACAGCCTGCAGCTTAACCCTGGTGGAAGAATCCGAGCTCCAAAAAAGTGATTACGTCTGAACATAGAATTGTTCACTCGGCGGAGGTGTCAAAAGTATCAGCCAGCGAGGGACTTTCTCTGGGCATGATATTCACATTTCTTGCGCTCAGAGCGTTCCCACCAAAAGTCAACAGCTTCACTGGGAAATCATCCGATGGCTATCTGAGATCATGAAGACTTCCTCGGCCATGTCCTGCTGCCTTACCTCACTGAGGATATTTGACTTCCATTTCAGAGACTTAGGGCCCAATTAATATACTTGGCACTAAGGATAATCCATCGCAACGGCGCCAGAGTATCGCCACCACCAAGATAATGGTACACTCAACCAATTTATATGTGGGCAAACCATTAGTGTAACCATGGCAGAGACTACTCCATCTCCCCCATGGTTAGACCCCTACGAAGGCTCAGCAGAGTAAGGGCTGCCAGCAGCTGAACTCTATGTCTGCTCACCTAATTTAGATGGGAGGACATAGAGGTCAGTTTTCACTGTTCATCATGGGCCAGGAAAAACACTGGCAGTAAGGGGCAATGAAAATGGCCAAATGCTTCCCTCTCCATGGGAGAGAACAATACATTGATGAATGACTCCACCATGTGGACAAAGCTGAGCACCAAACTTTAAACAGCATTGACACGAACCACCATGATGGCAGTTGCTGCCAATGCTTTAGAAAAGACCACTGGCTCCAGTTAGAGTTACCGTTTAATGACTCCAGTGGTTCATCCTGACAAGGACTGTGGTTAGTACTAGAGGTAGGTAACTACCCCTCAGCTAATAACCCTCTTTCTTACAAAATACTTCAGTATTCTTACCATCTATATTCTGTCCAATTATATTTTTGCTAAACAGTATTTTTGATATACTATTTGCCTCTCACAATGTATATGAAACAATATTTTGGCAGAATACCAATACTGAGTTAGTTACTGAGTTAGCTCCTGCTTCCTTCTGCAATATCCTAGTATGCAAATGTTCATTGTGTGTCCAAAAATATTCCTCATCCAAAAATATATAATTTTCCTTAAGTACTAAAGTGCAAGTTCAACATTCCATAGGGTATCATATACTGCCTTTTGTGTTTGTATAGCCATAGATGATGTATACAAGAGATTGATTTCAAATCCCACTTCCTTCTCCTATCTAGGGGTCATGTTTGACAGTAGCTACTCCTGGTTTCCCATGGTATCAAATAGGTGTGCACCCTCCTTCATGAAAATCCTGGGTGCAAAGCCAGTTAGGGAACTCTTGACTATTTATGAGAGCATCTTATGGTGCAGGTGTATGGGGCATGACTAATACGCAGAGCATCCAAACAGTGGAAAATGCATTTATGAAAAATCTTTTAGCAGTTCCTCCAAGTTGCTCTAATTTTATCTGTCATTCTGAACTGGGGACCTCATATATCACAAACAAGATCAAGATGGCCACTTTTGTACTCTGGCATTCTATATGGTCACGAGAAAAAGCGGGTTTGAATAAAGTGATACTCAGGGATAGTTTGGTCTTAGAAAATACCCCAGAGATTCCGTGGTTGGGATATGTAAAAAAATGTGAAGAGATCGGCCACCCGGATCTCTTTAATAAACCTGAATCCTGTAGAATGCTTGAGAAGGGATAGCTGAAACATTTTGTGCAGGTAAAGGCACAGAGGAAAAGATGGGACATTGAGAGTTTAAAGACATCCGTTGCTGATTACAACATGATGTCTTTCCAGGAGGGCTTGCATTCCTATCTGACCCTAGTTCAGAACGTCCTGCACCGTTTTGTTTTGACCAGATTTAGGGTCAATCTGTTGCCTGTGATGCTGGGTTATCCCGCAAATTGCCATTCTTTTTCGACTCTCCCCCCAGTGCCCTTATGATGGTGCTTCCACACAAACAAACCTACACATTATGTTTTTTCCCTTTTCATGATTTGCCTACAATAAAATGTGTCCTCCCCATTTTTTAAATATTTAATGTGAGACAGTGTAGACCAGTTTATTATTCATGCAACAACTGAATAATCTGTTGGTCTGCTGTGCCATGGCCTCTTATATAATGCAGATTTAAAGGTGTGAGGCCGGACCCCCTTTAAATGAAATGTTATCTGAATGTTTTAAGGTTCTTATTCTGTACGTTTTTCTATTGTGATGGTTTATTCTTTTATGTGATTTTATGTTTTGAAGTACTTTTATGTTACTGAAGAGTAACGAATAACGTTCTTTACTGACTGGCTTGAATTCCACGATCTGCTATGTACTTCCATTATATTGCAGGTATTTCACTGGTATTATTCACCATATTTCAGTATTTGCTATAATATGCTGGTATCACCATCCTGCACCATTTGTCCTCACCACATGCCCAAACATCCATAGAGTTTGAACACAGACACATACACATAAACAAAAGCACATGCATGTTCCCATACAAAAACTCACACATGCAAGCAAACAAACCCACTACCCCCACATATGCATACTGTTAGACCTGGCATTTCTTGGTGTGATTACCCCTGACTTTTTGCCTCTACCTCCTCTATTTTTTTTATTAACTTAGATGCTTTGGACACTTTGCCACTGCAAAACAGTGTCAAAGTGCAAGTGCTCCCTGTATAAAGTGTAATGGTAATTGGTTGCCCATGATTGGTATGTTTGCCTTACTAGTAAAGTCCCTAGTAAAATGCATCATGTGTGCCAGGGCGGGTAATTCAAATGCTACTAGTGGGCCTGCAGCACTAGTTATGTCACCCACACAAGTAGCCTTAAAAAGGGAACTCAGGTCTGCCATTGCAGTGCCTGGGCGCAGGTATTAAACTGCCATGTGTTCTGACAAGTGCACCCACTTGCCAGACCTTACCCTTCCCTTTTTATGCACATCAGACATCCCTATGGTAGGTCCAGGGTACCACCTGGGCAGGGCGCAATGCATGTTAAAGGTAGGACATGTACTAAGGTGTGTACCATGTCCTGACAGTGAAATAATTTCCATTTCGTTTTTCACTGTTGAAAGGCCATCTTGCCCATAGGACAGAATGGGAAGGCTGTGTAATATGTTTTACAGCCTATATTTCCAAAGGCTTAAGATGGCGAGGTAAAGTTTAGTATGCCTGAACTCACAAAATAATAACACATCTTTTTATGAAGATGGTTTTTGCATTGTGTGTTTATAAGCCACTCTTTTAGAAGTGGCTGGGTTTTTGTGCTCTAAGATTTCTGTGTGTCTCTGCCTGGTTGTGGATTGACTGTCTGGATTTGAAAGCGATAGGATCTGGTGAATATCTTGACCCAGGGTAGGAGGAGTGTTGGAAGGGGCGATCTCAGGGGGGTTACGGAACACGTTCCTGACCACCCCGTGACCCACCTCTCCCAGAATCAGGCCGAGCACCGGCGGGGAGGCCCCTCTAGGAAAGGGACTCGTACTTTAGGATCGCACTCGCTGAGCTGGCACTACTTGACAAAGGGACACCACACAGTAGGGTTCAGTAAACGGAGATCTTTATCTAAGATTCTTTGGATCTTTATGATCCGCCAGGTAGTCTTTGGTCAATACAACAAGCTTAGTAAGTCCTTAACAAAGGGGATTGGGGTAGCGGGACAGTTCTAGGTTCGGAGTCAATGCCGAGTATCCTTCGCACAGCTCTCAATCCTCGAGCCGGGGGACACGGTACAGGCTTGGGTCCAGCCGGACCAAGGTATTCTCGAGCCGCGACCCCGTCCTCAGGGCTCCGGTAGGAAGGAACTGTCAATCAGGAGATCTTCGGGGAGCCGCGATTCACTCGGCAGGCTCAGCTGGTCTTAGAGTTGGAGGGGGGAACCGCGAGTCTCTCAGCGGGCTCCGATGGTCTTAGAGTCAGGAGGAGCCGTGAGTCTCTCAGCAGGCTCCGATGATCTTAGGGTCAGGGGGAGCCGCGAGTCTCTCAGCAGGCCCCGGGGTTCGTAGTGTTCTCGGGAGCCGCGACGACGTCAGCAGGGCTCAGATGGTTTCCAAGGATCAGGTAGTGTCCTTCTTTGCAGGTTCGTCGAGCCTCGACCTGGTCCGCAGGGCTCTCTTAGTTCCAGGTCTTCTCTGTCCCAGTACCCTCAGCACCCCCTGTTATACGCCTCGTTCTCTTTGAAGTCCGGCGTTGACACAGAGAGGGGTCTTTGGCTTCCGGGGGCGGTGTTGGGATTTCCTGCCGCTCGGCTCTTTGATCCCTTCAGGTTGGTCTGGGAGGGTCTCCAGACGCCCAGCATGCAGGGAGCCAGCTCCCTGGGGGTCCGGAGGACGATCGAAACCCTCTGTTGAGAGGAGGTCAGAGGTGTGACAGAGACTACTCCTCCCTGTCTTGCTTGGGGGGGTTTCCCTCTCCCTTGGCCGGGCATGGCGCGTTCAGGGTCTAGGTTTCGCTGGGGCCCTGGGCCGGCCATCGGGACATCGGGACATGGTGGCCAGGGGTCTTCGGTGGCTACGGGGTGGGAAGGATGTGCGGCTATAACCCAGGACCAGGGGTGGTGTATGCGTTGGGTCTGGGGGCTAGTGGTCGAGGCGGCCTACGCACGAGGCCGGGCCCTACACGCGTCCCCCCCAGCTGAAAGTCGGGGAGAACTACCCATCCTCTTGTGGGTTCTCTTCGCTGAAGCGGAAGAATCGGGACAGGCCGTCAGCGTTGGCGTGGTCAGTACCTGGGCGATGTTCTACGGTGAATTCCATCCCCTGGAGGGAGATCGACCATCGCAGCAGTTTGGGGTTTTCTCCTCTCATTTGCATCAGCCACCGTAAGGGTCGGTGATCTGTTTGTACTCGGAAGTGAGTTCCGAACAAGTAAGGCCGTAGTTTCTTTAGTGCCCAGACTACTGCGAAGGCCTCTCTCTCAATGGTGCTCCACCGTCATTCCCGGGGTAGCAGCCTTCGGCTGATGAAGGCTACATGCTGGTCTAGGCCCTTCTCATTGAACTGTAAGAGGACGGCCCGATCCCGTGCTCTGAAGCGTCCGTCTGGACTACAAACTCCATGGAGTAATCGGGGGCTTGGAGCACGGGGGCCGTACACATCGCGGTTTTTAGAGCGTCGAACGCCTCTTGGCAAGGGGAGGTCTATTGTACTCTCTTCGGCTGTTTCTTGGAGGTTAGCTCTGTGAGGGGGCCTACTATGCTGCCATAGTTCTTAATGAATCTTCGGTAGTAGCCGGTGAGGCCTAAGAAGGCCCGGACTTCGGTCTGTGTCGCCGGGGGCTCCCAGGCCAAGATGGCGTTGATCTTGGGCTGGAGGGGGGCTACCTGCCCGCTCCCGACCTGGTGTCCCAGGTAAACCACGGAACCTTGTCCAATTTGACATTTGCTGGCTTTGACGGTTAGGCCCTCTTGGCGCAGGGCCATCAGTACCTGTCGGAGGTGCTGGAGGTGTTCGGCCCATTGGGAGCTGAACACCGCAATGTCGTCTAGGTACGCGGCGCTGAACTCTTCCAGCCAGGCCAGGACCCTGTTGACTAGCCGCTGGAAGGTGGCCGGGGCTTTTTTAATTCCAAAGGGCATGACTCGGAAGCGATAGTGCCCATCTGGGGTGGAGAAGGCGGACCGCTCCTTGGCTCCCTCGGAGAGCGCAATTTGCCAGTATCCGCAGGTTAAGTCGAAGGTGCTGAGGTAGTGAGCATCCCCCAGGCGGTCAATGAGCTCGTCGGCGCGGGGGATAGGGTGAGCGTCGGCTCGGGTGACCGCGTTGAGCCCCCGGTAGTCCACACAGAACCTCAGTTCGGGGGCGACCCCCGGGGCCGCTGCTTTCGGAACCAGTAACACGGGGCTAGCCCATGGACTGTCGGAGAGTTCGACCACCCCTAGGGCTAGCATCTTGGCTACCTCGGCCTGGATGCAGGTCCGGACCCTGTCAGGGACGCGGTAGGCTCTGTGCCGTACGGGCGGGCTGTCTCCGGTATCCACATCGTGGACACACCAGTCGGTGACCCTGGGGGTGAGGGAGAAGAGGTCTGGGAATTCCCCCAATAGCTGGCGGCAATCGTCGTATTGTTGGGGGGTGAGAGAGGAGGAAAGTCTCACTCCGTCTATAGAGCAATCCTTCTCTTTCGCGCACAGGAGGTCCGGGAGGGGCTCGGTGTCATCCTCGGCCCCATCGTCGGTGGCCAGGAGCAAACTCAGCTCCGTCCTCACGAAGTGAGGTTTGAAGCCGTTCACGTGGAGGACCCGGAGGGGGTTCCGAGGGGACTGGACGTCAACTAAATAAGTGACTTGACTCTTTCGCTCTACGACCTTGAAGGGTCCAGTCCATTTGTCTTGGAGAGCGCATGGTTTCACCGGGGCCATCACCCAGACCCGTTGGCCCGGCTGGAACTCGACCAGAGTGGCATTCTGGTCATACCAGCGCTTCATCTCCTCCTGGCTAGTCTCGAGGTTTGCTTCGGCAAGCTCTCGGAATTTCCGAGTCTGGTTGCGGAGCGCTAAGATGTATCGGAATACATCTTGGGGGAAACCTCGGGGGCGGTCTCCCAGCCCTCCTTGACCAGGCTCAGGGGTCCCCGGACGGGGTGCCCATAGAGCAATTCGAATGGGCTGAATCCCAGGGATTTTTGGGGAACTTCCCGGTATGCAAACAGGAGGCAGGGGAGGAGAACGTCCCACCTGCGACGGAGGGGCTCTTCGAGGCCCATGATCATCCCCTTCAGGGTCCGGTTAAACCGTTCCACTAGACCATTGCCTTGGGGATGGTACGGGGTGGTGAATTTGTATGATACCCCGCATTGCTGCCATAAGGACTTCATGTACTTCGAGATAAAGTTAGTGCCGCGATCACTCACGACCTCGCGAGGGAACCCCACGTGGGAGAATATCCCCATCAAGGCCCGTCCCACCACGGGGGCCGTCACGGTTCGGAGGGGACTAGCCTCGGGGTAGCGGGTGGCCTGGTCCACCAGTACGAGGATGAACCAGTGGCCTTGGGCGGTCCTTGGGTCCAGGGGTCCCATGATGTCTATCCCTATCCGCTCGAAGGGGGTACTAACGACGGGGAAGGGTTGTAGTGGCGCTTTGCGCTTTCCGCCACTTTTTCCGCTGGCCTGGCATGTGGGACATGACTTACAGTGGGCTTCGACATTAGCTCGCATCTTGGGCCAATAGAAGTGGGTGACCAAGCGATGATAGGTTTTGTCCCGCCAGGGGTACATCGTGGGCTAGGCCCAGGAGGAAGTCTCGGAAGCGCAGGGGTACCACCAGTACCCGGGCCGATCCTAGCTCGGCAGACTTCTGCTCACTGTACAGGAGGTCATTTTCCCAATACACCCAATGGGTTCCGGACTTGTCGCCTGCCGCCTGGGCTTCGGCCTGCTGCCGGAGTCCGATGAGGGAAGGGCAGGCGGCTTGTTCTCTGCAGAACTCCTTCCGGGAGGGGCCCCCTTGGAGCGCCATTGCTCCAACTCGGGCAGGTCACCTAGTTCCGTTATTTGCTCGGGGTTCTTATCCACTGGCCCGTTGTTGGGGATGGGCTCCCCTTCCGGGAGGAGGTCATCGGGCTCGGGTAGCCTGTCCCGTCCCTCGGGGACGGCGGCTGGGTTCAGGGTTTGGGCCTCACCTCCCTCGAGGGGAGGCGATCGGGCTGACATGGAGCGCGTGGTGGCGCACACCCATTCGGGTAGGCCCATCATTCCTAGGTGGGCCCTTCGTTCCACCTGTCCCCGCAGGGAGCTCTCCAGGTCGTTGCCCAGGAGGCAGTCTACGGGCTGGGAGGTTCGGACGGCCACTCTCAATTTACTGGTTACTCCCCCCCATTCGAAGGGTACCAGGGCCATCCGGCAGAGGCTGTCGGAATTGTCCGAGGATTTAACTGGACAGAAGAGGTCGGGAAGTATCTGGTCTTCGGCTACCAGGTGGCAGTGGACTGCGGTGACACTCGCCCCGGTGTCGCGGAGGGCCTCGACGCGGTGCCTGTTGACTGTCACCTGCTGTCGGTATTTCTTGGTGTTGGCGGGTAAGGCAGTTCCGGGAACCATTTCTCGGTCTCCTAGGGAGACCAGGGCCATGGCGGCAGGCTCCCACTCCTCGGTGTCCTCTATCTCCTCCCCTAGGGCCACGGTGGCCATCTGCCGGGCCGGGGGAGCGGTCGCTGCGGCCCGTTGGTACCTGGGACATTGGGGGTCACTGGCGTAGTGCCCAGTCTGTTGGCAACGGTAACATGTGATCTTGTCTCGGGGTCCCTGCCTCCCCGGGGGCCCCGTGCTGGCTGGAGGTGGTGCTGGAAAGTGCGGGGGTTGGTTTCTGGGGGGACTATGCTGGGGGCCTGCCTGGAATTCCCTCTGTCTTCCCTGGTTTCCCCCACCCCTCTGGCGGGGAGGTCCCTGACTGTGGCGGCCGTAGTCTCCCACGGGGCCCCGGGGGGCCCGGGTGTTCACCCAGCGGTCAGCTTCAACAGCCAGTTTCCGCGGATCTGTGAGCTTGCTGTCGAGGAGGTGCTGGCGTAACTCTACAAAGCAATTTGCGGACAAGTGTTCCCATGCGATCAGGTCGAACAGCTCCTCGAAGGTGGAGACCTTGCTGCCCTTGATCCACCCGTCTAAGGCTCGGCTGTAAAAGTTCACGTACTCCACCCACGTAGTACCGGGTATCTTTTTGCAGTCTCAGAACCTTTGCCGGTACATCTCGGGGGTGAGTCCATATCTCGCTAACAGGGCCTCCTTTATGTGGCTGTACGAATTTAACACAGTGGAGGGCAGGTCCAGCAGGGTATCTCTCCCCTCGCTCAGGAACCGGCCCCACAAGCCAGCCCCCCAATCCTTCTGTGGGACTTGGTGGGAGGTCATGGCGACCTCGTAGGCCTTGAACCATTGCTGGATGTCGTCGTTCTTGTAATATTCTTTCACCACATCCTTGGGAATGTGGACCTTTGGTTCCACCGGGGGAGAGGTCCCTTGATTCCCCGGGGGTCTGGATTCCTCATTCTTGGCCTTGAGCTCAATCTCTTTTAGGCTGCGCTCATGTTCTAGTTGCAGTTTTTTTTCTTCGTGCTCTCGCTGGCGTTTCTTCTCTTCAAGTTCCCCTTGTAGGCGTAATTGTTCTACAGCTAACTTTTTCTCTATTAATTTTAGCTCTCCTTCTATCTTTAGCTTGGCCAGTTCTAGTTCGTGGCTGCGGCTCCTTTCCCGGTCTGCTAGTTCTTCTGGGGATAGGCCACCCTCTGGGACGTTGCTCCTTACCGGGGTGCTTCGGAGCTCGTTCGGCGTCTCCATCCGTCGACCGCCTCCTTCCGTTTGGGGAAGGGAATCTCCGGACTCTACTCCGGCCTTCAATGCTTTCTGGAAATCTTCTTTGGTGCTCAATCCGGTGGTAGCGATTCCAAGTTCTTTGCAAAACGGTTTTAATTCTCGGTGCGTATACTCTTCCAACCGGTCCTCTCGGAACGTAGAACTCGCGTTGGTTCCTGTGGTACTCATGGCGGTTCCTTCTTCCATCTTTGTTCGGTAGTGCGTCAGCCGTTTACTGTACGATCTCTAGGTGTCGGCTCGGATCCCGTCGCCTGCCACCAAATGTTGGAAGGGGCGATCTCAGGGGGGTTACGGAACACGTTCCTGACCACCCCGTTACCCACCTCTCCCAGAATCAGGCCGAGCACCGGCGGGGAGGCCCCTCTAGGAAAGGGACTCGTACTTTAGGATCGCACTCGCTGAGCTGGCACTACTTGACAAAGGGACACCACACAGTAGGGTTCAGTAAATGGAGATCTTTATCTAAGATTCTTTGGATCTTTATGATCCGCCAGGTAGTCTTTGGTCAATACAACAAGCTTAGTAAGTCCTTGACAAAGGGGATTGGGGTAGCGGGACAGTTCTAGGTTCTCTGTTGAGAGGAGGTCAGAGGTGTGACAGAGACTACTCCTCCCTGTCTTGCTTGGGGGGGTTTCCCTCTCCCTTGGCCTGGCATGGTGCGTTCAGGGTCTAGGTTTCGCTGGGGCCCCGGGCCGGCCATCGGGACATCGGGACATGGTGGCCAGGGGTCTTCGGTGGCTACGGAGTGGGAAGGATGTGCGGCTATAACCCGGGACCAGGGGTGGTGTATGCGTTGGGTCTGGGGGCTAGTGGTCGAGGGGGCCTACGCACGAGGCCGGGCCCTACAAGGTGAGACAGCAACAGGCTGACCTGCATCTGGAGTGTAGGGGGAGGAGTAGCCCCTAGAGGTAGGTTGCTGCTATAAAACAAATTTCCCATCTCCTGCTGATTGATTGAGAATCCAGACCCCCACTAATCAAAGGAAGAAGGTGTCACTGGCAGGGAAGCACCCAGAACTGGTTTGAACAGGGGTCAGTGCCCCCTGAAACACAAAGACTTCAAAGCTATTGAGGGGTATAACTATGAGAGCTGAAGCCCTTGAACTTTGGAGAATGGCTTGAACAAGATTGAACAAGACTGGAGCTACTTCGTGGTCAAGAGAAACCTTTGCCAAGGAAGAAACAGCCAAAGAGAATGAAGGAAAGGACTGACCCTTGCTGTGTGTTCTGGGGCAGGCCTGCGTTTGCTGTTTTAACCAAGGAAAGGCAAAAGGGACTTTCCTGTGTGCTGTGTCCCCCTGATTGAAAGGACTTTGTGGGCTGTGTCCTGAAGTAACTTATCCCCAAGGGCCCGAGGTGAGCTGGCTCCCTGTTGCGGAAACTCAGAACACAAAAGTTTCCAGTAGAGTCTCAGCGGCGCTCTGTGCGCGTGCTTGTTGCAGCCTGAGACCCTCATAAGGTGTGCCCTGTGATCGTGGGCACCTGGAGTCCAAGCAAGGATCAGCGACACTGTGTGTGTGTGCTTTGTGCCGCCTGAACCCTTTGTGAGGATTGTCCAGTCATGGTGTGCACCGGAATCCAAGTGAGTCTCATCGACGCTGTGTGCGTGTGCTTTGTGCAGTGTGAGACCTTCGTGAGGATTGCCTTGTTATCGTGCACACCCGGAATCCAAGTGAGTCTCATCGACGCTGTGTTCGTGTTTTTTGTGCAGCGTGAGACCTTCGTGAGAATTGCGTTGTCATCGTGCACCCGGAGTCCAAGTGAGTCTCATCAACGCTGTGTGCGGGTGCTCTGTGCACCGTGAGACCTTCGTGTGGATTGCCTTGTTAACGTGCACCCGGAGTTAAAGTAAGTCTCAGTGACGCTGCACGTGTGATCTACGTGCAGCCTGAGACCTTCGTGTGGAGTGCCCAGTGATCGTGCACCCAAAGCTCAAGGGAGTCTCAGCGACGCTGTGTGCGTGTGCCCTGTGTCTCCCTGAGATCTTCATAACAGTAGCAGCCTGGACCGGCAGGAGCTGAGCCGCCGGGCCGAACCTGCTGTTGCCAAGTCACAAAGATTGCATCGGAGGCCCAGCCAGTGGACGAGGAGAGGAGAGTGAGTTGGCGCCCCCCAGTTAACGTGTGTCGACTCCTGGGGTGGGTAGTGGGCTCAGAGGGAGACCCTCTCGGCCTCTCTCTCATTCCGGCAGCGTGAGCCTCTGCCTTGCGGCCCGTAAGGGAGTGGCAGTACCGGGGCCGGAGTCCGGAGCTGCACTTTTTGATTACACCATACCCGTGTTGGGGGCAACTGTTGACAGAAGCTGACTGCGAGTCTGAAGGAGTGGCGGAGAGACCACCTAAGGCACCGTGATCGGTGTTGGAGTGTATTTGGCATTATTCCATTTCTGCATAACGGAGTACCTGACTGTCGTATTACACATTGCATCATTTCTGCATAACGGAGTACATTGCATCATTTCTGCATAATGGAGTACCTGATTAGTGTATTACACATTGCATTATTCCTGCATAACGAACTACCTGATTAGTGTATGACACATGGCATTATTTCTGTATAATGAACTACCTGATTGTCGTGTGACGCATTGCATTTTTTCTGCATAACGAACTACCTGATTAGCGTATTACGCATTGCATTATTCTTGCATAACGGACTACCTGATTAGTGTATTACGCATTGCCTTATCGCTGCATAACTACGTACTTGGTGGTTGTATTACGCATCGCATTATTCTTACATTGCAAAGTGTCTGATTGCTGCGTTACGCATTGCATTATTTTTACATTGCCAAGTGTCTGATTGCTGCATTACGCACTGCATTATTTTTACATCGCAAAGTATCTAATTGCTGCCTTACGCATTGCAATTATTGTTACATTGCAAAAGTGCCTGATTCTAGCATTACAAACTGTATAACATGGTATTAGGATTACAGGGGAATGTTTAGAAGAGCCCATTAATATCGCCAGAACTGACAAGGGCTGGCCTAACAACCGGCCAGGAGAAATAGTACACATATTCATATGTTGGATTCATATTTGTGGTCTTATCGTATATCTTTTTATATAAAGTTTACACTCGTTTTTATAAAACTCATGTGGAGTCTAATTGTGGTGTCATCATTGGGTTACACATTTGCCTTGAAGATAAGCCTGGCTACTCATGCCAAGCTACCAAGGGGGTGAGCGGGGCTATCTCAAGAGGTGACCTTCCTTTCCCTGACGTGGAACCGCAAGTCCCTATTTGGCCTAAGGTACCTACCTCAGCCAACCAGGGATCTCAGGTCTAACATTTTGGTGGTCAGCGGTGTGGGATTTTAATGTGTATTTGCAAATTCACTCACAGTGATTGGTGTACATCACAAGTTTAACGCAGACCACGACGCAACCACGTATTGTGTTCTTGATTTGTTGGTTTTATTTTTGAGCAACCTTTAAGCCACACATCATGTCTCAGAGGAGTTAAGGAGCTAGTGCGGCTGAAGAATTAGATTTCGACATTGAGGCATAGTTTACCTACAAAGTTGATTAATTGAGGCAATTCTGCAGAGCTTTGGGATGTCCCATGAAAAGTAGCGCCAAGAAGGAGGAGCTGCAAATGGCCTTGAGGGCCTGGTGGGAAGCCAAAGCGGCTCAGGAGGTGGGTGATATTGAGGTGGATTAGGATGACCCAGGGAAAGGATTTGGTCCACAGGATTTGCCAGTGGAAGGACCCGCTTCAGAGGCTTGTATTAGCTATTCAGGGAGGAGTTTTTCACCAGAGGAGCTGGAGGAAATCCAAAGGGTCAGAGAGCATGAGTTGGAGGTTTTAAAACTTAAAACTCAGACAAAGGAGAAGAAGCTGCTCATTGAAAGTGAAAAGCGAGCGGAAGAGAGCAGGAACGCTCTCGCCTTGGAAGAGAAAATGATTCTCTTAGCTCATGAGTTAAGCTTGAGGGAACTGGAAATGAAGGTTAAACAGGCCGAGTCCAGTTCAAATGGTGGCAGCACACAACCAGTGCCAGTGGAGAAGGTGTACATTCCCAAAGACTTAGTACGAGATTACCAGAGGGGTGATGATATATATGCGTGGTTCACGGCATATGAGATCGCACTGAGGATGAATGAGGTACCTGAGAAGCATTGGGGGGCGGGCCTATGGAAACATTTTGAGGATTCTGGGAGGGATGTCTTACCCCCTTTAGAGAGGGCGGGAACCCTGACCTACGCCAATATGAAGGAGGCTTTGTGCCTCAGGTATGGGCTCACTCCCGAACAGTACAGGCAGAAATTTAGGAACTTCAAGAAACTGGAATCCAGTACTTGCGTTGAGTGTGTGAATGCGTACACATGTGCACTGGATGGTTGGATGAAGGGCAGCAAGGCAATTGATTTTAAGAACCTATGCAATTTAATTAGTTGGGAGCACTTGAGTAGTCTGTGTGTTCCAGAGCTGCGCCAGCATCTTTTGGACAGTAAGCTGACTGATCCCAGTAGGCTTGCTGAAGAGGCGGACCGCTGGACCAGTAACTGTGTCCACAAGGGGATTGGAGGTACCACTACCAAAAGTGTATAGGGTTCCCCACAGAAGGTGGGGGAGGACAAGGGTAACCACAAGGGGTTCTCTAAAGGGCCCCAAAGTAGTTCCCAGGTGAAAGGGCCCCAGTCCCCCAAGGCTAAGAAGTCCTTGCCCCATAAGGTCAAGCGGGACAACCAAGGTCCTCCTACTTGGTACTTCTGTAAAGAAGTGGGTCATATTTCCCCTAGATGCCCCAAGAAGTCATCTGCACCCAGTGGTGCTCCAGCACCAGGATTAGTGAGTGTAAAGTTGGGGGAGGAATTGAGTCCTTGGAATGGGGAGGAGCAAGCAGTTATGACCCTGGCCTCATTAGGAGATCGAGAGATGGTCCAGGAAATCTCTCTGCCTGAGAACACTAAGAAATACAGGCAGTGGGTGACCATCAATGGATGGAGGGTGGAGGCGCTGAGGGACACCGGAGCCAGTTTGACATCTGTCAGGTGTCAGTGGGTGTCTGAAGAGCAGGTAATTCCCGATGTGCTTCACCCTGTAGTTGCAGCAGACAACTCAGTGCGCCTCTGCAAGGTGGCACTGGTTCCCTTTGGGTGAGGGGGGTTTCAGGTTCCTTGAAGGTCGTTGTAAGTCCGTCCATGCCTGTAGACTGTCTGCTAGGGAATGACCTGGAGAGTTCACCCTGGAAGGAGGTGGAGCGCCAGGCGCATTTGGAGATGTTGGGTCTGACTGAGTGGGCTTGTGTGACCACTCGGGCTGTGGCAGCCAGTAAAGGTATTCAAGAGTACCTGGAGCCTGAAACAGTGGCCCAGGTGCCTGCCATAAAAAGAAGAGGCAGGGCGCTCCAGGAGGAGGCACCCTTTGAGGGGGATTCCCTGGAACCTACGGGGGAACAAGTGGCTGAACTGGGGGACCTACCTGAGCTGACTGAATGGCATCAGGAGGGAGGGCCCTCCAGGGAGGAATCCTGTGAGGAGCAGAAGAAGTGCCCTTCTCTTGTGGGTTTGCGGCAACAGGCAGCGAACTAGGCAGCAGGTGATCAGTCTGGATCACACTTGATTTACTGGGAGAATTATCTTCTGTACAGTGAGCCTAAGGTTGCTGAGCCTGGGTCAGACTGTGCGCTGGTGGTACCCCAGCGCTTCAGAGCCTTCCTACTGGGGTTGGCTCATGATGGACCTTTAGCAGGACATTTGGGGCAGGACAAGGCCTTTGAGAGGCTTGTTACTCACTTTTACTGGCATCAAATGCACAAGAGTTCTGATACTCATTGCAGGACCTGTCAGACTTGCCAGGTAAGTGGGTACAATGGAAGGATGCGCAAGGCTCCCCTCCAACCTTTCCCTGTGGTCAGCACCCCCTTTGAGAGGGTGGGAATTGACATTGTGGGGTCTCTGGATCCCAAGACCGTCATGGGCAACAGGTTCATCCTGGTCTTGGTGGACCATGCCACCCGGTACCCGGAAGCCATACCTCTCCGGACGGTGACAGCCCCCGTGGTGGGCCGTGCACCGATGGGGATTTTCTCTCGCATGGGGTTCCCCAGAGAGGTGGTGTCAGACAGGGGTACTAATTTCATATCTATGTATATGAAATCTCTGTGGAAGGAGTGCGGTGTAACCTATAAGTTCACCACACCTTACCACCCCCAGGGTAATGGTCTGGTTGAGAGATTTAACCGGACCCTGAAGGGCATGATTAGGGGTCTTGAGGAACCCATGTGGCGTCAGTGGGACGTCCTCTTACCATGCCTGCTGTTTGCTTACAGGGAGGTGCCACAGAAGTCCTTAGGGTTCAGTCCCTTTGAGCTCCTGCATTGGCACCCTGTAAGAGGACCCTTGAGTTTGGTGAAGGAGGGCTGGGAGAAGGCTCCTAGTAAACCCCCCAGGATGTATATAGCTACATGCTGGCCTTCAGGAACCCAACTAGGTGTTTCAGGCAACTCGCTCAGGCGAACCTGGAAGCCAGCCAGGAAGAAATGAAACGGTGGTACGACCAGAATGCCACTCTGGTCGAGTTTCAACCTGGGCAAAAGGTGTGGGTGATGGTGCCAGTGGGGCCTTGCGTGGTCCAGGACAAGTGGACTGGGCTTTATGAGGTGGTGGAGTGCAGGAGTGAAGTGACCTACCTGGTTGACTTCCGGTCTCCTAGGAACCCTTTGAGGGTCCTTCATGTGAACCGCCCCAAACCACACTTTGAGAGGTCGGAGGTGACCATGCTCTTGGCTACAGATGAAGGGGCGGAAGAGGAGAGTGAACCTCTTCCTGCCCTCCTGTCAGCCAAGGAGAAGGATGGGTCAGTGGATGGGGTGAACCTCTCGCCTACCCTGACCCTGGAATAGCAGAGGGACTGTCGCCAGGTATTGGGTCAGTTCACCACCCTGTTCTCCCTGACCCCAGGAGTCACCCATTGGTGCGTCCATAATTTGGACACTGGAGACAATCTGTGTTAGAAATGGGATTTCTGGTTGGCTAAGGCTTGCGCCAAAGCCAGGCAGAAACCACCTGTTAGACCTGGCACCTTGGTGTGAGTCTCCCTTCCACTTTTTGTCGCTGTGCCTCATGTGTTTTTATGGTGTTGGCCGCTCAGAGCACTGTGTCACTGCCAACCAGTGCCACAGTGCAAGTGCTCCCTATTTAAAATGTATATGTTGGTTGGATTCCATGATTGGCTTATTTGGTTTACTATCAGACCCCAGTAAAGTGCACCAGGAGTGCCCAGGGCTTGTAAATACAAATGCTGCTGGTGGGCTTGCTGCACTGGTTGTGCCACCCACAGAAGCAGACTGGTAAAATGTATCTAAGGTCTGCCATTGCAGAACCTGTGTGCAGTCTGGTACTGTCATGCTGACTGGGCAAGTGCACCCACTTCCCAGTCCCTAAACCTTCCCTTAACTTCATATTAGTCACCCCTATGGTAGGCCCAAGGGCAGGGTGCATTGTAAGCATAAGGTAGGACAAGCCCTGATGTGTGTGGCATGTCCTAATAGTGAATTAGAGCCATTTTCGTTTTTCACTATTGTAAGGCTACCTGTTCTCCATAGGCCAGAATGGGCTGTTAGAATTGTTACATCCTATGATCCTAACAGACCCAGGGAACATGGTAGAAAATCGAGTTTAGTATGCCTGAACTCAGAATAATAAAATACATCTTTTAGTAAAGTTTATTTTAATATTCTGTGTTTGAAAATACCACTTTTAGAAAGTTGATATTTGCTTGCCTAACCATTTCAGCCCGCCTCTGCTATGATGTGTATCTGCCTGTCTGGTTTGTGTGAGTGACAAGGCTGGGGAAACCCAGAGGGGCAGGGCTAGGTAGCCTGGTGGTGAATGGAGAGATTGACATCCAGATGGGTGGGAGGAGTGCACCTGGACTCTGAATAGGGCGGTGCTCTGCCACCACAATACTGGCTCCACCTCATGTGGAGCGGCTGATGTCTCTGCCCTGCACCCTGAATAGAAAGGCAGAGTCATGTCAACACAGTGCTCAAGAACTGGTTTGGACTGGGAAAAGGCCCCTCTACCCCAGAGGAACAAAGGAATTAGGGGTATAAGTATTGGGACCCTGCTCCCAAGAAATTAGATCCTGCTTGACAAGAAGAACCTCTGCCTGAGGAGAAGGAACTGGGAAAGCTGTAAGGAGGAGTACTGTCCCTGACCTAGGGGATTGGCCTGCAGTGGTTGCCTTGCTGCTGAAAGGAGAGGAGGAAAGACTACAAAGACTTTATTTCAACTTGTGCTTAAAAGATCTCCAAGGGCTTGAACTGAGCTTGCCCCCTGAACGAAGTCCCAGGACCAGTGGACTTCATCCCCAGCTCCCCAGAGTCTTTTGGAAGTGCCTGCTGCTGTTGTTGGGCCTTCTGAGGGACTGCTTGTCGCAAGGAGCTGGAAGCGCGACTCGAGGAGGAGAAGCGTGCCGCCGTCGGAGCTGTTGCCGTCGCATCTCACAAAGGGTGTCGCCGCTGCAGCATCGCATCGAGCGGAAGCGTCTCGCATCAAGAAGCGTGTCGCCATCGCAGCCATCGTAGCTGACGCATTGCACCGCATCAAGAGAAGAGTCTCGCATCCAGGAGGAAGCGTGTCGCCATCGCAGCCATCGTAGTTGTCGCATTGCACCGCATCCAGAAAAGCGCCTCGCATCCATGGAGAAGCGTGCCGCCGTCGGAGCTGCTGTCGTCGCATCGCGTAAAGGGGTGACGCCGCTGCCGCATCGCATCGAGTGGAAGCGTCTCGCAAACGTCGGAGAAGAGTGCCGCTGCCAAGGCCGCTGTCATCGCATCGCGTAAAGGGGTGACGCCGCTGTAGCTGACGCATCGAGTCGAGTCTTCTCGCAACATCGGAGAAGCGTAATGCATCTGGAAGATCTTCACGTCTTTATTTCTTTTGCACCAAGAACTTCATCGCATCAGCATCATTGCAACACTTTAGTTGCCCTGCGTGTCGCGTCTAATGCACATTGACTCAAAGTGTCGCATTTAAGAACTTAAGAGAACTAAGCAAACTTCTACCATCTAAAATAACAGTATTGTGTATTTTTGTCGTTTAATGGTCTTGTGATAACTCTATATAAAGAATCCTTATTTTTGATATAAAAACCTGTGTGGTGTCCATTTGTAGTGTTGTCACTTGGTTACTGTATGTGTTCACAAATGCTTAACCTATAACGCTCTGAGATAAGCCTTGTCTGCTCACACCAAGCTACCTAGAGGGTGAGCAGGGGTTATTTTAGGAGTGTAACCCCTTACCCTGACTAGAGGAAAGGTTCCCTGCTTGTCACAAGTACCTACCTGTGCCAACCAGAGAACCCAGATTCTAACATTGGTGGTCAGCGGTGAGGATCCTGTATTTGCATTTGTGACTCATGTACAGTAATTGGTGAACACTACTTAGTGAGTGCAGACCTTAAACGCAACCAATACTTGTTGGTAGATTTCTTTTGGGACTTTCTATTTTTGAGTACTGCCAAACATAACCATGGTGGAGAAAGCAGAATCCATAGTCTCTGTCAATACTGAATTTGAATGGGAAGAAGAGAAATTGGAAAGCTACACTACAAAGCAGCTGAAATTCTTCTGCAGGAAATTTAATGTTTCTACAACTGGATGTAAAAACAAGCCAGAGTTCTACAAGACGCTGAGGGCCTGGGTAGAAGCAAGGAATGCCACTGAGGAGGATAGTGCAGATGAGCAGCTGGATGGGCCAGTGAGTCCAGGAGGAAGGAGAACCCCTTTCCCTGCCGGTAGCAGTGTTTCCAGTAAAAATCTATCTCCAGAGGAGCTGGCAGATAGGAAAGAGTGTAGGATGCATGAATTGGAGCTGACCAAGCTCAAGTTAAGTGGGCAGTTGGGATTTGAAATGCAAAGTAGAAAGTTAGCCCTAGAAGAAAAAAAGCTGCAGTATGAACATGAAAAGGTTTTGAGGGAGTTGGAGCTGAAGGCCCAGAGTTTAGAAACTACTCCCTCTGGTGGCAGCACACCGTCAGTGCCAGTAGAATCAAGGGTGTACATACCCAAAGATGTAGTGAAGGAATTTTTTTAAAATGATGACATAGGGCAGTGGTTCAGAGCCTACGAAGTAGCCATGTCCTCCCACCGGGTCCCTGAGAAGGATTGGGGAGCGGGGTTGTGGGGACGGTTCTTGAGTGAAGGGCGGGACACACTGCTAGATTTGCTCTCAGATGTGTATAACTCTTACCCCATATGAAGGAAGCTTTAATGACTAGGTATGGGTTAACCCCTGAAATGTATAGACAGAGGTTCAGGGGCTGCACTAAGATTCCCAATAGTACGTATGTGGAGTATGTGACTTTTTTTGCAGAGCACTGGATGGTTGGGTGAAGGGTAGCAAGGTTGATCATTTTCAAGGGCTTCTTGATTTAATGGCATGGGAGCATTTGTCCAGTAATTGTTTTCCTGAGCTACGCCAACACCTGATTGATAGTAGGCTGACTAACCCTAGGAAGCTTGCTGAGGAGGCGGACCGCTGGGTCAGTACCAGGGTCCACAAGGGTCCCGTGGGAGACTCCGCCAAAGGTGGGCAGGGTCCCCAGCAGAAGAGCGGGGGGGACAAGGGTAAACAGAGGGAGTTCCAGAAGAGGCCCCAAAGTAATTCCCAAGGGAACCAAGGGAAAGGTTCTCAGCCTCCCCCACCCCAGAAACCGACTGGGGCCCCGACAAGTACCCCTGTTCAAAGAGGGCCCCCAACCTGTTACAGATGTGGTGAGCTGGGTCATTTTGCCAATGATCCCAAGTGTCGCCAGTTTGGTAAACCAGCAACCCCTGGTGCAACCCCCCGGCAGACGGCTAGTGTAGCCGGGTGGAGAGATGGGTGTCCAAGGTGGGTGGGGTTCAGTAGAAATGTCCCTGGTCTCATTAGGAGACCGTGAAGTGGTCCCAAAAACCCATCTGCCTGAGAACACTAAAAAATACAGGCAGTGGGTGACCATAAATGGCCATAGGGTTGAAGCTCTCAGAGACACAGGAGCCAATGTGACGGCTGTCAAGCGCCACCTGGTGTCTCAGGAGCAGGTTGTCCCAGGAGCATTCTATCCGGTTGTTGCCGCCGACAACACTGAGAGTCACTGCCCAGTGGCTCAGGTTCCCTTTGAGTGGGGGGGGGGTCTCTGGTACTCTTCAAGTAGCTGTGAGGCCCGCCATGCCTGTAGACTGTCTGTTAGGGAACGATCTGGAGAGCTCACCTTGGGCTAAGGTGGAGCGGAGTGCTCACCTGGAGATGTTGGGTATGCCAGATTGGACGTGTGTCACCACACGGTCCATGGCGACGAGTAAAGGTGTCCAAGAGGACCTGGAGCCTGAGAGGGAGGCCCAGGAACCGGCCTTAGGGAGAAGAGGCAGGGGGCGTGGGAAACCGGCCCCCGAAGTTCCCACGGTCCAGGAGGAAGCAGACCTTGAGGGGGATGCCCTGGAACCTACAGGGGAACAGATAGCTGAACTGGGGGACCTGCCTGAACTGACCCATTGGCAGCAAGAAGGAGGACCCTCCAGGGAAGAATTCTGCAGGGAGCAGAAAGAATGCCCTTCACTCGTGGGTATGCGGCAGCAGGCTGCAGACCAGGCCAACGGTGATCAGTCGGGAACACATTTCATTTACTGGGTGAACGACCTCCTGTATTCTGAGCCTAAGGTTGCTGAGCCTGGGTCAGCCTGTGTGCTGGTGGTACCCCAGCGCTTCAGAGCCTTCCTACTGGGGCTGGCTCACGATGTGCCCTTAGCAGGACATTTGGGGCAGGACAAGACCTTTGAAAGGCTTGTCACCCACTTCTTTTGGCCCCAAATGCGCAGGAGTTCAGACACTCACTGCAGGACCTGCCAGACTTGCCAGGCAAGTGGGAAGAGTGGAAGGAAGCAGAAGGCTCCACTCCAGCCATTCCCTGTGGTCGGTACCCCATTCCAGCGAGTGGGGATTGACATTGTAGGGCCACTGGACCCCAGGACAGCGATGGGCAATAGGTTCATCCTGGTCCTGGTGGACCATGCCACCTGGTACCCGGAAGCCATCCCTCTGTGGACAGTGACGGCCCCCGTGGTGGGACGTGCGCTGATGGGAATTTTCTCCCGAGTAGGATTCACTCTAGAGGTGGTGTCTGACCGAGGTACCAATTTCATATCTAAATATATGAAATCCCTTTGGCAAGAGTGTGGTGTAACCTACAAGTTCACCACACCTTACCACCCCCAAGGAAACGGGTTGGTTGAGAGATTCAACCGAACCCTAAAAGGCATGATAATGGGTCTTGAGGAACCCATGAGGCGTAAGTGGGACGTCCTCTTACCATGCCTCCTCTTTGCTTACAGAGAGGTGTTCAGTCCCTTTGAGCTGCTGTACGGACACTCAGTGAGAGGACCTCTAAGTCTGGTCAAGGAAGGCTGGGAGCAATCTCCCAGGAAACCTCCCCAGAATGTATATAGCTACATGCTGGCCTTCAGGAACCAGACTAGGCTTTTTAAGGGAACTTGCTGAGGCAAGCCTGGAAGCCAGCCAGGAGGAGATGAAGCGGTGGTACGACCAGAATGCCACTCTGGTAGAGCTTCAGCCTGGACAGAAGGTATGGGTCTTGGCCCCCGTGGAGCCCTGTGCACTCCAGGATAAGTGGACCGGTCCCTTTGAGGTTGTGGAGCGCAAGAGCCCTGTCACCTATTTGGTGAACTTGCGGACTCCAAGGAACCCCTTGAGGGTCCTTCATGTCAACCGCCTCAAGCCCCACTTGGAGAGGTCCCAAGTGGGCATGCTCTTAGCGACAGATGCTGGGATGGAGGAGGAGACCGAACCTCTTCCTGACCTCCTGTCAGCCAAGGAGCAAGATGGGTCAGTGGATGGTGTCATCCTCTCTTCCACCCTGACCCCTGAGCAACAGAATGATTGTCGCCAGCTGCTGGGACAATTTTCTGATCTGTTTTCCCTGGTTCCCGGTGTCACTGATTGGTGTGTCCATGATGTGGACACTGGGGATAGTACACCTGTGCGGCACAAGGCCTACAGGGTGACTGACAGGGTAAGGGCCTGCATCATGGAGGAGGTCTCCAAGAGGTTTGCCCTTGGGGTAATTGAGTCCTCAACAGCCCTTGGGCCAGCCCAGTGGTCTTGGTCCCAAAGGCTGCAGCGCGGGGAGCCACACCCGAACTCCGGTTCTGTGTGGACTACAGAGGACTCAATTCAGTCACCAGGACTGACGCACACCCCATCCCCAGAGCTGATGAGCTCATAGATCGGCTAGGGTCTGCCAACTACCTCAGCACGTTTGATTTAACGTCTGGGTATTGGTAGATCGCCTTGACCGATGGGGCCAAAGAGAGTTCAGCATTTTCCACCCCTGATGGGCATTACCAGTTCTGGGTTATGCCCTTTGGGATGAAGAATGCCCCTGCCACCTTCCAGAGGTTGGTCAACCAGGTGTTGGTTGGGCTGGATTTGTTCAGTGCAGCCTACCTGGATGACATCGCAGTGTTCAGCTCCGAGTGGAAAGAACACCTGCGCCACCTCGGGGAAGTGTTGATGGCGCTGCGGAGAGCAGGCCTCACGAGTAAGTGCCAGATCGGGCAGGGTTCAGTGGTGTACTTGGGGCACCAAGTTGGGAGTGGCCAGGTGGCACCCCTTCAACCCAAGATAGAAACCATCCTGAATTGGGAGTCGCCCAAAACCCAGACAGAGGTGAGAGCCTTCCTAGGTCTCACCGTGTATTACAGGAGGTACGTCAAGGGGTATGGCAACATTGTTGCCCCCTTGACAGCGCTGACTTCAAGGAAGCAGCCCAGGAATGTGAATTGGACTGACACCTGTCAGAAATCTTTTGAGGCCCTGAAAGCTGCTATGTGCACGGCGCCCGTGCTTTTGGCTCCCAACTTCTCCAAAGAGTTTATCGTTCAGACAGATGCTTCAGAGTATGGTGTGGGGGCCGTTCTTTCACAGATTAATGAAGAGGGTCTAGATCAACCTGTAGCCTTTATTAGCAGGAGGTTACTACCACGGGAACAGAGATGGAGTGCTATTGAGCGTGAGGCATTTGCTGTGGTCTGGGCGCTGAAGAAGCTAAGACCCTACCTGTTTTGGTCAGACAGACCACAGGCCCCTCAGATGGTTGATGCATATGAGGGGTGAGAATCCAAAGCTGTTGAGGTGGTCCATTTCCCTACAGGGTATGGATTTCACGGTGGAATATCGCCCTGGTACAGATCACGCCAATGCTGACAGTCTGTCCAGATTTTTCCGCCTTAGTGATGAGGAACTCCCTGGGCTAGGGTAGTTCTCCCCACATTTCAGCTGGAGGGGACACGTGTTAGACCTGGCACCTTGGCGTGAGTCTCCCTTCCACTTTTTGTCGCTGTGCCTCATGTGTTTTTATGGTGTTGGCCGCTCAGAGCACTGTGACACTGCCAACCAGTGCCACAGTGCAAGTGCTCCCTATTTAAAATGTATATGTTGGTTGGATTCCATGATTGGCTTATTTGGTTTACTATCACACCCCAGTAAAGTGCACCAGGAGTGCCCAGGGCTTGTAAATACAAATGCTGCTGGTGGGCTTGCAGCACTGGTTGTGCCACCCACAGAAGCAGCCTGGTAAAATGTATCTAAGGTCTGCCATTGCAGAACCTGCGTGCAGTCTGGTACTGTCATGCTGACTGGGCAAGTGCACCCACTTCCCAGTCCTCAAACCTTCCCTTAACTTCATATTAGTCACCCCTATGGTAGGCCCAAGGGCAGGGTGCATTGTAAGCATAAGGTAGGACAAGCCCTGATGTGTGTGGCATGTCCTAATAGTGAATTACAGCCATTTTAGTTTTTCACTATTGTAAGGCTACCTGTTCTCCATAGGCCAGAATGGGCTGTTAGAATTGTTACATCCTATGATCCTAACAGACCCAGGGAACATGGTAGAAAATCGAGTTTAGTATGCCTGAACTCAGAATAATAAAATACATCTTTTGGTAAAGTTTATTTTAATATTCTGTGTTTGCAAATACCACTTTTAGAAAGCTGGTATTTGCTTGCCTAACCATTTCAGCCCGCCTCTGCTATGATGTGTAGCTGCCTGTCTGGTTTGTGTGAGTGACAGGGCTGGGGAAACCCAGAGGGGCAGGGCTAGGTAGCCTGGTGGTGAATGGAGAGATTGACATCCAGATGGGTGGGAGGTTGCACCTGGACTCTGAATAGGGCGGTGCTCTGCCACCACAATACTGGCTCCACCTCCTGTGGAGCGACTGATGTCTCTGCCCTGCACCCTGAATAGAAAGGCAGAGTTATGTCAACAAAGTGCTCAAGAACTGGTTTGGACTGGGCAAAGGCCCCTCTACCCCAGAGGAACAAAGGAATTAGGGGTATAAGTATTGGGACCCTGCTCCCAAGAAATTAGATCCTGCTTGACAAGAAGAACCTCTGCCTGAGGAGAAGGAACTGGGAAAGCTGTAAGGAGGAGTACTGTCCCTGACCTAGGGGATTGGCCTGCAGTGGTTGCCTTGCTGCTGAAAGGAGAGGAAGAAAGACTACAAAGACTTTATTTCAACTTGTGCTTAAAAGATCTCCAAGGGCTTGAACTGAGCTTGCCCCCTGAACGAAGTCCCAGGACCAGTGGACTTCATCCCCAGCTCCCGAGAGTCTTTTGGAAGTGCCTGCTGCTGTTGTTGGGCCTTCTGAGGGACTGCGTGTCGCAAGGAGCTGGAAGCACGACTCGAGTAGGAGAAGCGTGCCGCCGTCGGAGCTGTTGCCGTCGCATCTCGCAAAGGGTGTCGCCGCTGCAGCATCGAATCGAGCGGAAGCGTCTCGCATCATTCCGGAAGTGTCTCGCAATGCCGTAGAAGCGTGTCGCCATCGCAGCCATCGTAGCTGACGCATTGCACCGCATCAAGAGAAGAGTCTCGCATCGAGGAGGAAGCGTGTCGCCATCGCAGCCATCGTAGTTGGCGCATTGCACCGCATCCAGAAAAGCGCCTCGCATCCACGGAGAAGCGTGACGCCGTCGGAGCTGCTGTCGTCGCATCGCGTAAAGGGGTGACGGAGCTGCCGCATCGCATCGAGTGGAAGCGTCTTGCAAACGTCGGAGAAGAGTGCCGCTGCCAAGGCCGCTGTCGTCACATCACGTAAAGGGGTGACGCCGCTGTAGCTGACGCATCGAGTCGAGTCTTCTCGCAACAACGGAGAAGCGTAACGCATCTGGAAGATCTTCACGTCTTTATTTCTTTTGCACCAAGAACTTCATCGCATCAGCATCATTGCAACACTTTCGTTGCCCTGCGTGTCGCATCTAAGGTACATTGACTTAAAGTGTCGCATGTAAGAACTTAAGAGAACTAAGCAAACTTCTACCATCTAAAATAACAGTATTGTGTATTTTTGTCGTTTAATGGTCTTGTGATAATTCTATATACAGAATCCTTATTTTTGATATAAAAACCTGTGTGGTGTCCATTTGTAGTGTTGTCACTTGGTTACTGTATGTGTTCACAAATGCTTAACCTATAACGCTCTGAGATAAGCCTTGTCAACGTACCTAGAGGGTGAGCAGGGGTTATTTTAGGAGTGTAACCCCTTACCCTGACTAGAGGAAAGGTTCCCTGCTTGTCACAAGTACCTACCTGTGCCAACCAGAGAACCCGGATTCTAACACCACCACTCTAGTCAGGGTAAGGGAGTTACACACTGATGATAACCCCTGCTAACCCCCTTAGTAGCTTGGCACGAGCAGTCAGGCTTATCCCAGAGGAAATGTGTAAAGTGTTTGCGCAACACACACTCACAGCAGCAACACACTAGGCACACTACAAAAGAAACTCCACACAAGGTTATATACAAAAAATAGCCTTTGTATTATCATACACACATTAGAAACATAATCGTACATTTACACTGTGCCAACTGGCACTAGGCAATATTCACACAGTATTGTATGCAGGACCAGGCCAATCGGGCCACGGTCAGAACCATCAGAACAGGTAAGTAAATGCAAAACACAACCAGTAACTACTGGTACCATAATGACCTAAGCATTATCACATTAGCATTAGATACCATCCTAAAATATCATAACATGACATTAGGCAATACCACATTAGGCCCAAACCTCATTAGCATAAACACATTACGCACTAAGACTCACCAGCATAAACACATTATGCATAAACATCCTAAACATAAACACATTATGTTATAGGCATCACAAGCATAAATCACATTACGCAATCAAAATAGGGCCTTGCGCCCTACCAACATAGAACTGACCCCCTGGCCAACTGGCTTTCGCTGGGGCTCAAATGCCCTCTGTCCCAAAATATCAGGACTGGCTGTCAATGCAGCAGAATCCCAAAAGTGCGCAATTGCGCAGGCTGAAACGTGGCAGCTGCCGCTAATTGCAGTGCAGCTGTGCGGGCAAAAATGTGGGCACTAGCACTCACTATGCCCTCTGGGTCCCCACTAGGATTTTCTAAATAATGATGTGCAACATTGCAGCTGCCCACTGTCAGGTGGGGCAGCTGGGGGAAATGCCTTGGCACTACGGTGCCCTGGGAACCCTCGATCCCAACAATTGCACCCAAACGTTGCAGCTGCCCGTGCTGGTGCGGCGCAGCTGTGAATCACAAGAGGCACTGGCACGGCTGTGCCCTCTGGGCCTCGAAGAGAAATGCCCCCAAGTCCCACTCTGGGACTTCTAAGCAGGATGCGGCCCAAAGGAAAATTGGCTCAGGTGCCCCGGTGCTTCCGGGAGCGCCGACGCTGCTTATGGGGAGTTCCACTCACCAGAGCTCTCAAGGACTCCACACCTCTCTGTGCCGGTCCTCTGCTCTTCGGCGGCTCGCGGGGCTTTTCCTGAAGACTCCGTCTCTCTGGGGCTCCCGTCGGCACACGGGGGCCCCGCCTCCTTGCTCAGCATGTCTGGCGTCCTCTTCCCGGCCGGCTGGCTGGCCACGCTCCCAACCAGGCACAGCCATCTGGCTTCCAGGTCTGGCCGCGGCGGTGATTTCTCCTTACGGCGCAGTGCGGGGTGGGCTCGCTCCTGCATACAACACCACAGTGGGGTGGGCACCCGCTAAATACACAAACCAGTGGGGTGGGCACCTGCAAAATAAGCAGCAGTGCGGGGTGGGCACCCACTTCTCCAAGGTACAGAAATGTGGGGTGGGCACCCGCTCTACAGATGCATAAAGTGGGGTAGGCGCCCACTCTTCTTCCGCGATGCAGGGGGGATCCCCACATCAGGATTCCCTCGGTAGAGGACGCAGCGCAGCGCTGTAAGGCCCACACGTTCCTCTTCCCTGGAGCGGCAGCACAAACGGTGCAGCGCTCACGAGTCGCTTGAATCCCCCAAGCTTCTGGGCAAAGGTTGGGCAAGGAATCCAGCAATATAATAAACTAGCACTCACAAGGCGCTAAGTCCAAGGCAAGGTTCAGGGTAAAGGTCAGGGGGCACAAGGCTTGGCTCAGGCAGGCCAGCACACAGGGCCCTCCAGCAGGGAGGCAGTCCCGTGTGGTAGTTCCTCCTGGAGCCCAGCAGCAGCAGCCCCCAGTGTCAGAACAAGCACACCTACATGGGGTCACAGCCCCTACATTTATACTAACATTTCCTTTGTCTGTAGTCAGGGCTTTGGGGGAACCAGATGCAACTGGTTCAGGGGGGAATTGGAGCACTTTGTTTGCAAGGCTCCTCTTCCCCTTTGTCAGGTGGGGGCTCGTCATCAGACACACCACAGGGGTGCAGAGCCAGCATTGTACAGGCTAGGCACAGGTCTTTTCAGGGACCAGAGACTACTCCTCCCACTACTCCAAATGCAGATGTCCCATTCAGCCTAGTGCTGACTCACCCTGCCCCTCCTGGAACCACACACTCCTCACCAGCCCCTGTCACTCAAATGCCAGACATGCAATTCACATTAGGCAGGCAGACACATAACACACAGGAATGTCAACTTCTAAAAGTGGCATTTCTAAAATAGTTATAATAAATCTGTGCACACCATTGTGCAGCGTTTATTATCCATATTCCAAATATACCAAACTTGACCACGCTGTGCCTCTCATATCAGGAATTACCACTGAAACACTTATCAGAGAATCCCCAATGCATTCCTACGGAGGGCATCCCCACAGTAGTGAGAAACCAAAATGGCTGTTTGTCACTACCAGGACATGTCACACACTTAAGATACATGTCCTATCTTTTCCCTACAATGCACCCTGCTCATAGGGCTAGCTAGGGCCTACCTTAGGGGTGACTGACTTGTAGTAAAAGGGGGGTCACAGACATGGCACGCACTTTAGGTGCCACGTCGCGGCGGCAGTAACACTGCGCGCACAGGCCCTGCAATGGCAGAGGCCTGAAATAGGTGTGAAAGGCTACTTTGGTGGGTGGCGCAATCAGCACTGCAAGCCCACCAGTAGCATTTAATTTACCAGCCCTTGGTATATGAGATACCACTTTACAAGGGACTGAAAGGTAAATTAAATTGGCCAAACAGGTGTAGACCAATCTTACCATATTTATCACAGAGAGCACACACACTTTACACTGGACAGCAGTGCTAAAGCGCCCAGAGTCCTAAAACCATCAACACCATGTCAGAAAAAAGGCTAGGAGAAAGGCAAGAAGTCTAGGGATGAACCTGCAAAAAGGGCCAAGTTCAACAGTCTGCCTGTAAAACAAAACTTTTACAGAGTAGCTGATAAGGTCAGGGCCAGCATCAAGGAGGAGGTTTCCAAGATGCTGGCGCTCAGGGTGATTGAGCCATCCAGCAGCCCCTGGGCTAGCCCAGTGGTCCTCGTGCCAAAAGCTGCTGCGCCTGGTGCCACCCCAGAACTCCGGTTCTGTGTGGATTACCATGGGCTCAATGCGGTCACATACACATACACAGAAACAGACAAAGGTAGTAACACACAACATAAACTCTCTCACAAATAGACACACAAACCTCACTGTTACTTGATAGGAGTATTCATGGTAAAAAAAAAATGTAAGTTGTAGGATAGGAGCTGCAAAATTCTATCAAATGAGTATCTGCATATTTGTGTTATTAGGCTACACAAATGTTGATTTATAGTCTAAAAGATTAATTGTGTCTAATATAATGAATAATTTTTGATAAAGAGCATCTAGTTAGGTGGCACCTGCGTAAATAGAGCCAGAATTTTCCCCTTTTTCTAATCTCTGTCTTTGCTTCCACTGTATGTACTGAAGAACCCCTCACTGGGGACGTAGCAACTGCTGTAAGTTAGCTACAAATTATATCCTATGGGTGCTTGTAATAAGGTGGACAGGATATCCGTCACATTTGTCATGGAGTACCCAATCTGCCAAAGGCTGAATCAGGTCCATTGACATTGATCCCCGAATTGTAGTGAGTAGTTACCTTTACTGCCTAAAACCTTTGACAAGAATATTTAGTTTTGGGTCTTACCTCATAGTAAGCAGTTGTTCTAGTCCAGTCAGCTAAAGAACAGCCTTTATGTAGACTTTCCAAACAGGTCCACGGCTCATACTTCCCGAATGCAGAGGCTTGTCTATTGATTATGTTAAAATATATATAAATGCAATTCCACAAACTGTATATTGGCTGACAAAAAAATTAGGGCCTCATTTAGAACTCAGCGTATGTGTTACTCCATCACAACGGTGACGGATATCCCGTCAGCTGAAACATAAATCCCATAGGATGTAATGGGATTTATATTTCGGTGGATGGGATATCTGTCATCGTTGAGAAGGAGTAACCCGTCCACCAAGTTCTAAATCAAGCCCATAGTCTAATCCATTGTTCCCGAAGTAGAAGATCCACTCAGGAAACGCTTCCCTATTGTCTGTTCATAGCTTCATGAAAAGCATATCAGTGGCTGAAGGCTGAACCTTTCACTGTCAGATGTCACCAACTTCAAGCCAGCAGATCATCTACAATTCATAAAACAAAGTAAAATCTGCCTATTAGTAAAGTGTCAGCCATCTTTGTCTGCCTGTGTTAACAGATGGGCAAATGTGGTCGAGGCCATTCTCTCCATATGTGTTATCTGTAACAAGAAAAACAAACTCGAACATCAAACTTTGAGGCCAGTGGGAGCACTGGGCACTCAAAAGATAGTCAAAAACCTGTTGGTGTGAAGATATTAAGGTGCCCCTTCAGGTGTTAAGTCAAACTGTTGTTAAAGCAGACGTTTAGGAATGGAGAGCTTTTTGTTGGGTAAATAGTCTTTATATATCTGGTTCCCTCCCTTACTTCTGAAATACCTCAGTGTCCCCCCTTGATGGTTGGTCACCTTAGCTTGATAGATGACATCAGTTTCTTCTATGATTGTTCGTAACTGTTCTTCATTTTGATTGGCTACTTTGTCCAGCAATACATTGGAATTATCAAGCAGCAGGCCTTTTCCATTCATAAATTAAAATGAGTGTTTGACGTGTAACAGAGGACAAAACACATTAACACCTTTGTCTGTGATTAATGGAAAATAGCAGTTTCTTTAAATTGCAAAGTACATTATAAAAATGTTTTTTTAGATCATATCGAAATGCAAACAGATTAAGATTGCGTCGTAAGTGTTTTGATTGTTGATGGAGCCTTCTCGGTGTTTGGCAGAAAAAGGCCTGTTTCAGTTTCCAGGTCTTTTTTTCATTTATATATATATATATTTGCCTCTGGTGTCCTCCTCAGCACATGAGGTGCACAGTTGGTTTTTAGGTGAATGCAAATGACAAGATTTATGTATGATGCAGGCTACGTAAAAGTCAATTCTGGCTTAGAGGGGTAGGACAATGAAGGTCTCTCAAAACTGAGGTTAAACTGGTCTGATTGTTAACACCATTTACAAGGTGAGATCAGATGGAGAATGTCTTTGATAGGAGACAACTTGGATTTGCCCCTCATCAAGCTATGAACGGCGCAGGGCCTGCAATACTGGTCTGAATTCATTGTGGGGAATGGTAGGTTTGGGGGGGTTTTAATGTGAAAGAGTTGGAATGTTTCTGTAAGTTTAGTGATGGAGGGAACGTGAGATTTTGTTTGATGGTCAAACTCAGTAATATAGCAAAAAGTACCAGTTTGGGTGCATGTGATGCCACGGTCTGCTAGTGGATGAAGCCATTTTTGGTCTGGAGGGTGTGCTAGGTTGGAGTAGAGAAGCAGGAATTGAGTTTTTGTAGTATTTAAATTCAGCGAAAAAGACCTCATGCAATATCTCTGTTTTTCGAGGAAGTATTTTAGGGTCCTTATGCAAGATGGTTTACGTTCTCTAAGGGAGTGCTGTGTATCATCTGCGTATTGCTGCATAATGATCTCTTTTTCAAGATGCAGCCGGCTAAGTGTAAGTAACTAAAAGCTTTATTGTTAGATTAATTAAAATTGTTAGAATATGAAATACAGTGATAAATAGAGTTTATTAAAATAATAAAAATAACATCTCAAGGCTGGTAATTCAGCGTCCCTGCTGAAAAATTGAGCCCTGTTTTATGCAAGTAGGCAAGAGGTGGCATAACGTGAGGGAAATGTTGACACTTAGCTCTACCTAAGGGAATTAGGATTCAGGTTATGCGGGTGGAAAACAAGTGCATTGTGCACTGGGGGGGGGGGGGGCTGTGCAAATGGTGACTGGGCTGCAAGTGCTGTGAGTAAGCCAGAGATTCAAGTCCAGTGCAGCGTTTAAGGGGCAAGATGCTTTAGCAAAGTCCCTGGTGGCTGAGTGGTTTCACATGAAGATAGAATAGCGAGGGGAAATGAAAGAGCGCTGGTGACTACACGTTACAGGAAGAATGGAAGAACTGAAAGTGTCGAATTATGTTCAGTAATAGAGGAAACATGCAAACCAGTCATCTATAGTATCAAGAACATCAACCTTTATTTGTAGAGTTGCTGTCTTATTACAACAGCGTTTGAGTCGAACTCATGCCTGGAAGCTGTTCAAGAGGTCACCATGGCGATATGTGATATAAGTTGTACTGAAACTGCTTTCTCCATCATTATGTCGAGAAAAGGGACCTTGCAATCAGGCCTTAAGTTCTAAAAATCCCTTAGGTATAAGTAATTTTCTTAAATGAGGGGGTAATCTGACCAGATTTTGGGCTAAATTTGTCAAGGAGTTGCCTCTCCCTTGCAACACACAACGGGACGCAAGAGCGACGCCACTCTTAAGTTAGATTTATCAAGCCACACAAGGTCACCTCACGTGGCCCTGCATGACTTGATAAACCAAGAGTAACAAAACGCAGCGCAAATCGCTGCCTTGCCTTACCCTCCCCCAGGGAGGTGTTCCATGGGCGGAGCCTGGGTGTTCCCATGGATCCACCCATGCATTTTGGCGCATTCTCAGATTTACCATTGCTGGTAGACCTGGGAATGCGTCCAAATGCTACGCATCCCCAGGGGAGGCATTACGAGGATAATTATCTTTATTTCTCCTCGTGTTTGGCTCTTTCTATGTGTGCTACACACATAGAGAGGGGAAAGAGGAAAGTTCCTCAGGGGATTGTTTTTGTGCAGGAAGGTGTTCCTTCCTGCACAAAAACAATCCTGCTTACAACGCAGGCACCCTTGCACCATGGTGCAAGGATGCCTGCGTTGGCGCTGGGCGGGACATTGTGCACCGGCACAGCAAAAAGACAGAAATGCACTGTATAATGTTACATACAGCTCGTTCTTGCCCTTTTTCTATTATGCAGCACCATGCAGCAAGGTGGCTTTCTGCACTACCTGATTTTTTTATGTGTTCCTGTATCTTCTTTATAAAAAATGTGTAATAAAACTTGTTGAAGTAAAAAAAAATAAAAAAACAAGGCCTATAGTATTTATGGAACGATTCCTTCATCTACAGAACCGTTAAGGATTTTAAGAATTAAGAGAGCAATATACTGATGACAGTTGCAGCACCCAGTCACTAGCAACCATCCCCATAATCCCACCCTACACTGATAGCCAATAGGGTTTCTCCTCTTAGTCTCTATAACACACTCTCATTGCACTTGATGAGCAGGAGGCAAACTGCAGTAAATAGTGCCAACATTATAAGCATTAACCAATCTCAGCATTCCATACAGGATGCTAAATAATTATTCTTTTTTTTTGTTGAAAATGCTGCCGCATTTATCACACCTCCCTTTAATTGTAACTGGTCATTATTCTGCTTCCAGAAGAGAGCATTAAAAATAAATTCTGTTCACATACACATCCAAATATACATTTTGCCGCATCCTTCCAAATTGAGTTTTATGACACTTGCTTTTCATGAATTAAGTATTATGAGCTGGGTGTGCAATTGATTATGAAGTTTTATTGTTATGACTGAGGAATGGCCACATTACTCATAGATTTGGCAGGAGCTTCCTACTGAATGATAGCAGTTTATTTACCCATCCCGAGCATGTTGCATATTTAATGTATGTTTGTTTGAAATTACGACGCATGTTTCTTTAATAAGCTTTCGTGAGTCTGTCGCCTAAGGGTCATCATTTCTAGGCTTGTGTCACGTGACTGGTAGCTGTTCCCAAGAACCCGAAGGAATGCTTAAAATACAGCTCCGTTGTGGTCGGAAATGCACGTGCAGATTGGAAGATAAACATTCTGCAGACTCGAAAAATGAACATGTTTCCCCAAGTTTTTCTTTTTTCTGTATACCTTATTTGTTATACAGTTGTTTTTATGTGAAAACTCACGCGATAGGAATATGTTCACGTTATTCTACTGCAACTCTTAATCTTTGCACCATACGTTTCTGTAATGGTAAAGAAAAAATGTGGTCACCTCCAGCATTCCTAGGGGTCGTATTTGCAAGTGTTGGGGCGTAAATAGTATACCCGTCAGACCTGTACCTAGCGAGTAAGTAAAGGGAATGAGCCTGACGTCATCTGAGGAAGTCTGGGGAGGTTCAGCACCTGAGTAAGTGGTTAAAAAAGAGTGCATTTTTACAGCGCAAGTTTGACATAAGTTTGCTCAAGGGCGTTATTTACAAGGTGTTCCCATAGGTCAGCTACGGCAATAGAAATGTGCAGGAATGCGCTGTATCTATCAGATATGGCGTGATTCATGCCCGTTTCCTCTTCGCTGGTGCACAATGGGATGCCATGCGCCAACGCAGGCCCCTTTGAGCCATGGTTCAAGGGTGCCTGCGTTACAGGGATGATTGTTTTTGTGCAGGAAGGGAAACCTTCCTGCACAAAAACAATCACAAGTGTCTTTTTCCCCTTTCTATAGGTGCTGCAGAATGCAGTACACTTAGAAAAAGCAAAAACAAGGAGAAATAAAGGTATTTCTCCTTGCTGCACCTCCCTTACGCGCTCTCCCGAGGAGGCATTAGTTTTTGGCATAGCCTCAGAGTTACGATTCCTCGAAAATCTGGGGCAGTATCAAAAAACCATGGGTGTTTCTGGGAACGCACCCAGCAATACCCTTTGCATGCCCATTTAACACAGAAAACAGCCTGCCCATATTTACAAGGCCATGTAAAGTCAGGCTGTGTGACTTTTAATGGCCTTGTAAATAAGGCCCCTTTTCACGTATTACTCTGTGTGAAAGGGGCATTCCATGGGTGTTGCCAACAATCATTGATGGCATTTTCTCTATCTATGCGTGCTGCAGCACGCACAGAAAGAGGAAAAAAAATACAAGTATTTCTCCTCATTTTTTTCTCTTTCTATAGAAATAGGAAAATGCCATCAATGATTGTGCAGGAAGGTGTCCCTTCGAAGAAAAACAGCTCAAAATTTAGAACATTAAATTATTTTTGCAAGTGCCAACGAGAAGAAGTAGGAACATTCATATTTAAACTGAAAACATACAGATCTAAAGAGCCAAATGCCAAAAACCAAAATGGCATACCACACATATTGTTGGTTGATTGGGTTGATCAACATAGAGTACATTTCCATATGTGTGGTAAATTTGAGCTGTTTTTCCCATTTTGGTTTCGCACATTTATATATAATGACAATTCTTTTGTGATACATCAAAAAGCTATGGGGTCTATTATGATGTAGGGCGGATCGCCCTACATCATATCCCGCCCGGTTTTCTGCCGGTCGACCATTCGACCGGGTGGAAAAGGGCCTGGATATTGTGGCGGTGTCTGCTAGACACCGCCATCCATATTAGCATGGGCAGCGGTGCAGGGCTTTCCATGGGGGAGACCCCGCCATGGTAAGCCATGCGGATTTTGCTTTCGGGGACCCTTTGCGGGCCCCCAGGGTATTGAGTGGGTGAGGGGTGCACATGGGGGGTACCTATGGTACCCCCCTACATTGTCATGGACAAGGTGGCAGGCACCGCGCGGTGCCTGTCACCTTGTGTATGACAATGCACAACATGCATTCCCAGCATTGTGGCGGGCGGTGCTGTAAGCACCGCCCGCCACAATGCTGGAAATAGAGGATGCCACCGCCACGGTGGGGGTGGCATCCTATTTTCCGGTGTGAGACCGCCGCACCACTGGCGGCTGGTCCCTGCACCGCTAGGGTGGCGGGCGGACTTGAGTCCGCCCGCCATCCTAATAGACCCCATTGTGTTGTTGTTGTTATCTGTGTTCTCTTATCTTTTCCCTATTTTTTTTTTCACTATGATCTATTACTCTTCATAATATCACATTATTCTGAATGCGTTTCTTGTATTGCTGTACATAAAATCACAGCAATTTTTGTATCATAAAGATTGTGGCCCTGAAGAAGCGACAGGTGTTGCGAAACACGTGTTGGCCCACAAAATACATTTCAAAATAACTATATTTGTTTCCATCTTAACTTAAGAATTTGTGATCACTAATGTTCTCATTGAACTATTAGTTAGACCTCAAATACTGCCAGTATTAAGTTGTATTACATCTTCGTGATCTGTATGGTAGAGCACGCAAAAACTAATGTTCTATGGAAAATAAACCTTTTTAATCTCCCTCTTCTATGGCCAAAGAATCTTTTGAAGATCCAAGTGGAAAATTTTGTAGTCGGTAAATGCCTCCTTGAACAACTAACTGGTTTGTTGTAAGTTTATGTCATAGTACTATACTATGTGAATATAAAATAATGCTAATGTGAAGAAGTTAAGTACTCAGACTAGAAGAAAAACAGCATGCTTATGCATCCCTTTGGTCTGCAAAGATTTGTGCCAATGTGAAATACTTTGTTTCCCCTAAGTGTCTAAGGCACCAGCATGTCTTCTGAGAGTTCAATGGGTTTTGATCCACTCCCAACACAAATGAACAAACTCTGAGCAACCCACGTCACCACTTTCCAACGCTCTCAAAATCAGTATACAAACGCTCGGACTGCATAATGTTTAAGACATTTTTTGGGAAAATTTTGGGTAAAAGCGACCTGACAGTGTTCTACTTTGCGAGAAAGCTTATAAACTACTGGCATGAGAGGCTTTATAAATAAGCACTGTAGTAAGAAGTGAAAGCCATGCTGTTAAAGGTCGTGTGTCCTGTGTAGTTTACAGATGCAAATGTTCTGATCCGTGGTAACGACAAAACAACACATACAAGCATTTACTGATCTGTTCAAGTACAGCATCCAGTGTGCTTTTAGTGCTGCTCACACCCTGATTCTCAACAAGCTGCGAATGGACACTTCTTCCCCTGAACAGCAGCCGGTGCGAGGAGCTCTTGTCAATAAAAAACAGGGCTAGCGCTCTGTGCTTGCGGTCATATGCACTGACTGAATGATGAATAGCCTCTCCCTTCCCAAGCGCACCACTTCCCCTTCAAGATCAAACTGGTTCCCTTGTGCACGCCATATGTGTGCCTCATGATAAGGCTGGTGGCCTTGGCGTCCAAATGTAAATATTTTACGCACAAATCGAGCCCAATCAGGCAACACTGACCCCGGGCAGGCCTGGATTTCCCAGGCGATATTGTTGCAGGGATTCTTCTCTGGAACAGAACTATGCTTGAAATCATAGAACATCAGCATGTAGGTACTGGGTCGCCATACCACCTCAGTTTCCATAAGTCCGGGTCCGACTAGCTATAGTGCCTCACTTGCTCTCCTAACCTTACCAGGGAAAGAAATGAATTAGCACACCCAGAACAAAACACTCTTGACCCTCTCAGGGATCAGGGTAGGATAACCCACCCTTTTGCTCTCTCACTCGTTCTTGTCCACAATGAGAAAACCAGGAGACACGAAGAAAGTTTAGAATATTTATTCGATCTCTCGTGCTCTGAAATGCAGCATATGTGCCATAATTACAAAACAAATGCATAATAAAAATACTGTTAGCATGGCTAGTAATCCATATACCATGAAAAGTTCTGTCATTTTATAGGACAGTGTCCCAGCCCCCCTCCCCTGCTGCTAAATGAGTAGATGTAAGATCTCTTGGATTATCGGCAGACCCCATACCTTAGCATACACAGATGGACACTCGACATTTCAGTAGACCCAGTGCTCTTGTCTCAGAACTCTTGTTCCATATGTCTGTTTGTGACTCATGTACTCACCTATATCATAGGACATGTGTGCACATAAACAACAGCTGCATTTCTGTGTTATGTCTAGGTGCTAGTGTCTGGCCAGAAAGAATAACAAGCAACATTGTTGCTTGACCTTGTTGGTGGTGCTCAGACTAAATCCCAGGAAAAGAACAGAACGCGAAAACATATGTAGGTTTCGTGTGAAAGTACAATGGGGCACAAAGACAAGCGTGTTTATATAGGAACGTGTGAAAAGGAAAATGAAGCCTACAACATGTACAGTTAGGCTAACATAGAGTAAACTACAATGGGCCATGCAAGAAACACTTGACAATATCAGTTTTTCACCGGATAGACCACGTGAACTTAGTGGGCCAATATCATGTGCAGACCTGACCCTATGAAATAAGTGTCGGTGCTAAGCACCGGAAACACCAACACAAATTAAGCCCTAAATTTCAGACAAGCAAAGACTATATGTGGACATTTGCATTTCTAATGCTACCATTGGAAGCTGAAAGACAGAGAGACTCCCTGGCTCACACTTGAATTATTTGATAGCTGCCTGAATGAGGCCACCACCTTTTCCAACCTTGGTTTCTACAAAGGATACCAACATCTAGAACTGGAGGAGCAGCCCCGATACATCCCAATGTTTTGAGGTAAAAAGGGGATCAGACAAAAGCTTTTGGAAATATCTGAAGAGACAGTGATGAAAATAATACATTGTTTTGCACTTTTTCAGCTATTGTGATGACATCCTATTGTATGGGAGGAGTAAAGAAGAAAACAATTAAGAGCTCAGGATGTTTGCTTTTATTAGGAAAAAGCTGAGCTCATCATCAGTGTTAAAAGTGTGAACTGGACTAGTCTGATTTAACTTTCTTTGGGCACATTTTTTCCGTTATTGAATGTTTTGTATGCAAAGCTCAATGTTTTAAAACATGTTCTTTTTTAACAGGAAGCAAGTGTAGGTCACAGAGATGTGAGGAGATATCTTCGCAAGAAGGAAGATTGAGTATTGGTTGAGCCACAGAGGTTTGCAAACAGGTAAGCTGAGATTCCTGGATAGAGGGAATTGCTATATTCAAGGCAAGAAGTGATTAGCTCTTTGAGTAATGGTCTTACATAAAGAAAAAGATTTTTCTTCGCATTTTGTAGGTGGAGAATCAGGTGGCAGCTATTTGATTAACTTGAAGTGGCATAGATAAGTTGTGGTCAATAAGAACCCCCTAACTTCCTGGCAGAGTCCACTGGGACAGGGATGGGGCCCAGTTCTAACAGCCCCCAGAGTGAGGACCAAGTGTAAGATGGCCTCCGAAACATGAGGACATCCATTGTGATACTATTCATCCATATGGCAACTAACACCATGCATGAGTGAACTTGTTTTGAGTATCGGAAAAGTTATTCTATATGGAGATTATAATTTGGGTATCATCAGCCAAAGAGACAATCTCAAAGCCATAAATTCCACTAGTGGGATAATGTGAATATTAAAAAGAGCAGGGCTCAAGGAAGAGCCCTGCGGGAAGCTGCAACAAATAGGGACTATTTTTATGATTGGTAATACACAAGGTAGTAACTCCAGACCATAGGATGCAGGTATTTATTAAGGGTGATTTGCATGGTGATTAATTGACGGTAAGCCTCTAGGTGACAAAATGATGTAACCATAGGCTTGACTTTGGATATATGCCTAGAATTAAACCTTACGCTGCAAACTGGAAGCAGGGGCAAAGCTAGGCCTTTTGCCGCCCGTGGTGGCCCCCGCGTTTGCTGCCTGTGGCGTCTGAATTCAAGAGCGGAGGGGTGATGCCGATTCACCCATGAGGGGTCAGATAAGAGCGGGGGGGAGAGGCAGCTACCCCAAAACTCTTGCCCCCCCCTTGCTATGCCACTGACTGGAAGGCCAAGTGTTACTTCAGAAATGTTATATGAAAAGGAAATGGACAGAGAAACGCCAAGTAGACAACAATCCAGACCCGTCGGATGATTAAATATAGACTATGTATAAATGTGGAGCTTGCACCCAGGGTGATATATATTTGCTTCCGGAAAGTGTAAGGTACTATGTAGTGGACTTGGATCCTCAATGTCCCTTAGGTATGAGGAAGGCTAAACAACCTGTGAGTGTACATCGCAGGACCCAATCTAGACACAATAGTTGAGTGGATGGTTTTTGGGCTTCACTAAGTGTTCAGCTAACGATAACGTTTTTGTCACTTATACTCCACTGATGGCTTGAGGAAAAAGTAGTTGTGGGCCACTTGATGCTTTGGTGCAGGTGTTCTCTATGCATATTGGTTCTCTGATTATTATTTGAAAATGGCAGAGGCTAGTTTTGTGACACTGGTAAAGTACTAAAATGTATGCATGAGAAGAGTCAGATTTCCTGGTTCAGTTCACAGGAGTTATAGGTTGCAATATTGATTACAGAAACATTGTGCAACCAAAATATTGTGGCCAAAAGATCGAGGTCCAAATATTAAGAAGGCATGTGCATATAGAGAATAATAGATTTACTAGTTATGAATCCCTATCTACTTTCCATGGACATATATTATATAATCAAGGTACATATGTATAAGGAGTAAAGTACACCTATACTTTCCTATATATTCTTAGCTTTTTGATATGTTGGTCCTCGATATTTTCTCAACACGATTCTGGTAGCATGATGTTCTGAAAGTAATATTTAGGTTGAATACCTTCGGAGGCTATGGTTAAGTTCAGAGGCTGTGGAACAATACTTAAAAGAGAGGATCATGGTAGACAAAAAATCTGTGATATTGAAAGGATAAAATCACCATTTACATAGGATTTTATTCAAATGGTACTGTCGGTTGGGAAACTAAATTATGAAAAAACATAGTTGAGAAATGAGTGACTGCTTACTGGATGACACCAGGTGCACAACAAGTCTTATAAGACTTCAAGTACTGAGGCGAGAAGGTGAATTCTAATGTGTGATCAGAGTGGTTGAGAATAGTCAGAAGTGTGGAAGGTGATGACAAAACCCAGCTAGAGGTTACAGTGAGATTTCACTCTTGGAAAGTAGTTTTGGAGCTGAGTCCAGGTTTCAGGTTCAAAACCAAGGAACTTATTCACAAAATCACGCTATATTAGTACTACAAATGTACTACAAAATTCTATTCGCAGACCTTCGTGTGGATTTTACCCCTCTGCCTGTCCTATCTTTTTCTGTTCAGAGATCTCTACCCTGACTGCAGAGTCTCCATACACAAAGATATACATTTTAGTAGTAAATGTGGGAGGGACAGAGTGGCTGGAAAATGGGGAATACTTACAACTAAAGGGGAGGGGATTAAGATGAAGTAAGGAGGGGTTTAGGAGGGACAGGGAGGGCCAAAGATGGGTTTAGGGAGGCACATTCACCCACCCACAAAAGAGAAAGCCAATTACTATTCACAAACTGCACTTCTAAAGTTACTACAGCTAAAAAGGGACACAAAACAATAGGTAATTACTCCAGCTCAGAGTCAAAGTAAGTCCACATTACACATTGCAATCCACTGGTACCGCATCACTTTCCCATAAAAAATAATGGACTGTGAGGCTTAAAATAAAACCCTATAGCAAATAATGTTAAATGAAGGTAAATTACTCAAAATAGAAATAAATATAACTTAATGTTAAAAAATGTTTTTAAAAAGTACATATTTATTATTTAATGATAAAATATTTAACTAAACTTATTTTAGTTTGAAATTCAACAATTACATACATTCACTATTTAGTGAAGAAGCTACAGATTAAAATTACTTCAAAACGTGGAACATGGACAAAGAGAAGAGTTTTATCCCATTGAATATGAATTCACATGAGATGGAAGTAGCAAAAATCAATAAAGACAAAACATTAAATGAACTCTAGGGCCAAACCTAATAGTAACTAAGTTCTCCAAAATTGTATGAGTTTGACCAGGCCCTCTCTGAAGCATTACCCCAAACTAATTGCCTTCAATCCCTTCCTTTGCTGAACCCGTTTCTGTTGGTTTTAGGGCTCTCGAAAGTAAGAGTATGAGATAGCCCACCGAGCCTGGAAGAAGGTCTGCAGAATGCAAGCTGCAGCCCAGGAGCAGGAGCAGGAGGAGGAGGACAAGGAGGTTGAAATGGAGTAGGAGGAGGATGAAATAGAGGCTGAGGAAGATAACTTCGCAACTCCTCCAGAGTTAGGAAAAGATCATTTTCTGCCCCTGCCCCTGCCCCCAGAAACAGAGGAGATGAGACCTACAAGAGTGAGGTCCCCTACTGGGTCCAGCACAAGAGACAATGTGTTCTCCCACCCCTGTCCCTCGAGGAACTGGAAGACAGGAAAAGTGAAAGAGAGGTCAAGCTGCAGCTGCCCAGCTACAACTGGCTGCAAAGACAACAAGGGCTGAGACAGAGAGAGTCGACTTGACAGATCAGATCAGTTGACTGGGGGTGAGTGCTTGCAATGTTCAACACTCCGTCTATCCTCCCCTTTGGTTTTGCTTTGTTCGCCCTAAGTTGGCAGGGTATGCCCACACGTGGGTCCCTTGTTCACTTTGCCACTGGATTCAGGCTAGCCTGGCTGATGACGGCTGATTAGCCAGAAACCGGTTCCAGGATGCTTGTTTGCGGTCCAGGGAAGACATGGCTTGGCAGTTCGGACTGTACTGTTCCCATGAGGCACAGGGGCAGACTGATTTGCATATAGCAATGTCTGAACTGGGGTGGCGGAGTGAGCTAAAGAATGATGATGGATTAAACCCAGATCAGTTGACTGGGGGTGAGTGCTTGCAATGTTCAACACTCCGTCTATCATCCCCTTTGGTTTTGCTTTGTTCGCCCTAAGTTGGCAGGGTATGGCCACACGTGGGTCCCTTGCTCACTTTGCCACTGGATTCAGGCTAGCCTGGCTGATGACGGCTGAATAGCCAGAAACCGGTCCCAGGATGCTTGTTTCCGGACCAGGGACGACATGGCTTGGCAGTTCGGGCTAGACTGTTCCCATGAGGCACAGGGTCAGAATGATTTGCATATGGCATGTCTGAACTGGGGTGGCGGAGTGAGCTAAAGAATGATGATGGATTAAACCCAGATCAGTTGACTGGGGGTGAGTGCTTGCAATGTTCAACACACCGTCCATCATCCCCTTTGGTTTTGCTCTGTTCGCCCTAAGTTGGCAGGGTATGCCCAGACATGAGTCCCTACCTCACCTTGCCACTGGATTCAGGCTAGCCTGGCTGATTAGCCACAAACCGGTCCCAGGATGCTTGTTTCCAGTCCAGGGAAGACATGGCTTGGCAGTTCGGGCTGGACTTTTCCCATGAGGCACAGGGTCAGACTGATTTCCATATGGCCATGTCTGAACTGGGGAGGCGGAGTGAGCTAATGAATGATGATGGATTAAACCTAGATCAGTTGACTGGGGGTGAGTGCGTGCAATGTTCAACACTCCGTCCATCATCCCCTTTGGTTTTGCTTTGTTCGCCCTAAGTTGGCAAAGTATGCCCAGACGTGGGTCCCTTGCTCACTTTGCCACTGGATTCAGGCTAGCCTGGCTGATGACGGCTGATTAGCCAGAAACCGGTCCCAGGATGCTTGTTTCCGGTCCAGGGAAGACATGGCTTGGCAGTTCGGGCTGGACTGTTCCCATGAGGCACAGGGTCAGACTGATTTCCTCATGGCCATGTGTGAACTGGAGTGGCGGAGTGAGCTAAAGAATGATGATGGATTAAACCCAGATCAGTTGACTGGGGTGAGTGCTTGCAATGTTTAACACTCCGTCCATCATCCCCTTTGGTTTTGCTTTGTTCGCCCTAAGTTGGCAAAGTATGCCCAGACGTGGGTCCCTTGCTCACTTTGCCACTGGATTCAGGCTAGCCTGGCTGATGACGGCTGATTAGCCAGAAACCGGTTCCAGGATGCTTGTTTGCGGTCCAGGGAAGACATGGCTTGGCAGTTCGGACTGTACTGTTCCCATGAGGCACAGGGGCAGACTGATTTGCATATAGCAATGTCTGAACTGGGGTGGCGGAGTGAGCTAAAGAATGATGATGGATTAAACCCAGATCAGTTGACTGGGGGTGAGTGCTTGCAATGTTCAACACACCGTCCATCATCCCCTTTGGTTTTGCTCTGTTCGCCCTAAGTTGGCAGGGTATGCCCAGACATGAGTCCCTACCTCACCTTGCCACTGGATTCAGGCTAGCCTGGCTGATTAGCCACAAACCGGTCCCAGGATGCTTGTTTCCGGTCCAGGGAAGACATGGCTTGGCAGTTCGGGCTGAACTTTTCCCATGAGGCACAGGGTCAGACTGATTTCCATATGGCCATGTCTGAACTGGGGAGGCGGAGTGAGCTAATGAATGATGATGGATTAAACCTAGATCAGTTGACTGGGGGTGAGTGCGTGCAATGTTCAACACTCCGTCCATCATCCCCTTTGGTTTTGCTTTGTTCGCCCTAAGTTGGCAAAGTATGCCCAGACGTGGGTCCCTTGCTCACTTTGCCACTGGATTCAGGCTAGCCTGGCTGATGACGGCTGATTAGCCAGAAACCGGTCCCAGGATGCTTGTTTCCGGTCCAGGGAAGACATGGCTTGGCAGTTCGGGCTGGACTGTTCCCATGAGGCACAGGGTCAGACTGATTTCCTCATGGCCATGTGTGAACTGGAGTGGCGGAGTGAGCTAAAGAATGATGATGGATTACACCCAGATCAGTTGACTGGGGTGAGTGCTTGCAATGTTCAACACTCCGTCCATCATCCCCTTTTGTTTTACTTTGTTCGCCCTAAGTTGGCAGGGTATGCCCAGACGTGGGTCCCTTGCTCACTTTGCCACTGGATTCAAGCTAGCCTGGCTGATGACGGTTGATTGGCCAGAAACCGGTCCCAGGATGCTTGTTTGCGGTCCAGGGAAGATATGGCTTGGCAGTTTGGTCTGGACTGTTCCCATGAGGCACAGGGTCCGACTGATTTGCATATGGCCATGTCTGAACTGGTGTGGCCGAGTGAGCTAAAGAATGATGACGGATTAAAACCCAGATCAGTTGACTGGGGGTGAGTGCTTGCAATGTTCAACACTCCGTCCATCATCCCTTTGGTTTTGCTTTGCTCGCCCTAAGTTGGCAGGTTATGCCCAGACGTGGGTCCCTTCCTCACTTTGCCACTGGATTCAAGCTAGCCTGGCTGATGACGGCTGATTAGCCAGAAACTGGTCCCAGGATGCTTGTTTCCGGTCCAGGGAAGACATGGCTTGGCAGATCGGGCTAGACTGTTCCCATGAGGCACAGGGTCAGACTGATTTCCATATGGCCATGTCTGAACTGGGATGGCGGAGTGAGCTTAAGAATGGTGATGGATTAAACCCAGATCAGTTGACTGGGGGTGAGTGCTTGCATCGTTCATTACTCCATCCATCATTCCCTTTGGTTTTGCTTTGTTGACCCTAAGTTGGCAGGGGATGCCCAGACGTGGGTCCCTTGCTCAATTTGCCACTGGATTCAAGCTAGTCTGGCTGATGACAGCATGGTTAGCCAGAAACCGGTCCCAGGATGCTTGTTTCCGGTCCAGGGAAAACATGGCTTGGCAGTTCGGGCTGGACTGTTCCCATAAAGCACATGGTCAGACTGCTTTCCATATGGCCATGTCTGAACAGGGGTGGTGGAGTGAGCTAAAGAATGATGATGGATTAAATCTAGATCAGTTGACTGGGGGTGAGTGCTTGCAATGTTCAGCACTCCGTCCATCATCCCCTTTGGTTTTGCTTTGTTCGCCCTAAGTTGGCAGGGTATGCCCAGACGTGGGTCCCTTGCTCACTTTGCCACTGGATTCAAGCTAGCCTGGCTGATGACGATTGATTAGCCAGAAACCAGTCCCAGGATGCTTGTTTGCGGTCCAGGGAAGATATGGCTTGGCAGTTTGGTCTGGACTTTTCCCATGAGGCACAGGGTCCGATTGATTTGCATATGGCCATGTCTGAACTGGTGTGGCCGAGTGAGCTAAAGAATGATGATGGATTAAAACCCAGATCAGTTGACTGGGGGTGAGAGCTTGCAATTTTCAACACTCCATCCATCATCCCTTTGGTTTTGCTTTGTTCGTCCTAAGTTGGCAGGTTATGCCCAGACGTGGGTCCCTTGCTCACTTTGCCACTGGATTCAAGCTAGCCTGGCTGATGACGGCTGATTAGCCAGAAACCAGTCCCAGGATGCTTGTTTCTGGTCCAGGGAAGACGTGGCTTGGCAGTCCGGGTTGGACTGTTCCCATGAGGCACATGGTCAGACTGATTTGCATATGGCCATGTCTGAACTGGGGTGGCGGAGTGAGCTAAAGAATGATGATGGATTAAACCCAGATCAGTTGACTGGGGGTGAGTGCTTGCAATGTTCAACACTCCGTACATCATCCCCTTTGGTTTTCCTTAGCTCTGAGAACAGAGCACCCCAATACTGACCCTGCTGACACCTCTCAGACAGACAGTGTGTTACCCCTGAGGGACCGGTGGTTCCTCCCTGGAAGTCCAGGCTTGCCAGGCACCTTCTCAGCCTCAGGGTACAGACCCTAGGCTGAGAAGTTAGTCTCAGGCTACCACTCTAGGACTGGTGAGAAGGAGAGTGGAAGTAGGGTGCCGAACAGCTGGGACAGTTGCCCCCCGCATCCCCTACTCTGAGAAACCTCAGAGGTCAGAGAGCCCTCAAGACCAGTTACGGAACTCCTTGCCAGCCCTAAGTCAGGAAGTGGGGCCTGCCCAAGGCCCCCACTTGGAGCTTTCACATGACAGGGATGGCCAGGGGCCTGGCTCTTGACACTAGTAGCTGTCAGTGGCCTCTGCTGGTTGTTGTATTCCTTATGGGATGAGTTCTCCTTAGGTTAGAGACAGAAGTCATATTCAGGGGGCAGAATGGGCTTCGTCACTTTGTTGGCCATGGTGGTACTGTCTGTCTATTGGGATGCATCTGTGAGCAAATTCAAGCCCGGAGCTACACAGATGGGGCCCACAGGGGAGGAGAATGGTTCCCCATGGGTCAGTCTAGCGGCTCAGTAGAGTGTTGACAGAAGGATGCAACTAGGTTCACAGGGGCATAAAACTGATGAGTGTCAATGCAGAAGAGGGGCATTATCCACATTCTATTGCCTAAGCAGGGAAGTCCCTCATGGTATGGATTAGTCTACTCTAGCATTCGGCTGAAGGGGAGTCACTCCCTTCCACTGCTGAACTAGTGTTTGTTGCCTTTTAGGACTGTGCACTTCACCATTGCTAACCATTACTAAAGTCATTTTGCTCTCTCCCTAAAACATGGTAAAATTAACCAATACCTGATTGATACATTTAATTTATTTGCAACTTCCTAGAATATGGTACTATGGTTATCCAGCTCCTCTAAATTAAATGCTACTAGTGGCCAGCAGCACTTAATATGCAACCCACCAAAGTAGCCTTTTAAAACATGTCCCAGGTCTGTCACTGCAAGCCTTCAGTGCAGTATTAAGCTGCAATTTCGACCTGGCACAATAAACATTTTGATTGGGCTAAATCTTCCTTTTTATCACTTATACGTCAGCCCTACGGTAGGCTTCAAAGGCTCATAGGACAGGGTACATTGGCATATCAACAAGGGCTTTATCTCTGCTTTTTTGGCTTTAAAAGCCAAAAAAGCAGAGATAAAACTAGCACCCTATCAACAACAGGGTGCTAACACGCAAATTTGCATGTTAGCACCCTTTTACTCTACGCTTCCCCTTGCATCTCTAATGAGATGCAAAGGGGGCGTTCCAGAGTAAAATAATAGGAGAAATGTCGCTAAGAGACATTTCTCCTATTATCAAGAATGTCGCTAACCCTGTTAGAGACAAAAAAAGCAGCGCTAACCGCGGTTAATGCTGCTTTTTTACATCTGCTAATTTTCAGACTTAGCCATGATATCCTATGGAAGGAGGATATCATGGCTAAGTTTGCCTGTCCCTCTCAACAAGGTAACATGTGATTATCGCTGGGTTTCCAGCGTTACTCTCACGTTAGCCTGTTAGCGTGTAGATTTTTATCGCTATTGAGATAAGCGTTGCTAATAGCACGCTATCTCAGCGATAAAAATTCACGCTAGCCGGCGATAATTATCCTCACGCTAAGAGCGCTGAGTGATAATTATCGCCGGTTGTTATTGATATGCCCCATTGTTTTTAAAAAGTGGAACATGTGTGTTTAAGTTTTACATGTCCTTCCAGTGAAAAACTCCTAAAGTCGTTTTTCTCTTTTGTAAGGACTATCTCTCCCAATGACTAACACTGGGTTACCTTATTACATTTAATAAGTGATACCTTTGGATTGGGAGCAGGTAGAGATATAGTGTTTACACTCAAATGGATTGTAATTTAAAATCCTCTTTAATGGCAAAGTTAGATTTTAAGTCATAGTTCTGAAAATGGCACTTTTAGAAAGTTGCCATTTGCTTGTCCTAAACATTTGTGCCTTTTGCCAGTATCCTGGGTCCCATGACTGTGAATGACTCTGCTGTTGGGGTTTGTGTCCTCCTGCCAGACAGTGACACAAACGAGGCTTAGGTATGGAAAGGATTGACCATCCTGCCATGATGGCTGGGTGTGGAGCTGCACCCTGCCTCACCTACATACAGTTCGAAGGACTTGCCTTCAGAACAAACAAAGGACACTGACACCAGCCTTTTGTCACCCCAGATTTCTTGGAGGCTTGACAGGAGAAGAGAAGAACTTTCCACAACTACAGGTTGGGATAGGACAGGGAGTTCCCCACATACACAAAGGCTGCTACTAGATTTAAATATTGGACCTCCTGAGCCACTCTTCAGTACACTACTGGATCTGTGGAAGTTTTCAGAAGGACTGTCTTGACCCTCAGGGGACTGGTGTGCTGCTACCAGAGGACTGCAATGCTGCCTGAATGGCTGTCTTGCTGCTTGAAGGAGAACTGGACCATCTCCTGGAACCCAGGACCACCAGATGTAACCTCCAGGGCTGGTTGGCTGCCCTCCTGTGTAAGTTCTTGAGGGCTTGAACGCTGCACCTGGCTTCTGCTGGAGTGAGGCATATCCCCCAACTAGTGCCCCATGGTCCTGGACCCTTAGTAATAGTGTTAGCTACTATTGCTCCTGCCTATTTCTAAAACCTGGGACTTAGAAACATTTTCACCAAAACCTTACTGGAGAACTGACAGAAGACCGGGTTCTACCTACCAGCCGAGCCACCCAAGATGCATCGCCAGTGAGCCTGATTTTGCAGTAGCTCCCGATACGTTCTAAACCATGGGAGCAAATCCTGTTCAGCAGGATTTTTTGACAACCGTATCCGGCCTTGTGAAGCCCTTTTCTGCTGCAGCCTGCAGATTCCTCCCACTGGTAGTTTTCGACTTCCAATAAGTTGTATAAGTCCATAGGTAAACATCTACACTGGCTTTGCAGCAACTGGCTTCCCATCAATGATGACAATGACCTCCTCTGCCTAGAAATCCAGCTTTTCCCACTCTGAGCTTTTTCCCGTAAAGAACTTCACTGAGACTTCATCCATTGGCTCCCCAGTGATGATGACTCCGCCTCGGACACCGGTTGGTGCCTTGCCGCGCTGAACTCTACTACTCCTGGGCTTTTCTTCAAGAATGTTTCTAAGTCCGAATGTAAGCCGAGACTAGGCCCAATCCACCCCTTGTATCCCACTCACGCTCCATCGCTGTCATTCTTAAGTTTTTTTACTTTAACTAGGTCTCATGTGACCACACTTGGTGCTTTGATCATTTAGGCACTAGATTTTACAAAAAACTTTAAAAATTCATAATGCTGGTTCTACTGATATGATTTTTGTTGCATTTGTCTCCTCTTTTTATTAAAGTCTTCCATATTTTTCAAAATTGGTTTTGGAGTTTTCTTGTGTTGTGTTGTCACTTTATTACAGTTTGTGCGGCATAAACACTTTACACAGTGTCTGCATGTTAAGCCTGACTGCTTTTGTGCCAAGCTACCAGAGAGTTAAGCACAGGTTAATTTAGTGACTTTTGTGGTTCACCTTGACAAGGAATGTGCTTGAGTAGGGTTTCCATCCCCCCTCAACAAATAATCCAATTTCTTACAGTGTGGTACTAGAGTATAATGGACTAAATGTAACCAGACAAAGATATTGGGTCTTAACTATCATTGATATCTCAGAACTGGAGTTAATAATAGAAAATCTACAACAAAACAGTTGTATATTTGTCACAATATTTGTCAGACAATGTTTTGTCACTAATATTCTGATTTTAACACTTGCTCTGCTTTTCCTGTATTAACCAAAAATCTCCAGAATGGTGGTCATTTACAACAAGGCTATAACACAAGAGGCAAAATCACGCAGACCTAAAAGCTTCATCAAAAGCTGGGTATTTTCACAAAATCTCTGGTAGGTTGCATAACATAACAGTGTGTGCTATGAACTGTTAAGCTATCTCATAAAATGGACTGAAAAAGAAGTACATCACTAATGTCTAGGCCACTCATATTAATGTTTGGGTACAAGTGAGTTCAAATTTGGGTTTGTGTGTAAGGAAATTCTTTGGACCATGGGTAGGGCCCCTATCCCGAACTAAACGTATACAAATAACTATAACTACCTACTGGCTATCGCCAGTAGGTAATATAGAGTGGAAGGCTTACACCTAGATTTAGAATAGTGTCAATTCGGGTACATTCAGTTACTATTCATACTACAAATTCACAATCATATATGAGGACACAATGAGCATTGTGGAAAAAAAAGCTTTATTTTTACTTTTTGTTCTAAAATGTGTCTTTACCCCGTGACAGGGAATAATAGTCAACACGAGTTTTACTGTTGTGGTGTGCAGATGAGGTGCTTTCCCAAATCTATAATATATGTGAAATTATGGTTGACCAGTTTTACAAAGGACCAGGAAACAAAAAATAAGGGTGAGCCAACACATTGAAAGGGAGAACCGAGTCAGAGCAGAGCCAAGAGTCTGCCTTGGCTCTTAGAGCCCTGTGCATGAGCCGAGCCCCGAAAATGTTTGCTATGTAAATCATAAAGTGAACATAAAATATGATAAAGCCTCTTCAAAATTCAAAAAGAGTATTACAATATGACACTGTACTAAGAAGGATTTATTAAAAGTGATCATTTCTAAACATGAGCCATTAGTGAACTAACAAGGCAAGACGTTTGTCATGTAAACCCAGATTATTATAGAGTAGCATTACTTTTGATAACACAGAGAATTAGCTATTAAAATTAATCATCACTGATGTCAATTTGCCTTGAGATTCAATACGAAAAAACATTTAAAATGCCACGTAGAAAATGGTGCCGAATGCACTATGCTGTCATTCCTATTAGCCTAAGCCTCTCCTTTCAATGAAATAGATGCTCCACAAAAACGCTGAACTTTGCACAAGTGCATTCAATAGATTGACCTCAAATTGACTTGCTTAGATGCTGTCATAACTGTAGTATGTGCTGAGCTTATAAAATGTATTGTTTGTTCAGCTTCATATTCACGATAAACTAGAACTGAACTTTCTTCATCGTCATATGTGCGAATTAAATTGAATAGATACTGTGTTTTAACAGTAAATGTATGCTTATAAGCGATTGACTGCCATTACCTAACAGAAGATCTGCTGGCAAATGTTTCTGACTTTAGCGTGGTTCATTGTTCCTCAGTGAAACATTTAACTAGTAATAGACCGAACACTGCAATATATTCTTCTCTGGAATCCAAGGCCAACTTGTTCGAGTCATACAAGTGTTAACATGAGATGATACGTTTCTGATAATAGATCGAGAGCTTAACATGTCTGCCATGGGAAAGAAAGGACGATAATGCTTACAGACGAAGCATGCCTTCTCTTTGGAGGAGAACTTTCAGACATGACACATAGTAGTAATGTGTTATTATGCCTTTTATAATAGTGCATGTTTCTAGTTAGACAGATACCATTTTCCAAGAGCACTCATTCGTGCTATTCCCCTTTGCACTTGCCCTTTGGCTGTGGGCTACTGCTGATGGTGATTGCTGTTGCCCGACACTTTGTAGGTGACAATTACTTTATCCTTTCACCCTGACGGGTGCAGCTACAGCTATATCTCTTTTCCTATTTTCCTGAGCAAGATTTACCTGTGTACAGTTGCCACTGTGACTGTATTCTAATGCTTATGGAGAGATGAGACTCGGCTGAGTTTAAAGAAGTACTCTTTATGGCGAGTTTAACTTCCATTTTGATGCTCCTTTGATCTTACTCTTTTCCAAGAACTCTTTATGGGTTCTGATAGGTTAGGTTACTTCTGGATAGAATAGGGACTTTATAGAACACGCATTTATTTTACTATATTGATGACTCTAACCTTATTGTTATGATTTCTGTAACCAGAATATTTGATTTACTAATTGAATAAAAAGACAAATAAAAATAATTTACTAATCTCTAAATGAGAAATAAAGCTTTGAAAGCTTTCTAAATCTCTCGTCATTGACTGAACTTAAATGTAATTGATACCAATGATTATTTTGATTTGAGTTAGCTTTCCATTCATACACAGTGGCAAATATCTTTCACTTCAGAGAAGAAGAAAAATATAGCGTGGAGTTGGAGTCCATTCTTGTAAGAAAAAAGTAGAACAGGTACTGTAGATAACATTTGGACTCTTTCTTTGCTATCACTATCTATTAAATCAAGCACAATAGGTTTTTGTAGAACTGGTATTCTGAACTCATATACTTGGATGTGGTTTCATACCTGAATGAAGAAAAAGCAAATAATTTTTTTGCCTAAGATCATGCAATTTAAGCAGGGAAATCTACAATTATCCAGGTTTTCTTGTTTCACTTTGTACAAATCAACTACTAAATGGGTCTATCTATTCTCCTTTCCTTTTTGTGTTAACGCTTTTTTTTTACCTCTTTGTACATTTTGCTGCAGTTTTTATGTATCGCAAACTCAACCCAATGGTATTGGAGCACTGTATTTGAGCACCACCTATATCACATTCATTTTTTTATAGGCAACCGGATATTAATTTAAGACCAAAACTTAAGTTTAACTGAGCCAAAATCCTAACTTTACGACATTCGATATTCACAAAGGGCATTTAGGAGTAGTAAAGTTAGGATTCCTAACTTTTCTACTCCTAAATGCCCTTTGTGAACACCGAAAGTCGTAAAGTTAGGATTTTGTCTCAGATTACTAGTGTGAATCGGGCCCTAAATTACTTGCCACAAATCTCTCCAGTAGGTGTATTAGCCAACTGAACTTTCTCAATGGAATAAGAATCTGTGAGCAGCAAGACACACACACTGATTTGCATGCATAGTAGAAGCATTTACCCATGGTGTTCTGAAAAGGGAAAAGGAATCTGTGCCATGCACACTACACCTAATCTTAGTCAATTGACCTGTTTCACCAGGATTCATGGCAGTGTCCTGCACGTCAAACACAGAACGTTCCAATCATTTTACTGAACAGAAGTGGTATTTCAAACTGCAAGATACAATGCATGCTTATATTTACTCTAGTTTTCTTAAAACTTTCAGACCATGTCTTTTTTCCTTCTCTGCCTCTCTGTTGTTTCTTTTTGCATGCCGCCTTTTTTCAGTCCTCTTTTATCTCTTTTTGATGTTCTCCTTTGTCTTATTTTTATTTTCCAATACTCCCCCTCACTCATGCAAGATCCCCCCTCAACCTCATAGTGCCAGCTGTGAGCTGAGCATGAAGCCATACAAGAACATCACATGCAGTGCTGGCCTATTGTCAATCTCTGTATGATAGTGGCCCTGCTGGACTGTGTGAAATGAGCACACTCTTATACTACTGCAGCATTGGGTTATGGAATATGATCCCGCACGGTTAGGAAAAAAAAACGGCCTACAGCTAGTCCCAACCTGAGCTATACACATCAGCCAAGATGGTTAACACACAATTTTGCAGTTTTACATAGCGCAAACTCATCCAGAAGACAGAACACTTTACACCAGCACCAGTTACATTACACAAGGTCACATTCATTTGTTTAGTGGTGGAGAGATTAAGTCATTTGCATAGAACCACAGGATGTTGAACTGGCATACAAACTTGAACCTAGGCCTTGCTCCCCAGGTCTAAAGTTGACGCCACATCCTGGGTAGAGGGAGGGCGGCAGGCAGAAGCTACTTGAAGCTCAGCTCGTTATGGGTTAGAGGTTGCAAAAGGACTTTCAGCTGAGCCAGTGCCAGGCTTTGTGTTGCGTGTGCGCAAGCATTTTCCTTTTGTGCTCACGCACAGTTCTCTGTTTGCATTTGGATTATGTATTGGTATGAAATAGACACGAGCGGGATGCGGTTGTGGCGCACTCATGCCTATTTCATAGATTACCATGTTGTGTGATAATGAGCTCGTCTCATCTCCAGCAGTGCTTGTAGAAGAACTCCCAGAAGAGTAAATATGGTGCAAGGTCATGATGATTGTGACACCTTGTATGATAGCTACAAACAATAAATTAACACTGTTTTGACTACTTGTGGAAGCGAAGGGAACAGCAAGTTTCCCTCATGTGTGATTCCTGTTGATCGGGTAGGCCTGCGGTTATCGGTGGATTCCTATGCATGGTATACCATCATTTTGCATGATATAGTAAAGAATAAATGGTCCAACAGGAAATTACCTTCTCCTGATGTAGCACCTGGGGGATATACTGGCCATAAACTAGATTTGGTTGGGTATTTTTTGGGCCAATTTGGAATTTTCTAGACGTCATAATTTTGGCAACGTCTATGTGGTTTAATGTGGGCAATCTCTTTTGGGGTGGTCATACTAAAAAAAATGGGAATTAAACTTGGTCCAAGAGCTAAACCTCCTATCTATTTTATAGGGCCTTCAAATGTGGTTAGTGGCGAAATTTCTGATTTTATTTCTGATTTAAAAATAAAATTTCCCAATGTTTTCAGCATCAAAGTGGGAGAACACCAGGGGTTTAAGCTGTGTGACAATTCTGTGCCTGTTCACCACATAGTAAGAAATGTACCATTATCATATAGTTTAGAGAAATGTGTGATTTGTGTGACAGAAACATTATTGAACCAATTGAATCATCATCATGGGTTTCTCCGGTTGTAATTTCGGGTAAATCTTCTGGGGAACTTAGGTTATGTGTGGACTTGCACATCCTCAATAATGCTAGATGGGTGGATGCTCACCCCCTCCCTAACGTGTATGAACTGGTTTCTACCTTAGCTGGTGTGCAAGTATTCTTATGTATTGACCTGGCAAGCACTTATCAACAAGTAGTTCTGGATGAGGAATCTAAGAATCTCACTGCCTCTATAAAACCTGAAGGTTTATTTAGGTGTTGTCATATGCTTTTTGGTCTTGCTTGTGCTGCTTCTGTTTTCCAGAGATTAATGAAGGAAACCTTTGAGGGGTTAACTGGGGCAATAGCATTCCAAACTTGTCATTGAAGTTTTTTGAAATGCGGTGCATACTGATGGGGGAGTGTCTGGAATCTTAACAGAATATCCCTGTTCAAAGGGAGGAAAACAGGCCAAGAGGCTATTGGAAGTAATGTGTTTCTGGATGTTAAGGAACAGGATAGCATAAAAAAGGCAGTTGTTTGTTCTGCAAAAAAAGATAAAGTTGTTCCTAGGTATGTGATGTCTCGACAGCCACCCGTGAAATTCCAGGATTATGTTTTGAGTTAATTAAATAAAAGGGGGAAGGTGTGTTGGGTGTGAGCAAACATTTTCCTTTTGTGCTCGCGCATGGTTCTCTGTTTGCATTTGGATTCTGTATTGTTACATTGGTACCTATTTGATAGATTGCCATTTCTTGTGATAATGAGCTCGTCTTGTGGGGGATTGTGTATATTTGAGTAGGTGGGGGAGGTATATGTATGAGGTGTTTTACAGTTGTGGTCATTCCTTACTTGAGACTTTGTAAAGAAATATCCATCTGTAATGTTGAATAAATGTGGATTGTTCAAAGACCATACTTGCATTTGGATTCCTTCATTAATAAGATAATATCTTATCATTTTACACTTTGGGCTCCAGCCTGACTCAAGCTTTCAGTGGCCAACCCAACAGTACTGATAACAGCTATTTTTATTCTTACCAACAATATAAGCGATGTCTTGTAGTGAAGAGCCCTCTGGTGAGATGCAACAGACATAGTATTCCCACTATACAGAGGTTCTCAGGTGCAACTGTGATAGGATGTGACTGTGTTAGATCATTAACCATGAAATATGAAAAACTAGGTTAATCAAGAAAACAATAACGGGGATAAATGGTTGTAATTCGACTTCTGGGATAGAATAATTGGGTATGTGGACTGGGCGACATAAAAATGGATGTGATTGTTGTAAACAGGATAAAGGAGAGAGCAAACTTGTTTACTTTGGCAACCATGGCGGTCAGTTTTGGTTTGGTGCCCAATACCCATACTCTCCAGAAGGTTTCTGGACACTATACAGGACGGGACCTTAGGTATGGGCTACAGTTTCAAACATTCTCTCTTTCTCTCTCTCTCTCTCTCTCTCTCTCTCTCTCTATATATATATATATATATATACATACATATATATATTATCTACTGGCGGTCGCCAGTAGATAGTTATAGTTAGGACCGTGTTTCCATAGGAAATCCGCAACATTCTATTTGGAATAACTTTGGCGCCGATTGACGAATCCTCGCCAAATTTTCAAAATAGGTGGGGCGCTCCACTCCTTCCCTGAAAGTCTCGGGGGGATTTGTCAAGCGGGGCTGAGAAAAAGGGGGGGTCCCAAAACACGTTTTCCCCATGCATTTTTCTATAGGACCTTTAGTCCAAGCTACAGCCCGAACGGCTGAACAGAATTACTTGAAATTTGGCAGAGAGGTAGTCCTCAGTTCAGGGATGTGCCTTTTGCAGGTCTGGTGTAAATCTGTTCATTAGTTCCTGAGAAAATTGCAGTTAAAAGCATATATATATCTATAAGAGCGCACCGTGCGCGTACGGTAAGCATACCGTACGCGCACGGTGATGTGCACGAGCGCAATTCTGATTGGTTGTTAGATGTCAGTAAACATTCGAATCGGTCGAAATCAGGAAGTGTCGGCCGCCATTTTGTCTCTCGCAGTCTGAGGCAATGAAAAACAAAGGGGGAAAACGTGAGAAGGGGGCAGGATGGACAGGTCCTGACTCCCTAGCCTTTGTCAGGGGGTCACTGAAGGACCCCCAAGGGTAAAAAAAAATATTTTTTTTTTTGCAAAAAATCGCGGGGTGCGCGCACCGTACGCGCACGGCATGAACAACGCATCGTGGGCGCTTGGTGCGCGAAGCGCACTAAGCGCCCACAGCTCGCGTACGGTCGCACGAAGCACACCGTGCGCGTACGGTACGCGCACGGTGAAAAAACTTTAAAAAAAATAAAAAAATACATAACTTAGCATTTAAAAAACCGTACAAATTCACTGAAAAAACCATAGGTTTCACACACGTTATAGTTAGGAATTAGCATTTAAAAAACCTTGCAAATTCACTTAAAAAACCATAGGTTTCACACATGTTATAGTTAGCTGGACATTTCACTCGTGAAAAACCATTGAAATTCCCCCGTTATAGTTAGTGCAGGCAACTATAACTCACGCGACCGCAATCCTCTGCTGATGACGTCAGATATTACATCACTGATGACATATGTGTCTTTCTGAAAAAAAAAAATTTGTAATATATGTATAGCTAAAAATTAATGGAAGAAGACATGGGTAAATAAGTGTCTAAATACATATATATATATACATATATATGTATATATATATATATATGTGTGTGTATATATATATATATATATATATATATATATATATATATATATATATATATATATATATATATATATATATATATATATATATATATATATATATATATATATATGTGTGTGTGTGTGTATATAATAGATAGCTTCTGTAACAAATGTATTGGTGACTCAAGCACCATAAAACCAATTTGAAGTTATTGTTAATTTTAAGACCAATTTGCCTACCAAAACCTTCCTCTTCATTTAAATCTTTTTAATCACTTTTTTTACATAAATTTTTAGGCACTTAGCACTTTTTTACAAGCACTTATTTTTGCACATTAATGAGGGAAGAATTTAAAACATAAACAATAAATAAAAAGTTTAGTAAGTGAAGACACAGGATATTACTTAGAGTTCAGTTTAAAATTTTTGGTCAGATCATCAATCTATTAAATAAACAATATTTTCCAGATTACCGGTATTAGAACATACAAAAACAAGGTAGTCTGGTAAATGCAAACGATAAAAAACTAGAAATTAAAATATGATCAGCCTATACTCTACATAAACACTATTTCAGTAAGGATGAGAGCATTTGGGCAGCATAAACGATTTTGGATTTATCCTTTTATACAGATTTTATGTATTTATTTATTTATAAGGCTTTTTTAAATAATGCAATGTATTTAACTAACTTGTATGATACTGTTTTTACTACTTTTATGGCTGTATTTAAACAGGAATTGTCTAGGATCTGTACATAATTATTCAATTATTTATCTAACTATTTATTTATTTAATTGCAAATTTGTACATAGTGACTTGCACCTTAAAAGTAGCTACAGGATCAATTTTGAAACTGAATCTGAATTGACCAAGTCTAAGCTTACAACAACCAATATCAGTCCTATGTTGATAACTTTAACTTGCTCTCTATGTTGGTATGGATGTCTTTAAAAAATGTAATCAGGTGGTGTTCACACACAAAGCACAACCACAAACAAATAAAGATAAGGGACAATCACGCAAAAAAAGTACGAAAAAAGAAGGAAAAAAGAAAAAAAGTGTGTAATCTATAAAAAGCATTCCTATTTGTAAATGCGCGTCATGTGATCAAGTCCCCAGGGAGGGACGAAACGCGTAATGGCTGCCGTTCCTGTTTATGAGATGCGTTAAATAAACTGAGCGGAATTTTAAAGGATTTTGTGGTCCGTGCTCTTTGTATCCAGCATCCGAGAAAAAGGAGAAGTGGTGGAAGAGTGTTGAAGTGATATATATATATATATATATATATATATATATATATATATATATATATATATATATATATATATATATATATATATATATATATATTCACTGAAAAACCACAGGTTTCAGGGGCGTTATAGTTAGTTGGACATTTCACATGTACAAAACCAGAGAAATTCGGCCGTTATAGTTAGTTGAGCTAACTATAACTCATGCCCCCACAATGCACTGCTGATGACGTCACATATTACATCATTCATGACATGGTCACTGTTGACATCACTGATGACATCTCAAATAACTATAACCGCCAAATTTCTCTGGTTTTGTATGAGTGAAATGTCCAATAACATCCCTGAAACCTGTGTTTTTTTCAGTGAATTTCTAAGGTTTTTTTAATGCTAATTTCTAACTACAATGTCCCTGAAACCTGTGTTTTTTTCAGTGAATTTCAAAGGTTTTTTAAATGCTAATTCCTAACTATGCTTACATAGGTAGGACATGTGCAGAAAGAGGAAGAAAGGTGCAGAAAGAAGCAAGAAAAATGCAGAAAGAGGCAACAGAAGTCCAGAAAAACAAAGAAAGGTGCAAAAAGAAGCAAGAGTTATACAGAAAGAACCAACAGAGGTGCAGAAAGAGGCCTTGTTACAAAGTCATCCTGTGCACCCAACTTTTTGCTGACTGGTACTGGTGGTAACTGACTCGGACTAACCAGGAGCCAGTGCTATGCTGAAGGACACTTAGAATACAGTGAAAACACCTACAAACACTAGGGTAAACTATGGGTTGGGGTACCCTTGTGATTGCCATGACCTCTCCTGGAAGGCCCTAGTACATAATAGAACAGGGGGGTTAAAACTATCTCTAAGTCAGAGGTGGAGAAAGAGGCAAGAGAAGTACAGAAAAAAGCAACAGAGGTGCCGAAAGAGGCAAGAGAGGTGCAGAAAGAAGCAAGTGAAGTGCAGAAAGAGGCAACAGAGGTGCAGAAAGATGCAAGAGAGGTGCAGAAACATGCAAGAGAAGTGCAGAAAGAGGCAAGAGTATTGCTGAAAGAAGCAACAGAGGTGTAGAAAGAAGCAGGAGCAGTGCAGAAAGAACCAACAGAGGTGCAAAAAGAGGCAAGAAGGATACAGAAAGAGGTAGGAGAGGTGCACAAAGAGGCAAGCGAGCTACAGAAAGAGTCAGTTCGGGTGCAGAAAGAAGGAAGAGAAGTGTAGAAAGAGGCAAGAGAATTGCTGAAAGAAGCAACAGAGGTGTAGAAAGAAGCAAGAGAAGTGCAGAAAGAGGCAAGTGAGACGCAGAAAGAAGCAAGAGCAGTGCAGATAGAACCAACAGAGGTACAAAAAGAGGCAAGAGGGGTGCAGAAAGAGGTAGGGGAGGAGCGCAAAGAGGCAAGAGAGGTACAGAAAGAGGCAGGAGGGGTGCAGAAAGAAGGAAGAGAAGTGCTGAAAGAGGCAAGAAAATTGCTGAAAGAAGCAACAGAGGTATAGAAAGAAGCAAAAAAAGTGCAGAAAGATGCAAGTGAGGTGCAGAAAGAAGCAAGAGCAGTGCAGAAAGAACCAACAAAGGTACAAAAAGACAAAGAGGCAAGAGGGTGGAGAAAGAGGTAGGAGAGGTACACAAAGAGGCAATAGGGATACAGAAAGAGGCAAGAGGGGTACAGAAAGAAGCAAGTGAGGTACAGAAAGAGGCAACAGAGGTGCAAAAAGAGTCAAGAGAGGTGCAGAAGGAAATAAGAGTGGCTTGCACACCATTAGTACCAATTTAACACCCACAGCTAGCAATAAGTTCTTGGTTTGCACAGGGCCTACCACCACGCTGTAACACTTGTTGCTGCATTTTAGGTAACGTTTGAGCTAGAAACAAGGCTTTTTTTGTTCAAATCTGCAGATGATGGATTATGTGGCTAATGCGGAAAATGTATAATTGTGCGAAAGTCGATGCAGCCAAACAGTCGCATAATTCCAGTGGCCCTGCTCATACCTCTGACTAGGTCCACAAGTGCTCCTCAGTGATTCCTTCTTTTTTGTCTCACTGAGGTCATAGTTGAGCTTCTATGGAAATGAGGAAGACTAAACCTGAGGTTACCACTCCACAACAAAGACTACCATAACACATAATTACTCTCCATAACACATAATCCCACCCTACATAATTCCTACACACTAAATACCACATACTTTCTATCCACATAACTTCACTGCACAACTTGTCACGTATTTCCACTACACAAAACGTACATCCACTCCATTCCCAAAAACATTAGTAAAAAACGTTTACATTTACGCCAATAGCTCTAACTCTCGCAAATGCAAAACCTATTGCATTGCAAACACTTCTTTAACTAGTAGATGCATTTGCAGAGTGGTTGAGAAAGGGTGCTGGGCCTCCGACCAGCGCTCAGGAATTCCACTACATAGGACTTACAGGAGGTACCAGGAGGGCTTCTTGGCCCCCAAAGTCCCTCAGGAGTAAAGTGGAGTTCATCCCCCATCCCGTAGTCTTCTGGGAGATGCATTTGCAGAGTGGTGGAGAAAGGCGGGCATCGCCTGCAAAGACGTTTTAGCAATCCCACTGTGTGGGACTTACTGGAGGTAACAGGAGGAGTAGTTGGCCCCCAAGGACAACCTTAGGGCCAACTACCCCTCCTATTACCTCCAGTAAGTCCCACACAGCAGGATTGCTAAGTTCTCATAGCAGGCCATGCCCCCTTTGCCCACCACTCTGCAAACACGCTCCCTGGCGCGCTCTTGGATGGTGATTGAAGTCCCCTTCACTGCTGGGAGTCCTTAGGGGCCAACTAGCCTACCTCCTACCTCCAGTAAGCCCCACACAGTGGGATTGCTGAGAGGTGGATACAGGCCACGCCCCCTTTCTCCACCACTCTGCAAATGCGCCTCCTGGCACGTTCCAAGTTGGGGTATTAAGCCCCCTTCATTCCTGAAGGTCCCTGGAGGCCAACTAGCCCACCGGGTACCTCCAGTAAGTCCCACACAGTTGGATTGCTGAGAGTGGTCTGAGGCCACGTCCCCTTTTTACACCACTCTGCAAACATGGCTCCTGGCGCACTGCTGCTAAGGGGATGAAGTCCACTTGTGTCCTGAGGTCTTGCGGGAGCCGGCATTGGTTTTGGGCAAGGGGGGCTGCTAACATGCAGCTCCCCTTGCCCAAAAGCAATCCTGCTTTGCTTCGTTGAAGCAAGAGCAGGTTTCCTGCTCTCGCTTCAACAAAGCAGAGTTTGCTATAACAGGACGGGAGCACCGCCCTGCTCCCGCCCTGCCATAGCAAACAGCAATGTCCCAGGGGTGGGCACCCCGGAAGATTGCAGGAGCCGGCCCTGGGGGGTGGCGGTCCCCAGGGCCATCAAGGGATCCAGGAGGGGGGGCGCGTGATCCCTTTCCCTTCATTTGCATAGCCCTAGGGAGGTGGTGGTCCCTGGGGGCGGGAGTCCATAACAGACCCCCACATTAACATAATGTGTGCCCCAGGGAGGTGCTGGGCCCCGAGGCGGGGGTCCGTAATGGACCCCCACATTAACATAACTTGTGCCCTGGGGAGGTGGTGGTCTGCGGGGCAGTGTGGGGAGGGGCATGAGCCCCCCTACACAAATGTAATTCTCAAAGCCTAAGGGAGATGTCAGTCCCCGGGACTTGGGGGGGCACGAGGGGCCCCCGCACATAAAGATTGCCCCGTGGAGGTGGCGGTCCCTGGGACAGTGTGGGGGGTAGTAGCCCCCCACACATTTTTTAAATGAAGCCCCAGGGAGGTGGCGGTCCCTGGGGCTATAAACACCACTTCCGAATCCCAAATAACGAGACGGACACCGAAACAGGGGTGGCGTTTAATTCTTGTACGCTGTCACGCGTTTCCGCATTTCCTGCCTTGATATATATATATATATATATATATATATATATATATATATCACTTCGAACAAAGTTGCCTGCTAGAGAAAGACCCCACACCAGGTAAGTATCTGCCACAATTCTTTATTGGAGGAAGAGAAGTAGCAGTTCAGCCCAGTCCACCAAACGATATCAGCCCGACGCGTTTCGTGAGTTCATCACTTCTTCTGGGGCTTACGGCTTGTCAATGAACCAGCGCGGCAATTTTTCAAACACTCCCAAGCATGATAATCTCCGCCCAGGTGGGCGCGGCCACCCCAGTGGCCTGTGGTAGTTGGAGTGCAATCATTTTCTCAAGTGAGCTGCCGTGTTGTCCAAATAATATTGCACAAATTAAAATCCAAGTGGATTGCGGTACAGGGCTGGAGATTGCCGCTTCCACTGCTTACTCCACCAACAACGGCTCCTGATGTCCAAACACAGCTACGCCATTCGACGTCTCCAAAGGACTGCCAGAAAGCAGCGGGGCACCTTTCCGCGGCTCAGGCAAGCCGCTACACATCACTTCGAACAAAGTTGCCTGCTAGAGAAAGACCCCACACCAGGTAAGTATCTGCCACAATTCTTTATTGGAGGAAGAGAAGTAGCAGTTCAGCCCAGTCCACCAAACGATATCAGCCCGACGCGTTTCGTGAGTTCATCACTTCTTCTGGGGCTTACGGCTTGTCAATGAACCAGCGCGGCAATTTTTCAAACACTCCCAAGCATGATAATCTCCGCCCAGGTGGGCGCGGCCACCCCAGTGGCCTGTGGTAGTTGGAGTGCAATCATTTTCTCAAGTGAGCTGCCGTGTTGTCCAAATAATATTGCACAAATTAAAATCCAAGTGGATTGCGGTACAGGGCTGGAGATTGCCGCTTCCACTGCTTACTCCACCAACAACGGCTCCTGATGTCCAAACACAGCTACGCCATTCGACGTCTCCAAAGGACTGCCAGAAAGCAGCGGGGCACCTTTCCGCGGCTCAGGCAAGCCGCTACACATCACTTCGAACAAAGTTGCCTGCTAGAGAAAGACCCCACACCAGGTAAGTATCTGCCACAATTCTTTATTGGAGGAAGAGAAGTAGCAGTTCAGCCCAGTCCACCAAACGATATCAGCCCGACGCGTTTCGTGAGTTCATCACTTCTTCTGGGGCTTACGGCTTGTCAATGAACCAGCGCGGCAATTTTTCAAACACTCCCAAGCATGATAATCTCCGCCCAGGTGGGCGCGGCCACCCCAGTGGCCTGTGGTAGTTGAAGTGCAATCATTTTCTCAAGTGAGCTGCCGTGTTGTCCAAATAATATTGCACAAATTAAAATCCAAGTGGATTGCGGTACAGGGCTGGAGATTGCCGCTTCCACTGCTTACTCCACCAACAACGGCTCCTGATGTCCAAACACAGCTACGCCATTCGACGTCTCCAAAGGACTGCCAGAAAGCAGCGGGGCACCTTTCCGCGGCTCAGGCAAGCCGCTACACATCACTTCGAACAAAGTTGCCTGCTAGAGAAAGACCCCACACCAGGTAAGTATCTGCCACAATTCTTTATTGGAGGAAGAGAAGTAGCAGTTCAGCCCAGTCCACCAAACGATATCAGCCCGACGCGTTTCGTGAGTTCATCACTTCTTCTGGGGCTTACGGCTTGTCAATGAACCAGCGCGGCAATTTTTCAAACACTCCCAAGCATGATAATCTCCGCCCAGGTGGGCGCGGCCACCCCAGTGGCCTGTGGTAGTTGGAGTGCAATCATTTTCTCAAGTGAGCTGCCGTGTTGTCCAAATAATATTGCACAAATTAAAATCCAAGTGGATTGCGGTACAGGGCTGGAGATTGCCGCTTCCACTGCTTACTCCACCAACAACGGCTCCTGATGTCCAAACACAGCTACGCCATTCGACGTCTCCAAAGGACTGCCAGAAAGCAGCGGGGCACCTTTCCGCGGCTCAGGCAAGCCGCTACACATCACTTCGAACAAAGTTGCCTGCTAGAGAAAGACCCCACACCAGGTAAGTATCTGCCACAATTCTTTATTGGAGGAAGAGAAGTAGCAGTTCAGCCCAGTCCACCAAACGATATCAGCCCGACGCGTTTCGTGAGTTCATCACTTCTTCTGGGGCTTACGGCTTGTCAATGAACCAGCGCGGCAATTTTTCAAACACTCCCAAGCATGATAATCTCCGCCCAGGTGGGCGCGGCCACCCCAGTGGCCTGTGGTAGTTGGAGTGCAATCATTTTCTCAAGTGAGCTGCCGTGTTGTCCAAATAATATTGCACAAATTAAAATCCAAGTGGATTGCGGTACAGGGCTGGAGATTGCCGCTTCCACTGCTTACTCCACCAACAACGGCTCCTGATGTCCAAACACAGCTACGCCATTCGACGTCTCCAAAGGACTGCCAGAAAGCAGCGGGGCACCTTTCCGCGGCTCAGGCAAGCCGCTACACATCACTTCGAACAAAGTTGCCTGCTAGAGAAAGACCCCACACCAGGTAAGTATCTGCCACAATTCTTTATTGGAGGAAGAGAAGTAGCAGTTCAGCCCAGTCCACCAAACGATATCAGCCCGACGCGTTTCGTGAGTTCATCACTTCTTCTGGGGCTTACGGCTTGTCAATGAACCAGTGTTGTCCAAATAATATTGCACAAATTAAAATCCAAGTGGAAGCAATATTATTTGGACAACACGGCAGCTCACTTGAGAAAATGATTGCACTCCAACTACCACAGGCCACTGGGGTGACCGCGCCCACCTGGGCGGAGATTATCATGCTTGGGAGTGTTTGAAAAATTGCCGCGCTGGTTCATTGACAAGCCGTAAGCCCCAGAAGAAGTGATGAACTCACGAAACGCGTTGGGCTGATATCGTTTGGTGGACTGGGCTGAACTGCTACTTCTCTTCCTCCAATAAAGAATTGTGGCAGATACTTACCTGGTGTGGGGTCTTTCTCTAGCAGGCAACTTTGTTCGAAGTGATATATATATATATATATATATATATAGATAATATATATATATATATATATATATATATATATATATGAACACACAAATAAAAAGTCATATTTACATTTTTAACCAAGTGTAAGCTCATGTATGTCCTCAAACTATCTCTGTTTTGCTGTGAAAGCTACTTCGGCTAAAATATTAATGTGTGTATTAATGTGCGTGTCTCTGCCCAGCAATGAGACAGCACTCAACAGCTGTACCGATGGGGCTAAAAAGGGGCCAGTACAAATGAAGTTGGGACACAGGCCCCATATGTCCCTCTCACTACAAACACCAGTGGCCTTGAGACAATATTTCAACTGGCACACTGTCAATGTGGAAGTTGTGAAGGAAAATGGTAGAACTGGTGGGTGCATACACGGCCGGCTTTAGAGGTTGTGGCGCCATGTGCAGCAATCTTTGTTGGCGCCCCACCTCCCCAAAAAAACCATAATTTTTTATTTTGAGTTGTATGCTTTCTCAACCGCATATTAAATATATACAGAATACATTGTAGAGTATATAAAATGTATGCTCAAATATCATGTAAATGAAATAAGGATTAGATGGGGAACAGATATTACGACACCATCAGTCAAATAAAACTTTTATTTTATAGCCTAAAACAATATACATATCTTTTTTATGTAATTATTAAAATGTTCTAACTGTGTTAATTTTGTCGAATACAATTTGCAAATTTCAAGTAAATTTAACTTTACGGGCTTTCATTTTTGCAAATGCCAAGATTGATGTGGATAAGTCCAGCTGTTGTGCAATATAATTTTCAATGGAAAGAATTGCCAAAGATGATAGCCTTTCATCTGTCATTGTGGATCTTGAATATGTTTTAATTAACTTTAACTTAGAAACATTTCTCTCTCCACTAGCTACTGCCACTGGAAGAGTTAAAAGTATGCGCAAAGCCACCCTAATATTAGGAAAGATATCTTGCATACTCAGGTCTTGAAGAAACTGCAATGCTTCACAAGGAGTATTTGTACCATCAGGAAGATTGAATTGAAAGTGTCTTAATTCTTCAGTTAGGTCTGATACATTAATATCAGAAGACTCGCCATCTGTAAGGGCTACATGTAAATCTCTGCAATGAGCAGAAAGACCTTCAGGTAGAGATTTCAAATTATACAAAAATCCCCACAACTTTGTATGATCACATAGTTGCTGTAAACATTCCTTCAAAGATGTTAAAGCTGCATCAACCGTGGTGAGAAAAAATTCTCACTTAAATGTTTCCTCTGGGTTTTTACTCATTGCATTGAAACTTTCATAATCAAACATCCTCTTTTTTTTATGTCTGCATGTATCTTTGAAGGTAGTGTGTGCTTCAAGAGATGTGGCTAATATTTTTGCTTTTGTCTTTGCTTCTTCATATCCATTCTCTCTCTATGAGGACAATAAGTTTATAGTGCCCTCTATTAAAGCGGTTGCTGTTGTAGCGTCTACTTTTTCGCTCTGCATTTGTTTGCTGACAATATTGATTTGATATAAAATGTCATACCATACAGAAAGGGCTATCAGAAATGTAAAGTCCATAAATTGCTCAGATAGACAAAATTCTTTGTGCCGGATACCTGCATCTACTGCATTTGAATCATGTAATTCTGTTAAAGCATCATACATTTTTGATGTTTGGGTGCACAATGCTTTCACACTTTCGATGCGGCTTTCCCAACGAGTTATATTTAATGGCTTTAGAGTTCGGGTAGGAACATGATTTAATAAAATCTTCCATCGCTGAGTTGAAGCCGAAAATGTGTAAGTTCTTTGCAGTACTTCAAAAATTGAAACAGCTTCTATAGATGCTGCGGCTGCATTCGATATCACTAAATTCAGAGAATGACATCCAGATGGAAGAAAAAATGCTCTTGAATTCATTTTGAGTTTTCTGGTCTGGATATCTTTATTTTGACCTTTCATATTGGCACAATTATCATAGCCTTGACCTCGTAGATCTTGTAAATTCAAGTCATGCTCTTTCAGCACTCCTAAGAACAGTTCTGTTAGTCCTCCACCTGTGGAGTCATTCACCTCTTTAAAACCAATAAAATGTTCCTTAACAGATATGTCTTTTTTTGTGATATCAGTAAATCTTATGGTCAGTGATAGCTTTTCGGAATGGCTTATGTCAGGTGTGCAGTCTAATATAACAGAAAAATATTGCGCTGTCTTTGCTCAAAATAGAATATCCCTAAGCACTTGGTTTGCTAAAAGATTGATTATTTCATTCTGTATGTTTTTTCCAAGAAAATGATCGGTATTCTCCTTAGCACAAACACGTCACAAATGTTCTTGGGTCACAACATCAAACTTGCCAAGAAGTTGTACCAATCCCAAGAAAGTTCCATTATATGGCGTAAACGGCTTATGAGAGGATCCCCTCAAGACCAAGTTGTGTTCCGATAAAAATAAAATTATTGCTATAAGCCTTTCTAGAACACCTCTCCAATGAATAGTTTCTTGGTTTATCATTTGCTGATGTAACACATCCACACCTTTATTTAACTGAAGTCTTACCTCTGTTTCCATCCAAACACAAGAAGAGATCATATGATCCTGTGATTTTTCATGCACCTCCAAACGAACACTAATGTGTCTCCAATCACGAAAACATGTACTTCCTAGAGAAGTTTGTGACTTTTCAGCTGGAAAAAGTTTGCAGCAAAAACAATATGCACGGTCTGAAGTTTTTGAATAAACAAGCCATCTGCGCTTTATTATTTCACCATTGTCCAGTTTCCTCATCTGAAATTTCTTTTTCAACTGAAGCCAAAGATGACTATAATTCAAAATTTGTAGAATCCCGACACTCTGAGGAGGATGACAAGATATTGTGCTCAGCAGACAGGATACCAGCATTTTGGTAATTTAGCACAGCTGCCACGTTGTCTTCAACTTCTTTGTCAGTTGAAGTAAAAGAAGATTCTAATTCTAAATTCATAGAATCCCAACACTCAAACGAGGACCCCACTCCTTCATCACATTTGTTTTTAGATGGTCCACCAAGTCGTAAAAAGTTCTAAAGGTTTCTTGTAGCTTTCTGTTTTTGTGCTTCACCTTCCCCTTTCCTCTTCCGACTTTGTGTTCCTGATAGCTTTTTGGGGTTCATTCTTCTAAATACAGTTCCTGATGTAAGCCCGAAAAATGCACAAAATTTCTACATCAGTTTGATGTGCTAATTGCCATATGGTAGAGTTGGGATTGGGACTCAGAACTTGAACTTCATTATAACTGTACCACACATTGCATCCATATTGGTATTATCCAATCTACTTTGCGGTTTAGTTGTAGAAGGGTACCTGGTTGAGGAGGGGAACTACTGACTGAGATCAGGCAAATGGGGAGAACATTTTCATAATAAAATGTGTTAGGTGTGCAATCAGTGCATAATAATTATTGAATACATAACACATAGTTTGTCTCTCTTCATAGTCACACTTACATACTACTCTCAAAGTACTAGCTGCAACAGAGAGAACGGAATAGTAGTACAATGTTCACTTATCAACAGTAATGTATTGAAATTACTAGGAATATGGGAAGATTACAAGTGGCACACATTTGTTGCAATGAAATAGAATTTCTGTACAAAAGCATGCCTATAGGTATCTTGCAGTTCCTCCTGCTTTACATAGCATATGGCCTGTGTATCCCTTTCAGCCCAAGGTCCAGAGTGCACACATTTTATAGCCTCAGTGCAAATGTGTGGCAAGCTTTCCGAGTTACATGTCTGCATTGGGGAGAGGATGTGGTCCGTCGGCTCCGCTGCCGACTTTGGTGCTAGAAACCAGAGTTCGAGCCTCGGGGTCACGTCCACATCCTGTGATTCTGGCCAAATCACTTAATTCCCCGTGCCTGAAAGTGTAATGTAAATACGGTGCAATGTAAAGCGCTCCAATACCTTCGGGTCGAGTTCGCGCTATATAAATATGCAACAAAAAAAACATTTTGTAATACACTTTTGGGTTCAAACTGGGGTTGCCACTTTTCTCAAAGAAAAATTTAGCCATTTGTGCAAGTTTTGGGGTACTAAAAGGGCCCATAGCTTGTGTGTGACTAAAACTTTGTGTAAAACCGTTTTAATTCTTCTTAACACAGTATGGGCATCCTACTGTTGCACATCTCATCTGGGGCCTGGGGAGATATGATCACATCACCTCCATTCAGTTGGAACTCCGTTAGCTTCCATTACTGCTTGCATCATCTTCAAAATCAGCTGCATTATTTACAAAGCCTTTGCAAGTACCAACCATACTTATCCTGAGACAATCTCACCATCTCTGGTGACTCCAAGCCTACCCACAGCCAGGACACCATCAGACTGGTGATTAAGAAGTGTATACAAGAAAAAACAGGGTGGCTAACTTTTTCATCCGCACACACAATCATGGGCAACATATCATCCCTGTATCCATTAGGACTTCCCCAAAATGCTGCTCTAGTTTAGGCAAGCATTCAAGATGCACATCTTTAAATAATCCTACCAAGAGCCCAGCTATCTCTCCTATGACTTGTTGCCTGTATGATTACCACTGATCCTGTACAGTGCCTTGCAGACTTTTTTCTAGGTTTGTGCTGCACAAATATCACATATATATACCCATGCTTCACAGACACCTTACCAAAAATGAACATAACGCCCCACGTCCTTGGTTGCATAGCAATAGAAGCCAACCTTCAAGTCCTTACCCCTATTGCAAAATGGGACTTCAAACCATATGGGAGATGCTGTGTAGCAAGGTGTCCAACACACACATAATATGAGAGCCTGTGCAGAATGTGTGAGACACACCGAGGGGCAGATTGTGCCCCAGTGATCATAATGATCATCTGACCTGAATCTCTCTGCCATTGCAACTTTATCACACAGACCGTATTGGGTTGTATATATGGGGAACGATGTAAACATGCCTTTTCAATTTTACAAAAACAGTCCCTGCATTTTAATTTAAAGAATGCTTCTCCCTGAAAAGTTGATGCCAACCATAAGATGCCTCTGACTGAAAGAGAAGACTGGAGGATCCCCTGTGAAGCTGAAGGAGTGACAGAGAGCTTAAGAAAAAACAAACACTCTCACCGGGGCTCATGTTACCTGAAGAAGTTGAATATGTGCAAGTAGTAATCAGCATATCTAAAGGCTGCTTGTGAGCCAGTAAAGGTTTCAATTTATGGAGTCACTTGAAGTTTCATAGTGACACAGTTCTTCTTTTTGAGAGGTAATGTAAGGTTGTTATCAGCTGAGCTCTGGAGTGTGTCCTCTTAATGGGCACATACAAAATACTGATATCCAGATTTACTAAGTCAGTACGCTGCCATTGCATCCCATAAGGCGATGCAAGGGCTTACGTCAGATTTACCAAGCCATGCCAAGCCACCTTGCATGGTCCTGCGTGGCTTGGTAAATCCAGAATAACGCAAGGCAGTGTTTAATCACTGCCTTCCATTATTCTCCGTCCACACTCCTATTGGTGGAGTGTGGACTCTCCCACGCACCCACCAATGGATTTTGGAGCATTCCCAGATTTAATAAGGGTTCTAAACCTGGGAATATTGTCAAAATGCAACGCTATTCCAAAAGAAGTGTTTGATTCACCTCGTTAGTTCCTCTTTCTACATGTGCAGCATTATGCACACGCAGAAAAAGGAGAATACCTCTAATGATTGTTTGCACAAAAACAATCCTGTCTGCAACGCAGGCACCCTTACACCATGGCACAAGGGTGCCTGCATTGGCTCTAGGCTGCGCACAGTGTGTCAGCACAGAGAGACAGTAGGAATGTGCCATATATTAGTATGACGTAGCTGTACTGCTTGATTTTCCCGGCTTTCTGGTGCTGCAGGGCGGTCCATATGACTTCAGTCTATTTCCATCTAAGTCTCAAGTCTGGAGTAGTGAGTAGAGCCTGTTTGTTAGACACTTCGACACAATTCCGTGCTTCTACCCATAGCCTAGGGCCTATACACATAGCCTAGGGGATAGATTCGTTAGTATTGAGGATAACTTGCCCTATGGTGAGGGTATTTCGTAGAGTTGTACTGAATCCAGGCCTGGTAGGCCTCAAACGGGAGAGACTCCATCTTTCTTTCTGCTCCGGCAGCCCGGGACCTTCCCAGAGGGAGGGGGATGTTTTAGTTATAAAGTGTTATTCGCTCGGAGAGAACTGGTTCGGGCCGGCCCTTATCGAAGGATTGTATTTTTCTTCATGCCGAAGACACTACAACAGGCCGGCCGGCTGGGAAAGTGTCCTTGGTACGGGGAGGTACAGGAATTTGGTGGGCGGCAGGTCTTGAGCTGGAAATTTCCATGAGGGAATGCACGTCCATATTAGTGAAAGTCTGAGTGAGATAAGACACTTGCTTCTAGACCGTAGGCGGCATCTGGCCGTTAGCAGAAAAGCTATTGCTTATTTCAGGGAAGACTGATGGCAAACTCAAATCCAAAGAGAAGGGAGTAGTCAAGGAGGACAAGGTTCTAGTGACTCGGAGAGGGAGAAGGAAGCAGACCCACAACTGCCGAGGGGTAACTTCCAGGCTAAACCGAGGCATAGACGAGAAGGGGACCCAGATGTCCATCGAGCACAGCCTACACAGATATAAGGTGCAGTCGATCCCTTTTTCTTCTTTGAAGTATATAACTTAACCTTTCACTTTCCTTGCAGGTTCCATATGTATGGTATGTTCTATAACTATGCCTGTGCCATTTGAATAAAGTATTTAGCTTGTTGTACGTTAGCATGTGTTGTGTACTTTTGTATAGGAGAACAGTCTATTCTTTAGTCGGAGTTACTTCAAAGTGAACAGAGACTAATCCTGATCAGGTAAGGGGTAACTGGATGAGGGGAAAGACAAGCCCCTCGAACTAAGAGAACAGGTTGTGCTCAACTGGTAGTCTTTGTGTGATCGGATATGTGGTAATCCTAACTCCCCTGTCGTGTACTATAATTATAATAGGATAAGCTCGTGCTAAGGCTGCCGAATGGGTAGGAGATTCTGGGTCTAACAACGGCCGCGAGACTTTGAGTGTCGCTGCCGAATGGGTAGGAGGTTCTGGGTCTAACAAAGGCCGCGAGACTTTGAGTGTCGCTGCCGAATGGGTAGGAGGTTCTGGGTCTAACAAAGGCCGCGAGACTTTGAGTGTCGCTGCCGAATGGGTAGGAGGTTCTGGGTCTAACAAAGGCCGCGAGACTTTGAGTGTCGCTGCCGAATGGGTAGGAGGTTCTGGGTCTAACACAGGCCGCGAGACTTTGAGTGTCGCTGCCGAATGGGTAGGAGGTTCTGGGTCTAACACAGGCCGCGAGACTTTGAGTGTCGCTACCGAATGGGTAGGAGGTTCTGGGTCTAACAAAGGCCGCGAGACTTTGAGTGTCGCTGCCGAATGGGTAGGAGGTTCTGGGTCTAACAAAGGCCGCGAGACTTTGAGTGTCGCTGCCGAATGGGTAGGAGGTTCTGGGTCTAACACAGGCCGCGAGACTTTGAGTGTCGCTGCCGAATGGGTAGGAGATTCTGGGTCTAACAAGGACCGCGAGACTTTGAGTGTCGCTGCCGAATGGGTAGGAGGTTCTGGGTCTAACACAGGCCGCGAGACTTTGAGTGTCGCTGCCGAATGGGTAGGAGGTTCTGGGTCTAACAAGGACCGCGAGACTTTGAGTGTCGCTGCCGAATGGGTAGGAGGTTCTGGGTCTAACACAGGCCGCGAGACTTTGAGTGTCGCTGCCGAATGGGTAGGAGGTTCTGGGTCTAACAAGGGCCGCGAGACTGTGGGTGTCGCTGCCGAATGGGTAGGAGATTTTGGGTCTGAGATTGCGAGGCTGTGAGGCCTCCATATATAATTATAATAGGAATTCCCTGTCCTTAGGTGGTACGCATATATGTGGTTATTTAGGTGTAAAAAGGCCCTAGGGAGGGGGTAACGTTCTGCATTTGGGTTAGAAGGGCTCTATAGAGCAGGTTCCACCCGATCTAAAAACCCAAGCAGAACATTTGGCGTCACGAACTGTTTACGAAACCTGTGTGCGTTGTGTTTGTCTTGTGTTTGCTTTCAGCGTGTGCGTGGTTTTCTTTTTTGTATATTTGCGTGTATAGTTTTTTTTTTTCTCTTTCTTTCTCTCTTCCTTTCTTTTCTCTGCGTCTCTTTTTCTTTCTTTTTCGCGATGTTTTCTAGGAAATCTAAAGCTACTCTTAAATTGTCCGTTGATATTCCCGGATGGGATTCAACGCCTTATGGTGCCTTGGCCCGAGAGTGGGCTGATTCTACTGGTTTGAGTGAAAATTGGACCTCTTCTTTGGAGTCGGCGGAACCGGCTGACGTGATTACTTGTTTGCAGACGGCACCTGTCTTGAAGGGAGAGGAGGTTCCCGCTTTAGGGCGCAGAGGTTGGGTTATTCTATCTGCGTATCGGATTTTGCATGAGAAGTTGCTGAAATTGCAGATCGCTCTTAAGGATGCGGATTCGCACTTTGTTGAGGTTCAAAATTCCAATACTTTATTGCGCTGTCAAAACAAGTTGCTTTCCGACAAAATTGACACTTACCAAACGGTTGCTGAACGGGCGGCTGTGCGGATTGCTCGTTACAAATACAAACACAGGCGTGGTCGAGTTTCGTCGCGTAAGGTGCGTCTGGCCGTGGCAAAGGCTGGACTGGATTGGAATCCTGATGAATGGGATGGTAATATCTGGGACTCGGCTACGTCTTGTTCCTCGGGTGAGGACTGTGCTGTGCATGAGTTTTCTCGTTCCCGTCATGACAGTAAGTCTACTTCCCGCACCTCTGATGGTGCACCCCGTGATTGCGCTCGTCCTTCGGGCGGCATCGATGCTTCTTACACTGATTGTCCCTCTACTAGTACTACTCGGGCTCCTTCTGATGCTCGTCCTGTGGTTGCTGCGCATCCGGTTTTTCGTCGGAAGTTGCAGCAGTCTCCCAATGCTCCGCAGGGTGTTTCTTTAGACTGCTTGGAGGATTTTACCCAACAAGAAATTAGTGATATTTTGCAGCGCTTTCGGCAGCGGACTGGTGAGGCTTTGCTCACTTGGATGGTGCGCCTTTATGAACTAGGCGCTGCTGGTATTATGTTGGATACTGGCGATTGTTTGAAGTTTTGTTCTTTGAGTTTAGATTCTTCTGTACAAGATCATTTTCGTAACTATAATGGTGGTGGTCAGATTTCTTTGCTCCAATTGGCGACTGAGGGCTGTAATTTGAAGTATCCTACTGAATCTGACTGGCCTGTCAATGACAAGCCGTGGTATACCCTGCGTGATGCTGCGCAACGTCTTAAGGAGGAGGTGATGAAAACGGCTATTTTTCTGGGCACTGCTGACAGGTTGCTTGATGGGATGTTGACTTCTTCTGTGCGGAATCGTATCATTCGCTCTTCTCCTGTTGCCTACAAGCAGGTCATGATGACTTTGTTGATTAACCAGACTGGTAATGTTCTATCTACGGTGTTGGAGTCGGTACGCCAACTCGGTGAGTTGGGTGAGTGGTTTAAACCTGAACGTCAGTCCCGGCCTGACACTCGTACTCCTGGTGAATATAAATTTACTAGACGTGACATCTTTACTGGTCTTTTGGCTGATGGTGTGCGTCGGGAAGACATTGATGGTGAGACTACTGCCCGTTTGTGGGAGATGTTTCGCAAACGGGGCTTGGATCGGAAGGAGGGTGCCCGGCGTGTTCGAACGACTGAGTGTGATCATGGTTGTTCTGATGGTAGCGGTGATGATGATCGCCGTGGGCGCTCTGATCGTCGTGATGATCGGCGTCCTGTACGTGATCTGTCCCCCCGTCGAGAGCGGGACAGGGAGAGAGAGGGGGAAAGGGAAAGGGGGAGAAATGATTATGCCTACAACAGACGTAGAGATGATAGGGATCACTCCCCTGAGCTGAGAAGAAGGGAGGATAGACACAGTTTTAACGATCGAAATTTGCAGTGCAGTGCAGAGGACAGGAATCCATTTCGCAATAGAGATGGATATGAACAGGAAGCACTGATACCTAAAAAACGTGAGAGTCTTTATCCTGATTTGTCCTGGTACACAGAATGCAATAAGAATGACTAGGAAATAGGTCAAGCTCCGGTACACAGATGGGCTCACAGAGATAATAGACCCTATGTAGATATTGAAATTTATTGGAGACATCGTAATATCCAAAGGGCCCGAGCATTAGTTGATACAGGAGCGGAGGCCACTCTTATTCATGGAAAATCGAGGAAATTTACAGGGCAGCCTTTTACTATTACTGGATTAGGAGGAAAAGAAACCCCCGCAGTTCAAACTTTGCTTGAAATGAGAATAGGTAGAATTCCTAGAAAGGAATATTCTGTATTAGTGGTGCCACTCCTAGAATTCATAATTGGAATTGATATTTTGAAAGGAATGACGTTGCATCTTGATGATGGGTGTTACCAATTTGGAACGACGCATTATATCTCGTCCAGACCTATACGGGTTGGTCGTTTAAGGATGCCCCCCATACAAGTTCCCCAGGCGACAAAGGTGGTTTGTCAGAAGCAGTATCGTATTCCGGGTGGTCATGAAGAGATTAGTACCACCATTCAGGAGTTGGTTAATGCAGGTGTTATAACTCCAGTTACTTCTGCTTGGAATAATCCTGTTTGGCCGGTGCGTAAAAGTGATAATTCTTGGCGCATGACTGTTGATTATCGAGAATTGAACAAACACACGCCCTCTTTGACGGCTGCAGTACCGGATGTTATTACTCTGATTGAAAGAATCCAAACACACCCAGGTACATGGTATGCGTCCCTTGATATTGCTAATGCTTTCTTTTCTATTCCAATTGCCCCTGAGTGTCAGGAACAGTTCAGTTTTACGTGGAACGGGCGTCAGATGACGTTCAGAAGTCTTCCTCAGGGCTATGTGCATAGCCCTACGATCTGTCACCGGCTGGTGGCAGAACACTTGACTGAGGTACCAGTTCATCCCAAAATTCAGATATGTCATTATATTGATGATGTGCTGATTCAAGGCGAAACACAAGAGGATGTTCAGATACAATTAGATAAAGTCATTGAATGTCTGCGTGAGAAAGGTTGGGAGATCAATCCGGACAAATTACAGGGTCCATCCCAAGCTGTAAAATTTTTAGGTATTAATTGGCATGAGGGACACCGTGAGGTGATCCCTCAGGTAAAACAGAAGATTCTTGATTTTTCGGTTCCGAGGAATAGGAAGGAAGCCCAAAGCTTTATTGGTCTATTTGGTTTTTGGCGCCAGCATATTCCTCATCTGAGTCAAATATTGGCCCCATTGTATCGTGTTACACGTAAGAAGAATGCATTCGAATGGGGTAAACAACAGCAAGATGCATTTAGCCTAGCAAAAGAGGCGATTCAACATGCTATGGATCTTTGGCCTGTATGTGATGGTGATGTGGATTTGAATGTGTCTGTGCAAGGCCCTTATGCAAACTGGAGTCTGTGGCAGAAACAGGGTAGGTGCAAAGTACCATTAGGATTCTGGACCAAAAAGCTACCTGATGCTGGTGAGCGTTACACACCTTTTGAGAAACAGCTACTTGCTTGTTATTGGGCTTTGGTGGATACCGAGCAATTAACATTGGGACATGACATATTCTTGCGTCCTGAAATTCCTATTATGCAGTGGGTTTTGAGTTCACCAAAAACTCATCGAATTGGGCATGCTCAGGAGGCGAGTGTGATTAAATGGAAATGGTACATACAAGACAGGGCACGTGTGGGTCCGAAAGGAGTTGCGTCCTTACATGAGCAGGTGGCGCAAGTACCATCGACTGAGACTGAGAGTGAGTGTTCTGTACCTTTAGAACAGGAGTCTCCTGTCAAGTGGGGTAAACCTTTTGATGATTTGTCCGTCGAGGACAGGAACCATGTGTGGTTCACAGATGGGTCAGCAAAATTTATTGGAAATACACGGCACTGGAAGGCGGTGTCTTATAATCCGATCACACAGAGACTATTGAGCACAACTGGTGAAGGAAAAAGTAGTCAATTCGCAGAGCTATATGCTGTTTATCAAGTCCTGAAACAGGAGTTACCTGGCGTATGCCATATTTTCACTGACTCCTGGTCTACTGCAAATGGACTGGCTGTTTGGTTACCAACCTGGCATTCTCGTAATTGGAAATTACACTCTAAAGAGTTATGGGGAAAGGAGTTATGGCAAGAAATTTGGGAAATGCTCCCACAGAGTACTGTTACCATCTTCCATGTGGATGCTCACACCCCGATAGACTCCCTTGACAAATTTTTTCATAACATTGCAGATGAGAAATCTAAAATTGCCGAGGCAGTGGTGGACAGACAAGATCCTGACATTGCGGGATTGGCGAAATGGGCACACCAGAAGGCAGGACACTTTGGAGAGAAGGCCACTAGCAGGTGGGCTGCTGACAGAGGAATCTATATTCCCCTAGATCTAATTAAAGATGTTATTCTACATTGTCCCGTCTGTCAACATATCAGGCAGCGTAAAGTACCCCAAATTGTTAGAGGCCATTTACATCGCGGGAAATTGCCCGCTCAAATCTGGCAGATTGATTACATCGGACCCCTTCCCATGAGTAGAAATTGTCAATATGTTTGCACAATTGTCGATACATATAGTGGGTTGCTGGTAGCTTTTCCATGTAAGCAAGCCACCCAATTGAACACCATAAAAACATTGGAATTAATTATGATGTATTATGGTGTGCCATTCCAAATTCAATCTGATAATGCATCCCATTTTCGTGGAAGATTGGTACAGGAATTCTGTGTGGAACATCACATTGAGTGGATCTTTCATATACCCTATTACCCGCAGGCCTCAGGCCTGGTGGAAAGATTGAATGGTCTGCTAAAGGACCAGTTGCGCAAACTAACAGATGACAAGTATAAAAATTGGCGAGACTTTTTACCTCAAGCATTATTGATCTTGAATAATCGTCCTTTTTTAAATGCTGAATCTCCACTTATGCGTTTGTTCCCCCCACAGGTTGAAACAATGCCTAATATAATAAATGAAACTGTGATGTATTGGGAAATTACTTCCGGAGCTCTAGCTCCATGCAGAGCGACCCCAGGGTCGGCAGGCTTGGACTTGCATGCTATGGATGACACCGTTTTAAAAAGCAAAAATCGGGTCATCATTTCTACCGGTGTTGGTATTCATATACCACCGGGAAATTTTGGATTGATCGCCCCTAGATCGGGGTTGGCTGTAAAAGGCATCCAGGTACTTGGAGGTGTAATTGATAGTGATTATCAGGGAGAAATTAAAATACTTCTGCTAAATAGCAGTGAGGATGACCTACTGATACACCGCACCGACCGAGTGGCTCAATTACTCATTATGCCTGTTTTCAGTGGTGGAATAATAAAAGGCACTGCCCCAACTTTGCTAACTGTACGAGGCCAGAAAGGCTTTGGCTCTACGGATAATCCTGGAGCCAAGATTTGGGTGCAATCGCCTAAGAATCCCCCTGAACAAGCAGAGGTTATTGCCACCGGTCAGGATAACACCATTTTGGTTATGAGGCCAGGGAAAGATAGCTGGGAAGCTGTCCCAGCTGATAAATGTTATTTACGAGAATGATTAATGCCCGTGTTTGGTTCTTTTTCAGATCATTCTTTGGATTGTTGTTGCGGGATGTGTCGGTACTGGACACCCTTCGGTCTACTTCGGAGAGAAAGGAGGGATCCCATTAACCCGGGATGAATTGGGAACCAGAGTGTTGCGTTCCTTCAATGCGTGGGACTCGTCATCGAACTTTTGGACACTGCTGGCGAAAAGAGTGACTGATGCCCCTCACTTCTGTTTGACACCGATGAGATCTGTACATGACATTCTGGCGACATGCCTAGTTGCTGTCCCCGCTTCGCTGGAAACCTTAACGAGCATTTTTAACGTTTCAAAAGCTCGTTCGAATATTATTCTGGGTGATTTTGCTACCCATGCATATTGTCCTTTATGTACTGAACTGCCGAATGAACAACTTCCTATCCAATCCCAAATAACTACGTATAACATCACACAGGGTGACCTGTGCTTTTTCCTCACATGTAATCCAAATGCAATCTCTGAATGTCTACGTCTCAAGTTAAGAGGTGCTGTTTCATTCACACCCCATGAGCGAACTTTGTGCCTCCAGAGGACACCGACCTCATGTGCTTCCATACAAAATAATATGACTTGTAATAGTTTGGTAGTTACTCCTAGTCACTATCGCGCAATGTTGCTACCTGCCGGATGGCTTTTCTCATGTGGTAATACTTCCTGGCCCTATGTCCCTGCAAATATTTCCGGAGGTCCGTGTGCCATTACTAGACTTAGTCTGCTTATGTTTTCCTCACATCCGAATGCCAACTCTCGTGTGCTCCGAGATGCAGTTATGTTACAAGAGGATTGTGACTCATCTGTGTATTTATATTCCAAGTCTGAATACCTTAGTCTAGCTGTCTCAATTATTGGTGTCCCTGCTTTGGCGGTTTATAATGCTAAATCCATTGGAAAAATGGCTTGCTGGATGGTTAAGTCTATTAATCATACTTCCACAGTCCTATCTGACTTACTATTAGATGCCCAGGGTGAACGTAGGGCTATCTTGCAAAACAGAGCAGCCATTGATTATCTTTTACTTAAGCATGGACATGGCTGTTCAGATTTTGAAGGCCTCTGTTGTTTTAACTTATCTGATCATACACAATCCATTCGTGCACACATAGATAAATTGCATGATCTAACTAACGAAGTTAAGAAACACATTGATCAGGGTTGGTTTGACTGGCTCTTCAACTGGTTGCCAGACCTGAAGATGCTACGTCAAGCATTAGGTGGCATTTTGATTACTATTGCTGTTTTGATTTCTATCTGTTGTCTTATTCAATGTATTCCTTCACTGCTTCAATTCTGCACATCTGGTACTAGACACAGATCGGTTAGTTTTGTTTCTTATTACTCTTCCACAGATGTTAGCTCCGTTTAGTATATGTAAATAGACTAAAGTCAAGGGTGGAATGTACTGCTTGATTTTCCCGGCTTTCTGGTGCTGCAGGGCGGTCCATATGACTTCAGTCTATTTCCATCTAAGTCTCAAGTCTGGAGTAGTGAGTAGAGCCTGTTTGTTAGACACTTCGACACAATTCCGTGCTTCTACCCATAGCCTAGGGCCTATACACATAGCCTAGGGGATAGATTCGTTAGTATTGAGGATAACTTGCCCTATGGTGAGGGTATTTCGTAGAGTTGTACTGAATCCAGGCCTGGTAGGCCTCAAACGGGAGAGACTCCATCTTTCTTTCTGCTCCGGCAGCCCGGGACCTTCCCAGAGGGAGGGGGATGTTTTAGTTATAAAGTGTTATTCGCTCGGAGAGAACTGGTTCGGGCCGGCCCTTATCGAAGGATTGTATTTTTCTTCATGCCGAAGACACTACAACAGGCCGGCCGGCTGGGAAAGTGTCCTTGGTACGGGGAGGTACAGGAATTTGGTGGGCGGCAGGTCTTGAGCTGGAAATTTCCATGAGGGAATGCACGTCCATATTAGTGAAAGTCTGAGTGAGATAAGACACTTGCTTCTAGACCGTAGGCGGCATCTGGCCGTTAGCAGAAAAGCTATTGCTTATTTCAGGGAAGACTGATGGCAAACTCAAATCCAAAGAGAAGGGAGTAGTCAAGGAGGACAAGGTTCTAGTGACTCGGAGAGGGAGAAGGAAGCAGACCCACAACTGCCGAGGGGTAACTTCCAGGCTAAACCGAGGCATAGACGAGAAGGGGACCCAGATGTCCATCGAGCACAGCCTACACAGATATAAGGTGCAGTCGATCCCTTTTTCTTCTTTGAAGTATATAACTTAACCTTTCACTTTCCTTGCAGGTTCCATATGTATGGTATGTTCTATAACTATGCCTGTGCCATTTGAATAAAGTATTTAGCTTGTTGTACGTTAGCATGTGTTGTGTACTTTTGTATAGGAGAACAGTCTATTCTTTAGTCGGAGTTACTTCAAAGTGAACAGAGACTAATCCTGATCAGGTAAGGGGTAACTGGATGAGGGGAAAGACAAGCCCCTCGAACTAAGAGAACAGGTTGTGCTCAACTGGTAGTCTTTGTGTGATCGGATATGTGGTAATCCTAACTCCCCTGTCGTGTACTATAATTATAATAGGATAAGCTCGTGCTAAGGCTGCCGAATGGGTAGGAGATTCTGGGTCTAACAACGGCCGCGAGACTTTGAGTGTCGCTGCCGAATGGGTAGGAGGTTCTGGGTCTAACAAAGGCCGCGAGACTTTGAGTGTCGCTGCCGAATGGGTAGGAGGTTCTGGGTCTAACAAAGGCCGCGAGACTTTGAGTGTCGCTGCCGAATGGGTAGGAGGTTCTGGGTCTAACAAAGGCCGCGAGACTTTGAGTGTCGCTGCCGAATGGGTAGGAGGTTCTGGGTCTAACACAGGCCGCGAGACTTTGAGTGTCGCTGCCGAATGGGTAGGAGGTTCTGGGTCTAACACAGGCCGCGAGACTTTGAGTGTCGCTACCGAATGGGTAGGAGGTTCTGGGTCTAACAAAGGCCGCGAGACTTTGAGTGTCGCTGCCGAATGGGTAGGAGGTTCTGGGTCTAACAAAGGCCGCGAGACTTTGAGTGTCGCTGCCGAATGGGTAGGAGGTTCTGGGTCTAACACAGGCCGCGAGACTTTGAGTGTCGCTGCCGAATGGGTAGGAGATTCTGGGTCTAACAAGGACCGCGAGACTTTGAGTGTCGCTGCCGAATGGGTAGGAGGTTCTGGGTCTAACACAGGCCGCGAGACTTTGAGTGTCGCTGCCGAATGGGTAGGAGGTTCTGGGTCTAACAAGGACCGCGAGACTTTGAGTGTCGCTGCCGAATGGGTAGGAGGTTCTGGGTCTAACACAGGCCGCGAGACTTTGAGTGTCGCTGCCGAATGGGTAGGAGGTTCTGGGTCTAACAAGGGCCGCGAGACTGTGGGTGTCGCTGCCGAATGGGTAGGAGATTTTGGGTCTGAGATTGCGAGGCTGTGAGGCCTCCATATATAATTATAATAGGAATTCCCTGTCCTTAGGTGGTACGCATATATGTGGTTATTTAGGTGTAAAAAGGCCCTAGGGAGGGGGTAACGTTCTGCATTTGGGTTAGAAGGGCTCTATAGAGCAGGTTCCACCCGATCTAAAAACCCAAGCAGAACACGTAGCACGACAAGGTATCTTGCTGCATTGCATCAAATGATTGTAAATCTGGCCCTGAATATTTTTGCAGCAACCTATCTTATGCTGTGCATACAACAATTGTTACATTTTCACAGTGCTTTCTGTCACAGACTAGGCTCTCAAAGCACTATAAATACATAAGTCAATAGTTCTCACTGCACCAACTAGGATTTCGTTTTATGAGACACTTTAGTTACACACACAGACTTCAAAATAATTACATTAACCAACTCAGGTTTCTTGACCTAAAAGAGTGCATTTCCCACTGATTTGTTTAACTTGCATTTATTTTTATTTAAGCTGTGGACAATATTTAATATGCAGTTACTTGAAGGTGAAGGACCAATAGACCAGCTGCAGAATATTTTGTTTTAAGTTATGCCTTGACCACTCTCCCACACTCACTATCTGCATATCTATTACACTCAAAATCAGGGACACACCCATACTTTTTTAATGCATTTTAACCCCTGCTTAGGTAAGTTTGTCAACCTATTACTATACTCCTTTGCTTTACCCCTTTCCAATAGACCAGTCCTCTAATGGTGCTTTACATTTCTTGGGCCCTAGGTCACAAAATGGAAGCCCCTTTAATAACGATAAAAATAAGTTAAATGGCAATTTCAAAAGACAAATCCAGCAAAAATTCGATAGAAATTAATATGTTTTAGTTTGTTGGAACAAATTGTATGCCCACATTCAATGAGCTCAACAATAAGTGGCTTGTCCAGGGAACCATTAAATAGCTGGGTATTTCTTCGTGTTTATCTGCTCTCAATTCACATGCGGTCATGGACTTTAATTTATATACAGCACTTCCTCTCATGAGTCTATAAGTGTATCTTATTGAGGCCAGATTACTACTTCATTCATCAAATTCAAATGTAGAACATGATTGGCAATATGATTCAACATAAATCTACATTACGTTTGCATTAAAACAATGTCACCGTATACAAACATCATGTGCACAGCACACGGATACAGCCTGGGTTTGTTCAGTTTTTATACTTGCTGGTACCCTCTTCTTTTGCTTTCTTATCCAGGTATTCAAAAATTAACTTATTCAAATCCACATTCAATCAATAGTGTAGCCTGTGTGCCACAGACCCTAGTGTAAAAAAGAAATGAGCTACCTGGCTGCCATTTGAATAACATAATACAGCAATATTTAGGTTTCAATGGGCCCCTCAGGCCCCTGGCGCCACGCACCTGCTGAACCAATGGAATCTACGCCTTTGCGTTCGGTTGCCTTAACAAAATTCTGAAGCAGGTGTTAAAGAAGAAAAACAGAAATATGGGAACTAATGCTGCGAGTTTCACAGAGAAAAATGCAAGGCTCACTGCCCCTTCTTTTCTAAATGTTGATGCTTTCCCCCATTTCAAACAACTCGTCCAGCTTGTGCATCCATCTTTTCCACTTTCTGCCATTACCCTGTACCAAGAAGGTGCACAGATTATGTGCCCAGAACTGTATACCTCCCTGTGCTCCTGAGATGCACAACACCTAGCACTAACCTCATACACAGCACTTGGTGCTCCTTTGATGTGCAGCACTCTTGGTGCTTTCATAAGGCACATCAACAAGTCTTCCTGTAAGGCTGAGCACCTTGTCCTCTCCTAAGTTATGTCTCTTGTGCTACTTTTATGCCTATAGCCCATTGCTCCTCCCCAGAGGTACATCACTATGATGCAAATCCGAGTGTTTTACTGCTGCGCTTCACCTTGTCCTCACTAATACACATCACGCTCTGCTTTCTGTTGCACAGCTTAATTTGTGCCACTGATGCACACTTCCCTATGCAATCTGTTGCACAAGTTTGTGTATACATTTTGGTCTTTTTCCACTTTTTAATAACTCTCTGTTTGGTGAATTTCTGTGCATGGTAATCTTTTGGACTTGGGAGAAAATGGTCTTTGTGAGTGTGTTTTCCTGGGTCCGTTTACCATACCGTGCTGCACCTACTTGTGCGTCTTTGTGCATGCACTTAAAAAGCAAATCCTGATGGTTTGTCAATGCTTGGTATAGATGACTATTTTGACTGAGTGTTAATAAAACAAAAATTGAAGTTCCACATACATGATAGAACACAGCAGATACAGGACACAGAAGAGGAAAGAAATTAACAGGCAAGGTTTCAACGATTCTTTTTAAACAGAGAGTTGCACATTATCATTTATAATTTTTTTAACTGGGCAATTTTGGTTAAGATAAAAAGTTGACCTACCCTGACCTTCCATAAGTTGCATTGGCTCTCTTTGCCAAGAAATCAATTAAATGAAATCCCTGAATGTTCAGAGGAAACCTTTTTCTGACTCCTGACTCCTAAGCAAAGCAAAATACTAAACTGCAACGCATGGGCGGGCATAAGCGCGCCTCGTGTTCTGTAAACACTGTTATCTCTCTTCTATTTCTACGAAGATTAACATAGTGGAAATGAAAGAGGGACAACAGTGTTTAACAGTGCAGGCTTTTGGGTGATGCGACTGGCGCCGATTTCAGAGCACAAATGTCACCCCCCTGACCTTGGCACCCGGTGCGGTGGCACCGCTCGCACTGCCCAAACGTGGCACTGAGTGCATATATCATCAATCAATATGGTAAGGGCAAGGTAGAAAAGAAATAAATGGTTAGTATGAGGATTTGGATGCACTATATGAGATGGCTGTGTGGCATTATCGTGTAGTACACGTGCAAATACCATCCTGAGTCCAGTCAGTATCATTTACTTAACCTTAGCTCAACCCTGGGAAGCTGTGGCTGCGAGCAGTAAGGTTTGGCAAAGGAACTTATTGTAAAGCATTTAACAGCACCAAACAGCAGAACAAGAAAGTCAAACAATAAGAAAGAGACACAAAAATAATTTATACAAATAGTGCATATAGTCCTTGATCAGAAAAGGATTCCTGAGATACAGATTTTTGAAGCAATACATACTTTTACATGCAGCAGCAAACAAACATTGGTCAACAAAAACTTTGAAAACTTTTGAAAAGTTTGAAACAGTTTGGCGACTCCGCCCAGCCTGGGTGACCAAATATGACAGGGTGGATGTCTAGGAGTCCAGTAAGGATACTTTGGACAGCTACATGGCCACCGGAGCACTTTTAAGGCAAGTTCCACACTTTACAGGATGACCACCTTAGACATCAATGAATGGAGTGGTCCTGATGCTGAGGATACAGTCAAAAGATGCCCAAATGATGCTCCTGGTGCTATTCAGTCAATGGGGGTGAAGTACGGTTGATCCCTCAGTAAAGGGGTGGGTTCAGGCAACTTTGACCACATCACTTGGAGTTCCACAATGTCCTCTTTGTGACAGTAGAAGGTCAGCCGCAGGTGGGCACTTGATCTTACGACATAGTGATCACAGTGAATATCCCTGGTGGGGGCTAGTTTCCCTCTTGGGCAACACATCTGGTCTCTAATAGCACTCCCAGGTCCAGCAGACACAGTTACAGCTTTTGGCTATCTCAGATTTGTCTCTTGGTGTGCCCAGTGGTGTCCAGCAGCAATCCCTCAGGAGTGGCTACTGCTTTGCCGGTTTGGGCTTCTTCAGCTTTGTTGTCCCTAGTGCTGTTCCAGGGTGCCAGCAGACTGACCCTTGGAGTCACTGATTCGATCTGGGACCAAGAATCAACTTTTTTCCTGAGCCAGGAGCCACATGTGCATTCCAATCTCACTAGCCCAAAGTGCAGCAGGTGCAGTCCTTCCTCTGGTGCAGCCTCTCTTTGTGTAGCTTCAAGGGCAGCATGACACTCCTCTTGGTCTTCTCTCTAAGTCCACAGTGTACTGAGGTTCAGGGTGCCAAGGATGCCAGTTTTAGCTCAGGAAGAGCCCTGAGTAGACAACATGGTCACAAGCCAATGGGCTATTAGGTCCATCCTCTTTGGTGACAAACGTCCAGGCATGTGTGGCATTTGGCTATCCCAGAGTGCGATATGGTTGCCACTTTCAAGATGTTTGAACATTCTCTTGACTGTCAGGAGCCTGGCAGCCCACCCCAGAGGAGTGACTACTTCAGGGCTACATGCACCCAGGAAAACCAGTTTGGGGATGGGGTTTCCCTCTCTGGCCCTGTCTTCAACTTGTCTACAGGAACAAAAGAAATCCTGCTCGGGATTGTTGTCACAAGCAGCCCTTCAAAGTCAGCTTCCCCTTTGAAGCTCGCCTTTTAGGCTAACACCCTGAGCGTCCTTCCTGGGAGAGGAGGTCACACCTCACCCTGCAGCAACTGCCTTTGTTCCTGAGCCTGGAAGCTATTCACGCATCTCCCCAGACAGGCACAAAGCTATCTGTTTGTACAGGGCTTGTGCAAAGTCACTGGACCAGCTGGGTCACAAAGAGGCAACTTTCTAAAAGTTGGATAACTGTAAAAGTGACATAAATCTTGACGTGGGCATCAAGTAGGATGTAATGCCATGATTAATTTTATATTTTACAGTACCCAGTTAGGTAGTCCCATTCAGAAGTTAGCCAGGTTGGGATGCCAGCCAGTAACTCTGTGTTAGCCAATGAGGCTACTAACCTTTCCCCAGAAAAACAACAATTTGGAAGTTTTGCTGTTAAGACATATGAAAAATATATGTCCTACTTAATAATATACAGCTCCCTGCCATAGGGGTAAACAACCTTTACAACGCAAATTTTACAACGCACTACCATTACAACGAAACTTTTACAACGCAAGTGGATTTACAACGCATGCTTTTACAACGCATGCTTTTACAACGCAAGTACCTTTACAACGCAAATACCTTTACATCGCAAGTATTATGTTTTCTATTATTTTTTTTTTATTATTATAAACATTATGTAATTATATTTGTGATTTTTAATATTTATTATATTAAAAAATATTTATATTTAGTGAAGTTTTTTTATTAATATTTAAAAATTTTAAATGGTAAAAAATACTCCAGTATTGAGAAATAAGACTTTAGTATTATTAATTAAAAAAATAGTATTAATATTGACAAGTAAATTGAAAGTGTTATTTATTGAAACAAATAGTTTTAAGAGTGAGCAAATATATAAAAAGTATTGTTTTCAAACTTAGGTATTAAATATAATTATATATATTTTTTAAAAAATATATCTTGAAGAAACGAAAAGATTTGGGAATTAATACTCTAGTATTTTTTTTTAAAAAATAGACTGTGTAAATTTTGAAATTTAATTTTAATGTGGGAATAATTAAATATTATATTTAAAGATAAAAAAAGTAGTGTAAAGGTAGTATTTTAATACTTAGGCATTAAAATTAATAAGAAAAAAATTAAAAATAAATAAAACATTTTTAAAATAATTATTAAAATGTATTAAAAGAGAAATGTTAAATATATATATTAATTTAAAAATTAATTAGTAGTAAAATTATTTTAAACTATTATTATAAAAAAAGTTCACACGCTTTTGCATTGTTTTCAATGGGAACAATTGTCCATCATTTATTTCCATAGATGAAGCTGTTTCTCCCGCGGAACTGAAAAGGAAGGTGTTAAAAAAGAAGAAAGGGGATCTTTTGAAAGGAAATGGAATAAGCATCCAGCTAAGGATAAAATTACATTATTTTACAAGTAATAACATACAAATGCGATGTATAGATAAAATAAATACATTAATAAAAATAAAGATCACATAGTTTCATTCATTATTTTTTTTATTTCAAAAATATAGAAAAAAAGCATTTTTTTTTATATTTTCACATATTTGACAAATTTTTTATAATGTAATATATTATTTAATTAAATACAATAAAGAATTAAAAAAATAATATAAATAAATAGTCCGTTTTTAATCTTTTCAGCTTCAGATGACGTAAGCACGTAAACGTGAACGTAAGCGGCCATTTTGAAGAGCATCGATGGAGGAAGCAGCTGGAAGCTGATCTACGTCCAGGTAGGAAATATTTTAAACTTTATTTATACATGTTAAGTTAAAAAAGTATACATATATTGTAAAGAAAGGATAAGGAGAGGTTGCGGTTTAAGAATGTAATGTTAAACTGGTAAAAAAGCATGTCGCCGATCGTGTTATTAGAGTATGCCTATGTCGGGTCTCAAACAGTTAAAGAGAAAAGTTATTTGTGTTTAGTATTTGTTGCAAAAAAAAGAAAAAGAATAGTAATATAAATGTTTTAGACTACGTATTTGTTTACGAAAAGCTGAATTTCAAAATGCATTTTTTAGAAAATATCTTGCTGTTTTTGCTCTACAAAAAAAGTCTGAAATGTGGTTAATCTACTATGGAAAAAAGCTTCTTTGATTTATTACTGATATTTTGGAAAGAAACACTTTTAAGATAAATAATTTTCATTGTTTGCGTTGTTTTTTAAAAGTATTATGGCAGACATAGTGAGAGCATGATTTAGTAGGAGGTAGTAATTGTTTGATTTTGACTTGGTTGGTCAGAAGAAATACAAAATTATTTCTGGTGCAAAAAGGAAACTAGCAGAGGTTGACATAGGGAGAATATGCTTTCTTAGGAGGTAGATTTGAATCTATTTATAAATAATGGAAGCACATTTCAGCATCAAATTGGTAAATAGCAAGGGTAACATAGTGAGAAAATGTTTTGCTAGGAGTTAGTACTTTATTTAGGATGCTATTATAGTACTGTCATATTTTTGCACTATGTTTTTAAAAAATCAAGAAGATGGATCTACATATTCAATCAACAAGGAGTGCAAAAGATTTTGATTTTTCTTTATCGTGGTTTTCACCTGGATGCTTATGGACAAGGATTTTTTTGGATTTTACAAATCAGAAGAATAATGGATTTTTTGGATTTTTTGGTTTTCTAACTATGGTTTTTTTTTTTTTAAAGAAGATTTTTGGGACATAAAATACAAATTTGGAAAACATTTCATCTTAGAATTTTTTTTTAACAACTCCGTAAGGAGAAAAAAAGTTTAAGGACTGAGTACAAAATGGATAGAAAAAAGATAAGGTATTTTTGTTTTTAAAAAATGTACAAATAATGTTTTTAGAAAATATCTGTTTAGATATTTTTGCATTTCAAAGAAGTTCACCTTTTGAAAAAAATGTTGTGCTTATAACCAAAATTCAGAAGAAACATACATGGTTATTTAAAGAAGTTTTTTTAAGAATAATTTTTTGAACAAAGACTAGAAGATAATATTTTTTTTAAAAAAAAATGCATTTTATGGAAACAAAATATGCTTTCTGATGGTTGTAAAATTGGAATGGATTTTCACTTTTGGATAAAAAGAAACAATTTTTATCTCCTTTATACTTTGGATTGCTTGGGGTTTTTGGATGTTGCAAAAATTGGATTTATTATGGTGGGAAAAGGAGAAGAAAAAGAAAGAAGGCAACAAAAGGTAGGCTGACCCGACATATATTTTGGAAAAATGTTTTGGAATAATGTTATTGCCAATTGTAATTAGTGTTTGATTAAATTTAGGGCAAAGCAGGAAAGTAAGGTGAAAAAGTTATTTAGAAGTTTAGAATGTTAGCAACATTTTCAAGGTAGTCTAGAGCCACACACAACGAAAACTGTTGCATATTACCCAATAGTCTCTCAGACATTTCCTTTGTTTTTTGTGTAAGTCGTGGGTTTAGACTACCAGTTAATGTTTGTGAAAGTCTCATTTCCTGAAAACTTTGCTCCTTCTTCAAAGTATCCAACAAAGAGTAGAAATTAGGGTGTGGTTTGCCAATTGTATGGTTGAAGGAGTTATGCCATCCCTCAATGGCATTATTTGTTTTAGCTTCTCCCTCTAAACAGCTCGTGTAACAGTTCCACCGCTCCACATGGAAACGTGGCTTCCTCCTGCGACCCGATCTGCTTAGTTGTCCAATCCATGTGTCTTCAAAATAATTTAGGATGGGTGCCAATTTGTCTTCATTTACATTGTAATAATCTGATTCTGTAATGGCAGTGTAGTACTCGTCTACACTTTCGGGAGGAACAAAACAAAGAGCTGTTAATTAACTCAACTTGTAGTTTGCTATCTGTTGAGTATTCTGCAACCACGGATGTTTTCTGTAACTTACGCCAGAATGCCTGGGAAAAATGGAAAAAACACCCCTGAATTTGGGTATCCGTGTACGTTTTACTGATCACATTGATCATGCTCAATTCAAAATCGACAATTATTTTCCTAGGACTTTTGGATGTTGTATTTTTAATAACTGATAAAAGTTCAGTGTAGGTTGCAGAAGTCTTATCAGGCAGCAAACTATATACTAAGGGGATCACATTATGGTTAATTTTAGCGTTTATAGTGTAAATTTGAGTGAAAGGATATGGTGTACTTTTAAATGTCCCATCCATCATCCAAATTTCACTATTTTCTAACTTAACAAGGTTGCGGGGTGTACTAAAAATTAGAATACGTTTTTGAGGGTTTTCGTTGTCAAGGAGAAGGAAGGGTTCATCAGCAAAAGAAATAGTAAGTTCATGTGGAATAACAATGTCAGAAAAGGTATGAGGTGTTGTGGTTTGTGTGTTACTTGCCTGCTTTTGTCTTTGTATAATTCGCCTCAAATTAGGAATTATAGGCATATTACTAGCAACATGACTGGGGACATGTTGTGCAACCTCTCTTAAAATAGATCCAGTTGAATCATTGGAGGTGCTTGCAAGTTCTTTCATCTCATTTAAGGTTTCCCTTACATCAATCTCCATTGCAGAGGCAAAGTGGTTATGATCTGTTGTTTTAATAATGATATCATCAAGGGTAACCGCTCTTCCGCTGCAATGGGATGAGTAGTATTGCACACACCTCCAATGATTTCTTGGAAAACTTATCCTTTCTTTACAATATATGTATCCTGCATGCTTAAGTAATCTGTTTCCTTTTCTGGATTTTATGTAGGAAGCTGTTTCCTGAGCAGACATTATCTGTGAAGAAAAAATGTTTAATTTACTATGTGGATTAAAATGACAAATAAGAGAGAACAAGATCCTACATTTTCCCTACTGCTGCACTTTCCTGGAGTGAGAATAGTAAATCCTGCCCTTACACTATCCTCCACTTTCCCTACTGTTCCACCTCCTTGGAGTTAGAATAGTAAATCCTGCCCCTACACTATCCCACACATTCCCTATTGCTTTACCTTCCTGGAGTTAGAATAGTAATTGTCACCCCTACAGTATCCCACACTTTCCCTACTGCTGCACCTTCCTGGAGATAGAATAGTAATTGATACCGCTACACCATCCTACACTTTCCCTACTGCTGCACCTTCCTGGAGTTAGAATAGTAATTGTTACCCCTACACTATCCCACACATTCCCTACTGCTGCACCTTCCTGGAGTTAGAATAGTAATTGGTTCCCTCTACACCATCCCACACTTTCCCTGCTGCTGCACCTTCCTGGAGTTAGAATAGTAATTGATACCTCTATACCATCCTACACTTTCCCTACTGCTGCACCAACCTGGAGTTAGAATAGTAATTGTTACCCCTACACTATCCCACACTTTCTGTATTGTTGCAGCTTTCTTGAATATTTTTTTTGAAGTTTTGCCTATTGATTTGTTTCCTAGTTTGGAGTGTTCATTTTAAATACCTTTTGATTTAGGTGTTTTCTTCTTGGTCTGGTTTCTGGTCTGGTTTCTCGTTTTTTGCTGGTCTTTTTTGTTGTCTGGTCTTCTGGGATTTGACTTTTGATTTGGTGTTGAGAAGATTTATGTGAGTATCTGAAAAAATGAGAAAGTAATGGAAATGTAATTTTTTTTTTCAATGTTTGTGATACAGTCAAAAATGTAAACATTTCTGTGCATAAGTGACATTTTACTTTACTGTACCTACATACTATACTACACTTTCCCTGCCACTGCACCTTCCTGGAGTTAGAATAGAAATTGTTACCCCTACACCATCCCACACTTTCCCTACTGCTGCACCTTTCTGGAGTTAGAATAGTAATTGTTACCCCTACAGTATCCCACACATTCCCTACTGCTGCACCTTCCTGGAGTTAGAATAGTAATTGATACCGCTGCACCATCCTACACTTTCCCTGCTGTTGCACCTTCCTGGAGTTAGAATAGTAATTGTTACCCCTACACCATTCCACACTTTCCCTACTGTTGCACCTTCCTGGAGTTAGAATAGTAATTGGTACCCCTACACTATCCCATACTTTCTCTACTGCTACACCTTCCTGGAGTTAGAATAGTAATTGTAAGCCCTACAGTATCCCACACTTTCCCTGCTGCTGCACCTTCCTGGAGTTAGAATAGCATTTGTTACCTCTACAGTATCCCACACTTTCCCTGCTGCTGCACCTTCCTGGAGTTAGAATAGTAATTGATACCCCTACACCATCCCACACTTTCCCTGCTGCTGCTCCTTCCTGGAGTTAGAATAGTAATTGTTACCCCTATAGTATCCTACACTTTCCCTGCTGCTGCACCTTCCTGGAGTTAGAATAGTAATTGTTACCCCTACACCATCTTACAATTTCCCTACTGCTGCACCTTCCTGGAGTTAGAATAGTAATTGTTGCCCCTACAGTATCCCACACTTTCCCTACTGCTGCACCTTCCTGGAGTTAGAATAGTAATTGATACCCCTACACCATCCTACACTTTCCCTACTGTTGCACCTTCCTGGAGTTAGAATAGTAATTGATACCCCTACACCATCCCACATTTTCCCTACTGCTGCACCTTCATGGAGTTACCTGAATTATTTTAACCTCTACACTTTCTTACACTTTCACAATCTTTTTTTCATTAATGAAGACAGAAAAAAAAATGCTGTTATTTTAAGTTTAAAATATTTACCTTCTCTAAAACTCGACGTTTGAATTTTCAAAGATGAAAGTATTTTTTTTTTTCGTTATTGAATTTCTGTGTGAAAAACAGATTAAATATGTGTGGATTAGAAAATGTTTTTTCGTTTTACTAATTTAGAATTGTGTTTACAAATTTGTTTTAAAATACCTTCAAATTATTCTTGATGAGGAGTGTGGCTCCTTTTGCAAAACCCTATTTTTTTAAAAGTTGTCTTTTTCGTCACACTTTATAGAAGTTCTATTTTAGAAAAAAATAAATCATTTTGTGATGTTTGAAAAATAATATATCTTCTTATTTATTTGACAATCCTTTTATTAAATAAACAATTTACTTTAGATCTTAGTCAGCTTAAAATATTTTGTGGCTTTTTTTTAATGATATATGTATCCATATCTATAGTAATAGCTTGGTGCTATTTTTTTAAATAAAATTGGAAACTCAAACTTATTAGGTGCAGCTTTTTAAATGTTTCAAGTAAACATTTCTGTTATTCGTTTTAGAAACTTACTTGTATTTCGAAAAATAATGCTTCTTAAATGGATTCGGCTCTTATCTCGGTGAAGAGGTCAGAGGGTCAGCTTTTGGCGTCTGGTCACTCTGGGAGTTGATAATCAACTGATTTTAAAATGGTGTCTTGCTCGTATTTATAAGTTTAAGTCAGTGTCATTGATATTTTTAAGAAAGACAGCGTTGGTTTAAATTTTTTAAATTCTTTTAATTACTGTGGAAACTTATAATTTAAAAAATCATCTTAAGATGTGTTGTTTTCACTTTTTAGTTCCGTTTTGGCATCCATTTTGAAAGTAGTGTTGTGGTGTTACTTTCATGGAAAGAGTTGTAGGACAATTTTTGGAACTACTATGTTTAAAATGGCGACTATGTGTATGTAAAATGTTTGTTTTTACGAATAATTATTTTCTTAATTAGTAATGTATTGTAAGTTTATTATATTTAATAATTCTTTGCCTGTGTAAAATTTTCAAAATCGAAAAATAATTGAGTATTTTTTAATACTCGAGTATTCATTTTAATACTCGAGTATTAATATTAATAAATGCTTTGCATTTCATTAAATTAACGTTCAGTTTTTCTCTACATTTTAAAACACCTCCCCACCCAAAAACCCCTAATTTCCCTGCATCCCGTGCCAGGTTTTATTTTACAAAAAAAACCAAAACATTATTTATGCGTTGTAAAGGTATGCGTTATAATTGAATTCGTTGTAATAGCACTTTACAACTAATAACACTATCTCGCGTTGTAACAGTATTTGTTGTAAAAACAGGCGTTGTAAAGGTATTTGCGTTGTAAAAAATGCGTTGTAAAGCCATGCGTTGTAATAGTATGCATTGTAACGTCATACATCCCGCCATAGGTCTCCATAGGCCTTCCTTAGGAGAGACGTACACATAATAATAAGAGAAGTGGGAGCTTTGCAATTATGGTAATGGCAAAGTTGAACTAGCATTGCACACACTGCTCTTCCAGTCTGCAGTTGCAGGCTGGTGACCATTTTGTCATTTGACGCACTCATGGTGGCACAAACAGTGCTGCAGCCCTGGGTGGACACCCTGCCTTACATGCCCTGGGTGCCATATACTAAGTACTTATAAGTAAGTCAGTGCTTGCCAATTGGGGACATTCAAATATACATACCTTTTGTAACGGGTCAGAGCACTGGCACTGGAGTCTGGTTAGCAGGCCTCAATGCACTCTCAGAGTCGAAAAACAGCAGTTAATGGGGGCAACAAGTGGGGGAATGCTTCACAAAAGCTGGTTTCCTTACCATTAGTGGTTTTACTGACCATGTGAAGTATCCCTACTTACCCACTCCCCCATCCAGAAACTGCTTTAACCTTGTATGAGTAAGGATTAGGTTAGAATAAAGGACCCAAGCAATTCCTTATCAATACAATTTTAATCTCGCTGACCCTTCACATACACAAAAAGTACTCAGAATAAATAGCTCAGAATGAGCCCACTCCACTTTTTGGGATAAGAACTGTTCCATCTGAGAGAACCCAGTTCTTTTGGTTGTGGTGGTTGTTTGATTTCAGTCATTGGGAGGAGGCACTGTGGTTGCTCTATAAAAATGTCTCTCTCGCTCCTTCTTAGGTCTGGCTGTTGATACAGCTTCATCTGTCCCTCCAAACTATTGTTTTTTATTTTTTTAAATAATATACATACATAGAGGGCTTTTGATCAGCAGGCTTCATCCATTTGGTCTGTTAAATTGGCATTTAGTTTTGCCCCCTGCAGCCTAAAGAACGGGGTACTGGATAAGGCCACTTTACGCATTGGTTCTTTCACTTTGAATGACTGCAAAAATGCCTATGCACACTGCTCACATCCACCTAAAGTAGCCCTTTCGGTGAATAACGTGGTTCCAAGTATGTTCTTGTTTTAGTTATTTTTTATTTTAACTTTAAATAGTGACCATTAATTGTGCCTGCTCTTCAGGCTCTAGTTAGACAGTGATTAATGTTGTGTCTCCTTTTCAGAGTTAGACAGTGTTTAGTTGATATTGTGATATTGTATCTGTCTGCAATTTGAATGCTTGTTTAGTTGGTGATGTATTCTTGTCTCTTTCACAAACAATAAAATGGCACAACTGAAAAAGTGTTATATTAGAAAAGTCACTAGTAAAATGCTCAAATTGGTTAATATTTTTTTAATTACATGCTTTCATGCCAAAATATGATGGCCATGCTTAGTTGGCCAAATGTTCCCTTTTATCTTTTTGTGGTACATTCTCACAATATTTTTTTTGTTACATAAGCATTGCACTGGCCGCTTGTCACATCCTGATCTATTGACTTTGCCAATGCCTGTTTGATTTGTATTTTTAGATCGAGCCTGCAGGCAGCACGCATGTCCTGCTGCTTGGTATCAATCTCTTGCATCTTAAATAAAACCTCTAAAAAGGGGCGTTTAACCCACCCGTTACTTGCCTTTGATTGGCTTGATGTTCACTCTTGTGTCCTTGCTTCTCGTTGGTCACTGCATCCGGTTTCGCTTTCTACTTTTGTGTGAGCTAATCTCTTAGATGGAGTACTGAGTAATTACTTTATTAGCATTTATACGCTGGTCCATCTCAGATTGGGGTATTTTTTTCTTCTTCTTCCCCTTCATATTGTTTTTGTTTATTTGAACAGTTTTATATAGCGCTGGCTAGACCCAAAGGTATCAGAGCGCTTTACATGAGGACATAGCATCAAAACATTTTTACATTGTTACATCAATTAGGGTTACAATTAACAATAAATGCTAGGGAAAGAAAGACGTGATCTTAACACAATAATATAAGATATTAGAGCATAACTGAACCAAGACTCACGTTATAGGAAACGTGGAGGATAGAGGGGACAGATAATCAGGATAGAGGCAGGTGGATAGGGCCAGGGGGGTCTGAAGGAGGAAGGTACTCAGTGTGAACATAGCAGTCGAGTAGTTGAAGAGAAGATCTAGAGGAGCCATGAAGAACAGTGAAAAGCAATGTCCGAAGTCTGGCTGGGTAGGTGACGGCCAAGGGGGTGAGCCAGAGCCAGACTCCGCTATAGCTGCATGGGACAGCTCCACCGGGCAGTGGTCAAGGGTGTTCAGTCTTCACGGTGAAAAAGACACAGTTTAAAGAAGAGAGCAGAATTACAGAAATTCGAAGCAGGGGATAAGGGAGAGACAGGGAGACGGGGAGAAACTGAGCCCAAAGTCTAGCTTGGTAGGTGACGGGCAAGGGGATGAACCAAGGCTTATCTCTTCAATAGCTGAGCCGAGCAGCTCCACCGGGTGACAGACACAATGCTCAGACTCCGCTGTCCGGGCAATGATCAGGTGCACTCAGAGAGTGACAGATTGGCACAGGGGGAGTGAAAAACCATGGTCCGAAGGGAATCCCGACGCCATCTTGAGGACAGACATCGTCCCTGTAGGGCTGCGCAATGAAAAGTTCATCTCGGGGAAAGAAATCCCCACTGGCAGCCATGTTAGGATCAGGCAGCCATCGGCCTCAGCCTCGAGTGAACAGGGGCACCCTCTCCACACCAAGCATATACCAGGCACCACAGCACTTCACGGGGAAAGGATGGGCCAGTCTCCCCCTGCCACCAGAGCCCACCTGGACGCATCACTCCTCACGGCAGGCCAGCGCGGTAGAAGCCACCATTTTGCCTAGCGCTGGGGATGGGGAGGTCTGCTCACCTCCGCCCTCAGCTACTGGTGCCTTTGGGATGAAGAACAACCTGTCCAGCCCATCCGCTGTGGCCGCGGCCACCCTCCACACACTGCGGTCGGGCCACATAGGCGGATGGAGGCTGCAGATCCAGCGATCACGGGCTGCGCCCTCGGTGTAACTGATTTGCCTCAGCTGCGGGCGCCCGCCAGGGAAGTTGATAGGGTAGCCCCCGATCTCGCCGCAAACTGGTGCAGTTTTCCGGGGGCCCGCTCATGATGTCGCGGCACCCGCACTTCTACGTCCAAACGAGGGTCAGTTTCACCTCGGGCGCCATCTTGAGGCGCGATCGCCAGGGGAGGATTTTGCCGATAACACGCCAAAGCAGCCGCCGGGTGGATCCGCTGTTGTTGCTTACTAGTCACTGTTAATTGCCTCCTGATTGCACCCACCACCCTCTCCCCCAGACCACCTCATCCAAAAGAGATAAAGTCGATGGATGTGTTCCTTCTGATAAACATGTGCACAACTATTTAGCCTAAGGCGCTAGATAATATACTGTATGCGTAAGATAAGATACTCAATCTCAATTCAATTTTTTATTAGTTATGTTTTGGAATTCAACTGAGATCCACATAAGAATACAGAAACACATCTTAAAGCGATCATCATTACAACATAATAAAAGCATTCCCAGAAAGGGCACAGTCATAAAAAATACATATGACTACAGTAGTGAAACGTGCTGTTTCATCTATTCAATATTAGGGTACAAAATTACACATACATGTCCAGCAAGAAACCAAATTCGAATGAATAACAAGTGTAGTGCAATACACTCCATATTAAAATACTAAACCTTGCTATGTGCAAATATGCGACACCAGTACAAAATACAAAACACATTACACTCTATGATAAAGTGCTGCAGAACTAAAAAGTGCAAATGTGCAGACAGTCTAACTGAGGCAGATAAAGTGCTATAAGGAAGTGTCATTGCAAGAACGGAATATACAGTTAGTCCATTCCAATAGTCGAGTGTAATAATACAGATATATGTAGCAAACACCCAACATAGGTAACAGAATATAAGGCCACATGTACAACTGAAACATTTAGTAAGTTTCAAATTGCGAATTTTGGCGACTCGCAACTAGAAACTCGCATACTGCAATGTAAAACAGTGTCTCAGACACAGATTACGATTCCCGAAGGGGTCACAATTGACCTGCCTCATCAATATTCATGAGGCAGGTCAAAATTTGTGAACCATTGGGAATGGCATGTAATCATAGGGATGGTGGCCTGCTGAGGTCAGCAGACCACCATATCTGTGATTGCTATTGAAATAAAGCAATGCAGCATGTTTTCCTTAAAGGAAAATCGGATGCATTTTAAAGAGAAAAAGAAAAAGCTACCTTTAAAAAAATTTCATGAGCAGGCAGTGATCTGTGGGACCCCTGCCTGCTCTTAACATTTTTTGGCACCCACATTCACAAAGAAGAAGGGGTCCATTGGGGACCCCTTCAGTTTGCAAATGGGTTACCACCTCCTTCATGGAGTCAGTAAAGAAAGGTCTTTGAAGTGCACACAGGTCCTTTATTCCCAGCCCCGGCTCCATGCTATCAGTAGGGGGTATCAGACCTTTGTGGGGGTCAGTCCACTACCTATTGAAGTGTAAGTGCCCACCCTTCCCTCCCTTACTGCCCAGGAAGGGCCATCAGAATGCAGATGTATGTAGATGGGTACTCAAGCCCATCTGTTATGTTATGTTAACTGGGACTTGTAGAGTGCACAATCACGGGCAGGTTTCTTAGCACTTCGAGAGAGTGGCCAAAACTCGGAAGCAGTGACACACCCAACACTTGGAGGGGCTTTATGCTGTGTCCAGAGCCTCCCTAAACAGAAGAGTCTTGAATTGTTTCCTGAAAGGGAGGAGTGCAGGTTCCTTGCGTAGATTCTCAGGCAGACGATTCAATAGTTGAGGAATTATAACCGAAAAGGCTCTGCCGCCTTTAGATGTAGTTTTCAACCGTGGATAGGCCAAAAGGCCTGCCTCGGATGACTGAAGTGTACGTCCTGGCACATAGTTCCCTAGGCGCTACTTGATATATACTGGAGCCTGGCCGTGAACGGCTTTATGGGCGATGCAGAGACCTTTGAACTTTGCTCTCTGTTTAATGGGGAGCCAGTGCAGCTGCTGCAGCAGGGGGGGTAGCGTGAGCCCATCTGGAAAGCCTGAAGATCAGCCTAGCTCATGGTCACCTGCAACTTACTAGTTATTTTCTCGGGGAGACAAATATATAGGGCATTGCCATAATCCAGTCTGGACATGATCATTACCGACACGACAATCTGTAGTGTGGCAGATGAGAGGAGAGGGCCGAGTCGCTGCAGCTCTCTCATTAAGCCCACACAGGTTCCAATTACAGGCAGAGACTTGGTTTGCCATGGAGAGATTAGCATCGATCTTGATGCCTAGGCTTTTTACAACCATAACTGGCGTTGGGGTGGTGCCAAGCTCTTGTGGCCAGAACAGGTCATTCCAGGGATTGTATTTAGAGGAAGTGACGAGGACCTCAGTTTTATCGGGGTTGACTTTGAGCGAATTAGCTGTCATCCAGTTGACCGTGTGTCTAAGTATGTTTTGCACACGGGCGTGGGCTTGAGGGGAGTTATCAATTTGGAGGATTAATTGTGTGTTGTCCGCATAGTTAAATACTTGGCAGTCCATGTGGACCAATGTGGCCACTAGTGGCTGGAGGTAGATGTTGAAGAGGAGAGGGGACAGTGCGGAGCCCTGGGGGACACCACAGGTGAGTGCGCCAATGTTCGACACCTGCTCGCCCAGTTGGACCCTTTGGGACCGACCTGACAGGAGGGACTCAATCCAATGGTGTGCCAACCCACGGATGCCCAAGGCGGACATCTGGGCCAGAAGCTGAGCGTGATTGACCGCGTCGAACGCCGCTGACAGATTTAATAGGACCAGGGCGCTCGGCTTTCTGTTGTCAGACATGAGCCTAAGTTCGTCCAGCACTGACAGCATCACCAGTTCTGTGCTGGGCCCTAAAACCAGCCTGCCGCACCTGGAGTAGCTGTTGTTCCTCAAAAAAACAGTGAGAGTGTTTTGAGAACATTTTGTTCCACTACTTTTGCCAGGAAGGGGAGCTGGGAGATGGGCCTATAGTAGTTAAGATTAGCTACATCTGCCCCTGTTTTTTTCAGTAGGGGGATGACCCTGGCTTCTCTCAGGCTGGCGGGCATGCAGCCTGTCTCCAGAGAGCGATTAAGTAGATCAAGGATCTCCCTCTCTATCCCAGGAAGGGCAATTCGAAATACCCTTGGAGGACAGGGGTCCGCTGGTGAGCCAGATTTGACACGGTTCGTCAGGAGTGACAGGGAGGCTAGGTTTAGACTAGGGAGAGAGGTGAGTTGCTTGCCTGGGATGCGGGGGGCTTGATCCTGTTCCAGGGGGCACTGGTTGGTTGGAGTTGGTTGGTTGGTTGGAGTGTTATCAATATCTGCTAAAATGTCCCTGACTTTAAGAAGGAAGAAGGCCTGAACCTTTTTACAGTCTGCCAGTTTGGGTATGGATTTCTGCTCTTATTTCTGGCTGAGTTCTGGTGTTTGTAGCTATCTAGAGGGAATGTACAAAGTGTAGCTGTCACCCACCCCAGACGTGTATTGGAGACAGACTGAAAGGCACACAGAGATGTGAGATCAGAGAAATTCCCACTTTCTAAAAGTGGCATTTCTAAAATAGTAATGTTAAATCCAACTTTACCAGTAAAGAGGATTTATCATTACCATTCCAATGATATAAAACATGAAATAGCTACTCCTTTCTAATCAGGAATTACAACTTAAAAGTGTGGTATGGAATTCCCTATTGTTAGCCTACAAGAGTAGCAGGCCTCACTGTAGTCAAAAACAAACGTAGCTCTTTGTCACTACCAGGACATGTAAACCATAAAAGTACCTGTTCTACCTTTTACGTACACCACACCCTGCCTTTAGGGTTCTCTAAGGCCACCCTAAGGGGTGACTTATGTATAAGAAAAGCAGAGTTTAAGGCTTGGCAAGTAGTTTAAAATGCTAAGTCGAAGTGGCAGTAAACCGCACACAGGACCTGCAATGGCAGGCCTGAGACATAGTTAAAGGGCTACTTATGTGGGTGGCACAATCAGTGCAACAGGTCCACTAGTAGCATTTATTTTTCAGACCTAGGGCAGCTGTGGTGTACTTTACTAGGGGCTTATAAGTAAATTAAATATACCAATTGGGGATAAACCAATATTACCATGCTTAGGGGAGAGAGCACAAGCACTTTAGTATTGTTTCGCAGTGGTAAATGAAGCAGACTCCTAAATCCAGCAAAAACGAGGTCAGAAAAAGAGGAGGAGGATGGCAAAAAGTTTTACAACATTAGGTTTAAAAAATATCAGTCTCAAACAGCGGCGGCTCCTTCGAGCAGTGGCTAAAAGAAAAATAAAACGATAATAACACTAGGTTATTATAATAACACTAGGTTATTATCATTTTATTTTTCTGGTTTACGGGCTTGGCTGTGTCACAGCTAGCAAGGGGAGGAGTGGTGGGCACTTAAGTGGACATGACTGCTTTGTCAGCTGTCTTGGCCCGGCCAAACAGTCATGCGCACTTTGCATGTTCCACACCAGGCTGTAATGCACAGCCTGGTGAGGAACATGCACAGGCTTCCACTGCCTGTCTGAGTGCCGAACCACGGTGCTCAGATCAATCACTATGCTGCAATTGGCTGGGAGAGCCTGATTGTGCTTCAAGCAGGAACAGAAGAGGACAACGCGAGATGAGGCTGCGGTCCGGGAGCAAGGTAAGACATTTTTTTTAATTCATTTTCCTACCCCCGCCCCCACGGGTGATAGTTGGTGGCAGCCGCAACTGGTCTCAAAAAGTGGCAATGTGCACAAGAAAGGTATGGGAATACATAAATCACATGATTTAATTCTTGAGCGTGTCTAAGGCAAAGATCACTGAACCTCTCATCCTTCAGAATACCTTCCCTTATTCCTGTGATAAATTAACTTCTACAGGGAGTAGATACCTTAATAACAAAACGATTCTCTGTACACCATAGATAGATGCCAAAGGAGGTAGAGTTGGGGATTTTTAGAGACGCTACTTTCTATTATGATTTCATTCCTTGCATGCTGTACACTGAGCAAACTATCCTGTTTCCCACCCACAATGAATGTACAATGGTTTTTTTATCAGACATTTAAAAAAAGGTTTTGGAAACAATAAATCCCCACTCTGGACAATCTCAAACATTTCCAATGCTTTTGTATAAGAAGAATAAAGTGCACTTCTTTCTTTCATACTATTAAAAATTGTGTGTTGTAATGCAGATTGGAAAGAACCCGTTTCGCTTCCCAGCAAACTGTTCCCTCACCCCCGAACAGCTGCCACTGAGAGCACAGCTGGAGATGGTAACCCAAATTCAAGTCGAAGAGCAGACGGGGAAGCCAAAGACTTATAATTGCAAATTTGGCTCCATATGTGCCCCTCTACTATCTCAAAGGAGGTCCAGCCCTGTACGCCCTTCACTTCACAGGCATAACTCAGTGTGGGCAGGAATTTTACCTTGTAAACCAATAAGATTTTTGCCTTTACCCACAACACGTATACAGTCTATGGATAGCGAAGGCCTGGGACAGTGCCTTACTTTTACAATGGTTTATATGATATTTATTCAGGCAATTGCTTGAAAATATCCTAACCAGATAAGAATAAAATTGCACTGCTTCCATCTTAACACTCCCCAGGAACCAGTTAAAGTTTGGCTTGACTCTGACCCCCTTCTTTCAGAAGGTCATAACTTTATTCCTGGAAGTATTTATTTTTCAAAAATGCTCCACTGCATATTTTTCCAAAGCACAAAGACGTCTTTGGAGGCCTATTTGAGTTAGGTCCAACAAAATAACATTGTCTGCATACATAAAGAAGACAACCGATGTTCATTAGACCAAGTTTGGGAGAATCCCCCTTCACCAGACTAACTCTGCAAGGCAAATCATGAGTATAGAGCGAAAAGATAAGTGGCGCCAGCAGGCACCTCTGCTTTAAGCTATTCTGCGTCCCCACTCTTCTTGACAGGCCTTGGTTCCCTCCCATCAAAACCTGAGTTAGGTGGAAGAGTGAAGAGCAATTATTAGCATCAGAAGGTGTGCAGGAATTCCGAGCGCTGACAATTTTCTCCATAGTGTAGCACGGTCAACCTGGTCGAATGGTGTGGAGAAATCAATAAAAGCAGAATACATGGGCATACCTCTGGACTGAGGGTACTTTTCTATAAGAGTTTGTAGGGCCAGAAATAATATCAGGGGTACCACAATTCTTACGAAAACCCACCTGCTCTATGGGTATGAGGTTATTACCAAATGCCCATTCTTGGAGATTAAGTAAACCGCTTTTCGCAAATAACATGCCTGTCTCACCCAGAAGGGCAATTTGTCTATAGCTAGCGAGGAAAGTCTTCGGTCTTTTTTAATACAGGGGAAAATAATACTTGCCTTCCAGGAGGATGGGATATCACCAGACAGGTAGCAATACTGGAATAATGGTCATAAAACATAGTCCATAAAGAAGCCTCCTGTTTAATAAATGCTATCAGGAATTCATCAGCCGAAGTTCTTGCACCTTGGATGAATCCCTCAATTTCCTTACCAGAAGCTAGACCATACAGTACTATTGAATCTACTTCAGCACTTAGAACAGGCAAAAGACTACTACTTGAATTCCAAGTGTATAATTGAAAAATATACTGGGTCCACACATTGTTCGCTCCGTGACCGCATGCATGGATGCTTCGGTACATTACCACTGGCAACACTAAGGTGCCGATCACGATCCGGCAAAAAATTCCCCCGTGCGACTCGTATCGGGTCTTTTTACCGTACGAATCGTACAAATGCCGTACGAACTGGCAATCACGATTCGCATGGTAAAAAGTCCATACGACCCGCACCGGGAATCATTCCCCACACGTCCTCGGGTCGGAAAACGTGTCCGACACGTCCTCGGACGATTTACCTTACAAACGTAAAAATCCAAGTCCGACCGAGGAATCACGATCCATCCCGTGCGTCCGAGCCTACAACCGTATGGAAAAAACACTGTCCGCACCGAACACCAATAGCAACCATGGAGACATGTGCCCGCATACGCGCCCAACACTCCCCCCAGCCCCCGTACGTCCGACACGTACCCCCCGTATATGTATACCCCCACCCGTCTATGTACACCCCAGTACGTTCCAGTCGTACCCCCACCCCAGTACGTGTCGTACCACCGTCAATGTAAACCCCCCCACCCCTGTACGTGTCGTACCACCGTCTATGTACACCCCAGTACGTTCCAGTTGCACCCCCACCCCAGTACGTGTCGTACCCCCCGTGTACCTTCACCCCAGTACGTTCGAGCCACACCCCCACCCCAGTACGTGTCACAGCCCCGTCTACCTACACCCCAGTACGTTCCAGTCGTACCCCCACCCCAGTACGTGTCGTACCACCGTCAATGTACACCCCCCCACCCCTGTACGTGTCGTACCACCGTCAATGTACACCCCCCCACCCCTGTACGTGTCGTACCACCGTCTATGTACACCCCCCCACCCCTGTACGTGTCGTACCACCGTCAATGTACACCCCCCCACCCCTGTACGTGTCGTACCACCGTCCATGTACACCCCAGTACGTTCCAGTCGTACCCCCACCCCAGTACGTGTCGTACCACCGTCAATGTACACCCCCCCACCCCAGTACGTGTCGTACCACCGTCAATGTACACCCCCCCACCCCTGTACGTGTCGTACCACCGTCAATGTACACCCCCCCACCCCTGTACGTGTCGTACCACCGTCTATGTACACCCCCCCACCCCTGTACGTGTCGTACCACCGTCAATGTACACCCCCCCACCCCTGTACGTGTCGTACCACCGTCCATGTACACCCCAGTACGTTCCAGTCGTACCCCCACCCCAGTACGTGTCGTACCACCGTCAATGTACACCCCCCCACCCCAGTACGTGTCGTACCACCGTCAATGTACACCCCCCCACCCCTGTACGTGTCGTACCACCGTCAATGTACACCCCCCCACCCCTGTACGTGTCGTACCACCGTCCATGTACACCCCAGTACGTTCCAGTCGTACCCCCACCCCAGTACGTGTCGTACCACCGTCAATGTACACCCCCCCACCCCTGTACGTGTCGTACCACCGTCCATGTACACCCCAGTACGTTCCAGTCGTACCCCCACCCCAGTACGTGTCGTACCACCGTCAATGTACACCCCCCCACCCCTGTACGTGTCGTACCACCGTCCATGTACACCCCAGTACGTTCCAGTCGTACCCCCACCCCAGTACGTGTCGTACCACCGTCAATGTACACCCCCCCACCCCTGTACGTGTCGTACCACCGTCAATGTACACCCCCCCACCCCTGTACGTGTCGTACCACCGTCAATGTACACCCCCCCACCCCTGTACGTGTCGTACCACCGTCCATGTACACCCCAGTACGTTCCAGTCGTACCCCCACCCCTGTACGTGTCGTACCACCGTCAATGTACACCCCCCCACCCCTGTACGTGTCGTACCACCGTCCATGTACACCCCAGTACGTTCCAGTCGTACCCCCACCCCAGTACGTGTCGTACCACCGTCAATGTACACCCCCCCACCCCTGTACGTGTCGTACCACCGTCCATGTACACCCCAGTACGTTCCAGTCGTACCCCCACCCCAGTACGTTCCTGGCGCACCCCCAACACAACCTCCTAAGTACGGAGCGCACCCCATGCCCCAACATCACAACCGCATGTACGAGTCGTGCAAAGCCACACACAAGGACCAAATCGTACAACCAAATGGCCCATGTACACACCGTACACACGCTCAAAACGCACGTACACAACAAGGACAAAACAAAAAAACTCAACAATACACCATTCGAAAGGCACACAGCCACTAAACATGGCCAACAACCACTAAAATAACACAATCACTGACCTGCAACTGTCAAATACAAACAGAGGCCCAATACACCACCACTCCTTATAACACACCCACCCAAAATTCAAACACTGCCACACCCACCCATGGACCAATAAAAAGGGCCCACACACACAAACCATGAGCCTTTGCAACAGACCCACTGCTGCCAGACACCACAGAACCAGACTACAAGCGACACCACATCTTACACTTGCACACCTTCACACGACCACCCTCACAAACACCCTCTCATCACATTCACACACACACACAACCATCCACACCCCCCCCCAACATCCACACACCCCCACACCCACACCATCCCCACCCACACCCCTCACCATGCCCACTACCAAGAATCCAAAGTTCAGTCACCGAGAGTTGGAGGTCCTTGTTGATCAAATCCTCAGAGTCGAGCCACAGATCTTTGGAACATTGGTCAGAAGCACCAGCCAGGCAGCCAAAACAGCCATGTGGCAGACCATCGTCGATGCTGTGAATGCTGTTGCGGACACCAGGAGGACCAAGCAGGATTGCCAGAACAGGTGGTACGATCTGCGGAGGAGGGTCAGAGCCAAGAGACAGGAGGAACACGACCAGGCCAACGCCACCGGAGGAGGGCCCTCCCGCAGACCCGTACAGTACCATCCCTGGGAGGAGAGGGTGATGGCCATACTGCCGGTGGAGGCAGTTGAAGGAGTAGAAGGACTCCGAGACCCGGGTGAGTACACAAACAACGCACCTCACATGGGGGGAACTGCAACCACAAACAAAATTACTAACAGGCACGCAACCACCACAAGCCATCGCATTACTCAACCACACTCCATGAGCAGGCACATGCCACTGCTGCCACCATGCCCCATGCACCCAGCTGGACAATGTCAAGTCACAGGCCACAGAAGACAACAACACATGACACGGTAACCCGGATGGCGGGAGTGTGGGCACCAAGAATCACATAGTGCGACTCCAAAGCAGACAACAATGCCCTCTGCCCATATGGCCTAGGTCACAGCCAGACAAACACTGTGTCCCAACACAGGAATGACTTGCCAGCAAATGGCGGATGCCTTGCATCAACACATGGGGGTGAAGGCACTGTTTTGCACATGCCAGCAGCTAATGAACAGCCAACAGTGTGAAAGAGTGGCAGCACACACCACCACAGCAGCAGCGCACAGACACACAGCAGACAAAATGGGTGCCTGGAGATCAGAAACAAACTCACATCAACAGGCCAAGGGCCACTCAAAGATCTGCTAACAGTGTGTGCCCAGGAAGCTGGGCCAAGGTGACAGAGGGTGACACACGGAGGGAGGGAGAGGGGGACACAGAGGGAGGGAGAGGGGGACTGAGAGGGAGGGAGACACAGGAAGATGGACAGAGGGAGGAGGCTGACACACAGAGGGAGGGAGAGGGGGACACAGAGGGAGGGAGACACAGGAAGATGGACAGAGGGAGGAGGCTGACACACAGAGGGAGGGAGAGGGGGACACAGAGGGAGGGAGAGGGGGACAGAGAGGGAGGGAGAGGGGGACAGAGAGGGAGGGAGAGGGGGACAGAGAGGGAGGGAGACACAGGAAGATGGACAGAGGGAGGAGGCTGACACACAGAGGGAGGGAGAGGGGGACACAGAGGGAGGGAGACACAGGAAGATGGACAGAGGGAGGAGGCTGACACACAGAGGGAGGGAGAGGGGGACACAGAGGGAGGGAGAGGGGGACACAGAGGGAGGGAGAGGGGGACAGAGAGGGAGGGAGAGGGGGACAGAGAAGGAGGGAGACACAGGGAGAGCAAATCAGTCCTTTGGTGTGTGGGAATGTCTGCTCGTCAGCAGGTGGACTGCGTGCATGTAGACAAGGGTGCCCAGTGCCAGAACCCCCCCTCTTCATCATGGCAAAACGCAGGGCCATGTTACAACCTGTACACGAGCACAAGGACAGCCACCTGCATCATATAAGTGTGTGGATCCACTCCATGTGCACATGTACAGTGCTACAAGGAAGGCGCAAACGCATAGCTCGGCACACATGCACACTCCACTGCTGACTGCAGTCACACTTGACGCAGCAAGTAAGACTGTGCCACACATAGTTAAAGGGGCCAAATTGGTGCCCAAGGGACACACACATGCACAAGTGCACTGTGAGTGGAATGCAAGACAGATCCTAATTCCAAGAGGAAATGTGCCAACTTTGTAACGGATGCAACATGGATGTTGCATGGATCAAAAGTAACATTGTCTCTCTCACACACAGGTCAACGTCGTGCTGCACCCCCCAACACTGGGGGGGAACACTCACAGGACCCGGATCTGCAGGAGACCGATCCCACCGGCAGCGACCACTCTCACCACTCTGCGGACGACCCCGACCGACCTGGCCCCTCTGGTGTCCAACCACCTGCAGCACCTGCGTCAGGTACAACCGTGCCAACCACCACCCCCACTCCTGCCACATCCCAGGAGACACCCAGGATCCCTGCCCCAACACCACAATGCAGCCAGGCTCGCCAGGAGGGACACGGTGTCCCGGGCACCCAGGAGGAGGCAGGCGACAACGCCAATGCCACCCCTCAGGGGTCCCGGAGACCCCATGTGCCCACAAGTGCAGGCCAGACGCAAGTGGGCAGGGGTGGTGGGAGTGGAGAGCGGCGGAGGCGCGAGCCTGACCAGTTGGCTGGGGATCCGGTATTTTCCCATGTCCGTAACATCCTGGACTCATACCGGCAGGACACCACGGGCATGGCCCAGGTTGTGTCCGTCCTCGAGGGGATCAAGGTCCAGCAGGCCCAGCAACATGCGGAGCTAATAGCCTGTCTACAGCTACACCAACGGAGGATGGAGGACAGACAGGCTGAGCAAGTGACGGCGTCCCAGGGGATTCACGCTGAACTCCGTCGGATGGCCGACACCATGGCCGACCCTCCCTGTGCCAGAAGGCGGAGAACATCACCACCCACAGGGAGGGATCATGAGGAGGAGGAGGAAACATCCGACGGAGCATCCCAGACGTCGTCACGGCCTGCTGCTGAGGTTCCCCGCAGGAAGCCGGGTCGTCCACGGAAAGGACCGTGAGGGTGGCTGCTACATCACCATCTCCCAGGACACCTGGCCTGGCACCTGGCCCACTGGAGCAACAGCATCACAGCATCAAGAGACATTCTCTGCCACATGGCCCTGCTGGTCACTGGCTGACCAATGTTGACAAAGACTGTGGCATGGACTCTGAGGATTTCCAATGGCAAGGACACCAACTCCCCTACTGAACTTTGGATTCCCTAATCCCGGAAAGGCCCTCACTTGGCCCCCCCCCCCCAATAATAAATCACACTATTAAGAGTAGATGCCTGCTGGTAGCATTATTACCTAACATGTGTCATGTACAGTCTAAACATGCCTGAGTCATCTGTTCACTTCAACCATCCACACCCTGGGGCCTGAGTCTGGCACAGGACACATGGGTCACAGTTTTCTAGGCAAGACAGACATGGAGCACCATACACACCCGTGATGGTCAGAACCAGCTGAGGGGGTGGCCGAACAACCGTGCTGACAGACACATTGAGTACAGCAACAGTCATGCGCAGAGGTCAGGGATCCTGGCCCGTGTCCTGGGGGGCACCCAGGTACGTGTAGACAGGTGGCAGAACCATGTCCTGCAAGCTTCAGTCCGGTGGATGCAGAGAATGGGGTCATGGATAACGTTGGATGCATGGGGATGGCACATGTCACAATACCCACACAGTCATGGACATCATGCCCATTACACAGTCTCAGCACACACACACAGCTTGCATCTTGCCACTCGACACATTGACACATAGCCACAATCAGGGAATACCATGCCAGACATGCAGGATGCACCGTGCCAACACACCAGCATTGACTGAGAAGAGGCACCTTGGAGGCATAGGGACACCTTTAATAGTCATGTGTTTGGGATTGCAGAGGCAACTTGAAGTACACATGAACACATCATGTGGAGTACCATGTGGCTCCAACACTGGCACCCCCCTTCTGCAGCACAAATGCGTGATAGCCATGGAACTGGCACACAAGTGTCGGATAATAGCTAAATACCCACAGCTGCTCACGGAGAGCCTGCCATACACCATACATCCGCTGATGTGGAAGTCCCACGCCATGTCAAGACAATGTTAACCGGATGTGTCCGAGGGCAGTGTCACACACATTGATGCCTTCATCACAATCCACCATCCCATCACTGATGACTGACAACCAGGCAGCCCATCTATTCAGGTGTACCCAGCTGCATGTCGTGTCCCATGGGGATGCCACATGTCTGCAAAGGACCCAAACCCCGACCGGGGCAGTGTGCACACATCGTGAACAACTGCCACACCCAATACACCCCAGATGCATCCCTTACCCCATGGAGACTTCCAAACGTGTCCGTGCCTGTAACACTGAGTCAGCCCACGATGCCATGTCCATGAGGAATAGCAGTGCCACAACAATGCAACCAGCAAACGGCATGCGCAGGTACCTGGGGAAGAGAGACACACAAGAAGTCAGCCACAAGAAGCACAGCCACTTGCATGTGCATGTACTCGACACATGTATGTATGACAACATGCTATGTCACAATTATGTCTGGGGAAATACTACCATCACTGCCACCATCACTCCAGTGACACACCCACACACACCTCTGACCCACGTGCCATACATGCAGGTGGAGACACACATCACAACGCATGCCACACGGGGACCAATGCGTGCACACTCAGACCCTGGTACTCACCACTAAGCAAAGAAGTCGCGTATGAGCCGAGTCCGGATGTCCTCTTGCGGCTCCACATCCTCCACATCACTAGCCCCATTGCCAAGCCCTTCGTCCTCCACGGGTGGATGGTCCTCGTCATCTTGATCCAGGATGAGGGGCACAGCTCTTTCAACTGCCATGTTGTGCAGCATGCAGCAGACCATGAAGATCTTGCAGACCTTCGCCGGGGCATATGGGAGTGCGCCGCCGGTCTTGTGGAGGCACCTGAATCGGCTCTTCAGCATGCCAAACGTCCTCTCTATCACTCGCCTTGTCCGGCCATGGGCGGTGTTGTAGCGGAGCTGGGCCGGCGTGATGGGGTTGCGGAGAGGTGTCAGCAGCCAAGGCATGTTGGGATAGCCAGCGTCCCCTAAATGGAAAGCACATGGATATCGTTAGAACAGGCGAAGCGGTAGTGCTGCTCGGCCAAACAGAATACAGGACAGACAGACTGTACCCACCAACAACACATGCACGTTCGTTGCGCAGCTGCATCATCATATCAGGCATCCCGCTACGCCTCATGATGTAGGCATCGTGTGCTGATCCTGGAAAACGAGCACAGACATGTGAAATCACCATGTTGGACAGACACACCACAAGGGCATTGATGGAGTGGTAGTGCTTCCGATTGCGGTACGCCACCTCCCGTGCGTGTGGTGGTACCAAACCTACATGTGTCCCATCTATGGACCCAATGACATGGGGCATCCCTCCCAGGGCATAGAATCCACGCTTGACCTCAGTCATCTGTTCAGGGGTTGGGAACTTGATGAAGTCATCCAGGTGAATCAACATGGCCTCCAAGAAATCATGCAGCACACCGCTGAACATGCTCTGGGACATGCCACCAACATGAGCTATGGTATATTGGAAGGTACCCGTGGCAAGGAAATGTAGGGCAGCCATTACCTTCAGCTGGGGTGTCAGTGCCGTAGGATACCTGTGCTGCGGTTGCAGGTGTGGTGCCAGTCTCGCCGTCAGCTCCAGAATCAACGGTTGGGTGAAGCGGTAGAGCCGGATGCTGTCATTCTCCTGCATGGTGGCCAAGTCTGGAATTCTTCGGGCAACAGGAGGCGCTCTGCAGTAATTTGGAAGTGACAAGGAAGAGTGAGTGCACTACGAGAACAACTCATGTCTACTGAGCACATGTAAATCTGCCAATACACACATGCCACATAGGGAGTCAGGCATGTGCTACATGCCCAGGACACGTATGGATGCAAGGTGACACTCCTTCCAAGACCCAGCCACACACGGTGATTGAGAACCTCCCCATGCCACGCCATGGGAATAGCTGTGTCCCAGTGCAAGTGAACAGCCCGACGCAAGACAGAAGTGACATACACCCACACATCAGCAGAAGTAGGATGCCGATTGCAGAGACTGGTAGCGGAACACTGGAGCCACAGGTCACATGACATTACACTAGTCCAGCCCACACACCTTGCCATGAAGGTGCACATGTCATGACTCACCACACATTCCTTGTGAGTTTGCTGACATGGCCTTGTCACGCTACTCCGTGTCCCATGCATACATGTGCACCTCACATCAGATACCACATGTGGCATGGTGTGCGGAACAGTGTGCAATGATAATCTACACACAGACACATGTTGGTTGCTGCAACGGCTGCAGCTTTTGAGGGTGCTACAACATCAACCTGATGTAAATCCCGGACACATAAATGACATAGTCACATTGTGCACTGTGGGTAGTGACAAGTCAGGTTTCATGACCCCTGTACCGGCCATCATGGGACACTTCCGTGTGTTGGTGTCCGTGCCATGCCAGTGACGCTCACCCCAAGTGCGCAGTACGACATGCACACATGTCAAAGGAGTCAAGGGCATGCCTGGCACACATTGCACCCTCACACAGTACACCTGTACACATCTCATCATACATCTGGTGCCTTCTCCACTCAGGAGGCATGTTCCACATCACAGCCTGTCACACCTGTGCCCCACACATGTAGTAATGCACAGACGATGCCTAGATGTCCATTCCTGGACAAGTATGTCCATCCATGGACAAGTATGTCCGCCCTATTCCTACCTGTGTGTCGACTATCACCACAGTGATGTGTACAAACCGGCGTACTGCTGCTAAGAGGGCCTGTGTATGTTCCCCAATCACTGTGGGAGTGCTGCCGTATGTGTACCCATCGTGATGGCGAGTGTACAGGCATTTGTACGGTCCGTACCACAACGAGTACGCATACGCGTGCAGACCCATAGTGATAGTGAGCGTACATGCGAGTGTACGGCCCTCTCACTATGGGTCTGCACGCGTATGCGTACTCGTTGTGGTACGGACCGTACAAATGCCTGTACGCTCACTATCACTATGGTTCTGCACGCGTATGCGTACACGTAGTGGTACGGACCGTACACACGCATGTACGCTCACTATCACTATGGGTCTGCACGCGTATGCGTACACGTAGTGGTACGGACCGTACACTCGCATGTACGCTCACTATCACTACGGGTACACAGACCCATAGTGATAGTGAGCGTACAGGCATTTGTACGGTCCGTACCACTACGTGTACGCATACGCGTGCAGACCCATAGTGATAGTGAGCGTACATGCGTGTGTACGGTCCGTACCACTACGTGTACGCATACGCGTGCAGACCCATAGTGATAGTGAGCGTACATGCGTGTGTACGGTCCGTACCACTACGTGTACGCATACGCGTGCAGACCCATAGTGATTTTGAACGTAGGCATGCATGTACGGGCCGTTGCCATGCTTTTGGGGTGCCCTAGGGCCCGGAAACGCACCGTACCTGTGTGTGATTCTCCTAATTACATAGGGGACAAGTATTAAGGCCTACATGCATGCTGGTTGTCATGGCGACCAGGTTCAAATTTCGATTTTGTTCTGGAAGGTGCACAGCAGAAGTCAGTTGGAATTCTTCTACTTTGTTGCAATGTGTTTGTGGGGCTGACATCATGCAGGAGAATGAAACCGATAGAGAACCCACAGACTGCTAGGTTTGAAGGGATTGGTGGAAACATAGGATGCAAATGTGAGTGACCAATCACTCTGTACTCCTGTGCATGAGACTGGGCAGAAGGCCACATATAAGGCAGCCAGGTCCCATGAGGGATTACTTGCCTGCACATCTTTGCATTTGTCGACCAAGCTGCTGCTACTGATTCCCTGGAAACATGTCAAGGGCTGTGGAGAGGACACAGCCATTCACCCTGGAGGAGAACATGGCTCTGCTGGATGTGATCCTCCCACAGTACCCCATGCTGTATGGGCGACCAGGGTATCAGGTGAGTGCATAGGCCACTGCCACAGACTGTCCCTATGTTGTGACTGTGTCTTCAGGCATTGTGACCCGGTGTGACACACATGCCATGTACTGTCGGGGGGGTACCAGGGGGGGGGTGCCTGATGTCTCCCAGCAGTGCCCTGAGACAGGAGGGGTGTGTGCAGAGTCCTCCCAGCAGTGCCCTGAGACAGGAGGTGTGTGTGCAGAGTCCACCCAGCAGTGCCCTGAGACAGGAGGGGTGGGGACCTATCACTAACAGCAGTGCCCTGAGACAGGAGGGGTGGGTGTGGAGTCCTCCCAGCAGTGCCCTGAGACAGGAGGGGTGGGTGTGATGCACAGTGTGAGCCTTGATCATTGATTGTGACATTGCCATCATTCCACCTGAGTACCCACTATGGCACGTACTGCCTTTTCCCTCACCAGAGGATGATGTCCCTATGACAGAGGTGCAATGCGTTGGCTGCATTACATGCCATGTAGTAACCAGCTATTATGTTCACATATGTCTCTCTGTGACATGTGGCTGGTGTATTGATGTGGTGTCACTTGTACTTCCTCACAGGTAGGCGCCTCTGCCAAGGAGCAGATCTGGCTGACCGCCGTCAGTGCCGTGAGGCGTGTGGATGGTCGGAGGCGGAGCCTGTCCCAGGTGAGGAAACGCTGGCAGGATATCCGGTGCTGGACGCGGAGGATTGCACGGCTCCTGCTGGGGGACTCACCTGAGAGCCACAAGAACCGCGGCCGCCGCCGTCTGACCCACCTCCACAGGCGTGTGCTGCCGGTGGTCTTTCCAGACCTGGAGAGGCGCTTACAGGCGATGCAGCAGGCGGAAGGGGGTAGGTACATGTGCGTTTGTTGTGTGTCACCGGCATTTGTAAGGGCACAGTGGCATTAATTCACTGGCAGGGTTTAAAGGTGCTGTGCCCATCCAGTTTGCCCAAGTGTGGCGCTGCGCCCCTGCCACCCTTCCCCTCCTTGCAATGTGTTCCCTGGTCTGTGTGTAGTCACTCCTTCACAAGGTAATGTAGGCTGGCGCTTTGTCCACGAGAACAATGACTGTAGCATCATGGGTGGTGGTGGTGGGTAACAGGTTGTGGGACCTTGCCTGTGAACTGTCAAGTTCACTGCATGTGGGTTCCATGTCAGTTGGCACTGATGCTGGCTCCAGACATGGGAGTTGGTCTCTCATGTGTCATGCCTTACAGCGCGCATGTCCTATGTAGTGGCCTGTGACATGATGTGCATGAGTGTGCGCTACGCATAGTGCAGGGATGGTGACGTGTGTAGCAGTCATTCCCATTCAGCCATTCAGTAGCATGTAGTTGCGTGCCCAATACTGTCCCCTGGGGCACCTTATCCTCAGTGTTGTTTGTGTCATCATCAACGTGGACACTCTCACTGTCTACAGCGTAGGTTGTGCTCTGTGCCATTGTCCCCTGTCACCATGTATATAGACGTGCTATTATGTACAGGTGTCCACTGTGCAGCCTGACCTGATTGTCCCTCTTCATACTCACAGTTGCCAGTGCCTGTGTGTCTTGTTATACTCATCTGAGGATGGGCACTGGTACCTCATTATTTGTACAGGCGCACCTTTGCTGTTTTGCGTCCAATCTTGCCTTTTGCCTGCCACTGTGTTTATCACCCAGACTATGAGATGTTGGTGCCACCTGTGTCTCAGCAATTAGCATCGTGTGGGGGTTGCTTGGGGCGGGCAATGCCTATGTGTCAAATCCTGATTCCTAATTGCTGGGTCTGGACAGTGTGTGATGTTACTGGACACACACGCAAGGTGCAGTGACCGAGTTATGTTGGGCATGTTTGCAGCATTACCTATGCAGCATGTGTCTCAAGTTCATGGATATTGTCCCTGGTCATAGGTATTTTCACAAACGCTGTGTGGTGCAGAGGCAGTGCAGGATTGTCCCCAGGGCCTGGGTGCTATGTCAGACTCCGTTTCCTGTCATCAGCTATTGTCTCATGCTCTCCATGGTATTTCAGTGGCATGGTGGCTCAACCAACTGTGTTTCATGCCCTACATCGGTACCTTGTTTTGCAGATGTTAGGGATCTGCCTCTTCAGGCTATGCAATGTTGACTATGTAGATTGGACTCATGTGACAGATGTGTACAGGTGTCTGATTAATTTCTGTCTCTCCACCCTGCCCACAGCATCGTCGGGGGACACAGAGGGAGACATGGACACGGACCAGGCGGAGGGACCGAGCACCAGTGGCAGCCGTGACATCGGGGCTGGCACATCGAGTGGGACAGAGGCGGAGGATAGTGTGGCTGAGGACCTGTCGACTGGCACATCAGACTACGAAGCTGACAGGTCCGAGGAGGATGTCTCAGAGTTGGCGGAGGCTGCACCAGCAGCTGACAGTGGAACAACACCTGCCACCGCCCCCTCAGTTCCCACCAACCGCCTCCCACTTGCTCGTGTCCCTTCCCAGCGTGCCCGGTCACCGCATGTCTCCTTCCTGCCAGGCACCGCACCCCCTGCCCCTGTCTCCACTGCTGCCGCCAATGCTGAGTCCATGGACATCCAGCGGCAAATGCAGGTTGGTCAGGCTGCGATCCTGAATGTCCTCCATTCCCACGGGAAAACCCTCACCAACATCGAGGCATTCTTGGAGGGCATTCATTCTTTGCAGGCTGAGCAACGCAACTTGCTGAGGTCCCTAGACTCCACACTGACTGCAGCAGTGGGTCTCCTGCAGCGCGACCTCCCCCCACCTACCCCTGCCCCATCCACACTTCCCACTTCCATGCCTGTCCCACGTACACCCAGACGTCGGCATGCACCCACCACAACAGACACAGGCACCACACCAGCAGGGAAGGTCCACCGCACTCCTCCTGACACGCACACACAGGGTGAGATAGGCACACCCACTGGGTCGGGGGGCAAACGTGTGACACGCAGCCAGAGTGGGAGTCCGCATTCCACACAATCCACTCCCTCCAAATCCCCTCCCCTCAGCTCTCCTGGCCACATCTCCCCCAAGGACTCCTTCATGGCCGCTCTGTCCCTGAGCCCCACAGTTACGCCACCACGCAAGCGGTCAAGGAAGTCCTCGGTCAGGGTGGTTGAGTCTCCCCCCCTGTCTCCACCCTCCCCCGGTGGCGCTGCAACCCATCCCTCTGAACCCCCCCCCTCCTTGGGGCCTGAGGTCACTTCGGGTGCAGGGGACTCCCTGGAGGACCTTGCTAAGGTGTGTAGTGCCATCCTGGCCTCCGCCTTTGGCCATGACACACCCCCTGTGGTTGAGTCCTCCATCCCTGCACCCACAACGCCGCCCCTTTGCCCTGATGTCCCTGCGGTGCCTGTTGCTTCCCCCCCCCCTGATGCCCTCACCAGTATGGAAGACGATGGCATTTGACTGTGCAGGCAAGGTAGGGGACACACATCCCACTGTGTCCCCCATGCAGCTGGGAATAATTGACTGCCCTATGGCCTTTGTTGACTTTGAACTGCCGTTGATCCACGGACATTGTGCTCATGCTGATTAAAGCTTTATTTTTTTTTTCATTATCACACTCCTGCTATGGTGGTATTGGTGTTGGTGGGGCTGCTACATTGTTTTGGGTGGTGTTTAAGGCTTTGGGTGTGTGGGATTTGTAGTAGTGTTCTGCTCTTTGGGGCCACCCTAGGATCTGTGTGCCATCACAAGGTGTTGGCTAACTTCCTTAGGTCATGTCAGCAGTTACTGCATGGTTCAATTGTCCCAGGGTGTATTCCTTCCTCTGTGTACCCAGTTTCTTCCCTGCAGGGTGTTCCCAATGTTTAGCGCAGAGCTGTGTCTACATGAGCTGTGTGTGTGACGGAGCCCTTCTACTTTGGCCATGCATGCATGGCCATGTCTCCACCTGCAACAATCGTGGCATCCTTGGTGATCACTGTACTTGTGTGTGGAGTCAGTTGACATGAGTTCATGGGGACATGTTCCCTTGTAGGCAGTATGGATGTGGGTAATTGTGGCATCACACACATGTGTTACACCCCTCCTGGGTGTGGACACTGCTGGGAGGACTCTGCACACACCCCTCCTGTGTCTGGCCACTGCTGGGAGGACTCTGCACACACCCCTCCTGTCTCAGGGCACTGCTGGGAGGACTCTGCACACACCCCTCCTGTCTCAGGGCACTGCTGGGAGGACTCTGCACCCACCCCTCCTGTCTCAGGGCACTGCTGGGAGTGTTAGGCACACACCCCTCCTGTCTCAGGGCACTGCTGGGAGTGTTAGGCACCCACCCCTCCTGTGTCAGGGCACTGCTGGGAGGACTCTGCACCCACCCCTCCTGTCTCTGGGCACTGCTGGGAGGACTCACCACCCACCCCTCCTGTCTCAGGGCACTGCTGGGAGGTCTCTGCACCCACCCCTCCTGTGTCAGGGCACTGCTGGGAGGACTCTGCACCCACCCCTCCTGTCTCAGGGCACTGCTGGGAGGACTCCACACCCACCCCTCCTGTCTCAGGGCACTGCTGGGAGGACTCTGCACACACCCCTCCTGTCTCTGGGCACTGCTGGGAGTGATGGGCACCCACCCCTCCTGTCTCTGGGCACTGCTGGGAGTGATGGGCACCCACCCCTCCTGTCTCAGGGCACTGCTGGGTGGAGTCTGCACACACACCTCCGATTTCTGGATATGTGCGCTTGGCACATACACGGTGGGGTTACGCACACTGCATTAGAGGTGAGGGTACGAGTCTACTGACACTGGTGTGGTGGGGGTACGCTCCGTACGTCCGCGGGTGGGGGTACGGGTCGTACTTACACTGTTGGGCTGGGGGTACGCTCCGTACGTCCGCGGGTGGGGGTACGGGTCGTACTTACACTGTTGGGCTGGGGGTACGCTCCGTGCGTCCGCGGGTGGGGGTACGGGTCGTACTTACACTGTTGGGCTGGGGGTACGCTCCGTACGTCCGCGGGTGGGGGTACGGGTCGTACTTACACTGTTGGGCTGGGGGTACGCTCCGTACGTCCGCGGGTGGGGGTACGGGTCGTACTTACACTGTTGGGCTGGGGGTACGCTCCGTGCGTCCGCGGGTGGGGGTACGGGTCGTACTTACACTGTTGGGCTGGGGGTACGCTCCGTGCGTCCGCGGGTGGGGGTACGGGTCGTACTTACACTGTTGGGCTGGGGGTACGCTCCGTGCGTCCGCGGGTGGGGGTACGGGTCGTACTTACACTGTTGGGCTGGGGGTACGCTCCGTACGTCCGCGGGTGGGGGTACGGGTCGTACTTACACTGTTGGGCTGGGGGTACGCTCCGTACGTCCGCGGGTGGGGGTACGGGTCGTACTTACACTGTTGGGCTGGGGGTACGCTCCGTGCGTCCGCGGGTGGGGGTACGGGTCGTACTTACACTGTTGGGCTGGGGGTACGCTCCGTACGTCCGCGGGTGGGGGTACGGGTCGTACTTACACTGTTGGGCTGGGGGTACGCTCCGTACGTCCGCGGGTGGGGGTACGGGTCGTACTTACACTGTTGGGCTGGGGGTACGCTCCGTGCGTCCGCGGGTGGGGGTACGGGTCGTACTTGCACTGTTGGGCTGGGGGGTACGCTCCTTGCATACGGGGTGGGGGTAGGGTCCGTACATATCCGTCCCCATGCTATGTGATGTTTGTGCGGCCCGTACCCAGGCCTTTGCCACGTGGGTGCGATCCGTCCCGCCATTGTTGGGGTGACGTGTGTGGGCGTGGTCCGACTCGTACCCACGCTCTTCAGGCGTGGGTACGGGACGTACCTGTCTGGTTGTGTTGCCGGTTCGCGTGGTGACGGACTTCCGTTGTGGCGGTCGCTGGCTTATCAGGACACGCCCCCACCCCCTCGTGGTGACCAGGGCATGGGAGTCAGATATGTCCAGGCCATGTGTAGTGTGTCACTCATGTGGTTGTTTTGTGGCCTGCCCTGGTCGTGCCACCCCCACCCCACCCCACTTTCCCCCCTCCCTTAGTTATTCTGACCTTCTGCGGCGTCTGCGTCGTAACCTGTAGAGGAGGTGTACTGCTATGAGGGCAGGGATGACTCGTAGGTTCGGGTCCATGTCTGTCCGTCGCGTACTGGTACTCCTTGCTCGCGTCGTCCTGTCGCGTACGGGTCCTCCTTGATCGCGTCGTCCTGTCGCGTACGGGTCCTCCTTGGTGGCGTCGTCCTGTGTGTCCGTCACGTACTGGTCCTCCTTGTTCGCGTCGCCGTCTGTCCGTCGCGTACTGGTGGTCCTTGTTCGCGTCGTCCTGATTTCCCGGCAGTTTTTGGCTGCCGCAAAATATTCACCGTGCGGGGTGACGTCGGTGCGAATCGTGATTCCTGGGTCGTGAATGGCTGGCTGCGTGCGTCCCGACGTCAGGTCGGCGCTTTCCCGGATCGCATTGGTAGGTGTTTTTTGTTCGGTCGGTCTTTTTTACGATTCGTACGGTAATGGTGTACCCGTGCGAATCGTAATTCCATGTTTGTATATTTTGACGACCGGGTACGCGTCGGACGGAGAATATGCTCCGTCCGACGGTTCGTACCCGGTTTTTGCCGGATCGTGATCGGCACCTAAGTGTGTCTTATGGGTTGTCCTTCCGTTTTGCGTATTTCACTTGTGTGCAACCAGTCTTTTCACGCTTAAGATGTCAGTTTACATGGGCGTTGGAATTATTCCTTTCCAATTCGCCATGTCCGGACCCGGATTTCGACCAGCAAATGGGCCCCTTAGTGGCTCACGATTATGATAAATGGGGTGACCCAGTATAAAGTCAAAGGACCTGGGTTTCGATTGGTAAAGAAAACAGTTGGCCCTAGACAAAAATATTTTCATCCAATAAGGGAAGATTGGCTCAGTTTCAGGAAGAGATTTAATCATCAGGTAGGAAGAGTATGTATCGCATACGCACATTCCACATTGGTGAGTTATTTTTGAGGGAAAAGGCACCTAAGAAGCAGCTTGATTATTGCACATTAATTTATTGAAGAACGAATCCTATGCATTAAATGAAAAACAAACATAAACAAAGAGCATAACATCAAGCATGTAAAGTTCAAAAGGTTACTTCCAAGGAAGGAAAGGGAAGTGAAAGTTGGTGCTCAAGTGAGAGAGAAAGGAAAGATGAAAATCATCGAAGACATTTATAAAAAAGCACTTCAAGATCCTTGATATTTGAGGGATCTGGCTCGGGTTCCCAATGTGGCCAGTAACCCTACTGTAGTGGGCCTGCCCCAATATTTGATTTACAGTACACTTTTCAATGATTATTCCTTAATCAAAAGCACAGCAAAGTTTCATCTGTGATTAGGGGTAGAGGGTAGGATGGCGTCTCTTTTTTCTACTGACTACAATGATGTTCTTTTGGAGGGTGTTGCGTTCGTCTGCTCCTACACTCTGATGGATTGACTGCATAAATGGCCAGCCGGCTTTACTTGGGTTCCTGATGCCTTTTACCCACAACATTGTATTTTCTCTTCGTCCAATAATTGATTTTTTTCCCTAGACTCTTGTCTTAGATTTTTTCCAAATTAATGGACACGCCTTTTAGACTCTGCTCTCGCTTTTTGAACTCTGCTTTTGTCCTATGCCTACATACGATGGACTTACCAGGGGAGGGTGTAGTATAGCTTATGGGTCCATTGTCGACATTTGCTAAGTTAGCATGAGCTTTGCTGCCATGAGGCTGCTTTTGCGCACGACACTGCAAGCATATATTTCGCAAGACTCTGTTTGTGCCCCTTTCACATGAGAACTGTCTGCCTTTTGCATTCTCTGCTGTGCGCTGAGGTTTAGTCTGCACACGATGTACAAGGTTAATCAACAATGCCCCTTGTTATTCTGTTCTGGTCAGTCCCTTGCACCTAGACATAGCATGCTACCCACAGCTGCACTAATGGGAATGTGCTTTAATATTGCAAGCGATACATGTTTTGACACACTAGGAGAGACGCCTTTCCAGAGAGAAGACCTGTGCTTGTCCTGTGATGTGAACCTTTCATCTAGGCCTTGAGGTATGGGGTCTGCTGACAAAGCCCAGAGGTCTTCGTTTTTATAATAAACTATTTCCTACAACGGGGAGGGTGGTTAGGTCTTTTCGTCCTTTTCCACTGTATTTATAAAATGATATCCCTGTTTGTATTCGATGGAATTGTGACAATGCTGACTATATTGTGTTCATGCATTTTGCTGCTAGTAACGGCACGTGTACTGTACCATAGAGTGCTTTAGTTAAAATAAACTTTTTAAACTATATCGCGTCTCTGATTATTCACATTGTGGACAAGTATGAGTGAGTGAGCAAAAGAGATGTTTGGCTCCTGCGATTCTCAAGAGAGAGTGACGTGCTCTGGGTTGTCTAATCATTGGTAGCTTCACTGTAGTCAGAGAATGAATGAGACACTATAGCTAGTAGGTTTCAGATTTTGGGTACTAATGTATTAGGATGGTACACCCCTATTCACTGAGGTCCCATTTTACTGTGCATAGTTCTGTAAATGTGCAGAATCCCTGCAACAAAATCAGTACAGACCCATGTTTTCTGCAAACATATAATCAAAAGGTTAAGGTATGTTACAAAATTAAGTTTCAAATTAGATTGACCGAAACACGCCATATTCCAGGATACTAGTTTGCCCCCGGGGTTACCTCCGCAACACCAGATGCTTTGCGATGCTGCTGGTCCCATTTAGAGTACCTGCTACCCAACACCAATTAGTTAGCTCATCTCTCTGCTCGGGTTCCCAAGCACTCAATTACTCCGTCTTCACAACATTTATAACTCTCCTCCCCGTGCCTCCACCTACGGAGATAGTGATGTCCTTCAGGTTAGAAGACCCCTCCTGTATTGGGTCCTGTGGTTTACCTTGAAAATTCAACATTAAACTATTATGGTTAGGCTCTGTAATAGGCTGTACACAGAAGACATCAATACCTTTTTTCAGGAAATCATCTACATTCTCCAACCTCAACACTACAATAATCTTGGAGTTGAACGTAACGTTGAGCTCATTAAAAATAATAGAGAATTTATTAAAACATTAACAGTATCTTTACTTGGTACCAACCTCAGAGCCTCAATTTCCAATAATGAGTGTAAAATGAAGTGTCTATTCAAAGGGCCCAATTCACAATCAAACAAAATGAAAAAGTCCAGGATATTTGAAATTGGACCAATTTCAGGACTCTTCGGGCCCTCTTTTAGATTATCAAGCTTTTTCTCGGGCCCATACTGAAGATTCTGTGATGGAGGAAAAAACGGTTGTGCTCCCCCTTAAGAGGTCTATAGGGCCTTAGTTTGTGTTGTGTAGGCATTTTCCCTGGGACGAGGGGGGTCATTAATGATGGCAACTCAGAATTCCACCCAACCACTTGGGAACCCATGTGTTTTACTTTGGACCCCGTGGCACCATGATTCCCAAACCCACACCCAAAACCACCTTCTTGACAAACCTCATTCTTATAATCATAAGTCTCATAAGTAATTTCCGGATTATGGGGAACTGGCTTCTTTTTCTGACATGAGATGTTGGAAACTTGTTCCTCCAATACATTAGATAATGTAGGAAGGATAGAAATTTCTGAACGACTGGGCACCAAATCCGGATACGAAGGAACATTGTCTCACATTTTAGTATTTGTGGAATGAGCAGGAGATACAGATTCAACAAGAATACTTGCAAACCTTCGGGTTTTTTTTTCTAATATTTCATAATATGACATTTCTTCTTCCTCTTCCCCTTGGGCAAATTCATCCAAGAACTAGCTCAAAAGAGCACAAAAGAGGATCAACAATAGACTGAACATGGGGGAAAGAGTCCCACCAGGGAGAATGACCCCTTTATTAAATATGAGACAGACAGGTAAAGTTTTATCTGTCGACTGGGCCGCTGGTACATCCGGGTTACACCCCTGGAAAAAGGTTTTAATGAATACACATTGTCCTCCATCTGTTTTGCTTTAGATTTTGGAATAAATATCTTTGCAGGAGGATCCCCTGACCTGCAGGGCTTACCCACACGCATACCAATATCTTTATGCCCACCATTGGTCACATTAACAACTTGATTAACCTATGACTTCAACTCTTTTGCCTTTTGCACCAACCTTTGACACAAATCAGAAATGGTATGCCCTTGAACCCCCAAAACAATTGGAGACAGCACATCCAGCACATGTTCGAAATTAGAAACCGATCTTTCTATCAAGGATGAAATAGAAAATAAAATGTTCTCAATACACAGCAATATTTTGGATGAGGCACCCCGCCCTCCTTCCCCTTCCAGGCTAAACGGCTACACAGTCAATTGAGCCCTTGAGGACATGAGTGATTCACAGTTCATTGAGTTCAATGAAACCAACGAGCCCCTGAGGGAGGGTGTACTAGTGTACAGAGATGGCAGAGATCGATGCCTGGACAAACGTTGCAAGGATTGGCCAAAATCGCCCCGCCTCCCCAAAGCAGTCGATGATTTCAAGCATGCCTCCTTCAGCTTATTCTTATCATTGAACAAACCTAAGTCCGGCAAAGTAAAGTCCTCCGGCACAACGGGCCCCTCGCCGTGCCTCTCACCATAGGACTCAGGGAGATTTTCCAAAGGGATCATGTCATTTAAAACCAAGAGAAGCATCCACCAAACCATGACCAAAGTAAGAGTTCATATGATCTTCCCCAGCGGAACTTAAGTCCTGCCCCTGATTGTCATGTGGGCCACTCACAGAGTTCGATGCAATGCAGCTGTTTGGTACAGGACCCAATGGAGCAACATCCAACTCCGTAGGGCCCAACTTTAGGTCACTGCTTCCATATTTTGAAGAGCTCAACTGTGGATCAGCTTCTCAGGTGCCAACCCCTGCTTTTTATAAGCCTGGAGAACTACATAATGGACTTAACTTTGATGAAAAGAGAAAGGTTTGGCCAGAATGGACTCCCTGGCATATGGTTTCCAACAGGACAGCAGTGGTGTTTCTTGGAAGGCACAGGTCAGAAATCCCAATCTTTACATTTTCATGTGCCCACTCCTGGAGTTCTGGTGGCTAGCAGCACTCAACCTTTAGAACATTTTCTCAGTTGAAGGAGGGCAACCAATTTTCTTTGTTCACATTGAACTTTTCAATTTGGTTTACTTCTAAATGAAGTCACTTTTTTGATTTCACTTTGTTAATACCACTTCATTCCACTTTTTTTCTTCTCCAATTGATCCCCAGACGTTGGTGTCTTCTTTCACACAAAATTCTTTTTAATAGAAATCCAATTTTCAATGAAAATTAGGCAGACCCAGCCAACGCGTTTCATCTCTTACAGGGACTTCATCAGGGCTTGAGCAAAAAAGATTTTTTTAAATATATATATATATATATACATGGTGGATATACATGATCTACACTGATCCCCTATTAAAAACATAAACGATTGTTTCATTTTTTCATTACATTTTCTTTAAATTTGACATTTATTTGTATTTTTCAATGACTTTTACCTCTGGAAATGTATTTACAAGCATTTCTATGAAAATCAGACCAAAAGAAGTTACTAATATGTAGATGATAATAACTTAAAATCACTGAATCAGTATATTCCTTATTCTTAGATGATATCAACATTTTTAAGTGATTTCAGTTACTCCATGTGTATTTCAGAGCTCGCAATAGTAGTAACCCCTCAAATGTGCATACAAGAAGATGCCTAATTTACTTACTATTTCAGCTATCCCTCTTCTGAAAATCTTCATGGTATCTATTCATTATCTTCCTGGTCTCGTACTGTCAAAATAGACAAAGGACCATGTGCCAGCCTTACCTTTCCTTTCCTTGTTGTTTATAACTTGTCTTAACATGTAATCACTTTTAATCAGCCATCTACAGAATCTCTGGGCTACGTTGCTCTCCTCTAATATCTCCTTCTCATTCTCACCATTCTCCTACCACAGCTTCCCCTTTTGTGAGGTGTCTCACCCAGGAAACACACATTCTTGCATTTCTCTTAGTCAATTCAGTACCTGACTCCCCCACTGGGTCTAGGGTTCAGCCTTTGGATACCATGGAAAGGGAAACTCACATTGTTGTGATATTGCTCCCGCATGTGCTGATAAACAGGGTTTTTCCTATCTCTATTCCTCACTGCCCTTTGATGTTCTTGTATGTGTAAGTTTAACATTCTGATGGTGCTCCCATATAGATAATTTATCAGCTGTACACAATTATATAAACAACAAAAATACTGTTACATGGAGCATGTTTAGGGAGAAGACAGTGTATTGTGCTCGAGGGCGCCCCCGGAAATGGCACACCATATGGGGGCGATGAAACCAGTACAGAGGGGGCATATGCCTGCCCCCAGACCCGGACCCGCCTGAGGAGCAGCTCTCCCCTTAGCATTCTTTCCAGCTTTGTATTCTTTGCTGGTATGTGTTTGCCTTCTTGAGTCTCTGCCTTCCCCTCCTTCCCTTACTATAGACCTGTGTCTGATGGACGAAATGGGGCTCGCTCCCCCTGATGGGAACCCTTTTTGTGCTTTCAGTACTCATCGCCTTGCTTGTGTTTAGGTTTGGGTTTGTGTTTATTTAAAACAGAACCTTTTGATTCTCCTATCAGTGAAATGTGGACGCTCGCTTGTGTTGTGTTTCTAAAGCTGCCGTACCTCCGGGTTGTCGGCTGAATAGCTGTGTCCCTGACTTAAAAGAATAAAGGTTTTTTTAAAAAAAATAAAAAATACTGTTACAGTTTATGAACTCATTGACATAGTATTTCCTTGTCGAGTTGCAATTGAAGTTCTTTAGTTTATCTACCCCCATTTTACATACATTGCAGTCCAGACGAATATAGTCCCCTTTTGGCTGTTCAGGTATTCAATTCCTGCATCTGTCCCTAATGGGAGGTATGTAGCTACATGCAACCAAACTCTTAACTGTAACCCCTCTTCTATAGGTGACCTTTGGTTTGTCTGTAATTCAATTAGCTAGACCTGGTACTCCATGGAGTAGACCCCAATGTTTTCATAGTATTTTATATATGTCATTGTCCTCTGCACTATATGAGGACACAAATGCCAACTTTCTATTTTCATCTTTCCTGATTCTTTTGGTTAATGTGGTACTTCTATTGGTTTGCAGAATCCTCTTCCCTGCCTGCTCCAAAACCTTTTCCTTATAGCCTCTATTACGAAGTCTTGTTTTCAAACCATCCAGTACATTCCTGAAGTCACTTTCCTCACTGTGATTTCTTCTAATTCTCACCATTTCCCCATATGGTATACCCTCGTTCACATGTCTGGGATGTTCACTTTCTGCTCCCAGTATGCTGTTGGTGGCAGTGGTTTTGTGGAACAGTTTGCTGCAGATCTTCCCCTCCTTCACAAACAACTCAACATCTAGAAATGTAATACATTTTTTACTGTGTGTCATAGTGAATCTCTCATTAAAAGGATTTTCATTGAGATATAAAAAGTATCCATCCCATTCAGTCCCCGAGCCAGGTCCAAATTAGTAAAATGTAATTGATGAACCTGCCCCAGAAAAACACATGTGGAGTCCATTGTGTAGCTGCTGAGGCCCAGACATGCACCTTCTCAAACCACCCGAGAAAGTGGTTTATGTTTGAGGGCGCAAATCGGGACCCCATTGCAGTCCTCTGCAATTGCTGGAACCACTCTCCATTAAACAGGAAAAAAATATTCTCCAGGATGAAAAAATCCATTATATTTCTAGACGTTGATTTGTTTGTGAAGGAGGGTAAGTTCTGCAACAAACTGTTCCACAAATCCACTGCCACCAACAGCATACTGACAGCACAAAAAGTGCCGAAATTGCACACCCCAGACATGTGATAGAGGGTATACATATGGGGAAATGGTGAGAATTTGAAGAAATTGCTGTGAGGTAAGTGACCATTTTGTTCACCTCTTTGTCACTCATAGAAAAGAAATTTGAAATGAGAAGATAAGACTTCAAATGGGATAACTGAGACTTCTTTCGACAAATAGATTTTTTTTTGTTTCAGGACATTGTTGGGTGGATTAGTTGCAGCAATCAGTCGACCAGAGCATAATTTCCTTGACGTCGTTTTAAGCCAAACTAGGTGAAAAGAAGATGGAGCCCAATAAATGATCACATAGTACTGTTGAGAAACAATGAATGATATCACCAATTACCACTGCGGTGGTACCATCAGACAGCCACCCTCCACTTTGATCTAAATCTCCTGGGCGATAGTCTGAGAGAAACAGGTCATCAAAGAGAAAAGAAGGGGGAGAAAGGGGCAGAGTAGAAGCTCAACGGTCAACCCCACAAACCGCACCCAGACCTATTTAGGCTGCTTCCTTGACGCCTGGGCTCTCTTTCTGCTGCGCCTGACTACAGCCACTGTGCTCTCCCTCGCACTCCCCTTAGCACAAGTGACACGAAAGTACATAACACTACACCTTGCCTGCAGAACAGCTGAAGCTTGAAACCTGTAGACTAGATATCAATTCTACAGTTCTGTCCTATATGACTTGCCAGAGCACACCAAAGCCCACCAGAGTAAACAAATGGCAGGGACTCCAGAGTATTTAGAATTCAAAAATATTTGGTTCCCTATGGTCTTTATCAAACGTCCAGAGCAACCTGCAGCTCTCCACCCCTTCCCCTGCCTCCACAACGTGTGAGCTCGACTGCCTCTCCACTGCGGGCGTAGTAAATATCACTAGCACTGGGGGAGTGTGCCAACTGGGGGCAATAAGGGCAAACATGTGCAGGCTGGAAGAACCAATAATAGCCGACAAAAGAAGAAACCAACTCGCAACTAGAGCAGAAAGAGTGACGTAAAGACACCGGCAGCCGGGGCAACGGGCCGGGAGAGTGGCAGCAGAAGCAGAAACACAAACTGTTAGTGCTCTCAGCGCTCTCTCCAACTTTCATTAGTACACTTGCTCGGCGGTGCTCCCGCGTCTGATGCTCCGGCTGCCTCGCACTGATCCTCGATGTCAACATGCAGCATATGGCTGCTCAATCCAATCCAATCCAGATAACGTGCAGTGGTTTTAAAAAGGGCAGATTAGTATGGAGCAAAGTTGTCTTCTGCTTATGCAAAGTTAAAAAGTAACCGCATAATTGACTGCAGGGCACTACAGGGCTTCAGAATATGTCTTTTCATTCAATGTAGGGTTCTAAGCACTGGAAACAAAAGCAGAATTGCATCTAAAATGTTTCTGTTGCATTTTATTTTATTTTTATGGCTTAGCAGGGCAACCAAGGGTGATGGTGCTGGTCAGCTGGCTGCAAGCATCCCCATCGGAGGCGCAACTAGAGCCAAATTTCGGAGGGCAAAGAAAAAGTTTCGGGGGGGGGCTAATTCTACTAGCAATAGGCAGAGTAGAGATGCATGAGCGCTAAGAAAGGATGAAAAAACAACAAAGCCTCAATAACAAGCAAATGGTCTTTTAAAGACCTGGGAAGTAGTCAAGTGCAGCTGTGTGTGTGCCCGAGAAGCTGTCTCAGCCTGGGCTGAGACACACGATGGGGGGGGGGCTGAAGCCCTTTGAGCCCAATGGGCATTGCGCGCCTGATCCCCATGTACCTAGACACAAACCGTCCCTTTGGCCTCACATTGAAAGACAGTCCTGACATTGAAGGATGGGTTTCCCCCACCTACTTCCCCATCTCTACATACTTGTCTTTTGTTTATGTTGAACATTTTCCTGAAGTCTGAACTTACTCCAAGTGCCTGCAGTCATTTTTTGGGGGTATCTTGCCACATCTAGTGTTATTGTTGCACAACGCTCACAGGAGTCACAATTAATTTTATTGTGTATACTGTTATTAAATTGAGAAACAATTTGTAGTCTCTAGTTTTGGAAAATGTAGTGGCTGCCTTAGACCTTGAAATATTCCCTGCAGTCTTCGTTGGACTCAGTCATCTGTTACGTTTGAAAGGCCTCACAGTGACAGTTCTGATGGAGATGTGTTTTTGTCTGAGTGGTGGCAGGCCTGTGAAATCGTACCTCATTTCCACTTGCTTTGATTTGAATCCCAGCAGGTGTTGGAGCTACAGATATAACCATTTTAAATACTCCCATGCAGTTTTGTAGTTCAAAATGGTCTCTTGTGCTCTGCTTCAAACCATGTGTAAAGTGTTCAGAGTTCCAGCTGTTATGCAGAACATTTACTGAGGCCTCAGTGGTGGGAGGACACAGCATGGCATGTAAGTAAGGTTTCCCGAACAGGCCATGTCACCAAGGACACAGTACTTTAGTTCTGGATTTTTATTTAACATCATAATGTATTCTGGGAAATGTAGTGAAGGTGATCCAGTGGAACTCAAAATCTTGGTTGGAGTAATTATAATGGTATAAAACTAGGTATAAGAAGCAAAACCTGTAAGTTATGTGGGTATCCGCTTATTTGTTATGTTAAAACCAATGTTTAAGAGGAATATTTTTGAAAATAACAGAAGCTATTAGCCTATTATGTGCACCCCAGGAGAGTGGGTATGTTTTTCCAGTTCTCTTCCTCAGGTTTCTCTCTATCTCTCTCTCTATATATATCTCTCTCTATCTCTCTGTCTGTCCTCTAGACTGTTCTCTCTCACTTGTGTTCCCCGTAATGAGTGCTGCGTTCTCCCTCCTACACCCGGTTGCTTCCTGCCCCCACCCATTCCTCCATTGCAAGCCCACCTAGAAGTCCTACTTTTTTCAAATTTAAATCTCTACCTCATACTTATCAAAAATGGCGCTTGTGCAATGCTTTTTTTTTTATTTACAGATCCAATTTGGATTAGTAAACTGAAAAAAAAAGGCACTCATGTAATTTTGGAGGCATATATAGGTGATGGCACTTGCGTTCACATACAAACCACCGCATCCACCTCATAGCCAGCTTTTGCCGTACATCATCAATATCATAGGGCATGGACAACACGCACTGACAGAGCCAATAGGTCTTAAAGGTGAGACCTATTGGCTTTGCCAAGGCTTGATTTTTTTCTAGCAGTGGTTTCAGATGTATATGGGATATTATTTCCAACTTTTTCCAGTGATGTCAAACAGGCTCATGATTTCATTACAAGACGGGAGGCTACCATTATGCATTATTCCTTTAATGCCACGGCACACAGCACTTGTAAGGCCTTTTACATCATAAAGAAAACATACTAGAACTGTACATCCAAATCACATAAGTCCATGCACAGAACAATCTGACTCTTTTAAAGGCTGCTCATCTCATTTAAGTACCTTCATTTTCATTCGTCATTTGTTTACTTGTGCTATTTCATGTATCATGTTTTTACGTGTGTCTGCTGCAGTTTTCAATTAATGGAACCCAGATGTGCTGTTTTGGTTAAAATTTCCTTTCCTAGAGGCTAGATTTGTTATCATCATGGGGTGACGCCCACCTACTTACAGATGTATTCAGCCCTTAGCCTGTTTATCGACTTCTATAGCGCAGTCTAGAGCACCTGAGGCTCTCTCGGGCCGTACCTACTTCAGAGCTCGCTGATTTCTGCACAGCTCTTCCTCTGTGGGGTCCAGACCGCTAAGGCCACCTATGAATGCTTCCGTCTACCAAGAGCCGCGCAGTGTGTGCTTACAAACCCAGGAGCAATGCCCTAACTACAGCTGCCCACGCAGTGTGTGTGCCAGCAGCCCCGCAGTTCAAGGAGCTCTTCGGCTCCCCAGGCGCAGCCTCAGTAGGCCGCTTTCACCGGACGCATACCTGGGCACCAACGTATCAGGTTTATATCAAAGGAAAGTGCTGGACAATGGCCCAGCGTGCTGTCATCTTTGATTGGGAAAAAAACAACCAAATTGCCTTGATACATGTAAGGCAAAAGTCAGCAAAGTTAGAGTCTAGTAAATTCTTTTGAGACTTTAATGAATGGAACACAAAAGTGAAAATTATTTCAATAAGTAATATTTAATAATTCATTTACTGAAGATGGCGACCGGAGCAGACGCTTGAGCGCCCGGCTCCGTCGGTCCGTGGCCTCGGACTACTATCCTGATGCCCATCCTCGCCGATTTTCGAGGTGCACCGTGTGCGAAGATGCGCTGACCGCGTTGCCGCTTTCCCGGAGTCTCAGCCCGCCCAGATGCCCGAGTTCTGGGTGCTTTTGTCCTCTGCACCGAAACCCTGCGCCATTACGGCCTTCGCTGGCCCCCTGGAAGCTCCGCAGTTGCCGGACCAGCTAGCGCTAACCTGAGCCCCGCGGTCCCGATTTCACCTCGCACCACGGATCGTTGCCGGACGAGCCCGGAGAGGGACGGCCGGACACCTTCTGCACCCTGTGCCGGACGGGCTGGAGCTGTGGGGTGGGCCCCTGTGCGGCGGGTCCCCTGCCCCGCTCTGAGTACCGCGCTGTGGGAGGCAGCTGCCCCCTTCACCTATTGCCTAGCCAGCGGCGGAGGGACCCTGCGAGAAGAGAAGCGATTGTCGGCCTTTCCCGTTGCGGCGTAGACCTGAGGGGAATTGACTACTTGCTACGACCCCCCCCCCGGCCATTGCACCGTATAGCGGCAAAACATGGCGTTTAGTGCCTGCTTGCGGTTGGGGGGCGATACTCCGATCTCGCCCGCCGCCCACTTCGCCCCCTCTCTTCCGGACACCAGCTCCACTGTGCCGTCCCGGATTGCTGCCGCTGTGGGGGCCCAGCCTCCGCTTACATGCGGCTCCGTTCTGGCTGCCCTGCGGGACTTCCAACTACAGATGTGCGCTGGCCTGCAGGCGCTGAGTGAGCGGTTTGACCCCATACTGTCGGCCGCGGGTCGTGAGCGCACTGTGTGCCATCTACAGGGCGTGGGTCTCCCGGTGCTTTTGTCCGCTTGCGGGGACGCAACGGCGGTGTGTGACTGTGTTACTCTGGTGCCTTCACCTGGCGCTCCCGGCGCCCAGGGTACACCGCTCTACACCTCAACTGCGGATGCTCTGTCCCCCTGGTCATGGCTGCCTGCTTCATTGTTGCCTGCCTCACCGCGTCCACTGGACTATCCTGTTGAGAGATGCCTAACGGCTTCGGGGAGCCGTCCGCGGTGGCCCACTGCTGACTTTTTGTGGAACTCCTGTACCTTACTTGCCAGGTTTGGATTTTATGTGGTGCAAAGAGGGACCTTAATCGAGGGGCGGCGGCCATTTCGTGATCCTACTTCACCATCCTTTCACAAGCGACCATCTTGTTTTTGTTTGTTTGGGACACGGGGCCTTCATGCAGGGGCTGGTTTAATCCCAAGCCCGCGATCGGGCCAGGGCTAGATTGACTTCTAATGCCATGGTTTATGGACGGGCTGGCCTGGGACTGGAACTGTATGCATGTTATGCGCGCACTCGTTGCGACTTGTATCCCTTCGCTTACACTGTGGTGCCATGGTATCTTCGCATGCCGTTTTTTGGCGTAGTGGGCTCTCAGTGTGTGGGGGCCATGACTGGCTGATGGTTTGGGGCGCTCTGGTGTCCCGTGGGCTCCTCCCCGCCCTCTTTTCTGTTTTCTTATTTTCTTTCCTCTATTCCTACTTTCTTTCTCCTCTATATTTCGGGTTCATTGGGCGACAGGCACTATGCTGGGGGGGGGTAGGCCGTAGCCTCCGCATTGGTGTAGGGTGGGGGGGTAATACTCTGTTCTTAATTAGTTCTATGGGCCTTTTTCCTTTATGTCTCTGCGTTCTGCTTTCTTCGATTCTGGGTCCGGGTGCGGGGTGGATCGAGTGGGGGCGGCTCCGGAGGGGTGCGTACTTGCCCATGTGACTATCCTGTTATATTTCTGCACCGCCTCACTGTTTGAGTTTTTGCTTCAATTGTTGTTCTTCCTGCTGTTGCTGCTCTCCCGTGTGGTGAGACTATCTTGCGGACTCGAATCTCCTTTGTTCCTATCCTTCATTGACCCTTTTTTTTCCTGATAAACTTATCTAAAACTTAAAATTAACCTTCACTTCTCCTTCCCCGAGTGTCAAAGATATCTCCAGTATGTGATCCATAACTTGTTGTTAATCCTGACTGTTGACGCACGGGGGATTTAATGTGGGTATCAGTGCTTCATTGTATCGTGGCCGGCCTGAAGGTTGTAGGCCCGTATTTGTTCTTTCAAGATGCACGAATAAAGGTTTTTAAAAAAAAAAAAAAAAAAAAAAAAAAATAATTCATTTACTGGCTGTCATTTATAAATTGTTCCAATTTCCAAAACGGTGACATGTAAATAAGGTGAAATACATGAAGAAAGTGACATCAGTGACCATGTGATATATTACATAAATTGTGTACCTATAATATACAGGATGCGGGACTTTAAATGAAAGATCTGTCCCTAAATAGTTATTCAAACTTTCTCAGTCCTTCTAATTCATGTTTTTCTTAGGGCTGAGTGGGTTGTGGAGCATGAGTGGTGATAACTGTCGATGTTTCGACCCTATGGTTTGCGCAGGTAAGGTGCGTCACGGTGGGTGGGTCTTCCTCAGGACAAAAAGCAGTAGCCAGCCTAGTGGGTAAAGGATTTAAGTGTCAGGCTTCTGTGTTCCATGAGTAATGCTTATACTGAAATCTAGTGGTCCCCAAAAAAGAAGGACTCACCAAGGCAAAGTATTCATATTAGTCTAACCTCATATGAGTTGAAGGGAAACAGGCCTGTGTCCAGAAGCTGTGGGGTTAAAATAAACTTCGGTGAGAATAGTGTTCACCTAGTTTGATAATACAGGGGAGTTAAAAAGTATAAGAAAGTATTGGGCACTTACCATCCATCAGGTATGTAGGGCTGTGATGATTTCAATTATTGTGATGCCTTTACGAATGGACTGGAGTGTAGGCGAACAAATATCCCCTCTCTCATGAGTTCTTTGAAGAGCAGAGAGCATAGGCAAACAATCAGCCACTATCTCTATTGTTCTGTGAAGAGAAGACATGTAACAACTTCAGACAACCACAACCTTCTATCCCCAAAGAGGACTGTAGTGATATCTCTTTAATAGATTCTTATGTACAGAGTGTTCATCATTCTTTATTCTCTTTGTGCATGTTAGAACACTTAAGATTCAGTTAGAGTGTAGCTGAGGACTTGTCATGATCTTCTTGCCTGTGCTGTCCCGACGTAGCCAATAAAGGATTTGAATGCTCCTTCAGCTTATTTTCATTTCCTACAAATTTGGCGACGATACTGGCAACCTCGAAGGAATCCACGCAGAAAGGAATTTCTGTGAAGAGAAGACATGTAACAACTTCAGACAAAGAGGCTTTGGTAGAGTATATCAAGCTGGAGCAACCACAACCTTCTATCCCCAAAGAGGGCATTTTCATCATGCAAATGGGAATGGGTCACGTGGACAAGGCTCAACCGGTTACCAGGATGAGTACAACGATTTCACCTTCTTCTTCTTTCCTGGGAAGAGTGGAAGGTAGCCTCAAACATTTTACCCAGGCCTGGGAAGCAATTATGCCGGATCCTTGGGTGCTAGAGACCACCGAGGTGTTCAAGATAGATTTCCTGAAGAAACCCTTCCAAGCTTTTCCTCCACGACCTCAGATCAGTAGAGAGTGCTGGATGAAGAGGTAAATTGTATGTTGCGGAAGAGCACTATTATAGAAGTTGACTTAGAGCACAACGTTTTTGTAAGTACACTCTTTCTTGTGAAAAAGAAAGACAAGGGATGGAGGACAGTGATAACCCTACTAGATCTGAACAGATTCCTTATGTTCAGGCATTTCAAGATGGAAGGAATCCATCTATTACGAGATATGTGGCTAGAGAAGGATTGACTAGTAAAGCTGGACCTGAAAGATGCCTTCTTTATCATTCCAGTGGCCAGGGAGTGTCAGCGTTATCTTCAATTCACCTGGCAGTGCCATCTTTAGCAATTCCATGCGCTCCCCTTTGGTCTCTCATCGGCACAGTGGTGCTTTACCAAGGTGATGAGAGTTGTGGCTTCCTACCTCACTGAGTGAGATATGTGTATGATCATCTACTTTTATAATATCCTTATCGTGTCCCAATGCCAAACACAGTTTTTGCGGGACTTGGATATGGTTATGTCCCTTCTAGGGAGTTTGGGCTTCACAGTAAATAGTGAGAAGTCTATTCTTAACCTCTCCAGGTCTCTGGAGTTTTTCGGCTTCAAAATAGACATAGTGAATGGGGTTCTGCTTTTGCCCTTAAAGAAGATCATCAAACTTCGGAAAGAGATATGGTATGTGCTGAAATGGGAGTCTTTAAATCTGAGGGAACTAGTAAGACATTTGGGTCTTCTGTCTTCTTCCATTCAGGCAATCTTTCCAGGTCCCTTGCATACTGTGCTTTGTGGAGAATAAAGGTGAAGTCCCTTTGGGGAAGATTGTAGTATCTCTAGATCAGAAAGCCAAGCTGGAGTTAAATTGGTGGCTGGAGAATTTGAATGCCTGGAATAGCAGGGCAATCTTTAGATGCTCCCCAGAAATCATTCTGGGGTCATATGTGAGTTTACACGGTTGGGGTGCATGCTTGGGTGCACTGACCCTGGGGGATTGTGATCACACAAAGAGAAAACGCACCACATAAATTGTTTGGAGTTGACTGCAGGTATCTATGCCCTTCTGGGTTTCAAACACTGTTTGCAAGGCAGAGCAGTTTTGTTAAAGATGGACAATGATTCTGCTGAAGCATATATAAATCGCTTAGGAAGGACAAGATCCTCTGACCTGTCAGACTTAGCCAAGAAACTCTGGCTGTGTTTCTTGGAGCACAAGATCAGCTTGAAGGCAGAGTATTTGCTTGGAAAGGCAAATATGACTGCATCTAGAATTCAAGGTTTTTAAGGGATTTCAGTGACTGGAAATTGAACAGATCTTACTTGAGGAAACTTTCTCAGATTTGGGGCCCCCTAGATTTAGACCTCTTTGTGAGCAGGCTGACATTTCAACAGAACAGGTACTACAGTTTGATGTCATACCCGGATGTTCTAGCAATGAACGCCTTTCTTCAGACCTGGAAGGGGACAAACACTTGCACATTCTCGCCATTTGTGATGATTGGTTTCCGAAGACGTTGGAGCGAGCTTGTGACATTCCTTTTTTTCTTCCTGCCCTAGAGGGTCTTTTGAGAGATGCAGATAGAGAGGAACAAATTCTGGCTCTGATAGGGACTTTAAGCCTTCTTGCTTGGAAAATATCAGCAGATCTAGGGAAATGTCAGGCCTTTCTGGAAGAGCTGAGTAACACCTCGAGGAGTCCTGGGCTCCAGGTGCCAGCTATAGGTGTAAAGGAATATGGAAAACATAGTTACATTGGTGTTTGAAAAGGGATTTGGATCCTGTTGAGGGTCCTTTAGTTGAAGTGGTAAATTTTTTGGTAGAGCAGTTTGATAGGGGCCTTAGCTACAGGACGACAAACTGCAACAGGTCCACAGTTTCTGCAGGACACAATCTAGTAAATGGCAGGAGCGTAGGAATTTTTGTTCTGATCTGTAGAGTACTTAAGAACATCAGGTTGAGGAGACCTCCAAGAAATAGGTGTGAAACCCTATGGGATGTAAATTTAGTTCTATTTATGTTTTCCTCTTGGCCTAGTAATAGATATTTTGACCTGAAAAAACTTTCTATGAAGCTGGTTTCCTTATTTTGCCTAATATCCTATCATCGAGTATCTGATGTTAAAGCTTTGAAGATAAGTAACGGAGTATACAATGCTTTGATGGTACTGACCAATGACTGATTTTCTTTGTTAAAGCGGTTACCACTGTAACTATCACCTGGTGGGTGAAATGGACTATGCAATTAGCTGGTGGTGATTTTCAGAAGTTTCAGGCTTATTCTATGAGAGGGGCAATGGCTAGTCAGTCCTTCTAGAAAGGTGGCAGATTGGAGGATATCTTGAGGGCCAATGACTGGTCTAATTCTAACACATTTGCAAAACATTACTATGAGCCAATTGAACACATGTCTGATGTGGCATTGAAGGGCTACAAACATGCATAATGGTAGCCTCCAGTCTTATAATGAAATAGTGACTCTCCAAATTAAATGCCAAGAATCTTAATTTTATTAAAGACACAGAGGCTAACCTTATACCACCCTCTCATCACAGAAATGGAGACTTATCTTTTGGTAGAATGATGGTAAAAAAAAAGAGGGAAAGAAAAGGGAGTAAGAGAAGAGTTAAGAAAGTTTTTTTATGGATATAGATGAACATTTAATTGATGACTATCTTGATGTTTTCTTGTTCTTCAAACTTTCTTCAGCTAGAGAATTAATGATCTCTTTCCTTCCAGATAATAACCAGTAGTTCACTTCCTGTGAGGAGCTTCATTCCTCTTGGTTTTGTTCTCCCAGTGGATTCTTTATCTTAGTTCATCCATGAAAGAGAGAGCAGGTTTCAAATTTTAAAGAGGCAGATTGTTCTGTGCATGGACGTGTTATATGTTATGGATGTTCTGTTCTAGAATGTTTTCTTTATGATTTAAAAGGCCTTTCAAGTGTTGCGTGGAGTAGCATTAAAGGAATAGTACATAATGTTGGCTCTGTGTCTTTAATAAACTTTAGATTCTCTTGGCATTTCATTTGGAGAATAGCAATTCCCCAATTACTATGAAGAGAGACTCTTGATTTCAATAAAGTCAATGGAGGCTAACTGTAGTAAAAGCACCGGAAACCAGTAGAGTCTTGAAGAGGTTTATTTTAGGCTACATGGATCAGGAGCCAGGCAGAAGGCAACCGTCTCCAACAGACACAGCTTCAAGAGTAAATCCACATACATTCTCATGTTCCTAAGCAACCAGGAACATTCTAATAAGAGCAGAGACAGTGCATTAAATACCAAACTAAAGGAAACAAATAAGATAACATAACACAGAATACTACATTACCTTCCACTCTTCTGAAAAAAACAAAAACAAAAAGGAAACTTAATTTCTTCATCTTGCAGGTTTAACAATCACCCGGGAACTTCTTCTCAATTTATTTTGGAGAGAATCTGCATTAGTGGGAACAAAACTCCTTTCTTTAAAAGAAGTGAATTATCTTGTCGAATCTTGGCGACCTTGCTAAGGTTCCACCAAAACCCGCCGTCTACCTGCACAGCATTACCCACCAACTTAATAACTTTAACAGGTCTACCAAATTTACTTTCACCTTTGTTAACATGATATGACTTCTTTATCTTGATCATATCATCAACCTCCAAAGTTGAAGTTTTGGAACCTTTCTTCGAGTCATAACATAGTTTGTGCTTAGATTGTGTAGAAGACACGTTCTCTTTCAAAATGGACATAAGTTTTGTAATGTCTGACTCAGATTTTATCCACTTGGACATCCATCCAAGTCTGAAAGATGCATTTGTCTTCCTGACCCTCATTAATTCGAAAGGAGAGACCTTTGTAGAAGAATGAGGAGTGGTTCTATAAAACCAAAACATGCTACTCAAGGCACCATAAACATCATGGTTGCCAGCTTTAGCTTACTTCACACATTCACCAACAACGCGATTCATCCTTTCCACAAGTCCATTGCCTTGAGGATGATATAAAGAACTTTTGATATGTCTCACACCTGAAACAGACAAAAAGGATTGAAATTCATTGTTGACAAACTGTTTCTCAATGTCCGACATACGGACCTCAGGAAAACCCTCTCTCGACCAAACATCAACAACACTTTTGGTGTTAGCCTCCTTGACAAGCCTAAACTAAGGCCATTTCGAGGCATAATCGATAAGGACTAAAATATATTTGGATCCACCTGCGAGCATCTCATATGGCCCCATAATATCCACACCAAGTTTTATCCAAGGGCCATCAGGACACTCAATGGGTATCAGGGGAGGGACAGAAACTTTAAGAGCTTTCTCTGACGATCTACAGACACAACAATTGGCAACAAGATCATCAATTTCAGAATCCATACTGGGCCACCAAAAAGAATCGCAAACACGACGTTTGGTCAAAGAAGAACCTAAATGTCCCTCGTGAGCTCTTTCAAGGATCCCTTTCCTGAAAACATGCGGATGAAAAAGCTTATCACTCCGCAACAGAAGACCACCTTCTAAGGACATTTTACTCTCCATTTTAGAAAATGGCTGTAACATAGGAGAACGCCTTTTCTCTCTAGGCCACCCATTCATGACGAGAGTACAAACCTTTGGAGAACACAATCATTGCGAAAGCAGACCTCCACTCATCTTCCAAACAGAACTTTAACTCTGGTATATCCATAGCTGCAACCAGTCAGACATCACAGTCTTCATCAATGAGATCCTCAATAGAAATTCCATCATCCTCATCCCCTTTGGCAGGAAACCGAGAGAAATAGTTTGCCCTGCCATTCTTACCATAAGAAACATGCTTTACATCAAACTGGTACTTCAAGACCTTGGTAACCAGCCTCATAATCCTAGGAAGGCAACATTTACTCATGCTGCCATGCAAGATATTAATTAAAGGCTTGTGGTCTGTTTGAAGAAGAAAACGTTTTCCCCAAATGTATGGACAAAACTTTTCAATTGCCCATGAACAGGCTAAGAGTTCTTTTTCAATTACGGAATACTGTAACTCCGCAGCCCTAAGAACTCTAGATGCAAAATCAATGGTATTTTCCACTCCATCTTCCATCTGCGTTCAAGTTGCTCCTAAACCCACCTGGTTGGCATCAACAGTTAGACAGCATGATAAGCTGGGGTCGAAGGGTTTGAGAACAGCACTTTTCGCTAAGAGCAACTTAACTTGACTAAAATCAGATGCACACTCATTGCACCATTCAAATTTGACTCCTTTCTTAAGGAGATTACTGATAGGACGAACAATTGTGGCGTAGTGAGGAATAAATCTCGAATAATATTCACACAAACCAAGTAGAGATTTAACCCCAGTCTTATCAGTAGGGGTAGATGCACTGGCAATGGCTACAAGAAGACCAGGTCTGGGACTAACCCCCATCTTGAATGAGAATGTGACCCAAGTACTCTACTTCAGTACAACATTTTTTACATTTATCAAGTTTTAGGACAACACCGTGCTCTTGAAACAAACTCTGAACTTTGTGTAGAATGCGATCATGTGAAATAACATCTTTTGTAAAAATCAGAACATTGTCTTGAAAGACCAAGACCCCGCCAACACCTTTAAGAATGTTACTCATCACCCTCTGGAATACCGACGCCGCCGATGCTAAACCAAACGGCATCCGTCGCGATGAGGTGACAGGAATCCAGGTGGAGCTCGACCTTTTGGTATGCACTGGCAAGGTCGAGCTTGGAAAAGAACGTAGCCCCTTTGGTGGATGCAAACAAGTCATTAATCTTGGAAAGATGATGTGAGTCAACCCAAATCTCCTTGTTAAGAGATCTTAAGTCAACACAAACCCTGAGTTGACCACACCTCTTCCTGGCAACCACCAAAGGAGAAAGCCACAAAGAAGATTCTCCAGGCTCAATGACACCTTTCTCACACAATTGTAATAATTCTTTTTCAAGGTCATCTCTCACGCTGTAGGGAACACCTCTAAGTTTGTGCTTTACAGGAACAGAACCCTCCTTTACAATTATTCTGAGTTTAAACTCACGGAATTTTCCTAAATCATCACCAAAAACAGAAGGGAATTAATTCTTCAATATTTGAATTTCATCAGTGCATCCCACAACAAGTTCTTGTTCCTTGGCTCCAGGTTTGAGAATCATTCCTAAGAGCCCTTGATGGAACCAACCTAATATGTCAAGACCTTTCACTGCAACATAGATTTTCCCTTTGATTTTCCTCCCCTTGAATGACATTTCCTCTTCAAAGAATCCCAATAATTAAACTTTCCGCCCTTCATATATACAGGAGACCGATCAGTAGGACAGAGTGACTGACAACCCTTCCATGTTTCTTCAAACAATTTGGGGTGATCATTGTTATCTTGGCACCAGAGTCAACTAACAATTTAACACCCTTGTCTCCCACAATGATATCAACAATGGGATCAACACAAGACGCAGGATCACCTTGAATGACATCTTGTTTAAAAGCGTCATTGGCATCACAATCGGTGACAACTGAGACGACTCCAGTGTCGGAAGAGGAATCTGACTCGACAACACTCAGAACTGGTTTCTTTTGCCCTCTCCTCTTTAAACAAAGTTTGCCAAAATGCCCTACTTTCTTACAATAATTGCAGGTAACATTACTTGCAGGGCATCTGGATCCCTTAGAATGAGGAGGATTACCACACCTCAGGCATATGTTAGAACATACATTAAATGGTATATCAGGTTAAGATGCCTTACTTATAGGATTAGAATTCCCTTTTATGGATTTCTTGTGTGGTTTTCCAGAAGAATTAATATTGATAGCGTTAACAGACTTTAACACTTTGTTGCCCAATTCTTTTAAAGAAACCATAGAAATGTCCATGCTCTTAGCTAATTTAATAGTATCATCTAAATATAGATCACTCATACTAAGTAGTTTTTGTCTAATGTTCTTATCCTTACAATGCCATACAAAATGATCTATAATAAGTTGGTCAGTAAAATTTTTGAATTTGCAATCAGCTGCCAACCTATGCAACACAGAAATATAGGAATCAACATCTTCTGCGTCAGACTGTTTGCTCTTAAAAAACTTGTGCCTGAGGACCCTCAGACTAGGTCGTTTGTCAAAACGAAGTTTAAGTACAGTTTCTCTATACTCATCATTTTGTGCACCTTCTTCTTTTGGTAAATCAGGTAAGTGTTTAAATACAGACCTGCCCTCAAACCCGAGGGAATGTAAAAGTAAACATTTCTTTCTATCAGCACTGAATCTGGATGTGCCAATGGCACCAATATAAGTTTCAAAGGCATCATGCCAAACTTCCCATCTGATAGAGGGTTCTCCAGGAGTGTCAAGAAACGCAGGAGGATTGACAGATTGTAATGTACACATTTTACAGTCCAATAGAACAAAGGAAAGGAAGAAGAAAAAAATAAAAATAAATAAGTAATATGCTATGAAGTACTCCAAAAACACACTATAAAAGGTGTGTGGATCACCGTGTGGTAAGCACCAGTAAAATCCACAGAGTTAACCAGTAATAGAGAAGTGATGCTCAATCCAAAAAGATAAGGTGTGCACGTCACCGTGTGAGGGGCACTGGAGAAGAAAAAATATAATATGTTAGTAATAAAAATAGTAAATTGCAAATAGTGTGATAATGCCAGCAGTTAAAGGTAGAGATGTGCACAACACCGAGATGGGCACAGCAAAACGATGAGATGAGTTGTTGAACAGTAGAACTGTAGAAAATGCGTAAAGAGCGTTGCTGCCTGAATGTTGCTGCTTGATTGAAGAAAAAAAATATATCAAACAACAAGATAAGTGAATGAATTGTAGAAAAAATAAACGTCGCTGCCTGAATATTGGTGATTGATCGTTTTTGAAACTGAGCCCAAACAGTAATGGCCACTGTAGAAATGACATGATGTGCCAGTATCATGTGATTAAGAGCAGGACGTGATCTTCAACTCCAACGAGATCGCCGTCACTATCCCTAAACAGGACGTAATCTTCACCTCAAGCAGGATCACTGTGAGAATGCCAAAGAGCAGAGACAAATTTCACTGCGCATGTATTTAGAAATAAAATTGGGAATCCAAACTCTTCCCAGACTTCTATTCCTGTGCTGGATTGAAATAAGGTAGGATACACCTTAAAACCGTGTCGCGGTGAAGACGGGAGTTAGATAGCGCGTGGAGTCGAGTGCGCGTGACCTCTCAGTGCGTGCTGAGGAGAACAATGGCAATGCGCAAGAAGGTAGAAAGTACAGTGCATAAGGCAAGCGCGAAACGGAGGCAGTTTGAAAGCAATGAAAGTTGAGAAAAAAATAAGTAAAAAAATAATCACAGTACCTTGGTAGGGCATAGTACAGGCAGATAGCAGGTTGAAGAACGAGACTTATCTTGTTAGTGCTTGAAAAGTTGAAGATAAGTGTAAACAGACTTCAGGCTTGAAAAGGCAAACTGCACGCTGGGTAGATCCATGTAGCAAAATCGTCGTCAATAAAATGTAGTAAAAGCACCGGAAACCAGTAGAGTCTTGAAGGGGTTTATTGTATGCTACATGGATCAGGAGCCAGGCAGAAGGCAACCAGCTCCAACAGACACAGCTTCAAGAGTAAATCAACATACATTCTCATGTCCCTAAGCAAGCAGGAACATTCTAATAAGAACAGAGACAGTGCATTAAATACCAAACTAAAGGAAACAAGTAAGGTAACATAACACAGAATACTACACTAACATTATGCTATAACCTTTTATTGCTGTCCCAACATGCAGCCCTTTAAAGAACAAACATTACTTCATAGCTAAAACATTACATTGAGAACTTTTAATCTAGCATAGCACCTAGGTATTTTCCTCTTGATACTGCGACAAAGAAAAAAAGAATCATACTAGTTATGTACCTAAACATTCAGCTAAAAGTCCTGCAATCCCTGGTATAAAGTGTGGAACTTCCACTACTAACTCCATTCCTCCAGGGAACCACACCTGAGTATTCCAAAATGGAGCTACTACGACAATTCTGGATCGTTCCCTCCATACCTTGAACAATACCCTCTGAATTAGTGCAAATGGAGGTAACACAAAGCAATTCTCCCTGTTCCAAATCTGAAGCAAAGCATCCGCTGCCAAGGCCCTGGTGTCCGGCCTCCAACTGTAATACCGATCTACCTGAAAAGTCCGTCTGCTGGCAAACAGATCTATCTGAAATGGGCCCCACAGATTCTGAATCTTCTGGATTCAGCTTCCAGTCACTGGAATCCTTTAGGAACCTAGGGGCAGATTTATGAGCCCCTTGCGCCACTTTTGCGTCACTTTTCCCATGTTAAAAGTGACGCAAAATTGGCGCAAGGGGCTCATAAATCTGCCCCCTAGATTTCCAAACTGCTCTCTTGTTCTGATGACTTGGAATAAACCCTGCTTTCAACAGCATCTTTTGACCCCAAGAAAAATACCAAATCTTCCTGGCCAGATCTGCAAGTTGTCTTTTTTATGAGCCAAATGTATTAACGCAGATAAAACACAGCCCACCGTAACGATTGCTGTTCGGTTGCTAGCTCGCGTTACTGATGTAGATATTGCAGCATAGTATAGGGCGAGCGCGTCGTCGAAAGGGTCCAAGACTTTTCGATCATAGCCACTCTCCTCAGTCCTGTTTCTATTTCAAATGAAAGATTGTCGAAGGTAAAATGAGGTAGGATCTTCCCAAATTGAGAGTCAAAGCCCTCTACAACCACTTCAAGAGCGAGCTTTGCGAAGGTTTGGCACGTCCTGCAGACGCCTAGGGAAGAGAAAGGGTCTAATTAAACTCTTCCCTGACTCAGCAAGGCGTGTCCCAGACTAACAAAAGAAGCGGAGAACATTGCACCTGACTACCCGTGAGTCTTTCAAAAGACCGTGACCAAGTTCAACATGCCGTTAGCTTGCAGAGCTCAAAGGGGCGTGAAACAATATACATATGAAAAAAGCTAAATCACCTGAAAGAGAGCCCAGAAAAATCTCACAAGAAGGTAGGAAAAACGTACCTGCTAAACGGGAACAACACTATAACGCCGATGAGGTGAGAAGAAAAACAAAACATAGAAAAAGGTTCAATCTGACCATAAATTGGAGGGATGAAACCAAGCAAAAACACACCTACAACCAATAGTAAGTGAAGGTGACAAAATAAATATTACATAAGCACAAAGTACAAGAAATTCCCTGCCAAGAGATATTAGAGTACTTATTTTGTTGAGGAGCAGCATATAAAAGAGGAAGATACCTAGTTGCTATGGAGCTATATGATGTATTAAAAGTTCTCAATGGAATGTCTTATCTATGATGTAATGTTTGTTGTTAGAGGGCTGCATGATGGGGCAGCAATAAAGGGTTATTGCATAATCGTCGCCTTGGGTCTCGTAATTAAATCGCCATTCTCAATTTCATTTTGTGGCATTTTAGACAATTTGGAACAGTATCACTTTAAGCCAGCTGGTGGCAGCAAATCACCATGTCTGATAAGAGAACGTGTGCAAGGTTGTTTATTGTAGCAACATATGGCTACGGTATCACTGCAGAGTTGACAGTATTGTGAGACACAACTGAAGAAGAGGGAATTTTGACGGGTTTTCAAACAAAATAAAGAAATTAAGTAGCAGGAATCCGTTATTTAAAGTCAAGACTATATAGCAGAATCGTATATTAAGTTGAATACACGCAGGATGATTATCTGTCCGCAAGGGGTGATTATCACGAGTGATTCAAGTCGGGAAGGATCGGATGCACAGTGTGGCACCCCCAAAAAAAGTGGCCCACATTCCTGGATCACGCCCGTTTATGAAACAGCATTTGGCAAATCTCATTGGGCTCATTGTTAGAGAAATATTTGACTACTTATGCATTTTAAAACTCATAAGAGCCATAAACATTGGTGGAATCTATCAGCACTATATATTTTGGCTGGGCAGGCGAGGTGAAATAAAGAGGCCCAAGGGCCCCAGCTCCTGATGTGGCTACGTTTGCCACCTGGCCTATTTTTTTAGGTGACATTGCCGGTATTTTAATGTCCTGGCTGGTACTAAAATGAAAAAAAATCAACTAAAGTTGGTATTTTCTCCCTTGATCCATGTGTAATTTCAACAGTAAACATAATGTGAACGCAGTTTAAAATGTGGCCTAAAGCTGCTTTAATGATCCCTGACAGATATTTAAAACTAAACAAAGGCAGAAAAGGCATTTTAAGAGGGAATATGAACGCTTTTATTATTGTATAAAGAGTCCTCTTTCATTATTATGTTCCAGCCTTTGTAGACTCTTAAAACATGAGCAAATAGACTTCTTTTTTTTGTTGTTGCAGTTTTTATATAGCATGAACTGGACCCGACGGTATTGCAGCGCTTTATATTAGCATCAGTTACGTTACACAAGAACACGTTTATCTTTGATAGGCACGGGGAGAATAAGTGATTTCCCAAAATCACAGGCTGTTGAGTCGATGCAGAGACTTGAACCTGGTTCCCCAGCTCCAAGGTCGGCAGTTCTGGCCATTACACCACATGTATAGCGTGAACTCGGCCAAAAGGCAGCGATTACATGAGAACCAGTCACATTACAGAAGATCAAATGTATTTTTATTTTAGGCCTTGGGCAATTAGGTCATTTGCCCAGAATCACAGGGTGTTGAGCTGAGGCTTGGACTCAAACTTATTTTCATAGTTCCAAATTCGGCAGCTCTGACCCTAACATTAGATCCTCTCAATTTTCACCTCTGGGAAAGATGCCTCACAGCGAGGCCTTTGCAAACATACACCGCCCTCTACCAAAGCCTGAAAGACTCTGGAGCCGAGGTGCCAACAAAAGGCCCTCAGCATGGCCGCTTCACTTACTCTCCCCATCCAACTATAGCCTCAGGGCGATGGCCTGGCAGGAGAGGGGTGAAGAAAAGCACAAAGCTGCTGCTGCTTCAAGGGAGCTGAGGTGATGATGGCCCAATGGCCACAGAATCCTGCCCCCAGCCAGGCACCTGTTCAACAGAAGAGGAGTGGGACTCTGCTTCTGGGCGTCTGTGCCTGCCACATGGAGCCAAGCTAAAGTCTGCAGCTGCCAGAACAATTCTGGCCTAGCGATGCTGCTGCAAGCTACCCCCTCCAAACCTGCCTGCCATGATGCTGGCCCCACATTGCAGTGGCCTGGCGGGGAAGAAATGGTAAGGCTCTGTGCACCAGTTGACAGAGCTCCTAACAACAACCAGCCCATGGGTGACTCTTAGGCACCGGCCCATCACCCAATGACTGATTGCCCACCTTCCCAATCCGATTCTGATTGAAGTTAGAAGAAAGAAGCGTTGTGTGCCCAAAGGTTCAAAAAATCATGTGTTATTTGGGAATGCGAACAAGAAACCTTTGAACATAAATTTGATTTTAAAAAAATTATAAGATGTTTAATTTTCAGACTGTGTAAACAGCACCTTTACCTATTTGCAAAATAAATCAGGCAAGGTTTGTTGTCTCAGATATAGATATCAAATTCCAATAGGCATCGCGAGCCGATTTTCAAGTCCAAGTTGTAAACAAAGATGTCTTTAAATTCTGTGCTTATCTTGTCACATTTGCCAGTACTTCAAAGGCAAGGGGCAAATATCAGGCTACAGCTTTTGACAAATTGCTCCTGATTTTTTTAGCATGGGGATTTGTGTGTACTCTTCTTTCTCCGACTGCAAAAGGAGGGGGTGTGGTGTATTACCTCATTTGCTAATGAGGTCACTGTTGGAATTGTTTGAGAACTCTTGTGTGTGAGGATTCTGTGATCTGGCAGTTGCGCTGCCACTGCCGTTGGATGAGGTGTAAATTACAATAAACTCATCTTACCTGTTCTTCGTCATTTATCTTCATTTATATGGCACCACAATTTGGCGACAGAGGATGGGATGTTCATGGTGAACGTATTACACCTCAACAAGGCGAGAAGTGGGAACTCGTAAAATTCACTGCTGTGCCCTTCAAGCCGAGTTTCCTTGTCGAGGAGTTGCTCCGACGGAAGACGGTTTCAGCCGGACTGTTTGTGAGCTTTCATTCCGCAACTGCGCTACTGCCGTATAAGGTATTTCTGTGTTTTCCATGGGTGCAGAGGAACGACTATTCGCCCTCTAACCCGCTTCATGTGGTGACAGTTGGGAAGAACGTCGCTTCACCCTCTGGTGCTGTATTTTTATCTTCTGTAGTGCGCAGTAGGGAGGAAGTCACCGTTAGTGAGCATTTCTTTTAAGGAATCACCGCGTTGTTGTTTGCCTTCTGTAATGCGCAGGTCCAGACTAAAACAGGAGGGGGAAGTCACCGTTAGTGGGCATTTCTTTTAAGAGCTCACCGCGTTGCATCTATGTAGTGCGCAGGTGTAGAGTAAAACAACTAGTGCGCCAACAGAAACAGGAAGTTCACCGTTTTTTGGGCTTTTGTTAATTAATTGAGGAATTTCATAACAATTTGTGCGCGATCCTGGTAAGTGTGTAGTACTGTCATCTTCTTCATTTTGTCAACGTTACTAGTTCTCACAGCAACCATTTCGAGGTTTTTAATAAAAAGGAAAATGAACTTTCTCTCTATGCACTCAAACAAATAAGTTAAACAGCAATTATTTGGGAGTTAAACAACACGGAGGAACGTTGAATTCGCCCTCCTGTTTGCAATTTTTATTAAAGCCAGACTATACAAGATTGGTGGAAATTAGACATATCTATCTGAAATGAATGTGTTGCTATACCTAATAATTATATGTAGAGTATTTGTGTTTAAGCAATATACAATTTTTTTTTCTTTGTGTGTGTGAGGTAAATTTTAATTTAAAAGTGAAAGATGCAGAATGTGACTTCAGCCCCTTTCTTTCTTCCTTCCCCTGGTGAACCAATTATAGAATGGTGTAAGTGGAAGAAAGTATTTTACAACTATGCACGAGTTTGTGGCACTAATTTAAGTGCAGAGCGTAAACATGCTTTGTTATTACATTGTTTAGGGGCAGAGGGACAGGATGTTTTGGAGAATTTGCCTGATCTTCCGCATGCTGAAGCAAGGGATTTAAATGAGTTTGAAATTGCCATAGCAAAGTTGGACCGACAATACTTACCACGTGTAAGTACTATTTTAGAGAGGTATCATTTTGGGTTAAGGTCTCAGGGTCAAGATGAATCTGTTGAAGATTTTGTAACTTCGTTAAGGAAATTAGCATCTAAGTGTAAATTTGGAGGTGCGGTAGATGAAGGGATCAGGGACCAGTTTTTGCTTCGATGTAACAGTAATAGGATACGTGAAGAACTATGGATGAAGGATGAGCCTCCTCTTGATGAGGTACTTATTGTTGCTAAACAGGTAAAACACATGATGAAGTGTGTTAGTGAACTTAAGGTTGAGAAAGAGGTACATGTTTCAACTTCCTCTGATAAGGAGACTACTGCTGAGGTATGTGTAGTTAAGTCTTCTGGATCTAAATCTCAAAGTCTTCCTGATGTTAAAAAATCCACTGAAGTTAAAGGTGCCAAGAGTAAGGAACAAAATTTAAATGTAACTTGTTTCAGATGTGGCTATTTTGGTCACAAGGCAAATGATAGATCGTGTCCAGCTATGACACAAACTTGTAACATTTGTGACATTAAAGGCCATTTTAGCAAGTGTTGCAGAAATAGAAAATAGAAAATATTTCAAGGGCAGAGTCAAGGAATCTTGTCAGGAGATAGTTTTGGAAGTTCATGAATCTAGAAGTGGTTTTCCCTCCGAGGTCGTCAGTATTGATGGGAAAGAGACTTTAATGAAATTTGATTCATGCTCTAGGATCTCCATTATTTCAAAACGAACCTTCTTCAATCTATTTCCTGATGGGATTTATCTCAGGGAAATGGATATACAACCTGGAGGTTATGGTGGGAGTAAGATTGACATGATGGGATATTTCACAGCAACAATTAGTGTTTGTGGGAAGAGCACGTGTGGGAAGATATATGTGTCTTGTGAAGGTGATGATCTCTTGAGCTGGATACACCAAGAAGAGTTGGGTGTTAGTCTTCATCCAAGTAAAAATCCTCAGGTACAGGTTGATCAAGTTGATAACAACGGAAACAAATTTATTAAGGAATTTAATAGCTTATTTCAAAATAAACTTGGTAAATTAATTGGTTATAAACATAAAATCAGACTGAGAGACAATGCCACTCCTGTTGTAGCAAAAGTCAGGAGGATTCCAATTCATTTACAAACAGCAGTTGACATGGAACTCAAGAGGTTAGTGGAATGTGGAGTTATTGAAGAAGTGGAAGCTACAAACTGGTTGGCTCCCATTGTCGTCGCACGAAAAGGGAATGGAGACATTCGTCTTTGTGTGGACTTAAGAGCGTTAAATAAGGAGGTAGGAGTTGATAGATTTCCGCTTCCCAATGATTACTACTTTTTCTGATGCTAAAGTTTTCAGCACTCTAGATTTGATGTCAGCTTATCATCAGATTGAGTTGCATGAGAGTTCGCAGGATCTCATGGCTTTTACGACTCCATTTGGCATTTTTCGTTTCAAGAGAATGCCATTTGATTTAATTTCTGCAGCTGCAGTTTTTCAGAGAGCTATGTCAATCATTTAAAAAGATCAACCTGGGGTGAAATGTTATCAAGACAACATTATTATTTTTACATCAAACAATGTGCAACATGATCAGCGTGTTCGTCAGGTTTTACAAAGACTTCAGGAAGCTGGTCTAACACTCAAGGCGGACAAATGCTAATTCAGTGTCAACGAAGTGAGTTACCTAGGTTACAATGTCACTGCTTCAGGAATAAAACCTAAGACAGAACTGGTCAATGCTATAAGAGGTTTAAAAGTACCTGTATCAAAAGAGGAACTGTCATCTTTTTTGGGAATGGTGGAGTATTACAGTCGCTTCATAAAGGACTTTGCTAGTAAAACCTTTCACATGAGGAGCTTGCTTAAAAGAAACATTGAGTTTGTGTGGGGAGCAGAGTGTGATCAAGAGTTTATCAATGTGAAAAAAGATTTAGGGCCCGATTCACAGAATTAACTTAAGACAAAGGCCTAAACTTACTACTTTTGGAATTCAAAGAATGCACTTACTACTTTTGGTATTCACAGAATGCACTTACTACTTTTGGTATTCACAGAATGGATTTACGACTACTAACTTTACGTCCGCACTCGGGCTGGAAATTCCGGCCCGGAGGTGGGGCTTCCAGGCCAGAGGCGGAGCTTCCGGCCCGGAGGTGGGGATTCCGGCCAGTGGCGGAGATTTAGCCATGGCCAAAATCTCCATCTCTGGCAGTAAGTGCATTCTGTGAATACCAAAATGGTAGTAAGTTTAGGATTTTGTCTTAAGTTAGTTCTGTTAATCGGGCCCTTAGATAATGCTCCCTCCTTGCAATCTTTTGAAGCTTCATCTAATACTAAGATTGTGTGTGATGCCAGTAGCAAAGGTTTAGGCGCACTATTAATTCAAAACAGAAATGGAAAGGAAAATCTTATTGCATGTATCTCAAGAACACTTAGGGATGCAGAACGGAATTATTCTGTCATTGAACGTGAGTCCTTGGCTGTGTACTGGTCTATCATGAGGTTCAAACAATTTCTTTGGGGTATCAAATTTAGAGTACAAACAGATCATAAACCCTTGGTGGAGACATTTGGGAAGAAGGGTCTTGATTCAATATCATCTCGTATTCGTAGATGGGTAGTAGGATTACAGGATTTTGTGTTCACTGTTCAGTATGTCCCAGGTGCAAGCAATTTCTCAGCTGACAGTTTATCAAGACTGGTTGATCTCAATATGGTTGAATCTGACAATTGTGATGATTTTGATTGTTCGGAGCGTGTGAGTGTGTGTGAAGTGACTGAAGGAGCTATTGGTGAAGAAGAGTAGTTAGAGAATCTTGGTAAGGATGTCATTTTGAACAAAATAAGAGATTTGGGTGTTTCAGGTATGAGGAATAAATCTGAGTTCAAGAAATTTACAGGATGCTGGGAGAAGGTGTTAAATGAGCTTGCAGTTGACAGAGGGTTTCTTTTGAGAGGTACAAGATTAATTCCTCCGGAGAATTTGAGAAGTAAAATCTTACGTTTGGCACATGAAGGGCACATGGGCATTGTGAAAACCAAAGGAAGACTTAGGAGAGATTTTTGATGGCCAACGCTTGATCACGATGTTGAAAGTCTGATAAGAGATTGTGTGGAATGTACGATTTCAGACAAAGGACTTAAGACTAGACATTCACCCATGGTTTGCATAGCTTTACCTAAATATCCGTGGGAGGAGGTTGCCATGGATATTCTTGGTCCAATAAGAGGTGAACATGCCACACCTTATGTTATTGTGCTCATGGATGTTTATTCAAGGTGGGTTGAGGTGTCTTGTGTACAAGACATTTCCTCCTCAGCGATTATAAGATTTCTGGAAGGTGTGTTTAAAAGAGAGAGTTTTCCAAGGTTTCTTCTTACAGATAATTGTGTGCAATTTCGTTCTTGTGAGACTGAATCCTTTTTACAGAAGTGTGGAATTGTTCATAACAAATCAGCGTTGTATCATCCTGAAACGAATGGTGCCATTGAAAGAGCTATTAAAACCTTAAAGGAAGGCATTCAATTAGCAAGAGCGAATGGTTTAGATTGGAAAAAAGAATTGTCCAATAGACTTATGGGCTATAGATTTTCACCACATGGCTCCACGGTAAAATTCCATTTGAACTATTCAAAGGTAGAACAGCTTCCACTCTTGTTTGTCCGGGTTGGATGAAATGGAACAAAGGATGTGTTGATAATTCTCCTGGTTTGTGGAGAGAAAAAGAAATAGCTTCTCAGCACAAAAGAAAAGAGGATTTTGATTTTCGGAAATGTGTGAAAGATGTGGAAATAAAGGTGGGTGATTTTGTCAAGGTAAAGGCTCCTAAAGGGTGTGCAGAGTGGTCCAAGTTCACCAGAGAACTTCAAGTTATCAAATGTTTCAAAAATGCTGTTAAGACACATGATGGTCGCATATGGAACAAGAGCCGTGTTGTTATCACACGTAAAATTAATTCCTGTGACCATTCGGTGTTGAAACCTATACCTGTGAAAAGCGGGTCTTGCAGTTCTGATCCGCATGGTTTATCTAGCAGTGTTCCTTCAACACATAGGAGGAGTGTCAGAATTATTAGGAAACCTGCTTATCTCAAAGATTATTTTGTATGATTTGTTCCTTCTCAAATTGTTTTCTCAGTGTTACTTTTGTATGGAAGGAAGATGTGTGGCGTATTACCTCATTTGCTAATGAGGTCACTGTTGGAATTGTCTGAGAACTCTTGTGTGTGAGGATTCTGTGATCTGGCAGTTGCGCTGCCACTGCCGTTGGATGAGGTGTAAATTACAAGAAACTCATCTTACCTGTTCTTCGTCATTTATCTTCATTTATATGACACCACAGGGGGATTATGTCATATTCTTGCTGGAGAACAGGGAGGGTGAAAGGAAAGGCTGTAGCATGAAATTTATTTTGCAATACACAATGAAATGTAAATTCCTGTAAATGAACTTTATGCATTCAGCAGTTAGGAAAGCAAACATTAAGCACATTTCTTTGTGATGCTGAAGTGTATTGGAAACAGATTTTAAGAGGATCAAAACATTATCATTCATATGTTATGTGGTTTTATCAGTAGAAATTGTCTGTTCAAAGGAAAATGTGATGTCTATAAATGAAAATGGACTACTACACGATGCTTTAGTTACATAAAAAAAATTGCAGTGCTTCATGTCCATTAAAGGTAGGTGGGTTGTGAAAGTTTGTGGTTCAAAATATTGGTTGTGGTTCTAAAAACGTTTGGGAAGCACTGCTTTAGTGAGATAAAATGGTTCATGGCGATGTCCAAATCGCAATAATTGCCATTAATTATAGACATGGTTAATACCATAGAATAGTTGACTTCACTGCCACATAACAATGATTACACAAAGTAAAGTGAAGCAGCTCGTAAAACCGTCTCAGTGGGTTGACGCACCTACTGCGGTGGCTGTGTGCAAAACTGAATCCAGCTATTTCTATGATTTTCTGTTCTGAGCTATTGATCTGCGCTTGTGGTCATGGGCTAGACGATGAGGGCACAGGCAGCAATCATGCATACATTGAAAATAGGGTTAGTGCAGTACCCACTGTGTACAAACACCCAGATTCCACCCTGGAAATGCATCCCTGGATCATTTTAATACTTCTTCCCTCGTATCCCTGCAGAAGATGCAGCTTCATAGACTACTACAGCTCTAGTCACGATAAAGGGTGTAGTTTATGAATCACAGACTTCTTTAAACAAATTGACTTTCCGCAAGCCATTTGGCTGTGCCGCACTGAGTCACTTTCAAAGCACAGGGATGCAACACATTTACAACAATATGTTGCATCTCTGTGCTTCAGAGTGCCATGCGCCGGTGCAGGCACCCTTGCACCATAGTGCAAGGATGCCTGCGTCGTGGGGAGATTGGTTTTGATCAGGAAGGGTTCCCTTCTTGAACAAAAACAATCTGGAAAATGCTGTTTTTCAACATCTATGTGTGCTGCATTAGCACACATAGAACTTGAAAAACGTCATTGTTCCCATGATTGTTTATGTGCAAGAAAGGACCCCATCATGAACAAAAACAATCATTAGAGGTGATTTCCTCTTTCTATGTGTGCTGCAGAATGCCGCACGCATAGAAAGAGGAAAAGAAAATGAGGAGAAATGAATACATTTCTCCTCGTTGCGTCTCTCTACGCCTCCCAAGGGGAGGCATAGCATTCAGACACATTTCCAGATTGACGATTCCTCGTAAATCTGGAAATGTGTCTGGTTCCATGGGTGTTGTGTGGGAACACCCACAGCAACACCCATGCAACACCCCTTTCATACAAAGTGCTGTGTGTAAAGGGGCCATACTTACAAGGACAGGAAAAGCCACGCAGGGTGGCTTTTCCTGTCCTTGTAAATATGGAGCAGTAAATGCACCACCTGTACGGCACAAAAAGTGACGTACTGGTGACGCAGGGGGCTTGTAAATCTGCCCCATTGTGTACATTTTTCTACATTCCCTGACTGACAAATGCAATAGGAGTATGGAAGGAAATCTACATGTTTCAGAAAAAGACTTTTAAATGGCAACCTGACCCAGGCGGGGATGGCCCTTTCCTCCCAAATATCATTTTGGAAGTTCCGCTCGTTGGCCACGCATTATGGTTTAGAAAATGGTGGTCCGTCACCGTCTGCTTTATTATTTTTCAAAATTTCCACAAGCTCTACCCTCCACATTTTTTCCAGAGTTAGGAGAACTAATTCGGCATTCTGGGAGGAGTGTTTTAAACACTGGACTTACATTAATACAATATAATTTCGTCCATCAGACATACCTTACCCCCAAAATGTTACACAGGACCTACCCGGATCGTTCAGGGCACTGCCCCAGTTGCGGAGAGGTGGACTCTGACTTCATCCATTTGGCATGGTTTTGCTCAGATCTGCACCCTTACTGGACCGACGTCTTGGCTACGCTACAAGAGGCGACGGGGTGGATGATACGTCGGGAATCCGTACGGTGTTGCTTGGTTTGCTGCCCGACCTAAAAACAAGAATCTCAGTAGGGGACTGGTACTGGCAAAACGTCGGATAGCTATCTCGTGGTTGAGCCACAGGCCACCGAGAGTGGCGCACTGGGTGCATGACGAGAATGAATGGCCGACAGCTGAAGTGGTTCGAATGCAGCAGACCAGGCGGGATGAAAAACTAGAGGATGATTTACAGGCCTGGAGGGCAATGTTGAGGAACATGCAGACTCTTGGGATGCGCACTGTGTCCCAGACTGAGAATACAGAGACTGAACAGGCCGCAAGCTAAATAGGTGACGATTAAGAGAAGTAGGAGGATACACACCCTATAAATACTAGGTGGCGCACCGGAGCGGACAAAGGAAGGGGAATATAAAAAAGGATACACACTCAGACATGGAAGGGGAGGTTGTTCAGTTAAGGGAGGGGAAGGGTAGTTTAGTTTAAATAATATAGGTTTGTCTTTGGGCGTTAAAGAGACATTTGGCAACGGGGTGATGCCGCACAGGGTAAGGAAGTGGAAAGGGGCAATAAATATGGGGAATGATGCTTTATGATAAACAGAATAATGTATGTATACAGCCTGTATTTGCCTTACTCCTCTCCTTGTTCATGGCTAATTGGTTTTCCTTATTGAATAGGTCAGAATATGTTAAAATGCTATACCTTTTATTTCTGTCTCAAATGCAAATAAAGATATTTTTAAAAAGACACTATCCTGTATTTTCATTGATGTTACACTGGACAATTAATTCATCCCTTATCATTTCTTCCATCATTTGTCCAAATTGACACTTCGCAAACAGTTCTCTCATTCTGGCCACAAAGTCATCAATAGATACAGCTGGTCGTTGAGGCTGTGTATAAAATATATGATGATGCATCACAACGTTGACTTGTTTTGCAAACCTGGTTTACAGTTGCAGCACAGTTTCTTTATATATATCTTCAACTTCATCTCCCTGAGTTTCCCTTATGGGTGGAAGGTAGTTAAACACATGCTGCCCATCCTTTCCTAAAGACCCTAATGACAATTTTTTTTGAAAGAGGAAATCTATAGCCATCCAGGGCCAATAAATAATTTTCAAAGTAGTCAATCCAGTCCTTCTGCTCTATAGGAGAATCCCCCGGCGACATGAAGAAAGGAGGAGGCATCACAATAGAAGCAGTTAAATCTATTGTAAACTGCTTGATATTAATATGATGTACACATTTTTACCATTAGTTGGAAGTAACTAATATTTATTAAGCAGTAGGAGGGAGTCTAGTTGTTGCAAACCTATGGGTGTTGTCTAGACAGTAGGGAACGAGCTGTGGCCAATCAAAGTCAGAATTGGTGGCCAATCACAGTCAGAGGTTAGTAATTTCCTCTCAATCAAATCCATCATCTGGAGGCATTTTCATAGTGCGCAAAGTTGGAGATCCCGGAATGAGTGGCCAAAGTGGAAAAGCAATGATGCACATGGTAAGGTGGGAGCCGCATGGCTTCAAGTGTCACTGTTCATGAGGCAAGAAGAGTGAGAAAAGCTTCAAAAGGGTCCATGCGGACATCAAGCTTTTTTTGGCAACCACCTGCATGTGCTAATAACACACTGTGTCATTGCGGGTGCTGCTTCCCTCGTGACCATTCCTCGAACTTGCACGTGTTAGTAATACGCTGCCTTCTCTCGTGCACATTTTAATAGACTTGGCATTAAATAGCAGCGCAATTTCCTGATGAGGCCAATGTAACACTCAAGGGATCTGCTCAGTCAGCGTTTCCTCTGTTGCTACCCCAGGTTGAAGGTTGCCAGTGTCACTGCAAGTCTTGGCTTGATTACAGTCAGTTCAGTTCAGTTCAGTTCAATAACTTTATTCGGGTAATTTAATACCCATAAAAGCACAAAATATAAATAAAAGACAAAGATGAGAAATTGACAATACACAATAAACGAGCATTTGTGATAATATCTCTATGACAATTGATACATTTCATAACATATTGAAATATTAAAATATTAAAAGGAACTTCATTGGTAAAATAAATTACTATTAATAATAAAACGATATGCCAACTAACAACAGTACAAAGATAGTCATTCAGGTGAGGGCTCAAGGGTCGGGCATAGTATTACGTACTCTAATGGCAATTATCAGAAAAGTGCTTATGCGGAGGATCAACTCCTCATCGGCCAGGGAAACTATGCATGTATAAGCGTTATCCAGGCTGATTGGCCTTCTCTTTTTAAAAAATGGGTTTAGTAACCACTTTATATATTTAATATAATACTTACAGAAAAATAAAAAATGTAAAATTGATTGGCCACTCACCCCATCACTCACCACAGTCAATTAAGTAGCATGGCGTAAGCCGAAGTGCCAGTGTGTTTTCTCATCAGGCTCTGCAGATCAGGCTACAACTGCCCCTCTCACTTGTGTCATTGCTTCTTAGCAGGGTTCTCGTCTGGGCTTCCTCTAATCTCTGGTATTGGGCTTGTGCCTATCCCATTCTCATCGCCAAAATTGAGCTAATCAAGGAAGAGCTCTCACACTGGATCATCTTGAGAGGAGTTTATTGTATCAGAGATAGAAACGCCAAACCACAGTCATGCCAGGCACAGCTAGCAACTGTTTACAACAAGGAGCTTTTAGAGGGAAAAACAGCCAGGCCGGCCCCCACTCAACAGTCATCAATACACAAAAGGCCTGGCTTTAAAGGGAGTAAATAGTATTTCTTTCTCAGGAAAGGCTACTGACGTGGGGGTATCTACCTCCAACTAATCTCTGTAAATATGTCCAGCTTAAGTCAATCCTAGAACCCTCAATGTAAATATCTTAAAAAAAGGAAAAGAACTGCAATCAGTCAATCCGCAAATCTATACCCTATCCCACAACCCCACAACATAAGAGTGAAGGACACCTAAAAAAATATAAGTGAAAGAGTTAGTGGGCACCTCACGTACGCAACACCAGGGAGGCTACCGGCAGGTTCTCACCAGTATGCCCACGTATATCATCATTGGTTGCCCACTCACTGAAAAAACAGAGTTGTGTCCAGTAGAGACATAGAAAGAGTAGAAAGGAAGAAGTTACCTTCCCCAAAGTAAAGAACCCTGTGATTTATAAAGGACCATGTGTTCCACCAAGTTAAAATTGAGATAAGACTGTCTGCTAGGAGCGTTGTATGTTGATGCGGGAATGATACAACGCTCCTAGCAGACACGAACGCTGTAGAACGATAAGCAACAGAAGTGCTTTTCAAATAGGGGTAATTGTGACAAACACAACCCTATGTGGCAAGGTGGAAGCTGGTACGAATGCCCTTAGCCTACACCTGCCAATCCGCATCACAAATTGATTGTCCAGTGAGGCGAATAATGAACCTCGCGCCCTGATGAAATTGCCACGACATAGCAATGGCAATGAAACATGTTGGCCTACTTTGACAAGGTTTGCAACATGCAACCCTTTTAATTTGAGTAAGCTCACGAATGTGTATACAGAGGTCAAATCTAACTGTGAGTCTTATCTCAATTTTAACTTGGTGGAACACATGGTCCTTTATAAATCACGGGGTTCACAGCGTAAATATGCTCGGCATCTGCAATCGATAACCTTGCCTACAGCTTAAAATATTCTCTCCGTGAATTGCAATGTTCAAAAATAAAATACAAAAAAAAGTTATGTTTCGCAAATGGCAGGAAATCTATGTAAATAAGGCATTTACAGGCCTACTCCTGATCTGCATGCATACTTCAGTGCATGACCCATATGGCAAACGGTGCACTGGAGTACGCATGACGGATTTGTGCAAAGCCGCATTTTATTATATATGTTTTATTTTCTCCCTGTAGAGACCCCGCCCAAGTACCTCACCACTTCCTCTACCTTTTTGTCTATACATGAAAAGACACACTAGATACTTACAGAAGGAAATGTATGTTTGTTTCAAGGATGGGAAATACTATGTGTGAATAAGTACAAATTTATGGGTAGGCAGATGTTCTCACATTTTGCATGTTCAAACACCCGCCTGCATCTGGACCATGGATTCCCACTTTCCCACTTCTGCCCACACAATTACAATTTTGGGCGTCTGACCCCAGGTAATTTCCATTCTTAAACCTGCGAGATGAAATGTCCATTGATCCTGATTATGTGCATTATGAAATTTGCAGGTGATCATTTGTGTATGCACAGGCAATGAATGCCCACTTATAGAAATAAATGCCTTTTTTAAAATTGTGTAATTTCTCTATACGCCCCTTTTCAGAAATATAGCGAAACATCGAAAAACAGATCATGGCAGCAGATGAGGATATACAGAATCACATAGACTGTAAATGTTTCTGCCTACTGCCAGTCAAAGGATCAAGCCTGGTATTTGGAACAAGGCGGTGCAGCAAGGGATATAGAGGGGCAAGCTGCTTCTCTCAACATTTTTGGACCCCCTGCATTTCCGAGATTTTCTTGGCATTATGTTTATTGATGTATTCAGTGCATTCCAATAATTTCAGAGGAAGAAACATAAGGTATATTGCCGTCGTAAATCAATACAAACTTTTGTTCAATGCGCTGAAGGTTTGAAAGACTCCTTACATTTTCTACTTAGCTTTTTAGGTCTCGCCTGACCCAGCGCATGCGCTGGTCTGGCGAGACTTATTGAGAGGGCTCCAAAAAGTGCTACCAGGCCAGCCTAGGGCTACAGTGCATGTGCGCGGGCGCGCGCCACTTTTACCGCGATTACTTTCACTTTAGCGACCGCACGGCCGCTTTGATGTTTGATCGCGATCACTTTCACTTTTGCGTTTGATCGCGATCACTTTCACTTTTGCGGCCGCACGGCCGCTTGGCATAGCCAATAGGTCTCGCTTTTGGGACCTTATAAGTGTTTAGTTATGCAACTGTTGCATGGCTAAACACTTATAAGGTCCCAAAGGCGAGACCTATTGGCTATGCCAATGCTTGTTTTATTTCTTTTGCATTTACACACTAGCATCATACCATTTACTGGACATTAAACGTAATGTTATCAGTAAAACAAAAGAACACAGATACACCTTTCACCAGTCTCTGAGCATTGGAGAGCCTCTCTTAGGTACTGTAAAACAAATATATCTAAAAGCCAAGAGTGAGTGCAAAAGTATTTTAGGTCTGTGCCATTTCGTGTTCCAAGAAGACACTAATCAAAACATCCACTGCAAACTTATAGCTAGAAAAGCAATTAAACACGAGTTCCTAGTCTTTTTCATGATTCTGAGCTTCCAAGGTATATTTTTTCCATTGGAATGTTAATGTCCGATTTAATTACTGGCCCTATAAACCTTAGAATACTTTAATTACCACACATGCTTGCCAACACTTTTCTCCATGATCGTACCAAGTAGCTTTTTGCAAACGGTTGCGATCTGTAATTGTGGGCCACTTTTGTTTTGGCTGGCTGGGCCTAATTGTTGCCCCAATCCAACCCTGCATTCAATCATGTGGTGTTTCAGGAAGTGGGTTAACTCATACATGCAAGTCCGCTTCTGGCTGTGTGCTCCTTGCATATGGCGGAGTTGCACATGTAGTAAAGATCTTGCATAGGAGTCTCACATAACCACTTTGTGAAAAGAGCAATGCTGAATACAAATGAAAATGCTTCTTTCAATGATTTTAAATATTTTTGGGGCATTGGCTCCTCATTATTTAACTCAGAATATGTTTAATAAATATTTCATAAAACAGACAGAAAACAGACAGAAAAGAAAGAGCCTTGAAATTGGTGTAAAAAGACGACTGGATCTATAAATACATCTATTTACATAACTCACCTGTAAGTGAAAAGTCAGCAACATGATTTAATTATATTTTATTTTTATCAACAGCTCTACCCCTGCCTCCATTGCACCACTGTCTCTGTTTAAACTTCAGAGGTCAGATGTACGAAATTCCATTTTTGCATTTCCTAAATAGCAAATCCTAAGAAATCGCTATGTAAGAAAATGGAATGTATAAAACTAGAGATTTCCTAATAGCTATTCTTACATAGTAAGAATCGCTATTAGGAAATCAGTATTTAGGAAATGCTAAACCATTCATTCCAATATGTGCGAATAGTTTTGCATTTCCAAATTTCTGATTTCCTATTAGGAAATCGCAAATTTGGAAATGCAAAACCAAGGGTGCTTATGGTCCTAAGTTCCCCTTGATGCACACCAAAACAAGTGGTGCACATGTAAAGCGCACAAATGCCCCAGGGTCATGTGTGTGCATTATGGCACTTTGTATAGGTGCTGAGGAAATCGCAAATAGGAAATCCCTATTTGCGATTCCCTCTTTAGGGAATCGCAAAATATGATTTCTACTCGGTGGAAATCAAACTGCATTTTGCGATTCCCTATCTGCCCGTATACGTATGGAAAGGCAATTTAGCATTTCTAAACAGACTGAAATTGCTGTTGGGCTCGAAATGCTAAAAAATCCTTTCGTACAGCTGGCCCTAAATGTTCTTTAGGTGTACATGGGTACACACTAACAATAATCTCTTACCTGGCAGTGGACGTCTGGGGTGAAGCTGGAACAACTTTCACAGAGGGTGTGCTGGCCACTTAAGTCAGATCAAGCAAATAATAAGATGAGGAAATATACCTATGTTCTGAATTACTGAGTGTGGGGGATGAGCGAATCCTTTAACTTTTACAGCATAAGGGCATCACCTCCACAACTTTCTTTTTAGATCTCGCCTAGCGACGCAGCGCATGCGCTGCTTGCTCCTGGCGAGATCTATTGTCGTCGCTTTAGCTTGCGAAACGATGGTGGAAGCTTCACCCATGCTTCTGATTGGCGCTGGGCAACAATGCGTGCTTTTCATTGGCAGGGAGGCATGTTTTGTTACCTCCCTGTCTCCTGCTCGCCGTGCCTGCCCGGACAGGAGATGTACACTCGCATGGCGTCTTTCGCTTGCCACCTTTCAGGCAAATGTGCGAAGTGCGTGCTTTCACTTTTATTTTCTGACATAGGCCGCCTGTTACTCCTGGATTGCTGTTGGGTCTATCGGCAGATCGAGGCCTACTCGGCATTACAGGACCACTAGCAATAAATCTGGTGAGTGATGTTGGCAAAATTGTATATGATTTTCCATTCGTTCCCTCTACCGCTGGCATTTCAGTTTTTAGAGAGCTTTGTGCAAACTTTTTTATCTTTTTTTTTTGTTGTTGCAATTTTATATAGTGTGAACTCGACCCGAAGTTGGAACGCCAACATGAGCACCGGTTACATTCATTTTTAAGTAGGCACAGGGAGATTAGCCCAGAATCACAGAATGTTGAGCCAATGCTGTGACTCGAACCGGTTAGAGGAATGACCTCAGTCATGGGATACTTACTGACTTTCCCTCCAAAATAAACCAGACAGCTATTTGTAACTCCCCCCCCCCCCCCCATTTCTGCTATGAAGCATTTAAAATGACAACTGTGCTGGAATACTTTCATTGAAAACATTTATGTGAATGTTGAAGTGGTTTGGGGGAAAACGTGTTGGAATAGTTTAGTCAATTCTCAGTCAATTTTAATTTAATTGTTTTAGATCCCTTACGAGATCAACACATATACATAATTCCATCACTTTATACACATTAAAAAAGCTCATTTTAGAACATGAATAAAATAGAATTAATAACCATACAGTTTATGACAAACAAATTTATTTGGTGGGCATTTAAAACAAGAATTTGCAATGCAACAGGTCTCGCATTTATTTATATTTGCGTTTTTGAAAAATAAATAAAACACATTGGAGTGGTTGCTTTGGTTGCAATTATGCTGGAATTGACATCACGAACTTTGTTAGTGCATTCTGGATGTAATATGATTCAAGACTACCTGGTCACATGGCAGCCTATATATTTCAGCACATAGTCACTTTTTATGGCAAACCTGCACACCTGTGATCAAGGATCATTGTAGAGCCGAAATATGTAAGGAAAGAAGAAAGGAATGGAAGCGTGTTGCCAATCCATGGAGTGAAACGCTTGTTGGTAAAACCAGGCTTCAGTGCTTTTTTTGTGTTGTGTAGTGACGAGGTGCTCTGTCCCCGTGTGCCAAAGCCGCCCTGCAGATTCGAGGGCACCTCAGCTCGGAGATTGTTGCTGGAAATATATATATATATATACACTGAAAAAACCATAGGTTTCACACATGTTATAGTTAGCTGGACATTTTACTGATAAAAAACCAATGAAATTCCCCCGTTATAGTTACTGTAGGCAACTATAACTCACGCGACCGTAATCCTCTGCTGATGCTAATACTGTATTTAGACACTTATTTGCCCATGTCTTCTTCCATTAAATTTTAGCTATACATATATTACAAATATTTTTTTTTCATAAAGACACATATGTCATCAGCAGAGGATTACGGTTGCGTGAGTTATAGTTGCCTACAGTAACTATAACGGGGGAATTTCATTGGTTTTTTATCAGTAAAATGTCCAGCTAACTATAACATGTGTGAAACCTATGGTTTTTTCAGTGAATTTGCAAGGATTTTTAAATGCTAATTCCTAACTATAACGTGTGTGAAACCTATGTTTTTTTCAGTGAATTTGTACGTTTTTTTAAATGCTAAGTTACTTTACGCCATTTGTGGCGTGCGCGCCAACTTAACGCAGTTCGTTCCGTGCGCGCACCGTGCGCGCACAGTGAGCACGCGGTGCGCTTCGCGCACCGCGTGCCCACGTTACGCTAGATGGGCCATGAACGCACGATGCGCTTCGCGCACCGTGCGCACATGGAGGTCATATGATGAGCATCGTTGTGACAGGTAAAATATATGTTTTGTTTAGCAATGATGAGCCATGCACAAAAGGTGCCCTTCGGGCACCTTTTGCACACGGGGTGGGGAGAATGTGGATATTTTTTTTTTTTATTATTATTTCTTACCGTACGCGTACGGTAAGCGTAATCGGCGAAATTTTCGAAAAAATTAAAATTGCCTTTTTTCACTTGGGGGATCGTTGGGGACTCCCTCGACATGGCTAGGTGCTTGGGAGCTGTGTAAACAGCCCCTTTACATGATTTGCACTTTGTTTTTCAACCCCCTGTCAGAGTGCGAGAGAGAAAATGGCGGCCGCCGCTTCCTGGTTTCGACCGATTCGAATGTTTACTAAGATCTAAGGGCCAATCAGAATCGCGCTCGCGCACGCCACCGTACGCGTACGGTAAGCGCACCGTAAGCGCACCGTAAGCTGGCTCAGATATATATATTGATTTAAAGGCTATTTTCTCAGAATCTACTGAACAGATTTACACCAAACCTACAAAAGGCACTTCCTTGACCTGAGGACTACCTCTCTGCCAAATTTCAAGTAATTCTGTTCAGCCGTTCGGGCTGTAGCTGTGTCTAAAGGTCCTATGGAAAAATGCATGGGAAAAACGCGTTTTGGGACCCCCCTTTTATCTCAGCCCCCGCTTGACGAATCCCCCCGAGACTTTCAGGGTAGGAGCGGAGCGTAGCGCCCCACCTATTTTGAAAAATTCGCGAGGATTCGTCAACCGGCGCCAAAGTTATTCAAAATAAAATGTTGCGGATTTCCTATGGAAACGTGGTCCTAACTATAACTACCTACTGGCGACCGCCAGTAGGTAATATATATATATATATATATATATATATATATATATACAAGTACCAGGTGCATTCATCCACTTCCAGGCAGGCGAGGAGAAAGCATACGGACACCTAGTCGTGCTTCAAAGAGATTTATTCAGAGTCAGCATCGGCGTGACATGCCATATATATATATATAAACCAACGCTTGTTCCCTGAAGAAAAGCACGACACACTCCGGAATCCTTTGAGGGCTTTATTCAGATCAAAATTCGCAGTGCTGGCAGTCCATGAGATACAGGCATATCAACGTGCTGGCAGTTCGTGAAACAGTGGCATACGCGTTTCAGCGGTAAGTCGCCTTCATCAGTGCCGGTTTCACAAAGTCCATCGAGCGTCAGCACACAGTACAGCTGCAAGTGCTACTGTTCCTGTTTAAAAGTTCTACATGCCCCTCCTTCACATCATGTGCTTTCACAAAGCGTTGACACTCCCACAGGCAGTGGAATGCTGGAACTTGAAGTCCGGGTGAGCGAGTGAAAAATTTCAAGAGCGCTCCAAACATCATGTGATGCTCCCAAATTAATGAGCACGGGCCACAAACCAGCTCGGGTGCCCGCGGGGGTGTAGAACAAAGACCTCACTTGTTCCTTCCTCAGGCACACCATGTTGCCTCCTCTCTCCTCATTGCAACCCGTATAGCCAAATGGCGGTACAACTGTTTGGGGGGGCACCTTGTTCTGCCACGAATGCAAACATACCACAATGCTGGTCTCCCAAGGTGCTCCAAATCGAGAGGGTGTGCCGTTTGTCCGCCACCAGCTTGCGGACTAAACACAAAAACCAACGCTTGTTCCCTGAAGAAAAGCACGACACACTCCGGAATCCTTTGAGGGCTTTATTCAGATCAAAATTCGCAGTGCTGGCAGTCCATGAGATACAGGCATATCAACGTGCTGGCAGTTCGTGAAACAGTGGCAAACGCGTTTCAGCGGTAAGTCGCCTTCATCAGTGCCGGTTTCACAAAGTCCATCGAGCATCAGCACACAGTACAGCTGCAAGTGCTACTGTTCCTGTTTAAAAGTTCTACATGCCCCTCCTCCACATCATGTGCTTTCACAAAGCGTTGACACTCCCACAGGCAGTGGAATGCTGGAACTTGAAGTCCGTGTGGGCGAGTGAAAAATTTCAAGAGTGCTCCAAACATCATGTGATGCTCCCAAATTAATGAGCACGGGCCACAAACCCGTATATGTATATCATCTACTGGGAGTCGCCAATAGGTGTAGTTAGGACCTAGTTTCCATAGAAAAAGTGTTTTTTGACGTTTTCATAACTAGGGCTCCCGGTTTTATGGTATTTATTTTTTGGCCATTACCATCTGTATTCATCCATATTTATTTTTTGGCCATTTTATTTGTATTTATCCATATTTATTTTGTGTTTTGCATATAAATGAAGTTGTAAAACTGTACATTTCCATATCTATTTAAATGATAGACGCGCACTCATACTTGTAATGTCTTTAGTATTTTAGCTATTAACCCCTTCGCTGCGACGGGAATTCCGCCGCAGCGCTGGGGGGTTTGGGTGGGCAGCGCGGTGGCGCTGTGCTCATGACGGAGCCACTCCGTCATGAGCCACGGTTGAGCTGTGCTCATGACAGAGTGGTTCCGTCATGACTCCGCCCAGTTGCATTGTCCCCCCGCACAGGCGGGGAAACAGCGCCGCGTGGGCGGAGCGGCCGCCAACGGTCGCGGCATGACGGAACCGCTCCGTCATGAGCACACGGCAACCGTGGCTCATGACGGAGTGGTTCCGTCATGAGCGTGGAAGGGGTTAAAGTTGCCAAATATTACATAACAAAACATTCACTGTAAATACTAGCATTATACCATAAATGTATGTTGGCATATGCCGTTATTTAAAGAATTTTCATCCTGTTCTTTTTTTTATTTCCCTTGCTGTCCATCTGCTCAGCTGCTGGCCTATACTTCACGACAGACAGCATGGAGAGTCACTTAAAAGAAGCACAATTTTATGTATTTATCCACTTTTAAAAATAAATGCAGACAGAAAACACATTGGGGTATATTCACAAGAACGTGTGATAACTACCACAAGAGTAGCGTAACGCAACTTTCAATATCGCAGCCCATCGCGGGAAAATAGCCCCGCGAAAACGTGGGATTCACAACAAGGGGGTAGCATGCGATAGTCTGCCAAAACCGCGGACAATGTCTGCGATAAAACCACCTCGATGGAGATAAAAACACAAACCACAACACCAAAAAACCTGTGATGGGCCAGAGCGCGATGAGGAAATCAGTGATAAGTAGCGCCAGGCCTGCAACCCACACCTGGCAGGTGGGAGAAATCTCTATATAAGCAGAAAAAACACCCACACACAAACTGACCTACACCCAAGCACCATGGAGGCAGACGGAGCAGGCACAGAGAACGAGCGCAACCCCACAAGCACCCCGGATGACCAGCCTGGGACCACGGGGACAGGGAAGGGCAAGGACAAGAAGACGAGGAAGGCGAAGTTCAGTCCGCAGGCGAACAGGATCATAGTCACGGAGGTGATGGAACTCCATCAACAACTCTTCGTCACCTCCAACGTGTCACTGGGCACCAAAACTACAATATGGCGGGACATCGTTGACAAGGTGAATGCCGTCGGAGAGCACAAGCGGACAATAGACGAGGTCAAGAGGCGATGGAATGACTCAAGCGGAAGACCAAGTGAGAAACTCTCCGCCAACCAGACGGCAGCAATGCAGACTGGAGGTGGGGGCCCAGCGCCACAGCTGAATGACATGGAGGAGCTGGTGTCGACAGTCATCAGTGTGGAGACTGTGGCCGGAGTCGGGGGACCGGACACTGCTTGACAGGACACAACACAACCTCAACAGGGTGAGTGACCACCAGGTACTGGGGGGACGAGTGGAAATGGCCATGATGGTACACATGCACAATCAAGTAGAGCACAGTGCACACCCACAATGACTCAGGGTCATCGCCCAGATCTACAGACTGTCACAATGTTCAATGCCATGCTGTCTGAATGTCAACCTGTACCATGCGTTTACACACATAGTAATACACCATCTCCCCTAAACATCGCAGGGGCACCATCAACACCTCCTGCAGAGCAGTCCCAGCCACTCTTCACGGAAGACGAGGAGGACAACGTCAGCATCGACACCCAAACCATCCAAGACATCATTGACCTCAGGGCAGCCCAGCTACATCACTGAGCCCCACCCACCACCCAAACCACCCAGCAGGAGGCACCCACAGCCCCGGCTCCCTCCCAAGACATCCAGGAACAACACATGGCCTTCCAACGTCGTGTGCTGGAGTGCCAGATGGAGACGGCTGAGCAGATACGGGTGGGCTTCGGCATCATGGCTGCCGAACTGCACACCATCCTTGGGTGTCTACGTCCGCCCCATGGTCTCCACGAGCCCTGAATGATCGCTAGAGTCATGACGTGGAGAGTAGAACAGCTGTCCGCTCAGAGTGGCTCCAGCGATACCAGCCAGAGAGCTGGCACACATACGGAGGCACATGGCGGACATGGTGCGGATGGAGACGGAAAGGATGACAGCCACCGCTGCACTTCATCGAAATGTAGCTGGGATCTATCATGCCCTATAGACCTCCACCATGGCATTGCCGCCACAAGGCGTGGCATTGATGAATGATGCTGCCCCCACACCATCCACATCCCCACATCCACTGGTCTGTCAGTGCCTCCCAGTGCGGCAGGCATATCCACTCAGGCCCCTGATGTGTCAGTGGCACACAGTGTGGCAGCCGGTTCTGCAACACCCACAGGTGGGGCAGGGCATACACCCACAGACGAGGACGTGGATGGGACTCTGGTCAGAAGGACCAGGCACTAGCATTCATTACCGCCACCTGGACTGTGTCTGCTTGGTCCCGCACATAGCCTCATGACCTTCCAATGACCCACGATACACTCTGCTGCACTCACCTTGGACAGCGACATGGACTGACACTTCCGGATTGGTGATCAATGACACGGCGATCAGGCTGCGGACTGTACCCTTCCCTTCAGCAGGACTTGTCATCCCGGATGGACTCTGGCTGGCCCTCCACGGGCCCATAGTGTGTAATGTGCTGGGCATTGCCCTGAACCGCTTCGGCTGCATAACAGCACTGTATGTGCAATAAACATCCATTGACGCACTGCTGTGTCATGTCCATCATCAGTCATGTATGCATGTGTGGATGAATGTAGGGACAGTGATTTCCCTTGCGTCAATGATGGTCATCCTGTGGGATGCCAGTCAGAGGGTGCTACATTGCATTTTGTCTACCTGGTCCCGAGGACACTACAACTGAGTCTCACGCATCACTCACTTCCTTGTCCGGACATGGACTGAACCACGCCCAGAGCCAATGTGTCATTGTGGCAAGCCCTGCGCTGGCCCGGCGTACTGCAGGCCAGACCACTCCACTTAAGCTCTGAGGGGGGCCCTCATTGCTCCCCGTCGCAGGCGAACTCGCTTGTGGTGTGCTGGTCACTGGTCTAGTTGTCAGCATGTCACAGCCACTCCCTAAGGGCAGGTTTGCATGCACATCACACCCATCCAGCACAGGCATCACAGGCCATGTGACTCCGCCAACATAAGAGGCCGACGACGTCACATTCTCCTCTGCCCGTGGTGACTGGATGACGGACGCCAAAGTTCCCAAACATGAAGGGCACATGAGTTTTGTTGCGCACAAGGTTAGTCGCAACCCAGGCCTGCGTACGGCATGGGCCTACCACCATGTGGCGCTGAATGGGGTTGCATAGGGTTAGTCACACCCGGTGCATTGCGGCAGGCACAGGCACCCCGCCACGAGTCAGTGGCACCTTAAGCTGCTGAGCGGGTGGGCACCCTGCGATGATGCCCCGTCCCGGCGGTCCGGGAAACTCAGGTTTCGTGTGCCCTGCTGGACCACAGTGTAGGCCAGAGCCAGTGGGCAGCGCGGGCCTACCGCCACGTGGCCTCGCTTCCGGATCACAGACTTAGTGGCACCCATTGGGTTGATAGGGTGTGCAAAAGACACACAATTGATGTACGTAATGCTGAACAAATCAAAACCGAGCGGGTGTGCAGCCTGCGATTTTGCCAGGTGCAATGGTATGTCCTCAGCCATGGAGTATTCCAGAACCAGCAACACACGTGAGACCTGGTGGCCTGTGGAGCATGGCTGCATGGTGTGGAGGGTGCCATGTCCGCGGGCCCCGGGCTTGTGGCTTGCAGCAGCACGTGGTGGGACATCCAGTCTACACGCCAGTGGTGGAAGGTGAGCAGTGAGGCCTGGTTGTGCATGGGCGGGCATGCTCCGTGGGCGGCGGGTGCCTTTGTGATACCTCTGCCTGGGTGTGCATGGGCGGGCAGGCGCTGTTGTCTTGTGCAAGTGTGTGTACTGTGCCAGTCATGTATCTGGACTCTGTTTCAGATGATGGCTCTGACTCAGATGTGTGACTAAATGGACTGCACTACATGCTGGCAAGTGGTTGGAAACACACCGGTGGCAGCAGGTGAGCAGTGTGGCCTGGGTGCGCAGCGGCGGCTCCCTCTCTTCTTCACTCTCTCTCTCTCCCCCTCTCTTCTTTTCTCTCTCTCCCCCTCTTCTTTTCTCTCTCTCCCCCTCTTCTTTTCTCTCTCTCTCTCTCTCCCCCTCTCTTCTTCTCTCTCTCTGTCCCCCTCTCTTCTTTTCTCTCTCTCTCTCTCTTCTTTTCTGTCTCTCTCTACTCCTCTCTTTTCTCTCTCTCTCTCTCTCTCTCCCTCTCTTATCCTACTCTCTCTCTCCTTCGCTCTCTCTCTGTCCTTTGATGTGTGCAGGACACACCTTCTCATCATGTTTTTTGTCTTGCAGGCTGTGACCTATGGACTGTCCCGCGGGGAGGCGCCATGTGTCTTCATTTAATTTAGGTGTTCATTTTAATAACGTTTTATTTGTTCAGCGCATTGTCACCCTGAAGACACCCAGCTCTTCCCAGACGGAGAGGGAGAGAAACAAAGTTCTACGTGCAGTGTCGGAACTGCTCCGGGGCCATGAGAAGGGATCGAGAACTGGCACAGGGATGGATAAGTCTACTGAGGGCACGGACACGGATGAGTCCCAGGCTAGTGGCGTGCAGATGCCACATGTCACACCAGGCACTGCTGATGATATTGTTTGATATTGTTAATCATGTCTCATTGATTTGTTTCCTTTGCAGGCCCGCTGGATGAGTTGTGTGCCTTTTTGATATTAGTATTACACGTATTTGCTTCTATTGCGATATTGATTATGGGCTAAGGCGGGATGGGAGTTTGTATAGTTCTGCTGGTGAGATACCTTCCGGGGATGGGGGCAGATTGCATTACGTGGGGCATAAGCGTGGTCATTTCTTCATAATCTTATTGCTGGTAATTGACAGACTGCAACCACTTCTCCCCATTGTTCCTCTGTAGTTACTAGAGGGAAGTCAGTTTAGAGTAGTTTGGATGGGGACTAGTTTCTTAGTACCTGTCCTGGGGTGGAGTTGTTGGGATTGTTTTTTTGTAGTAAGGGAATGTTTCGGGGTACATGGCGTAACCTTTAAAACTAGCTGTTCAGAGCCAGTGCGGACCAACACCATGGGTTCAATATCTGAATTGAAGTGTCTATCTTGGAATGTCAGGGGTATGCACACCATGTTACGAGACATAAAATACACGCGTACTTAGTCCGTAGGGGAGTCCAAATGGCTTTTCTTCAGGAAACACACTTAGCACCAAAAGAAAATGTGGCATTACAGCGTAGGTGGAGAGGGCAGGTTTTTTGCACGACTTACTCAGCCTTTGCACAAGGGGTCTTGATATGGGTCAGGGCGGGTGTCCCTTTTCAGCCCACTCGTCAATTGAAGGATCCTGAGGGCCGTTACATTTTGGTAGCAGGTCGACTGAATGGTAGGGACGTAGTACTGGGCAGCATATATGCACCAAACACGGAACAATCGGCCTTTTTCACACAATTATCTGGGAAATTTGCTCCATTCTTAACTGGGTCAGTACTTATGGGTGGGGATTTCAACTCTGTCACTGATGTCCTACTGGATAGATCTCACCCTCCCCTCCTGGATGCACCCATCCATGCTCTCCAAGCGCTTCAGGCTCTGGACGAAGAAACGTGTTCTCCACCACGAATCAGATTCGTCGACCCAGGCAAATCACATCCCCTCCGTCAGCCGAGAGACCGCCAGTGCCGAACGGGCGTAGCTTAAAGTTTTTGCAAGCGCGGATCGTTCCGCTCCCAGTAGATAATGTGCGATGATCTGAATAACCATTGAAAGTGTTGCCCGCTTGTGTTTTACCCGGGATTCATCCACCATTCTACTCATCTTTGAACATTGAAAAGGCACTTTCTAGTGCACTGCCACTTTGTGTTGTGGTCCTGAAGAGAACCCCACCAGTCAAATAAAACGGGGTTCGAAACGCGTAGGCCTTCTTTCCGTTTATTCCAAACATTGGTGTAATCAGTCCGTTTTGGTGCATCTCTAGAATTCTCTTGTTTATTCTATCAAATGACTGTCCAGTGAATAGATTCTGTTGCACATTTAAACGGTCTTGCTTTTCATTTTTTCCATGTTTGGATAGTCCTTTGGTTGTTTCAAACCCCAGTCAATTGTAGCCAAAGGCACATTGTGTTGAACGTGTGTTTGTCTTGTTGAATGAGGAGTGGCGCTTGAATGAGTGTATAAATTTGTGCATCTGCCATATTGGCAGTTTAGTTCTAGTGTTCATTGTTTTGCACTGTGTGTTACAATTTTATATTTTTTTTTTTCTTGTAAAAAATGTTTTTGTGGTACTTTGGTGTTAAATTGGTTGTCGAACTGAAAAACATTTTACCAAAACCATTCGAATGACAAAAAAGATATAGTTTGAATAAATACTATTAATTAGTACAGACGTAGTTGTTGTATTTCTCTTCTACGGTCTATTGATTTTCGTTAAATAGCAATCAGCATTGGCATTCTCTCTAGTTTTTCACTCTCAAGGATTAGGCGGGAATGGCAGCATAGATGGGGACTGATAGACACCTGGAGGGTGCACCACCCGACCACCCGGGATTATTCATTCTTTTCTGCTATGCACGACCTCCATGTTCGGCTTGATGCGATGCTTTGCTCTCCTCCTGACATACATGCTGTAGTACAGTACAGCGAGTATTTCACTAGAACGCTATCTGATCATAACCCATTATTATTACGTGTGAATTTATTGCCTGTTCGCCCCAAGATCCCGACTTGGCGCTTAAACCAGAATTGTTGGAGGATCAAGCATTTCGCAAGGTGGTGAGAACTGGCATTACTGATCATTTTCAGAATAACACTGGTACTGCTTCATCGTTGATGGTGGAGTGGGACGTTTTTAAAGGTGTAATACGGAGCATTGCATAGCGAATAAGCTGGGAGCGCGTAGAGTGTTATTGCAAGATTTAGAAAGGGTGGATCAACAGCTGCGGGACGCTGCAAGGGAGAGGCCTGAACATCAAGATCGCCAACAAGACTTAATAGCAGCAAGGGAAGAGGTCGCAGTGCAGGTGGAGCGATTGCGCTGCTTTGATTATAAAAAAAAAAGCTGCGCGTGCGCATGCAGAGCGCGATAAATCTGGGGCGTTATTGGCATGGCTAGCTTATCCAGCGCGAAGAGGGACGGTCATTCTAGAACTCCATGCCCCAGATGGGGAGGCCCATTACACACAGCAGGGGATAAATTACCTGTTCTTTGCTTATTATAACGATCTCTATCAAAGTAAGGTGGCCCCTGGCGAAGAGACCATTCAGGAGTTTCTGGAGGCAGCAGCTCTTCCAGTGCTAGATAGGGAGAGGGCGGAGCTGTTGGGTCAGGACATCACCCTGGGAGAAGTACGAGGCGCAATTAAGCATATGGCCTGGAAAAAAACCCTGGCGTGGACGGGCTCCCTGTGGAATTTTATAGTGCGCATGTCGACCTGTTGGCCCCTGGCTAGTGGTACTGTATAATACTGCGAAAAAGGAACGCCTCTTACCTGCCGGCACTCGAGAGGTGTTAATTATACCGCTGCTAAAACCGGGGAAGCCTCCCCATGACAGGACCGCCTATCGCCTGTTATCAATGCTGACCACGGATTATAAAATCTTAAATCGGATTCTGGCGACCCGTCTGCTCCCATATATAGTCCAATTAATACATACGGATCAAGCAGGGTTTATACTGACACGGAATACGGCTCAGAATGTGTGACGCCTCATTAATATTTTAGAGGCTGACACCTACCACAAAGCGTCTGCTGCTATCTTGGCAATAGATATTGAGAAGACCTTTGATAGCTTGGAGTGAAGTCATGTGGCAATTTGGATTGGGAGATGGCTTTGTAGATTGGACATCTCTTTTGTATAGTCAGGCCACTGCGCGGGGGAAGACGGGCGGGATGATATCAGACACTTGCACTGTGGGACGAGGCAGGGCTGCCCCCTTTCCCCTCTGTTATTCACCCTGGCCATGGAGCTGCTTGCACCACTGGCTAGGACGGGCTTACCTTATTCAGGACTGAGAGTGCAAAAGCAAATTCATCATATCGCAATATATGCTGATGATCTCTTTATGTTTTTGGCTGATGTGGAGGGTGCCCTTCGTGGTGCGAAGGCTTTATTGGAGGACCTTGGCATGGTTGCCGGTCTCAAGGTAAATTGGACAAAGACTTGCCTGTTCCCTGCGGCGCTGAGGGCCAAGTATCTACGCAGGATGTACGATGGGAGCGTCAATGTTTGACATACCTTGGCACTCGCGTTTATCATACCCACACTGACCTATTGGAGGGCAATGTGGGCAGGGCTATTAGAGCGCTTAAGGGTTGTATTAAGTTTTGGGGCACGCTCCTACTTTCAGTGGCTGGACGAGTGGCTATTCTCAAGATGATAGGGCTCTCAAAGGCTGCTGTACTATTTTAGGACGCTGCCGATCTGGATCCCAGCATCTGTTTTTAAGCAACTCCAGTCGATGGTGGTTGGGTTCCTTTAGGCTGGGGGACGACGGAGAGTGGATCTTAACACATTAATGAGACCACGATCGGAGGGTGGACTGGCAGTCCTCGATGCTGCAACGTATTATTTAGTGGCGCAGCTACAGTGGCTCACGCAGGCGGTGGCACGGACGTTCAGAAGCGCTGATGATGATGAGAGGATTCAGATAGATAGGCAAACACTTTCTAAACTGTTATTGCAATTGCCACTCCCTGCCTCCTCTCTAACTCGAGAGATGGGGATGTTTAAACTCTGGTGGAACAGAAGTCAACGGCGCACGCAAATAGTGCGACCGTATGCCCCTGAGATCCCGCTGGCGGTGTGTAGTGCTCTACCGCATGGCGGTAACTGGGCGTCGTTGATTAACTGGGCGGAGAGGGGGTTAGCCACTGTGGGGGATATGTTTGAAGATGGCTCTGATTCTGTATGAGGTATTACAGGACAGATATGAGCTGGCTCAGGGGGACTACTTGCTGCACTTAGCGCTCGTAACGGCCATCCAGGCACATTGGAAAATGGGACTCGGGGAACCTCCCACCTCCATGGCTTGTCAGTATGTAGTCCTAGCTGCTGGAACCATCAAGGTGGTTACCTGTTTATATCGCCGAATGACAAGCGAGAGACTGACCCCACTAATAACCCTTCGGCGGCAATGGGAAGTAGACCTGGATGACGATGACGAAATCCCTGGTGATTAAAAGAATGATGGATTTAACCCAGATCGCTTGACTGGGGGAGAATGTTTTGATTTGTTCTGCATTCCGTCCATCAATTGTGTGTCTTTTGCTTTCTCGCCCTAAGTGCGCCGGGTATGCACAGACGTGGGTCCCGGGCTCACTGTGTCACTGGATTCAAGCTATCCTGGCTGAAGAGGGGTGAAACCCCGAAACCGGTCCTAGGATGCTTGTTTCCGGTCCAGCGAGGACCTGGCTTGGCAGTTCGGGCTGGACTGTTCCCATGAGGCACAGGGTCAAGACTGATTTGCATATGGCCAGGTCTAAACTGGGGTGGCAAGGTGAGCAAAAGAATGATGGATTTAACCCAGATCTCTTGACTGGGGGAGAATGTTTTGATTTGTTTTGCATTCCGTCCATCAATTGTGTGTCTTTTGAAATCCCTGAGAAGGCATGGGCAGGACTGGTGGAACGCGCATGGAAAAGAACTAGGATTGCGCGCTTTCAATTGGTACATTTCTTTATTCTTCATCAAGCCTACCTTACACCTGAGAAAAGTAATAAATATTTTAATGTGACTTCGGCAATGTGCACGTGCTGCAGCATGGTGGGAGCGGATTTCTGTCACATGCTGTGGAATTGTCCTCAACTTGGAACATTTTGGGAAGAGGTGGTCGCTCTTTTGCATGTTGTTACGGACAAGGACATAGAATCCACTATAGGTCTCTGTTTGCTGCACTGGTTCCCCCATACCTCTCGGAATAAGATAACGAGTAAGTTTAAAGACTTGGGGCTTCTGCTGGCAAAGAGAGAAATTACAACCCACTGGAAGGCCAAGAAGGGCCCTAGTTTTCAGCGATGGCGTACTGAATTTATTAAATGGGCGGAATGTGAGGGAACCACGAGGCTGAAGCTGGCAGCCCGCACTAAAAGCGATAGGGCGTTGGAGTTGGCAAGGGCCTGGGAGGCACTAGTACATTTATTAAAAGCACAACATATTGACTCTGACAAGGAAGCGAGGACATCAGGCTTGGAGACGCCACCTTGAGGGATTACACCTCCCTAGGAGGACGGCTATACTGCTTTCTCCCATGGAAACTACCTCTGACAGCACAGAACGACTTTCTTGTTTGCTGTATTGTACATACTTACTATTGACACAGCTATGACTTGCTACAATCATTGTTTACATGTATTTGTTACGCCATTGGGGAGGGGGGAGGGATAAGGGGGAGGAATAAGATTGCATTATGTGACATATGATTTATGGTGAGTTGATAGATGTAGTTGTACAACACCGGCAGGGACGTTTATTTCTAGGAAATTCAATTGACATTATGATGTTTTATGTTTGACAAAATATTATAGACTGTATTTTCCATTGCTACATATACATCATCAGATGTGTAAGATATTCTTCTGAAGCAATTTATTTTCATAACCTGATGTTGAGTGTATGCCTATCATTTGATATCAAATGTGACTTGTTTTGTTTGGGAAAAATAATAAAAATATATTTAAAAAAAAAAAAAAACAAGATAGATTCAACAAAATCCCTTGGCCTTAGTGAATTTTGGTTCCACCCAACTGCAGCCCAAATTCCCTCTATAGGTGCATTGAAATAACTGTACTGGGTATTTACACTACAAGTTGTGGGCACTACACTGATGGGGCTTTTGTGAATTTTAAATCTGTTCATGGCTTAGAAAAGTATTGGGATCTGATCACAGTTCCACTAGACAGCAAACTATACCACCAATTCAGAGTGGGGACATTTCCCCAAAGCCATTTACTGTAAATAGGGCGGGATCAGACTACGTAGCCTGCCCTGTGATGACCAAACTGAGTCCGTACCGTATGTGTTATATGCTTGCCTGGCATGCGTCCAGTTTCATTCCACAAGGCTGGCACCTATCTGTAGACAACTGGGTACATCTTGCAATTGGGTTGCTTTGATGCTATTGAGAGCCGACTCTTGTCCACTGTATGCCTATGCTGTCGCAATATATTTGGGACTGATGTGGGAGAAAGGAAGAACTGGCATCAAATGACTGATTTTTTTTGCTGTGATTCACTGGAACATGGCTTTTTATCCATTTCTTTTAACTTGTACCAGTTCTTGTTTACATGCGAGTAATTATGACACAACGTATGATTGTAATAGATGTCATGCTGCTAATTGAGCTTTCTCTTCATTTTCTGTATTCTTATATTGTATTTGATCTTATTTTACCAGAAAGTCTTATGTCTTTCACCAAAATAAAGTTATATTTGACTTGGCGTGAATATATGGGAGGGTGTGTGTCAAGGGCACCTTTCCCTGAGCACATTTTGAGCCCTGAGGACCCCATCCCAGGGCTGGGATTTTAATGATGGGAGGGGATAACGTGCCCCCGTCCTTGAGCCAATGTCAGGATGGGGTCCCTGGAGCCCAATGTATTAAGGGGAGAAGGTGGCGGCCCCCCCTTCCCCACGCCTTGTTAAGCACCGGCATCCCATCACTCAGGGCCTAAATCAAAATAAAAGGGGAGGAGGGACAGCCCCAGGGGCCGATAACTTAAAAAGGGCATGGAGGCCACATGCCCCCTCCCCAATCCTTTTAAGGCCCCTGGGACCCCATTCCCCGGGCCCTGACTCTAATTAGAAGGGAGTGGAGGCTGATCAGCCCCCTCCCTGAGGCTTTAACAGTTCTGGGGAGCCCACCCCCCTCCCCCGCAGGTCCAGCTCAGTGACTATGTCCTGTGGCGCGGGCCCCCGGGAGTCAGTAGTTTCCCTGCCCACACTACCGGGGCAGGGAAACATATATTTCCATCTGGTGGGAGCATTTTTAAATCTCTGCCAAACCGGAGAAAACCTGTAAGTCTACTACCAGCTGCTTTAAAAATGCTCCTCCCGGCTGAGTAAAGACTTCTTTTCTTTTTCCCTGCACACAGGAGTGCGAGCAGGGAAACAAAACACATATTTCTCCTGTCTACGGTGAGCATGCAAAGAGAACTGTTCCCTCCTGGCTTCCACCGCAGCCCCTAACATTTGGTATGTGGGTGCCCCGGGTGTGCACTGGGGCACTCATCTCTAGACCCGGGGAATAGGTTCCCTGGGGTCCGAGAAGGCCCTGGGGCCCTTTCCTTTTTAAATGCATACACCCTTCGGGGGTGGGGTCCCGAGGGCCTTATGAGGCTCGGGAAGGGGGGCCGCAGGGCACCCTCCCCTTTTTAAGTGCGTTTGGCCCGAGGGAATAGGGTCCCTGAGGCCTAATGAGGCTAGGCTCAGGGGCCTTCGACCACATGCCCCCCCAATAATTGGCCCCAGGGGATGGGGTCCCCAGGGCCTAATGAGGCTCGTGGATGGGGGCTGCACAGCCCCTTCCCATAGTTATGTACTTTGGCCACAGAGGATGGGGTCCACGGAGCCTAATAAAGCCCGGGGAACGTGTGGCCTTCTCCCCTTTTTATTGGTTTTTGCCCTGTGGATGGGGTCTAAGAAGGCTCAGGGAGTGGGACTCTGTGGCCCCCCTCATCTCTTTTATGAACTTTTGCCCTGGGGATAACTTAACTATTCCCACTCCAGTCTATGGAAGAGTAGGGAAAGCGTTGAACTTCAAAGGGATCAAATTTACTATTCGCACTCCAGTCTGTGCAGCAGAGGGGTAACATTTACTCAATTAAATAATTAATACTACATTAGTTGCCAATTATTTATTACTTAATTAACTTTCAACCCTATACCTCTACAAGCCCAGTACCGGCACAAAATATATATTGATTACACATTTAACCTAATTAATAATCAATTAAATGATTAATAATACATGAATAATTATTTTTTAATTAATTATACTTAATTAACTTACCACCCTATACCCCTACAAATCTAGCAATCCACTCCAACGAAATAAATTACTACTATCAATTCAATAAAAAATTATTAATCACTTAAAATTACAAAATATCATTAAAAATATTATTAAAATTTATAAAAACAATAATAACACATACAATTATTATAAATTAATATTTGCAATAACACACAAAGATACTAAAGAAAATTATATTTGTTACCACTATATTATTGAAGCGTTATTAACAACAACGATATTCTTGAAAACAATATTACTTACCTGAAAAATTAATATTCTTGACAACGATATCCCTGCATCATGATATTTTTGTATCACTATAATTTATTTCCGATATTTCTGCAACTTGATATTTAAAACGTGATATTTTGTCCAAATATCGACCACGGCTAAACTTTAAAATTACCAATACTTCTCTTTACCACTATCCAATAATAAATCCTACAATTACCCATATAAATATATATATATATATATGCTATTAAAAAAATACTTACCTGTGTGGTAAAGGCATATGTAGTAAAGGCATGTGTGCATGTGTGGTAAAGACAGAAATACTTACCTGTGTGGTAAAGGCATGCCTGGTAAAGGCTGTGTGGTAAAGGCATTGTGTGGTAAAGACTTTGGGTCTGATTTAGTGTTCGGACAGACAGGTTACTGTGTCACAAACATGACGGATATCCCTTCCACTGTATTACAAGTGCATCATTTCCAATGCCACTAGTAATACGACGGATGGGATATCCATCACGTTTGAGGCGGAGTAACTCATCTGCCAAACTCGAAATTAGGCTCTTTGGAATAAAGGCTGTTTTACATGTAATTGCTTGTTATCGCACTTACAAATTAATTCTAGAACAGCACAGGAATACATCTCCTTAGCTCCTGCCTTCTGTGGAAAGCCCTTTGTAGCTTAGCAGCTCAGCAGATGATCAATCTTGGCCAGTTGCATGTGCTAATTGGGCTTCTTCTCATTTCAGGATGCACACTTGCTGTATTCATTTTCACCTACCGGTCATTGTGCATATAAATAAATAAAAATAAATAAATAAAATGAATTTCGTTGCGCGCGCTGCATCCCCAAATGCAATGCAGCGCCCAACGAAATTCGTTGTATTTATTTATATGTTTATTTACCTCTAATCGGCCATAATCCGTAGGTTACTACCCCCCACCCTGCCTCTCCCCCACCCCGCGTCAGCGCCCGGCAGCACTCCCACCACGGGCCACTACTGTTAGAATTTACCAAATAGACAAATGTAGCATACTCAAATATTTGGTTGTCAAATACAGGGCCTTATTTAAGAGTCTTTGTAACACTTTTACACCACCTTTGCGTCACGTTTTGTGATGCACCGGTGGCATAAAAAATGCGCCACGTTGCGCCCTATTTACAAAGTGACACATCTAAGCAGATGCATCACTTTGTAAAGCCCTGTGCTACATTATACCTGCCTCAGGTATAATGTATGCAGGGTGGGCGTTCTCCCGCAAAATGCCTCGTAGAAGTAGCGCAGTGAAATCAGATTTCACTGAGCCACTTCTAGGACGATACTGCATCAATATCTTCCGCCTGCCTCACAGCAGGCATAAGACTGATGCAGGCACATTCACATGGGGCTTGCCCCATTGTGAAAGGACACATTGCTAGAGTTGCGTCTGTTTTCAGACACACCCCAGCAATGCGTCACTTTTGCGCCAACAAATACGTCAGTAATACCGACGTATCTGCCATTCCTTGCAACATGATGCATCATACAGTCAATATGACGGATCCATCATGTCACAAGGAGGGCGCAGTGAAAACTGTGGCATCGCCGTTTTCACGCAGCGATGCAACAGTTTTCATAAATGAGGCCCACAGTACTTAGTTTGTGATGTTGGTTGCAGGAGACGGGTGTCAGTCTCATTTCAAGAGAAAGAGACATATTTCCAGTATCAGACTTTCCCCCTGAACAACAGAGAGATGCAGAACAGGGAGAAAGAAAGAGGAAGATAAAGATAGACAAGCATTTGCAATGCAATAGGTCTCGCATTTACGCGAGTTCAAGCTTTTGGCATTGTAAATGGCAATGCCTTTTATTTATGTTTTAAAAACCAAAACATTAAAAAAAGGCATTGCTATTTACAATGCCAATAGCTCAAACTTGTGTAAATGCAAGACCTATTGCATTGCGAATGCTTGTTTTAATGCAAGCACATGGCACAAAATAAAATGAAATCAAATGCAGGTGTCTAAACTTGGCTGCTATATGCTCGCAATAAAAATGTTTACATTATAAAACATTCGCTGAGGCGGCTGCTTTACTAGAGGGCTTTTTTTAATAGCATGACTTTCGGTTGTACGGTACATTGTATAATTATTTGGGAAGGAGACGAGAATAAATCTACACCAAACCCTCCAATCACAACCGCTCTAATCACAAGGACCTTTGATGTGGCATTCACATGCTTTATTACAGCCTGCCTAGCAAAAATGAATGTGTCCTTCTGTAACTTAACTAGTGCTCATACAAAGCGCTCCGATACCTTCGGGTCGAGTTCACACTATAAAACTACAAATGTAGCACCAAGAAACAGAGGCAAAGAGCGCTTGTCTTGCCAGCATCATACAACGTGCGTTCTTTCCAGTGTGAAGGAGAGAGGCGGGTGCACACAGCTCATGTGCCCCAACAGCTCTCACTCAGCTGTGCGCCCTTAAAATCACATAAACGTATCAAGCATTGACAAACCCAACAGGCGGGGCTTTCGTTGCTTCTCTTTTTTTAATGCAAGCACATAGCACAAAATAAAATGAAATCAAATGCAGATGTCTAAACTTGACTGCTATATGCTCGCAATAAAAATCTTTAAATCAAGAAAACATTCACTAAGGCGACTGATTTACTAGTGGACAAGGCGAGACCTAAAAACAGCAAGACAAATAAGAAAAACAGTAACGCAGTTGACGTGCATGTAAAATGAGTTAGAAAGTGAAATGAAATATAGGGAGACAGTAGAGTGAAAGAAGAGAAGATACACTATGCAGAAGGTGCAAACTTTAAATAACAGGTAAGAAAAATTGTAGCCGGAGAAGGGAAGGCAAAGATTAAAACAAAGAGGGTAGACACTGGAATGAGACCACTAGGCGAGAATAGGATAAGAGATTGGATTGGATTAGAAGACAGCAGTCCCCAATAAAGCGATAAGACAGAGATCGTAAAGAGACACTGAAAAAGCTAGTGCAGACATAGACAGTATGCAAGGATAGATAATCAGACAGTCATAGAAGGGAAACAGAGAACAGGCATATCCCCCTGGTAATCCAATTAAAGCATGTAACAGCCTAGATTCTGCAAATCTCACCAGTGCGTCGGCAGCACCATGGTTATCTTTCTGTTGTAATTCACAAAATATATTTTGACTTTGAGGGGTATATGGAAGGGCAGCATACCAGGGTGAAGCTGCACCTTTAACTGGGACTTGGTGGACGGTGTAGATAGATATAAGAAGTAAGAGGGCGACACCTCTAGGGGGAGGAGGGGAGGTGGGGAGCCGGATTACATGATTTAATTGAAAGGATTCATATCTGTTGTCTTCTCCGTTAGTGAATTACTGCGAAATTTCGTGATAAAAGAAACGGGGATGTGATCAAACCTTTCCACATTTTAGTTAAATAATGGCAGTTTGCAATGCGCTCGGGTTAGCCGAATGCAAACATTAGACCCCATGTGTGCTCATTAGCGCAGCACTATATTTTGCTCATGGCTGAAGCTCTGATCACTTCTGCAGGGCCTGACTGACAGCAGCTGTAGGTGCACTTCTGCCTGGAAAGCTGTGTCCACGACTCTGTTTGATGCTCGCAGAACTGCAGGCGCACGTAAAGTCCTGGAAAAGTACTGGGGCCCAGACAGAAGGGTCACGTCACCGAGGCTTGCGTGCGTGTCCCTTGTTAACAGTAGGAAAGGGTGGGATGTTACCGGTAGAACTGACTGACATTAGACAGGGTTTTGAAGAGCAGCGCCCAGGACAGCCGAGATGCCTTCCTCAGTGCGCGTTTTTTCTGTAGCATAGGGTTGTTCAGAGGTGAACCCTACGGCATGACGTCATTTGTGGAGTGGCTTACGTGCTTCCTGAAAGTGTCTGGCTGCCTGACCTTGTCTGAGCGACTGTCAAGAGAGCCACTAATAGCAGTGTATTAAGGTAGTAAACAAAATATACGTATTGATAAAAATATATACTTTGTTCTATGAAGACTGAAACTTTGTGAACGCCGAGGCTTAGTGCCCTAATGAATAAGGCCTCCCAGCATCAAGGGCAGACAGAATAGTTTTAAACATACAGAGCATGTAACACAGACAAGCGACAGACAAGCGCTGGTCACACTCCGCTCCCGGCACCCCGAGCGCGGCGAACGCGCTAATTAACAATCGCGCGCAGGAGACCTAACAAGCCCAGGAGTGGTGCGTGCGTGCGCATTCTGCTCATTTTCAAGCACTGCACTCGTGATTGTGGCGCGTTCTTGCTCGCTCCCGCAAGGTGGATGCCGCCACAAGCATGAGTGTGTGCTTGAAAATGAGCAGAGCGACGGCTAAAGGCCTTCCTATGGAGCGCATGCGCACTGCATAGGCGAGACCTAAAAAACTGTGATATTGGAATAAATATGAATGAAAAGAAGATACAAAGGAACCTGCAAGAATGAAATAAAGAAGCAGGAAGTGAATTGTGGTGGCAGAAAGTGTCGTAAAATGTAATGAGGACCAGACAGTCGTGGTGTTCAGCAGCTCTGACGTTCTGGCAGTCACTTCTAAGAAACAAATGGGTCCACTGAAATTAAATTATTTATTTTGTTATTTTATACAAATTAATGTTCACGTCTGGATGCTTACCCACAATTTGGTCTGGGCCTTGTGCTGCCCGATTAATGGGCCGGTGTTTCCAGAAGCCACAATGTCACCACACATTGAAATATGCAAGTGCCCTCGTAGCATGAGCACCTTTTCAGAAGGAAAAAGCTGAAGTCATAAAAACCACCTTGCTGGATGAAGACTTCGAAGGATTGAAGAAAACCAGAAATCCTGAATCCGATAGAAAAATTCTTGAGGAGCAAGGAGTCCGGATCAGCAAGTAGAGGGAGCGCTGGATCAAGCAGTTTTGTTGCGATGCACCCTCCAACCAGACTGAAGTCTATATATAGTAAAAGGACAGGAAAAGGAAAGGACAACAAGCAGCACATGACACAAAAAACAGGTAGAAACTAAGGAAGAAACACCTACGATGGGAAAGTAAAAGAAAAAAGAGCAAACACCTGATCTGGACTAACTGTGGAGCAGCTTTAAAATTCAACTGCAAACCCTCAGGCAAATGACTGCCCTTTTAGTTTTGGAGGAGCAGCAACCAGGACCCCAGGAGCTTAGGAAAAGGCAACAGCATGTGAGTGAATCTCAGAGCCCACAGCTGTGCTCCATAGCAGAGACACCGCAGATGCAAAATTTAATCACTAGAGATATACTTTTAAATTTAGGTTTATTTTTAGAATGAAGTTTGGAGAGAACAGCTATTTAAAAAAAAGTCAGATTTAAGACTCTCCTCGCAGTTTACAAGGCATGGGCTAAATTGATATAACATTGTGATATATATTTGTTATACTTCTCTGCTGCGCTCACTGATTTTCCCAGCAATCTTCCAGGACAAATCTTGTCAGAAATGGGAACGGGCCAGGATTTTAAAAAATGTATAGTAAATTTGTTGTTGAGCTTTTTTGCTCTTTTCAGACATTGCAGGACATATATAGCCTTGAAAAGCAAAGTAATTTTACATTTCTTCAAATGAGAGATTTTTTTACTAAAATTGGAGTCGAGTAAGATTTCATCTACAAATATACCAATTAAACAATCCCTAATGACTTGCAGGGAGATCAAGGTAAGAATGCCGTACCGTTTTTTTTTTTTCGATTCCGAATTTGACAATATTGCCCTGCAGACAACTAATTGGTCAAAAAAACTTGATTGATGAAGATAAGGCCTTTTTCCAGACTGCTTTAGAACTCAGTGGTAATGTATTACTCTCAGCTAAATTGCGGATCCAGCATTATAAATTATACATTACTAGAATATACTGAGGGGCATATTTATGTAGCGTTGCATACCATTTTATGTTTCTGCCTCTCGCACTGCGAGAGAGCAGAAGGCAGGGTTTGTTTTGGGGCGGGTGGGTCTGCGTTCCTGCTCCAGGTCTGGGAGGAGTGGCTTGCCCACTGTTGTGGGCGCTGACTGTTTGGTCGGCCTATGGGGTCGGTGTCCGAGCCAATCACAATGTTGCAACGGCAGCATTGTGATTGACTAAGGGGAGGAGAGGGAGGCTATTAATATAGAACAAAGAAATATGCTCTACCTATATAATTAGAAAAACTTAATATATCGTTTGACTTGTCGACCACTCTGGCTTGACCACGTGCTCAAGAACTTGCATACTCCAAGTTACTTAAACATTTTATTTTTTGATTTTCTTCATTTAAAGATAAGTAGAAAGATACAATCATCAGGTGTTTATACAATAAGATATGTACAGTAATAGACACCAATGGATCCCATGGAGAGTCTCTCATTCATCTCATACATACATGTTCACACGCAAACATTCTCATTCACTCCACAAATAAACACATAAAATTCATATCACGCCACAAAGTGCACTTGAAGTCCCCTAAAAAGGTGAAAAATCAAGGAATATTAAGTTTCTTCAAGCGACGGATCAACTTAATTGAATCAGTCCAGATAAACAGTTTATATTGCTAGAAGGAATGTTAACATTGTATATCAGAAGAACATAAGATTTTGACACATAAGTGTTCAACTTTGTCTGCGTAGATCAATAAATCATAAATACAGGGGACAATATTCTCAACACCGACGTGCGTTTCGGTGTCACACCCCTTCTTGGGTATCACCTTCTTCAGGGCATATGTGATAAATCAAACCAAAAAACGCCATGGGACCTGTCATACAATAGGGGAAAATGATGATGCAACTAAATTAGTTGAAAAACATTTGTTCTTTTATCATGCATTTACATGTAGTTCATTAACACAGTGGTCAAAGGCACAGAGGGTCTAGCAATTAAGGATATAAGTAATATAATGAAACAAGACAGCTGCACACTATCAACGCAGATTTGAAAGCATATAGTACTGCAAGTGGGAAAGAACAGAATAGACTAAAGTAGAATGGAAATAAAACCAGACATGAGGGTAAAAAAGCGTCTTGATTTCTAATCATGGAAGCCTACTTCGACTCAGAGAAAATTTGAAGATAACATTGGGCCTACCTGTCGAGTAAAAAGCAGACTAATTCGTATTGGAGAACAAATTAACAGGAAGAGCAAGATAAGTCTGCTTGTGTGCTCTACTTTATGAAGCAGCCCAAGGTGAGAAATAGATAGGAAGGCTACATTGGTCAGACAAGTGTAAATGACATGGTAATGTTAAAACAGGGGAGAATTGAAGGAGCAAGCCAAATTGCTTACCTAGATTGAAAAAGTGTATAATCCAATGTGTGAGCTCACATGTCAGAGTAGATGGAGTTCTGTAAGTTTAGTTACTGGACGGATTCATCCACTGCCTAGATGTAAGAAATAAAAAAAGGAACAAACCAACTAGGATTCAGTGTTATATCTCCTCAATGCTGCGAGGGACATACAAGGCCATTGATGATAGATAGTCATCAATATGTAACCAAAAATCAGAGAGCGATGCAGCACAAAGGTTACATGCGAGTTGTAATAAAAACACTCTAGTCGTGAAACGAGATAAAAGGAAACTGTCAGAATGCTGCAGGTTTGTCGTTCTAGTCTTTAGATTTTACATTATCATCAGGTATGGAGATACAAGCCTACCATAGATAGATTCAAGAAGGAGCCTATGCATAAAAGAGATTTTGACAGGGTAAAGGCGAATACGGAAACCAGCATATCAGTTAAGACGAACACTTACCAATTTCAAATGATAAACATTGTTGAATGCGGTTTCCAAAACAAGTGTAGACGAATCAGCGGCAAGATAATACTGATAATAAGAAAGCAGAAACTGCCAAAAAGATGAATAAACAGAAATAAAAAAGGGTAGTTAATGCAAGGTGCGGATGTCAAATAACTGACGAGACATGGATATCAAAATGGTGTAAGAGATAACTTACCAATTTAAGTCAATAACAATTGCTACTAGCAGATTCGAGTAGCGCGTTGCATCTGATAGCGATGTCAAAATAGTACGTTTCGTCTGATGGCGGCCGATGGATCCTAATAAGCAAAAGATTGGTCGTCAATAAATAGGACACAGCGCATAACATAGATCAAAAATGTCAGCTTGGAGAATTTGGATAGATGTATAGAGGGAGTCAAGGATCTCTTGCCTGATTTCCAAGATAACAAGTTCACGGCGGCATCTGGGTAGCGCGTTTCGCGTATTGCTCGTGGGGCGGTTCAGAAACAGATGCACCCGAGTAGTTCATTTAAATAGTCCAATAGTAACGGGCAAAACTGTCAGAGTACGTAACTCGTGAGGGGGCAGGGCCCAGAATAATGTTGTCACGAAATTAAAGGAACATAGGCCCAGGGAGTCGTTGCAATCAGTGCAAAGCATGCATGATGGGTGCCACGAAGACAAATATCTCAGGCCCATGAATAAAAATATTTTTTTGTTATCCGTCAAGGTAAAACAGAAAAGGAAAAGGTTCTGAGAAATCCAATATAGTATAGGCTGGGAAATCTGGGGAACCCCAATAAAAGTAATCCGTGCATGTCGCATTGGCAATCGGACCTTTAGAAAATACAGTAAGACAGCTAGAGAATCTAAACTGGTCGATATCTGAAAGGTAAGAAATATATCCAGAATAGATAATATTTAGTCACAATCTGCAATATGAAGAGACTTCCTGAAGAAAACGTTGTGACTGAAGAATGATGACAAAAGGAAATACAAAATGGAAAAATAATAAGGGTAGCTACAGCAATGCTATCAAGCTTTTAAATGATATAATTTCCCATTGCAGGGATTCGTTCAGTCCCTTCTCTTTTGAGTCCAACAAGAATATCCAAAATACTTCTCGCTTCCTGCGTATGTTAGTGCAATTAGAACCCTTTTGTGGGAGAATCTTTTCTAAGATTGTCCAACGAAGATCCTATTCTGTATGTTTGGCCTCCATCCAGTGGGTAACCAAGGGGGCAGTAAGGATGCATCGCCTGATATTGGACTTATGTTCTCCTACGCGGATCCTACATTATCATGCCGTTTCCCCTACGTAAGGTATCTCGCAAGGGCATAGGATGGCGTAAATGCAGTTGGATGTTCTGCAGTTAGTCATTTCTCGTAAGTTGATCATATGATTGTTGATGCTAATCTTCTCACTCACAATGGCATTGGGACACGCATGGCATGTTCCACATTTGTGGTTGCCATGAATTGGTTGATCTCCTATGATGGATCTTTGTGCCAATTTGTTGTGTTCAGGGATCTTGGTTTTGACCAATAGATTCCTCAAATTTGTATTCCTCCGGAATGCAAATAGAGGTTTTGGAATCCTAGGTGTTTGATTATCTTGGTTGAGTAGATGCCATTGTGAGTTCACAATTTGACGAATTTTATGGTCAATAGATGAGGGTTTGGTTACACAGACTAGTTTCTCGGTTTGTTCCCTTTCCTTAGGTATAAACATTGCATCACAATTATAGACTTGTGCTCTCTTGGGGGCATCCCTAACAATTTTGTGGGGATATCCTCTTTGGATAAATTTCTGTTTCATCGTTTCCGCATGGTCTAAATAATCCTTGATGGACGTGCAGTTTCTACGAAGTCGGAGAAACTGGCTGAATGGGATTCCATCTTTTTGGCTCTTCGGATGAAAGCTATTAAAATGAAGGGTATTTCTGGATGTGGGTTTCGTATATAAGGATACCTTCAGTTTAGAGTCCAGATGTTCCACCCACACATCCAGAAATTCCAATTTATGGGTACTCATGTGTGCCGTAACATTAAGGTTGATATCAGCTGAGTTAATCCATAGAATAAACTGATCCAAAGTCTCCTGGTCACCGCTCCAGATGAAAAAGATGTCATCAATGAAGCGTGACTAGTGACGAATATTTTCATAGAACGGGGCCAGCTTGTTATAAATATTGAGTTTGTCAAAGTGTCCCATGTATAAACATGCGACGCTGGGCGCACAGGCTGCCCCCATGCTTACTCCCTGAACCTGCTGAAAAAGATGGTCATCGAACTCAAAGAAATTCTCTTTGAGAACAATTTTGAGACATTGGATCAGGAAGGTGGTTTTGTTGAACGATGTTTCAGTTTCAATGATGTCACTGATCACCCTTAAAGCTTCTCTCTGAGGTATGTTAGAATAAAGCGATTCAATGTCCATAGTCACGAGTATCTCTTGCTCTTAGTTACAGTGGAGTCCCTCTATTTTGGAGATAAAGTGTCCTGTGTCTTTAACATAGGACTGGAGGGTGGTGACTAATGGTTGTTGGAACCGATCGATATATTTTGATAATGGTTCCGTCGCTGATCCAATAGTAGAGACAATAGGTCTCATAGGGAGGTTACTTTGATCCTTGTGAATTTTAGGTAACCCGTATAGAATAGGAATACGGGTATACATAGGGTAAGATTCTCTGCCTCTTTTGTGCAGATTTCTCCCCTTTCCACTGCTGTCTCTACCACGCGAAGAATCCTGCGTTTCAATCTAGGTTCGGGATTAGTGGTGATCTTAAGATAATGTCTCAGGGAACCTAGTAATGCATCCATCCTTTCTTTGTAGTTACTGGTATTGAAAATGACGATGCCTCCCCCTTTATCACAGGGTTTCACGTTTAGATCTTTGTTTTCCTTAAGAGTAGTAAGGGCAATTTTTTCCTCCTTGGTGATATTGTAGGAGGGATGAAGTACAAATTTAATGATTTTTTGGACTTTACTGAGAACTGCTTTTTCAAATAAGTCCACCTCTTTGCCTACAAGTTCGGTACCCGGTGCAAAATTCGACAGCGGTTTCAGGCCAGATGAATTTGTCATCGTTGGCAGAGTCTATTTTGGAGAAAAAAAATTTAGGATGACTTTTTGAAAAAATGCATGCAGATCTTTCATTAATTCAAATTTGTTTATAATCGTAGATGGAACAAAAGATAATCCTTTAGTGAGAAAAGTCTCTGTAGGACAGTCCATCTGATCTGAGGACAAATTGAATACTGCTTTTTAGTTATGTTCGCCAGTATTGGTGGTGGCAAGTTCGAATGGATCTCTGCGGTTGCGCTTGTTCCTGGTATTGATCTCTCTGATGTGAGTTCTGTTGTTGGTTCCGATAGTGATTCTGATAGCGTGGGCGAAAGCCGCCCCTCCGATTCCCTAAAAAACGGTTCCCAGCCAGTAGTCTCTCAGATTCCTGCCTGTATTGTGGGCTGGATAGGATGGACCCTCACTATCCGAATCTGTGGTGTCCGAGAATGTAGTTACTCGTTTGTTGCCCAAGTGAAAGTTAGAATTGCTGGTGGTATTTGCACTAGTAGGGGCATAAAAGTTTTCAGTGAGAAATGGATATACTCGTTCCTGAGAAAAGAGTCTGATATCCTTTCTAAGTTTGTCAGTCTTTCATTTAAGTAGATACTCGCAAAATGAGTCCAATTCAATTGTAATATCCTCCAACTTTTTCTTTCCCTCTTCTAGGCCGTTGGATTGTTTAAGCTTCTCTTCCAATTCATAGATTTCTTTGTTAAGTAACTGGACTATTTCCCTGGCTGTCTCAATAATGAGGATCATCCAGTCCCTAGAGAATCGATTCGATATTAGGGCCCATTTCTCCAAGAATTTCCTGATTTCCACAAATAAACCTGGTATATTCCTTACTCGGAGACCAATGGGGATAGTGCCAGCCTTTAAGTACTCCAACATGAAGTTGGCATGAGATTCAGTACGTTTTGTTTTTTTCTACAGATTGAAAAGCTTTGTCCAATCTTCATTGTGGCCTTTTGAAAGGGTAAATGGCCTGTCGTTATCCGATGTCTGTCCTAAAAGGCGTGCAAAATCTTTGTCAGAAAAGCCAAAGGTTTTTATCCTATCCATAGAGAGATCTGAATATAATCAAAAATGGAAGAAGTGTCACAGAATAGAAGAAAAATGAAAAGAAATATCAAAAAGACGTGTGCAGGTGTCAAAAAGAAATAACCAATAAAAAAACAACGACCCCCACAGCAACAAGGCTGGGAAGGAACAACCACTAATAAACAGGGGGTCCCCTCAAATAAATGCAGGTAGAGCCGCAGGGGAGAAAACAATTAATATAGAACAAAGAAATATGCTCTACCTATATAATTAGAAAAACGTAATATATCGTTTGACTTGTCGACCACTCTGGCTAGACCACGTGCTCAAGAACTTGCATACTCCAAGTTACTGAAACATTATTTTATTTTTTGATTTTCTTCATTTAAAGATAAGTAGAAAGCTACAATCACCATGGGTTTATACAATAAGATATGTACAGTAATAGACACCTATGGATCCCACGGAAAGTCTCTCATTCATCTCATACATACATGTTCATACTCAAACATTCTCATTCACTCCACAAATAAACACATAAAATTCATTGCACGCCACAAAGTGCACTTGAAGTCCCCTAAAAAGGTGAAAAATCAAGGAATATTAATATAACATTGGGCCTACCTGTCGAGTAAAAAGGAGACCAACTCGTATTGGAGAACGAATTAACAGGAAGAGCAGGATAAGTCTGCTTGCGTGCTCTATTTTATGAAGCAGCCTAAAGTGAGAAATAGATAGGAAGGCTACGTTGGTCAGACAAGTGTAAATGACATGGTAATGTTAAAACAGGGGAGAATTGCAAGGAGCAAGCCCAATTGCTTACCTAGATTGAAAAAGTGTATAATCCAATGTGTGAGCCCACACGTCAGAGTAGATGGAGTTCTGTAAATTTAGTTGCTGGACGGATTCATCCACTGCCTAGATGTAAGAAATAAAACCAAGAACAAACCAACCAGGATTCAGTGTTATATCTCCTCAATGCTGCGAGGGACATACAAGGCCAGTGATGATAGATATTCATCAATATGTAACCAAAAATCAGAGAGCGATGCAGCACAAAGGTTACATGCGAGTTGTAATAAAAACACTCTAGTCGTGAAACGAGATAAAAGGAAACTGTCAGAATGCTGCAGGTTTGTCGTTCTAGTCTTTAGATTTTACATTATCATCAGGTATGGAGATACAAGCCTACCATAGATAGATTCAAGAAGGAGCCTATGCATAAAAGAGATTTTGACAGGGTAAAGGCGAATACGGAATCCAGCATATCGGTTAAGACGAACGCTTACCAATTTCAAATGATAAACATTGTTGAATGCGGTTTCCGGAACAAGTGTAGACGAATCGGAGGCAAGATAATACTGATAATAAGGAAACGGAAACTACCAAAAAAATAAACATAAATAAAAAAGGGTAGTCAATGCAAGGTGCGGATGTCAATTAACTGACGAGACATGGATATCAAAATGGTGCAAGAGATAACTTACCAATTTAAGTCAATAATAATTGCGACTAGCAGATTCGAGAAGCGAGTTGCATCTGATAGCGATGTCAAAATAGTACGTTTCGTCTGATGGCGGCCGATGGATCCTAATAAGCAAAAGATCGGTCATCAATAAATAGGACACAGCGCATAGCAGAGATCAAAAATGTCAGCTTGGAGAGTTTGGATAGATGTATAGAGGGAGTCAAGGATCTCTTGCCTGATTTCCAAGATAACAAATTCACGGCGGCATCTGGGTAGCGCGTTTCGCGTATTGCTCATGGGGCGGTTCAGAAACAGATGCACCTGAGTAGGTCATTTAAATAGTCCAATAGTAACGCGCAAAACTGTCAGAGTACGTAACTCGTGAGGGGGCAGGGCCCAGAATAATGTTGTCACAAAATTAAAGGAACATAGGCCCAGAGAGGCGTTGCATTCAGTGCAAAGCATGCATGATGGGTGCCGCGAAGACAAATATCTCAGGCCCATGAATAAAAAGATTTTTTGTTATCCGTCAAGGTAAAACATGTGGTGTAGCGGTCTAGTGTTGTGCACGCCCGTCCCGTGACGTCACAGGATGTCCGGCGGCAGCCATTTTGGCTGTTTAGTACGAGCGCTGGATTCAAACGGTACGGAGCTCCGAGCCGGCGCTCCTGTGAAAGGAATAAAGTACCTAACACCACAACCACGTGTACGTGTGGTAATTGGCGCGAGTGGCAGCAGGGCACTACATTACAATGGCGACGAGCTGGTGATCAAAGGGGGGATATCACAAGTCACCCCGAGTCTGAACCCCTCCGCAACTGTAACCTATCAGCAGCCATCTCACGACCCACAGGAGCGCGGCAGCGCAAAGGAGTCAGCGTACGCCGGCACCAGCGCAGAAGGACCCCAGGGGGCGCCAACCGACGCACTGCAGCGGGAAAACCTCGCAAGGGAGAGGCCTAACAGGCAGTGGCACGGTGCATGTACCGCCCACACCCGTGAAGAGTGCGGAGAACACCCTGGAGGAAGCAAGCAGCAGCCCCGTGGACGGGAGTAGTCCTAGCACGGAGGACAACGGTGGAAGCGGCGCCAGCGGAGAGGAAAAGACAGTGAGCACACCCACAACCGGAGGAGGTAGAGCTAGCAGCAGGAGGAAGATGGCCTCCCAGATGTGCTCCCTAACGAACCCGGTACCGTTCTTAGCCAAGCCAGGAGCACCTGAGATGCCGTGGGAAGACTGGAGGATGTATTTTGTCAACTATCTGGAAGCACTTGAGGAGGAGAGTGACACACCATACACAAGTTCACGGCGGAAGAAGATTCTACTGCACAACCTGGGCCCGGCAGGACAACGGGTATACCAGGACTTGGTGAAAGCAGATAGACCAGCAGCTGATGACGACGTGTTTCGACACGCGTTAGAGGATCTGGACGCTCACTATCGGCCAGTGGTGTGTACGGCGATCGACAGATACAACTTCTACCACCGGAAACAAGGCAAGAGCGAAACAGTCGACGAATATGTAGCAGCTTTACAAAAACTAGCTCTAACATGCAAGTTCGGTAACCTCCAGGAAGATCTGATAAGGGACCAGATCATAATGCACACCGTGAACACGAGTATCCAAGAGAAACTATGGACCAATGGGGACGCGCCACTGAGAACGGTGGTGGCACTAGTAAAGAAGGCAGAACTTTCCAGAAGGTGCGGGGAGGCGGCCAAGCGCGACGTTCCCCCAGGACAGACTGTGTGCAAGGTAGAGGACCGGAGGACGACAGACAACAAACAGCCGGTGGGGTCACAGGGCACACGATCGAACAGAAGATTCAACCCTAGGACGCAAAGAATGCAAGGACAAAGACAGAGTAACAAGACGGCCTGCTACAGGTGTGGCAGCGACAACCACGCAGCCAGCGACAAAAGATGCCCAGCGTTTGGTGCCAAATGCCTGTATTGCGGACTCATTGGGCACTACGAAAAGGTGTGCAGGAGGAAATCCCAAAGGCAAGAAGTGAAGTTCGTAGCCCAGGGGACGCGGGAAGAAGAAGACGACAAAGAAGGAGCGGAAGAGGATGAAATCCTGATCATAGAAGAGCAGGTGCTGGGCATAGAGGCCGTAACGGACAGAAAACCCCGGTGCGACATGAGAATTGGAGGAATACAAACCACCATGGTGGCCGACTCAGGGTCGCCCTACACCATAGTGCAAAGAAAGTTATGGGAGGAAGACTTCGCACCGAAAACGACCTATTACTTGAGGCCCACGGACATCCATCCCGTGACCTTCACGGGAGAACCGATACCCATGGTAGGGTACTGTCCGCTCACCTTCGAATTCCGAGGACGCACATGCGAAGGGAAACTGTATGTGGCGCAGAAAGGACCATCGGTGTTGGGCTGGAGAGATCAAGGAGCGTTGGGCATAAAGTTGAACCCAGGTGGGCACATGCAAGTCCTCATGACGGACGACGGCCCAGACACGGAAGGAAGGCGTTGGAAAGAGGAGTTCCCGGAAGTATTCAAAGACACCATCGGCCGCAGGGCGAAGTTTACGCACAAAATCCAACTGAAAGCAGGAGCAGTACCAGTGTCCCACAAAGTGCGCAACATACCTTTCCGCGTGCGAAGTGCAGTACAGGAAGAACTACAGAGGTTAGAGGATAATGGCGTAATCGAGGCGATAGACAATGCAGAATGGCTGGCACCCTTAGTCGTGGTGCAGAAGCCCAACGGGAAGGTGAGACTGTGTGTCGACCTTAGAGAGCTGAATAAGAACATCGTCGTCGACAAGTTCCCCTTGCCTAGGATCAACGAGATGCTGGCAAAGACCCACGGAGCACAGTGGTTCTCCACGGTGGACCTTACATCCGCCTACCACCAGATCGCCCTGCATAAGTCATGCAACCATCTAACATCATTCATAACACCGTTTGGGTGCTATAAGTTCCTGAGGATGCCGTTCGGACTTGCGTCCGCGGCAGCGGTCTTCCAGAAGCTGATGCACAAGCTATTCCACAGAAAGACAGGCATCCAATACTTTCAAGATGATATCTTAGTGATGGGAGCCACCTGAGAAGAACACGACGGGAGACTGGCAGAAGTCCTAGCGGTGTTGCAGCAGAATGGGCTTACCGCCCAATGGGACAAATGCAAGTTCAGCGTGAACACCGTCACCTACCTGGGCCATGAAATAAGCAGGCACGGTATATAACCCAAGTCATCAAATGTCGCCGCTATCAGGGATGCGCCTACACCATCAAGCAAAGAGGACGTACGGACCTTCCTGGGCATGGCGGAGTTTTATAGCAAGTTCGTAGCCCACTTCGCCTCCAAAACGCATCTCATGAGGTCACTCCTCAAGAACAAGTCCACCTTCGTATGGACGGGAGAGCATCAGCGGGAGTTCGAGGAGATGAAAAAGAACATCAGCGAGGCAGTGCCGATCCACGGATATGATCCGGAAGCCCCCACCATACTGACGACAGATGCCAGTGATCGAGGGCTGGGGGGCAGTCCTCATGCAAAAGACAGCAGAGGGGAGCGTAACTACGATCAGTTTCGCATCGCGGGCGCTAGCGCCGATCGAAAGCAAGTTCAGTGTCATCGAAAAGGAGATGCTAGCAGCTGTGTGGGCGATGGAGAGGTTCCGGCAATTCCTATGGGGAGGACGGTTCTTGCTGCGAACGGATCACAAGCCGCTAGTGAAGGTCCTCACGTCAGGGGGGCACGAGCACGCTACACCGCGGATCGCGAAAATGACGCTCAGGCTATTAGACTATGTCTACGACGTGGAATACCTACCAGGCCACCGCAACAGTGTGGCAGACTTCCTGAGCAGGGCAGCGGCCAAGGAGACCGCGGAAACTCAAGAGGAAGGTGGCTGGGAAGACTATGCGGTAGCTTTCACAGGCGACCATGAAAGAGCAATAAGCGCCCAAGAATGGGAAGAGGAGTACGGCAATGACGAGCAGTTGAATGCGATCAAAGCATACGTGACTAAAGGATGGCCAGAGAAGAGATTGTTGAGCGAGGAGCTAAAACAGTTTTGGGAGGTGAAGGAAGAACTGTCCCTAGGAGACAACCCAGGGTTCTTGCTGCGCGGCAACAAAGTGGTTCCTCCCAACTCGTTGAGACAACGCATACTATCTCTCACCCATGAAGGACATTTGGGCATCGTAAAGACCAAAGGAAGAGCCAAGGAGGACTACTGGTGGCCGGGGATCGATCTAGCAGTAGAACGGCATGTACGAGGGTGCGAACACTGCAGCAACGCAGACAAAACACAAAAGATGCTAAGACCGCCACTGGGCAAATTTGCGTGTCCGGATAACCCGTGGGAGGAGATCTCCATCGACGTCCTGGGACCCATCACGGATGCGAACGAGATCCAGAAGTACATCACCGTAGTGGTAGACCGGTATTCCAAGTGGCCGGAAGTCCACGTGGCAGACAATGCGGAGACGGAGACGATTCTGGAATTCCTGATGGATATCTTCATAAGGGAAGGGATACCCAAAGGGATTCTGAGCGACAACGGCCCGCAATTCACCTCCAGCAAATGGGGAACATTCATGGACCGAAACGGAATTTCCATCCGGCACACCCCCATCTACCACCCAGCCGGGAACAACGCGGCGGAGAGGTTCAACCGAGTGATCATGGGTTCTGTCCAAGCCGCCATAAGCCAAGGGAAGGACTGGGAAAAAGAGTTGAAAAGGCTGATGTGGGCGTATCGAATCACCCCCACGTCGACGGGGTACAGTCCCTTCCGGGTGCTTAGGGGGCGAGAACCCTTCACGAAAGACAATGTGGCCTGGAAGCTACTCACCGTGCAGAGCCATTGGTCCCCAGCGGTGGTGTGGAAAAATTGGGAGAAGGCACAAGCAGTGTACACAGAACACTACGACAGGGCACACAACACGAAGGAGGTGGCCCTGGGAAAAGGGGAGTGGGTGAGAGTCAGGCTACCCACCATGCAAAAGAAGGGGGACAGTAAGTTCACGCCGCCGTTCCAGGTGCTGGAACCATACTCACGATCGGCGCTTCTCAGTGACGGGAAGATATGGTCACAAGACCGCATGGCGAGGTGCTTACCCGCAGGAGAGAAAACAGTGGCTGAGGCGACACCTGCAGAGACACCTTGCAAGGCGATGAGTCCCGCAGAAGAGGGGGAGAGCCCTCCGAGAGACATGGGACGAAGTCCCCAGGCAGAGAGGAGACACAGTGTCGGTGAGGAGAAGGAGCAGGAAGGAGAAGCCCGAGAGGACAGAGCGGGCAGTGCAAAAGGACAGGCAAGCCGGGAAGGTGAAGAGGGGACATCTGACCTACGGAGCGTGACCACCACCCCGAAAACTGGTGAACCTGACAGGCGGACGCGACGGGATGTCCGGCGGCAGCCATTTTGGCTGTTTAGTACGAGCGCTGGATTCAAACGGTACGGAGCTCCGAGCCGGCGCTCCTGTGAAAGGAATAAAGTACCTAACACCACAACCACGTGTACGTGTGGTAATTGGCGCGAGTGGCAGCAGGGCACTACATTACAAAACAGAAAAGGAAAAGGTTCTGAGAAATCCAATATAGCGTAGGCTGGGAAATCTGGGGAGCCCCAATAAAAGTAATCCCTGCATGTCGCATTGGCAATCGGACCTTTAAATAATACAATAAGACAGCTAGAGAATCTAAACTGGTCGATGTCTGAAAGGTCAGAAATATATCCAGAATAGATAATATTTCGTCACAATCTGCAATATGGAGAGACTTCCTGAAGAAAATGTTGTGACTGAAGAATGATGACATAAAAGGAAAATACTAACTGGAAATATAATAAGGGTAGCTACAGCAATGCTATCTAGCTTTTAAATGGTAGCATTTTCCCATTGCAGGGATTCGTTCAGTCCCTTCTATTTTGAGTCCAACAAGACTATCCAAAATACTTCTCGCTTCCTGCGTATGTTAGTGCAATTAGAACCCTTTTGTGGGCAAATCTTTTCTAAGATTGTCCAACGAAGGTCCTCTTCTGTATGTTTGGCCTCCATCCAGTGGGTAACCAAGGGGGCAGTAAGGTTGCACCGCCTGATATTGGACTTATGTTCTCCTGCGCGGATAGTAGAGGGAGGCTGCCTGCTTCCTGTAGAAGCAGAGAGAGGAGACGCGATGCGGGACCAGACGCCAAGGTAAGTTTCAATTATTATATATTTTTTTAATTAACCCCCCCTCCCCGCGTGCTCCCCTCCCACCACCCCACCTGCGAGTCATGCCAACCGCGAATGGTTCACAGAGCACAGCAAGCCACTTTGCTGCTCTGAGTGAAAGGGAAAAGGTAGAAATGCGCAGTATTTAACATAATACTGCAGATTCCTGTCCATTACTTGTGCTACCGTCCTTTTGGCTGCCTAGCGCCAATGCAGTAAAAACACATTGGGAAACCCAATTTACCCTTGAAGGCTTGGGCAATTTAAGTATTGATAGGTAACAGTGCCTACAAGGGATTTTGTTTGAAAGACTCAGTTGCACTATTTGAACAAGTTACTCGATTATTTAGCCCAAAGTTGTGGCTAACATATGAAAAATCTACGCAACAATTTACTTATTTTGATAATAATTAATATATAATGACCAATTGCAAAACACGGGTGTGAATTTCTCAGTTAGGCTCATTTAATGTGAATGAACAACGAAAAGGGTACACAGACTGATAATCAAACACAATGACAGAGGCAGATAAATCATATACACACATTGTAGCCTTCAAATCATTAGTGTAAATATCTATTCAAAACTTATATCAGGGCAGAAACTGAGTCAGAAAACAATTCCTGACAAAATTAATAACAAGGGAAATAGATGAACTTGTCGACGTTTCGGTCTTTGTGGCATACAAGTCCGTCAGACCATCTTCAGGACTATGAAGGTAGAGTTCTAATTGGCCCTTTTGGCTGGTCAAGCACTTGACTTGAACCAGGCGAATGGCTAAAGTCATAGATAGCTTCCAGGTCGCATACTCCGGTGTGGTAAGTTATTCAAATACTTGGTCAGTATCCAAACCAATTGAACGATCTTCCAAAAGCAATCCAAAAGGATTACCTTAGGGTAACATTCACTTCAATCGAGTGGCACGTGCGTGGCGCAGCTCCTCGAAGATACCGCTGTCGCAGCAGTCAGCATGCACCAAATGCAGGCACCCTTGCGCTGTTGTGCATGGGTGCCTCTGTTGCAGATAGGATTGTTTTTGTGAAGGAAGGGACACCTTCCTGCACAAAAACAATCTTCTGAGGCTTTTTATTCTTTCTATGCATAGAAAGAGGAAAGCACAAAGAGAAATAAAGATAATTCTCTTTGTTACGCCTCACCTGGGGAGGCGTAGCATCTTGATGCATTCCCAGGTTTACTAGTAATGGTAAATCTAGGATTGCGCCAAAATCCATTGGTGGATGCTTGGGAACACCCACACTCCACCCATGGAATGCTTTCCAGGGGCAGAGTAACGCAACGCAGCAATTTGTGCTGCGTTGTGTTACTCTGGTTTTATCAAACCATGCAGGGCATGGCAAGGTGGCCTTGTGTGGCTTGATAAATCCAACTTTGCTTTTGTGTCGCCCTTGCACCCCCTTGTGTGGCACAAGGGTGACGCAATTCTATGTTCCAAAAAGATTTAAATGGGGAAGGAAGCCAAACTCAGACTGACCTCAATGTGGGGCCAAGGAAACCAAGACTGATCAAATGTTTGCTACATGTATGCAACTGTATGAATTCTGGGTGGAAATTGCTTTTTGGCCGCTATTATGGGAATACAGATTAAAATAACTCTCCAGCTTGTTTAACTTGGGATAGCTTTCCGTTCATATTTGAACCAGCTAAATGCTATCCATTATTGGTTGCCATGGTGGCGGTTAGACTCTGCATTGTTGCAGATTAGTTAAATCCTGTGCCACCCTCTCTATTGCCAATGGCTATCGCGGTATTCATCTAGCTATTATGTGGAGGAAAGCCTCTACAAATGCAAAGTTAAAGGGGAAAGGTGATGAGGGATGAAGATACACCGCTCTCCAATTGGCTGGCCTGTCTAAGCCAATGATGACCTCGACCGTGGTTAGAATTTATATTTTACAATGCATTATAATGTATCTCCAACCCTGAACATTTACTATTTGTATTACTCTCTAATGAACTGTAGCAGATGGAATTTACTCAGAATTCTGAATTAAAGGATGCAATATATGTACTTTAGGATGTTTAATCATCTTCAATAAATGGATAAATAAAATAAATAAATTACTTTACGTCAACAGCTGGGCATGACTTCCCGCTTTCATATAAAGATATTGCTTTAATCTATACATATCGATTTAAATGTTCAGAATTCACCACTTGCAAGAACAAGTATTCTTATCTCTATCAATTAATAGGAAAAGAAAATCATTAAAACCATGAAAAAATGACAATTTGCACAAATATTGACCATTTTAAGTTGTTTGCAAATGTTGCATGTAAAATAATGCTGAAAACAAAAATAATTAAAGGTATGAGTTGTACATTAGTTTAGCAATTGTTAACGAGGTATGCGTTATTCAGCCACATAGATGCATTCAGGCCCAATGGTTCAGTGGACTAATGAATCTGTGCTTGATCCTTAATGAGGAATCATTGAGGAAAAGCCCCATAGGCCTTTGAAAACTAGGAACAAGAACTCGCCCCAAAGTCAAGTTCGAATCACGACCTGTTAAGTCAGTACATCATCTTTCGACTCCAATAGAAATGAATGTAAGTAAATGATGCAACAATTAATATTTGCTATTCAGCACCAATATTCACCAGGCAAATTAATATGCTCTGTAATTATTATTGTGAGCACAAATGCACTCTTTTTACAATTCTTTACCTTTCTGTTAGTCCATTCGTTGATTTTATCCCACTGTACATCAAATTGACTTTTTGGCAGTCATGTTCACTTTGTCAGTTTTGCCTAACTCAAATATCAATTCACAGTGTCCAGCAAGAGGTTTCTATATTGTTCCTTCATTCCACTGTCGTAGGTATAGCTAAAATGCCAGTATGATTTCTGACAGTGGCTTCATATCTAGATTAGTACATTTATGAATTATTCATTTTCTGGGTTGGTTTGTTGTTGCAGTAGCCCATGAATATTTCAGAGAATAAGCTGGGGCACCAAGAAACCATTCAAAACCTGTTCTGAAATGCTGAAATAATATTGTGGTAGGAGAAAAGTGTGTATCCGATCATAAAGTTGAATTTTCAATGGTACTGTACATATTTGTAGATTTTCATAGATTTAGGGATTTGTAATAGATTTTGTCAGATGTAGTTTAGTTAAGTACAATCTTGTGTACAAAATGAAGTAATTCTGTGCAATAAACGTAGGCTTGGACGTAGTTTAAATGACTCCAGAGTAATTGGAGTAATTCAGTAACTATGCGTTACTTTTGTGATGCAAAATTACCGATTGTAATGCCATGATGCGGCGTCTCGTAACCTATTCTCGTGTTCGGGGAAAATCGGATGCTCAGACCATGAAAAGCACTGAAATAATGCAAGAGCACGAACATGATGAGAATGGTAAGTAGTCCTTTCAATAATGCGAGCGGCAGTACTTTAAATTGGACAGTCAGACCGTTCAGCATTTTGAGTCGATATTTTACTCGAGCAGCCGGAAAATCAACTTTAATTTCATTTTTGAGATGATATTTTACCCAAATGGACTGTTTGGGTATTTTATCAGCTCAAAAGGATATTTTTCTTGTTAAACAGGGAGGAAGTGCAATATAGACTCAGATGCTACTGTACACGCAGTTGCAACTTCCTCTTCCTATCCTGAAGACTCCTCCTTCTGCTTTGTCATCACTCTTTCTCTCTTTGTATACAATCCCTGCTGTATCCACACCATTGGAATCATGGAGGCATATTTACAAGCCCCTTGCACCGTTGGTGCGTCACTTTTTGTGACGCACCGGGGTTGCAATTCGGTGCTCCATATTTACAAGGACACGTAAAGCTGCGTGGCTTTTCATGTCCTTGCAAATACGTCCCCTTCTCACGAAGCACTTTGCGTGAGAGGGGCATTCCATGGGTGTTGCTGTGGGTGTTCTCACGCAACACCCACGGATTCTGCCTCATTTCCAGATTTACGAAAAATCATAAACCTGGAAATGCGTCAGAATGCTAGGCAATATTTAAAAAGGGTGATCCCCAATGCTAGGCGTAGGGAGGCGCAATCTTCTGAGTGCTACCAACCAATTTCCCTGTTGGACTCTGCGGTCAAGCTGGTGGTGAAAGTGGTGCTGGAACACCTCTTAGACTGGGTCAGTGAGATCGATGGCCTGTTGGAGGCGCAGTATGAGTTTTGTGAGAGCCTAGGTGCAGTGGAGCAATGCCTCAATTTGTACCTGCTGATTAATAAATATACCATTGTTAAGCAGGGCTCCATGCACCTGGCCTTATTGACCTCTCCTGCGCCTTCGACAGTGTGGTGAGGAAAAACCTTTGGGAGTTTTTCTCTAACATGGGGTTAGAGAAGGACCTGGTCGAGTTTTTAAGAGCACTGCACTATGACCTCTCTGCTTCAGTTAGGTGTGGCCTTACAGGAGAGTGGACTGGTAGCTTTAAGATAGGGAGAGGGTGTTGCCAGTGGTGCCCCGGCACCATTATTGTTTATATTGAACATCAACGATCTTGGCTCTGCCTTGACAGCTAAATTTCTGATGCCCACTGCATTGGCAGGAAAAAGGTATCCATCTTATTTTATGAAGATGGCACAGTTTTCCAATCAAGAACCCCCAATGTTCTTAATATACTGTTTCAGAAATTTGTATCCTTTATGGGCTCGCTTAGATTAGCCACTTACCCTAATAAAATCTCCATATTGTATTGAAGTCCAAAGCATACTAAGCTGCAGGGAGTTTCTCTCCAAGGACACCCTGTTGACGTTGCACAGAATTTCCCCTCTTTGGGTGTGGTCTTTGATTCCAAGGGCAACTGGTGCCCTTGCATTGACAACTAGAAATGTACTAGTTCGGTCGGATATATTTTTAACCTTGCCAGATGCATTGGCAATAAACCTGTGGCCCCTATGCTGGAGATTTATAGAAGAAAATGTCTCCCCACCTTATTGTATGGATCAGGTATTCGGGGCTATATCAATCCAAATCCGTTTCAAGGAGAACAAAATAGAGCGCTGAGGAGATTACTGGGTATAACACCAGCGGGCTCAACCACATCATTCAAATTGTAATAGTTCAGATGTGATTTATGCAATCAGATGTCTCTGTGATAATATATATGTTAGACTGATGAAACAGAAGATGAAAACAAGGATTCTAGAACACTGCAGCAGGATTCGCTGCAAAGTACAGAGTGCCCCTTTGGTTAAGCACTTTCACAATGCAGGCCACACCGCAGAGAGTTTAAAAGGGTGGGTATTGGAAAAGATATCCCACAATCCCAGAGGGGATGTATGACACAATCATGCATGATTTTACAACGCATGCCATTACAACGCGGGAATTACAACGAAAGTGTTGTTACCGCACGTTCTATTACCAAGCAAGTCATTACAGCGGCTTGCCATAGGGAAGTGCTGGACTTTAGAATAGTATACATCACTATTCCAACTCCAGTCTGTGCATCAGTAGGGAAGGTGTTGGACTTAAAATCCAACAACACGTTCCCTAATGCAAGTCGTTGTAACGACTTGCGTGGTAATGGAACGTGTGGTAACAACACGTTCTTTGTATTGCCCGGGTTGTAATGGTACTGCGTAGCTCTGACTGCATTGTAAAGGCTGTTTCCCTCCCAGAGGTGATGACATTTTATCTACAGTAAACATTTGTGAATGCAGGTCGATGCATATCCTTTGATACAGTTGAAGAAGGTCTTAATGAGTTCGAAGAGACAAAGAAGCAAATGGGTCTGATTAACCAAGCCTAATTCCCTGCTCTCCTTTTTGTCTGTTTGCTTTCATTAACTCACAGACCCACTAGGAGCCCTTACAGCTGTTGTATCATACTGTTTTAATTGTCTCATGAAATGTCGATGTTTTTACTAAGCAATATATATGGCTACATTGTCTATATAATGTGACGTTCACATGTATCTGCACATCTCACATCAATGTTGTTTGTAAGGTCTTTTGCCTTATTAATGTGACTACATGAGATAGAATAAATGATGATTTTCTAAACTCGATGGATGTCTCTGTATCACTAAAAACTTCTTGGTTGCGTAATGTTTGGAGTCTTTTTTCGACTATTCCTAAGCAACCTTATTATGATGATCTGTTCGGCAGACACTCGCCCCACTTGTGGTTCCAACATTCTTCATTAGACAAGCGATAGAATGCTGATGTGCGAAGGGCATCCACGCCCAGCCACTGCCTGTCCGTTTCTGCTTGACAGACAGCACCTATTGGTTCCCGTTTGACGTACAAACCGTCGTCTTACATAATGACCTACTTTCTCATCTGAGGGCGTCTCCGCCTCACCTGTGAACTTAGGCATTCAGTGCCAGACTGTAGTAGAGGTAAACCATGACTTCAACCTACTTGTTTCAAACATTCATGGACGAGTTACTCTTTTTTACATTCCTCCTCTTTTCACTTTTGTTCTTAGATTAGAGGTTTACCACTGTTTGTGGCTACCTTACTCCAATTGATAGAGACTTTTGATTGATACTTATATATATATTTTATTCTTCCTTCCATCTTTTTAGATTACCTAAAGTATCTATTTGGATGACAGTGTTTTCCGCAAATTAAAGGCAGGACTTAGCATCAGAGAATATTGGCCCATTGTTGATACATGGTGAGTCCACCACTGTTTGTGGCTACCAATACCATTCGACAGGGACCTTCATAAATACTTATGAGAATTTAAATTTTTCAATTTATAGATGCCTTGCCGTACACATGAGCGATCATTCAGGATTCTTCTCTGTCGCGTAGATTCGGACTCCTTCCAGGACTGGAGGGGTTTTTTGATTCTCTTTCGATTTGGTGAGTCTGCCTACACTTCATTTCTGTATAAACATCTGTCTTAACACACCCCACTCATTCTAGATTACCTTCTCTCATATAGGCTGTCTACATGTCATATACCAGTCCTGAGGATGACCCACTGTGACGTTTATTGAATTGCGCATTCCCTCTGGGTTGAAACGTTGATGCTTCTTGATTAGCCATGTCCATAGTCTCATCACCCTTATACTAAGAAGAAGGAATTCTAAGGGTGTTCGCAGAACTTTATGTATTCAAAAAGGGGCGGACCTACACTTATCTATATTGTATATATGTTGATGCAATTTGTATTCTCTGGATATTTGTTTATAGCACGCATGCACTTTATGTCACATGGTTCACTAAAGCCACATTGTTTTTGTTATGTTTTTTCGCTATCTGTCTATGTGACACTCATATACAAAATAGACCATTGTAAATAATTCAACCCAGATCTGTGACGGGGTGAGTGTCTGACAAGTTTCAGCGCTCAGTCCATCATCTCCTTGTGTTTGCTTTGTTCACCCTAAGTTGGCAGGGTATGCCCAGATGTGGGTCCCTTGCTTACTTTGCCACAGGATTCAAGCAAGCCTGGCTGATATGGGGTGGTACCCCGAAACCAGTCCCAGTATGCTTGTTTCTGGTTCAGGTGAGACCTGGCTTGGCAATTTGGTCCGGACTGCTCCCATGAGGCACAGGGTCAAGACTGATTTTCATATAGCTCATTCTGAACTGGGGTGGCAAATTGAGCTAAAGAACAATGATGGATTCAACCCAGATCTGAGACTTGGGGTGTGTGTCTGAAAAGTTTCAGCACACCGTCCATCCTCTCCTTTTATTTGCTTTGTTCGCCCTAAATTGGCAGGGTATGCCCAGATGTAAGTCCCTTGCTCACTTTGCCACTGGATTCAAGCTAGCCTGGCTGATGAGGGGTGTTACCCCGAAACCAGTCCCAGGATGTTTGTTTCCAATTCAGGGAAGACCTGGCTTGGCAGTTCGGGCTGGACTGTTCCCATGAGGTACAGGGTCAAGACTGATTTGTATATAGCTGGGTCTGAACTGAGGTGGCGAAGTGAGCTAAAGAATGATGATGGGTTCAACCCAGATCTATGACTGGGTTGAGTGTCTAAAAAGTTTCAGTGCTCCGTCCATCATCTCCTTGTGTTTGTATTATAAGTAATATACATATAAAAATTGAACATTCCTTTGCAATGTGTTTTGACTTACATTCATGTTTAAAGTACTTACCAGACATTGATTGCTATTCAGGAAAGACACTGCTTTGCTTTCCGGCTCTTGAATTTATTTTTGTTTACTAAGTAATTGTTTCACCTAACAGAACTCTATGTAGATTATTTTGCTTACACCCGGGTTCAGAGGGGCACAGGGTTTACCCCATTATTGTTAATGGTTTACCAGTGCAGGTAGGTGCCTGCAAGAGGTCTTTCTATCATTTATTGAACGTATCCCTTGAAAATATGTCAGGAAGGGAGACACTTTCATATAGAGAAGAATATCTCAATAAACTCATTCAGGACCAAGGGGACTTCTCCTTCCTAGGAGTAGGGGCAGCACCGTTAGATAGTACTCTCAACAAGAAGTTATCTAAACTGGAGAGACTGGAGAAAAAGTTAATATGTTCTCGCCTTCACGGACATCTCTTGACTAAAAACCTACAATCCAATATCATCCCTAAGGGACTCCAGTTAAAAAACGAACCAGCAAATTTTGTAGACATACCAAAATTCCACGAGGGCTTCAGATTTGTGGCAAATAACTGCTCTAGGCACTGGATGGAGCTTGGTGTAGAAACTGCTCTTGAATATGTCAAAAAGCTTATGCAAGAGATAGCAGACCTAAAAAAAGAAATTCTTGATGACAGGGTGTCACATGGCCCATGGGGACATTGTTATCTTCTCTAAGTTAGCATGAGCACGCTGCAGACTGTCCGCTGCTTTGTGCATGTTATTACACAAGTTTAATTTGTAAAGTCCTCTTTCGCAATTTTCACATGAGAACGTATCACTGTGTTCACACTCTCCAGGTTCTGGGATTTAGTCCGAACATCGTGAGCAAGGTCAATCATCAATGCACCTTGTTATTCTGTTCTGGTCAGGTCCTAGCACCTAGACAAAACATACCGATACATCTGTGGTTTGGGAATACGTACTTTGGTCTTATGGGAATACACGAATAGGTAGCGGATACTTGTAGGGGGACCTTTCCAGGGAGAAGAGCTAGACAGCACCTATAATATAGATCTACCATCTATAGACTGAGGTACAGGGTCTGCAGATAACGCCCAGAGATCTTCTAATATATAATCATTCTGTTTCTATACAAGGGGAGGGAGGTTAGGCTACACTGTCTTTTCATAATGACAGCTCCTTTCATGATTTATGGACTACTTGCATTGCTGACCGTATTTGGGTCATACATTTTCCGGCTTATTGTGGCAAGTATACTGCATATTAGAGCACGTTAGTTAAAATAAATATTTTAAACTTGTTCTTGTCTCAGTCAGATCTTATTGTGGATAAGTACAAGAGTGTGAGCGAAATGGTGTGTCTTGCAACCGCAATTCCTGAGAGAGTCTGGAGTGTTGTGTTCTTGGGTGTCTAATCACTTGTTTCTCTGTGAGTGAGTAGGAAATCAAGTGAGACAGTATAGCTAGTTGGTCCTGGACTCATGGGTACTAAGGTGGTAGGCTGACTCAGTCCCTATGCACTAAGGTCCCATAATCCTACACATAGTTCTGTGTTCGCGCAGAATCCCTGCAACAAGGGCCTTTAATAACGCTAAAGAAGCCCTGAAATGTGCAGAGAAGTCTATCGTAGACTTGAATATGATCACTCTAAATAAAAAACTGGACAAGCTAGAGAAATACATTAGAGCACACGCTAAGAAAATGACGTATCCCTATTTATCGGAGGAGTACTACCAACAGGATAATCAGGGTTACTACACCAATAGAGGCAGACAAGGACCAAGAAGGTTTTCTACTTTTTCTGACTCGCCACTAGTTAGTGGTTCAGAAAGCGACACAGACAGACCTACCACTAATACTAACAGTCATCTATACAATCAAGGTACAGGGTTCCAGGATACAAATAGTGGATCACCTTTTTAGGGGACAACACATGGATGCAAGAGACAGAGGCCAGGATCAGAGCTGGGACAGGCCCAGAGCCCAAAACAGGGGAAGGAACATAAGGGTCAGATTTTACCCACAAGAGAACCATTGGAAAATTCAGACCTGGAAACAGACCTACAGATAGTAAGGGAAAGACCATTAGCCACTCCCATTGATAACGCTAGATAGGAACCAGTGCCTGTACCTTTAACTCAACCTTCTCCACCTCTGACCCACCCAGACCACATTATAAATATCTCAGATTACATCCTTACTGAACCTGAGAGAAACATCTTATCGAAGGGTCTCTCTTTCATTCCAAAGGTTTCATCCAATCCATTTAATATCAAATTGGAACTACAGCAGTTTTTCAGAAAAATATGACTCCGATACTTTTACTCGAATAGTCCACCACAAATTTCATGTCAGGCTGCTACCAATTTTAGACCTTCATCTACTTTCAATCCAGCTTCACATTTAGTGACTCATAAAATCTTGGCATATGAACAAATTGTACTTAAGGAGATCATGGATCTAATGAATGGAAGGAAATACATAAAATATAATACCACCAGGTTGGAAAGACAAGGGGTGGAATCGTTAAAAAACAATCCTGCTATCGTCATCAAAGCAGCAGATAAGTGGGGTACTGTGGTCGTACAAAACACCTATGACTAGGTTACAGAAATCAAGAAACAACTAGGGGTTCAGAAGAGTTTCCTTAGAATTAACAAAGTTCCTATCCAAGACATAGTGAAACTCATTCACAGATTAAAACGCAAAGGGGTAGAGGAAGGTTTTTTGACTGAACCAGAGTATAACTTCTTGAATAAGAAAAATCCCAGGATACCTACCTTCTATACTCTCCCCAAGGTTCACAAGAATCTTGAACAACCCCCAGGGAGACCGATAGTTTCTGGCTGTGGATCCATTTTGGAGCCTGGAGCCATTGAGTAAATTCATTGATACTTTTTTACAACCTTGGGTGGTTGAAACAAGATCCTATGTGAGAGATACCATGGACATCATATAAATGGTGGCGTATCAACCTTTTGACTCCAGAACAAAGATTCTAGTGACCCTCGAAGTAACATCACTCCATACGAGTATTCCACAAGATCAGGCACTTGAGGTAGTACATGAATTTTTGGAGAGAAGATCAGGTCCATGTTTGGTTTTAACTGATTTCCTAGTAGAATTGTTAAACATTGCAATGACTAAAAACTACTTTGTCTTCCAAAATGAGTACTTCTATCAATGTAAAGGAGTAGCGATGGGAACGGGATTTGCTCCTAGTCTGGGTAATTTGTTTATGGACAGATATGAGGACAAGCACATATATAAATTGAACAACCCCTTTCTAGATAACATCACAATGTGGAAGCGCTACATCGATGATGTTTTGATTATTTGGACGGGGAGCAAACTGAATTTGATTGATTTCACTACCTAGTTGAATGGAAGGCCCCCAGATATAAAATTCACAATGACGTGACAAAGAGACCATTTGTTTCCTTGAGAATAGAGGATGCTACACCACTCTCTTCAGGAAACCTACTGAACAAAACACGCTTATCAGATACAACTCCCACCACCGAGGAATCTATGAGACAACTTACCGTATGGGCAGTTCTTAAGGCTAAGACGTAACTGCTCACATAGAACTGATATCTTTAATGAAACTGATTTACTCATTTTGAGATTAGGAGAAAGAGGTTACCCGAAAAGTTTGTTGCACAGGGTAAGGAAGAGAGTGTGATTGTTGTCCACGGGATACCCTACTAGAGGTCAAACCCAAGGAAGATACAATGAACAAATGAGTGTGTGTCACTTCTTTCAATACCAGAAGTCATGACATCAAGGAGGTTATTACAGAATATTGGAATCTTCTGGCCACTGAGATTGGTATGACTTAAAAACACATTGTTTGCATTCAAGAAAGGTAGGCATGTAAAAGACTATGTGGTCAGTTCCTTCTTGGAAACTACAAGCACACCTGACATAAGAGCTTAACTGAGTCTTCCACCACTAGTAGGACATTTTAAATGTAGTCACTGTAAAGCATATATATTCACAATAGAAGGTAGAGAATTCATACACATCAGCCGCACACATACATTGACAGATCATTCAAATTGTAATATTTCAGATGTGCTTTATGCGATGAGATGTCTCTGTGATAAGATATATGTGGGACAGACAAAACAGAAGGTGAAAACAGGGATTCTACAACACTGCAGCAGGATTCGCTGCAAAGTACATGGTGACCCTTTGGTTGAGCACTTTCACAATGCAGGCCACACCGCAGAGAGTTTGAAATGGTGAGTATTGGAAAAGATATCCCACAATCTCAGAGGTGGCGACATATCATCCACACTAAGCATTAGAGAATGCAGGTTGAGGCATATCATTGATACAGTTAAACAATGTCTTGAGTTTGAAGAGACAAACAGACAAACGGGTCTGATTAACCACACCTAATGCCATGCTCCCCTTTTTGTCTGTTTGCTTTTATTAACTCATAGGGCCACTAGGAACCCTAAAAGCTGCTGTATCATGCTGTTTAAATGGTCTCATGAAATTTCGATGTTTTTACTAAGCAATATATATGGCTACATTGTCTATATAATGTGGCGTTCACATGTATCTGCACATCTCACATCAATGTTGTTTGTAAGGTCTTTTGCCTTATTATTGTGACCACATGAGATAGAATACGTGATAATTCTCTATAATTGATGCATGTCTGTGTATCACTAAAAACGTGTTGACTGTGTAATGTTTGAAGTCTTTTTCTACTATTCCCAAGCAATCTTATTCTGATGATCTGTTTATTTCTTACATGACATCGGCTGCTCTGGCAGATTCTCGCCCCGCTTGTAGTTCCAGCATTTATCATTAGACACGTGATAGAATGTTGATGTCCGAAGTGCCTCCACGCCAAGGCACTGCCTGTCAGTTTCTGCTTGACAGACAGCATCTTCTGGTTCCCATTCGACGTACGCACTTACATAGAGGCCGTCGTCTTTTACTTTCTCACACGTGGGCGTCTCCGCCTCGCCGGTGAACTTTGGCATTCAGTGCCAGACTGTAGTAGAGGTAAGCCATGACTTCAAACTACTCCTTTCAAACATTCTTGGACAAGTTCCTCTTTTTTACATTCCTCCTCCTTTCACGTTTGTTCTTAGATTGCAACGGATGGTGGAATTGCCTTGTAACTCGCAACCAGGGAATATTTGTCCTTGTTTTACTCGTGGTAAGCTTACCACCGTTTTTGGCTACCTTACTCCAATAGATAGAGACTTTTGATTGATAATTATAGATATATTTTATTCTTCCTTCCATTATTTTAGATTGCCTAAGGTATCTATTTGGATAACAGTGTTTTCCGCACATTAAAGCCAGGACTTATAATCAGGGAACATTGGCCCATTGTTGAAACGTGGTGAGTCCACCGCTGTTTGTGGCTATCATTGCAGTTCTACAGGGACTTTCATAAATACTTATGACTATTTTAATTTTTCAATTTATAGATACTTTGTCCTACACATGAGAGATGATTCAGGATTCCTCTCTGTCACATAGATTCTGACTCCATCCAGGACTGGAGGGGTCTTTTGATTCTTTTTCTGATTTGGCGAGTCTTCCTACACCACATTTCTGTATAAAGCTCTGTCTTAACACACCCCACTCATTCTAGATTACCTTCTCTCATATAGGCTGTCACACGTCATAGACCAGTCCTGAAGGAGACCTGCTGTGACGTTCATTGAATTACGCATACACTCTGGGTTGAAACGTCGAAGCTTCTTGATTACCCGATGTCCATAGTCTCATCACCCTTATACTAAGAAGAAGGAATTCTTAGGGTATTCGTAGAACATTATGTATTTAAAAAGGGACAGACCTACACTAATCTATATTGTATACACGTTGATTCAATTTGTATTCTTTGGATATTTGTTTATAGCACGCGTGCACTTTATGTCAAATGGCTCACTAAAGTCATGTTGTTTATGTTTTTTGTTTCGCTATCTGTGTATGTGACAGTCAAATACAAAATTGACCATTATAAATAAAATACATATAGAATTGAGCTTCTGTTTGCGGTGTGTTTTGACATACATTCATGTTTAAAGTACTTACCAGACATTGATTGCTATTCAGGAAAGACACTGCTGTGCTTTCCAGATCTTGCATTTATTTTTGTTTACTAAGCAATTGTTTCACCAGACAGAACTCTTTGTAGATTATATTTATTAACCTTTTTACTGCAGCAGGAGCTTGCAGTTCAATATGTTGTAGAAATAATTTAACTGGCCCCGTACTACTGTGGTGCTCTATATGGACTAATGTGCATGCCTCCCTTAACAGGGAAATTGTTAAAGATTATTTGTTATGTGATAGAGGTACAAACATTCCTTGCTTCCACCACATTAAGACCATCTTGATTGACCTGAGTGAGTCACATCTATATGTTGAGTCTGAGGCCATGACTAAACAAGACACGGCTCGGGTAAAAACTTCTTTTAAATTACTTTTCCACCACAGCAGAGAGGCTCACTAAAACCTCTGTCAAGGAATATGCCTCGCGTTGTTGTACCCTCGTTGTGGAACCGCATTTGGAGTGGTTTGATCACCCTTGAGACAGAATGTTACTCACCTGTTTTAGATTGGATGTCATGCTCTGGCATCTGGGGATCCCGTTAGGCCAATTTACCGCCTCAAACACAGTTGTGCCCTTGTGATGAATCCTCTCCTAAGAGTCTGCTGTTTCTTATGTTCTTTTGTAGTTTTTATTGTGATTTTAGCAAACGGGTTTTATTTCCAGTTATAAGAAAACAGGGAATCAGAAGGTCAAAGGAAGCATTGGAATATCTGCAAATGCTGGACACCCTTTCTAACTGTGTGTGTCAATATATGTTCTTTTTTAAAATGTGCTGTCAACCGAAGGAATCTAATGTTGTTTTAATCTGGCACATGCACCTTATATGATTAGCAGCATTGCTGGGTGTAGGTCCCACAAGGCATGGGCAGATACTCTTGCTGGCGATTGAAGATTTCTCTATTAGGCACTATGTTCCACTATCTGGGATGGTTTTTAATGTAATATAATAATGTTTTAACTTCTGTATTGTACTTTTATGGTTACCTTGGTAACCCAAAATAAAGTTTGACTAGTACTATAGGAAGGCGGGGCCGGCATCGGACACGCCGCATGTATGGCGGTCCTGCCAGCCCCCTACGACCACACAGGGGTGGGCCTGTCGCGCGCCAGGGTGACGCGACAGGCGCGTCCCGCCAATCGTTGGTCTCTAGGTTGTTGGGGCGTGCCCCAGAAGTGATAGTAATCACTTCCGGGGCACGCATCGCATCAAGGCTAGGCCGGTTAGAACCGGCCTGGCCTGAATAGGTTTTGAATAAAAGGCTGGGGAGCGGCAGAGTCTACCTCTTTGCTCGCCGCTGCCACAGCCTGCCCCTTAAGGACAACAGCCTCGCTAGGAGGCTGTATTTTAATTTCCCCACCCACCGTCCCTTAAAAGCAGGGTTTACAGGGTGTATTGTTAGAAAGTTAATTTTCAGGTTGACATGGTTACGTTTATCAGATGTGTGATGATTTTCTTTCCCATTGTTTTAGGAGATGGTTTTCTTGAACAGGTCATGTTTATTGTTGTATTTTAGTTCCTTCAAGTTAACATGGTAATGTATATTCATATGTGTGATAGTTTCTTTCCCATTATTATAGGAGATTGTTTTCTTGAATAAGTTGTTTATTGTCGTATTTTAGTGCTATTCCTTGGTCAAGCGGTAAGGTCATGATTGGTGAGCAGTAAATTTAAGGTCCTTAGAGGGCGGCGCCATTCTTGAATGGCGTCGCCCAAGGGAGAGGGACAAGTGGTCTCTCATAGAACTCCAAGGGCAGTTACAGCCGGTTGGCTGGATGGGTGCGGGGGAGTGGGAGTCACGCTTTTCCAGTAGGATGCTTGGCCACCCCGCACGTGCACAAGGGCGCAAGTAAATGGCGCATAACTGCAAGGGCCCCTTATGGAGATAATTTACAGGATGTACGGGGGTGACCTGGGGGGAAGTACCCTCACGGGAAATGGGCCCTCTACGCATGCACACTCCGGTTGGAGGGCGGGCATAAGGGCGTACGGGGGCGACCTGGGGGGGAAGTACCCTCACGGTAAACGGGCCCCCTGCGCATGCGCACTCCGTTGGAGTGCGGGCATAATTTGATAAGGATCTGGCACCAGTTAATGACCTTGCCATAGGCTAAAAAAATAGGGATACGCAGAAAATGACTTGTTATTGTTATGATTATTGATTATGTAATGTTTAGATTCGGATAGGAATATCTTTGTATTAGAGATATGTTAAGGTTAGGAAAATTACATCTGTACCTATCCAAGTAATCAATGTAATGGTTTTTCTGCGTATTGTTTAAATATTATCATTAAAAATTGTTGATTTAATTTTATGTTAATAAATACGGCCGGGGTTTACGACTCCCTAATCCAAAAATTCCTTGTGCTAGGCGTGTTACTGTCTTAGTATTGATAAGGGAGGAGGGGGTCTAGGCTGTACCTGACCATACTACTATCGGACCACTGGAACCACACCTTTCTATAATATTATGTTTCAACCCTTTCAAATGGCCAAAAGTGCCTTCACTTTCACCCCCACCAAAGATCTGTTTACTAATAGGTGTATCTGTGATAAGATCCAGCATCGTTCAAAATCATTTTACTATCTCCACTGCAAAAATAATCTCCATTCCTTGCCCCATTAACCTTACCCATCCCACAACTGTCATTAAACCCTA